>NC_133414.1:43180000-44430000 GCF_049350105.2 Macaca mulatta
AAGAAGCTTTCTGAGAAACCGCTTAGTGTTCTGTTAATTCATCTCACCGAGTTACATGCGTATTTCGTGGATCTCTTTGCTAGCCTTATTTCCGTGGAATCTGAGAACCGATATTTCGGATCCCTTTGAAGACTATAGGGCCAAAGGAAATATCCTCCCATAACAAAGAGAAAGAAGCTTTCTGAGAAACTTCTTTGTGTTCTGTGAAATCATCTCACAGAGTTACAGCTTTCCCTTCAGGAAGCCTTTCGCTAAGACAATTCTTGTGGAATTGGCAAAGTGGTATTTGGAAGCCCATAGAGGGCTATGGTGAAAAAGGAAATATCCTCCGATGAAATCTGGAAAGAAGCTTTCTGAGAAACTGCTTAGTGTTCTGTTAATTCATCTCACAGAGTTACATGTGTATTTCGTGGATCTCTTTGCTAGCCTTATTTCTGTGGAATCTGAGAACAGATATTTCCGATCCCTTTGAAGACTATAGGGCCAAAGGAAATATCCTCCGATAACAAAGAGAAAGAAGCTTTCTGAGAAACTTCTTTGTGTTCTGTGAAATCATCTCACAGAGTTACAGCTTTCCCTTCAGGAAGCCTTTCGCTAAGACAATTCTTGTGGAATTGGCAAAGTGATATTTGGAAGCCCGTAGAGGGCTATGGTGAAAAAGGAAATATCCTCCGATGAAATCTGGAAAGAAGCTTTCTGAGAAACTGCTTAGTGTTCTGTTAATTCATCTCACAGAGTTACATGTGTATTTCGTGGATCTCTTTGCTAGCCTTATTTCTGTGGAATCTGAGAACAGATATTTCGGATCCCTTTGAAGACTATAGGGCCAAAGGAAATATCCTCCGATAACAAAGAGAAAGAAGCTTTCTGAGAAACTTCTTTGTGTTCTGTGAAATCATCTCACAGAGTTACAGCTTTCCGCTCAAGAAGCCTTTCGCTAAGACAGTTCTTGTGGAATAGGCAAAGTGATATTTGGAAGCCCATAGAGGGCTATGGTGAAAAAGGAAATATCCTCCGATGAAATCTGGAAAGAAGCTTTCTGAGAAACTGCTTAGTGTTCTGTTAATTCATCTCACAGAGTTACATGTGTATTTCGTGGATCTCTTTGGTAGCCTTATTTCTGTGGAATCTGAGAACAGATATTTCGGATCCCTTTGAAGACTATAGGGCCAAAGGAAATATCCTCCGATAACAAAGAGAAAGAAGCTTTCTGAGAAACTTCTTTGTGTTCTGTGAAATCATCTCACAGAGTTACAGCTTTCCGCTCAAGAAGCCTTTCGCTAAGACAGTTCTTGTGGAATAGGCAAAGTGATATTTGGAAGCCCATAGAGGGCTATGGTGAAAAAGGAAATATCCTTAGATGAAATCTGGAAAGAAGCTTTCTGAGAAACTGCTTAGTGTTCTGTTAATTCATCTCACAGAGTTACATGTGTATTTCGTGGATCTCTTTGCTAGCCTTATTTCTGTGGAATCTGAGAACAGATATTTCGGATCCCTAGGAATGGTATAGGGCCAAAGGAAATATCCTCCAATAACAAAGCGAAAGAAGCTTTCTGAGAAACTTTTTGTGTTCTGTGAAATCATCTCACAGAGTTACAGCTTTCCCCTCAAGAAGCCTTTCGCTAAGACAGTTCTTGTGGAATTGGCAAAGTGATATTTGGAGGCCCATAGAGGGCTATGGTGAAAAAGGAAATATCCTCTGATGAAATCTGGAAAGAAGCTTTCTGAGAAACTGCTTAGTGTTCTGTTCATTCATCTCACAGATTTACATCTGTATTTCGTGGATCTCTTTGCTAGCCTTATTTCTGTGGCATCTGAGAACAGATATTTCGGATCCCTTTGAAGACTATAGGGGCAAGGGAAATATCTTCCTATAACAAAGAGAAAAAAGCTTTCTGAGAAACTTCTTTGTGTTCTGTGAAATGATCTCACAGAGTTACAGCTTTCCCCTCAAGAACCCTTTCGCTAAGACAGTTCTTGTGGAATTGGCAAAGTGATATTTGGAAGCCCTTAGAGGGCTATGGTGAAAAAGGAAATATCCTCCGATGAAATCTGGAAAGAAGCTTTCTGAGAAACTGCTTAGTGTTCTGTTCATTCATCTCACAGAGTTACATGTGTATTTCGTGGATCTCTTTGCTAGCCTTATTTCTGTGGCATCTGAGAACCGATATTTCGGATCCCTTTGAAGACTATAGGGCCAAGGGAAATATCCTCCCATAACAAAGAGAAAGAAGCTTTCTGAGAAACTTCTTTGTGTTCTGTGAAATGATCTCACAGAGATACAGCTTTCCCCTCAAGAAGCCTTTCGCTAAGACAGTTCTTGTGGAATAGGCAAAGTGATATTTGGAAGCCCATAGAGGGCTATGGTGAAAAAGGAAATATCCTCTGATGAAATCTGAAAGAAGCTTTCTGAGAAACTGCTTAGTTTTCTGTTCATTCATCTCACAGAGTTACATGTGTATTTCGTGGATCTCTTTGCTTGCCTTATTTCTGTGGAATCTGAGAACAGATATTTCGGATCCCTTTGAAGACTATAGGGCCAAAGGAAATATGCTCCGATAACAAAGAGAAAGAAGCTTTCTGAGAACCTTCTTTGTGTTCTGTGAAATCATCACACAGAGTTACAGCTTTCCCCTCAAGAAGCCTTTCGCTAACACAGTTCTTATGGAATTGGCAAAGTGATATTTGGAAGCCCATAGAGGGCTATGGTGAAAAAGGAAATATCCTCAGATGAAATCTGGAAAGAAGCTTTCTGAGAAACTGCTTAGTGTTCTGTTAATTCATCTCACAGAGTTACATCTGTATTTCGTGGATCTCTTTGCTAGCCTTATTTCTGTGGAATCTGAGAACAGATATTTCGGATCCCTTTGAACACTATAGGGCGAAAGGAAATATCCTCCCATAACAAAGAGAAGGAAGGTTTCTGAGAAACTTCTTTGTGTTCTGTGAAATTATCTCACAGAGTTACAGCTTTCTCCTCAAGAATCCTTTCGCTAAGACAGTTCTTGTGGAATTGGCAAAGTGATATTTGGAAGCACATAGAGGGCTATGTTGAAAAAGGAAATATCCTCAGATGAAATCTGAAAAGAAGCTTTCTGAGAAACTGCTTAGTGTTCTGTTAATTCATCTCACAGAGTTACATGTGTATTTCGTGGATCTCTTTGCTCGCCTTATTTCTGTGGAATCTGAGAAGAGATATTTCGGATCCCTTCGAAGACTATAGGGCCAAAGGAAATATCCTCCAATAACAAAGAGAAAGAAGCTTTCTGAGAAACTTCTTTGTGTTCTGAGAAATCATCTCACAGAGTTACAGCTTTCCGCTCAAGAAGCCTTTCGCTAAGACAGATCTTGTGGAATAGGCAAAGTGATATTTGGAAGCCCATAGACGGCTATGTTGAAAAAGGAAATATCCTCAGATGAAATCTGGAAAGAAGCTTTCTGAGAAACTGCTTAGTGTTCTGTTAATTCATCTCACAGAGTTACATGTGTATTTCGTGGATCTCTTTGCTAGCCTTATTTCTGTGGAATCTGAGAACAGATATTTCGGATCCCTTTGAAGACTATAGGGCCAAAGGAAATATCCTCCCATAACAAAGAGAAAAAAGCTTTCTGGGAAACTCCTTTGTGTTCTGTGAAATCATCTCAAGGAGTTACAGCTTCCCCTCCAGAAGCCTTTCGCTAAGACAGTTCTTGTGGAATTGGCAAAGTGATATTTGGAAGCCCATAGAGGGCTATGTTGAAAAAGGCAATATCCTCAGATGAAATCTGGAAAGAAGCTTTCTGAGAAACTGCTTAGTGTTCTGTTAATTCATCTCACAGAGTTACATGTGTATTTCGTGGATCTCTTTGCTAGCCTTATTTCTGTGGAATCTGAGAACCGATATTTCGGATCCCTTTGAAGACTATAGGGCCAAAGGAAATATCCTCCCATAACAAAGAGAAAGAAGCTTTCTGAGAAACTTCTTTGTGTTCTGTGAAATCACCTCACAGAGTTACAGCTTTCCCTTCAAGAAGCCTTTCGCTAAGACAGTTCTTGTGGAATAGGCAAAGTGATATTTGGAAGCCCATAGAGGGCTATGGTGAAAAAGAAAATATCCGCCGATGAAATCTGGAAAGAAGCTTTCTGAGAAACTGCTTAGTGTTCTGTTAATTCATCTCACAGAGTTACATGTGTATTTCGTGGATCTCTTTGCTAGCCTTATTTCTGTGGAATCTGAGAACACATATTTCGGATCCCTTTGAATGGTATAGGGCCAAAGGAAATATCCTCCCATAACAAAGAGAAAGAAGCTTTCTGAGAAACTTCTTTGTGTTCTGTGAAATCATCTCACAGAGTTACAGCTTTCCCCTCAAGAAGCCTTTCGCTAAGACAGTTCTTGTGGAATAGGCAAAGTGATATTTGGAAGCCCTTTGAGGGCTATGGTGAAAAAGGAAATATCCGCCGATGAAATCTGGAAAGAAGCTTTCTGAGAAACTGCTTAGTGTTCTGTTAATTCATCTCACAGAGTTACATGTGTATTTCGTGGATCTCTTTGCTAGCCTTATTTCTGTGGAATCTGAGAACACATATTTCGGATCCCTTTGAATGGTATAGGGCCAAAGGAAATATCCTCCCATAACAAAGAGAAAGAAGATTTCTGAGAAACTTCTTTGTGTTCTGTGAAATCATCTCACAGAGTTACAGCTTTCCCCTCAAGAAGCCTTTCGCTAAGACAGTTCTTGTGGAATAGGCAAAGTGATATTTGGAAGCCCTTTGAGGGCTATGGTGAAAAAGGAAATATCCTCTGATGAAATCTGGAAAGAAGCTTTCTGAGAAACTGCTTAGTGTTCTGTTCATTCATCTCACAGAGTTACATCGGTATTTCGTGGATCTCTTTGCTAGCCTTATTTCTGTGGCATCTGAGAACAGATATTTCGGATCCCTTTGAAGACTATAGGGCCAAGGGAAATATCTTCCTATAACAAAGAGAAAGAAGCTTTCTGAGAAACTTCTTTGTGTTCTGTGAAATGATCTCACAGAGTTACAGCTTTCCCCTCAAGAAGCCTTTCGCTAAGATAGTTCTTGTGGAATAGGCAAAGTGGTATTTGGAAGCCCATAGAGGGCTATGGTGAAAAAGGAAATATCCTCCGATGAAATCTGGAAAGAAGCTTTCTGAGAAACTGCTTAGTGTTCTGTTAATTCATCTCACAGAGTTACATGCGTATTTCGTGGATCTCTTTGCTAGCCTTATTTCCGTGGAATCTGAGAACCGATATTTCGGATCCCTTTGAAGACTATAGGGCCAAAGGAAATATCCTCCGATAACAAAGAGAAAGAAGCTTTCTGAGAAACTTCTTTGTGTTCTGTGAAATCATCTCACAGAGTTACAGCTTTCCCTTCAGGAAGCCTTTCGCTAAGACAATTCTTGTGGAATTGGCAAAGTGATATTTGGAAGCCCATAGAGGGCTATGGTGAAAAAGGAAATATCCTGCGATGAAATCTGGAAGAAGCTTTCTGAGATACTGCTTAGTGTTCTGTTAATTCATCTCACAGAGTTACATGTGTATTTCGTGGATCTCTTTGCTAGCCTTATTTCTGTGGAATCTGAGAACAGATATTTCGGATCCCTTTGAAGACTATAGGGCCAAAGGAAATATCCTCGGATAACAAAGAGAAAGAAGCTTTCTGAGAAACTTCTTTGTGTTCTGTGAAATCATCTCACAGAGTTACAGCTTTCCGCTCAAGAAGCCTTTCGCTAAGACAGTTCTTGTGGAATAGGCAAAGTGATATTTGGAAGCCCATAGAGGGCTATGGTGAAAAAGGAAATATCCTCCGATGAAATCTGGAAAGAAGCTTTCTGAGAAACTGCTTAGTGTTCTGTTAATTCATCTCACAGAGTTACATGTGTATTTCGTGGATCTCTTTGCTAGCCTTATTTCTGTGGAATCTGAGAACAGATATTTCGGATCCCTTTGAAGACTATAGGGCCAAAGGAAATATCCTCCGATAACAAAGAGAAAGAAGCTTTCTGAGAAACTTCTTTGTGTTCTGTGAAATCATCTCACAGAGTTACAGCTTTCCGCTCAAGAAGCCTTTCGCTAAGACAGTTCTTGTGGAATAGGCAAAGTGATATTTGGAAGCCCATAGAGGGCTATGGTGAAAAAGGAAATATCCTTAGATGAAATCTGGAAAGAAGCTTTCTGAGAAACTGCTTAGTGTTCTGTTAATTCATCTCACAGAGTTACATGTGTATTTCGTGGATCTCTTTGCTAGCCTTATTTCTGTGGAATCTGAGAACAGATATTTCGGATCCCTAGGAATGGTATAGGGCCAAAGGAAATATCCTCCCATAACAAAGCGAAAGAAGCTTTCTGAGAAACTTTTTGTGTTCTGTGAAATCATCTCACAGAGTTACAGCTTTCCCCTCAAGAAGCCTTTCGCTAAGACAGTTCTTGTGGAATTGGCAAAGTGATATTTGGAGGCCCATAGAGGGCTATGGTGAAAAAGGAAATATCCTCTGATGAAATCTGGAAAGAAGCTTTCTGAGAAACTGCTTAGTGTTCTGTTCATTCATCTCACAGAGTTACATCGGTATTTCGTGGATCTCTTTGCTAGCCTTATTTCTGTGGCATCTGAGAACAGATATTTCGGATCCCTTTGAAGACTATAGGGCCAAGGGAAATATCTTCCTATAACAAAGAGAAAGAAGCTTTCTGAGAAACTTCTTTGTGTTCTGTGAAATGATCTCACAGAGTTACAGCTTTCCCCTCAAGAACCCTTTCGCTAAGACAGTTCTTGTGGAATTGGCAAAGTGATATTTGGAAGCCCTTAGAGGGCTATCGTGAAAAAGGAAATATCCTCCGATGAAATCTGGAAAGAAGCTTTCTGAGAAACTGCTTAGTGTTCTGTTAATTCATCTCACAGAGTTACATGTGTATTTCGTGGATCTCTTTGCTAGCCTTATTTCTGTGGAATCTGAGAACAGATATTTCGGATCCCTTTGAAGACTATAGGGCCAAAGGAAATATCCTCCGATAACAAAGAGAAAGAAGCTTTCTGAGAAACTTCTTTGTGTTCTGTGAAATCATCTCACAGAGTTACAGCTTTCCGCTCAAGAAGCCTTTCGCTAAGACAGTTCTTGTGGAATAGGCAAAGTGATATTTGGAAGCCCAAGGAGGGCTATGGTGAAAAAGGAAATATCCTCAGATGAAATCTGGAAAGAAGCTTTCTGAGAAACTGCTTAGTGTTCTGTTAATTCATCTCACAGAGTTACATGTGTATTTCGTGGATCTCTTTGCTAGCCTTATTTCTGTGGAATCTGAGAACAGATATTTCGGATCCCTAGGAATGGTATAGGGCCAAAGGAAATATCCTCCCATAACAAAGCGAAAGAAGCTTTCTGAGAAACTTCTTTGTATTCTGTGAAATCATCTCACAGAGTTACAGCTTTCCCCTCAAGAAGCCTTTCGCTAAGACAGTTCTTGTGGAATAGGCAAAGTGATATTTGGAAGCCCTTTGAGGGCTATGGTGAAAAAGGAAATATCCGCACAGGAAATCTGGAAAGAAGCTTTCTGAGAAACTGCTTAGTGTTCTGTTAATTCATCTCACAGAGTTACATGTGTATTTCGTGGATCTCTTTGCTAGCCTTTTTTCTGTGGAATCTGAGTACAGATATTTCGGATCCCTTTGAAGACTATAGGGACAAAGGAAATATCCTCCAATAACAAAGAGAAAGAAGCTTTCTGAGAAACTTCTTTGTGTTCTGTGAAATCATCTCACAGAGTTACAGCTCTCCCCTCAAGAAGCCTTTCGCTAAGACAGTTCTTGTGGAATTGGCAAAGTGATATATGAAAGCCCATAGAGGGCTATGGTGAAAAAGGAAATATCCTCTGATGAAATCTGGAAAGAAGCTTTCTGAGAAACTGCTTAGTGTTCTGTTCATTCATCTCACAGAGTTACATCGGTATTTCGTGGATCTCTTTGCTAGCCTTATTTCTGTGGCATCTGAGAACAGATAATTCGGATCCCTTTGAAGACTATAGGGCCAAGGGAAATATCCTCCTATAACAAAGAGAAAGAAGCTTTCTGAGAAACTTCTTTGTGTTTTGTGAAATGATCTCACAGAGTTACAGCTTTCCCCTCAAGAACCCTTTCGCTAAGACAGTTCTTGTGGAATTGGCACAGTGATATTTGGAAGCCCATAGAGGGCTATGGTGAAAAAGGAAATATCCACAGATGAAATCTGGAAAGAAGCTTTCTGAGAAACTGCTTAGTGTTCTGTTAATTCATCTCACAGAGTTACATGTGTATTTCGTGGATCTCTTTGCTAGCCTTATTTCTGTGGAATCTGAGAACAGATATTTCGGATCCCTTTGAAGACTATAGGGCCAAAGGAAATATGCTCCGATAACAAAGAGAAAGAAGCTTTCTGAGAACCTTCTTTGTGTTCTGTGAAATCATCTCACAGAGTTACAGCTTTCCCCTCAAGAAGCCTTTCGCTAACACAGTTCTTATGGAATTGGCAAAGTGATATTTGGAAGCCCATAGAGGGCTATGGTGAAAAAGGAAATATCCTAAGATGAAATCTGGAAAGAAGCTTTCTGAGATACTGCTTAGTGTTCTGTTAATTCATCTCACAGAGTTACATGTGTATTTCGTGGATCTCTTTGCTAGCCTTATTTCTGTGGAATCTGAGAACAGATATTTCGTATCCCTTTGAAGATTATAGGGCCAAAGGAAATATCCTCCCATAACAAAGAGAAAGAAGCTTTCTGAGAAACTTCTTTGTGTTCTGTGAAATCATCTCACAGAGTTACAGCTTTCCCCTCAAGAAGCCTTTCGCTAAGACAGTTCTTGTGGAATAGGCAAAGTGATATTTGGAAGCCCTTTGAGGGCTATGGTGAAAAAGGAAATATCCTCTGATGAAATCTGGAAAGAAGCTTTCTGAGAAACTGCTTAGTGTTCTGTTCATTCATCTCACAGAGTTACATCGGTATTTCGTGGATCTCTTTGCTAGCCTTATTTCTGTGGCATCTGAGAACAGATATTTCGGATCCCTTTGAAGACTATAGGGCCAAGGGAAATATCTTCCTATAACAAAGAGAAAGAAGCTTTCTGAGAAACTTCTTTGTGTTCTGTGAAATGATCTCACAGAGTTACAGCTTTCCCCTCAAGAAGCCTTTCGCTAAGATAGTTCTTGTGGAATAGGCAAAGTGGTATTTGGAAGCCCATAGAGGGCTATGGTGAAAAAGGAAATATCCTCCGATGAAATCTGGAAAGAAGCTTTCTGAGAAACTGCTTAGTGTTCTGTTAATTCATCTCACAGAGTTACATGCGTATTTCGTGGATCTCTTTGCTAGCCTTATTTCCGTGGAATCTGAGAACCGATATTTCGGATCCCTTTGAAGACTATAGGGCCAAAGGAAATATCCTCCGATAACAAAGAGAAAGAAGCTTTCTGAGAAACTTCTTTGTGTTCTGTGAAATCATCTCACAGAGTTACAGCTTTCCCTTCAGGAAGCCTTTCGCTAAGACAATTCTTGTGGAATTGGCAAAGTGATATTTGGAAGCCCATAGAGGGCTATGGTGAAAAAGGAAATATCCTGCGATGAAATCTGGAAAGAAGCTTTCTGAGATACTGCTTAGTGTTCTGTTAATTCATCTCACAGAGTTACATGTGTATTTCGTGGATCTCTTTGCTAGCCTTATTTCTGTGGAATCTGAGAACAGATATTTCGGATCCCTTTGAAGACTATAGGGCCAAAGGAAATATCCTCGGATAACAAAGAGAAAGAAGCTTTCTGAGAAACTTCTTTGTGTTCTGTGAAATCATCTCACAGAGTTACAGCTTTCCGCTCAAGAAGCCTTTCGCTAAGACAGTTCTTGTGGAATAGGCAAAGTGATATTTGGAAGCCCATAGAGGGCTATGGTGAAAAAGGAAATATCCTCCGATGAAATCTGGAAAGAAGCTTTCTGAGAAACTGCTTAGTGTTCTGTTAATTCATCTCACAGAGTTACATGTGTATTTCGTGGATCTCTTTGCTAGCCTTATTTCTGTGGAATCTGAGAACAGATATTTCGGATCCCTTTGAAGACTATAGGGCCAAAGGAAATATCCTCCGATAACAAAGAGAAAGAAGCTTTCTGAGAAACTTCTTTGTGTTCTGTGAAATCATCTCACAGAGTTACAGCTTTCCGCTCAAGAAGCCTTTCGCTAAGACAGTTCTTGTGGAATAGGCAAAGTGATATTTGGAAGCCCATAGAGGGCTATGGTGAAAAAGGAAATATCCTTAGATGAAATCTGGAAAGAAGCTTTCTGAGAAACTGCTTAGTGTTCTGTTAATTCATCTCACAGAGTTACATGTGTATTTCGTGGATCTCTTTGCTAGCCTTATTTCTGTGGAATCTGAGAACAGATATTTCGGATCCCTAGGAATGGTATAGGGCCAAAGGAAATATCCTCCCATAACAAAGCGAAAGAAGCTTTCTGAGAAACTTTTTGTGTTCTGTGAAATCATCTCACAGAGTTACAGCTTTCCCCTCAAGAAGCCTTTCGCTAAGACAGTTCTTGTGGAATTGGCAAAGTGATATTTGGAGGCCCATAGAGGGCTATGGTGAAAAAGGAAATATCCTCTGATGAAATCTGGAAAGAAGCTTTCTGAGAAACTGCTTAGTGTTCTGTTCATTCATCTCACAGAGTTACATCGGTATTTCGTGGATCTCTTTGCTAGCCTTATTTCTGTGGCATCTGAGAACAGATATTTCGGATCCCTTTGAAGACTATAGGGCCAAGGGAAATATCTTCCTATAACAAAGAGAAAGAAGCTTTCTGAGAAACTTCTTTGTGTTCTGTGAAATGATCTCACAGAGTTACAGCTTTCCCCTCAAGAACCCTTTCGCTAAGACAGTTCTTGTGGAATTGGCAAAGTGATATTTGGAAGCCCTTAGAGGGCTATCGTGAAAAAGGAAATATCCTCCGATGAAATCTGGAAAGAAGCTTTCTGAGAAACTGCTTAGTGTTCTGTTAATTCATCTCACAGAGTTACATGTGTATTTCGTGGATCTCTTTGCTAGCCTTATTTCTGTGGAATCTGAGAACAGATATTTCGGATCCCTTTGAAGACTATAGGGCCAAAGGAAATATCCTCCGATAACAAAGAGAAAGAAGCTTTCTGAGAAACTTCTTTGTGTTCTGTGAAATCATCTCACAGAGTTACAGCTTTCCCCTCAAGAAGCCTTTCGCTAAGACAGTTCTTGTGGAATAGGCAAAGTGATATTTGGAAGCCCTTTGAGGGCTATGGTGAAAAAGGAAATATCCGCACAGGAAATCTGGAAAGAAGCTTTCTGAGAAACTGCTTAGTGTTCTGTTAATTCATCTCACAGAGTTACATGTGTATTTCGTGGATCTCTTTGCTAGCCTTTTTTCTGTGGAATCTGAGTACAGATATTTCGGATCCCTTTGAAGACTATAGGGACAAAGGAAATATCCTCCAATAACAAAGAGAAAGAAGCTTTCTGAGAAACTTCTTTGTGTTCTGTGAAATCATCTCACAGAGTTACAGCTCTCCCCTCAAGAAGCCTTTCGCTAAGACAGTTCTTGTGGAATTGGCAAAGTGATATATGAAAGCCCATAGAGGGCTATGGTGAAAAAGGAAATATCCTCTGATGAAATCTGGAAAGAAGCTTTCTGAGAAACTGCTTAGTGTTCTGTTCATTCATCTCACAGAGTTACATCGGTATTTCGTGGATCTCTTTGCTAGCCTTATTTCTGTGGCATCTGAGAACAGATAATTCGGATCCCTTTGAAGACTATAGGGCCAAGGGAAATATCCTCCTATAACAAAGAGAAAGAAGCTTTCTGAGAAACTTCTTTGTGTTTTGTGAAATGATCTCACAGAGTTACAGCTTTCCCCTCAAGAACCCTTTCGCTAAGACAGTTCTTGTGGAATTGGCACAGTGATATTTGGAAGCCCATAGAGGGCTATGGTGAAAAAGGAAATATCCACAGATGAAATCTGGAAAGAAGCTTTCTGAGAAACTGCTTAGTGTTCTGTTAATTCATCTCACAGAGTTACATGTGTATTTCGTGGATCTCTTTGCTAGCCTTATTTCTGTGGAATCTGAGAACAGATATTTCGGATCCCTTTGAAGACTATAGGGCCAAAGGAAATATGCTCCGATAACAAAGAGAAAGAAGCTTTCTGAGAACCTTCTTTGTGTTCTGTGAAATCATCTCACAGAGTTACAGCTTTCCCCTCAAGAAGCCTTTCGCTAACACAGTTCTTATGGAATTGGCAAAGTGATATTTGGAGGCCATAGAGGGCTATGGTGAAAAAGGAAATATCCTAAGATGAAATCTGGAAAGAAGCTTTCTGAGAAACTGCTTAGTGTTCTGTTAATTCATCTCACAGAGTTACATCTGTATTTCGTGGATCTCTTTGCTAGCCTTATTTCTGTGGAATCTGAGAACAGATATTTCGGATCCCTTTGTAGACTATAGGGCCAAAGGAAATATCCTCGGATAACAAAGAGAAAGAAGCTTTCTGAGAAACTACTTTGTGTTCTGTGAAATCATCTCACAGAGTTACAGCTTTCACCTCAAGAAGCCTTTCGCTAAGACAGTTCTTGTGGAATAGGCAAAGTGATATTTGGAAGGCCATAGAGGGCTATGGTGAAAAAGGAAATATCCTAAGATGAAATCTGGAAAGAAGCTTTCTGAGAAACTGCTTAGTGTTCTGTTAATTCATCTCACAGAGTTACATGTGTATTTCGTGGATCTCTTTGCTAGCCTTATTTCTGTGGAATCTGAGAACAGATATTTCGGATCCCTTTGAAGACTATAGGGCCAAAGGAAATATCCTCCCATAACAAAGAGAAAGAAGCTTTCTGAGAAACTTCTTTGTGTTCTGTGAAATCATCTCACAGAGTTACAGCATTCCTCTCAAGAAGCCTTTCGCTAAGACAGTTCTTGTGGAATAGGCAAAGTGATATTTGGAAGCCCTTAGAGGGCTATGGTGAGAAAGGAAATATCCTCAGATGAAATCTGGAAAGAAGCTTTCTGAGAAACTGCTTAGTGTTCTGTTAATTCATCTCACAGAGTTACATGTGTATTTCGTGGATCTCTTGCTAGCCTTATTTCTGTGGAATGTGAGAACAGATATTTCGGATCCCTTTGAAGACTATAGGGCCAAAGGAAATATCCTCCGATAACAAAGAGAAAGAAGCTTTCTGAGAAACTACTTTGTGTTCTGTGAAATCATCTCACAGAGTTACAGCTTTCCCCTCAAGAAGACTTTCGCTAAGACAGTTCTTGTGGAATAGGCAAAGTGATATTTGGAAGGCCATAGAGGGCTATGGTGAAAAAGGAAATATGCTCAGATGAAATCTGGAAAGAACCTTTCTGAGAAACTGCTTAGTGTTCTGTTAATTCATCTCACAGAGTTACATGTGTATTTTGTGCATCTCTTTGCTAGCCTTATTTCTGTGGAATCTGAGAACAGATATTTCGTATCCCTTTGAAGATTATAGGGCCAAAGGAAATATCCTCCCATAACAAAGAGAAAGAAGCTTTCTTAGAAACTTCTTTGTGTTCTGTGAAATCATCTCACAGAGTTACAGCTTTCCCCTCAAGAAGCCTTTCGCTAAGACAGTTCTTGTGGAATTGGCAAAGTGATATTTGGAATCCCATAGAGGGCTATGGTGAAAAAGGAAATATCCGCCGATGAAATCTGGAAAGAAGCTTTCTGAGAAACTGCTTAGTGTTCTGTTAATTCATCTCACAGAGTTACATGTGAATTTCGTGGATCTCTTTGCTAGCCTTATTTCTGTGGAATCTGAGAACCGATATTTCGGATCCCTTTGAAGACTATTGGGCCAAAGGAAATATCCTCCCATAACAAAGAGAAAGAAGCTTTCTGACAAACTTCTTTGTGTTCTGTGAAATCATTTCACAGAGTTACAGCTTTCCCCTCAAGAAGCCTTTCGCTAAGACAGTTCTTGTGGAATTGGCAAAGTGATATTTGGAAGCCCATAGAGGGCTATGGTGAAAAAGGAAATATCCTCAGATGAAATCTGGAAAGAAGCTTTCTGAGAAACTGCTTAGTGTTCTGTTAATTCATCTCACAGGGTTACATGTGTATTTCGTGAATCTCTTTGCTAGCCTTATTTCTGTGGAATCTGAGAACAGATATTTAGGATCCCTCTGAAGACTATAGGGCCAAAGGAAATATCCTCCGATAACAAACAGAAAGAAGCTTTCTGAGAAACTTCTTTGTGTTCTGTGAAATCATCTCACAGAGTTACAGCTTTCCCCTCAAGAAGCCTTTCACTAAGAAAGTTCTTGTGGAATAGGGAAAGTGATATTTGGAAGCCCATAGAGGGCTATGGTGAAAAAGGAAATATCCTAAGATGAAATCTGGAAAGAAGCTTTCTGAGAAACTGCTTAGTGTTCTGTTAATTCATCTCACAGAGTTACATGTGTATTTCATGGATCTCTTTGCTAGCCTTATTTCTGTGGAATCTGAGAACAGATATTTCGGATCCCTATGAAGACTATAGGGCCAAAGTAAATATCCTCCCATAACAAAGAGAAAGAAGCTTTCTGAGAAACTTCTTTGTGTTCTTTGAAATCATCTCACAGAGTTACAGCTTTCCCCTCAAGAAGCCTTTCGCTAAGACAGTTCTTGTGGAATAGGCAAAGTGATATTTGGAAGCCCTTTGAGGGCTATGGTGAAAAAGGAAATATCCGCACAGGAAATCTGGAAAGAAGCTTTCTGAGAAACTGCTTAGTGTTCTGTTAATTCATCTCACAGAGTTACATGTGCATTTCGTGGATCTCTTTGCTAGCCTTATTTCTGTGGAAACTGAGTACAGATATTTCGGATCCCTTTGAAGACTATAGGGACAAAGGAAATATCCTCCGATAACAAAGAGAAAGAAGCTTTCTGAGAAACTTCTTTGTGTTCTGTGAAATCATCTCACAGAGTTACAGCTCTCTCCTCAAGAAGCCTTTCGCTAAGACAGTTCTTGTGGAATTGGCAAAGTGATATTTGGAAGCCCTTTGAGGGCTATGGTGAAAAAGGAAATATCCGCACAGGAAATCTCGAAAGAAGCTTTCTGAGAAACTGCTTAGTGTTCTGTTAATTCATCTCACAGAGTTACATGTGTATTTCGTGGATCTCTTTGCTAGCCTTATTTCCGTGGAATCTGAGAACAGATATTTCGGATCCCTTTGAAGACTATAGGGCCAAAGGAAATATGCTCCGATAACAAAGAGAAAGAAGCTTTCTGAGAACCTTCTTTGTGTTCTGTGAAATCATCTCACAGAGTTACAGCTTTCCCCTCAAGAAGCCTTTCGCTAAGACAGTTCTTGTGGAATTGGCAAAGTGATATTTGGAAGCCCATAGAGGGCTATGGTGAAAAAGGAAATATCCTCAGATGAAATCTGGAAAGAAGCTTTCTGAGAAACTGCTTAGTGTTCTGTTAATTCATCTCACAGAGTTACATCTGTGTTTCGTGGATCTCTTTGCTATCCTTATTTCTGTGGAATCTGAGAACAGATATTTCGGATCCCTTTGAAGACTATAGGGCCAAAGGAAATATCCTCCCATAACAAAGAGAAAGAGCTTTCTGAGAAACTTCTTTGTGTTCTGTGAAATCATCTCACAGAGTTACAGCTTTCCTCTCAAGAAGCCTTTCGCTAAGACAGTTCTTGTGGAATAGGCAAAGTGATATTTGGAAGCCCTTAGAGGGCTATGGTGAGAAAGGAAATATCCTCAGATGAAATCTGGAAAGAAGCTTTCTGAGAAACTGCTTAGTGTTCTGTTAATTCATCTCACAGAGTTACATGTGTATTTCGTGGATCTCTTGCTAGCCTTATTTCTGTGGAATCTGAGAACAGATATTTCGGATCCCTTTGAAGACTATAGGGCCAAAGGAAATATCCTCCGATAACAAAGAGAAAGAAGCTTTCTGAGAAACTACTTTGTGTTCTGTGAAATCATCTCACAGAGTTACAGCTTTCCCCTCAAGAAGACTTTCGCTAAGACAGTTCTTGTGGAATAGGCAAAGTGATATTTGGAAGGCCATAGAGGGCTATGGTGAAAAAGGAAATATGCTCAGATGAAATCTGGAAAGAACCTTTCTGAGAAACTGCTTAGTGTTCTGTTAATTCATCTCACAGAGTTACATGTGTATTTTGTGCATCTCTTTGCTAGCCTTATTTCTGTGGAATCTGAGAACAGATATTTCGTATCCCTTTGAAGATTATAGGGCCAAAGGAAATATCCTCCCATAACAAAGAGAAAGAAGCTTTCTGAGAAACTTCTTTGTGTTCTGTGAAATCATCTCACAGAGTTACAGCTTTCCCCTCAAGAAGCCTTTCGCTAAGACAGTTCTTGTGGAATTGGCAAAGTGATATTTGGAATCCCATAGAGGGCTATGGTGAAAAAGGAAATATCCGCCGATGAAATCTGGAAAGAAGCTTTCTGAGAAACTGCTTAGTGTTCTGTTAATTCATCTCACAGAGTTACATGTGAATTTCGTGGATCTCTTTGCTAGCCTTATTTCTGTGGAATCTGAGAACCGATATTTCGGATCCCTTTGAAGACTATAGGGCCAAAGGAAATATCCTCCCATAACAAAGAGAAAGAAGCTTTCTGACAAACTTCTTTGTGTTCTGTGAAATCATCTCACAGAGTTACAGCTTTCCCCTCAAGAAGCCTTTCGCTAAGACAGTTCTTGTGGAATTGGCAAAGTGATATTTGGAAGCCCATAGAGGGCTATGGTGAAAAAGGAAATATCCTCAGATGAAATCTGGAAAGAAGCTTTCTGAGAAACTGCTTAGTGTTCTGTTAATTCATCTCACAGGGTTACATGTGTATTTCGTGAATCTCTTTGCTAGCCTTATTTCTGTGGAATCTGAGAACAGATATTTAGGATCCCTCTGAAGACTATAGGGCCAAAGGAAATATCCTCCGATAACAAACAGAAAGAAGCTTTCTGAGAAACTTCTTTGTGTTCTGTGAAATCATCTCACAGAGTTACAGCTTTCCCCTCAAGAAGCCTTTCGCTAAGACAGTTCTTGTGGAATAGGCAAAGTGATATTTGGAAGCCCTTTGAGGGCTATGGTGAAAAAGGAAATATCCGCACAGGAAATCTGGAAAGAAGCTTTCTGAGAAACTGCTTAGTGTTCTGTTAATTCATCTCACAGAGTTACATGTGTATTTCGTGGATCTCTTTGCTAGCCTTATTTCTGTGGAATCTGAGAACAGATATTTCGGATCCCTATGAAGACTATAGGGCCAAAGTAAATATCCTCCCATAACAAAGAGAAAGAAGCTTTCTGAGAAACTTCTTTGTGTTCTGTGAAATCATCTCACAGAGTTACAGCTTTCCCCTCAAGAAGCCTTTCGCTAAGACAGTTCTTGTGGAATAGGCAAAGTGATATTTGGAAGCCCTTTGAGGGCTATGGTGAAAAAGGAAATATCCGCACAGGAAATCTGGAAAGAAGCTTTCTGAGAAACTGCTTAGTGTTCTGTTAATTCATCTCACAGAGTTACATGTGCATTTCGTGGATCTCTTTGCTAGCCTTATTTCTGTGGAAACTGAGTACAGATATTTCGGATCCCTTTGAAGACTATAGGGACAAAGGAAATATCCTCCGATAACAAAGAGAAAGAAGCTTTCTGAGAAACTTCTTTGTGTTCTGTGAAATCATCTCACAGAGTTACAGCTCTCTCCTCAAGAAGCCTTTCGCTAAGACAGTTCTTGTGGAATTGGCAAAGTGATATTTGGAAGCCCTTTGAGGGCTATGGTGAAAAAGGAAATATCCGCACAGGAAATCTCGAAAGAAGCTTTCTGAGAAACTGCTTAGTGTTCTGTTAATTCATCTCACAGAGTTACATGTGTATTTCGTGGATCTCTTTGCTAGCCTTATTTCCGTGGAATCTGAGAACAGATATTTCGGATCCCTTTGAAGACTATAGGGCCAAAGGAAATATGCTCCGATAACAAAGAGAAAGAAGCTTTCTGAGAACCTTCTTTGTGTTCTGTGAAATCATCTCACAGAGTTACAGCTTTCCCCTCAAGAAGCCTTTCGCTAAGACAGTTCTTGTGGAATTGGCAAAGTGATATTTGGAAGCCCATAGAGGGCTATGGTGAAAAAGGAAATATCCTCAGATGAAATCTGGAAAGAAGCTTTCTGAGAAACTGCTTAGTGTTCTGTTAATTCATCTCACAGAGTTACATCTGTGTTTCGTGGATCTCTTTGCTAGCCTTATTTCTGTGGAATCTGAGAACAGATATTTCGGATCCCTTTGAAGACTATAGGGCCAAAGGAAATATCCTCCCATAACAAAGAGAAAGAAGCTTTCTGAGAAACTTCTTTGTGTTCTGTGAAATCATCTCACAGAGTTACAGCTTTCCTCTCAAGAAGCCTTTCGCTAAGACAGTTCTTGTGGAATAGGCAAAGTGATATTTGGAAGCCCTTAGAGGGCTATGGTGAGAAAGGAAATATCCTCAGATGAAATCTGGAAAGAAGCTTTCTGAGAAACTGCTTAGTGTTCTGTTAATTCATCTCACAGAGTTACATGTGTATTTCGTGGATCTCTTGCTAGCCTTATTTCTGTGGAATCTGAGAACAGATATTTCGGATCCCTTTGAAGACTATAGGGCCAAAGGAAATATCCTCCGATAACAAAGAGAAAGAAGCTTTCTGAGAAACTACTTTGTGTTCTGTGAAATCATCTCACAGAGTTACAGCTTTCCCCTCAAGAAGACTTTCGCTAAGACAGTTCTTGTGGAATAGGCAAAGTGATATTTGGAAGGCCATAGAGGGCTATGGTGAAAAAGGAAATATGCTCAGATGAAATCTGGAAAGAACCTTTCTGAGAAACTGCTTAGTGTTCTGTTAATTCATCTCACAGAGTTACATGTGTATTTTGTGCATCTCTTTGCTAGCCTTATTTCTGTGGAATCTGAGAACAGATATTTCGTATCCCTTTGAAGATTATAGGGCCAAAGGAAATATCCTCCCATAACAAAGAGAAAGAAGCTTTCTGAGAAACTTCTTTGTGTTCTGTGAAATCATCTCACAGAGTTACAGCTTTCCCCTCAAGAAGCCTTTCGCTAAGACAGTTCTTGTGGAATTGGCAAAGTGATATTTGGAATCCCATAGAGGGCTATGGTGAAAAAGGAAATATCCGCCGATGAAATCTGGAAAGAAGCTTTCTGAGAAACTGCTTAGTGTTCTGTTAATTCATCTCACAGAGTTACATGTGAATTTCGTGGATCTCTTTGCTAGCCTTATTTCTGTGGAATCTGAGAACCGATATTTCGGATCCCTTTGAAGACTATAGGGCCAAAGGAAATATCCTCCCATAACAAAGAGAAAGAAGCTTTCTGACAAACTTCTTTGTGTTCTGTGAAATCATCTCACAGAGTTACAGCTTTCCCCTCAAGAAGCCTTTCGCTAAGACAGTTCTTGTGGAATTGGCAAAGTGATATTTGGAAGCCCATAGAGGGCTATGGTGAAAAAGGAAATATCCTCAGATGAAATCTGGAAAGAAGCTTTCTGAGAAACTGCTTAGTGTTCTGTTAATTCATCTCACAGGGTTACATGTGTATTTCGTGAATCTCTTTGCTAGCCTTATTTCTGTGGAATCTGAGAACAGATATTTAGGATCCCTCTGAAGACTATAGGGCCAAAGGAAATATCCTCCGATAACAAACAGAAAGAAGCTTTCTGAGAAACTTCTTTGTGTTCTGTGAAATCATCTCACAGAGTTACAGCTTTCCCCTCAAGAAGCCTTTCGCTAAGACAGTTCTTGTGGAATAGGCAAAGTGATATTTGGAAGCCCTTTGAGGGCTATGGTGAAAAAGGAAATATCCGCACAGGAAATCTGGAAAGAAGCTTTCTGAGAAACTGCTTAGTGTTCTGTTAATTCATCTCACAGAGTTACATGTGTATTTCGTGGATCTCTTTGCTAGCCTTTTTTCTGTGGAATCTGAGTACAGATATTTCGGATCCCTTTGAAGACTATAGGGACAAAGGAAATATCCTCCGATAACAAAGAGAAAGAAGCTTTCTGAGAAACTTCTTTGTGTTCTGTGAAATCATCTCACAGAGTTACAGCTCTCCCCTCAAGAAGCCTTTCGCTAAGACAGTTCTTGTGGAATTGGCAAAGTGATATATGAAAGCCCATAGAGGGCTATGGTGAAAAAGGAAATATCCTCTGATGAAATCTGGAAAGAAGCTTTCTGAGAAACTGCTTAGTGTTCTGTTCATTCATCTCACAGAGTTACATCGGTATTTCGTGGATCTCTTTGCTAGCCTTATTTCTGTGGCATCTGAGAACAGATAATTCGGATCCCTTTGAAGACTATAGGGCCAAGGGAAATATCCTCCTATAACAAAGAGAAAGAAGCTTTCTGAGAAACTTCTTTGTGTTTTGTGAAATGATCTCACAGAGTTACAGCTTTCCCCTCAAGAACCCTTTCGCTAAGACAGTTCTTGTGGAATTGGCACAGTGATATTGGGAAGCCCATAGAGGGCTATGGTGAAAAAGGAAATATCCACAGATGAAATCTGGAAAGAAGCTTTCTGAGAAACTGCTTAGTGTTCTGTTAATTCATCTCACAGAGTTACATGTGTATTTCGTGGATCTCTTTGCTAGCCTTATTTCTGTGGAATCTGAGAACAGATATTTCGGATCCCTTTGAAGACTATAGGGCCAAAGGAAATATGCTCCGATAACAAAGAGAAAGAAGCTTTCTGAGAACCTTCTTTGTGTTCTGTGAAATCATCTCACAGAGTTACAGCTTTCCCCTCAAGAAGCCTTTCGCTAACACAGTTCTTATGGAATTGGCAAAGTGATATTTGGAAGCCCATAGAGGGCTATGGTGAAAAAGGAAATATCCTAAGATGAAATCTGGAAAGAAGCTTTCTGAGAAACTGCTTAGTGTTCTGTTAATTCATCTCACAGAGTTACATCTGTATTTCGTGGATCTCTTTGTTAGCCTTATTTCTGTGGAATCTGAGAACAGATATTTCGGATCCCTTTGAAGACTATAGGGCCAAAGGAAATATCCTCGGATAACAAAGAGAAAGAAGCTTTCTGAGAAACTACTTTGTGTTCTGTGAAATCATCTCACAGAGTTACAGCTTTCACCTCAAGAAGCCTTTCGCTAAGACAGTTCTTGTGGAATAGGCAAAGTGATATTTGGAAGGCCATAGAGGGCTATGGTGAAAAAGGAAATATCCTAAGATGAAATCTGGAAAGAAGCTTTCTGAGAAACTGCTTAGTGTTCTGTTAATTCATCTCACAGAGTTACATGTGTATTTCGTGGATCTCTTTGCTAGCCTTATTTCTGTGGAATCTGAGAACAGATATTTCGGATCCCTTTGAAGACTATAGGGCCAAAGGAAATATCCTCCCATAACAAAGAGAAAGAAGCTTTCTGAGAAACTTCTTTGTGTTCTGTGAAATCATCTCACAGAGTTACAGCATTCCTCTCAAGAAGCCTTTCGCTAAGACAGTTCTTGTGGAATAGGCAAAGTGATATTTGGAAGCCCTTAGAGGGCTATGGTGAGAAAGGAAATATCCTCAGATGAAATCTGGAAAGAAGCTTTCTGAGAAACTGCTTAGTGTTCTGTTAATTCATCTCACAGAGTTACATGTGTATTTCGTGGATCTCTTGCTAGCCTTATTTCTGTGGAATGTGAGAACAGATATTTCGGATCCCTTTGAAGACTATAGGGCCAAAGGAAATATCCTCCGATAACAAAGAGAAAGAAGCTTTCTGAGAAACTACTTTGTGTTCTGTGAAATCATCTCACAGAGTTACAGCTTTCCCCTCAAGAAGACTTTCGCTAAGACAGTTCTTGTGGAATAGGCAAAGTGATATTTGGAAGGCCATAGAGGGCTATGGTGAAAAAGGAAATATGCTCAGATGAAATCTGGAAAGAACCTTTCTGAGAAACTGCTTAGTGTTCTGTTAATTCATCTCACAGAGTTACATGTGTATTTTGTGCATCTCTTTGCTAGCCTTATTTCTGTGGAATCTGAGAACAGATATTTCGTATCCCTTTGAAGATTATAGGGCCAAAGGAAATATCCTCCCATAACAAAGAGAAAGAAGCTTTCTGAGAAACTTCTTTGTGTTCTGTGAAATCATCTCACAGAGTTACAGCTTTCCCCTCAAGAAGCCTTTCGCTAAGACAGTTCTTGTGGAATTGGCAAAGTGATATTTGGAATCCCATAGAGGGCTATGGTGAAAAAGGAAATATCCGCCGATGAAATCTGGAAAGAAGCTTTCTGAGAAACTGCTTAGTGTTCTGTTAATTCATCTCACAGAGTTACATGTGAATTTCGTGGATCTCTTTGCTAGCCTTATTTCTGTGGAATCTGAGAACAGATATTTAGGATCCCTCTGAAGACTATAGGGCCAAAGGAAATATCCTCCGATAACAAACAGAAAGAAGCTTTCTGAGAAACTTCTTTGTGTTCTGTGAAATCATCTCACAGAGTTACAGCTTTCCCCTCAAGAAGCCTTTCACTAAGAAAGTTCTTGTGGAATAGGGAAAGTGATATTTGGAAGCCCATAGAGGGCTATGGTGAAAAAGGAAATATCCTAAGATGAAATCTGGAAAGAAGCTTTCTGAGAAACTGCTTAGTGTTCTGTTAATTCATCTCACAGAGTTACATGTGTATTTCATGGATCTCTTTGCTAGCCTTATTTCTGTGGAATCTGAGAACAGATATTTCGGATCCCTATGAAGACTATAGGGCCAAAGTAAATATCCTCCCATAACAAAGAGAAAGAAGCTTTCTGAGAAACTTCTTTGTGTTCTGTGAAATCATCTCACAGAGTTACAGCTTTCCCCTCAAGAAGCCTTTCGCTAAGACAGTTCTTGTGGAATAGGCAAAGTGATATTTGGAAGCCCTTTGAGGGCTATGGTGAAAAAGGAAATATCCGCACAGGAAATCTGGAAAGAAGCTTTCTGAGAAACTGCTTAGTGTTCTGTTAATTCATCTCACAGAGTTACATGTGCATTTCGTGGATCTCTTTGCTAGCCTTATTTCTGTGGAAACTGAGTACAGATATTTCGGATCCCTTTGAAGACTATAGGGACAAAGGAAATATCCTCCGATAACAAAGAGAAAGAAGCTTTCTGAGAAACTACTTTGTGTTCTGTGAAATCATCTCACAGAGTTACAGCTCTCTCCTCAAGGAGCCTTTCGCTAAGACAGTTCTTGTGGAATTGGCAAAGTGATATTTGGAAGCCCTTTGAGGGCTATGGTGAAAAAGGAAATATCCGCACAGGAAATCTCGAAAGAAGCTTTCTGAGAAACTGCTTAGTGTTCTGTTAATTCATCTCACAGAGTTACATGTGTATTTCGTGGATCTCTTTGCTAGCCTTATTTCCGTGGAATCTGAGAACAGATATTTCGGATCCCTTTGAAGACTATAGGGCCAAAGGAAATATGCTCCGATAACAAAGAGAAAGAAGCTTTCTGAGAACCTTCTTTGTGTTCTGTGAAATCATCTCACAGAGTTACAGCTTTCCCCTCAAGAAGCCTTTCGCTAAGACAGTTCTTGTGGAATTGGCAAAGTGATATTTGGAAGCCCATAGAGGGCTATGGTGAAAAAGGAAATATCCTCAGATGAAATCTGGAAAGAAGCTTTCTGAGAAACTGCTTAGTGTTCTGTTAATTCATCTCACAGAGTTACATCTGTGTTTCGTGGATCTCTTTGCTAGCCTTATTTCTGTGGAATCTGAGAACAGATATTTCGGATCCCTTTGAAGACTATAGGGCCAAAGGAAATGTCCTCCCATAACAAAGAGAAAGAAGCTTTCTGAGAAACTTCTTTGTGTTCTGTGAAATCATCTCACAGAGTTACAGCTTTCCTCTCAAGAAGCCTTTCGCTAAGACAGTTCTTGTGGAATAGGCAAAGTGATATTTGGAAGCCCTTAGAGGGCTATGGTGAGAAAGGAAATATCCTCAGATGAAATCTGGAAAGAAGCTTTCTGAGAAACTGCTTAGTGTTCTGTTAATTCATCTCACAGAGTTACATGTGTATTTCGTGGATCTCTTGCTAGCCTTATTTCTGTGGAATCTGAGAACAGATATTTCGGATCCCTTTGAAGACTATAGGGCCAAAGGAAATATCCTCCGATAACAAAGAGAAAGAAGCTTTCTGAGAAACTACTTTGTGTTCTGTGAAATCATCTCACAGAGTTACAGCTTTCCCCTCAAGAAGACTTTCGCTAAGACAGTTCTTGTGGAATAGGCAAAGTGATATTTGGAAGGCCATAGAGGGCTATGGTGAAAAAGGAAATATGCTCAGATGAAATCTGGAAAGAACCTTTCTGAGAAACTGCTTAGTGTTCTGTTAATTCATCTCACAGAGTTACATGTGTATTTTGTGCATCTCTTTGCTAGCCTTATTTCTGTGGAATCTGAGAACAGATATTTCGTATCCCTTTGAAGATTATAGGGCCAAAGGAAATATCCTCCCATAACAAAGAGAAAGAAGCTTTCTGAGAAACTTCTTTGTGTTCTGTGAAATCATCTCACAGAGTTACAGCTTTCCCCTCAAGAAGCCTTTCGCTAAGACAGTTCTTGTGGAATTGGCAAAGTGATATTTGGAATCCCATAGAGGGCTATGGTGAAAAAGGAAATATCCGCCGATGAAATCTGGAAAGAAGCTTTCTGAGAAACTGCTTAGTGTTCTGTTAATTCATCTCACAGAGTTACATGTGAATTTCGTGGATCTCTTTGCTAGCCTTATTTCTGTGGAATCTGAGAACCGATATTTCGGATCCCTTTGAAGACTATAGGGCCAAAGGAAATATCCTCCCATAACAAAGAGAAAGAAGCTTTCTGACAAACTTCTTTGTGTTCTGTGAAATCATCTCACAGAGTTACAGCTTTCCCCTCAAGAAGCCTTTCGCTAAGACAGTTCTTGTGGAATTGGCAAAGTGATATTTGGAAGCCCATAGTGGGCTATGGTGAAAAAGGAAATATCCTCAGATGAAATCTGGAAAGAAGCTTTCTGAGAAACTGCTTAGTGTTCTGTTAATTCATCTCACAGGGTTACATGTGTATTTCGTGAATCTCTTTGCTAGCCTTATTTCTGTGGAATCTGAGAACAGATATTTAGGATCCCTCTGAAGACTATAGGGCCAAAGGAAATATCCTCCGATAACAAACAGAAAGAAGCTTTCTGAGAAACTTCTTTGTGTTCTGTGAAATCATCTCACAGAGTTACAGCTTTCCCCTCAAGAAGCCTTTCGCTAAGACAGTTCTTGTGGAATAGGCAAAGTGATATTTGGAAGCCCTTTGAGGGCTATGGTGAAAAAGGAAATATCCGCACAGGAAATCTGGAAAGAAGCTTTCTGAGAAACTGCTTAGTGTTCTGTTAATTCATCTCACAGAGTTACATGTGTATTTCGTGGATCTCTTTGCTAGCCTTATTTCTGTGGAATCTGAGAACAGATATTTCGGATCCCTATGAAGACTATAGGGCCAAAGTAAATATCCTCCCATAACAAAGAGAAAGAAGCTTTCTGAGAAACTTCTTTGTGTTCTGTGAAATCATCTCACAGAGTTACAGCTTTCCCCTCAAGAAGCCTTTCGCTAAGACAGTTCTTGTGGAATAGGCAAAGTGATATTTGGAAGCCCTTTGAGGGCTATGGTGAAAAAGGAAATATCCGCACAGGAAATCTGGAAAGAAGCTTTCTGAGAAACTGCTTAGTGTTCTGTTAATTCATCTCACAGAGTTACATGTGCATTTCGTGGATCTCTTTGCTAGCCTTATTTCTGTGGAAACTGAGTACAGATATTTCGGATCCCTTTGAAGACTATAGGGACAAAGGAAATATCCTCCGATAACAAAGAGAAAGAAGCTTTCTGAGAAACTTCTTTGTGTTCTGTGAAATCATCTCACAGAGTTACAGCTCTCTCCTCAAGAAGCCTTTCGCTAAGACAGTTCTTGTGGAATTGGCAAAGTGATATTTGGAAGCCCTTTGAGGGCTATGGTGAAAAAGGAAATATCCGCACAGGAAATCTCGAAAGAAGCTTTCTGAGAAACTGCTTAGTGTTCTGTTAATTCATCTCACAGAGTTACATGTGTATTTCGTGGATCTCTTTGCTAGCCTTATTTCCGTGGAATCTGAGAACAGATATTTCGGATCCCTTTGAAGACTATAGGGCCAAAGGAAATATGCTCCGATAACAAAGAGAAAGAAGCTTTCTGAGAACCTTCTTTGTGTTCTGTGAAATCATCTCACAGAGTTACAGCTTTCCCCTCAAGAAGCCTTTCGCTAAGACAGTTCTTGTGGAATTGGCAAAGTGATATTTGGAAGCCCATAGAGGGCTATGGTGAAAAAGGAAATATCCTCAGATGAAATCTGGAAAGAAGCTTTCTGAGAAACTGCTTAGTGTTCTGTTAATTCATCTCACAGAGTTACATCTGTGTTTCGTGGATCTCTTTGCTAGCCTTATTTCTGTGGAATCTGAGAACAGATATTTCGGATCCCTTTGAAGACTATAGGGCCAAAGGAAATATCCTCCCATAACAAAGAGAAAGAAGCTTTCTGAGAAACTTCTTTGTGTTCTGTGAAATCATCTCACAGAGTTACAGCTTTCCTCTCAAGAAGCCTTTCGCTAAGACAGTTCTTGTGGAATAGGCAAAGTGATATTTGGAAGCCCTTAGAGGGCTATGGTGAGAAAGGAAATATCCTCAGATGAAATCTGGAAAGAAGCTTTCTGAGAAACTGCTTAGTGATCTGTTAATTCATCTCACAGAGTTACATGTGTATTTCGTGGATCTCTTGCTAGCCTTATTTCTGTGGAATCTGAGAACAGATATTTCGGATCCCTTTGAAGACTATAGGGCCAAAGGAAATATCCTCCGATAACAAAGAGAAAGAAGCTTTCTGAGAAACTACTTTGTGTTCTGTGAAATCATCTCACAGAGTTACAGCTTTCCCCTCAAGAAGACTTTCGCTAAGACAGTTCTTGTGGAATAGGCAAAGTGATATTTGGAAGGCCATAGAGGGCTATGGTGAAAAAGGAAATATGCTCAGATGAAATCTGGAAAGAACCTTTCTGAGAAACTGCTTAGTGTTCTGTTAATTCATCTCACAGAGTTACATGTGTATTTTGTGCATCTCTTTGCTAGCCTTATTTCTGTGGAATCTGAGAACAGATATTTCGTATCCCTTTGAAGATTATAGGGCCAAAGAAAATATCCTCCCATAACAAAGAGAAAGAAGCTTTCTGAGAAACTTCTTTGTGTTCTGTGAAATCATCTCACAGAGTTACAGCTTTCCCCTCAAGAAGCCTTTCGCTAAGACAGTTCTTGTGGAATTGGCAAAGTGATATTTGGAATCCCATAGAGGGCTATGGTGAAAAAGGAAATATCCGCCGATGAAATCTGGAAAGAAGCTTTCTGAGAAACTGCTTAGTGTTCTGTTAATTCATCTCACAGAGTTACATGTGAATTTCGTGGATCTCTTTGCTAGCCTTATTTCTGTGGAATCTGAGAACCGATATTTCGGATCCCTTTGAAGACTATAGGGCCAAAGGAAATATCCTCCCATAACAAAGAGAAAGAAGCTTTCTGACAAACTTCTTTGTGTTCTGTGAAATCATCTCACAGAGTTACAGCTTTCCCCTCAAGAAGCCTTTCGCTAAGACAGTTCTTGTGGAATTGGCAAAGTGATATTTGGAAGCCCATAGAGGGCTATGGTGAAAAAGGAAATATCCTCAGATGAAATCTGGAAAGAAGCTTTCTGAGAAACTGCTTAGTGTTCTGTTAATTCATCTCACAGGGTTACATGTGTATTTCGTGAATCTCTTTGCTAGCCTTATTTCTGTGGAATCTGAGAACAGATATTTAGGATCCCTCTGAAGACTATAGGGCCAAAGGAAATATCCTCCGATAACAAACAGAAAGAAGCTTTCTGAGAAACTTCTTTGTGTTCTGTGAAATCATCTCACAGAGTTACAGCTTTCCCCTCAAGAAGCCTTTCGCTAAGACAGTTCTTGTGGAATAGGCAAAGTGATATTTGGAAGCCCTTTGAGGGCTATGGTGAAAAAGGAAATATCCGCACAGGAAATCTGGAAAGAAGCTTTCTGAGAAACTGCTTAGTGTTCTGTTAATTCATCTCACAGAGTTACATGTGTATTTCGTGGATCTCTTTGCTAGCCTTTTTTCTGTGGAATCTGAGTACAGATATTTCGGATCCCTTTGAAGACTATAGGGACAAAGGAAATATCCTCCGATAACAAAGAGAAAGAAGCTTTCTGAGAAACTTCTTTGTGTTCTGTGAAATCATCTCACAGAGTTACAGCTCTCCCCTCAAGAAGCCTTTCGCTAAGACAGTTCTTGTGGAATTGGCAAAGTGATATATGAAAGCCCATAGAGGGCTATGGTGAAAAAGGAAATATCCTCTGATGAAATCTGGAAAGAAGCTTTCTGAGAAACTGCTTAGTGTTCTGTTCATTCATCTCACAGAGTTACATCGGTATTTCGTGGATCTCTTTGCTAGCCTTATTTCTGTGGCATCTGAGAACAGATAATTCGGATCCCTTTGAAGACTATAGGGCCAAGGGAAATATCCTCCTATAACAAAGAGAAAGAAGCTTTCTGAGAAACTTCTTTGTGTTTTGTGAAATGATCTCACAGAGTTACAGCTTTCCCCTCAAGAACCCTTTCGCTAAGACAGTTCTTGTGGAATTGGCACAGTGATATTGGGAAGCCCATAGAGGGCTATGGTGAAAAAGGAAATATCCACAGATGAAATCTGGAAAGAAGCTTTCTGAGAAACTGCTTAGTGTTCTGTTAATTCATCTCACAGAGTTACATGTGTATTTCGTGGATCTCTTTGCTAGCCTTATTTCTGTGGAATCTGAGAACAGATATTTCGGATCCCTTTGAAGACTATAGGGCCAAAGGAAATATGCTCCGATAACAAAGAGAAAGAAGCTTTCTGAGAACCTTCTTTGTGTTCTGTGAAATCATCTCACAGAGTTACAGCTTTCCCCTCAAGAAGCCTTTCGCTAACACAGTTCTTATGGAATTGGCAAAGTGATATTTGGAAGCCCATAGAGGGCTATGGTGAAAAAGGAAATATCCTAAGATGAAATCTGGAAAGAAGCTTTCTGAGAAACTGCTTAGTGTTCTGTTAATTCATCTCACAGAGTTACATCTGTATTTCGTGGATCTCTTTGCTAGCCTTATTTCTGTGGAATCTGAGAACAGATATTTCGGATCCCTTTGAAGACTATAGGGCCAAAGGAAATATCCTCGGATAACAAAGAGAAAGAAGCTTTCTGAGAAACTACTTTGTGTTCTGTGAAATCATCTCACAGAGTTACAGCTTTCACCTCAAGAAGCCTTTCGCTAAGACAGTTTTTGTGGAATAGGCAAAGTGATATTTGGAAGGCCATAGAGGGCTATGGTGAAAAAGGAAATATCCTAAGATGAAATCTGGAAAGAAGCTTTCTGAGAAACTGCTTAGTGTTCTGTTCATTCATCTCACAGAGTTACATGTGTATTTCGTGGATCTCTTTGCTAGCCTTATTTCTGTGGAATCTGAGAACAGATATTTCGGATCCCTTTGAAGACTATAGGGCCAAAGGAAATATCCTCCCATAACAAAGAGAAAGAAGCTTTCTGAGAAACTTCTTTGTGTTCTGTGAAATCATCTCACAGAGTTACAGCTTTCCTCTCAAGAAGCCTTTCGCTAAGACAGTTCTTGTGGAATAGGCAAAGTGATATTTGGAAGCCCTTAGAGGGCTATGGTGAGAAAGGAAATATCCTCAGATGAAATCTGGAAAGAAGCTTTCTGAGAAACTGCTTAGTGTTCTGTTAATTCATCTCACAGAGTTACATGTGTATTTCGTGGATCTCTTGCTAGCCTTATTTCTGTGGAATGTGAGAACAGATATTTCGGATCCCTTTGAAGAATATAGGGCCAAAGGAAATATCCTCCGATAACAAAGAGAAAGAAGCTTTCTGAGAAACTACTTTGTGTTCTGTGAAATCATCTCACAGAGTTACAGCTTTCCCCTCAAGAAGACTTTCGCTAAGACAGTTCTTGTGGAATAGGCAAAGTGATATTTGGAAGGCCATAGAGGGCTATGGTGAAAAAGGAAATATGCTCAGATGAAATCTGGAAAGAACTTTTCTGAGAAACTGCTTAGTGTTCTGTTAATTCATCTCACAGAGTTACATGTGTATTTTGTGCATCTCTTTGCTAGCCTTATTTCTGTGGAATCTGAGAACAGATATTTCGTATCCCTTTGAAGATTATAGGGCCAAAGGAAATATCCTCCCATAACAAAGAGAAAGAAGCTTTCTGAGAAACTTCTTTGTGTTCTGTGAAATCATCTCACAGAGTTACAGCTTTCCCCTCAAGAAGCCTTTCGCTAAGACAGTTCTTGTGGAATTGGCAAAGTGATATTTGGAATCCCATAGAGGGCTATGGTGAAAAAGGAAATATCCGCCGATGAAATCTGGAAAGAAGCTTTCTAAGAAACTGCTTAGTGTTCTGTTAATTCATCTCACAGAGTTACATGTGAATTTCGTGGAACTCTTTGCTAGCCTTATTTCTGTGGAATCTGAGAACCGATATTTCGGATCCCTTTGAAGACTATAGGGCCAAAGGAAATATCCTCCCATAACAAAGAGAAAGAAGCTTTCTGACAAACTTCTTTGTGTTCTGTGAAATCATCTCACAGAGTTACAGCTTTCCCCTCAAGAAGCCTTTCGCTAAGACAGTTCTTGTGGAATTGGCAAAGTGATATTTGGAAGCCCATAGAGGGCTATGGTGAAAAAGGAAATATCCTCAGATGAAATCTGGAAAGAAGCTTTCTGAGAAACTGCTTAGTGTTCTGTTAATTCATCTCACAGGGTTACATGTGTATTTCGTGAATCTCTTTGCTAGCCTTATTTCTGTGGAATCTGAGAACAGATATTTAGGATCCCTCTGAAGACTATAGGGCCAAAGGAAATATCCTCCGATAACAAACAGAAAGAAGCTTTCTGAGAAACTTCTTTGTGTTCTGTGAAATCATCTCACAGAGTTACAGCTTTCCCCTCAAGAAGCCTTTCACTAAGAAAGTTCTTGTGGAATAGGGAAAGTGATATTTGGAAGCCCATAGAGGGCTATGGTGAAAAAGGAAATATCCTAAGATGAAATCTGGAAAGAAGCTTTCTGAGAAACTGCTTAGTGTTCTGTTAATTCATCTCACAGAGTTACATGTGTATTTCATGGATCTCTTTGCTAGCCTTATTTCTGTGGAATCTGAGAACAGATATTTCGGATCCCTATGAAGACTATAGGGCCAAAGTAAATATCCTCCCATAACAAAGAGAAAGAAGCTTTCTGAGAAACTTCTTTGTGTTCTGTGAAATCATCTCACAGAGTTACAGCTTTCCCCTCAAGAAGCCTTTCGCTAAGACAGTTCTTGTGGAATAGGCAAAGTGATATTTGGAAGCCCTTTGAGGGCTATGGTGAAAAAGGAAATATCCGCACAGGAAATCTGGAAAGAAGCTTTCTGAGAAACTGCTTAGTGTTCTGTTAATTCATCTCACAGAGTTACATGTGCATTTCGTGGATCTCTTTGCTAGCCTTATTTCTGTGGAAACTGAGTACAGATATTTCGGATCCCTTTGAAGACTATAGGGACAAAGGAAATATCCTCCGATAACAAAGAGAAAGAAGCTTTCTGAGAAACTTCTTTGTGTTCTGTGAAATCATCTCACAGAGTTACAGCTCTCTCCTCAAGAAGCCTTTCGCTAAGACAGTTCTTGTGGAATTGGCAAAGTGATATTTGGAAGCCCTTTGAGGGCTATGGTGAAAAAGGAAATATCCGCACAGGAAATCTCGAAAGAAGCTTTCTGAGAAACTGCTTAGTGTTCTGTTAATTCATCTCACAGAGTTACATGTGTATTTCGTGGATCTCTTTGCTAGCCTTATTTCCGTGGAATCTGAGAACAGATATTTCGGATCCCTTTGAAGACTATAGGGCCAAAGGAAATATGCTCCGATAACAAAGAGAAAGAAGCTTTCTGAGAACCTTCTTTGTGTTCTGTGAAATCATCTCACAGAGTTACAGCTTTCCCCTCAAGAAGCCTTTCGCTAAGACAGTTCTTGTGGAATTGGCAAAGTGATATTTGGAAGCCCATAGAGGGCTATGGTGAAAAAGGAAATATCCTCAGATGAAATCTGGAAAGAAGCTTTCTGAGAAACTGCTTAGTGTTCTGTTAATTCATCTCACAGAGTTACATCTGTGTTTCGTGGATCTCTTTGCTAGCCTTATTTCTGTGGAATCTGAGAACAGATATTTCGGATCCCTTTGAAGACTATAGGGCCAAAGGAAATATCCTCCCATAACAAAGAGAAAGAAGCTTTCTGAGAAACTTCTTTGTGTTCTGTGAAATCATCTCACAGAGTTACATCTTTCCTCTCAAGAAGCCTTTCGCTAAGACAGTTCTTGTGGAATAGGCAAAGTGATATTTGGAAGCCCTTAGAGGGCTATGGTGAGAAAGGAAATATCCTCAGATGAAATCTGGAAAGAAGCTTTCTGAGAAACTGCTTAGTGTTCTGTTAATTCATCTCACAGAGTTACATGTGTATTTCGTGGATCTCTTGCTAGCCTTATTTCTGTGGAATCTGAGAACAGATATTTCGGATCCCTTGAAGACTATAGGGCCAAAGGAAATATCCTCCGATAACAAAGAGAAAGAAGCTTTCTGAGAAACTACTTTGTGTTCTGTGAAATCATCTCACAGAGTTACAGCTTTCCCCTCAAGAAGACTTTCGCTAAGACAGTTCTTGTGGAATAGGCAAAGTGATATTTGGAAGGCCATAGAGGGCTATGGTGAAAAAGGAAATATGCTCAGATGAAATCTGGAAAGAACCTTTCTGAGAAACTGCTTAGTGTTCTGTTAATTCATCTCACAGAGTTACATGTGTATTTTGTGCATCTCTTTGCTAGCCTTATTTCTGTGGAATCTGAGAACAGATATTTCGTATCCCTTTGAAGATTATAGGGCCAAAGGAAATATCCTCCCATAACAAAGAGAAAGAAGCTTTCTGAGAAACTTCTTTGTGTTCTGTGAAATCATCTCACAGAGTTACAGCTTTCCCCTCAAGAAGCCTTTCGCTAAGACAGTTCTTGTGGAATTGGCAAAGTGATATTTGGAATCCCATAGAGGGCTATGGTGAAAAAGGAAATATCCGCCGATGAAATCTGGAAAGAAGCTTTCTGAGAAACTGCTTAGTGTTCTGTTAATTCATCTCACAGTGTTACATGTGAATTTCGTGGATCTCTTTGCTAGCCTTATTTCTGTGGAATCTGAGAACCGATATTTCGGATCCCTTTGAAGACTATAGGGCCAAAGGAAATATCCTCCCATAACAAAGAGAAAGAAGCTTTCTGACAAACTTCTTTGTGTTCTGTGAAATCATCTCACAGAGTTACAGCTTTCCCCTCAAGAAGCCTTTCGCTAAGACAGTTCTTGTGGAATTGGCAAAGTGATATTTGGAAGCCCATAGAGGGCTATGGTGAAAAAGGAAATATCCTCAGATGAAATCTGGAAAGAAGCTTTCTGAGAAACTGCTTAGTGTTCTGTTAATTCATCTCACAGGGTTACATGTGTATTTCGTGAATCTCTTTGCTAGCCTTATTTCTGTGGAATCTGAGAACAGATATTTAGGATCCCTCTGAAGACTATAGGGCCAAAGGAAATATCCTCCGATAACAAACAGAAAGAAGCTTTCTGAGAAACTTCTTTGTGTTCTGTGAAATCATCTCACAGAGTTACAGCTTTCCCCTCAAGAAGCCTTTCACTAAGAAAGTTCTTGTGGAATAGGGAAAGTGATATTTGGAAGCCCATAGAGGGCTATGGTGAAAAAGGAAATATCCTAAGATGAAATCTGGAAAGAAGCTTTCTGAGAAACTGCTTAGTGTTCTGTTAATTCATCTCACAGAGTTACATGTGTATTTCATGGATCTCTTTGCTAGCCTTATTTCTGTGGAATCTGAGAACAGATATTTCGGATCCCTATGAAGACTATAGGGCCAAAGTAAATATCCTCCCATAACAAAGAGAAAGAAGCTTTCTGAGAAACTTCTTTGTGTTCTGTGAAATCATCTCACAGAGTTACAGCTTTCCCCTCAAGAAGCCTTTCGCTAAGACAGTTCTTGTGGAATAGGCAAAGTGATATTTGGAAGCCCTTAGAGGGCTGTGGTGAAAAAGGAAATATCCTCAGATGAAATCTGGAAAGAAGCTTTCTGAGAAACTGCTTAGTGTTCTGTTAATTCATCTCACAGAGTTACATGTGTATTTCGTGGATCTCTTGCTAGCCTTATTTCTGTGGAATCTGAGGACAGATATTTCGGATCCCTTTGAAGACTATAGGGCCAAAGGAAATATCCTCCGATAACAAAGAGAAAGAAGCTTTCTGAGAAACTACTTTGTGTTCTGTGAAATCATCTCACAGAGTTACAGCTTTCACCTCAAGAAGCCTTTCGCTAAGACAGTTTTTGTGGAATAGGCAAAGTGATATTTGGAAGGCCATAGAGGGCTATGGTGAAAAAGGAAATATCCTAAGATGAAATCTGGAAAGAAGCTTTCTGAGAAACTGCTTAGTGTTCTGTTAATTCATCTCACAGAGTTACATGTGTATTTCATGGATCTCTTTGCTAGCCTTATTTCTGTGGAATCTGAGAACAGATATTTCGGATCCCTTTGAAGACTATAGGGCCAAAGTAAATATCCTCCCATAACAAAGAGAAAGAAGCTTTCTGAGAAACTTCTTTGTGTTCTGTGAAATCATCTCACAGAGTTACAGCTTTCCCCTCAAGAAGCCTTTCGCTAAGACAGTTCTTGTGGAATAGGCAAAGTGATATTTGGAAGCCCTTAGAGGGCTATGGTGAAAAAGGAAATATCCTCAGATGAAATCTGGAAAGAAGCTTTCTGAGAAACTGCTTAGTGTTCTGTTAATTTATCTCACAGAGTTACATGTGTATTTCGTGGATCTCTTGCTAGCCTTATTTCTGTGGAATCTGAGGACAGATATTTCGGATCCCTTTGAAGACTATAGGGCCAAAGGAAATATCCTCCGATAACAAGGAGAAAGAAGCTTTCTGAGAAACTACTTTGTGTTCTGTGAAATCATCTCACAGAGTTACAGCTTTCACCTCAAGAAGCCTTTCGCTAAGACAGTTCTTGTGGAATAGGCAAAGTGATATTTGGAAGGCCATAGAGGGCTATGGTGAAAAAGGAAATATCCTCAGATGAAATCTGGAAAGAACCTTTCTGAGAAACTTCTTAGTGTTCTGTTAATTCATCTCACAGAGTTACATGTGTATTTTGTGCATCTCTTTGCTAGCCTTATTTCTGTGGAATCTGAGAACAGATATTTCGTATCCCTTTGAAGATTATAGGGCCAAAGGAAATATCCTCCCATAACAAAGAGAAAGAAGATTTCTGAGAAACTTCTTTGTGTTCTGTGAAATCATCTCACAGAGTTACAGCTTTCCCCTCAAGAAGCCTTTCGCTAAGACAGTTCTTTTGGAATTGGCAAAGTGATATTTGGAAGCCCACAGTGGGCTATGGTGAAAAAGGAAATATCCTCCGATGAAATCTGGAAAGAAGCTTTCTGAAAAACTGCTTAGTGTTCTGTTAATTCATCTCACAGAGTTACATGTGTATTTCGTGGATCTCTTTGCTAGCCTTATTTCTGTGGAATCTGAGAACAGATATTTCGGATCCCTCTGAAGACTATAGGGCCAAACGTAATATCCTCCGATAACAAACAGAAAGAAGCTTTCTGAGAAACTTCTTTGTGTTCTGTGAAATCATCTCACAGAGTTACAGCTTTCCCCTCAAGAAGCCTTTCGCTAAGACCGTTCTTGTGGAATAGGCAAAGTGATATTTGGAAGCCCATAGAGGGCTATGGTGAAAAAGGAAATATCCTCAGATGAAATCTGGAAAGAAGCTTTCTGAGAAACTGCTTAGTGTTCTGTTAATTCATCTCACAGAGTTATATGTGTATTTCGTGGACCTCTTTGCTAGCCTTATTTCTGTGGAATCTGAGAACAGATATTTCCGATCCCTTTGAAGACTAGAGGGCCAAAGGAAATATCCTCCCATAACAAAGAGAAAGAAGCTTTCTGAGAAACTTCTTTGTGTTCTGTGAAATCATCTCACAGAGTTACAGCTTTCCCCTCAAGAAGCCTTTCGCTAAGACAGTTCTTGTGGAATTGGCAAAGTGATATTTGGAAGCCCATAGAGGGCTATGGTGAAAAAGGAAATATCCTCAGATGAAATCTGGAAAGAAGCTTTCTGAGAAACTGCTTAGTGTTCTGTTAATTCATCTCACAGAGTTACATGTGCATTTCGTGGATCTCTTTGCTAGCCTTATTTCTGTGGAATCTGAGAACAGATATTTCGGATCCCTTTGAATGGTATAGGGCCAAAGGAAATATCCTCCCATAACAAAGAGATAGAAGCTTTGTGAGAAATTTCTTTGTGTTCTGTGAAATCATCTCACAGAGTTACAGCTTTCCCCTCAAGAAGCCTTTCGCTAAGACAGTTCTTGTGGAATAGGCAAAGTGATATTTGGAAGCCCTTTGAGGGCTATGGTGAAAAAGGAAATATCCGCACAGGAAATCTGGAAAGAAGCTTTCTGAGAAACTGCTTAGTGTTCTGTTAATTCATCTCACAGAGTTACATGTGCATTTCGTGGATCTCTTTGCTAGCCTTATTTCTGTGGAAACTGAGTACAGATATTGCGGATCCCTTTGAAGACTATAGGGACAAAGGAAATATCCTCCGATAACAAAGAGAAAGAAGCTTTCTGAGAAACTTCTTTGTGTTCTGTGAAATCATCTCACAGAGTTACAGCTCTCTCCTCAAGAAGCCTTTCGCTAAGACAGTTCTTGTGGAATTGGCAAAGTGATATTTGGAAGCCCTTTGAGGGCTATGGTGAAAAAGGAAATATCCGCACAGGAAATCTCGAAAGAAGCTTTCTGAGAAACTGCTTAGTGTTCTGTTAATTCATCTCACAGAGTTACATGTGTATTTCGTGGATCTCTTTGCTAGCCTTATTTCCGTGGAATCTGAGAACAGATATTTCGGATCCCTTTGAAGACTATAGGGCCAAAGGAAATATGCTCCGATAACAAAGAGAAAGAAGCTTTCTGAGAACCTTCTTTGTGTTCTGTGAAATCATCTCACAGAGTTACAGCTTTCCCCTCAAGAAGCCTTTCGCTAAGACAGTTCTTGTGGAATTGGCAAAGTGATATTTGGAAGCCCATAGAGGGCTATGGTGAAAAAGGAAATATCCTCAGATGAAATCTGGAAAGAAGCTTTCTGAGAAACTGCTTAGTGTTCTGTTAATTCATCTCACAGAGTTACATCTGTGTTTCGTGGATCTCTTTGCTAGCCTTATTTCTGTGGAATCTGAGAACAGATACTTCGGATCCCTTTGAACACTATAGGGCGAAAGGAAATATCCTCCCATAACAAAGAGAAAGAAGGTTTCTGAGAAACTTCTTTGTGTTCTGTGAAATCATGTCACAGAGTTACAGCTTTCTCCTCAAGAACCCTTTCGCTAAGACAGCTCTTGTGGAATTGGCAAAGTGATATTTAGAAGCACATAGAGGGCTCTGTTGAAAAAGGAAATATCCTCAGATGAAATCTGGAAAGAAGCTTTCTGAGAAACTGCTTAGTGTTCTGTTAATTCATCTCACAGAGTTACATGTGTATTTCGTGGATCTCTTTGCTAGCCTTATTTCTGTGGAATCTGAGAAGAGATATTGCGGATCCCTTTGAAGACTATAGGGCTAAAGGAAATATCCTCCAATAACAAAGAGAAGGAAGCGTTCTGAGAAACTTCTTTGTGTTCTGAGAAATCATCTCACAGAGTTACAGCTTTCCGCTCAAGAAGCCTTTCGCTAAGACAGATCTTGTGGAATAGGCAAAGTGATATTTGGAAGCCCATAGAGGGCTATGGTGAAAAAGGAAATATCCTCAGATGAAATCTGGAAAGAAGCTTTCTGAGAAACTGCTTAGTGTTCTGTTAATTTATCTCACAGAGTTACATGTGTATTTCGTGGATCTCTTGCTAGCCTTATTTCTGTGGAATCTGAGGACAGATATTTCGGATCCCTTTGAAGACTATAGGGCCAAAGGAAATATCCTCCGATAACAAAGAGAAAGAAGCTTTCTGAGAAACTACTTTGTGTTCTGTGAAATCATCTCACAGAGTTACAGCTTTCACCTCAAGAAGCCTTTCGCTAAGACAGTTCTTGTGGAATAGGCAAAGTGATATTTGGAAGGCCATAGAGGGCTATGGTGAAAAAGGAAATATCCTAAGATGAAATCTGGAAAGAAGCTTTCTGAGAAACTGCTTAGTGTTCTGTTAATTCATCTCACAGAGTTACATGTGTATTTCATGGATCTCTTTGCTATCCTTATTTCTGTGGAATCTGAGAACAGATATTTCGGATCCCTTTGAAGACTATAGGGCCAAAGTAAATATCCTCCCATAACAAAGAGAAAGAAGCTTTCTGAGAAACTTCTTTGTGTTCTGTGAAATCATCTCACAGAGTTACAGCTTTCCCCTCAAGAAGCCTTTCGCTAAGACAGTTCTTGTGGAATAGGCAAAGTGATATTTGGAAGCCCTTAGAGGGCTATGGTGAAAAAGGAAATATCCTCAGATGAAATCTGGAAAGAAGCTTTCTGAGAAACTGCTTAGTGTTCTGTTAATTTATCTCACAGAGTTACATGTGTATTTCGTGGATCTCTTGCTAGCCTTATTTCTGTGGAATCTGAGGACAGATATTTCGGATCCCTTTGAAGACTATAGGGCCAAAGGAAATATCCTCCGATAACAAAGAGAAAGAAGCTTTCTGAGAAACTACTTTGTGTTCTGTGAAATCATCTCACAGAGTTACAGCTTTCACCTCAAGAAGCCTTCCGCTAAGACAGTTCTTGTGGAATAGGCAAAGTGATATTTGGAAGGCCATAGAGGGCTATGGTGAAAAAGGAAATATCCTCAGATGAAATCTGGAAAGAACCTTTCTGAGAAACTTCTTAGTGTTCTGTTAATTCATCTCACAGAGTTACATGTGTATTTTGTGCATCTCTTTGCTAGCCTTATTTCTGTGGAATCTGAGAACAGATATTTCGTATCCCTTTGAAGATTATAGGGCCAAAGGAAATATCCTCCCATAACAAAGAGAAAGAAGCTTTCTGAGAAACTACTTTGTGTTCTGTGAAATCATCTCACAGAGTTACAGCTTTGCCCTCAAGAAGCCTTTCGCTAAGACAGTTCTTGTGGAATAGGCAAAGTGATATTTGGAAGCCCTTAGAGGGCTATGGTGAAAAAGGAAATATCCTCAGATGAAATCTGGAAAGAAGCTTTCTGAGAAACTGCTTAGTGTTCTGTTAATTCATCTCACAGAGTTACATGTGTATTTCGTGGATCTCTTGCTAGCCTTATTTCTGTGGAATCTGAGGACAGATATTTCGGATCCCTTTGAAGACTATAGGGCCAAAGGAAATATCCTCCGATAACAAAGAGAAAGAAGCTTTCTGAGAAACTACTTTGTTTTCTGTGAAATCATCTCACAGAGTTACAGCTTTCACCTCAAGAAGCCTTTCGCTAAGACAGTTCTTGTGGAATAGGCAAAGTGATATTTGGAAGGCCATAGAGGGCTATGGTGAAAAAGGAAATATCCTCAGATGAAATCTGGAAAGAACCTTTCTGAGAAACTTCTTAGTGTTCTGTTAATTCATCTCACAGAGTTACATGTGTATTTTGTGCATCTCTTTGCTAGCCTTATTTCTGTGGAATCTGAGAACAGATATTTCGTATCCCTTTGAAGATTATAGGGCCAAAGGAAATATCCTCCCATAACAAAGAGAAAGAAGATTTCTGAGAAACTTCTTTGTGTACTGTGAAATCATCTCACAGAGTTACAGCTTTCCCCTCAAGAACCCTTTCGCTAAGACAGTTCCTTTGGAATTGGCAAAGTGATATTTGGAAGCCCACAGTGGGCTATGGTGAAAAAGGAAATATCCTCCGATGAAATCTGGAAAGAAGCTTTCTGAAAAACTGCTTAGTGTTCTGTTAATTCATCTCACAGAGTTACATGTGTATTTCGTGGATCTCTTTGCTAGCCTTATTTCTGAGGAATCTGAGAACAGATATTTCGGATCCCTCTGAAGACTATAGGGCCAAAGGTAATATCCTCCGATAACAAACAGAAAGAAGCTTTCTGAGAAACTTCTTTGTGTTCTGTGAAATCATCTCACAGAGTTACAGCTTTCCCCTCAAGAAGCCTTTCGCTAAGACCGTTCTTGTGGAATAGGCAAAGTGATATTTGGAAGCCCTTAGAGGGCTATGGTGAAAAAGGAAATATCCGCACAGGAAATCTGGAAAGAAGCTTTCTGAGAAACTGCTTAGTGTTCTGTTAATTCATCTCACAGAGTTATATGTGTATTTCGTGGACCTCTTTGCTAGCCTTATTTCTGTGGAATCTGAGAACAGATATTTCCGATCCCTTTGAAGACTAAAGGGCCAAAGGAAATATCCTCCCATAACAAAGAGAAAGAAGCTTTCTGAGAAACTTCTTTGTGTTCTGTGAAATCATCTCACAGAGTTACAGCTTTCCCCTCAAGAAGCCTTTCGCTAAGACAGTTCTTGTGGAATTGGCAAAGTGATATTTGGAAGCCCATAGAGGGCTATGGTGAAAAAGGAAATATCCTCAGATGAAATCTGGAAAGAAGCTTTCTGAGAAACTGCTTAGTGTTCTGTTAATTCATCTCACAGAGTTACATGTGTATTTCGTGGATCTCTTTGCTAGCCTTATTTCTGTGGAATCTGAGAACAGATATTTCGGATCCCTTCAAGAGTATAGGGCCAAAGGAAATATCCTCCCATAACAAAGAGAAAGAAGCTTTCTGACAACCTTCTTTGTGTTCTGTGAAATCATCTCACAGAGTTACAGCTTTCCCCTCAAGAAGCCTTTCGCTAAGACAGTTCTTGTGGAATAGGCAAAGTAATATTTGGAAGCCCATAGAGGGCTATGTTGAAAAAGGAAATATCCTCAGATGAAATCTGGAAAGAAGCTTTCTGAGAAACTGCTTAGTGTTCTGTAAATTCATCTCACAGGGTTACATGTGTATTTCGTGGATCTCTTTGCTAGCCTTATTTCTGTGGAATATGAGAACAGATATTTCGGATCCCTTTGAAGACTATAGGGCCAAAGGAAATATCCTCCCATAACAAAGAGAAAGAAGCTTTCTGAGAAACTTCTTTGTGTTCTGTGAAATCATCTCACAGAGTTACAGCTCTCCCCTCAAGAAGCCTTTCGCTAAGACAGTTCTTGTGGAATTGGCAAAGTGATATTTGGAAGGCCATAGAGGGCTATGGTGAAAAAGGAAATATCCTCAGATGAAATCTGGAAGGAAGCTTTCTGAGAAACTGCTTAGTGTTCTGTTAATTCATCTCACAGAGTTACATGTGTATTTCGTGGATCTCTTTGCTAGCCTTATTTCCGTGGAATCTGAGAACAGATATTTCGGATCCCTTTGAAGACTATAGGGCCAAAGGAAATATCCTCCGATAACAAAGAGAAAGAAGCTTTCTGAGAACCTTCTTTGTGTTCTGTGAAATCATCTCACAGAGTTACAGCTTTCCCCTCAAGAAGCCTTTCGCTAAGACAGTTCTTGTGGAATTGGCAAAGTGATATTTGGAAGCCCATAGAGGGCTATGGTGAAAAAGGAAATATCCTCAGATGAAATCTGGAAAGAAGCTTTCTGAGAAACTGCTTAGTGTTCTGTTAATTCATCTCACAGAGTTACATCTGTGTTTCGTGGATCTCTTTGCTAGCCTTATTTCTGTGGAATCTGAGAACAGATATTTCGGATCCCTTTGAACACTATAGGGCGAAAGGAAATATCCTCCCATAACAAAGAGAAAGAAGGTTTCTGACAAACTTCTTTGTGTTCTGTGAAATCATCTCACAGAGTTACAGCTTTCTCCTCAAGAACCCTTTCGCTAAGACAGTTCTTGTGGAATTGGCAAAGTGATATTTGGAAGCACATAGAGGGCTATGTTGAAAAAGGAAATATCCTCAGATGAAATCTGGAAAGAAGCTTTCTGAGAAACTGCTTAGTGTTCTGTTAATTCATCTCACAGTGTTACATGTGTATTTCGTGGACCTCTTTGCTAGCCTTATTTCTGTGGAATCTGAGAAGAGATATTGCGGATCCCTTTGAAGACTACAGGGCTAAAGGAAATATCCTCCAATAACAAAGAGAAGGAAGCGTTCTGAGAAACTTCTTTGTGTTCTGAGAAATCATCTCACAGAGTTACAGCTTTCCGCTCAAGAAGCCTTTCGCTAAGACAGATCTTGTGGAATAGGCAAAGTGATATTTGGAAGCCCATAGAGGGCTATGGTGAAAAAGGAAATATCCTCAGATGAAATCTGGAAAGAAGCTTTCTGAGAAACTGCTTAGTGTTCTGTTAATTTATCTCACAGAGTTACATGTGTATTTCGTGGATCTCTTTGCTAGCCTTATTTCTGTGGAATCTGAGAACCGATATTTCGGATCCCTTTGAAGACTATAGGGCCAAAGGAAATATCCTCCCATAACAAAGAGAAAGAAGCTTTCTGACAAACTTCTTTGTGTTCTGTGAAATCATCTTACAGAGTTACAGCTTTCCCCTCAAGAAGCCTTTCGCTAAGACAGTTCTTGTGGAATAGGCAAAGTGATATTTGGAAGCCCATAGAGGGCTATGTTGAAAAAGGAAATATCCTCAGATGAAATCTGGAAAGAAGCTTTCTGAGAAACTGCTTAGTGTTCTGTAAATTCATCTCACAGGGTTACATGTGTATTTCGTGGATCTCTTTGCTAGCCTTATTTCTGTGGAATATGAGAACAGATATTTCGGATCCCTTTGAAGACTATAGGGCCAAAGGAAATATCCTCCGATAACAAAGAGAAAGAAGCTTTCTGAGAAACTTCTTTGTGTTCTGTGAAATCATCTCACAGAGTTACAGCTTTCCGCTCAAGAAGCCTTTCGCTAAGACAGTTCTTTTGGAATAGGCAAAGTGATATTTGGAAGCCCATAGAGGGCTATGGTGAAAAAGGTAATATCCTCAGATGAAATCTCGAAAGAAGCTTTCTGAGAAACTGCTTAGTGTTCTGTTAATTCACCTCACAGAGTTACATGTGTATTTCGTGGATCTCTTTGCTAGCCTTATTTCTGTGGAATCTGAGAACAGATATTTCGGATCCCTTTGAATGGTATAGGGCCAAAGGAAATATCCTCCCATAACAAAGAGAAAGAAGCTTTCTGAGAAATTTCTTTGTGTTCTGTGAAATCATCTCACAGAGTTACAGCTTTCCCCTCAAGAAGCCTTTCGCTAAGACAGTTCTTGTGGAATAGGCAAAGTGATATTTGGAAGCCCTTTGAGGGCTATGGTGAAAAAGGAAATATCCGCACAGGAAATCTCGAAAGAAGCTTTCTGAGAAACTGCTTAGTGTTCTGTTAATTCATCTCACAGAGTTACATGTGCATTTCGTGGATCTCTTTGTTAGCCTTATTTCTGTGGAAACTGAGTACAGATATTTCGGATCCCTTTGAAGACTATAGGGACAAAGGAAATATCCTCCGATAACAAAGAGAAAGAAGCTTTCTGAGAAACTTCTTTGTGTTCTGTGAAATCATCTCACAGAGTTACAGCTCTCCCCTCAAGAAGCCTTTCGCTAACACAGTTCTTGTGGAATTGGCAAAGTGATATTTGGAAGGCCATAGAGGGCTATGGTGAAAAAGGAAATATCCTCAGATGAAATCTGGAAAGAAGCTTTCTGAGAAACTGCTTAGTGTTCTGTTAATTCATCTCACAGAGTTACATGTGTATTTCGTGGATCTCTTTGCTAGCCTTATTTCCGTGGAATCTGAGAACAGATATTTCGGATCCCTTTGAAGACTATAGGGCCAAAGGAAATATGCTCCGATAACAAAGAGAAAGAAGCTTTCTGAGAACCTTCTTTGTGTTCTGTGAAATCATCTCACAGAGTTACAGCTTTCCCCTCAAGAAGCCTTTCGCTAAGACAGTTCTTGTGGAATTGGCAAAGTGATATTTGGAAGCCCATAGAGGGCTATGGTGAAAAAGGAAATATCCTCAGATGAAATCTGGAAAGAAGCTTTCTGAGAAACTGCTTAGTGTTCTGTTAATTCATCTCACAGAGTTACATCTGTGTTTCGTGGATCTCTTTGCTAGCCTTATTTCTGTGGAATCTGAGAACAGACACTTCGGATCCCTTTGAACACTATAGGGCGAAAGGAAATATCCTCCCATAACAAAGAGAAAGAAGGTTTCTGAGAAACTTCTTTGTGTTCTGTGAAATCATCTCACAGAGTTACAGCTTTCTCCTCAAGAACCCTTTCGCTAAGACAGTTCTTGTGGAATTGGCAAAGTGATATCTGGAAGCACATAGAGGGCTATGTTGAAAAAGGAAATATCCTCAGATGAAATCTGGAAAGAAGCTTTCTGAGAAACTGCTTAGTGTTCTGTTAATTCATCTCACAGAGTTACATGTGTATTTCGTGGATCTCTTTGCTAGCCTTATTTCTGTGGAATCTGAGAAGAGATATTGCGGATCCCTTTGAAGACTATAGGGCTAAAGGAAATATCCTCCAATAACAAAGAGAAGGAAGCGTTCTGAGAAACTTCTTTGTGTTCTGAGAAATCATCTCACAGAGTTACAGCTTTCCGCTCAAGAAGCCTTTCGCTAAGACAGATCTTGTGGAATAGGCAAAGTGATATTTGGAAGCCCATAGAGGGCTATGGTGAAAAAGGAAATATCCTCAGATGAAATCTGGAAAGAAGCTTTCTGAGAAACTGCTTAGTGTTCTGTTAATTTATCTCACAGAGTTACATGTGTATTTCGTGGATCTCTTTGCTAGCCTTATTTCTGTTGAATCTGAGAACAGATATTTCGGATCCCTTTGAAGACTATAGGGCCAAAGGAAATATCCTCCCATAACAAAGAGAAAAAAGCTTTCTGAGAAACTCCTTTGTGTTCTGCGAAATCATCTCAAGGAGTTACAGATTCCCCTCCAGAAGCCTTTCGCTAAGACAGTTCTTGTGGAATTGGCAAAGTGATATTTGGAAGCCCATAGAGGGCTATGGTGAAAAAGGATATATCCGCCGATGAAATCTGGAAAGAAGCTTTCTGAGAAACTGCTTAGTGTTCTGTTAATTCATCTCACAGAGTTACATGTGAATTTCGTGGATCTCTTTGCTAGCCTTATTTCCTTGGCATCTGAGAACCGATATTTCGGATCCCTTTGAAGACTATAGGGCCAAAGGAAATATCCTCCCATAACAAAGAGAAAGAAGCTTTCTGACAAACTTCTTTGTGTTCTGTGAAATCATCTCTCAGAGTTACAGCTTTCCCCTCAAGAAGCCTTTCGCTAAGACAGTTCTTGTGGAATTGGCAAAGTGATATTTCGAAGCCTATAGAGGGCTATGGTGAAAAAGGAAATACCATAGATGAAATCTGGAAAGAAGCTTTCTGAGAAACTGCTTAGTGTTCTGTTAATTCATCTCACAGAGTTACATGTGTATTTCGTGGATCTCTTTTCTAGCCTTATTTCTGTGGAATCTGAGAACAGATATTTCGGATCCCATTGATGACTATAGGGCCAAAGGAAATATCATGCCAAAACAAAGAGAAAGAAGCTTTCTGAGAAACTTCTTTGTGTTCTGTGAAATCATCTCACAGAGTTACAGCTCTCGCCTCAAGAAGCCTTTCGCTAAGACAGTTCTTGTGGAATTGGCAAAGTGATATTTGGAAGCCCATAGAGGGCTATGGTGAAAAAGGAAATATCCTCACAGGAAATCTGGAAAGAAGCTTTCTGAAAAACTGCTTAGTGTTCTGTTAATTCATCTCACAGAGTTACATCGGTATTTCGTGGATCTCTTTGCTAGCCTTATTTCTGTGGAATCTGAGAACAGATATTTCGGATCCCTTTGAAGACTATAGGGCCAAAGGAAATATCCTCCGATAACAAAGAGAAAGAAGCTTTCTGAGAAACTTCTTTGTGTTCTGTGAAATCATCTCACAGAGTTACAGCTTTCCCCTCAAGAAGCCTTTCGCTAAGACAGTTCTTGTGGAATTGGCAAGGTGATATTTGGAAGCCCATAGAGGGCTATGGTGAAAAAGGAAATATCCTCAGATGAAATCTGGAAAGAAGCTTTCTGAGAAACTGCTTAGTGTTCTGTTAATTCATCTCACAGAGTTACATCTGTATTTCGTGGATCTCTTTGCCAGCCTTATTTCTGTGGAATCTGAGAACAGATATTTCGGATCCCTTTGAAGACTATAGGGCCAAAGGAAATATCCTCCCATAACAAAGAGAAAGAAGCTTTCTGAGAAACTTCTTTGTGTTCTGTGAAATCATCTCACAGAGTTACAGCTTTCCCCTCAAGAAGCCTTTCGCTAAGACAGTTCTTGTGGAATTGGCAAAGTGATATTTGGAAGCCCATAGAGGGCTATGGTGAAAAAGGAAATATCCTCAGATGAAATCTGCAAAGAAGCTTTCTGAGAAACTGCTTAGTGTTCTGTTAATTCATCTCACAGAGTTACATGTGTATTTCGTGTATCTCTTTGCTAGCCTTATTTCTGTGGAATCTGAGAACAGATATATCGGAACCCTTTGAAGACTATAGCCCATAGGAAATATCCTCCGATAACAAAGAGAAAGAAGTTTTCTGACGAACTTCTTTGTGTTCTGTGAAATCATCTCACAGAGTTACAGCTTTCCCCTCAAGAAGCCTTTCGCTAAGACAGTCCTTGTGGAATAGGCAAAGTGATATTTGGAAGCCCATAGAGGGCTCTGGTGAAAAAGGAAATATACTCAGATGAAATCTGCAAAGAAGCTTTCTGAGAAACTGCTTAGTGTTCTGTTAATTCATCTCACAGAGTTACATGTGAATTTCGTGGATCTCTTTACTAGCCTTATTTCCTTGGAATCTGAGAACCGATATTTCGGATCCCTTTGAAGACTATAGGGCCAAAGGAAATATCCTCCCATAACAAAGAGAAAGAAGCTTTCTGACAAACTTCTTTGTGTTCTGTGAAATCATCTCACAGAGTTACAGCTTTCCCCTCAAGAAGCCTTTCGCTAAGACAGTTCTTGTGGAATAGGCAAAGTGATATTTGGAAGCCCTTTGAGGGCTGTGGTGAAAAAGGAAATATCCTCAGATGAAATCTGGAAAGAAGCTTTCTGAGAAACTGCTTAGTGTTCTGTAAATTCATCTCACAGGGTTACATGTGTATTTCGTGGATCTCTTTGCTAGCCTTATTTCTGTGGAATCTGAGAACAGATATTTCGGACCCCTTTGAAGAATAGAGGGCCAAAGGAAATATCCTCCGATAACAAAGAGAAAGAAGCTTTCTGAGAAACTTCTTTGTGTTCTGTGAAATCATCTCACAGAGTTACAGCTTTCCTCTCAAGAAGCCTTTCGCTAAGACAGTTCTTGTGGAATAGGCAAAGTGATATATGGAAGCCCTTAGAGGGCTATGGTGAAAAAGGAAATATCCTCAGATGAAATCTGGAAAGAAGCTTTCTGAGAAACTGCTTAGTGTTCTGTTAATTCATCTCACAGAGTTACATGTGTATTTCGTGGATCTCTTTGCTAGCCTTATTTCTGTGAAATCTGAGAACAGATATTTCGGATCCCTTTGAATATTATAGGGCCAAAGGAAATATCCTCCGATAACAAAGAGAAAGAAGCTTTCTGAGAAACTTCTTTGTGTTCTGTGAAATCATCTCACAGAGTTACAGCTTTCCCCTCAAGAAGCCTTTCGCTAAGACAGGTCTTGTGGAATTGGCAAAGTGATATTTGGAAGCCCATAGAGGGCTATGGTGAAAAAGGAAATATCCTCCGATGAAATCTGGAAAGAAGCTTTCTGAGAAACTGCTTAGTGTTCTGTTAATTCATCTCACAGAGTTACATGTGTATTTCGTGGATCTCTTTGCTAGCCTTATTTCTGTGGAATCTGAGAACAGATATTTCGGATCTCTTTGAAGACTATAGGGCCAAAGCAAATATCCTCCCATAACAAAGAGAAAGAAGCTTTCTGACAAACTTCTTTGTGTTCTGTGAAATCATCTCTCAGAGTTACAGCTTTCCCCTCAAGAAGCCTTTCGCTAAGACAGTTCTTGTGGAATTGGCAAAGTGATATTTCGAAGCCTATAGAGGTCTATGGTGAAAAAGGAAATATCCTCAGATGAAATCTGGAAAGAAGCTTTCTGAGAAACTGCTTAGTGTTCTGTTAATTCATCTCACAGAGTTACATTTGTATTTCGTGGATCTCTTTCCTAGCCTTATTTCTGTGGAATCTGAGAACCGATATTTCGGATCCCTTTGAAGAGTATTGGGCCAAAGGAAATATCCTCCGATAACAAAGAGAAAGAAGGTTTCTGAGAAACTTCTTTGTGTTCTGTGAAATCATCTCACAGAGTTACAGCTTTCCCCTCAAGAAGCCTTTCGCTAAGACAGTCCTTGTGGAATAGGCAAAGTGATATTTGGAAGCCCATAGAGGGCTCTGGTGAAAAAGGAAATATACTCAGATGAAATCTGCAAAGAAGCTTTCTGAGAAACTGCTTAGTGTTCTGTTAATTCATCTCACAGAGTTACAACTGTATTTCGTGGATCTCTTTGCTAGCCTTATTTCTGTGGAATCTGAGAACAGATAATTCGGATCCCATTGAAGACTATAGGGCCAAAGGAAATATCCTCCGATAACAAAGAGAAAGAAGCTTTCTGAGAAACTTCTTTGTGTTCTGTGAAATCATCTCACAGAGTTACAGCTTTCCCCTCAAGAAGCCTTTCGCTAGGACAGTTCTTGTGGAATTGGCAAAGTGATATATGGAACCCCTAGATGGCTATGGTGAAAAAGGAAATATCCTCAGATGAAATCTGGAAAGAAGCTTTCTGAGAAACTGCTTAGTGTTCTGTTAATTCATCTCACAGAGTTACATGTGTATTTCGTGGATCTCTTTGCTAGCCTTATTTTTGTGGAATCTGAGAAAAGATATTTCGGATCCCTTTGAAGACTATAGGGCCAAAAGAAATATCCTCCCATAACAAAGAGAAAGAAGCTTTCTGAGAAACTTCTTTGTGTTCTGTGAAATCATCTCAAGGAGTTACAGCTTCCCCTCCAGAAGCCTTTCGCTAAGACAGTTCTTGTGGAATTGGCAAATTGATATTTGGAAGCCCATAGAGGGCTATGGTGAAAAAGGAAATATCCTCAGATGAAATCTGGAAAGAAGCTTTCTGAGAAACTGCTTAGTGTTCTGTTAATTCATCTCACAGAGTTACATCTGTATTTCGTGGATCTCTTTGCCAGCCTTATTTCTGTGGAATCTGAGAACAGATATTTCGGATCCCTTTGAAGACTATAGGGCCAAAGGAAATATCCTCCGATAAAAAAGAGAAAGAAGCTTTCTGAGAAACTTCTTTGTGTTCTGTGAAATCATCTCACAGAGTTACAGCTTTCCCCTCAAGAAGCCTTTCGCTAAGACAGTTCTTGTGGAATTGGCAAAGTGATATTTGGAAGCCCATAGAGGGCTATGGTGAAAAAGGAAATATCCTCAGATGAAATCTGGAAAGAAGCTTTCTGAGAAACTGCTTAGTGTTCTGTTAATACATCTCACAGAGTTACATGTGTATTTCGTGTATCTCTTTGCTAGCCTTATTTCTGTGGAATCTGAGAACAGATATATCGGAACCCTTTGAAGACTATAGCCCATAGGAAATATCCTCCGATAACAAAGAGAAAGAAGCTTTCTGACGAACTTCTTTGTGTTCTGTGAAATCATCTCACAGAGTTACAGATTTCCCCTCAAGAAGCCTTTCGCTAAGACAGGTCTTGTGGAATTGGCAAAGTGATATTTGGAAGCCCATAGAGGGCTAAGTTGAAAAAGGAAATATCCTCAGATGAAATCTGGAAAGAAGCTTTCTGAGAAACTGCTTAGTGTTCTGTTAATTCATCTCACAGAGTTACATATGTATTTGGTGGATCTCTTTGCTAGCCTTATTTCTGTGGAATCTGGGAACAGATATTTCGGATCCCTTTGAAGACTATAGGGCCAAAGGAAATATCCTCCCATAACGAAGAGAAAGAAGGTTTCTGAGAAACTTCTTTGTGTTCTGTGAAATCATCTCACAGAGTTACAGCTTCCTCCTCAAGAACCCTTTCGCTAAGATAGTTCTTGTGGAATTGGCAAAGTGATATTTGGAAGCCCATAGAGGGCTAGGGTGAAAAAGGAAATATCCTCAGATGAAATCTCAAAGAAGCTTTCTGAGAAACTGCTTAGTGTTCTGTTAATACATCTCACAGAGTTACATGTGTATTTCGTGGATCTCTTTGCTAGCCTTATTTCTGTGGAATCTGAGAACAGATATTTTCGATCCCTTTGAGGACTATAGGGCCAAATGAAATATCTTCCCATAACACAGAGAAAGAAGCTTTCTGACAAAGTTCTTTGTGTTCTGTGAAATCATCTCAAGGATTTACAGCTTCCCCTCCAGAAGCCTTTCGCTAAGACAGTTCTTGTGGAATTGGCAAAGTGATATTTGGAAGCCCGTAGAGGGCTATGGTGAAAAAGGAAATATCCTCAGATGAAATCTGGAAAGAAGCTTTCTGAGAAACTGCTTAGTGTTCTGTTAATTCATCTCACAGAGTTACATGTGTATTTCGTGGATCTCTTTGCTAGCCTTATTTCTGTGGAATATGAGAACAGATATTTCGGAACCCTTTGAAGACTACAGGGCCAAAGGAAATATCATGCCAAAACAAAGAGAAAGAAGCTTTCTGAGAAACTTCTTTGTGTTCTGTGAAATCATCTCACAGAGTTACAGCTTTCCCCTCAAGAAGCCTTTCGCTAAGACAGTTCTTGTGGAATTGGCAAAGTGATATTTGGAAGCCCTTAGAGGGCTATGGTGAAAAAGGAAATATCCTCAGATGAAATCTGGAAAGAAGCTTTCTGAGAAACTGCTTAGTGTTCTGTTAATTCATCTCACAGAGTTACATGTGTATTTCGTGGATCTCTTTGCTTGCCTTATTTCTGTGGAATCTGAGAACAGATATTTCGGATCCCTTTGAAGACTATAGTGCCAAAGGAAATATCCTCCCATAACAAAGAGAAAGAAGCTTTCTGAGAAATTTCTTTGTGTTCTGTGAAATCATCTCACAGAGTTACAGCTTTCCCCTCTAGAAGCCTTTCGCTAAGACAGTTCTTGTGGAATTGGCAAAGTGATATTTGGAAGCCCATAGAGGGCTATGGTGAAAAAGGAAATATCCTCATAGGAAATCTGGAAAGAAACTTTCTGAGAAACTGCTTAGTGTTCTGTTAATTCATCTCACAGAGTTACATGTGTATTTCGTGGATCTCTTTGCTAGCCTTATTTCAGTGGAATCTGAGAACACATATTTCGGATCCCATTGATGACTATAGGGCCAAAGGAAATATCCTCCGATAATAAAGAGAAAGAAGCTTTCTGAGAAACTTCTTTGTGTTCTGTGAAATCATCTCACAAAGTTACAGCTTTACCCTCAAGAAGCCTTTTGCTAAGACAGTTCTTGTGGAATTGGCAAAGTGATATTTGGAAGCCCTTAAAGGGCTATGGTGAAAAAGGAAATATCCTCCGATGAAATCTGGAAAGAAGCTTTTTGAAAAACTGCTTAGTGTTCTGTTAATTCATCTCACAGAGATACATGTGTATTTCGTGGATCTCTTTGCTAGCCTTATTTCTGTGGAATCTGAGAACAGATATTTCGGATCCCATTGATGACTATAGGGCCAAAGGAAATATCCTCCGATAACAAAGAGAAAGAAGCTTTCTGAGAAACTTCTTTGTGTTCTGTGAAATAATCTCACAGAGTTACAGCTTTCCCCTCAAGAAGCCTTTCTCTAAGACTGTTCTTGTGGAATTGGCAAAGTGATATTTGGAAGCCCATAGAAGGCTACGGTGAAAAAGGAAATATCCTCAGATGAAATCTGGAAAGAAGCTTTCTGAGAAACTGCTTAGTGTTCTGTTAATTCATCTCACAGAGTTACATGTGTATTTCGTCGATCTCTTTGCTAGTCTTATTTCTGTGGAATCTGAGAACAGATATTTCGGATCCCTTTGAAGACTATACGGCCAAAGGAAATATCCTCCGATAACAAAGAGAAAGAACCTTTCTGAGAAACTTCTTTGTGTTCTGTGAAATCATCTCACAGGGTTACAGCTTTCCCCTCAAGAAGCCTTTCGCTAAGACAGTTCTTGTGGAATAGGCAAAGTGATATTTGGAAGCCCATAGAGGGCTCTGGTGAAAAAGGAAATATACTCATATGAAATCTGCAAAGAAGCTTTTTGAGAAACTGCTTAGTGTTCTGTTAATTCATCTCACAGAGTTACAACTGTATTTCGTGGATCTCTTTGCTAGCCTTATTTCTGTGGAATCTGAGAACAGATATTTCGGATCCCATTGAAGACTATAGGGCCAAAGGAAATATCCTCCGATAACAAATAGAAAGAACCTTTCTGAGAAACTTCTTTGTGTTCTGTGAAATCATCTCACAGAGTTACAGCTTTCCCCTCAAGAAGCCTTTCGCTAGGACAGTTCTGGTGGAATTGGCAAAGTGATATTTGGAACCCCTAGAGGGCTATGGTGAAAAAGGAAATATCCTGAGATGAAATCTGGAAAGAAGCTTTCTGAGAAACTGCTTAGTGTTCTGTTAATTCATCTCACAGAGTTACATGTGTATTTCGTGGATCTCTTTGCTAGCCTTATTTCTGTGGAATCTGAGAACAGATATTTCGGATCCCTTTGAAGACTATAGGGCCAAAAGAAATATCCTCCCATAACAAAGAGAAAGAAGCTTTCTGAGAAACTTCTTTGTGTTCTGTGAAATCATCTCACAGAGTTACAGCTTTCCCCTCAAGAAGGCTTTCCCTAGGACAGTTCTTGTGGAATTGGCAAAGTGATATTTGGAAGCCCATAGAGGGCTAGGGTGAAAAAGGAAATATCCTCAGATGAAATCTGGAAAGAAGCTTTCTGAGAAACTGCTTAGTGTTCTGTTAATTCATCTCACAGAATTACATGTGTATTTCGTGGATCTCTTTGCTAGCCTTATTTCTGTGGAATCTGACAACAGATATTTCGGATCCCTTTGAAGACTATAGGGCCAAAGGAAATATCCTCCCATAACAAAGAGGAAGAAGATTTCTGACAAACCTCTTTGTGTTCTGTTAAATCACCTCAAGGAGTTACAGCTTCCCTTCCAGAAGCCTTTCGCTAAGACAGTTCTTGTGGAATTGGCAAAGTGATATTTGGAAGCCCATAGAGGGCTATGGTGAAAAAGGAAATATCCTCAGATGAAATTTGGAAAGAAGCTTTCTGAGAAACTGCTTAGTGTTCTGTTAATTCATCTCACAGAGTTACATCTGTATTTCGTGGATCTCTTTGCTAGCCTTATTTCTGTGAAATCTGACAACAGATATTTCGGATCCCTTTGAAGACTATAGGGCCAAAGGAAATATCCTCCCATAACAAAGAGAAAGAAGATTTCTGACAAACTTCTTTGTGTTCTGTGAAATCATCTCAAGGAGTTACAGCTTCCCCTCCAGAAGCCTTTCGCTAAGACAGTTCTTGTGGAATTGGCAAATTGATATTTGGAAGCCCATAGAGGGCTATGGTGAAAAAGGAAATATCCTCAGATGAAATCTGGAAAGAAGCTTTCTGAGAAACTGCTTAGTGTTCTGTTAATTCATCTCACAGGGTTACATCTGTATTTCGTGGATCTCTTTGCCAGCCTTATTTCTGTGGAATCTGAGAACAGATATTTCGGATCCCTTTGAAGACTATAGGGCCAAAGGAAATATCCTCCAATAACAAAGAGGAAGAAGATTTCTGAGAAACTTCTTTGTGTTCTGTGAAATCATCTCACAGAGTTACAGCTTTCCCCTCAAGAAGCCTTTCGCTAAGACAGTTCTTGTGGAATTGGCAAAGTGATATTTGGAAGCCCATAGAGGGCTATGGTGAAAAAGGAAATATCCTCAGATGAAATCTGCAAAGAAGCTTTATGAGAAACTGCTTAGTGTTCTGTTAATTCATCTCACAGAGTTACATGTGTATTTCGTGTATCTCTTTGCTAGCCTTATTTCTGTGGAATCTGAGAACAGATATATCGGAACCCTTTGAAGACTATAGCCCATAGGAAATATCCTCCGATAACAAAGAGAAAGAAGCTTTCTGACGAACTTCTTTGTGTTCTGTGAAATCATCTCACAGAGTTACAGCTTTCCCCTCAAGAAGCCTTTCGCTAAGACAGGTCTTGTGGAATTGGCAAAGTGATATTTGGAAGCCCATAGAGGGCTATGGTGAAAAAGGAAATATCCTCAGATGAAATCTGGAAAGAAGCTTTCTGAGAAACTGCTTAGTGTTCTGTTCATTCATCTCAGAGAGTTACATATGTATTTCGTGGATCTCTTTGCTAGCCTTATTTCTGTGGAATCTGGGAACAGATATTTCGGATCCCTTTGAAGACTATAGGGCCAAAGGAAATATCCTCCCATAACAACGAGAAAGAAGCTTTCTGACGAACTTCTTTGTGTTCTGTGAAATCATCTCACAGAGTTACAGCTTTCCCCTCAAGAAGCCTTTCGCTAAGACAGTTCTTGTGGAATTGGCAAAGTGATATTTGGAAGCCCATAGAGGGCTATGGTGAAAAAGGAAATATCCTCAGATGAAATCTGCAAAGAAGCTTTCTGAGAAACTGCTTAGTGTTCTGTTAATTCATCTCACAGAGTTACATGTGTATTTCGTGTATCTCTTTGCTAGCCTTATTTCTGTGGAATCTGAGAACAGATATATCGGAACCCTTTGAAGACTATAGCCCATAGGAAATATCCTCCGATAACAAAGAGAAAGAAGCTTTCTGACGAACTTCTTTGTGTTCTGTGAAATCATCTCACAGAGTTACAGCTTTCCCCTCAAGAAGCCTTTCTCTAAGACAGGTCTTGTGTAATTGGCAAAGTGATATTTGGAAGCCCATAGAGGGCTATGGTGAAAAAGGAAATATCCTCAGATGAAATCTGGAAAGAAGCTTTCTGAGAAACTGCTTAGTGTTCTGTTAATTCATCTCACAGAGTTACATATGTATTTCGTGGATCTCTTTGCTAGCCTTATTTCTGTGGAATCTGGGAACAGATATTTCGGATCCCTTTGAAGACTATAGGGCCAAAGGAAATATCCTCCCATAACAACGAGAAAGAAGCTTTCTGACGAACTTCTTTGTGTTCTGTGAAATCATCTCACAGAGTTACAGCTTTCCCCTCAAGAAGCCTTTCGCTAAGACAGTTCTTGTGGAATTGGCAAAGTGATATTTGGAAGCCCATAGAGGGCTATGGTGAAAAAGGAAATATCCTCAGATGAAATCTGGAAAGAAGCTTTCTGAGAAACTGCTTAGTGTTCTGTTAATTCATCTCACAGAGTTACATATGTATTTCGTGGATCTCTTTGCTAGCCTTATTTCTGTGGAATCTGAGAACAGATATTTCGGATCCCTTTGAAGACTATAGGGCCAAAGGAAATATCCTCCCATAACAAAGAGAAAGAAGGTTTCTGAGAAACTTCTTTGTGTTCTGTGAAATCATCTCACAGAGTTACAGCTTTCTCCTCAAGAACCCTTTCGCTAAGACAGTTCTTGTGGAATTGGCAAAGTGATATTTGGAAGCCCATAGAGGGCTAGGGTGAAAAAGGAAATATCCTCAGATGAAATCTGGAAAGAAGTTTTCTGAGAAACTGCTTAGTGTTCTGTTAATACATCTCACAGAGTTACATGTGTATTTCGTGGATCTCTTTGCTAGCCTTATTTCTGTGGAATCTGAGAACAGATATTTTCGATCCCTTTGAGGACTATAGGGCCAAATGAAATATCTTCCCATAACAAAGAGAAAGAAGCTTTCTGACGAAGTTCTTTGTGTTCTGTGAAATCATCTCAAGGATTTACAGCTTCCCCTCCAGAAGCCTTTCGCTAAGACAGTTCTTGTGGAATTGGCAAAGTGATATTTGGAAGCCCATAGAGGGCTATGGTGAAAAAGGAAATATCCTCAGATGAAATCTGGAAAGATGCTTTCTGAGAAACTGCTTAGTGTTCTGTTAATTCATCTCACAGAGTTACATCTGTATTTCATGGATCACTTTGCCAGCCTTATTTCTGAGGAATCTGAGAACAGATATTTCGGATCCCTTTGAAGACTATAGGGCCAAAGGAAATATCCTCCCATAACAAAGAGAAAGAAGCTTTCTGACAAACTTCTTTGTGTTCTGTGAAATCATCTCACAGAGTTACAGCTTTCCCCTCAAGAAGCCTTTCGCTAAGACAGTTCTTGTGGAATTGGCAAAGTGATATTTGGAAGCCCATAGAGGGCTATGGTGAAAAAGGAAATATCCTCAGATGAAATCTGCAAAGAAGCTTTATGAGAAACTGCTTAGTGTTCTGTTAATTCATCTCACAGAGTTACATGTGTATTTCGTGAATCTCTTTGCTAGCCTTATGTCTGTGGAATCTGAGAACAGATATATCGGAACCTTTGAAGACTATAGCCCATAGGAAATATCCTCCGATAACAAAGAGAAAGAAGCTTTCTGACGAACTTCTTTGTGTTCTGTGAAATCATCTCACAGAGTTACAGCTTTCCCCTCAAGAAGCCTTTCGCTAAGACAGGTCTTGTGGAATTGGCAAAGTGATATTTGGAAGCCCATAGAGGGCTATGGTGAAAAAGGAAATATCCTCCGATGAAATCTGGAAAGAAGCTTTCTGAGAAACTGCTTAGTGTTCTGTTAATTCATCTCACAGGGTTACATATGTATTTCGTGGATCTCTTTGCTAGCCTTATTTCTGTGGAATCTGGGAACAGATATTTCGGATCCCTTTGAAGACTATAGGGCCAAAGGAAATATCCTCCCATAACAAAGAGAAAGAAGGTTTCTGAGAAACTTCTTGGTGTTCTGTGAAATCAACTCACAGAGTTACAGCTTTCTCCTCAAGAACCCTTTCGCTAAGACAGTTCTTGTGGAATTGGCAAAGTGATATTTGGAAGCCCATAGAGGGCTAGGGTGAAAAAGGAAATATCCTCAGATGATATCTGGAAAGAAGCTTTCTGAGAAACTGCTTAGTGTTCTGTTAATACATCTCACAGAGTTACATGTGTATTTCGTGGATCTCTTTGCTAGCCTTATTTCTGTGGAATCTGAGAACAGATATTTTCGATCCCTTTGTGGACTATAGGGCCAAATGAAATATCTTCCCATAACAAAGAGAAAGAAGCTTTCTGACAAAGTTCTTTGTGTTCTCTGAAATCATCACAAGGATTTACAGCTTCCCCTCCAGAAGTCTTTCGCTAAGACAGTTCTTGTGGAATTGGCAAAGTGATATTTGGAAGCCCGTAGAGGGCTATGGTGAAAAAGGAAATATCCTCAGATGAAATCTGGATAGAAGCTTTCTGAGAAACTGCTTAGTGTTCTGTTAATTCATCTCACAGAGTTACATGTGTATTTCGTGGATCTCTTTGCTAGCCTTATTTCTGTGGAATATGAGAACAGATATTTCGGAACCCTTTGAAGACTACAGGGCCAAAGGAAATATCATGCCAAAACAAAGAGAAAGAAGCTTTCTGAGAAACTTCTTTGTGTTCTGTGAAATCATCTCACAGAGTTACAGCTTTCCCCTCAAGAAGCCTTTCGCTAAGACAGTTCTTGTGGAATTGGCAAAGTGATATTTGGAAGCCCTTAGAGGGCTATGGTGAAAAAGGAAATATCCTCAGATGAAATCTGGAAAGAAGCTTTCGGAGAAACTGCTTAGTGTTCTGTTAATTCATCTCACAGAGTTACATGTGTATTTCGTGGATCTCTTTGCTAGCCTTATTTCTGTGGAATCTGAGAACAGATATTTCGGATCCCTTTGAAGACTATAGTGCCAAAGGAAATATCCTCCCATAACAAAGAGAAAGAAGCTTTCTGAGAAACTTCTTTGTGTTCTGTGAAATCATCTCACAGAGTTACAGCTTTCCCCTCTAGAAGCCTTTCGCTAAGACAGTTCTTGTGGAATTGGCAAAGTGATATTTGGAAGCCCATTGAGGGCTATGGTGAAAAAGGAAATATCCTCCTAGGAAATCTGGAAAGAAACTTTCTGAGTAACTGCTTAGTGTTCTGTTAATTTATCTCACAGAGTTAAATGTGTATTTCGTGGATCTCTTTGCTAGCCTTATTTCAGTGGAATCTGAGAACACATATTTCGGATCCCATTGATGACTATAGGGCCAAAGGAAATATCCTCCGATAATAAAGAGAAAGAAGCTTTCTGAGAAACTTCTTTGTGTTCTGTGAAATCATCTCACAAAGTTACAGCTTTCCCCTCAAGAAGCCTTTTGCTAAGACAGTTCTTGTGGAATTGGCAAAGTGATATTTGGAAGCCCTTAAAGGGCTATGGTGAAAAAGGAAATATCCTCAGATGAAATCTGGAAAGAAGCTTTCTGAGAAACTTCTTAGTGTTCTGTTAATTCATCTCACAGAGTTACATGTGTATTTCGTGGATCCCTTTGCTAGCCTTATTTCTGTGGAATCTGAGAACAGATAATTCGGATACCTTTGAAGACTATAGGGCCAAAGGAAATATCCTCCTATAACAAAGAGAAAGAACTTTTCTGAAAAACTTCTTTGTGTTCTGTGAAATCATCTCACAGAGTTACAGCTTTTCCCTCAAGAACCCTTTCGCTAAGACAGTTCTTGTGGAATTGGCAAAGTGATATTTGGAAGCCCATAGAGGGCTATGGTGAAAAAGGAAATATCCTAAGATGAAATCTGGAAAGAAGCTTTCTGAGAAACTGCTTAGTGTTCTGTTAATTCATCTCACAGAGTTACATGTGTATTTCGTGGATCTCTTTGCTAGCCTTATTTCTGTGGAATCTGAGAACAGATATTTCGGATCCCGTTGAAGACTATAGGGCCAAAGGAAATATCCACTCATAACAAAGAGAAAGAAGCTTTCTGACAAACTTCTTTGTGTTCTGTGAAATCATCTCAAGGAGTTACAGCTTCCCCTCCAGAAGCCTTTCGCTAAGACAGTTCTTGTGGAATTGGCAAAGTGATATTTGGAAGCCCATAGAGGGCTATGGTGAAAAAGGAAATATCCTCCGATGAAATCTGGAAAGAAGCTTTTTGAAAAACTGCTTAGTGTTCTGTTAATTCATCTCACAGAGTTACATGTGTATTTCATGGATCTCTTTGCTAGCCTTATTTCTGTGGAATCTGAGAACAGATATTTCGGATCCCATTGATGACTATAGGGCCAAAGGAAATATCCTCCGATAACAAAGAGAAAGAACCTTTCTGAGAAACTTCTTTGTGTTCTGTGAAATCATGTCACAGAGTTACACCTTTCCCCTCAAGAAGCCTTTCGCTAAGACAGTTCTTGTGGAATAGGCAAAGTGATATTTGGAAGCCCATAGAGGGCTCTGGTGAAAAAGGAAATATACTCAGATGAAATCTGCAAAGAAGCTTTCTGAGAAACTGCTTAGTGTTCTGTTAATTCATCTCACAGAGTTACAACTGTATTTCGTGGATCTCTTTGCTAGCCTTATTTCTGTGGAATCTGAGAACAGATATTTCGGATCCCTTTGGAGACTATAGGGCCAAAGGAAATATCCTCCGATAACAAAGAGAAAGAAGCTTTCTGAGAAACTTCTTTGTGTTCTGTGAAATCATCTCACAGAGTTACAGCTTTCCCCTCAAGAAGCCTTTCCCTAGGACAGTTCTTGTGGAATTGGCAAAGTGATATTTTGAACCCCTAGAGGGCTATGGTGAAAAAGGAAATATCCTCAGATGAAATCTGGAAAGAAGCTTTCTGAGAAACTGCTTAGTGTTCTGTTAATTCATCTCACAGAGTTACATGTGTATTTCGTGGATCTCTTTGCTAGCCTTATTTCTGTGGAATCTGATAACAGATATTTCGGATCCCTTTGAAGACTATAGGGCCAAAAGAAATATCCTCCCATAACAAAGAGAAAGAAGCTTTCTGAGAAACTTCTTTGTGTTCTGTGAAATCATCTCACAGAGTTACAGCTTTCCCCTCAAGAAGGCTTTCCCTAGAACAGTTCTTGTGGAATTGGCAAAGTGATATTTGGAAGCCCATAGAGGGCTATGGTGAAAAAGGAAATATCCTCAGATGAAATCTGGAAAGAAGCTTTCTGAGAAACTGCTTAGTGTTCTGTTAATTCATCTCACAGAGTTACATGTGTATTTCGTGGATCTCTTTGCTAGCCTTATTTCTGTGGAATCTGACAACAGATATTTCGGATCCCTTTGAAGACTATAGGGCCAAAGGAAATATCCTCCAATAACAAAGAGGAAGAAGATTTCTGACAAACTTCTTAGTGTTCTGTTAAATCATCTCAAGGAGTTACAGCTTCCCCTCCAGAAGCCTTTCGCTAAGACAGTTCTTGTGGAATTGGCAAAGTGATATTTGGAAGCCCATAGAGGGCTATGGTGAAAAAGGAAATATCCTCAGATGAAATCTGGAAAGAAGCTTTCTGAGAAACTGCTTAGTGTTCTGTTAATTCATCTCACAGAGTTACATGTGTATTTCGTGGATCTCTTTGCTAGCCTTATTTCTGTGAAATCTGACAACAGATATTTCGGATCCCTTTGAAGACTATAGGGCCAAAGGAAATATCCTCCCATAACAAAGAGAAAGAAGATTTCTGACAAACTTCTTTGTGTTCTGTGAAATCATCTCAAGGAGTTACAGCTTCCCCTCCAGAAGCCTTTCGCTAAGACAGTTCTTGTGGAATTGGCAAATTGATATTTGGAAGCCCATAGAGGGCTATGGTGAAAAAGGAAATATCCTCAGATGAAATCTGGAAAGAAGCTTTCTGAGAAACTGCTTAGTGTTCTGTAAATTAATCTCACAGAGTTACATCTGTATTTCGTGGATCACTTTGCCAGCCTTATTTATGTGGAATCTGAGAACAGATATTTCGGATCCCTTTGAAGATTATAGGGCCAAAGGAAATATCCTCCCATAACAAAGAGAAAGAAGCTTTCTGAGAAACTTCTTTGTGTTCTGTGAAATCATCTCACAGAGTTACAGCTTTCCCCTCAAGAAGCCTTTCGCTAAGACAGTTCTTGTGGAATTGGCAAAGTGATATTTGGAAGCCCATAAAGGGCTATGGTGAAAAAGGAAATATCCTCAGATGAAATCTGCAAAGAAGCTTTCTGAGAAACTGCTTAGTGTTCTGTTAATTCATCTCACAGAGTTACATGTGTATTTCGTGTATCTCTTTGCTAGCCTTATGTCTGTGGAATCTGAGAACAGATATATCGGAACCCTTTGAAAACTATAGCCCATAGGAAATATCCTCCGATAACAAAGAGAAAGAAGCTTTCTGACGAACTTCTTTGTGTTCTGTGAAATCATCTCACAGAGTTACAGCTTTCCCCTCAAGAAGCCTTTCGCTAAGACAGGTCTTGTGGAATTGGCAAAGTGATATTTGGAAGCCCATAGAGGGCTATGGTGAAAAAGGAAATATCCTCAGATGAAATCTGGAAAGAAGCTTTCTGAGAAACTGCTTAGTTTTCTGTTAATTCATCTCACAGAGTTACATATGTATTTCGTGGATCTCTTTGCTAGCCTTATTTCTGTGGAATCCGGGAACAGATATTTCGGATCCCTTTGAAGACTATAGGGCCAAAGGAAATATCCTCCCATAACAAAGAGAAAGAAGGTTTCTGAGAAACTTCTTGGTGTTCTGTGAAATCATCTCACAGAGTTACAGCTTTCTCCTCAAGAACCCTTTCGCTAAGACAGTTCTTGTGGAATTGGCAAAGTGATATTTGGAAGCCCATAGAGGGCTAGGGTGAAAAAGGAAATATCCTCAGATGATATCTGGAAAGAAGCTTTCTGAGAAACTGCTTAGTGTTCTGTTAATACATCTCACAGAGTTACATGTGTATTTCGTGGATCTCTTTGCTAGCCTTATTTCTCTGGAATCTGAGAACAGATATTTTCGATCCCTTTGTGGACTATAGGGCCAAATGAAATATCTTCCCATAACAAAGAGAAAGAAGCTTTCTGACAAAGTTCTTTGTGTTCTGTGAAATCATCACAAGGATTTACAGCTTCCCCTCCAGAAGCCTTTCGCTAAGACAGTTCTTGTGGAATTGGCAAAGTGATATTTGGAAGCCCGTAGAGGGCTATGGTGAAAAAGGAAATATCCTCAGATGAAATCTGGAAAGAAGCTTTCTGAGAAACTGCTTAGTGTTCTGTTAATTCATCTCACAGAGTTACATGTGTATTTCGTGGATCTCTTTGCTAGCCTTATTTCTGTGGAATATGAGAACAGATATTTCGGAACCCTTTGAAGAGTACAGGGCCAAAGGAAATATCATGCCAAAACAAAGAGAAAGAAGCTTTCTGAGAAACTTCTTTGTGTTCTGTGAAATCATCTCACAGAGTTACAGCTTTCCCCTCAAGAAGCATTTCGCTAAGACAGTTCTTGTGGAATTGGCAAAGTGATATTTGGAAGCCCTTAGAGGGCTATGGTGAAAAAGGAAATATCCTCAGATGAAATCTGGAAAGAAGCTTTCTGAGAAACTGCTTAGTGTTCTGTTAATTCATCTCACAGAGTTACATGTGTATTTCGTGGATCTCTTTGCTAGCCTTATTTCTGTGGAATCTGAGAACAGATATTTCGGATCCCTTTGAAGACTATAGGGCCAAAGGAAATATCCACCCATAACAAAGAGAAAGAAGCTTTCTGACAAACTTCTTTGTGTTCTGTGAAATCATCTCAAGGAGTTACAGCTTCCCCTCCAGAAGCCTTTCGCTAAGACAGTTCTTGTGGAATTGGCAAAGTGATATTTGGAAGCCCATAGAGTGCTATGGTGAAAAAGGAAATATCCTCCGATGAAATCTGGAAAGAAGCTTTTTGAAAAACTGCTTAGTGTTCTGTTAATTCATCTCACAGAGTTACATGTGTATTTCGTGGATCTCTTTGCTAGCCTTATTTCTGTGGAATCTGAGAACAGATATTTCGGATCCCATTGATGACTATAGGGCCAAAGGAAATATCCTCCGATAACAAAGAGAAAGAAGCTTTCTGAGAAACTTCTTTGTGTTCTGTGAAATCATCTCACAGAGTTACAGCTTTCCCCTCAAGAAGCCTTTCTCTAAGACTGTTCTTGTGGAATTGGTAACGTGATATTTGGAAGCCCATAGAAGGCTACGGTGAAAAAGGAAATATCCTCAGATGAAATCTGGAAAGAAGCTTTCTGAGAAACTGCTTAGTGTTCTGTTAATTCATCTCACAGAGTTTCATGTGTATTTCGTGGATCTCTTTGCTAGTCTTATTTCTGTGGAATCTGAGAACAGATATTTCGGATCCCTTTGAAGACTATACGGCCAAAGGAAATATCCTCCGATAACAAAGAGAAAGAACCTTTCTGAGAAACTTCTTTGTGTTCTGTGAAATCATCTCACAGAGTTACACCTTTCCCCTCAAGAAGCCTTTCGCTAAGACAGTTCTTGTGGAATAGGCAAAGTGATATTTGGAAGCCCATAGAGGGCTCTGGTGAAAAAGGAAATATACTGAGATGAAATCTGCAAAGAAGCTTTCTGAGAAACTGCTTAGTGTTCTGTTAATTCATCTCACAGAGTTACAACTGTATTTCGTGGATCTCTTTGCTAGCCTTATTTCTGTGGAATCTGAGAACAGATATTTCGGATCCCTTTGAAGACTATAGGGCCAAAGGAAATATCCTCCGATAACAAAGAGAAAGAAGCTTTCTGAGAAACTTCTTTGTGTTCTGTGAAATCATCTCACAGAGTTACAGCTTTCCCCTCAAGAAGCCTTTCGCTAGGACAGTTCTTGTGGAATTGGCAAAGTGATATTTGGAACCCCTAGAGGGCTATGGTGAAAAAGGAAATATCCTCAGATGAAATCTGGAAAGAAGCTTTCTGAGAAACTGCTTAGTGTTCTGTTAATTCATCTCACAGAGTTACATGTGTATTTCGTGGATCTCTTTGCTAGCCTTATTTCTGTGGAATCTGAGAACAGATATTTCGGATCCCTTTGAAGACTATAGGGCCAAAGGAAATATCCTCCGATAACAAAGAGAAAGAAGCTTTCTGAGAAACTTCTTTGTGTTCTGTGAAATCATCTCACAGAGTTACAGCTTTCCCCTCAAGAAGCCTTTCGCTAGGACAGTTCTTGTGGAATTGGCAAAGTGATATTTGGAACCCCTAGAGGGCTATGGTGAAAAAGGAAATATCCTCAGATGAAATCTGGAAAGAAGCTTTCTGAGAAACTGCTTAGTGTTCTGTTAATTCATCTCACAGAGTTACATGTGTATTTCGTGGATCTCTTTGCTAGCCTTATTTCTGTGGTATCTGAGAACAGATATTTTGGATCCCTTTGAGGACTATAGGGCCAAATGAAATATCTTCCCATAACAAAGAGAAAGAAGCTTTCTGACAAAGTTCTTTGTGTTCTGTGAAATCATCTCAAGGATTTACAGCTTCCCCTCTAGAAGCCTTTCGCTAAGACAGTTCTTGTGGAATTGGCAAAGTGATTTTTGGAAGCCCGTAGAGGGCTATGGTGAGAAAGGAAATATCCTCCGATGAAATCTGGAAAGAAGCTTTCTGAGAAACTGCTTAGTGTTCTGTTAATTCATCTCACAGAGTTACATGTGTATTTCGTGGATCTCTTTGCTAGCCTTATTTCTGTGGAATATGAGAACAGATATTTCGGAACCCTTTGAAGACTACAGGGCCAAAGGAAATATCATGCCAAAACAAAGAGAAAGAAACTTTTTGAGAAACTTCTTTGTGTTCTGTGAAATCATCTCACAGAGTTACAGCTTTCCCCTCAAGAAGCCTTTCGCTAAGACAGTTCTTGTGGAATTGGCAAAGTGATATTTGGAAGCCCTTAGAGGGCTATGGTGAAAAAGGAAATATCCTCAGATGAAATCTGGAAAGAAGCTTTCTGAGAAACTGCTTAGTGTTCTGTTAATTCATCTCACAGAGTTACATGTGTATTTCGTGGATCTCTTTGCTAGCCTTATTTCTGTGGAATCTGAGAACAGATATTTCGGATCCCTTTGAAGACTATAGTGCCAAAGGAAATATCCTCCCATAACAAAGAGAAAGAAGCTTTCTGAGAAACTTCTTTGTGTTCTGTGAAATCATCTCACAGAGTTACAGCTTTCCCCTCAAGAAGCCTTTCGCTAAGACAGTTCTTGTGGAATAGGCAAAGTGATATTTGGAAGCCCATAGAGGGCTATGGTGAAAAAGGAAATATTCTCACAGGAAATCTGGAAAGAAACTTTCTGAGAAACTGCTTAGTGTTCTGTTAATTCATCTCACAGAGTTACATGTGTAGTTCGTGGATCTCTTTGCTAGCCTTATTTCAGTGGAATCTGAGAACAGATATTTCGGATCCCATTGATGACTATAGGGCCAAAGGAAATATCCTCCGATAATAAAGAGAAAGAAGCTTTCTGAGAAACTTCTTTGTGTTCTGTGAAATCATCTCACAAAGTTACAGCTTTCCCCTCAAGAAGCCTTTCGCTAAGACAGTTCTTTTGGAATTGGCAAAGTGATATTTGGAAGCCCTTAGAGGGCTATGGTGAAAAAGGAAATATCCTCAGATGAAATCTGGAAAGAAGCTTTCTGAGAAACTGCTTAGTGTTCTGTTAATTCATCTCACAGAGTTACATGTGTATTTCGTGGATCTCTTTGCTAGCCTTATTTCTGTGGAATCTGAGAACAGATAATTCGGATCCCTTTGAAGACTATAGGGCCAAAGGAAATATCCTCCTATAACAAAGAGAAAGAACTTTTCTGAGAAACTTCTTTGTGTTCTGTGAAATCATCTCACAGAGTTACAGCTTTTCCCTCAAGAACCCTTTCACTAAGACAGTTCTTGTGGAATTGGCAAAGTGATATTTGGAAGCCCATAGAGGGCTATGGTGAAAAAGGAAATATCCTCAGATGAAATCTGGAAAGAAGCTTTCTGAGAAACTGCTTAGTGTTCTGTTAATTCATCTCACAGAGTTACATGTGTATTTCGTGGATCTCTTTGCCAGCCTTATTTCTGTGGAATCTGAGAACAGATATTTCGGATCCCTTTGAAGACTATAGGGCCAAAGGAAATATCCTCCCATAACAAAGAGAAAGAAGCTTTCTGACAAACTTCTTTGTGTTCTGTGAAATCATCTCAAGGAGTTACAGCTTCCCCTCCAGAAGCCTTTCGCTAAGACAGTTCTTGTGGAATTGGCAAAGTGATATTTGGAAGCCTATGGAGGGCTATGGTGAAAAAGGAAAAATCCTCCGATGAAATCTGGAAAGAAGCTTTTTGAGAAACTGCTTAGTGTTCTGTTAATTCATCTCACAGAGTTACATGTGTATTTCGTGGATCTCTTTGCTAGCCTTATTTCTGTGGAATCTGAGAACAGATATTTCGGATCCCATTGATGACTATAGGGCCAAAGGAAATATCCTCCGATAACAAAGAGAAAGAAGCTTTCTGAGAAACTTCTTTGTGTTCTGTGAAATCATCTCACAGAGTTACAGCTTTCCCCTCAAGAAGCCTTTCTCTAAGACTGTTCTTGTGGAATTGGCAAAGTGATATTTGGAAGCCCATAGAAGGCTACGGTGAAAAACGAAATATCCTCAGATGAAATCTGGAAAGAAGCTTTCTGAGAAACTGCTTAGTGTTCTGTTAATTCATCTCACAGAGTTACATGTGTATTTCGTGAATCTCTTTGCTAGCCTTATTTCTGTGGAATCTGAGAACAGATATTTCGGATCCCTTTGAAGACTATACGGCCAAAGGAAATATCCTCCCATAACAAAGAGAAAGAACCTTTCTGAGAAACTTCTTTGTGTTCTGTGAAATCATCTCACAGAGTTACAGCTTTCTCCTCAAGAACCCTTTCGCTAAGACAGTTCTTGTGGAATTGGCAAAGTGATATTTGGAAGCCCATAGAGGGCTAGGGTGAAAAAGGAAATATCCTCAGATGAAATCTGGAAAGAAGCTTTCTGAGAAACTGCTTAGTGTTCTGTTAATACATCTCACAGAGTTACATGTGTATTTCGTGGATCTCTTTGCTAGCCTTATTTCTGTGGAATCTGAGAACAGATATTTTGGATCCCTTTGAGGACTATATGGCCAAATGAAACATCTTCCCATAACAAAGAGAAAGAAGCTTTCTGACAAAGTTCTTTGTGTTCTGTGAAATCATCTCAAGGATTTACAGCTTCCCCTCCAGAAGCCTTTCGCTAAGACAGTTCTTGTGGAATTGGCAAAGTGATATTGGGAAGCCCGTAGAGGGCTATGGTGAAAAAGGAAATATCCTCCGATGAAATCTGGAAAGAAGCTTTCTGAGAAACTGCTTAGTGTTCTGTTAATTCGTCTCACAGAGTTACATGTGTATTTCGTGGATTTCTTTGCTAGCCTTATTTCTGTGGTATCTGAGAACAGATATTTTGGTTCCCTTTGAGGACTATAGGGCCAAATGAAATATCTTCCCATAACAAAGAGAAAGAAGCTTTCTGACAAAGTTCTTTGTGTTCTGTGAAATCATCTCAAGGATTTACAGCTTCCCCTCCAGAAGCCTTTCGCTAAGACAGTTCTTGTGGAATTGGCAAAGTGATATTTGGAAGCCCGAAGAGGGCTATGGTGAGAAAGGAAATATCCTCCGATGAAATCTGGAAAGAAGCTTTCTGAGAAACTGCTTAGTGTTCTGTTAATTCATCTCACAGAGTTACATGTGTATTTCGTGGATCCCTTTGCTAGCCTTATTTCTGTGGAATATGAGAACAGATATTTCGGAACCCTTTGAAGACTACAGGGCCAAAGGAAATATCATGCCAAAACAAAGAGAAAGAAACTTTCTGAGAAACTTCTTTGTGTTCTGTGAAATCATCTCACAGAGTTACAGCTTTCCCCTCAAGAAGCCTTTCGCTAAGACAGTTCTTGTGGAATTGGCAAAGTGATATTTGGAAGCCCTTAGAGGGCTATGGTGAAAAAGGAAATATCCTCAGATGAAATCTGGAAAGAAGCTTTCTGAGAAACTGCTTAGTGTTCTGTTAATTCATCTCACAGAGTTACATGTGTATTTCGTGGATCTCTTTGCTAGCCTTATTTCTGTGGAATCTGAGAACAGATATTTCGGATCCCTTTGAAGACTATAGTGCCAAAGGAAATATCCTCCCATAACAAAGAGAAAGAAGCTTTCTGAGAAACTTCTTTGTGTTCTGTGAAATCATCTCACAGAGTTACAGCTTTCCCCTCAAGAAGCCTTTCGCTAAGACAGTTCTTGTGGAATTGGCAAAGTGATATTTGGAAGCCCATAGAGGGCTATGGTGAAAAAGGAAATATCCTCACAGGAAATCTGGAAAGAAACTTTCTGAGAAACTGCTTAGTGTTCTGTTAATTCATCTCACAGAGTTACATGTGTAGTTCGTGGATCTCTTTGCTAGCCTTATTTCAGTGGAATCTGAGAACAGATATTTCGGATCCCATTGATGACTATAGGGCCAAAGGAAATATCCTCCGATAATAAAGAGAAAGAAGCTTTCTGAGAAACTTCTTTGTGTTCTGTGAAATCATCTCACAAAGTTACAGCTTTCCCCTCAAGAAGCCTTTTGCTAAGACAGTTCTTTTGGAATTGGCAAAGTGATATTTGGAAGCCCATAGAAGGCTACGGTGAAAAACGAAATATCCTCAGATGAAATCTGGAAAGAAGCTTTCTGAGAAACTGCTTTGTGTTCTGTTAATTCATCTCACAGAGTTACATGTGTATTTCGTGAATCTCTTTGCTAGCCTTATTTCTGTGGAATCTGAGAACAGATATTTCGGATCCCTTTAAGACTATACGGCCAAAGGAAATATCCTCCGATAACAAAGAGAAAGAACCTTTCTGAGAAACTTCTTTGTGTTCTGTGAAATCATCTCACAGAGTTACACCTTTCCCCTCAAGAAGCCTTTCGCTAAGACAGGTCTTGTGGAATTGGCAAAGTGATATTTGGAAGCCCATAGAGGGCTATGGTGAAAAAGGAAATATCCTCAGATGAAATCTGGAAAGAAGATTTCTGAGAAACTGCTTAGTGTTCTGTTAATTCATCTCACAGAGTTACATATGTATTTCGTGGATCTCTTTGCTAGCCTTATTTCTGTGGAATCTGGGAACAGATATTTCGGATCCCTTTGAAGACTATAGGGCCAAAGGAAATATCCTCCCATAACAAAGAGAAAGAAGGTTTCTGAGAAACTTCTTTGTGTTCTGTGAAATCATCTCACAGAGTTACAGCTTTCTCCTCAAGAACCCTTTCGCTAAGACAGTTCTTGTGGAATTGGCAAAGTGATATTTGGAAGCCCATAGAGGGCTAGGGTAAAAAAGGAAATATCCTCAGATGAAATCTGGAAAGAAGCTTTCTGAGAAACTGCTTAGTGTTCTGTTAATACATCTCACAGAGTTACATGTGTATTTCGTGGATCTCTTTGCTAGCCTTATTTCTGTGGAATCTGAGAACAGATATTTTGGATCCCTTTGAGGACTATAGGGCCAAATGAAATATCTTCCCATAACAAAGAGAAAGAAGCTTTCTGACAAAGTTCTTTGTGTTCTGTGAAATCATCTCAAGGATTTACAGCTTCCCCTCCAGAAGCCTTTCGCTAAGACAGTTCTTGTGGAATTGGCAAAGTGATATTTGGAAGCCCGTAGAGGGCTATGGTGAAAAAGGAAATATCCTCCGATGAAATCTGGAAAGAAGCTTTCTGAGAAACTGCTTAGTGTTCTGTTAATTCGTCTCACAGAGTTACATGTGTATTTCGTGGATTTCTTTGCTAGCCTTATTTCTGTGGAATATGAGAACAGATAGTTCGGAACCCTTTGAAGACTACAGGGCCAAAGGAAATATCATGCCAAAACAAAGAGAAAGAAGCTTTCTGAGAAACTTCTTTGTGTTCTGTGAAATCATCTCACAGAGTTACAGCTTTCCCCTCAAGAAGCCTTTCGCTAAGACAGTTCTTGTGGAATTGGCAAAGTGATATTTGGAAGCCCTAAGAGGGCTATGGTGAAAAAGGAAATATCCTCAGATGAAATCTGGAAAGAAGCTTTCTGAGAAACTGCTCAGTGTTCTGTTAATTCATCTCACAGAGTTACATGTGTATTTCGTGGATCTCTTTGCTAGCCTTATTTCTGTGGAATCTGAGAACAGATATTTCGGATCCCTTTGAAGACTATAGTGCCAAAGGAAATATCCTCCCATAACAAAGAGAAAGAAGCTTTCTGAGAAACTTCTTTGTGTTCTGTGAAATCATCTCACAGAGTTACAGCTTTCCCCTCAAGAAGCCTTTCGCTAAGACAGTTCTTGTGGAATTGGCAAAGTGATATTTGGAAGCCCATAGAGGGCTATGGTGAAAAAGGAAATATCCTCACAGGAAATCTGGAAAGAAACTTTCTGAGAAACTGCTTAGTGTTCTGTAAATTCATCTCACAGAGTTACATGTGTATTTCGTGTATCTCTTTGCTAGCCTTATTTCAGTGGAATCTGAGAACAGATATTTCAGATCCCATTGATGACTATAGGGCCAAAGGAAGTATCCTCCGATAATAAAGAGAAAGAAGCTTTCTGAGAAACTTCTTTGTGTTCTGTGAAATCATCTCACAAAGTTACAGCTTTCCCCTCAAGAAGCCTTTCGCTAAGACAGTTCTTGTGGAATTGGCAAAGTGATATTTGGAAGCCCATAGAGGGCTGTGGTGAAAAGGGAAATATCCTCAGATCAAATCTGGAAAGAAGCTTTCTGAGAAACTGCTTAGTGTTCTGTTAATTCATCGCACAGAGTTACATGTGTATTTCGTGGATCTCTTTGCTAGCCTTATTTCTGTGGAATCTGAGAACAGATATTTCGGATTCCTTTGAAGACTATAGGGCCAAAGGAAATATCCTCCCATAACAAAGAGAAAGAAGCTTTCTGACAAACTTCTTTGTGTTCTGTGAAATCATCTCAAGGAGTTACAGCTTCCCCTCCAGAAGCCTTTCGCTAAGACAGTTCTTGTGGAATTGGCAAAGTGATATTTGGAAGCCCACGGAGGGCTATGGTGAAAAAGGAAATTTCCTCCGATGAAATCTGGAAAGAAGCTTTTTGAGAAACTGCTTAGTGTTCTGTTAATTAATCTCACAGAGTGACACGTGTATTTCGTGGATCTCTTTGCTACCCTTATTTCTGTGGAATCTGAGAACAGATATTTCGGATCCCATTGATGACTATAGGGCCAAAGGAAATATCCTCCGATAACAAAGAGAAAGAAGCTTTCTGAGAAACTTCTTTGTGTTCTGTGAAATCATCTCACAGAGTTACAGCTTTCCCCTCAAGAAGCCTTTCTCTAAGACTGTTCTTGTGGAATTGGCAAAGTGATATTTGGAAACCCATACAAGGCTACGGTGAAAAAGGAAATATCCTCAGATGAAATCTGGAAAGAAGCTTTCTGAGAAACTGCTTAGTGTTCTGTTAATTCATCTCACGGAGTTACATGTGTATTTCGTGGATCTCTTTGCTAGCCTTATTTCTGTGGAATCTGTGAACAGATATTTCGGATCCCTTTGAAGACTATACGGCCAAAGGAAATATCCTCCGATAACAAAGAGAAAGAACCTTTATGAGAAACTTCTTTGTGTTCTGTGAAATCATCTCACAGAGTTACAGCTTTCCCTCATGAAGCCTTTCGCTAAGACAGTACTTGTGAAATAGGCAAAGTGATATTTGGAAGCCCTTAGAGGGCTATGGTGAAAAAGGAAATATCCTCAGAAGAAAGATGGAAAGAAGATTTCTGAGAAACTGCTTAGTGTTCTGTTAATTCATCTCACAGAGTTACATGTGTATTTCGTGGATCTCTTTCCTAGCTTTATTTCTGGGGAATCTGAGAACAGATATTTCGCATCCCTTTGAAGACTATAGGGCCAAAGGAAATATCCTCCCCTAACAAAGATAAAGAAGCTTTCTGACAAACTTCTTTGTGTTCTCTGAAATCATCTCAAGGAGTTACAGCTTCCATTCCAGAAGCCTTTCGCTAAGACAGTTCTTGTGGTATTGGCAAAGTGATATTTGGAAGCCCATAGAGGGCTATGGTGAAAAAGGAAATATCCTCCGATGAAATCTGGAAAGAAGCTTTCTGAGAAACTGCTTAGTGTTCTGTTAATTCATCTCACGGAGTTACCTGTGTATTTCGTGGATCTCGTGGCCAGCCTTATTTCTGTGGAATCTGGGAACAGATATTTCGGATCCCATTGAAGACTATAGGGCCAAAGGAAATATCCTCCCATAACAAACAGAAAGAAGGTTTCTGAGAAACTTCTTTGTGTTCTGTGAAATCATCTCACCGAGTTACAGCTTTCTCCTCAAGAACCCTTTCGCTAAGACAGTTCTTGTGGAATTGGCAAAGTGATATTTGGAAGCCCATAGAGGGCTAGGGTGAAAAAGGAAATATCCTCAGATGAAATCTGGAAAGAAGCTTTCTGAGAAACTGCTTAGTGTTCTGTTAATACATCTCACAGAGTTACATGTGTATTTCGTGGATCTCTTTGCTAGCCTTATTTCTGTGGAATCTGAGAACAGATATTTTGGATCCCTTTGAGGACTATAGGGCCAAATGAAATATCTTCCCATAACAAAGAGAAAGAAGCTTTCTGACAAAGTTCTTTGTGTTCTGTGAAATCATCTCAAGGATTTACAGCTTCCCCTCCAGAAGCCTTTCGCTAAGACAGTTCTTGTGGAATTGGCAAAGTGATATTTGGAAGCCCGTAGAGGGCTATGTTGAAAAAGGAAATATCCTCAGATGAAATCTGGAAAGAAGCTTTCTGAGAAACTGCTCAGTGTTCTGTTAATTCATCTCACAGAGTTACATGTGTATTTCGTGGATCTCTTTGCTAGCCTTATTTCTGTGGAATCTGACAACAGATATTTCGGATCCCTTTGAAGACTATAGTGCCAAAGGAAATATCCTCCCATAACAAAGAGAAAGAAGCTTTCTGAGAAACTTCTTTGTGTTCTGTGAAATCATCTCACAAAGTTACAGCTTTCCCCTCAAGAAGCCTTTTGCTAAGACAGTTCTTGTGGAATTGGCAAAGTGATATTTGGAAGCCCTTAGAGGGCTATGGTGAAAAAGGAAATATCCTCAGATGAAATCTGGAAAGAAGCTTTCTGAGAAACTGCTTAGTGTTCTGTTAATTCATCTCACAGAGTTACATGTGTATTTCGTGGATCTCTTTGCTAGCCTTATTTCTGTGGAAACTGAGAACAGATAATTCGGATCCCTTTGAAGACTATAGGGCCATAGGAAATATCCTCCTATAACAAAGAGAAAGAACTTTTCTGAGAAACTTTTTTGTGTTCTGTGAAATCATCTCACAGAGTTACAGCTTTTCCCTCAAGAACCCTTTCGCTTAGACAGTTCTTGTGGAATTGGCAAAGTGATATTTGGAAGCCCATAGAGGGCTATGGTGAAAAGGGAAATATCCTCAGATCAAATCTGGAAAGAAGCTTTCTGAGAAACTGCTTAGTGTTCTGTTAATTCATCTCACAGAGTTACATGTGTATTTCGTGGATCTCTTTGCTAGCCTCATTTCTGTGGAATCTGAGAACAGATATTTCGGATCCCTTTGAAGACAATATGGCCAAAGGAAATATCCTCCCATAACAAAGAGAAAGAAGCTTTCTGACAAACTTCTTTGTGTTCTGTGAAATCATCTCAAGGAGTTACAGCTTCCCCTCCAGAAGCCTTTCGCTAAGACAGTTCTTGTGGAATTGGCAAAGTGATATTTGGAAGCCCATGGAGGGCTATGGTGAAAAAGGAAATTTCCTCCGATGAAATCTGGAAAGAAGCTTTTTGAGAAACTGCTTAGTGTTCTGTTAATTAATCTCACAGAGTGACACGTGTATTTCGTGGATCTCTTTGCTATCCTTATTTCTGTGGAATCTGAGAACAGATATTTCGGATCCCATTGATGACTATAGGGCCAAAGGAAATATCCTCCGATAACAAAGAGAAAGAAGCTTTCTGAGAAACTTCTTTATGTTCTGTGAAATCATCTCACAGAGTTACAACTTTCCCCTCAAGAAGCCTTTCGCTAAGACAGTTCTTGTGGAATTGGCAAAGTGATATTTGGAAGCCCATAGAGGGCTATGGTGAAAAAGGAAATATCCTCAGATGAAATCTGGAAAGAAGCTTTCTGAGAAACTGCTTAGTGTTCTGTTAATTCATCTCACAGAGTTACATGTGTATTTCGTGGATCTCTTTGCTAGCCTTATTTCTGTGAAATCTGACAACAGATATTTCGGATCCCTTTGAAGACTATAGGGCCAAAGGAAATATCCTCCCATAACAAAGAGAAAGAAGGTTTCTGACAAACTTCTTTGTGTTCTGTGAAATCATCTCAAGGAGTTACAGCTTCTCCTCCAGAAGCCTTTCGCTAAGACAGTTCTTGTGGAATTGGCAAATTGATATTTGGAAGCCCATAGAGGGCTATGGTGAAAAAGGAAATATCCTCAGATGAAATATGGAAAGAAGCTTTCTGAGAAACTGCTTAGTGTTCTGTTAATTCATCTCACAGAGTTACATCTGTATTTCGTGGATCTCTTTGCTAGCCTTATTTCTGTGGAATCTGAGAACAGATATTTCGGATCCCTTTGAAGACTATAGGGCCAAAGGAAATATCCTCCCATAACAAAGAGAAAGAAGCTTTCTGAGAAACTTCTTTGTGTTCTGTTAAATCATCTCACAGAGTTACAGCTTTCCCCTCAAGAAGCCTTTCGCTAAGACAGTTCTTGTGGAATTTGCAAAGTGATATTTGGAAGCCCATAGAGGGCTATGGTGAAAAAGGAAATATCCTCAGATGAAATCTGCAAAGAAGCTTTCTGAGAAACTGCTTAGTGTTCTGTTAATTCATCTCACATAGTTACATGTGTATTTCGTGTATCTCTTTGCTAGCCTTATTTCTGTGGAATCTGAGAACAGATATATCGGAACCCTTTGAAGACTATAGCCCATAGGAAATATCCTCCGATAACAAAGAGAAAGAAGCTTTCTGACGAACTTCTTTGTGTTCTGTGAAATCATCTCACAGAGTTACAGCTTTCTCCTCAAGAACCCTTTCGCTAAGACAGTTCTTGTGGAATTGGCAAAGTGATATTTGGAAGCCCATAGAGGGCTAGGGTGAAAAAGGAAATATCCTCAGATGAAATCTGGAAAGAAGCTTTCTGACAAACTGCTTAGTGTTCTGTTAATTCATCTCACAGAGTTACATGTGTATTTCGTGGATCTCTTTGCTAGCCTTATTTCTGTGGAATCTGAGAACAGATATTTTCGATCCCTTTGTGGACTATAGGGCCAAATAAAATATCTTCCCATAACAAAGAGAAAGAAGCTTTCTGACAAAGTTCTTTGTGTTCTGTGAAATCATCACAAGGATCTACAGCTTCCCCTCCAGAAGCCTTTCGCTAAGACAGTTCTTGTGGAATTGGCAAAGGGATATTTGGAAGCCCGTAGAGGGCTACGGTGAAAAAGGAAATATCCTCAGATGAAATCTTTAAAGAAGCTTTCCGAGAAACTGCTTAGTGTTCTGTTAATTCATCTCACAGAGTTACATGTGTATTTCGTGGATCTCTTTGCTAGCCTTATTTCTGTGGAATAGGAGAACAGATATTTCGGAACCCTTTGAAGACTACAGGGCCAAAGGAAATATCATGCCAAAACAAAGAGAAAGAAGCTTTCTGAGAAACTTCTTTTTGTTCTGTGAAATCATCTCACAGAGTTACAGCTTTCCCCTCAAGAAGCCTTTCGCTAAGACAGTTCTTGTGGAATTGGCAAAGTGATATTTGGAAGCCCTTAGAGGGCTATGGTGAAAAAGGAAATATCCTCAGATGAAATCTGGAAAGAAGCTTTCTGAGAAACTGCTTAGTGTTCTGTTAATTCATCTCACAGAGTTACATGTGTATTTCGTGGATCTCTTTGCTAGCCTTATTTCTGTGGAATCTGAAAACAGATATTTCGGATCCCTTTGAAGACTATAGGGCCAAAGGAAATATCCACCCATAACAAAGAGAAAGAAGCTTTCTGACAAACTTCTTTGTGTTCCGTGAAATCATCTCAAGGAGTTACAGCTTCCCCTCCAGAAGCCTTTCGCTAAGACAGTTCTTGTGGAATTGGCAAAGTGATATTTGGAAGCCCATAGAGGGCTATGGTGAAAAAGGAAATATCCTCCGATAAAATCTGGAAAGAAGCTTTTTGAAAAACTGCTTAGTGTTCTGTTAATTCATCTCAGAGAGTTACATGTGTATTTCGTGGATCTCTTTGCTAGCCTTATTTCTGTGGAATCTGAGAACAGATATTTCGGATCCCATTGATGACTATAGGGCCAAAGGAAATATCCTCGAATAACAAAGAGAAAGAAGCTTTCTGAGAAACTTCTTTGTGTTCTGTGAAATAATCTCACAGAGTTACAGCTTTCCCCTCAAGAAGCCTTTCTCTAAGACTGTTCTTGTGGAATTGGTAACGTGATATTTGGAAGCCCATAGAAGGCTACGGTGAAAAAGGAAATATCCTCAGATGAAATTTGAAAAGAAGCTTTCTGAGAAACTGCTTAGTGTTCTGTTAATTCATCTCACAGAGTTACATGTATATTTCGTGGATCTCTTTGCTAGTCTTATTTCTGTGGAATCTGAGAACAGATATTTCGGATCCCTTTGAAGACTATACTGCCAAAGGAAATATCCTCCGATAACAAAGAGAAAGAACCTTTCTGAGAAACTTCTTTGTGTTCTGTGAAATCATCTCACAGAGTTACACCTTTCCCCTCAAGAAGCCTTTCGCTAAGACAGTTCTTGTGGAATAGGCAAAGTGATATTTGGAAGCCCATAGAGGGCTCTGGTGAAAAAGGAAATATACTCAGATGAAATCTGCAAAGAAGCTTTCTGAGAAACTGCTTAGTGTTCTGTTAATTCATCTCACAGAGTTACAACTGTATTTCGTGGATCTCTTTGCTAGCCTTATTTCTGTGGAATCTGAGAACAGATATTTCGGATCCCTTTGAAGACTATAGGGCCAAAAGATATATCCTCCCATAACAAAGAGAAAGAAGGTTTCTGAGAAACTTCTTTGTGTTCTGTGAAATCATCTCACAGAGTTACAGCTTTCCCCTCAAGAAGGCTTTCCCTAGGACAGTTCTTGTGGTATTGGCAAAGTGATATTTGGAAGCCCATAGAGGGCTACGGTGAAAAAGGAAATATCCTCCGATGAAATCTGGAAAGAAGCTTTCTGAGAAACTGCTCAGTGTTCTGTTAATTCGTCTCACGGAGTTACCTGTGTATTTCGTGGATCTCTTGGCCAGCCTTATTTCTGTGGAATCTGGGACCAGATATTTCGGATCCCATTGAAGACTATAAGGCCAAAGGAAATATCCTCCCATAACAAAGAGAAAGAAGGTTTCTGAGAAACTTCTTTGTGTTCTGTGAAATCATCTCACCGAGTTACAGCTTTCTCCTCAAGAACCCTTTCGCTAAGACAGTTCTTGTGGAATTGGCAAAGTGATATTTGGAAGCCCATAGAGGGCTAGGGTGAAAAAGGAAATATCCTCAGATGAAATCTGGAAAGAAGCTTTCTGAGAAACTGCTTAGTGTTCTGTGAATACATCTCACAGAGTTACATGTGTATTTCGTGGATCTCTTTGCTAGCCTTATTTCTGTGGAATCTGAGAACAGATATTTCGGATCCCTTTGAAGACTATAGTGCCAAAGGAAATATCCTCCCATAACAAAGAGAAAGAAGCTTTCTGAGAAACTTCTTTGTGTTCTGTGAAATCATCTCACAGAGTTACAGCTTTCCCCTCAAGAAGCCTTTCGCTAAGACAGTTCTTGTGGAATTGGCAAAGTGATATTTGGAAGCCCATAGAGGGCTATGGTGAAAAAGGAAATATCCTCACAGGAAATCTGGAAAGAAACTTTCTGAGAAACTGCTTAGTGTTCTGTAAATTCATCTCACAGAGTTACATGTGTATTTCGTGGATCTCTTTGCTAGCCTTATTTCAGTGGAATCTGAGAACAGATATTTCAGATCCCATTGATGACTATGGGGCCAAAGGAAATATCCTCCGATAATAAAGAGAAAGAAGCTTTCTGAGAAACTTCTTTGTGTTCTGTGAAATCATCTCACAAAGTTACAGCTTTCCCCTCAAGAAGCCTTTTGCTAAGACAGTTCTTGTGGAATTGGCAATGTGATATTTGGAAGCCCTTAGGGGCTATGGTGAAAAAGGAAATATCCTCAGATGAAATCTGGAAAGAAGCTTTCTGAGAAACTGCTTAGTGTCCTGTTAATTCATCTCACAGAGTTACATGTGTATTTCGTGGATCTCTTTGCTAGCCTTATTTCTGTGGAAACTGAGAACAGATAATTCGGATCCCTTTGAAGACTATAGGGCCAAAGGAAATATCCTCCTATAACAAAGAGAAAGAACTTTTCTGAGAAACTTCTTTGTGTTCTGTGAAATCATCTCACAGAGTTACAGCTTTTCCCTCAAGAACCCTTTCGCTTAGACAGTTCTTGTGGAATTGGCAAAGTGATATTTGGAAGCCCATAGAGGGCAATGGTGAAAAGGGAAATATCCTCAGATCAAATCTGGAAAGAAGCTTTCTGAGAAACTGCTTAGTGTTCTGTTAATTCATCTCACAGAGTTACATGTGTATTTCGTGGATCTCTTTGCTAGCCTTATTTCTGTGGAATCTGAGAACAGATATTTCGGATCCCTTTGAAGACTATATGGCCAAAGGAAATATCCTCCCATAACAAAGAGAAAGAAGCTTTCTGACAAACTTCTTTGTGTTCTGTGAAATCATCTCAAGGAGTTACAGCTTCCCCTCCAGAAGCCTTTCGCTAAGACAGTTCTTGTGGAATTGGCAAAGTGATATTTGGAAGCCCATGGAGGGCTATGGTGAAAAAGGAAATTTCCTCCGATGAAATCTGGAAAGAAGGTTTTTGAGAAACTTCTTAGTGTTCTGTTAATTAATCTCACAGAGTGACACGTGTATTTCGTGGATCTCTTTGCTACCCTTATTTCTGTGGAATCTGAGAACAGATATTTCGGATCCCATTGATGACTATAGGGCCAAAGGAAATATCCTCCGATAACAAAGAGAAAGAAGCTTTCTGAGAAACTTCTTTGTGTTCTGTGAAATCATCTCACAGAGTTACAGCTTTCCCCTCAAGAAGCCTTTCGCTAAGACAGTTCTTGTGGAATTGGCAAAGTGATATTTGGAAGCCCATAGAGGGCTATGGTGAAAAAGGAAATATCCGCACAGGAAATCTGGAAAGAAGCTTTCTGAGAAACTGCTTAGTGTTCTGTTAATTCATGTCACAGAGTTACATGTGTATTTCGTGGATCTCTTTGCTAGCCTTATTTCTGTGAAATCTGACAACAGATATTTCGGATCCCTTTGAAGACTATAGGGCCAAAGGAAATATCCTCCCATAACAAAGAGAAAGAAGATTTCTGACAAACTTCTTTGTGTTCTGTGAAATCATCTCAAGGAGTTACAGCTTCCCCTCCAGAAGCCTTTCGCTAAGACAGTTCTTGTGGAATTGGCAAATTGATATTTGGAAGCCCATAGAGGGCTATGGTGAAAAAGGAAATATCCTCAGATGAAATCTGGAAAGAAGCTTTCTGAGAAACTGCTTAGTGTTCTGTTAATTCATCTCACAGAGTTACATCTGTATTTCGTGGATCTCTTTGCCAGCCTTATTTCTGTGGAATTTGAGAACAGATATTTCGGATCCCTTTGAAGACTATAGGGCCAAAGGAAATATCCTCCCATAACAAAGAGAAAGAAGCTTTCTGAGAAACTTCTTTGTGTTCTGTGAAATCATCTCACAGAGTTACAGCTTTCCCCTCAAGAAGCCTTTCGCTAAGACAGTTCTTGTGGAATTGGCAAAGTGATATTTGGAAGCCCATAGAGGGCTATGGTGAAAAAGGAAATATCCTCAGATGAAATCTGCAAAGAAGCTTTCTGAGAAACTGCTTAGTGTTCTGTTAATTCATCTCACATAGTTACATGTGTATTTCGTGTATCTCTTTGCTAGCCTTATTTCTGTGGAATGTGAGAACAGATATATCGGAACCCTTTGAAGACTATAGCCCATAGGAAATAACCTCCGATAACAAAGAGAAAGAAGCTTTCTGACGAACTTCTTTGTGTTCTGTGAAATCATCTCACAGAGTTACAGCTTTCCCCTCAAGAAGCCTTTCGCTAAGACAGGTCTTGTGGAATTGGCAAAGTGATATTTGGAAGCCCATAGAGGGCTATGGTGAAAAAGGAAATATCCTCAGATGAAATCTGGAAAGAAGCTTTCTGAGAAACTGCTTAGTGTTCTGTTAATTCATCTCACAGAGTTACATATGTATTTCGTGGATCTCTTTGCTAGCCTTATTTCTGTGGAATCTGGGAACAGATATTTCGGATCCCTTTGAAGACTATAGGGCCAAAGGAAATATCCTCCCATAACAAAGAGAAAGAAGGTTTCTGAGAAACTTCTTTGTGTTCTGTGAAATCATCTCACAGAGTTACAGCTTTCTCCTCAAGAACCCTTTCGCTAAGACAGTTCTTGTGGAATTGGCAAAGTGATATTTAGAAGCCCATAGAGGGCTAGGGTGAAAAAGGAAATATCCTCAGATGAAATCTGGAAAGAAGCTTTCTGAGAAACTGCTTAGTGTTCTGTTAATACATCTCACAGAGTTACATGTGTATTTCGTGGATCACTTTGCTAGCCTTATTTCTGTGGAATCTGAGAACAGATATTTTCGATCCCTTTGTGGACTATAGGGCCAAATAAATTATCTTCCCATAACAAAGAGAAAGAAGCTTTCTGACAAAGTTCTTTGTGTTCTGTGAAAACATCACAAGGATTTACAGCTTCCCCTCCAGAAGCCTTTCGCTAAGACAGTTCTTGTGGAATTGGCAAAATGATATTTGGAAGCCCGTAGAGTGCTACGGTGAAAAAGGAAATATCCTCAGATGAAATCTGGAAAGAAGCTTTCCGAGAAACTGCTTAGTGTTCTGTTAATTCATCTCACAGAGTTACATGTGTATTTCGTGGATCTCTTTGCTAGCCTTATTTCTGTGGAATAGGAGAACAGATATTTCGGAACCCTTTGAAGACTACAGGGCCAAAGGAAATATCATGCCAAAACAAAGAGAAAGAAGCTTTCTGAGAAACTTCTTTTTGTTCTGTGAAATCATCTCACAGAGTTACAGCTTTCCCCTCAAGAAGCCTTTCGCTAAGACAGTTCTTGTGGAATTGGCAAAGTGATATTTGGAAGCCCTTAGAGGGCTATGGTGAAAAAGGAAATATCCTCAGATGAAATCTGGAAAGAAGCTTTCTGAGAAACTGCTTAGTGTTCTGTTAATTCATCTCACAGAGTTACATGTGTATTTCGTGGATCTCTTTGCTAGCCTTATTTCTGTGGAATCTGAGAACCGATATTTCGGATCCCTTTGAAGACTATAGGGCCAAAGGAAATATCCACCCATAACAAAGAGAAAGAAGCTTTCTGACAAACTTCTTTGTGTTCTGTGAAATCAACTCAAGGAGTTACAGCTTCCCCTCCAGAAGCCTTTCGCTAAGACAGTTCTTGTGGAATTGGCAAAGTGATATTTGGAAGCCCATAGAGGGCTATGGTGAAAAAGGAAATATCCTCCGATGAAATCTGGAAAGAAGCTTTTTGAAAAACTGCTTAGTGTTCTGTTAATTCATCTCACAGAGTTACATGTGTATTTCGTGGATCTCTTTGCTAGCCTTATTTCTGTGGAATCTGAGAACAGATATTTCGGATCCCATTGATGACTATAGGGCCAAAGGAAATATCCTCCGATAACAAAGAGAAAGAAGCTTTCTGAGAAACTTCTTTGTGTTCTGTGAAATAATCTCACAGAGTTACAGCTTTCCCCTCAAGAAGCCTTTCTCTAAGACTGTTCTTGTGGAATTGGTAACGTGATATTTGGAAGCCCATAGAAGGCTACGGTGAAAAAGGAAATATCCTCAGATGAAATATGAAAAGAAGCTTTCTGAGAAACTGCTTAGTGTTCTGTTAATTCATCTCACAGAGTTACATGTGTATTTCGTGGATCTCTTTGCTAGTCTTATTTCTGTGGAATCTGAGAACAGATATTTCGGATCCCTTTGAAGACTATACGGCCAAAGGAAATATCCTCCGATAACAAAGAGAAAGAACCTTTCTGAGAAACTTCTTTGTGTTCTGTGAAATCATCTCACAGAGTTACACCTTTCCCCTCAAGAAGCCTTTCGCTAAGACAGTTCTTGTGGAATAGGCAAAGTGATATTTGGAAGCCCATAGAGGGCTCTGGTGAAAAAGGAAATATACTCAGATGAAATCTGCAAAGAAGCTTTCTGAGAAACTGCTTAGTGTTCTGTTAATTCATCTCACAGAGTTACAACTGTATTTCGTGGATCTCTTTGCTAGCATTATTTCTGTGGAATCTGAGATCAGATATTTCGGATCCCATTGAAGACTATAGGGCCAAAGGAAATATCCTCCGATAACAAAGAGAAAGAAGCTTTCTGAGAAACTTCTTTGTGTTCTGTGAAATCATCTCACAGAGTTACAGCTTTCCCCTCAAGAAGCCTTTCGCTAGGACAGTTCTTGTGGAATTGGCAAAGTGATATTTGGAACCCCTAGAGGGCTATGGTGAAAAAGGAAATATCCTCAGATGAAATCTGGAAAGAAGCTTTCTGAGAAACTGCTTAGTGTTCTGTTAATTCATCTCACAGAGTTACATGTGTATTTCGTGGATCTCTTTGCTAGCCTTATTTCTGTGGAATCTGAGAACAGATATTTCGGATCCCTTTGAAGACTATAGGGCCAAAAGATATATCCTCCCATAACAAAGAGAAAGAAGGTTTCTGAGAAACTTCTTTGTGTTCTGTGAAATCATCTCACAGAGTTACAGCTTTCCCCTCAAGAAGGCTTTCCCTAGGACAGTTCTTGTGGAATTGGCAAAGTGATATTTGGAAGCCCATAGAGGGCTATGGTGAAAAAGGAAATATCCTCAGATGAAATCTGGAAAGAAGCTTTCTGAGAAACTGCTTAGTGTTCTGTTAATTCATCTCACAGAGTTACATGTGTATTTCGTGTATCTCTTTGCTAGCCTTATTTCTGGGGAATCTGAGAACAGATATATCGGAACCCTTTGAAGACTATAGCCCATAGGAAATATCCTCCGATAACAAAGAGAAAGAAGCTTTCTGAAGAACTTCTTTGTGTTCTGTGAAATCATCTCACAGAGTTACAGCTTTCCCCTCAAGAAGCCTTTCGCTAAGACAGTTCTTGTGGTATTGGCAAAGTGATATTTGGAAGCCCATAGAGGGCTACGGTGAAAAAGGAAATATCCTCTGATGAAATCTGGAAAGAAGCTTTCTGAGAAACTGCTTAGTGTTCTGTTAATTCGTCTGAAGGAGTTACCTGTGTATTTCGTGGATCTCTTGGCCAGCCTTATTTCTGTGGAATCTGGGAACAGATATTTCGGATCCCATTGAAGACTATAGGGCCAAAGGAAATATCCTCCCATAACAAAGAGAAAGAAGGTTTCTGAGAAACTTCTTTGTGTTCTCTGAAATCATCTCACCGAGTTACAGCTTTCTCCTCAAGAACCCGTTCGCTAAGACAGTTCTTGTGGAATTGGCAAAGTGATATTTGGAAGCCCATAGAGGGCTAGGGTGAAAAAGGAAATATCCTCAGATGAAATCTGGAAAGAAGCTTTCTGAGAAACTGCTTAGTGTTCTGTTAATACATCTCACAGAGTTACATGTGTATTTCGTGGATCTGTTTGCTAGCCTTATTTCTGTTGAATCTGAGAACAGATATTTTGGATCCCTTTGAGGACTATAGGGCCAAATGAAATATCTTCCCATAACAAAGAGAAAGAAGCTTTCTGACAAAGTTCTTTGTGTTCTGTGAAATCATCTCAAGGATTTACAGCTTCCCCTCCAGAAGCCTTTCGCTAAGACAGTTCTTGTGGAATTGGCAAAGTGATATTTGGAAGCCCGTAGAGGGCTATGTTGAAAAAGGAAATATCCTCAGATGAAATCTGGAAAGAAGCTTTCTGAGAAACTGCTCAGTGTTCTGTTAATTCATCTCACAGAGTTACATGTGTATTTCGTGGATCTCTTTGCTAGCCTTATTTCTGTGGAATCTGAGAACAGATATTTCGGATCCCTTTGAAGACTATAGTGCCAAAGGAAATATCCTCCCATAACAAAGAGAAAGAAGCTTTCTGAGAAACTTCTTTGTGTTCTGTGAAATCATCTCACAGAGTTACAGCTTTCCCCTCAAGAAGCCTTTCGCTAAGACAGTTCTTGTGGAATTGGCAAAGTGATATTTGGAAGCCCGTAGAGGGCTATGGTGAAAAAGGAAATATCCTCACAGGAAATCTGGAAAGAAACTTTCTGAGAAACTGCTTAGTGTTCTGTAAATTCATCTCACAGAGTTATATGTGTATTTCGTGGATCTCTTTGCTAGCCTTATTTCAGTGGAATCTGAGAACAGATATTTCAGATCCCATTGATGACTATAGGGCCAAAGGAAATATCCTCCGATAATAAAGAGAAAGAAGCTTTCTGAGAAACTTCTTTGTGTTCTGTGAAATCATCTCACAAAGTTACAGCTTTCCCCTCAAAAGCCTTTTGCTAAGACAGTTCTTGTGCAATTGGCAAAGTGATATTTGGAAGCCCTTAGAGGGCTATGGTGAAAAAGGAAATATCCTCAGATGAAATCTGGAAAGAAGCTTTCTGAGAAACTGCTTAGTGTCCTGTTAATTCATCTCACAGAGTTACATGTGTATTTCGTGGATCTCTTTGCTAGCCTTATTTCTGTGGAAACTGAGAACAGATAATTCGGATCACTTTGAAGACTATAGGGCCAAAGGAAATATCCTCCTATAACAAAGAGAAAGAACTTTTCTGAGAAACTTCTTTGTGTTCTGTGAAATCATCTCACAGAGTTACAGCTTTTCCCTCAAAACCCTTTCGCTTAGACAGTTCTTGTGGAATTGGCAAAGTGATATTTGGAAGCCCATAGAGGGCAATGGTGAAAACGGAAATATCCTCAGATCAAATCTGGAAAGAAGCTTTCTGAGAAACTGCTTAGTGTTCTGTTAATTCATCTCACAGAGTTACATGTGTATTTCGTGGATCTCTTTGCTAGCCTTATTTCTGTGGAATCTGAGAACAGATATTTCGGATCCCTTTGAAGACTATATGGCCAAAGGAAATATCCTCCCATAACAAAGAGAAAGAAGCTTTCTGACAAACTTCTTTGTGTTCTGTGAAATCATCTCAAGGAGTTACAGCTTCCCCTCCAGAAGCCTTTCGCTAAGACAGTTCTTGTGGAATTGGCAAAGTGATATTTGGAAGCCCATGGAGGGCTATTGTGAAAAAGGAAATTTCCTCCGATGAAATCTGGAAAGAAGCTTTTTGAGAAACTGCTTAGTGTTCTGTTAATTAATCTCACAGAGTGACACGTGTATTTCGTGGATCTCTTTGCTACCCTTATTTCTGTGGAATCTGAGAACAGATATTTCGGATCCCATTGATGACTATAGGGCCAAAGGAAATATCCTCCGATAACAAAGAGAAAGAAGCTTTCTGAGAAACTTCTTTGTGTTCTGTGAAATCATCTCACAGAGTTACAGCTTTCCCCTCAAGAAGCCTTTCGCTAAGACAGTTCTTGTGGAATTGGCAAAGTGATATTTGGAAGCCCATAGAGGGCTATGGTGAAAAAGGAAATATCCGCACAGGAAATCTGGAAAGAAGCTTTCTGAGAAACTGCTTAGTGTTCTGTTAATTCATCTCACAGAGTTACATGTGTATTTCGTGGATCTCTTTGCTAGCCTTATTTCTGTGAAATCTGACAACAGATATTTCGGATCCCTTTGAAGACTATAGGGCCAAAGGAAATATCCTCCCATAACAAAGAGAAAGAAGATTTCTGACAAACTTTTTTGTGTTCTGTGAAATCATCTCAAGGAGTTACAGCTTCCCCTCCAGAAGCCTTTCGCTAAGACAGTTCTTGTGGAATTGGCAAATTGATATTTGGAAGCCCATAGAGGGCTATGGTGAAAAAGGAAATATCCTCAGATGAAATCTGGAAAGAAGCTTTCTGAGAAACTGCTTAGTGTTCTGTTAATTCATCTCACAGAGTTACATCTGTATTTCGTGGATCTCTTTGCCAGCCTTATTTCTGTGGAATCTGAGAACAGATATTTCGGATCCCTTTGAAGACTATAGGGCCAAAGGAAATATCCTCCCATAACAAAGAGAAAGAAGCTTTCTGAGAAACTTCTTTGTGTTCTGTGAAATCATCTCACAGAGTTACAGCTTTCCCTTCAAGAAGCCTTTCGCTAAGACAGTTCTTGTGGAATTGGCAAAGTGATATTTGGAAGCCCATAGAGGGCTATGGTGAAAAAGGAAATATCCTCAGATGAAATCTGCAAAGAAGCTTTCTGAGAAACTGCTTAGTGTTCTGTTAATTCATCTCACATAGTTACATGTGTATTTCGTGTATCTCTTTGCTAGCCTTATTTCTGTGGAATCTGAGAACAGATATATCGGAACCCTTTGAAGACTATAGCCCATAGGAAATATCCTCCGATAACAAAGAGAAAGAAGCTTTCTGACGAACTTCTTTTTGTTCTGTGAAATCATCTCACAGAGTTACAGCTTTCCCCTCAAGAAGCCTTTCGCTAAGACAGGTCTTGTGGAATTGGCAAAGTGATATTTGGAAGCCCATAGAGGGCTATGGTGAAAAAGGAAATATCCTCAGATGAAATCTGGAAAGAAGCTTTCTGAGAAACTGCTTAGTGTTCCGTTAATTCATCTCACAGAGTTACATACGTATTTCGTGGATCTCTTTGCTAGCCTTATTTCTGTGGAATCTGGGAACAGATATTTCGGATCCCTTTGAAGATTATAGGGCCAAAGGAAATATCCTCCCATAACAAAGAGAAAGAAGGTTTCTGAGAAACTTCTTTGTGTTCTGTGAAATCATCTCACAGAGTTACAGCTTTCTCCTCAAGAACCCTTTCGCTAAGACAGTTCTTGTGGTATTGGCAAAGTGATATTTGGAAGCCCATAGAGGGCTAGGGTGAAAAAGGAAATATCCTCAGATGAAATCTGGAAAGAAGCTTTCTGAGAAACTGCTTAGTGTTCTGTTAATACATCTCACAGAGTTACATGTGTATTTCGTGGATCTCTTTGCTAGCCTTATTTCTGTGGAATCTGAGAACAGATATTTTCGATCCCTTTGTGGACTATAGGGCCAAATAAATTATCTTCCCATAACAAAGAGAAAGAAGCTTTCTGACAAAGTTCTTTGTGTTCTGTGAAATCATCACAAGGATTTACAGCTTCCCCTCCAGAAGCCTTTCGCTAAGACAGTTCTTGTGGAATTGGCAAAGTGATATTTGGAAGCCCGTAGAGGGCTACGGTGAAAAAGGAAATATCCTCAGAGGAAATCTGGAAAGAAGCTTTCCGAGAAACTGCTTAGTGTTCTGTTAATTCATCTCACAGAGTTACATGTGTATTTCGTGGATCTCTTTGCTAGCCTTATTTCTGTGGAATAGGAGAACAGATATTTCGGAACCCTTTGAAGACTACAGGGCCAAAGGAAATATCATGCCAAAACAAAGAGAAAGAAGCTTTCTGAGAAACTTCTTTTTGTTCTGTGAAATCATCTCACAGAGTTACAGCTTTCCCCTCAAGAAGCCTTTCGCTAAGACAGTTCTTGTGGAATTGGCAAAGTGATATTTGGAAGCCCTTAGAGGGCTATGGTGAAAAAGGAAATATCCTCAGATGAAATCTGGAAAGAAGCTTTCTGAGAAACTGCTTAGTGTTCTGTTAATTCATCTCACAGAGTTACATGTGTATTTCGTGGATCTCTTTGCTAGCCTTATTTCTGTGGAATCTGAGAACAGATATTTCGGATCCCTTTGAAGACTTTAGGGCCAAAGGAAATATCCACCCATAACAAAGAGAAAGAAGCTTTCTGACAAACTTCTTTGTGTTCTGTGAAATCATCTCAAGGAGTTAGAGCTTCCCCTCCAGAAGCCTTTCGCTAAGACAGTTCTTGTGGAATAGGCAAAGTGATATTTGGAAGCCCATAGAGGGCTATGGTGAAAAAGGAAATATCCTCCGATGAAATCTGGAAAGAAGCTTTTTGAAAAACTGCTTAGTGTTCTGTTAATTCATCTCACGGAGTTACATGTGTATTTCGTGGATCTCTTTGCTAGCCTTATTTCTGTGGAATCTGAGAACAGATATTTCAGATCCCATTGATGACTATAGGGCCAAAGGAAATATCCTCCGATAACAAAGAGAAAGAAGCTTTCTGAGAAACTTCTTTGTGTTCTGTGAAATAATCTCACAGAGTTACAGCTTTCCCCTCAAGAAGCCTTTCTCTAAGACTGTTCTTGTGGAATTGGTAACGTGATATTTGGAAGCCCATAGAAGGCTACGGTGAAAAAGGAAATATCCTCAGATGAAATCTGAAAAGAAGCTTTCTGAGAAACTGCTTAGTGTTCTGTTAATTCATCTCACAGAGTTACATGTGTATTTCGTGGATCTCTTTGCTAGTCTTATTTCTGTGGAATCTGAGAACAGATATTTCGGATCCCTTTGAAGACTATACGGCCAAAGGAAATATCCTCCGATAACAAAGAGAAAGAACCTTTCTGAGAAACTTCTTTGTGTTCTGTGAAATCATCTCACAGAGTTACACCTTTCCCCTCAAGAAGCCTTTCGCTAAGACAGTTCTTGTGGAATAGGCAATGTGATATTTGGAAGCCCATAGAGGGCTCTGGTGAAAAAGGAAATATACTCAGATGAAATCTGCAAAGAAGCTTTCTGAGAAACTGCTTAGTGTTCTGTTAATTCATCTCACAGAGTTACAACTGTATTTCGTGGATCTCTTTGCTAGCATTATTTCTGTGGAATCTGAGATCAGATATTTCGGATCCCATTGAAGACTATAGGGCCAAAGGAAATATCCTCCGATAACAAAGAGAAAGAAGCTTTCTGAGAAACTTCTTTTTGTTCTGTGAAATCATCTCACAGAGTTACAGCTTTCCCCTCAAGAAGCCTTTCGCTAGGACAGTTCTTGTGGAATTGGCAAAGTGATATTTGGAACCCCTAGAGGGCTATGGTGAAAAAGGAAATATCCTCAGATGAAATCTGGAAAGAAGCTTTCTGAGAAACTGCTTAGTGTTCTGTTAATTCATCTCACAGAGTTACATGTGTATTTCGTGGATCTCTTTGCTAGCCTTATTTCTGTGGAATCTGAGAACAGATATTTCGGATCCCTTTGAAGACTATAGGGCCAAAAGATATATCCTCCCATAACAAAGAGAAAGAAGGTTTCTGAGAAACTTCTTTGTGTTCTGTGAAATCATCTCACAGAGTTACAGCTTTCCCCTCAAGAAGGCTTTCCCTAGGACAGTTCTTGTGGAATTGGCAAAGTGATATTTGGAAGCCCATAGAGGGCTATGGTGAAAAAGGAAATATCCTCAGATGAAATCTGGAAAGAAGCTTTCTGAGAAACTGCTTAGTGTTCTGTTAATTCATCTCACAGAGTTACATGTGTATTTCGTGTATCTCTTTGCTAGCCTTATTTCTGTGGAATCTGAGAACAGATATATCGGAACCCTTTGAAGACTATAGCCCATAGGAAATATCCTCCGATAACAAAGAGAAAGAAGCTTTCTGACGAACTTCTTTGTGTTCTGTGAAATCATCTCAGAGAGTTACAGCTTTCCGCTCAAGAAGCCTTTCGCTAAGACAGTTCTTGTGGAATTGGCAAAGTGATATTTGGAAGCCCTTAGAGGGCTATGGTGAAAAAGGAAATATCCTCAGATGAAATCTGGAAAGAAGCTTTCTGAGAAACTGCTTAGTGTTCTGTTAATTCATCTCACAGAGTTACATGTGTATTTCGTGGATCTCTTTGCTAGCCTTATTTCTGTGGAATCTGAGAACAGATAATTCGGATCCCTTTGAAGACTATAGGGCCAAAGGAAATATCCTCCTATAACAAAGAGAAAGAACTTTTCTGAGAAACTTCTTTGTGTTCTGTGAAATCATCTCACAGAGTTACAGCTTTTCCCTCAAGAACCCTTTCGCTAAGACAGTTCTTGTGGAATTGGCAAAGTGATATTTGGAAGCCCATAGAGGGCTATGGTGAAAAAGGAAATATCCTCAGATGAAATCTGGAAAGAAGCTTTCTGAGAAACTGCTTAGTGTTCTGTTAATTCATGTCACAGAGTTACATGTGTATTTCGTGGATCTCTTTGCTAGCCTTATTTCTGTGGAATCTGAGAACAGATATTTCGGATCCCTTTGAAGACTATAGGGCCAAAGGAAATATCCTCCCATAACAAAGCGAAAGAAGCTTTCTGACAAAGTTCTTTGTGTTCTGTGAAATCATCTCAAGGAGTTACAGCTTCCCCTCCAGAAGCCTTTCGCTAAGACAGTTCTTGTGGAATTGGCAAAGTGATATTTGGAAGCCTATGGAGGGCTATGGTGAAAAAGGAAATATCCTCCGATGAAATCTGGAAAGAAGCTTTTTGAGAAACTGCTTAGTGTTCTGTTAATTCATCTCACAGAGTTACATGTGTATTTCGTGGATCTCTTTGCTAGCCTTATTTCTGTGGAATCTGAGAACAGATATTTCGGATCCCATTGATGACTATAGGGCCAAAGGAAATATCCTCCGATAACAAAGAGAAAGAAGCTTTCTGAGAAACTTCTTTGTGTTCTGTGAAATCATCTCACAGAGTTACAGCTTTCCCCTCAAGAAGCCTTTCTCTAAGACTGTTCTTGTGGAATTGGCAAAGTGATATTTGGAAGCCCATAGAAGGCTACGGTGAAAAACGAAATATCCTCAGATGAAATCTGGAAAGAAGCTTTCTGAGAAACTGCTTAGTGTTCTGTTAATTCATCTCACAGAGTTACATGTGTATTTCGTGGATCTCTTTGCTAGCCTTATTTCTGTGGAGTCTGAGAACAGATATTTCGGATCCCTTTGAAGACTATACGGCCAAAGGAAATATCCTCCGATAACAAAGAGAAAGAACCTTTCTGAGAAACTTCTTTGTGTTCTGTGAAATCATCTCACAGAGTTACACCTTTCCCCTCAAGAAGCCTTTCGCTAAGACAGGTCTTGTGGAATTGGCAAAGTGATATTTGGAAGCCCATAGAGGGCTATGGTGAAAAAGGAAATATCCTCAGATGAAATCTGGAAAGAAGCTTTCTGAGAAACTGCTTAGTGTTCTGTTAATTCATCTCACAGAGTTACATATGCATTTCGTGGATCTCTTTGCTAGCCTTATTTCTGTGGAATCTGGGAACAGATATTTCGGATCCCATTGAAGACTATAGGGCCATAGGAAATATCCTCCCATAACAAAGAGAAAGAAGGTTTCTGAGAAACTTCTTTGTGTTCTGTGAAATCATCTCACAGAGTTACAGCTTTCTCCTCAAGAACCCTTTCGCTAAGACAGTTCTTGTGGAATTGGCAAAGTGATATTTGGAAGCCCATAGAGGGCTAGGGTGAAAAAGGAAATATCCTCAGATGAAATCTGGAAAGAAGCTTTCTGAGAAACTGCTTAGTGTTCTGTTAATACATCTCACAGAGTTACATGTGTATTTCGTGGATCTCTTTGCTAGCCTTATTTCTGTGGAATCTGAGAACAGATATTTTGGATCCCTTTGAGGACTATAGGGCCAAATGAAATATCTTCCCATAACAAAGAGAAAGAAGCTTTCTGAGAAACTTCTTTGTGTTCTGTGAAATCATCTCAAGGATTTACAGCTTCCCCTCCAGAAGCCTTTCGCTAAGACAGTTCTTGAGGAATTGGCAAAGTGATATTTGGAAGCCCGTAGAGGGCTATGGTGAAAAAGGAAATATCCTCAGATGAAATCTGGAAAGAAGCTTTCTGAGAAACTGCTTAGTGTTCTGTAAATTCATCTCACAGAGTTACATGTGTATTTCGTGGATCTCTTTGCTAGCCTTATTTCAGTGGAATCTGAGAACAGATATTTCAGATCCCATTGATGACTATAGGGCCAAAGGAAATATCCTCCGATAATAAAGAGAAAGAAGCTTTCTGAGAAACTTCTTTGTGTTCTGTGAAATCATCTCACAAAGTTACAGCTTTCCCCTCAAGAAGGCTTTTACTAAGACAGTTCTTGTGGAATTGGCAAAGTGATATTTGGAAGCCCATAGAGGGCTACGGTGAAAAGGGAAATATCCTCAGATCAAATCTGGAAAGAAGCTTTCTGAGAAACTGCTTAGTGTCCTGTTAATTCATCTCACAGAGTTACATGTGTATTTCGTGGATCTCTTTGCTAGTCTTATTTCTGTGGAATCTGAGAACAGATATTTCGGATCCCTTTGAAGACTATACGGCCAAAGGAAATATCCTCCGATAACAAAGAGAAAGAACCTTTCTGAGAAACTTCTTTGTGTTCTGTGAAATCATCTCACAGAGTTACACCTTTCCCCTCAAGAAGCCTTTCTCTAAGACAGTTCTTGTGGAATAGGCAAAGTGATATTTGGAAGCCCATAGAGGGCTATGGTGAAAAAGGAATTATCCTCCGATGAAAGATGGAATGAAGCTTTCTGAGAAACTGCTTAGTGTTCTGTTAACTCATCTCACAGAGTTACATGTGTATTTCGGGGATCTCTTTCCTAGCCTTATTTCTGGGGAATCTGAGAACAGATATTTCGCATCCCTTTGAAGACTATAGGGCCAAAGGAAATATCCTCCCCTAAAAAGATAAAGAAGCTTTCTGACAAACTTGTTTGTGTTCTCTGAAATCATCTCAAGGAGTTACAGCTTCCCTTCCAGAAGCCTTTCGCTAAGACAGTTCTTGTGGTATTGGCAAAGTGATATTTGGAAGCCCATAGAGGGCTATGGTGAAAAAGGAAATATCCTCAGATGAAATCTGGAAAGAAGCTTTCTGAGAAACTGCTTAGTGTTCTGTTAATTCATCTCACAGAGTTACATATGTATTTCGTGGATCTCTTGGCCAGCCTTATTTCTGTGGAATCTGAGAACAGATATTTCGGATCCCATTGAAGACTATAGGGCCATAGGAAATATCCTCCCATAACAAAGAGAAAGAAGGTTTCTGAGAAACTTCTTTGTGTTCTGTGAAATCATCTCAAGGATTTACAGCTTCCCCTCCAGAAGCCTTTCGCTAAGACAGTTCTTGTGGAATTGGCAAAGTGATATTTGGAAGCCCGTAGAGGGCTATGGTGAAAAAGGAAATATCCTCAGATGAAATCTGGAAAGAAGCTTTCTGAGAAACTGCTTAGTGTTCTGTTAATTCATCTCACAGTGTTACCTGTGTATTTCGTGGATCTCTTGGCCAGCCTTATTTCTTTGGAATCTGAGAACAGATATTTCGTGTCACTTTGAAGACTATAGGGCCAAAGGAAATATCCTCCGATAACAAAGAGAAAGAAGCTTTCTGAGAAACTTCTTTGTGTTCCGTGAAATCATCTCACAGAGTTACAGCTTTCCCCTCAAGAAGCCTTTCGCTAAGACAGTTCTTGAGGAAAAGGCAAAGTGATATTTGGAAGCCCATAGAGGGCTATGGTGAAAAAGGAAATATCCTCAGATGAAATCTGGAAAGAAGCTTTCTGGGAAACTGCTTAGTGTTCTGTTAATTCATCTCACAGAGTTACATGTGTATTTCGTGGATCTCTTTGCTAGCCTTATTTCTGTGGAATCTGAGAACAGATATTTCGGATCCCTTTGAAGACTATAGGGCCAAAGGAAATATCCTCCCATAACAAAGAGAAAGAAGCTTTCTGACAAACTTCTTTGTGTTCTGTGAAATCATCTCAAGGAGTTACAGCTTCCCCCCCAGAAGCCTTTCGCTAAGACAGTTCTTGTGGAATTGGCAAAGTGATATTTGGAAGCCCATTGAGGGCTATGGTGAAAAAGGAAATATCCTCCGATGAAATCTGGAAAGAAGCTTTCTGAGAAACTGCTTAGTGTTCTGTTAATTCATCTCACAGAGTAACATGTGTATTTCGTGGATCTCTTTGCTAGCCTTATTTCTGTGGAATCTGAGAACAGATACTTCGGAACTTTTTGAAGACTATAGCGCCAAAGGAAATATCATGCCAAAACAAAGAGAAAGAAGCTTTCTGAGAAACTTCTTTGTGTTCTGTGAAATCATCTCACAGAGTTACAGCTTTCCCCTCAAGAAGCCTTTCGCTAAGACAGTTCTTGTGGAATAGGCAAAGTGATATTTGGAAGCCCATAGAGGGCTATGGTGAAAAAGGAAATATCCTCAGATGAAATTTGGAAAGAAGCTTTCTGGGAAACTGCTTAGTGTTCTCTTAATTCATCTCACAGAGTTACATGTGTATTTCGTGGATCTCTTTGCTAGCCTTATTTCTGTGGAATCTGGGAACAGATATTTCGCATCCCATTGAAGACTGTAGGGCCAAAGGAAATATCCTCCGATAACAAAGAGAAAGAAGCTTTCTGAGAAACTTCTTTGTGTTCTGTGAAATCATCTCACAGAGTTACAGCTTTCTCTTCTAGAACCCTTTCGCTAAGACAGTTCTTGTGGAATTGGCAAAGTGATATTTCGAAGCCCATAGAGGGCTATGGTGAAAAAGGAAATATCCTCCGATGAAATCTGGAAAGAAGCTTTCTGAGAAACTGCTTAGTGTTCTGTTAATTCAACTCACAGAGCTACATGTGTATTTCGTGGATCTCTTTGCTAGCCTTATTTCTGTGGAATCTGAGAACAGATACTTCGGAACTTTTTGAAGACTATAGGGCCAAAGGAAATATCATGCCAAAACAAAGAGAAAGAAGCTTTCTGACAAACTTCTTTGTGTTCTGTGAAATCATCTCACAGAGTTACAGCTTTCCCCTCAAGAAGCCTTTCGCTAAGACAGTTCTTGTGGAATTTGCAAAGTGATATTTGGAAGCCCATAGAGGGCTATGGTGAAAAAGGAAATATCCTCCGATGAAATCTGGAAAGAAGCTTTCTGAGAAACTGCTTAGTGTTCTGCTAATTCATCTCACAGAGTTACATGTGTATTTCGTGGATCTCTTTGCCAGCCTTATTTCTGTGGAATCTGAGAACAGATATTTCGGATCCCTTTGAAGACTATAGGGCCAAAGGAAATATCCTCCCATAACAAAGAGAAAGAAGCTTACTGACGAACTTCTTTGTGTTCTGTGAAATCATCTCACAGAGTTACAGCTTTCCCCTCAAGAAGCCTTTCGCTAAGACAGGTCTTGTGGAATTGGCAAAGTGATATTTGGAAGCCCATAGAGGGCTATGGTGAAAAAGGAAATATCCTCAGATGAAATCTGGAAAGAAGCTTTTTGAGAAACTGCTTAGTGTTCTGTTAATTCATCTCACAGAGGTTCTTATGCATTTCGTGGATCTCTTTGCTAGCCTTATTTCTGTGGAATCTGGGAACACATATTTCGGATCCCATTGAAGACTATAGGGCCAAAGGAAATATCCTCCCATAACAAGGAGAAAGAAGGTTTCTGAGAAACTTCTTTGTGTTCTGTGAAATCATCTCACAGAGTTACAGCTTTCTCCTCAAGAACCCTTTCGCTAAGACAGTTCTTGTGGAATTGGCAAAGTGATATTTGGAAGCCCATAGAGGGCTAGGGTGAAAAAGGAAATATCCTCAGATGAAATCTGGAAAGAAGCTTTCTGAGAAACTGCTTAGTGTTCTGTTAATATATCTCACAGAGTTACATGTGTATATCGTGGATCTCTTTGCTAGCCTTATTTCTGTGGAATCTGAGAACAGATATTTTGGATCCCTTTGGCACTATAGGGCCAAATGAAATATCTTCCCATAACAAAGAGAAAGAAGCTTTCTGACAAAGTTCTTTGTGTTCTGTGAAATCATCTCAAGGATTTACAGCTTCCCCTCCAGAAGCCTTTCGCTAAGACAGTTCTTGTGGAATTGGCAAATTGATATTTGGAAGCCCGTAGAGGGCTATGGTGAAAAAGGAAATATCCTCAGATGAAATCTGGAAAGAAGCTTTCTGAGAAACTGCTTAGTGTTCTGTTAATTCATCTCACAGAGTTACATGTGTATTTCGTGGATCTCTTTGCTAGCCTTATTTCTGTGGAATATGAGAACAGATATTTCGGAACCCTTTGAAGACTACAGGGCCAAAGGAAATATCATGCCAAAACAAAGAGAAAGAAGCTTTCTGAGAAACTTCTTTGTGTTCTGTGAAATCATCTCACAGAGTTACAGCTTTCCCCTCAAGAAGCCTTTCGCTAAGACAGTTCTTGTGGAATTGGCAAAGTGATATTTGGAAGCCCATAGAGGGCTATGGTGAAAAAGGAAATATCCTCAGATGAAATCTGGAAAGAAGCTTTCTGAGAAACTGCTTAGTGTTCTGTTAATTCATCTCACAGAGTTACATGTGTATTTCGTGGATCTCTTTGCTAGCCTTATTTCTGTGAAATCTGACAACAGATATTTCGGATCCCTTTGAAGACTATAGGGCCAAAGGAAATACCTCCCATAACAAAGAGAAAGAAGATTTCTGACAAACTTCTTTGTGTTCTGTGAAATCATCTCAAGGAGTTACAGCTTTCCCCTCAAGAAGCCTTTCGCTAAGACAGTTCTTGTGGAATTGGCAAAGTGATATTTGGAAGCCCTAAGAGGGCTATGGTGAAAAAGGAAATATCCTCAGATGAAATCTGGAAAGAAGCTTTCTGAGAAACTGCTCAGTGTTCTCTTAATTCATCTCACAGAGTTACATGTGTATTTCGTGGATCTCTTTGCTAGCCTTATTTCTGTGCAATCTGAGAACAGATATTTCGGATCCCTTTGAAGACTATAGTGCCAAAGGAAATATCCTCCCATAACAAAGAGAAAGAAGCTTTCTGAGAAACTTCTTTGTGTTCTGTGAAATCATCTCACAGAGTTACAGCTTTCCCCTCAAGAAGCCTTTCGCTAAGACAGTTCTTGTGGAATTGGCAAAGTGATATTTGGAAGCCCATAGAGGGCTATGGTGAAAAAGGAAATATCCACACAGGAAATCTGGAAAGAAACTTTCTGAGAAACTGCTTAGTGTTCTGTAAATTCATCTCACAGAGTTACATGTGTATTTCGTGGATCTCTTTGCTAGCCTTATTTCAGTGGAATCTGAGACCAAATATTTCAGATCCCATTGATGACTATAGGGCCAAAGGAAATATCCTCCGATAATAAAGAGAAAGAAGCTTTCTGAGAAACTTCTTTGTGTTCTGTGAAATCATCTCACAATGTTACAGCTTTCCCCTCAAGAAGCCTTTTGCTAAGACAGTTCTTGTGGAATTGGCAAAGTGATATTTGGAAGCCCATAGAGGGCTATGGTGAAAAGGGAAATATCCTCAGATCAAATCTGGAAAGAAGCTTTCTGAGAAACTGCTTAGTGTTCTGTTAATTCATCTCACAGAGTTACATGTGTATTTCGTGGATCTCTTTGCTAGCCTTATTTCTGTGGAATCTGAGAACAGATATTTCGGATCCCTTTGAAAACTATAGGGCTTAAGGAAATATCCTCCCATAACAAAGAGAAAGAAGCTTTCTGACAAACTTCTTTGTGTTCTGTGAAATCATCTCAAGGAGTTACAGCTTCCCCTCCAGAAGCCTTTCGCTAAGACAGTTCTTGTGGAATTGGCAAAGTGATATTTGGAAGCCCATGGAGGGCTATGTTGAAAAAGGAAATTTCCTCCGATGAAATCTGGAAAGAAGCTTTTTGAGAAACTGCTTAGTGTTCTGTTAATTAATCTCACAGAGTGACACGTGTATTTCGTGGATCTCTTTGCTACCCTTATTTCTGTGGAATCTGAGAACAGATATTTCGGATCCCATTGACGACTATAGGGCCAAAGGAACTATCCTCCGATAACAAAGAGAAAGAAGCTTTCTGAGAAACTTCTTTGTGTTCTGTGAAATCATCTCACAGAGTTACAGCTTTCCCCTCAAGAAGCCTTTCTCTAAGACTGTTCTTGTGGAATTGGCAAAGTGATATTTGGAAACCCATAGAAGGCTACGGTGAAAAAGGAAATATCCTCAGATGAAATCTGGAAAGAAGCTTTCTGAGAAACTGCTTAGTGTTCTGTTAATTCATCTCACAGAGTTACATATGTATTTCGTGGATCTCTTTGCTAGCCTTATTTCTGTGGAATCTGAGAACAGATATTTCGGATCCCTTTGAAGACTATACGGCCAAAGGAAATATCCTCCGATAACAAAGAGAAAGAACCTTTCTGAGAAACTTCTTTGTGTTCTGTGAAATCATCTCACAGAGTTACAGCTTTCCCCTCAAGAAGCCTTTCGCTAAGACAGTTCTTGTGGAATTGGCAAAGTGATATTTGGAAGCCCATAGAGGGCTATGGTGAAAAAGGAAATATCCTCACAGGAAATCTGGAAAGAAACTTTCTGAGAAACTGCTTAGTGTTCTGTTAATTCATCTCACAGAGTTACATGTGTATTTCGTGGATCTCTTTGCTAGCCTTATTTCAGTGGAATCTGAGAACAGATATTTCGGATCCCATTGATGACTATAGGGCCAAAGGAAATATCCTCCGATAATAAAGAGAAAGAAGCTTTCTGAGAAACTTCTTTGTGTTCTGTGAATATCTCACAAAGTTACAGCTTTCCCCTCAAGAAGCCTTTTGCTAAGACAGTTCTTTTGGAATTGGCAAAGTGATATTTGGAAGCCCTTAGAGAGCTATGGTGAAAAAGGAAATATCCTCAGATGAAATCTGGAAAGAAGCTTTCTGAGAAACTGCTTAGTGTTCTGTTAATTCATCTCACAGAGTTACATGTGTATTTCGTGGATCTCTTTGCTAGCCTTATTTCTGTGGAATCTGAGAACAGATAATTCGGATCCCTTTGAAGACTATAGGGCCAAAGGAAATATCCTCCTATAACAAAGAGAAAGAACTTTTCTGAGAAACTTCTTTGTGTTCTGTGAAATCATCTCACAGAGTTACAGCTTTTCCCTCAAGAACCCTTTCGCTAAGACAGTTCTTGTGGAATTGGCAAAGTGATATTTGGAAGCCCATAGAGGGCTATGGTGAAAAAGGAAATATCCTCAGATGAAATCTGGAAAGAAGCTTTCTGAGAAACTGCTTAGTGTTCTGTTAATTCGTCTCACAGAGTTACATGTGTATTTCGTGGATCTCTTTGCTAGCCTTATTTCTGTGGAATCTGAGAACAGATATTTCGGATCCCTTTGAAGACTATAGGGCCAAAGGAAATATCCTCCCATAACAAAGAGAAAGAAGCTTTCTGACAAACTTCTTTGTGTTCTGTGAAATCATCTCAAGGAGTTACAGCTTCCCCTCCAGAAGCCTTTCGCTAAGACAGTTCTTGTGGAATTGGCAAAGTGATATTGGGAAGCCTATGGAGGGCTATGGTGAAAAAGGAAATATCCTCCGATGAAATCTGGAAAGAAGCTTTTTGAGAAACTGCTTAGTGTTCTGTTAATTCATCTCACAGAGTTACATGTGTATTTCGTGGATCTCTTTGCTAGCCTTATTTCTGTGGAATCTGAGAACAGATATTTCGGATCCCATTGATGACTATAGGGCCAAAGGAAATATCCTCCGATAACAAAGAGAAAGAAGCTTTCTGAGAAACTTCTTTGTGTTCTGTGAAATCATCTCACAGAGTTACAGCTTTCCCCTCAAGAAGCCTTTCTCTAAGACTGTTCTCGTGGAATTGGCAAAGTGATATTTGGAAGCCCATAGAAGGCTACGGTGAAAAACGAAATATCCTCAGATGAAATCTGGAAAGAAGCTTTCTAAGAAACTGCTTAGTGTTCTGTTAATTCATCTCACAGAGTTACATGTGTATTTCGTGGATCTCTTTGCTAGCCTTATTTCTGTGGAATCTGAGAACAGATATTTCGGATCCCTTTGAAGACTATACGGCCAAAGGAAATATCCTCCGATAACAAAGAGAAAGAACCTTTCTGAGAAACTTCTTTGTGTTCTGTGAAATCATATCACAGAGTTACACCTTTCCCCTCAAGAAGCCTTTCGCTAAGACAGGTCTTGTGGAATTGGCAAAGTGATATTTGGAAGCCCTTAGAGGGCTATGGTGAAAAAGGAAATATCCTCAGATGAAATCTGGAAAGAAGCTTTCTGAGAAACTGCTTAGTGTTCTGTTAATTCATCTCACAGAGTTACATATGTATTTCGTGGATCTCTTTGCTAGCCTTATTTCTGTGGAATCTGGGAACAGATATTTCGGATCCCATTGAAGACTATAGGGCCAAAGGAAATATCCTCCCATAAAAAAGAGAAAGAAGGTTTCTGAGAAACTTCTTTGTGTTCTGTGAAATCATCTCACAGAGTTACAGCTTTCTCCTCAAGAACCCTTTCGCTAAGACAGTTCTTGTGGAATTGGCAAAGTGATATTTGGAAGCCCATAGAGGGCTAGGGTGAAAAAGGAAATATCCTCCGATGAAATCTGGAAAGAAGCTTTCTGAGAAACTGCTTAGTGTTCTGTTAATACATCTCACAGAGTTACATGTGTATTTCGTGGATCTCTTTGCTAGCCTTATTTCTGTGGAATCTGAGAACAGATATTTTGGATCCCTTTGAGGACTATAGGGCCAAATGAAATATCTTCCCATTACAAAGAGAAAGAAGCTTTCTGACAAAGTTCTCTGTGTTCTGTGAAATCATCTCAAGGATTTACAGCTTCCCCTCCAGAAGCCTTTCGCTAAGACAGTTCTTGTGGAATTGGCAAAGTGATATTTGGAAGCCCATAGTGGGCTATGGTGAAAAAGGAAATATCCTCCAATGAAATCTGGAAAGAAGCTTTCTGAGAAACTGCTTAGTGTTCTGTTAATTCGTCTCACAGAGTTACATGTGTATTTCGTGGATTTCTTTGCTAGCCTTATTTCTGTGGAATATGAGAACAGATAGTTCGGAACCCTTTGAAGACTACAGGGCCAAAGGAAATATCATGCCAAAACAAAGAGAAAGAAGCTTTCTGAGAAACTTCTTTGTGTTCTGTGAAATCATCTCACAGAGTTACAGCTTTCCCCTCAAGAAGCCTTTCGCTAAGACAGTTCTTGTGGAATTGGCAAAGTGATATTTGGAAGCCCGTAGAGGGCTATGGTGAAAAAGGAAATATCCTCAGATGAAATCTGGAAAGAAGCTTTATGAGAAACTGCTCAGTGTTCTGTTAATTCATCTCACAGAGTTACATGTGTATTTCGTGGATCTCTTTGCTAGCCTTATTTCTGTGCAATCTGAGAACAGATATTTCGGATCCCTTTGAAGACTATAGTGCCAAAGGAAATACCTCCCATGACAAAGAGAAAGAAGCTTTCTGAGAAACTTCTTTGTGTTCTGTGAAATCATCTCACAGAGTTACAGCTTTCCCCTCAAGAAGCCTTTCGCTAAGACAGTTCTTGTGGAATTGGCAAAGTGATATTTGGAAGCCCATAGAGGGCTATGGTGAAAAAGGAAATATCCTCACAGGAAATCTGGAAAGAAACTTTCTGAGAAACTGCTTAGTGTTCTGTAAATTCATCTCACAGAGTTACATGTGTATTTCGTGGATCTCTTTGCTAGCCTTATTTCAGTGGAACCTGAGAACAGATATTTCAGATCCCTTTGATGACTATAGGGCCAAAGGAAATATCCTCCGATAATGAAGAGAAAGAAGCTTTCTGAGAAACTTCTTTGTGTTCTGTGAAATCATCTCACAAAGTTACAGCTTTCCCCTCAAGAAGCCTTTTGCTAAGACAGTTCTTGTGGAATTGGCAAAGTGATATTTGGAAGCCCATAGAGGGCTATGGTGAAAAGGGAAATATCCTCAGATCAAATCTGGAAAGAAGCTTTCTGAGAAACTGCTTAGTGTTCTGTTAATTCATCTCACAGAGTTACATGTGTATTTCGTGGATCTCTTTGCTAGCCTTATTTCTGTGGAATCTGAGAACAGATATTTCGGATCCCTTTGAAAACTATAGGGCCAAAGGAAATATCCTCCCATAACAAAGAGAAAGAAGCTTTCTGAGAAACTTCTTTGTGTTCTGTGAAATCATCTCACAGAGTTACAGCTTTCCCCTCAAGAAGCCTTTCTCTAAGACTGTTCTTGTGGAATTGGCAAAGTGATATTTGGAAACCCATAGAAGGCTACGGTGAAAAAGGAAATATCCTCAGATGAAATCTGGAAAGAAGCTTTCTGAGAAACTGCTTAGTGTTCTGTTAATTCATCTCACAGAGTTACATGTGTATTTCGTGGATCTCTTTGCTAGCCTTATTTCTGTGGAATCTGAGAACAGATATTTCGGATCCCTTTGAAGACTATACGGCCAAAGGAAATATCCTCCGATAACAAAGAGAAAGAACCTTTCTGAGAAACTTCTTTGTGTTCTGTGAAATCATCTCACAGAGTTACAGCTTTCCCCTCAAGAAGCCTTTCGCTAAGACAGTTCTTGTGAAATAGGCAAAGTGATATTTGGAAGCCCATAGAGGGCTATGGTGAAAAAGGAAATATCCTCAGATGAAAGATGGAAAGAAGATTTCTGAGAAACTGCTTAGTGTTCTGTTAATTCATCTCACAGAGTTACATGTGTATTTCGTGGATCTCTTTCCTAGCCTTATTTCTGGGGAATCTGAGAACAGATATTTCGCATCCCTTTGAAGACTATAGGGCCAAAGGAAATATCCTCCCCTAACAAAGATAAAGAAGCTTTCTGACAAACTTCTTTGTGTTCTCTGAAATCATCTCAAGGAGTTACAGCTTCCCTTCCAGAAGCCTTTCGCTAAGACAGTTCTTGTGGTATTGGCAAAGTGATATTTGGAAGCCCATAGAGGGCTATGGTGAAAAAGGAAATATCCTCCGATGAAATCTGGAAAGAAGCTTTCTGAGAAACTGCTTAGTGTTCTGTTAATTCATCTCACGGAGTTACCTGTGTATTTCGTGGATCTCTTGGCCAGCCTTATTTCTGTGGAATCTGGGAACAGATATTTCGGATCCCATTGAAGACTATAGGGCCAAAGGAAATATCCTCCCATAACAAAGAGAAAGAAGGTTTCTGAGAAACTTCTTTGTGTTCTGTGAAATCATCTCACAGAGTTACAGCTTTCTCCTCAAGAACCCTTTCGCTAAGACAGTTCTTGTGGAATTGGCAAAGTGATATTTGGAAGCCCATAGAGGGCTAGGGTGAAAAAGGAAATATCCTCAGATGAAATCTGGAAAGAAGCTTTCTGAGAAACTGCTTAGTGTTCTGTTAAGACATCTCACAGAGTTACATGTGTATTTCGTGGATCTCTTTGCTAGCCTTATTTCTGTGGAATCTGAGAACAGATATTTTGGATCCCTTTGAGGACTATAGGGCCAAATGAAATATCTTCCCATAACAAAGAGAAAGAAGCTTTCTGACAAAGTTCTTTGTGTTCTGTGAAATCATCTCAAGGATTTACAGCTTCCCCTCCAGAAGCCTTTCGCTAAGACAGTTCTTGTGGAATTGGCAAAGTGATATTTGGAAGCCCTAAGAGGGCTATGGTGAAAAAGGAAATATCCTCAGATGAAATCTGGAAAGAAGCTTTCTGAGAAACTGCTCAGTGTTCTGTTAATTCATCTCACAGAGTTACATGTGTATTTCGTGGATCTCTTTGCTAGCCTTATTTCTGTGGAATCTGAGAACAGATATTTCGGATCCCTTTGAAGACTATAGTGCCAAAGGAAATATCCTCCCATAACAAAGAGAAAGAAGCTTTCTGAGAAACTTCTTTGTGTTCTGTGAAATCATCTCACAGAGTTACAGCTTTCCCCTCAAGAAGCCTTTCGCTAAGACAGTTCTTGTGGAATTGGCAAAGTGATATTTGGAAGCCCATAGAGGGCTATGGTGAAAAAGGAAATATCCTCAGATGAAATCTGGAAAGAAACTTTCTGAGAAACTGCTTAGTGTTCTGTAAATTCATCTCACAGAGTTACATGTGTATTTCGTGGATCTCTTTGCTAGCCTTATTTCAGTGGAATCTGAGAACAGATATTTCAGATCCCATTGATGACTATAGGGCCAAAGGAAATATCCTCCGATAATAAACAGAAAGAAGCTTTCTGAGAAACTTCTTTGTGTTCTGTGAAATCATCTCACAGAGTTACAGCTTTCCCCTCAAGAAGCCTTTTGCTAAGACAGTTCTTGTGGAATTGGCAAAGTGATATTTGGAAGCCCTTAGAGGGCTATGGTGAAAAAGGAAATATCCTCAGATGAAATCTGGAAAGAAGCTTTCTGAGAAACTGCTTAGTGTCCTGTTAATTCATCTGACAGAGTTACATGTGTATTTCGTGGATCTCTTTGCTAGCCTTATTTCTGTGGAAACTGAGAACAGATAATTCGGATCCCTTTGAAGACTATAGGGCCAAAGGAAATATCCTCCTATAACAAAGAGAAAGAACTTTTATGAGAAACTTCTTTGTGTTCTGTGAAATCATCTCACAGAGTTACAGCTTTTCCCTCAAGAACCCTTTCGCTAAGACAGTTCTTGTGGAATTGGCAAAGTGATATTTGGAAGCCCATAGAGGGCTATGGTGAAAAGGGAAATATCCTCAGATCAAATCTGGAAAGAAGCTTTCTGAGAAACTGCTTAGTGTTCTGTTAATTCATCTCACAGAGTTACATGTGTATTTCGTGGATCTCTTTGCTAGCCTTATTTCTGTGGAATCTGAGAACAGATATTTCGGATCCCTTTGAAGACTATAGGGCCAAAGGAAATATCCTCCCATAACAAAGAGAAAGAAGCTTTCTGACAAACTTCTTTGTGTTCTGTGAAATCATCTCACAGAGTTACAGCTCTCCCCTCAAGAAGCCTTTCGCTAAGACAGGTCTTGTGGAATTGGCAAAGTGATATTTGGAAGCCCATAGAGGGCTATGGAGAAAAAGGAAATATCCTCAGATGAAATCTGGAAAGAAGCTTGCTGAGAAACTGCTTAGTGTTCTGTTAATTCATCTCACCGAGTTACATGTGTATTTCGTGGATCTCTTTGCTAGCCTTATTTCTGTGGAATCTGAGAACAGATATTTCGGATCCCTTTGAAGACTATAGGGCCAAAGGCAATATCCTCCCATAACAAAGAGAAAGAAGCTTTCTGAGAAACTTCTTTGTGTTCTGTGAAATCATCTCACAGAGTTACAGCTTTCCCCTCAAGAAGCCTTTCGCTAAGACAGGTATTGTGGAATTGGCAAAGTGATATTTGGAAGCCCATAGAGGGCTATGGTGAAAAAGGAAATATCCTCAGATGAAATCTGGAAAGAAGCTTTCTGAGAAACTGCTTAGTGTTCTGTTAATTCATCTCACAGAGGTACATGTGTATTTCGTGGATCTCTTTGCTTGCCTTCTTTCTGTGGAATCTGAGAACAGATATTTCGGATCCCATTGATGACTATAGGGCCAAAGGAAATATCCTCCCATAACAAAGAGAAAGAAGGTTTCTGAGAAACTTCTTTGTGTTCTGTGAAATCATCTCACAGAGTTACAGCTTTCCCCTCAAGAAGCCTTTCGCTAAGACAGTTCTTGTGGAATTGACAAAGTGATATTTGGAAGCCCATAGAGGGCTATGGTGAAAAAGGAAATATCCTCCTATGAAATCTGGAAAGAAGCTTTCTGAGAAACTGCTTAGTGTTCTGTTAATTCATCTCACAGAGTTACATGTGTATTTCGTGGATCTCTTTGCTAGCCTTACTTCTGTGGAATCTGAGAACAGATATTTCGGATCCCTTTGAAGACTATGGGGCCAAAGGAAATATCCTCCGATAACAAAGAGAAAGAAGCTTTCTGTGAAACTTCTTTGTGTTCTGTGAAATCATCTCACAGAGTTACAGCTTTCCCCTCAAGCTGCCTTTCGCTAAGACAGTTCTTGTGGAATTGGCAAAGTGATATTTGGAAGCCCATAGAGGGCTACGGTGAAAAAGGAAATATCCTCAGATGAAATCTGGAAAGAAGCTTTCTGAGAAACTGCTTAGTGTTCTCTTAATTCATCTCACAGAGTTACATGTGTATTTCGTGGATCTCTTTGCTAGACTTATTTCTGTGGAATCTGAGAACAGATATTTCGGATCCCATTGATGACTATAGGGCCAAAGGAAATATCCTCCGATAACAAAGAGAAAGAAGCTTTCTGAGAAACTTCTTGGTGTTCTGTGAAATCATCTCACAGAGTTACAGCTTTCCCCTCAAGAAGCCTTTCGCTAAGTCAGTTCTTCTGGAATTGGCAAAGTGATATTTGGAAGCCCATAGAGGGCTCTGGTGAAAAAGTAAATATCCTCAGATGAAATCTGGAAAGAAGCTTTCTGAGAAACTGCTTAGTGTTCTGTTAATTCATCTCACAGAGTTACATGTGTATTTCGTGGATCTCTTTGCTAGCCTTATTTCTGTGGAATCTGAGAACAGATACTTCGGAACTTTTTGAAGACTATAGGGCCAAAGGAAATATCATGCCAAAACAAAGAGAAAGAAGCTTTCTGAGAAACTTCTTTGTGTTCTGTGAAATCATCTCACAGAGTTACAGCTTTCCCCTCAAGAAGCCTTTCGCTAAGACAGTTCTTTTGGAATTGGCAAAGTGATATTTGGAAGCCCATAGAGGGCTATGGTGAAAAAGGAAATATCCTCAGATGAAATCTGGAAAGAAGCTTTCTGAGAAACTGCTTAGTGTTCTGCTAATTCATCTCACAGAGTTACATGTGTATTTCGTGGATCTCTTTGCCAGCCTTATTTCTGTGGAATCTGAGAACAGATATTTCGGATCCCATTGATGACTATAGGGCCAAAGGAAATATCATGCCAAAACAAAGAGAAAGACCTTTCTGAGAAACTTCTTTGTGTTCTCTGAAATCATCTCACAGAGTTACAGCTTTCCCCTCAAGAAGCCTTTCGCTAAGACAGTTCTTGTGGAATTGGCAAAGTGATATTTGGAAGCCTGTAGAGGGCTATGGTGAAAAAGGAAATATCCTCGGATGAAATCTGGAAAGAAGCTTTCTGAGAAACTGCTTAGTGTTCTATTAATTCATCTCACAGAATTACATGTGTATTTCATGGAACTCTTTGCTAGCCTTATTTCTGTGGAATCTGAGAAAAGATATTTCGGATCCCTTTGAAGACTATAGGGCCAAAGGAATATCATGCCAAAACAAAGAGAAAGAAGCTTTGTGAGAAACTTCTTTGTGTTCTGTGAAATCATCTCACAGAGTTACAGCTTTCCCCTCAAGAAGCCTTTCGCTAAGACAGTTCTTGTGGAATTGGCAAAGTGATATTTGGAAGCCCATAGAGGGCTATCGTGAAAAAGGAAATATCCCCACAGGAAATCTGGAAAGAAGCTTTCTGAGTAACTGCTTAGTGTTCTGTTAATTCATCTCACAGAGTTACATGTGTATTTCGTGGATCTCTTTGCTAGACTTATTTCTGTGGAATCTGAGAACAGATATTTCGGATCCCATTGATGACTATAGGGCCAAAGGAAATATCCTCCGATAACAAAGAGAAAGAAGCTTTCTGAGAAACTTCTTGGTGTTCTGTGAAATCATCTCACAGAGTTACAGCTTTCCCCTCAAGAAGCCTTTCGCTAAGACAGTTCTTCTGGAATTGGCAAAGTGATATTTGGAAGCCCATAGAGGGCTCTGGTGAAAAAGGAAATATCCTCAGATGAAATCTGGAAAGAAGCTTTCTGAGAAACTGCTTAGTGTTCTGTTAATTCATCTCACAGAGTTACATGTGTATTTCGTGGATCTCTTTGCTAGCCTTATTTCTGTGGAATCTGAGAACAGATACTTCGGAACTTTTTGAAGACTATAGGGCCAAAGGAAATATCATGCCAAAACAAAGAGAAAGAAGCTTTCTGAGAAACTTCTTTGTGTTCTGTGAAATCATCTCACAGAGTTACAGCTTTCCCCTCAAGAAGCCTTTCGCTAAGACAGTTCTTGTGGAATTGGCAAAGTGATATTTGGAAGCCCATAGAGAGCTATGGTGAAAAAGGAAATATCCTCAGATGAAATCTGGAAAGAATCTTTCTGAGAAACTGCTTAGTGTTCTGCTAATTCATCTCACAGAGTTACATGTGTATTTCGTGGATCTCTTTGCCAGCCTTATTTCTGTGGAATCTGAGAACAGATATTTCGGATCCCATTGATGAATATAGGGCCAAAGGAAATATCATGCCAAAACAAAGAGAAAGAAGCTTTCTGAGAAACTTCTCTGTGTTCTGTGAAATCATCTCACCGAGTTACAGCTTTCCCCTCAAGAAGCCTTTCGCTAAGACAGGTATTGTGGAATTGGCAAAGTGATATTTGGAAGCCCATAGAGGGCTATGGTGAAAAAGGAAATATCCTCAGATGAAATCTGGAAAGAAGCTTTCTGAGAACCTGCTTAGTGTTCTGTTAATTCATCTCACAGAGGTACATGTGTATTTCGTGGATCTCTTTGCTAGCCTTATTTCTGTGGAATCTGAGAGCAGATATTTCGGATCCCATTGATGACTATAGGGCCAAAGGAAATATCCTCCAACAACAAAGAGAAAGAAGCTTTCTGAGAAACTTCTTTGTGTTCTGTGAAATCATCTCACAGAGTTACAGCTTTCCCCTCAAGAAGCCTTTCGCTAAGACAGTTCTTGTGAAATTGGCAAAGTGATATTTGGAAGCCCATAGAGGGCTATGGTGAAAAAGGAAATATCCTCCTATGAAATCTGGAAAGAAGCGTTCTGAGAAACTGCTTAGTGTTCTGTTAATTCATCGCACAGAGTTACATGTGCATTTCGTGGATCTCTTTGCTAGCCTTATTTCTGTGGAATCTGAGAACAGATATTTCGGATCCCTTTGAAGACTATAGGGCCAAAGGAAATATCCTCCCATAACAAAGAGAAAGAAGATTTCTGACAAACTTCTTTGTGTTCTGTGAAATCATCTCAAGGAGTTACAGCTTCCCCTCCAGAAGCCTTTGGCTAAGACAGTTCTTGTGGAATTGGCAAAGTGATATTTGGAAGCCCGTAGAGGGCTATGGTGAAAAAGGAAATATCCTCAGATGAAATCTGGAAAGAAGCTTTCTGAGAAACTGCTTAGTGTTCTCTTAATTCATCTCACAGTGTTACATGTGCATTTCGTGGATCTCTATGCTAGCCTTATTTCTGTGGAATCTGACAACAGATATTTCGGATCCCTTTGAAGACTATAGGGCCAAAGGAAATATCCTCCGATAACAAAGAGAAAGAAGCTTTCTGAGAAACTTCTTTGTGTTCTGTGAAATCATCTCACAGAGTTACAGCATTCCCCTCAAGAAGCCTTTCGCTAAGACAGTTCTTGTGGAATTGGCAAAGTGATATTTGGAAGCCCATAGAGGGCTATGGTGAAAAAGGAAATATCCTCCGCTGAAATCTGGAAAGAAGCTTTCTGAGAAACTGCTTAGTGTTCTGTTAATTCATCTCGCAGAGTTACATGTGTATTTCGTGGATCTCTTTGCTAGCCTTATTTCTGTGGAATCTGAGAACAGATATTTCGGATCCCATTGATGACTATGGGGCCAAAGGAAATAACCTCCGATAACAAGGAGAAAGAACCTTTCTGAGAAACTTCTTTGTGTTCTGTGCAATCATCTCAAGGAGTTACAGCTTCCCCTCCAGAAGCCTTTCGCTAAGACAGTTCTTGTGGAATTGGCAAAGTGATATTTGGAAGCCCATAGAGGGCTATGGTGAAAAAGGAAATATCCTCACAGGAAATCTGGAAAGAAGCTTTCTGAGAAACTGCTTAGTGTTCTGTTAATTCATCTCACAGAGTTACATGTGTATTTCGTGGAACTCTTTGCCAGCCTTATTTCTGTGGAATCTGAACAGATATTTCGGAACCCTTTGAAGACCATACGGCCAAAGGAAATATCATGCCAAAACAAAGAGAAAGAAGCTTTCTGAGAAACTTCTTTGTGTTCTGTGAAATCATCTCACAGAGTTACAGCTCTCCCCTCAAGAAGCCTTTCGCTAAGACAGGTCTTGTGGAATTGGCAAAGTGATATTTGGAAGCCCATAGAGGGCTATGGTGAAAAAGGAAATATCCTCAGATGAAATCTGGAAAGAAGCTTTCTGAGAAACTGCTTAGTGTTCTGTTAATTCATCTCACAGAGTTACATGTGTATTTCGTGGATCTCTTTGGTAGCCTTATTTCTGTGGAATCTGAGAACAGATATTTCGGATCCCTTTGAAGACTATAGGGCCAAGGCAATATCCTCCCATAACAAAGAGAAAGAAGCTTTCTGAGAAACTTCTTTGTGTTCTGCGAAATCATCTCACAGAGTTACAGCTTTCCCCACAAGAAGCCTTTCGCTAAGACAGGTCTTGTGGAATTGGGAAAGTGATATTTGGAAGCCCATAGAGGGTATGGTGAAAAAGGAAATATCCTCACAGGAAATCTGGAAAGAAGCTTTCTGAGAAACTGCTTAGTGTTCTGTTAATTCGTCTCACAGAGTTACATGTGTATTTCGTGGATCTCTTTGCTAGCCTTATTTCTGTGGAATCTGAGAACAGATATTTCGGATCCCATTGATGACTATAGGGCCAAAGGAAATATCCTCCGACAACAAAGAGAAAGAAGCTTTCTGAGAAACTTCTTTGTGTTCTCTGAAATCATCTCACAGAGTTACAGCTTTCCCCTCAAGAAGCCTTTCGCTAAGACAGTTCTTGTGGAATTGGCAAAGTGATATTTGGAAGCCCATAGAGGGCTATGGTGAAAAAGGAAATATCCTCACAGGAAATCTGGAAAGAAGCTTTCTGAGAAACTGCTTAGTGTTCTGTTAATTCATCTCACAGAGTTACATGTGTATTTCGTGGATCTCTTTGCTAGCCTTATTTCTGTGGAATCTGAGAACAGATATTTCGGATCCCTTTGAAGACTATAGGGCCAAAGGAAATATCCTCCGATAACAAAGAGAAAGAAGCTTTCTGAGAAACTTCTTTGTGTTCTGTGAAATCATCTCACAGAGTTACAGCTTTCTCCTCAAGAAGCCTTTCGCTAAGACAGTTCTTGTGGAATTGGCAAAGTGATATTTGGAATCCCATAGAGGGCTATGGTGAAAAAGGAAATATCCTCCGATGAAATCTGGAAAGAAGCTTTCTGAGAAACTGCTTAGTGTTCTGTTAATTCATCTCACAGAGTTACATGTGTATTTCGTGGATCTCTTTGCTAGCCTTATTTCTGTGGAATCTGAGAACAGATATTTCGGATCCCATTGATGACTATTGGGCCAAAGGAAATAACCTCCGAAAACAAAGAGAAAGAACCTTTCTGAGAAACTTCTTTGTGTTCTGTGCAATCATCTCAAGGAGTTACAGCTTCCCCTCCAGAAGCCTTTCGCTAAGACAGTTCTTGTGGTATTGGCAAAGTGATATTTGGAAGCCCATGGAGGGCTATGGTGAAAAAGGAAATATCCTCCGATGAAATCTGTAAAGAAGCTTTCTGAGAAACTGCTTAGTGTTCTGTTAATTCATCTCACAGTGTTACATGTGTATTTCGTGGATCTCTTTGCCAGCCTTATTTCTGTGGAATCTGAGAACAGATATTTCGGATCCCTTTGAAGACCATAGGGCCAAAGGAAATATCATGCCAAAACAAAGAGAAAGAAGCTTTCTGAGAAACTTCTCTGTGTTCTGTGAAATCATCTCACCGAGTTACAGCTTTCCCCTCAAGAAGCCTTTCGCTAAGAGAGGTATTGTGGAATTGGCAAAGTGATATTTGGAAGCCCATAGAGCGCTATGGTGAAAAAGGAAATATCCCCAGATGAAATCTGGAAAGAAGCTTTCTGAGAAACTGCTTAGTGTTCTGTTAATTCATCTCACAGAGGTACATGTGTATTTCGTGGATCTCTTTGCTAGCCTTATTTCTGTGGAATCTGAGAACAGATATTTCGGATCCCATTGATGACTATAAGGCCAAAGGAAATATCCTCCGACAACAAAGAGAAAGAAGCTTTCTGAGAAACTTCTTTGTGTTCTGTGAAATCATCTCACAGAGTTACAGCTTTCCCCTCAATAAGCCTTTCGCTAAGACAGTTCTTGTGGAATTGACAAAGTGATATTTGGAAGCCCATAGAGGGCTATGGTGAAAAAGGAAATATCCTCCTATGAAATCTGGAAAAAAGCTTTCTGAGAAACTGCTTAGTATTCTGTTAATTCATCTCACAGAGTTACATGTGTATTTCGTGGATCTCTTTGCTAGCCTTATTTCTGTGGAATCTGAGAACAGATATTTCGGATCCCTTTGAAGACTATAGGGCCAAAGGAAATATCCTCCGATAACAAAGAGAAAGAAGATTTCTGACAAACTTCTTTGTGTTCTGTGAAATCATCTCAAGGAGTTACAGCTTCCCCTCCAGAAGCCTTTCGCTAAGACAGTTCTTGTGGAATTGGCAAAGTGATATTTGGAAGCCCGTAGAGGGCTATGGTGAAAAAGGAAATATCCTCAGATGATATCTGGAAAGAAGCTTTCTGAGGAACTGCTTAGTGTTCTGTTAATTCATCTCACAGAGTTACATGTGTATTTCGTGGATCTCTATGCTAGCCTTATTTCTCTGGAATCTGAGAACAGATATTTCGGAACCCTTTGAAGACCATACGGCCAAAGGAAATATCATGCCAAAAAAAAGAGAAAGAAGATTTCTGAGAAACTTCTTTGTGTCCTGTGAAATCATCTCACAGAGTTAGAGCTCTCCCCTCAAGAAGCCTTTCGCTAAGACAGGTCTTGTGGAATTGGCAAAGTGATATTTGGAAGCCCATAGAGGGCTATGGTGAAAAAGGAAATATCCTCAGATGAAACCTGGAAAGAAGCTTGCTGAGAAACTGCTTAGTGTTCTGTTAATTCATCTCACAGAGTTACATGTGTATTTCGTGGATCTCTTTGCTAGCCTTATTTCTGTGGAATCTGAGAACAGATATTTCGGATCCCTTTGAAGACTATAGGGCCAAAGGCAATATCCTCCCATACAAAGAGAAAGAAGCTTTCTGAGAAACTTCTTTGTGTTCTGTGAAATCATCTCACAGAGTTACAGCTTTCCCCACAAGAAGCCTTTCGCTAAGACAGGTCTTGTGGAATTGGCAAAGTGATATTTGGAAGCCCATAGAGGGTATGGTGAAAAAGGAAATATCCTCACAGGAAATCTGGAAAGAAGCTTTCTGAGAAACTGTTTAGTGTCTGTTAATTCGTCTCACAGAGTTACATGTGTATTTCGTGGATCTCTTTGCTAGCCTTATTTCTGTGGAATCTGAGAACAGATATTTCGGATCCCTTTGATGACTATAGGGCCAAAGGAAATATCCTCCGATAACAAAGGGAAAGAAGCTTTCTGAGAAACTTCTTTGTGTTCTCTGAAATCATCTCACAGAGTTACAGCTTTCCCCTCAAGAAGCCTTTCGCTAAGACAGTTCTTGTGGAATTGGCAAAGTGATATTTGGAAGCCCATAGAGGGCTATGCTGAAAAAGGAAATATCCTCAGATGAAATCTGGAAAGAAGCTTTCTGAGAAACTGCTTAGTGTTCTGTTAATTCATCTCACAGGGTTACATTTGTATTTCGTGGATCTCTTTGCTAGCCTTATTTCTGTGGAATCTGAGAACAGATATTTCGGATCCCATTGATGACTGTAGGGTCAAAGGAAATATCCTCCGATAACAAAGAGAAAGAAGCTTTCTGAGAAACTTCTTTGTGTTCTGTGAAATCATCTCACAGAGTTACAGCTTTCCCCTCAAGAAGCCTTTCCTTAAGACAGTTCTTGTGGAATTGGCAAAGTGATATTTGGAAGCCCATAGAGGGCTATGCTGAAAAAGGAAATATCCTCAGATGAAATCTGGAAAGAAGCTTTCTGAGAAACTGCTTAGTGTTCTGTTAATTCATCTCACAGAGTTACATGTGTATTTCGTGGATCTCTTTGCTAGCCTTATTTCTGTGGAATCTGAGAACAGATATTTCGAATCCCTTTGAAGGCTATGGTGCCAAAGGAAATATCCTCCGATAACAAAGAGAAAGAAGCTTTCTGAGAAACTTCTTTGTGTTCTGTGAAATCATCTCACAGAGTTACAGCTTTCCCCTCAAGAAGCCTTTCGCTAAGACAGTTCTTGTGGAATTGGCAAAGTGATATTTGGAAGCCCATAGAGGGCTATGGTGAAAAAGGAAATATCCTCAGATGAAATCTGGAAAGAAACTTTCTGAGAAACTGCTTAGTGTTCTGCTAATTCATCTCACAGAGTTACATGTGTATTTCGTGGATCTCTTTGCCAGCCTTATTTCTGTGGAATCTGAGAACAGATATTTCGGATCCCATTGATGACTATAGGGCCAAAGGAAATATCATGCCAAAACAAAGAGAAAGAAGCTTTCTGAGAAACTTCTTTGTGTTCTCTGAAATCATCTCACAGAGTTACAGCTTTCCCCTCAAGAAGCCTTTCGCTAAGACAGTTCTTGTGGAATTGGCAAAGTGATATTTGGAAGCCTATAGAGGGCTATGGTGAAAAAGGAAATATCCTCGGATGAAATCTGGAAAGAAGCTTTCTGAGAAACTGCTTAGTGTTCTGTTAATTCATCTCACAGAATTACATGTGTATTTCGTGGAACTCTTTGCTAGCCTTATTTCTGTGGAATCTGAGAAAAGATATTTCGGATCCCTTTGAAGACAATAGGGCCAAAGGAAATATCATGCCAAAACAAAGAGAAAGAAGCTTTCTGAGAAACTTCTTTGTGTTCTGTGAAATCATCTCACAGAGTTACAGCTTTCCCCTCAAGAAGCCTTTCGCTAAGACAGTTCTTGTGGTATTGACAAAGTGATATTTGGAAGCCCATAGAGGGCTATGGTGAAAAAGGAAATATCCCCACAGGAAATCTGGAAAGAAGTTTTCTGAGTAACTGCTTAGTGTTCTGTTCATTCATCTCACAGAGTTACATGTGTATTTCGTGGATCTCTTTGCTAGCCTTATTTCTGTGGAATCTGAGAACAGATATTTCGGATCCCTTTGAAGACTATAGGGCCAAAGGAAATATCCTCCGATAACAAAGAGAAAGAAGATTTCTGACAAACTTCTTTGTGTTCTGTGAAATCATCTCAAGGAGTTACAGCTTCCCCTCCAGAAGCCTTTCGCTAAGACAGTTCTTGTGGAATTGGCAAAGTGATATTTGGAAGCCCGTAGAGGGCTATGGTGAAAAAGGAAATATCCTCAGATGAAATCTGGAAAGAAGCTTTCTGAGGAACTGCTTAGTGTTCTGTTAATTCATCTCACAGAGTTACATGTGTATTTCGTGGATCTCTATGCTAGCCTTATTTCTGTGGAATCTGAGAACAGATATTTCGGAACCCTTTGAAGACTATAGGGCCAAAGGAAATATCATGCCAAAAAAAGAGAAAGAAGCTTTCTGAGAAACTTCTTTGTGTTCTCTGAAATCATCGCACAGAGTTACAGCTTTCCCCTCAAGAAGCCTTTCGCTAAGACAGTTCTTGTGGAATTGGCAAAGTGATATTTGGAAGCCCGTAGAGGGCTATGGTGAAAAAGGAAATATCCTCCGATGAAATCTGGAAATAAGCTTTCTGAGAAACTGCTTAGTGTTCTGTTAATTCATCTCACAGAGTTACATTTGTATTTCGTGGATCTCTTTGCTAGCCTTATTTCTGTGGAATCTGAGAACAGATATTTCGGATCCCATTGATGACTGTAGGGCCAAAGGAAATATCCTCCGATAACAAAGAGAAAGAAGCTTTCTGAGAAACTTCTTTGTGTTCTGTGAAATCATCTCACAGAGTTACAGCTTTCCCCTCAAGAAGCCTTTCGCTAAGACAGTTCTTGTGGAATTGGCAACGTGATATTTGGAAGCCCATAGAGGGCTATGCTGAAAAAGGAAATATCCTCAGATGAAATCTGGAAAGAAGCTTTCTGAGAAACTGCTTAGTGTTCTGTTAATTCATCTCACAGAGTTACATGTGTATTTCGTGGATCTCTTTGCTAGCCTTATTTCTGTGGAATCTGAGAACAGATATTTCGGATCCCTTTGAAGACTATGGAGCCAAAGGAAATATCCTCCGATAACAAAGAGAAAGAAGCTTTCTGAGAAACTTCTTGGTGTTCTGTGAAATCATCTCACAGAGTTACAGCTTTCCCCTCAAGAAGCCTTTCGCTAAGACAGTTCTTGTGGAATTGGCAAAGTGATATTTGGAAGCCCATAGAGGGCTATGGTGAAAAAGGAAATATCCTCCGATGAAATCTGGAAGGAAGCTTTCTGAGAAAGTGCTTAGTGTTCTGTTAATTCATCTCACAGAGTTACATGTGTATTTCGTGGATCTCTTTGCTAGACTTATTTCTGTGGAATCTGAGAACAGATATTTCGGATCCCATTGATGACTATAGGGCCAAAGGAAATATCCTCCGATAACAAAGACAAAGAAGCTTTCTGAGAAACTTCTTGGTGTTCTGTGAAATCATCTCACAGAGTTACAGCTTTCCCCTCAAGAAGGCTTTCGCTAAGACAGTTCTTCTGGAATTGGCAAAGTGATATTTGGAAGCCCATAGAGGGCTCTGGTGAAAAAGGAAATATCCTCAGATGAAATCTGGAAAGAAGCTTTCTGAGAAACTGCTTAGTGTTCTGTTAATTCATCTCACAGAGTTACATGTGTATTTCGTGGATCTCTTTGCTAGCCTTATTTCTGTGGAATCTGAGAACAGATACTTCGGAACTTTTTGAAGACTATAGGGCCAAAGGAAATATGATGCCAAAACAAAGAGAAAGAAGCTTTCTGAGAAACTTCTTTGTGTTCTGTGAAATCATCTCACAGAGTTACAGCTTTCCCCTCAAGAAGCCTTTCGCTAAGACAGTTCTTGTGGAATTGGCAAAGTGATATTTGGAAGCCCATAGAGGGCTATGGTGAAAAAGGAAATATCCTCAGATGAAATCTGGAAAGAAACTTTCTGAGAAACTGCTTAGTGTTCTGCTAATTCATCTCACAGAGTTACATGTGTATTTCGTGGATCTCTTTGCCAGCCTTATTTCTGTGGAATCTGAGAACAGATATTTCGGATCCCATTGATGACTATAGGGCCAAAGGAAATATCATGCCAAAACAAAGAGAAAGAAGCTTTCTGAGAAACTTCTTTGTGTTCTGTGAAATCATCTCACAGAGTTACAGCTTTCCCCTCAAGAAGCCTTTCGCTAAGACAGTTCTTGTGGAATTGGCAAAGTGATATTTGGAAGCCTATAGAGGGCTATGGTGAAAAAGGAAATATCCTCGGGTGAAATCTGGAAAGAAGCTTTCTGAGAAACTGCTTAGTGTTCTGTTAATTCATCTCACAGAATTACATGTGTATTTCGTGGAACTCTTTGCTAGCCTTATTTCTGTGGAATCTGAGAAAAGATATTTCGGATCCCTTTGAAGACTATAGGGCCAAAGGAAATATCATGCCAAAACAAAGAGAAAGAAGCTTTCTGAGAAACTTCTTTGTGTTCTGTGAAATCATCTCACAGAGTTACAGCTTTCCCCTCAAGAAGCCTTTCGCTAAGACAGTTCTTGTGGAATTGGCAAAGTGATATTTGGAAGCCCATAGAGGGCTATGGTGAAAAAGGAAATATCCCCACAGGAAATCTGGAAAGAAGCTTTCTGAGTAACTGCTTAGTGTTCTGTTCATTCATCTCACAGAGTTACATGTGTATTTCGTGGATCTCTTTGCTAGCCTTATTTCTGTGGAATCTGAGAACAGATATTTCGGATCCCTTTGAAGACTATAGGGCCAAAGGAAATATCCTCCGATAACAAAGAGAACGAAGCTTTCTGAGAAACTTCTTTGTGTTCTGTGAAATCATCTCACAGAGTTACAGCTTTCCCCTCAAGAAGCCTTTCGCTAAGACAGTTCTTGTGGAATTGGCAAAGTGATATTTGGAAGCCCATAGAGGGCTATGGTGAAAAAGGAAATATCCTCGCAGGAAATCTGGAAAGAAGCTTTCTGAGAAACTGCTTAGTGTTCTGTTAATTCATCTCACAGAGTTACATCTGTATTTCGTGGATCTCCTTGCCAGCCTTATTTCTGTGGAATCTGACAACAGATATTTCGGATCCCATTGAAGACTATAGGGCCAAAGGAAATATCCTCCGATAACAAAGAGAAAGAAGCTTTCTGAGAAACTTCTTTGTGTTCTGTGAAATCATCTCACAGAGTTACAGCTTTCCCCTCAAGAAGCCTTTCGCTAAGATAGTTCTTGTGGAATTGGCAAAGTGATATTTGGAAGCCCATAGAGGGCTATGTTGAAAAAGGAAATATCCTCCGATGAAATCTGGAAGGAAGCTTTCTGAGAAACTGCTTAGTGTTCTGTTAATTCATCTCACAGAGTTATATGTGTATTTCGTGGATCTCTTTGCTAGCCTTATTTCTGTGGAATCTGAGAACAGATATTTCGGATCCCATTGATGACTATAGGGCCAAAGGAAATATCCTCCGACAACAAAGAGAAAGAAGCTTTCTGAGAAACTTCTTTGTGTTCTGTGAAATCATCTCACAGAGTGACAGCTTTCCCCTCAAGAAGCCTTTCGCTAAGACAGTTCTTGTGGAATTGGCAAAGTGATATTTGGAAGCCCATAGAGGGCTATGGTGAAAAAGGAAATATCCTCCTATGAAATCTGGAAAGAAGCTTTCTGAGAAACTGCTTAGTGTTCTGTTAATTCATCTCACAGAGTTACATGTGTATTTCGTGGATCTCTTTGCTAGCCTTATTTCTGTGGAATCTGAGAACAGATATTTCGGATCCCTTTGAAGACTATAGGGCCAAAGGAAATATCCTCCGATAACAAAGAGAAAGAAGATTTCTGACAAACTTCTTTGTGTTCTGTGAAATCATCTCAAGGAGTTACAGCTTCCCCTCCAGAAGCCTTTCGCTAAGACAGTTCTTGTGGAATTGGCAAAGTGATATTTGGAAGCCCGTAGAGGGCTATGGTGAAAAAGGAAATATCCTCCGATGAAATCTGGAAAGAAGCTTTCTGAGAAACTGCTTAGTGTTCTGTTAATTCATCTCAGTGTTACATATGTATTTCGTGGAACTCTTTGCCAGCCTTATTTCTGTGGAATCTGAGAACAGATATTTCGGAACCCTTTGAAGACCATACGGCCAAAGGAAATATCATGCCAAAAAAAAGAGAAAGAAGCTTTCTGAGAAACTACTTTGTGTTCTGTGAAATCATCTCACAGAGTTACAGCTCTCCCCTCACGAAGCCTTTCGCTAAGACAGGTCTTGTGGAATTGGCAAAGTGATATTTGGAAGCCCATAGAGGGCTATGGTGAAAAAGGAAATATCCTCAGATGAAATCTGGAAAGAAGCTTGCTGAGAAACTGCTTAGTGTTCTGTTAATTCATCTCACAGAGTTACATGTGTATTTCGTGGATCTCTTTGCTAGCCTTATTTCTCTGGAATCTGAGAACAGATATTTCGGATCCCTTTGAAGACTATAGGGCCAAAGGCAATATCCTCCCATAACAAAGAGAAAGAAGCTTTCTGAGAAACTTCTTTGTGTTCTGCGAAATCATCTCACAGAGTTACAGCTTTCCCCACAAGAAGCCTTTCGCTAAGACAGGTCTTGTGGAATTGGGAAAGTGATATTTGGAAGCCCATAGAGGGTATGGTGAAAAAGGAAATATCCTCACAGGAAATCTGGAAAGAAGCTTTCTGAGAAACTGCTTAGTGTTCTGTTAATTCATCTCACAGAGTTACATGTGTATTTCGTGGATCTCTTTGCTAGCCTTATTTCTGTGGAATCTGAGAACAGATATTTCGGATCCCTTTGAAGACTATAGGGCCAAAGGAAATATCCTCCGATAACAAAGAGAAAGAAGCTTTCTGAGAAACTTCTTTGTGTTCTGTGAAATCATCTCACAGAGTTACAGCTTTCCCCTCAAGAAGCCTTTCGCTAAGACAGTTCTTGTGGAATTGGCAAAGTGATATTTGGAAGCCCATAGAGGGCTATGGTGAAAGAGGAAATATCCTCCGATGAAATCTGGAAAGAAGCTTTCTGAGAAACTGCTTAGTGTTCTGTTAATTCATCTCACAGAGTTACATGTGTATTTCGTGGATCTCATTGCTAGCCTTATTTCTGTGGAATCTGAGAACAGATATTTCGGATCCCATTGATGACCATGGGGCCAAAGGAAATAACCTCCGAAAACAAAGAGAAAGAACCTTTCTGAGAAACTTCTTTGTGTTCTGTGCAATCATCTCAAGGAGTTACAGCTTCCCCTCCAGAAGCCTTTCGCTAAGACAGTTCTTGTGGTATTGGCAAAGTGATATTTGGAAGCCCATGGAGGGCTATGGTGAAAAAGGAAATATCCTCCGATGAAATCTGTAAAGAAGCCTTCTGAGAAACTGCTTAGTGTTCTGTTAATTCATCTCACAGTGTTACATGTGTATTTCGTGGATCTCTTTGCCAGCCTTATTTCTGTGGAATCTGAGAACAGATATTTCGGATCCCTTTGAAGACCATAGGGCCAAAGGAAATATCATGCCAAAACAAAGAGAAAGAAGCCTTCTGAGAAACTTCTCTGTGTTCTGTGAAATCATCTCACCGAGTTACAGCTTTCCCCTCAAGAAGCCTTTCTCTAAGAGAGGTATTGTGGAATTGGCAAAGTGATATTTGGAAGCCCATAGAGGGCTATGGTGAAAAAGGAAATATCCTCAGATGAAATCTGGAAAGAAGCTTTCTGAGAAACTGCTTAATGTTCTGTTAATTCATCTCACAGAGGTACATGTGTATTTCATGGATCTCTTTGCTAGCCTTATTTCTGTGTAATCTGAGAACAGATATTTCGGATCCCATTGATGACTATAAGGCCAAAGGAAATATCCTCCGACAACAAAGAGAAAGAAGCTTTCTGAGAAACTTCTTTGTGTTCTGTGAAAGCATCTCACAGAGTTACAGCTTTCCCCTCAAGAAGCCTTTCGCTAAGACAGTTCTTGTGGAATTGACAAAGTGATATTTGGAAGCCCATAGAGGGCTATGGTGAAAAAGGAAATATCCTCCTATGAAATCTGGAAAGAAGCTTTCTGAGAAACTGCTTAGTGTTCTGTTAATTCATCTGACAGAGTTACATGTGTATTTCGTGGATCTCTTTGCTAGCCTTATTTCTGTGGAATCTGAGAACAGATATTTCGGATCCCTTTGAAGACTATAGGGCCAAAGGAAATATCCTCCGATAACAAAGAGAAAGAAGATTTCTGACAAACTTCTTTGTGTTCTGTGAAATCATCTCAAGGAGTTACAGCTTCCCCTCCAGAAGCCTTTCGCTAAGACAGTTCTTGTGGAATTGGCAAAGTGATATTTGGAAGCCCGTAGAGGGCTATGGTGAAAAAGGAAATATCCTCAGATGAAATCTGGAAAGAAGCTTTCTGAGGAACTGCTTAGTGTTCTGTTAATTCATCTCACAGAGTTACATGTGTATTTCGTGGATCTCTATGCTAGCCTTATTTCTGTGGAATCTGAGAACAGATATTTCGGAACCCTTTGAAGACTATAGGGCCAAAGGAAATATCATGCCAAAAAAAGAGAAAGAAGCTTTCTGAGAAACTTCTTTGTGTTCTTTGAAATCATCTCACAGAGTTACAGCTTTCCCCTCAAAAACCCTTCGCTGAGACAGTTCTTGTGGAATAGGCAAAGTGATATTTGGAAGCCCATAGAGGGCTATGGTGAAAAAGGAAATATCCTCAGATGAAATCTGGAAAGAAGCTTTCTAAGAAACTGCTTAGTGTTCTGTTAATTCATCTCACAGAGTTACATCTGTATTTCGTGGATCTCTTTGCTAGCCTTATTTCTGTGGAATCTGACAACAGATATTTCGGATCCCATTGAAGACTAAAGGGCCAAAGGAAATATCCTCCGATAACAAAGAGAAAGAAGCTTTCTGAGAAACTTCTTTGTGTTCTGTGAAATCATCTCACAGAGTTACAGCTTTCCCCTCAAGAAGCCTTTCGCTAAGACAGTTCTTGTGGAATTCGCAAAGTGATATTTGGAAGCCCATAGAGGGCTATGGTGAAAAAGGAAATATCCTCCGATGAAATCTGGAAAGAAGCTTTCTGAGAAACTGCTTAGTGTTCTGTTAATTCATCTCACAGAGTTACATGTGTATTTCGTGGATCTCTTTGCTAGCCTTATTTCTGTGGAATCTGAGAACAGATATTTCGGATCCCATTGATGACTATGGGGCCAAAGAAAATAACCTCCGATAACAAAGAGAAAGAACCTTTCTGAGAAACTTCTTTGTGTTCTGTGAAATCATCTCAAGGAGTTACAGCTTCCCCTCCAGAAGCCTTTCGCTAAGACAGTTCTTGTGGTATTGGCAAAGTGATATTTGGAAGCCCATAGAGGGCTATGGTGAAAAAGGAAATATCCTCCAATGAAATCTGTAAAGAAGCTTTCTGAGAAACTGCTTAGTGTTATGTTAATTCATCTCACAATGTTACATGTGTATTTCGTGGATCTCTTTGCCAGCCTTATTTCTGTGGAATCTGAGAACAGATATTTCGGAACCCTTTGAAGACCATACGGCCAAAGGAAATATCATGCCAAAAAAAAGAGAAAGAAGCTTTCTGAGAAACTTCTTTGTGTTCTGTGAAATCATCTCACAGAGTTAAAGCTCTCCCCTCAAGAAGCCTTTCGCTAAGACAGGTCTTGTGGAATTGGCAAAGTGATATTTGGAAGCCCATAGAGGGTATGGTGAAAAAGGAAATATCCTCAGATGAAATCTGGAAATAAGCTTTCTGAGAAACTGTTTAGTGTTCTGTTAATTTGTCTCACAGAGTTACATGTGTATTTCGTGGATCTCTTTGCTAGCCTTATTTCTGTGGAATCTGAGAACAGATATTTCGGATCCCATTGATGACTATAGGGCCATAGGAAATATCCTCCGATAACAAAGAGAAAGAAGCTTTCGGAGAAACTTCTTTGTGTTCTCTGAAATCATCTCACAGAGTTACAGCTTTCCGCTCAAGAAGCCTTTCGCTAAGACAGTTCTTGTGGAATTGGCAAAGTGATATTTAGAAGCCCATAGAGGGCTATGGTGAAAAAGGAAATATCCTCAGATGAAATCTGGAAATAAGCTTTCTGAGAAACTGCTTAGTGTTCTGTTAATTCATCTCACAGAGTTACATTTGTATTTCGTGGATCTCTTTGCTAGCCTTATTTCTGTGGAATCTGAGAACAGATATTTCGGATCCCATTGATGACTGTAGGGCCAAAGGAAATATCCTCCGATAACAAAGAGAAAGAAGCTTTCTGAGAAACTTCTTTGTGTTCTGTGAAATCATCTCACAGAGTTACAGCTTTCCCCTCAAGAAGCCTTTCGCTAAGACAGTTCTTGTGGAATTGGCAAAGTGATATTTGGAAGCCCATAGAGGGCTATGGTGAAAAAGGAAATATCCTCAGATGAAATCTGGAAAGAAGCTTTCTGAGAAACTGCTTAGTGTTCTGTTAATTCATCTCACAGAGTTACATGTGTATTTCGTGGATCTCTTTGCTAGCCTTATTTCTGTGGAATCTGAGAACAGATATTTCGGATCCCTTTGAAGACTATGGGGCCAAAGGATATATCCTCCGATAACAAAGAGAAAGAAGCTTTCTGAGAAACTTCTCGGTGTTCTGTGAAATCATCTCACAGAGTTACAGCTTTCCCCTCAAGAAGCCTTTCGCTAAGACAGTTCTTCTGGAATTGGCAAAGTGATATTTGGAAGCCCATAGAGGGCTCTGGTGAAAAAGGAAATATCCTCAGATGAAATCTGGAAAGAAGCTTTCTGAGAAACTGCTTAGTGTTCTGTTAATTCATCTCACAGAGTTACATGTGTATTTCGTGGATCTCTTTGCTAGCCTTATTTCTGTGGAATCTGAGAACAGATACTTCGGAACTTTTTGAAGACTATAGGGCCAAAGGAAATATCATGCCAAAACAAAGAGAAAGAAGCTTTCTGAGAAACTTCTTTGTGTTCTGTGAAATCATCTCACAGAGTTACAGCTTTCCCCTCAAGAAGCCTATCGCTAAGACAGTTCTTCTGGAATTGGCAAAGTGATATTTGGAAGCCCATAGAGGGCTATGGTGAAAAAGGAAATATCCTCAGATGAAATCTGGAAAGAAACTTTCTGAGAAACTGCTTAGTGTTCTGCTAATTCATCTCACAGAGTTACATGTGTATTTCGTGGATCTCTTTGCCAGCCTTATTTCTGTGGAATCTGAGAACAGATATTTCGGATCCCATTGATGACTATAGGGCCAAAGGAAATATCATGCCAAAACAAAGAGAAAGAAGCTTTCTGAGAAACTTCTTTGTGTTCTCTGAAATCATCTCACAGAGTTACAGCTTTCCCCTCAAGAAGCCTTTCGGTAAGACAGTTCTTGTGGAATTGGCAAAGTGATATTTGGAAGCCTATAGAGGGCTATGGTGAAAAAGGAAATATCCTCGGATGAAATCTGGAAAGAAGCTTTCTGAGAAACTGCTTAGTGTTCTGTTAATTCATCTCACAGAATTACATGTGTATTTCGTGGAACTCTTTGCTAGCCTTATTTCTGTGGAATCTGAGAAAAGATATTTCGGATCCCTTTGAAGACTATAGGGCCAAAGGAAATATCATGCCAAAACAAAGAGAAAGAAGCTTTCTGAGAAACTTCTTTGTGTTCTGTGAAATCATCTCACAGAGTTACAGCTTTCCCCTCAAGAAGCCTTTCGCTAAGACAGTTCTTGTGGAATTGGCAAAGTGATATTTGGAAGCCCATAGAGGGCTATGGTGAAAAAGGAAATATCCCCACAGGAAATCTGGAAAGAAGCTTTCTGAGTAACTGCTTAGTGTTCTGTTCATTCATCTCACAGAGTTACATGTGTATTTCGTGGATCTCTTTGCTAGCCTTATTTCTGTGGAATCTGAGAACAGATATTTCGGATCCCTTTGAAGACTATAGGGCCAAAGGAAATATCCTCCGATAACAAAGAGAACGAAGCTTTCTGAGAAACTTCTTTGTGTTCTGTGAAATCATCTCACAGAGTTACAGCTTTCCCCTCAAGAAGCCTTTCGCTAAGACAGTTCTTGTGGAATTGGCAAAGTGATATTTGGAAGCCCGTAGAGGGCTATGGTGAAAAAGGAAATATCCTCACAGGAAATCTGGAAAGAAGCTTTCTGAGAAACTGCTTAGTGTTCTGTTAATTCATCTCACAGAGTTACATGTGTATTTCGTGGATCTCTTTGCTAGCCTTATTTCTCTGGAATCTGAGAACAGATATTTCGGATCCCTTTGAAGACTATAGGGCCAAAGGAAATATCCTCCGACAACAAAGAGAAAGAAGCTTTCTGAGAAACTTCTTTGTGTTCTGTGAAATCATCTCACAGAGTTACAGCTTTCCCCTCAAGCTGCCTTTCGCTAAGACAGTTCTTGTGGAATTGGCAAAGTGATATTTGGAAGCCCATAGAGGGCTATGGTGAAAAAGGAAATATCCTCAGATGAAATCTGGAAAGAAGCTTTCTGAGAAACTGCTTAGTGTTCTGTTAATTCATCTCACAGAGTTACATCTGTATTTCGTGGATCTCTTTGCTAGACTTATTTCTGTGGAATCTGAGAACAGATATTTCGGATCCCATTGATGAGTATAGGGCCAAAGGAAATATCCTCCGATAACAAAGAGAAAGAAGCTTTCTGAGAAACTTCTTGGTGTTCTGTGAAATCATCTCACAGAGTTACAGCTTTCCCCTCAAGAAGCCTTTCGCTAAGACAGTTCTTCTGGAATTGGCAAAGTGATATTTGGAAGCCCATAGAGGGCTCTGGTGAAAAAGGAAATATCCTCAGATGAAATCTGGAAAGAAGCTTTCTGAGAAACTGCTTAGTGTTCTGTTAATTCATCTCACAGAGTTACATGTGTATTTCGTGGATCTCTTTGCTAGCCTTATTTCTGTGGAATCTGAGAACAGATACTTCGGAACTTTTCGAAGACTATAGGGCCAAAGGAAATATCATGCCAAAACAAAGAGAAAGAAGCTTTCTGAGAAACTTCTTTGTGTTCTGTGAAATCATCTCACAGAGTTACAGCTTTCCCCTCAAGAAGCCTATCGCTAAGACAGTTCTTGTGGAATTGGCAAAGTGATATTTGGAAGCCCATAGAGGGCTATGGTGAAAAAGGAAATATCCTCAGATGAAATCTGGAAAGAAACTTTCTGAGAAACTGCTTAGTGTTCTGCTAATTCATCTCACAGAGTTACATGTGTATTTCGTGGATCTCTTTGCCAGCCTTATTTCTGTGGAATCTGAGAACAGATATTTCGGATCCCATTGATGACTATAGGGCCAAAGGAAATATCATGCCAAAACAAAGAGAAAGAAGCTTTCTGAGAAACTTCTTTGTGTTCTGTGAAATCATCTCACAGAGTTACAGCTTTCCCCTCAAGAAGCCTTTCGCTAAGACAGTTCTTGTGGAATTGGCAAAGTGATATTTGGAAGCCTATAGAGGGCTATGGTGAAAAAGGAAATATCCTCGGATGAAATCTGGAAAGAAGCTTTCTGAGAAACTGCTTAGTGTTCTGTTAATTCATCTCACAGAACTACATGTGTATTTCGTGGAACTCTTTGCCAGCCTTATTTCTGTGGAATCTGAGAAAAGATATTTCGGATACCTTTGAAGACGATAGGGCCAAAGGAAATATCATGCCAAAACAAAGAGAAAGAAGCTTTCTGAGAAACTTCTTTGTGTTCTGTGAAATCATCTCACAGAGTTACAGCTTTCCCCTCAAGAAGCCTTTCGCTAAGACAGTTCTTGTGGAATTGGCAAAGTGATATTTGGAAGCCCATAGAGGGCTATGGTGAAAAAGGAAATATCCCCACAGGAAATCTGGAAAGAAGCTTTCTGAGTAACTGCTTAGTGTTCTGTTAATTCATCTCACAGAGTTACATGTGTATTTCGTGGATCTCTTTGCTAGCCTTATTTCTGTGGAATCTGAGAACAGATATTTCGGATCCCTTTGAAGACTATAGGGCCAAAGGAAATATCCTCCGATAACAAAGAGAACGAAGCTTTCTGAGAAACTTCTTTGTGTTCTGTGAAATCATCTCACAGAGTTACAGCTTTCCCCTCAAGAAGCCTTTCGCTAAGACAGTTCTTGTGGAATTGGCAAAGTGATATTTAGAAGCCCATAGAGGGCTATGGTGAAAAAGGAAATATCCTCACAGGAAATCTGGAAAGAAGCTTTCTGAGAAACTGCTTAGTGTTCTGTTAATTCATCTCACAGAGTTACATGTGTATTTCGTGGTTCTCTTTGGTAGCCTTATTTCTCTGGAATCTGAGAACAGATATTTCGGATCCCTTTGAAGACTATAGGGCCAAAGGAAATATCCTCCGATAACAAAGAGAAAGAAGCTTTCTGAGAAACTTCTTTGTGTTCTGTGAAATCGTCTCACAGAGTTCCAGTTTTCCCCTCAAGAAGCCTTTCGCTACGACAGTTCTTGTGGAATTGGCAAAGTGATATTTGGAAGCCCGTAGAGGGCTATGGTGAAAAAGGAAATATCCTCCGATGAAATCTGGAAAGAAGCTTTCTGAAAAACTGCTTAGTGTTCTGTTAATTCATCTCACAGAGTTACATGTGTATTTCGTGGATCTCTTTGCTAGCCTTATTTCTGTGGAATATGAGAACAGATATTTCGGATCCCTTTGAAGTCTATAGGGCCAAAGGAAATATCCTCCCATAACAAAGAGAAAGAAGATTTCTGACAAACTTCTTTGTGTTCTGTGAAATCATCTCAAGGAGTTACAGCTTCCCCTCCAGAAGCCTTTCGCTAAGAGAGTTCTTGTGGAATTGGCAAAGTGATATTTGGAAGCCCATAGAGGGCTATGGTGAAAAAGGAAATATCCTCAGATGAAATCTGGAAAGAAGCTTTCTGAGAAACTGCTTGGTGTTCTGTTAATTCATCTCACAGAGTTACATGTGTATTTCGTGGATCTCTTTGCTAGCCTTATTTCTGTGGAATATGAGAACAGATATTTCGGAACCCTTTGAAGACTATAGGGCCAAAGGAAATATCATGCCAAAAAAAAGAGAAAGAAGCTTTCTGAGAAACTTCTTTGTGTTCTGTGAAATCATCTCACAGAGTTACAGCTTTCCCCTCAAGAAGACTTTCGCTAAGACAGTTCTTGTGGAATTGGCAAAGTGATATTTGGAAGCCCTTAGAGGGCTATGGTGAAAAAGGAAATATCCTCAGATGAAATCTGGAAAGAAGCTTTCTGATTAACTGCTTAGTGTTCTGTTAATTCATCTCACAGTGTTACATGTGTATTTCGTGGATCTCTTTGCTAGCCTTATTTCTGTGGAATCTGAGAACAGATATTTCGGATCCCTTTGAAGACTATAGGGCCAAAGGAAATATCCTCCGATAACAAAGAGAAAGAAGCTTTCTGAGAAACTTCTTTGTGTTCTGTGAAATCATCTCACAGAGTTACAGCTTTCCCCTCAAGAAGCCTTTCGCTAAGACAGTTCTTCTGGAATTGGCAAAGTGATATTTGGAAGCCCATAGAGGGCTATGGTGAAAAAGGAAATATCCGCAGATGAAATCTGGAAAGAAGCTTTCTGAGAAACTGCTTAGTGTTCTGTTTATTCATCTCACAGAGTTACGTGTGTATTTCGTGGATCTCTTGGCTAGCCTTATTTCTGTGGAATCTGAGAACAGATATTTCGGATCCCTTTGAAAACTATAGGGCCAAAGGAAATATCTTCCGATAACAAAGAGAAAGAAGCTTTCTGAGAAACTTCTTTGTGTTCTGTGAAATCATCTCACAGAGTTACAGCTTTCCCCTCAAGAAGCCTTTCGCTAAGACAGCTTGTGGTATTGGCAAAGTGATATTTGGAAGCCCATGGAGGGCTATGGTGAAAAAGGAAATATCCTCCGATGAAATCTGTAAAGAAGCTTTCTGAGAAACTGCTTAGTGTTCTGTTAATTCATCTCACAGTGTTACATGTGTATTTCGTGGATCTCTTTGCCAGCCTTATTTCTGTGGAATCTCAGAACAGATATTTCGGATCCCTTTGAAGACCATAGGGCCAAAGGAAATATCATGCCAAAACAAAGAGAAAGAAGCTTTCTGAGAAACTTCTCTGTGTTCTGTGAAATCATGTCACCGAGTCACAGCTGTCCCCTCAAGAAGCCTTTCGCTAAGACAGGTATTGTGGAATTGGCAAAGTGATATTTGGAAGCCCATAGAGGGCTATGGTGAAAAAGGAAATATCCTCAGATGAAATCTGGAAAGAAGCTTTCTGAGAAACTGCTTAGTGTTCTGTTAATTATCTCACAGAGGTACATGTGTATTTCGTGGATCTCTTTGCTAGCCTTATTTCTGTGGAATCTGAGAACAGATATTTCGGATCCCATTGATGACTATAGGGCCAAAGGAAATATCCTCCGACAACAAAGAGAAAGAAGCTTTCTGAGAAACTTCTTTGTGTTCTGTGAAATCATCTCACAGAGTTACAGCTTTCCCCTCAAGAAGCCTTTCGCTAAGACAGTTCTTGTGGAATTGACAAAGTGATATTTGGAAGCCCATAGATGGCTATGGTGAAAAAGGAAATATCCTCAGATGAAATCTGGAAAGAAGATTTCTGAGAAACTGCTTAGTGTTCTGTTAATTCATCTCACAGAGTTACATGTGTATTTCGTGGATCTCTTTGCGAGCCTTATTTCTGTGGAATCTGAGAACAGATATTTCGGATCCCTTTGAAGACTATAGGGCCAAAGGCAATATCCTCCCATCACAAAGAGAAAGAAGCTTTCTGAGAAACTTCTTTGTGTTCTGTGAAAACATCTCACAGAGTTACAGCTTTCCCCACAAGAAGCCTTTCGCTAAGACAGGTCTTGTGGAATTGGCAAAGTGATATTTGGAAGCCCATAGAGGGTATGGTGAAAAAGGAAATATCCTCACAGGAAATCTGGAAAGAAGCTTTCTGAGAAACTGTTTAGAGATCTGTTAATTCGTCTCACAGAGTTACATGTGTATTTCGTGGATCTCTTTGCTAGCCTTATTTCTGTGGAATCTGAGAACAGATATTTCGGATCCCATTGATGACTATAAGGCCAAAGGAAATATCCTCCGATAACAAAGAGAAAGAAGCTTTCTGAGAAACTTCTTTGTGTTCTCTGAAATCATCTCACAGAGTTACAGCTTTCCCCTCAAGAAGCCTTTCGCTAAGACAGTTCTTGTGGAATTGGCAAAGTGATATTTGGAAGCCCTTAGAGGGCTATGGTGATAAAGGAAATATCCTCAGATGAAATCTGGAAATAAGCTTTCTGAGAAACTGCTTAGTGTTCTGTTAATTCATCTCACAGAGTTACATTTGTATTTCGTGGATCTCTTTGCTAGCCTTATTTCTGTGGAATCTGAGAACAGATATTTCGGATCCCATTGATGACTGTAGGGCCAAAGGAAATATCCTCCGATAACAAAGAGAAAGAAGCTTTCTGAGAAACTTCTTTGTGTTCTGTGAAATCATCTCACAGAGTTACAGCTTTCCCCTCAAGAAGCCTTTCGCTAAGACAGTTCTTGTGGAATTGGCAAAGTGATATTTGAAAGCCCATAGAGGGCTATGGTGGAAAAGGAAATATCCTCAGATGAAATCTGGAAAGAAGCTTTCTGAGAAACTGCTTAGTGCTCTGTTAATTCATCTCACAGAGTTACATGTGTATTTCGTGGATCTCTTTGCTAGTCTTATTTCTGTGGAATCTGAGAACAGATATTTCGGATCCCTTTGAAGACTATGGGGCCAAAGGAAATATCCTCCGATAACAAAGAGAAAGAAGCTTTCTGAGAAACTTCTTTGTGTTCTGTGAAATCATCTCACAGAGTTACAGCTTTCCCCTCAAGCTGCCTTTCGCTAAGACAGTTCTTGTGGAATTGGCAAAGTGATATTTGGAAGCCCATAGAGGGCTATGGTGAAAAAGGAAATATCCTCAAATGAAATCTGGAAAGAAGCTTTCTGAGAAACTGCTTAGTGTTCTGTTAATTCATCTCACAGAGTTACATGTGTATTTCGTGGATCTCTTTGCTAGACTTATTTCTGTGGAATCTGAGAACAGATATTTCGGATCCCATTGATGATTATAGGGCCAAAGGAAATATCCTCCGATAACAAAGAGAAAGAAGCTTTCTGAGAAACTTCTTGGTGTTCTGTGAAATCATCTCACAGAGTTACAGCTTTCCCCTCAAGAAGCCTTTCGCTAAGACAGTTCTTCTGGAATTGGCAAAGTGATATTTGGAAGCCCATAGAGGGCTCTGGAGAAAAAGGAAATATCCTCAGATGAAATCTGGAAAGAAGCTTTCTGAGAAACTGCTTAGTGTTCTGTTAATTCATCTCACAGAGTTACATGTGTATTTCGTGGTTCTCTTTGCTAGCCTTATTTCTGTGGAATCTGAGAACAGATACTTCGGAATTTTTTGAAGACTATAGGGCCAAAGGAAATATCATGCCAAAACAAAGAGAAAGAAGCTTTCTGAGAAACTTCTTTGTGTTCTGTGAAATCATCTCACAGAGTTACAGCTTTCCCCTCAAGAAGCCTTTCGCTAAGACAATTCTTGTTGAATTGGCAAAGTGATATTTGGAAGCCCATAGAGGGCTATGGTGAAAAAGGAAATATCCTCAGATGAAATCTGGAAAGAAGCTTTGTGAGAAACCGCTTAGTGTTCTGCTAATTCATCTCACAGAGTTACATGTGTATTTCGTGGATCTCTTTGCCAGCCTCATTTCTGTGGAATCTGAAAACAGATATTTCGGATCCCATTGATGACTATAGGGCCAAAGGAAATATCATGCCAAAACAAAGAGAAAGAAGCTTTCTGAGAAACTTCTTTGTGTTCTCTGAAATCATCTCACAGAGTTACAGCTTTCCCCTCAAGAAGCCTTTCGCTAAGACAGTTCTTGTGGAATTGGCAAAGTGATATTTGGAAGCCTATAGAAGGCTATGGTGAAAAAGGAAATATCCTCGGATGAAATCTGGAAAGAAGCTTTCTGAGAAACTGCTTAGTGTTCTGTTAATTCATCTCACAGAATTACATGTGTATTTCGTGGAACTCTTTGGTAGCCTTATTTCTGTGGAATCTGAGAAAAGATATTTCGGATCCCTTTGAAGACTATAGGGCCAAAGGAAATATCATGCCAAAACAAAGAGAAAGAAGCTTTCTGAGAAACTTCTTTGTGTTCTGTGAAATCATCTCACAGAGTTACAGCTTTCCCCTCAAGAAGCCTTTCGCTAAGACAGTTCTTGTGGAATTGGCAAAGTGATATTTGGAAGCCCATAGAGGGCTATGGTGAAAAAGGAAATATCCCCACAGGAAATCTGGAAAGAAGCTTTCTGAGTAACTGCTTAGTGTTCTGTTCATTCATCTCACAGAGTTACATGTGTATTTCGTGGACCTCTTTGCTAGCCTTATTTCTGTGGAATCTGAGAACAGATATTTCGGAACCCTTTGAAGACTATAGGGCCAAAGGAAATATCCTCCGATAACAAAGAGAAAGAAGCGTTCTGAGAAACTTCTTTGTGTTCTGTGAAATCATCTCACAGAGTTACAGCTTTCCCCTCAAGAAGCCTTTCGCTAAGACAGTTCTTCTGGAATTGGCAAACTGATATTTGGAAGCCCATAGAGGGCTATGGTGAAAAAGGAAATATCCTCCGATGAAATCTGGAAAGAAGCTTTCTGAGAAACTGCTTAGTGTTCTGTTAATTCATCTCACAGAGTTACGTGTGTATTTCGTGCATCTCTTTGCTAGCCTTATTTCTGTGGAATCTGAGAACAGATATTTCGGATCCCTTTGAAAACTATAGGGCCAAAGGAAATATCTTCCGATAACAAAGAGAAAGAAGCTTTCTGAGAAACTTCTTTGTGTTCTGTGAAATCATCTCACAGAGTTACAGCTTTCCCCTCAAGAAGCCTTTCGCTAAGACAGTTCTTGTGGAATAGGCAAAGTGATATTTGGAAGCCCACAGTGGGCTATGGTGAAAAAGGAAATATCCTCCGATGAAATCTGGAAAGAAGCTTTCTGAGAAACTGCTTAGTGTTCTGTTAATTCATCTCACAGAGTTACATGTGTATTTCGTGGATCTCTTTGCTAGCCTTATTTCTGTGGAATCGGAGAACAGATATTTCGGAACCCTTTGAAGACTATAGGGCCAAAGGAAATATCATGCCAAAACAAAGAGAAAGAAGCTTTCTGAGAAACTTCTTTGTGTTCTGTGAAATCATCTCACAGAGTTACAGCTTTCCCCTCAAGAAGCCTTTCGCTAAGACAGTTCTTGTGGAATTGGCAAAGTGATATTTGGAAGCCCATAGAGGGCTATGGTGAAAAAGGAAATATCCTCAGATAAAATCTGGAAAAAAGCTTTCTGAGAAACTGCTTAGTGTTCTGTTAATTCATCTCACAGAGTTACATGTGTATTTCGTGGATCTCCTTGCTAGCCTTATTTCTGTGGAATCTGAGAACAGATATTTCGGATCCCTTTGATGGCTATGGGGCCAAAGGAAATAACCTCCGATAACAAAGAGAAAGAACCTTTCTGAGAAACTTCTTTGTGTTCTGTGCAATCATCTCAAGGAGTTACAGCTTCCCCTCCAGAAGCCTTTCGCTAAGACAGTTCTTGTGGTATTGGCAAAGTGATATTTGGAAGCCCATGGAGGGCTATGGTGAAAAAGGAAATATCCTCCGATGAAATCTGTAAAGAAGCTTTCTGAGAAACTGCTTAGTGTTCTGTTAATTCATCTCACAGTGTTACATGTGTATTTCGTGGATCTCTTTGCCAGCCTTATTTCTGTGGAATCTGAGAACAGATATTTCGGATCCCTTTGAAGACCATAGGGCCAAAGGAATTATCATGCCAAAACAAAGAGAAAGAAGCTTTCTGAGAAACTTCTCTGTGTTCTGTGAAATCATCCCACCGAGTTACAGCTTTCCCCTCAAGAAGCCTTTCGCTAGGACAGGTATTGTGGAATTGGCAAAGTGATATTTGGAAGCCCATAGAGGGCTATGGTGAAAAAGGAAATATCCTCAGATGAAATCAGGAAAAAAGCTTTCTGAGAAACTGCTTAGTGTTCTGTTAATTCATCTCACAGAGGTACATGTGTATTTCGTGGATCTCTTTGCTAGCCTTATTTCTGTGGAATCTGAGAACAGATATTTCGGATCCCATTGATGACTATAGGTCCAAAGGAAATATCCTCCGATAACAAAGAGAAAGAAGATTTCTGACAAACTTCTTTGTGTTCTGTGAAATCATCTCAAGGAGTTACAGCTTCCCCTCCAGAAGCCTTTCGCTAAGACAGTTCTTGTGGAATTGGCAAAGTGATATTTGGAAGCCCGTAGAGGGCTATGGTGAAAAAGGAAATATCCTCAGATGAAATCTGGAAAGAAGCTTTCTGAGAAACTGCTTAGTGTTCTGTTAATTCATCTCACAGAGTTACATGTGTATTTCGTGGATCTCTATGCTAGCCTTATTTCTGTGGAATCTGAGAACAGATATTTCGGAACCCTTTGAAGACTATAGGGCCAAAGGAAATATCATGCCAAAAAAAAGAGAAAGAAGCTTTCTGAGAAACTTCTTTGTGTTCTGTGAAATCATCTCACAGAGTTACAGCTTTCCCCTCAAGAAGCCTTCGCTGAGACAGTTCTTGTGGAATTTGCAAAGTGATATTTGGAAGCACATAGAGGGCTCTGGTGAAAAAGGAAATATCCTCACAGGAAATCTGGAAGGAAGTTTTCTGAAAAACTGCTTAGTGTTCTGTTAATGCATCTCACAGAGTTACATGTGTATTTCGTGGATCTCTTTGCTAGCCTTATTTCTGGGGAATCTGAGAACAGATATTTCTGATCCCATTGAAGACTATAGGGCCAAAGGAAATATCCTCCCATAAAAAAGAGAAAGAAGCTTTCTGAGAAACTTCTTTGTGTTCTGTGAAATTATCTCACAGAGTTACAGCTTTCCCCTCAAGAAGCCTTCGCTGAGACAGTTCTTGTGGAATTGGCAAAGTGATATTTGGAAGCCCATAGAGGGCTATGGTGAAAAAGGAAATATCCTAAGATGAAATCTGGAAAGAAGCTTTCTAAGAAACTGCTTAGTGTTCTGTTAATTCATCTCACAGAGTTACATCTGTATTTCGTGGATCTCTTTGCTAGCCTTATTTCTGTGCAATCTGACAACAGATATTTAGGATCCCATTGAAGACTATAGGGCCAAAGGAAATATCCTCCGATAACAAAGAGAAAGAAGCTTTCTGAGAAACTTCTTTGTGTTCTGTGAAATCATCTCACAGAGTTACAGCTTTCCCCTCAAGAAGCCTTTCGCTAAGACAGTTCTTGTGGAATTGGAAAAGTGATATTTGGAAGCCCATAGAGGGCTATGGTGAAAAAGGAAATATCCTCACAGGAAATCTGGAAAGAAGCTTTCTGAGAAACTGCTTAGTGTTCTGTTAATTCATCTCACAGAGTTACATGTGTATTTCGTGGATCTCTTTGCTAGCCTTATTTCTGTGGAATCTGAGAACAGATATTTCGGAACTTTTTGAAGACTATAGGGCCGAAGGAAATATCATGCCAAAACAAAGAGAAAGAAGCTTTCTGAGAAACTTCTTTGTGTTCTGTGAAATCATCTCACAGAGTTACAGCTTTCCCCTCAAGAAGCCTTTCGCTAAGACAGGTCTTGTGGAATAGGCAAAGTGATATTTGGAAGCCCATAGAGGGCTATGGTGAAAAAGGAAATATCCTCTGATGAAATCTGGAAAGAAGCTTGCTGAGAAACTGCTTAGTGTTCTGTTAATTCATCTCACAGAGTTACATGTGTATTTCGTGGATCTCTTTGCTAGCCTTATTTCTGTGGAATCTGAGAACAGATATTTCGGATCCCTTTGAAGACTATAGGGCCAAAGGAAATATCCTCCCATAACAAAGAGAAAGAAGCTTTCTGAGAAACTTCTTTGTGCTCTGTGAAATCATCTCACAGAGTTACAGCTTTCCCCACAAGAAGCCTTTCGCTAATACAGGTCTTGTGGAATTGGCAAAGTGATATTTGGAAGCCCATAGACTGTATGGTGAAAAAGGAAATATCCTCACAGGAAATCTGTAAAGAAGCTTTCTGAGAAACTGTTTAGTGTTCTGTTAATTCATCTCACAGAGTTACATGTGTATTTCGTGGATCTCTTTGCTAGCCTTATTTCTGTGGAATCTGAGAACAGATATTTCGGATCCTATTGATGACTATAGGGGCAAAGGAAATATCCTCCGATAACAAAGAGAAAGAAGCTTTCTTAGAAACTTCTTTGTGTTCTGTGAAATCATCTCACAGAGTTACAGCTTTCCCCTCAAGAAGCCTTTCGCTAAGACAGTTCTTGTGGAATTGGCAAAGTGATATTTGGAGGCCAATAGAGGGCTATGGTGAAAAAGGATATATCCTCAGATAAAATCTGGAAAGAAGCTTTCTGAGAAACTGCTTAGTGTTCTGTTAATTCATCTCACAGAGTTACATGTGTATTTCGTGGATCTCCTTGCTAGCCTTATTTCTGTGGAATCTGAGAACAGATATATCGGAACTTTTTGAAGACTATAGGACCAAAGGAAATATCCTCCGATAACAAAGAGAAAGAAGCTTTCTGAGAAACTTCTTTGTGTTCTGTGAAATCATCTCACAGAGTTACAGCTTTCCCCTCAAGAAGCCTTTCGCTAAGACAGTTCTTGTGGAATTGGCAAAGTGATATTTGGAAGCCCATAGAGGTCTATGGTGAAAAAGGAAATATCCTCAGATGAAATCTGGAAAGAAGCTTTCTGAGAAACTGCTTAGTGTTCTGCTAATTCATCTCACAGAGTTACATGTGTATTTCGTGGATGTTTTTGCCAGCCTTATTTCTGTGGTATCTGAGAGCAGATATTTCGGATCCCATTGATGACTATAGGGCCAAAGGAAATATCCTCCGATAACAAAGAGAAAGAAGCTTTCGGAGAAACTTCTTTGTGTTCTCTGAAATCATCTCACCGAGTTACAGCTTTCCCCTCAAGAAGTCTTTCGCTAAGACAGTTCTTGAGGAATTGGCAAACTGATATTTGGAAGCCCATAGAGGGCTATGGTGAAAAAGGTAATATCCTCAGATGAAATCTGGAAAGAAGCTTTCTGAGAAACTGCTTAGTGTTCTGTTAATTCATCTCACAGAGTTACATGTGTATTTTGTGGATCTCTTTGCTAGCCTTATTTCTGTGGAATCTGAGAACAGATATTTCGGAACCCTTTAAAGACCATAGGGCCAAAGGAAATATCATGCCAAAACAAAGAGAAAGAAGCTTTCTGAGAAACTGCTTAGTGTTCTGTGAAATCATCTCACAGAGTTACATCTTTCCCCTCAAGAAGCCTTTCGCTAAGCCAGTTCTTGTGGAATAGGCAAGGTGATATTCGGAAGCCCACAGTGGGCTATGGTGAAAAAGGAAATATCCTCCGATGAAATCTGGAAATAAGCTTTCTGAGAAACTGCTTAGTGTTCTGTTAATTCATCTCACAGCGTTACATGTGTATTTCGTGGATCTCTTTGCTAGCCTTATTTCTGTGGAATCTGAGAACAGATATTTCGGAACCCTTTGAAGACTACAGGGCCAAAGGAAATATCATGTCAAAACAAAGAGAAAGAAGCTTTCTGAGAAACTTCTTTGTGTTCTGTGAAATCATCTCACAGAGTTACAGCTTTCCCCTCAAGAAGCCTTTCGCTAAGACAGTTCTTGTGGAATTGGCAAAGTGATATTTGGAAGCCCATAGAGTGCTATGGTGAAAAAGGAAATATCCTCAGATAAAATCTGGAAAGAAGCTTTCTGAGAAACTGCTTAGTGTTCTGTTAATTCATCTCACAGAGTTACATGTGTATTTCGTGGATCTCCTTGCTAGCCTTATTTCTGTGGAATCTGAGAACAGATATTTCTTATCCCTTTGAAAACTATAGGGCCAAGGGAAATATCCTCCGATAACAAAGAGAAAGAAGCTTTCTGAGAAACTTCTTTGTGTTCTGTGAAATCATCTCACAGAGTTACAGCTTTCCCCTCAAGAAGCATTTCGCTAAGACAGTTCTTGTGGAATTTGCAAAGTGATATTTGGAAGCACATAGAGGACTATGGTGAAAAAGGAAATATCCTCACAGGAAATCTGGAAAGAAGCTTTCTGAGAAACTGCTTAGTGTTCTGTTAATTCATCTCACAGAGTTACATGTGTATGTCGTAGATCTCTTTGCTAGCCTTATTTCTGTGGAATCTGAGAACAGATATTTCGGATCCCTTTGAAGCCTAGAGGGCCAAAGGAAATATCCTCGACAACAAAGAGAAAGAAGCTTTCTGAGAAACTTCTTTGTGTTCTGTGAAATCATCTCACAGAGTTACAGCTTTCACCTCAAGAAGCCTTTCGCTAAGACAGTTCTTGTGGAATAGGCAAAGTGATATTTGGAAGCCCGTAGAGGGCTATGGTGAAAAAGGAAATATACTCAGATGAAATCTGGAAAGAAGCTTTCTGAGAAACTGCTTAGTGTTCTGTTAATTCATCTCACAGAGTTACATGTGTATTTCGTGGATCTCTTTGCTAGCCTTATTTCTGTGGAATCTGAGAACAGATATTTCGGAACTTTTTGAAGACTATAGGGCCGAAGGAAATATCATGCCAAAACAAAGAGAAAGAAGCTTTCTGAGAAACTTCTTTGTGTTCTGCGAAATCATCTCACAGAGTTACAGCTTTCCCCTCAAGAAGCCTTTCGCTAAGACAGTTCTTGTGGAATTGGCAAAGTGATATTTGGAAGCCCTTTGAGGGCTAAGGTGAAAAAGGAAATATCCTCAGATGAAATCTGGAAAGAAGCTTTCTGAGAAACTGCTTAGTGTTCTGTTAATTCATCTCACAGAGTTACATGTGTATTTCGTGGATCTCCTTGCTAGCCTTATTTCTGTGGAATCTGAGAACAGATATTTCGGATCCCTTTGAAAACTATAGGGCCAAGGGAAATATCCTCCGATAACAAAGAGAAAGAAGCTTTCTGAGAAACTTCTTTGTGTTCTGTGAAATCATCTCACAGAGTTACAGCTTTCCCCTCAAGAAGTCTTTCGCTAAGACAGTTCTTGTGGAATTTGCAAAGTGATATTTGGAAGCACATAGAGGACTATGGTGAAAAAGGAAATATCCTCACAGGAAATCTGGAAAGAAGCTTTCTGAGAAACTGCTTAGTGTTCTGTTAATTCATTTCACAAAGATACATGTGTATTCCGTGGATCTCTTTGCTAGCCTTATTTCTGTGGAATCTTAGAACAGATATTTCGGATCCCTTTGAAGCCTATAGGGCCAAAGGAAATATCCTCCGATAACAAAGAGAAAGAAGCTTTCTGAGAAACTTCTTTGTGTTCTGTGAAATCATCTCACAGAGTTACAGCTTTCCCCTCAAGAAGCCTTTCGCTAAGACAGTTCTTGTGGAATAGGCAAAGTGATATTTGGAAGCCCGTAGAGGGCTATGGTGAAAAAGGAAATATCCTCAGATGAAATCTGGAAAGAAGCTTTCTGAGAAACTGCTTAGTGATCTGTTAATTCATCTCACAGATTTACATGTGTATTTCGTGGATCTCTTTGCTAGCCTTATTTCTGTGGAATCTGAGAACAGATATTTCGGAACTTTTTGAAGACTATAGGGCCAAAGGAAATATCATGCCAAAACAAAGAGAAAGAAGCTTTCTGAGAAACTTCTTTGTGTTCTGCGAAATCATCTCACAGAGTTACAGCTTTCCCCTCAAGAAGCCTTTCGCTAAGACAGTTCTTGTGGAATTGGCAAAGTGATATTTGGAAGCCCATAGAGGGCTATGGTGAAAAAGGAAATATCCTCGGATGAAATCTGGAAAGAAGCTTTCTGAGAAACTGCTTAGTGTTCTGTTAATTCATCTCACAGAGTTACATGTGTATTTCGTGGATCTCTTTGCTAGCCTTATTTCTGTGGAATCTGAGAACAGATATTTCGGAACCCTTTGAAGACTATAGGGCCAAAGGAAATATCATGCCAAAACAAAGAGAAAGAAGCTTTCTGAGAAACTTCTTTGTGTTCTGTGAAATCATCTCACAGAGTTACAGCTTTCCCCTCAAGAAGCCTTTCGCTAAGACAGTTCTTTTGGAAGTGGCAAAGTGATATTTGGAAACCCATAGAGGGCTATGGTGAAAAAGGAAATATCCTCAGATGAAATCTGGAAAGAAGCTTTCTGAGAAACTGCTTAGTGTTCTGTTAATTCATCTCACAGAGTTACATGTGTATTTCGTGGATCTCTTTGCTAGCCTTATTTCTATGGAATCTGAGAACAGATATTTCGGATACCTTTGAAAACTATAGGGCCAAAGGAATTATCCTCCGATAACAAAGAGAAAGAAGCTTTCTGAGAAACTTCTTTGTGTTCTGTGAAATCATCTCACAGAGTTACAGCTTTCCCCTCAAGAAGCCTTTCGCTAAGACTATTCTTGTGGAATTGGCAAAGTGATATTTGGAAGCACATAGAGGGCTATGGTGAAAAAGGAAATATCCTCACAGGAAATCTGGAAAGAAGCTTTCTGAGAAACTGCTTAGTGTTCTGTTAGCTCATCTCACAGACTTACATGTGTATTTCGTGGATCTCTTTGCTAGCCTTATTTCTGTGGAATCGGAGAACAGATATTTCGGATCCCATTGAGGACTATACGGCCAAAGGAAATATCCTACGATAACAAAGAGAAAGAAGCCTTCTGAGAAACTTCTTTGTGTTCTGTGAAATCAACTCACAGAGATACAGCTTTCCACTCAAGAAGCCTTTCGCTAAGACAGTTCTTGTGGAATAGTCAAAGTGATATTTGGAAGCCCATAGAGGGCTATGGTGAAAAAGGAAATATCCTCAGATGAAATCTGGAAAGAAGCTTTGTGAGAAACTGCTTAGTGTTCTGTTAATTCATCTCACAGAGTTACATGTGTATTTCGTGGATCTCTTTGCTAGCCTTATTTCTGTGGAATCTGAGAACAGATATTTCGGAACCCTTTGAAGACTATAGGGCCAAAGGAAATATCATGCCAAAACAAAGAGAAAGAAGCTTTCTGAGAAACTTCTTTGTGTTCTGTGAAATCATCTCACAGAGTTACAGCTTTCCGCTCAAGAAGCCTTTCGCTAAGACAGTTCTTGTGGAATAGGCAAAGTGATATTTGGAAGCCCATAGAGGGCTACGGTGAAAAAGGAAATATCCTCAGATGAAATCTGGAAAGAAGCTTTCTGAGAAACTGCTTAGTGTTCTCTAAATTCATCTCACAGAGTTACATGTGTATTTCGTGGATCTCTTTGCTAGCCTTATTTCTGTGGAATCTGAGAACAGATATTTCGGATCCCATTGATGACTATACGGCCAAAGGAAATATCCTACGATAACAAAGAGAAAGAAGCTTTCTGAGAAACTTCTTTGTGTTCTGTGAAGTCATCTCACAGAGTTACAGCTTTCTCCTCAAGAACCCTTTCGCTAAGACAGTTCTTGTGGAATTGGCAAAGGGATATTTGGAAGCCCATAGAGGGCTATGGTGAAAAAGGAAATATCCTCAGATGAAATCTGGAAACAAGCTTTCTGAGAAACTGCTTAGTGTTCTGTTAATTCATCTCACAGAGTTACATGTGTATTTCGTGGATCTCTTTGCTAGCCTTATTTCTGTGGAATCTGAGAACAGATATTTCGGATCCCTTTGAAGACTATAGGGCCAAAGGAAATATCCTCCGATAACAATGAGAAAGAAGCTTTCTGAGAAACTTCTTTGTGTTCTGTGAAATCATCTCAAGGAGTTACAGCTTCCCCTCCAGAAGCCTTTCGCTAAGACAGTTCTTGTGGAATTGGCAAAGTGATATTTGGAAGCCCATAGAGGGCTATGGTGAAAAAGGAAATATCCTCATATGAAATCTGGAAAGAAGCTTTCTGAGAAACTGCTTAGTGTCCTGTTAATTCATCTCACAGAGTTACATGTGTATTTCGTGGATCTCTTTGCTAGCTTTATTTCTGTGGAATATGAGAACAGATATTTCGGAACCCTTTGAAGACTATAGGGCCATAGGAAATATCATGCCTAAACAAAGAGAAAGAAGCTTTCTGAGAAACTTCTTTGTGTTCTGTGAAATCATCTCACAGAGTTACAGCTTTCTCCTCAAGAAGCCTTTCGCTAAGACAGTTCTTGTGGAATTGGCAAAGTGATATTTGGAAGCCCATAGAGGGCTATGGTGAAAAAGGAAATATCCTCAGATGAAATCTGGAAAGAAGCTTTCTGAGAAACTGCTTAGTGTTCTGTTAATTCATCTCACAGAGTTATATGTGTATTTCGTGGATCTCTTTGCTAGCCTTATTTCTGTGGAATCTGAGAACAGATATTTCGGATCCCATTGATGACTATACGGCCAAAGGAAATATCCTCCGATAACAAAGAGAAAGTAGGTTTCTGAGAAACTTCTTTGTGTTCTATGAAATCGTCTCACAGAGTTAAAGCTTTCCCCTCAAGAAGCCTTTCGCTAAGACAGTTCTTGTGGAATTGGCAAAGTGATATTCGGAAGCCCCTATAGGGCTATGGTGAAAAAGGAAATATACTCAGATGAAATCTGGAAAGAATCTTTCTGAGAAACTGCTTAGTGTTCTGTTAATTCATCTCACAGAGTTACATCTGTATTTCGTGGATCTCTTTGCTAGCCTTATTTCTGTGGAATCTGAGAACAGATATTTCGGAACTTTTTGAAGACTATAGGGCCGAAGGAAATATCATGCCAAAACAAAGAGAAAGAAGCTTTCTGAGAAACTTCTTTGTGTTCTGTGAAATCATCTCACAGAGTTACAGCTTTCCCCTCAAGAAGCCTTTCGCTAAGACAGGTCTTGTGGAATAGGCAAAGTGATATTTGGAAGCCCATAGAGGGCTATGGTGAAAAAGGAAATATCCTCTGATGAAATCTGGAAAGAAGCTTGCTGAGAAACTGCTTAGTGTTCTGTTAATTCATCTCACAGAGTTACATGTGTATTTCGTGGATCTCTTTGCTAGCCTTATTTCTGTGGAATCTGAGAACAGATATTTCGGATCCCTTTGAAGACTATAGGGCCAAAGGAAATATCCTCCCATAACAAAGAGAAAGAAGCTTTCTGAGAAACTTCTTTGTGCTCTGTGAAATCATCTCACAGAGTTACAGCTTTCCCCACAAGAAGCCTTTCGCTAATACAGGTCTTGTGGAATTGGCAAAGTGATATTTGGAAGCCCATAGACTGTATGGTGAAAAAGGAAATATCCTCACAGGAAATCTGTAAAGAAGCTTTCTGAGAAACTGTTTAGTGTTCTGTTAATTCATCTCACAGAGTTACATGTGTATTTCGTGGATCTCTTTGCTAGCCTTATTTCTGTGGAATCTGAGAACAGATATTTCGGATCCTATTGATGACTATAGGGGCAAAGGAAATATCCTCCGATAACAAAGAGAAAGAAGCTTTCTTAGAAACTTCTTTGTGTTCTGTGAAATCATCTCACAGAGTTACAGCTTTCCCCTCAAGAAGCCTTTCGCTAAGACAGTTCTTGTGGAATTGGCAAAGTGATATTTGGAGGCCAATAGAGGGCTATGGTGAAAAAGGATATATCCTCAGATAAAATCTGGAAAGAAGCTTTCTGAGAAACTGCTTAGTGTTCTGTTAATTCATCTCACAGAGTTACATGTGTATTTCGTGGATCTCCTTGCTAGCCTTATTTCTGTGGAATCTGAGAACAGATATATCGGAACTTTTTGAAGACTATAGGACCAAAGGAAATATCCTCCGATAACAAAGAGAAAGAAGCTTTCTGAGAAACTTCTTTGTGTTCTGTGAAATCATCTCACAGAGTTACAGCTTTCCCCTCAAGAAGCCTTTCGCTAAGACAGTTCTTGTGGAATTGGCAAAGTGATATTTGGAAGCCCATAGAGGTCTATGGTGAAAAAGGAAATATCCTCAGATGAAATCTGGAAAGAAGCTTTCTGAGAAACTGCTTAGTGTTCTGCTAATTCATCTCACAGAGTTACATGTGTATTTCGTGGATGTTTTTGCCAGCCTTATTTCTGTGGTATCTGAGAGCAGATATTTCGGATCCCATTGATGACTATAGGGCCAAAGGAAATATCCTCCGATAACAAAGAGAAAGAAGCTTTCGGAGAAACTTCTTTGTGTTCTCTGAAATCATCTCACCGAGTTACAGCTTTCCCCTCAAGAAGTCTTTCGCTAAGACAGTTCTTGAGGAATTGGCAAACTGATATTTGGAAGCCCATAGAGGGCTATGGTGAAAAAGGTAATATCCTCAGATGAAATCTGGAAAGAAGCTTTCTGAGAAACTGCTTAGTGTTCTGTTAATTCATCTCACAGAGTTACATGTGTATTTTGTGGATCTCTTTGCTAGCCTTATTTCTGTGGAATCTGAGAACAGATATTTCGGAACCCTTTAAAGACCATAGGGCCAAAGGAAATATCATGCCAAAACAAAGAGAAAGAAGCTTTCTGAGAAACTGCTTAGTGTTCTGTGAAATCATCTCACAGAGTTACATCTTTCCCCTCAAGAAGCCTTTCGCTAAGCCAGTTCTTGTGGAATAGGCAAGGTGATATTCGGAAGCCCACAGTGGGCTATGGTGAAAAAGGAAATATCCTCCGATGAAATCTGGAAATAAGCTTTCTGAGAAACTGCTTAGTGTTCTGTTAATTCATCTCACAGCGTTACATGTGTATTTCGTGGATCTCTTTGCTAGCCTTATTTCTGTGGAATCTGAGAACAGATATTTCGGAACCCTTTGAAGACTACAGGGCCAAAGGAAATATCATGTCAAAACAAAGAGAAAGAAGCTTTCTGAGAAACTTCTTTGTGTTCTGTGAAATCATCTCACAGAGTTACAGCTTTCCCCTCAAGAAGCCTTTCGCTAAGACAGTTCTTGTGGAATTGGCAAAGTGATATTTGGAAGCCCATAGAGTGCTATGGTGAAAAAGGAAATATCCTCAGATAAAATCTGGAAAGAAGCTTTCTGAGAAACTGCTTAGTGTTCTGTTAATTCATCTCACAGAGTTACATGTGTATTTCGTGGATCTCCTTGCTAGCCTTATTTCTGTGGAATCTGAGAACAGATATTTCTTATCCCTTTGAAAACTATAGGGCCAAGGGAAATATCCTCCGATAACAAAGAGAAAGAAGCTTTCTGAGAAACTTCTTTGTGTTCTGTGAAATCATCTCACAGAGTTACAGCTTTCCCCTCAAGAAGCATTTCGCTAAGACAGTTCTTGTGGAATTTGCAAAGTGATATTTGGAAGCACATAGAGGACTATGGTGAAAAAGGAAATATCCTCACAGGAAATCTGGAAAGAAGCTTTCTGAGAAACTGCTTAGTGTTCTGTTAATTCATCTCACAGAGTTACATGTGTATGTCGTAGATCTCTTTGCTAGCCTTATTTCTGTGGAATCTGAGAACAGATATTTCGGATCCCTTTGAAGCCTAGAGGGCCAAAGGAAATATCCTCGACAACAAAGAGAAAGAAGCTTTCTGAGAAACTTCTTTGTGTTCTGTGAAATCATCTCACAGAGTTACAGCTTTCACCTCAAGAAGCCTTTCGCTAAGACAGTTCTTGTGGAATAGGCAAAGTGATATTTGGAAGCCCGTAGAGGGCTATGGTGAAAAAGGAAATATACTCAGATGAAATCTGGAAAGAAGCTTTCTGAGAAACTGCTTAGTGTTCTGTTAATTCATCTCACAGAGTTACATGTGTATTTCGTGGATCTCTTTGCTAGCCTTATTTCTGTGGAATCTGAGAACAGATATTTCGGAACTTTTTGAAGACTATAGGGCCGAAGGAAATATCATGCCAAAACAAAGAGAAAGAAGCTTTCTGAGAAACTTCTTTGTGTTCTGCGAAATCATCTCACAGAGTTACAGCTTTCCCCTCAAGAAGCCTTTCGCTAAGACAGTTCTTGTGGAATTGGCAAAGTGATATTTGGAAGCCCTTTGAGGGCTAAGGTGAAAAAGGAAATATCCTCAGATGAAATCTGGAAAGAAGCTTTCTGAGAAACTGCTTAGTGTTCTGTTAATTCATCTCACAGAGTTACATGTGTATTTCGTGGATCTCCTTGCTAGCCTTATTTCTGTGGAATCTGAGAACAGATATTTCGGATCCCTTTGAAAACTATAGGGCCAAGGGAAATATCCTCCGATAACAAAGAGAAAGAAGCTTTCTGAGAAACTTCTTTGTGTTCTGTGAAATCATCTCACAGAGTTACAGCTTTCCCCTCAAGAAGTCTTTCGCTAAGACAGTTCTTGTGGAATTTGCAAAGTGATATTTGGAAGCACATAGAGGACTATGGTGAAAAAGGAAATATCCTCACAGGAAATCTGGAAAGAAGCTTTCTGAGAAACTGCTTAGTGTTCTGTTAATTCATTTCACAAAGATACATGTGTATTCCGTGGATCTCTTTGCTAGCCTTATTTCTGTGGAATCTTAGAACAGATATTTCGGATCCCTTTGAAGCCTATAGGGCCAAAGGAAATATCCTCCGATAACAAAGAGAAAGAAGCTTTCTGAGAAACTTCTTTGTGTTCTGTGAAATCATCTCACAGAGTTACAGCTTTCCCCTCAAGAAGCCTTTCGCTAAGACAGTTCTTGTGGAATAGGCAAAGTGATATTTGGAAGCCCGTAGAGGGCTATGGTGAAAAAGGAAATATCCTCAGATGAAATCTGGAAAGAAGCTTTCTGAGAAACTGCTTAGTGATCTGTTAATTCATCTCACAGATTTACATGTGTATTTCGTGGATCTCTTTGCTAGCCTTATTTCTGTGGAATCTGAGAACAGATATTTCGGAACTTTTTGAAGACTATAGGGCCAAAGGAAATATCATGCCAAAACAAAGAGAAAGAAGCTTTCTGAGAAACTTCTTTGTGTTCTGCGAAATCATCTCACAGAGTTACAGCTTTCCCCTCAAGAAGCCTTTCGCTAAGACAGTTCTTGTGGAATTGGCAAAGTGATATTTGGAAGCCCATAGAGGGCTATGGTGAAAAAGGAAATATCCTCGGATGAAATCTGGAAAGAAGCTTTCTGAGAAACTGCTTAGTGTTCTGTTAATTCATCTCACAGAGTTACATGTGTATTTCGTGGATCTCTTTGCTAGCCTTATTTCTGTGGAATCTGAGAACAGATATTTCGGAACCCTTTGAAGACTATAGGGCCAAAGGAAATATCATGCCAAAACAAAGAGAAAGAAGCTTTCTGAGAAACTTCTTTGTGTTCTGTGAAATCATCTCACAGAGTTACAGCTTTCCCCTCAAGAAGCCTTTCGCTAAGACAGTTCTTTTGGAAGTGGCAAAGTGATATTTGGAAACCCATAGAGGGCTATGGTGAAAAAGGAAATATCCTCAGATGAAATCTGGAAAGAAGCTTTCTGAGAAACTGCTTAGTGTTCTGTTAATTCATCTCACAGAGTTACATGTGTATTTTGTGGATCTCTTTGCTAGCCTTATTTCTATGGAATCTGAGAACAGATATTTCGGATACCTTTGAAAACTATAGGGCCAAAGGAATTATCCTCCGATAACAAAGAGAAAGAAGCTTTCTGAGAAACTTCTTTGTGTTCTGTGAAATCATCTCACAGAGTTACAGCTTTCCCCTCAAGAAGCCTTTCGCTAAGACTATTCTTGTGGAATTGGCAAAGTGATATTTGGAAGCACATAGAGGGCTATGGTGAAAAAGGAAATATCCTCACAGGAAATCTGGAAAGAAGCTTTCTGAGAAACTGCTTAGTGTTCTGTTAGCTCATCTCACAGACTTACATGTGTATTTCGTGGATCTCTTTGCTAGCCTTATTTCTGTGGAATCGGAGAACAGATATTTCGGATCCCATTGAGGACTATACGGCCAAAGGAAATATCCTACGATAACAAAGAGAAAGAAGCCTTCTGAGAAACTTCTTTGTGTTCTGTGAAATCAACTCACAGAGATACAGCTTTCCACTCAAGAAGCCTTTCGCTAAGACAGTTCTTGTGGAATAGTCAAAGTGATATTTGGAAGCCCATAGAGGGCTATGGTGAAAAAGGAAATATCCTCAGATGAAATCTGGAAAGAAGCTTTGTGAGAAACTGCTTAGTGTTCTGTTAATTCATCTCACAGAGTTACATGTGTATTTCGTGGATCTCTTTGCTAGCCTTATTTCTGTGGAATCTGAGAACAGATATTTCGGAACCCTTTGAAGACTATAGGGCCAAAGGAAATATCATGCCAAAACAAAGAGAAAGAAGCTTTCTGAGAAACTTCTTTGTGTTCTGTGAAATCATCTCACAGAGTTACAGCTTTCCGCTCAAGAAGCCTTTCGCTAAGACAGTTCTTGTGGAATAGGCAAAGTGATATTTGGAAGCCCATAGAGGGCTACGGTGAAAAAGGAAATATCCTCAGATGAAATCTGGAAAGAAGCTTTCTGAGAAACTGCTTAGTGTTCTCTAAATTCATCTCACAGAGTTACATGTGTATTTCGTGGATCTCTTTGCTAGCCTTATTTCTGTGGAATCTGAGAACAGATATTTCGGATCCCATTGATGACTATACGGCCAAAGGAAATATCCTACGATAACAAAGAGAAAGAAGCTTTCTGAGAAACTTCTTTGTGTTCTGTGAAGTCATCTCACAGAGTTACAGCTTTCTCCTCAAGAACCCTTTCGCTAAGACAGTTCTTGTGGAATTGGCAAAGGGATATTTGGAAGCCCATAGAGGGCTATGGTGAAAAAGGAAATATCCTCAGATGAAATCTGGAAACAAGCTTTCTGAGAAACTGCTTAGTGTTCTGTTAATTCATCTCACAGAGTTACATGTGTATTTCGTGGATCTCTTTGCTAGCCTTATTTCTGTGGAATCTGAGAACAGATATTTCGGATCCCTTTGAAGACTATAGGGCCAAAGGAAATATCCTCCGATAACAATGAGAAAGAAGCTTTCTGAGAAACTTCTTTGTGTTCTGTGAAATCATCTCAAGGAGTTACAGCTTCCCCTCCAGAAGCCTTTCGCTAAGACAGTTCTTGTGGAATTGGCAAAGTGATATTTGGAAGCCCATAGAGGGCTATGGTGAAAAAGGAAATATCCTCATATGAAATCTGGAAAGAAGCTTTCTGAGAAACTGCTTAGTGTCCTGTTAATTCATCTCACAGAGTTACATGTGTATTTCGTGGATCTCTTTGCTAGCTTTATTTCTGTGGAATATGAGAACAGATATTTCGGAACCCTTTGAAGACTATAGGGCCATAGGAAATATCATGCCTAAACAAAGAGAAAGAAGCTTTCTGAGAAACTTCTTTGTGTTCTGTGAAATCATCTCACAGAGTTACAGCTTTCTCCTCAAGAAGCCTTTCGCTAAGACAGTTCTTGTGGAATTGGCAAAGTGATATTTGGAAGCCCATAGAGGGCTATGGTGAAAAAGGAAATATCCTCAGATGAAATCTGGAAAGAAGCTTTCTGAGAAACTGCTTAGTGTTCTGTTAATTCATCTCACAGAGTTATATGTGTATTTCGTGGATCTCTTTGCTAGCCTTATTTCTGTGGAATCTGAGAACAGATATTTCGGATCCCATTGATGACTATACGGCCAAAGGAAATATCCTCCGATAACAAAGAGAAAGTAGGTTTCTGAGAAACTTCTTTGTGTTCTATGAAATCGTCTCACAGAGTTAAAGCTTTCCCCTCAAGAAGCCTTTCGCTAAGACAGTTCTTGTGGAATTGGCAAAGTGATATTCGGAAGCCCCTATAGGGCTATGGTGAAAAAGGAAATATACTCAGATGAAATCTGGAAAGAATCTTTCTGAGAAACTGCTTAGTGTTCTGTTAATTCATCTCACAGAGTTACATCTGTATTTCGTGGATCTCTTTGCTAGCCTTATTTCTGTGGAATCTGAGAACAGATATTTCGGAACCCTTTGAAGACTACAGGGCCAAAGTAAATATCATGCCAAAACAAAGAGAAAGAAGCTTTCTGAGAAACTTCTTTGTGTTCTGTGAAATCATCTCACAGAGTTACAGCTTTCCCCTCAAGAAGCCTTTCGCTAAGACAGTTCTTGTGGAATTGGCAAAGTGATATTTGGAAGCCCATAGAGGGCTATGGTGAAAAAGGAAATATCCTCAGATAAAATCTGGAAAGAAGCTTTCTGAGAAACTGCTTAGTGTTCTGTTAATTCATCTCACAATATTACATGTGTATTTCGTGCATCTCCTTGCTAGCCTTATTTCTGTGGAATCTGAGAACAGATATTTCGGATCCCTTTGAAAACTATAGGGCCTAGGGAAATATCCTCCGATAACAAAGAGAAAGAAGCTTTCTGAGAAACTTCTTTGTGTTCTGTGAAATCATCTCACAGAGTTACAGCATTCCCCTCAAGAAGCCTTTCGCAAAGACAGTTCTTGTGGAATTGGCAAAGTGATATTTGGAAGCACATAGAGGGCTATTTTGAAAAAGGAAATATCCTCACAGGAAATCTGGAAAGAAGCTTTCTGAGAAACTTCTTAGTGTTCTGTTAATTCATCTCACAGAGTTACATGTGTATTTCGTGGATCTCTTTGCTAGCCTTATTTCTGTGGAATCTGAGAACACATATTTCGGATCCCATTGATGACTATAGGGCCAAAGGAAATATCCTCCGATAACAAAGAGAAAGAAGCTTTCTGAGAAACTTCTTTGTGTTCTGTGAAGTCATCTCACAGAGTTACAGCTTTCCCCTCAAGAAGCCTTTCCCTAAGACAGTTCTTGTGGAATTGGCAAAGTGATATTTGGAAGCCCATAGAGGGCTATGGTGAAAAAGGAAATATCCTCATATGAAATCTGGAAAGAAGCTTTCTGAGAAACTGCTTAGTGTCCTGTTAATTCATCTCACAGAGTTACATCTGTATTTCGTGGATCTCTTTGCTAGCTTTATTTCTGTGGAATATGAGAACAGATATTTCGGAACCCTTTAAAGACTATAGGGCCATAGGAAATATCATGCCTAAACAAAGAGAAAGAAGCTTTCTGAGAAACTTCTTTGTGTTCTGTGAAATCATCTCACAGAGTTACAGCTTTCTCCTCAAGAAGCCTTTCGCTAAGACAGTTCTTGTGGAATTGGCAAAGTGATATTTGGAAGCCCATAGAGGGCTATGGTGAAAAAGGAAATATCCTCAGATGAAATCTGGAAAGAAGCTTTCTGAGAAACTCCTTAGTGTTCTGTTAATTCATCTCACAGAGTTATATGTGTATTTCGTGGATCTCTTTGCTAGCCTTATTTCTGTGGAATCTGAGAACAGATATTTCGGATCCCATTGATGACTATACGGCCAAAGGAAATATCCTCCGATAACAAAGAGAAAGTAGGTTTCTGAGAAACTTCTTTGTGTTCTGTGAAATCGTCTCACAGAGTTACAGCTTTCCCCTCAAGAAGCCTTTCACTAAGACAGTTCTTGTGGAATTGGCAAAGTGATATTCGGAAGCCCCTATAGGGCTATGGTGAAAAAGGAAATATACTCAGATGAAATCTGGAAAGAAGCTTTCTGAGAAACTGCTTAGTGTTCTGTTAATTCATCTCACAGAGTTACATCTGTATTTCGTGGATCTCTTTGCTAGCCTTATTTCTGTGGAATCTGAGAACAGATATTTCGGAACCCTTTGAAGACTACAGGGCCAAAGTAAATATCATGCCAAAACAAAGAGAAAGAAGCTTTCTGAGAAACTTCTTTGTGTTCTGTGAAATCATCTCACAGAGTTACAGCTTTCCCCTCAAGAAGCCTTTCGCTAAGACAGTTCTTGTGGAATTGGCAAAGTGATATTTGGAAGCCCATAGAGGGCTATGGTGAAAAAGGAAATATCCTCAGATAAAATCTGGAAAGAAGCTTTCTGAGAAACTGCTTAGTGTTCTGTTAATTCATCTCACAGTGTTACATGTGTATTTCGTGCATCTCCTTGCTAGCCTTATTTCTGTGGAATCTGAGAACAGATATTTCGGATCCCTTTGAAAACTATAGGGCCTGGGGAAATATCCTCCGATAACAAAGAGAAAGAAGCTTTCTGAGAAACTTCTTTGTGTTCTGTGAAATCATCTCACAGAGTTACAGCATTCCCCTCAAGAAGCCTTTCGCAAAGACAGTTCTTGTGGAATTGGCAAAGTGATATTTGGAAGCACATAGAGGGCTATGGTGAAAAAGGAAATATCCTCACAGGAAATCTGGAAAGAAGCTTTCTGAGAAACTTCTTAGTGTTCTGTTAATTCATCTCACAGAGTTACATGTGTATTTCGTGGATCTCTTTGCTAGCCTTATTTCTGTGGAATCTGAGAACAGATATTTCGGATCCCTTTGAAGCCTATAGGGCCAAAGGAAATATCCTCCGATAACAAAGAGAAAGAAGCTTTCTGAGAAACTTCTTTGTGTTCTGTGAAATCATCTCACAGAGTTACAGCTTTCCCCTCAAGAAGCCTTTCGCTAAGACAGTTCTTGTGGAATAGGCAAAGTGATATTTGGAAGCCCGTAGAGGGCTATGGTGAAAAAGGAAATATCCTCAGATGAAATCTGGAAAGAAGCTTTCTGAGAAACTGCTTAGTGTTCTGTTAATTAATCTCACAGAGTTACATGTGTATTTCGTGGATATCTTTGCTAACCTTATTTCTGTTTAATCTCAGAACAGATATTTCGGACCTTTTTGAAGACTATAGGGCCAAAGGAAATATCATGCCAAAACAAAGAGAAAGAAGCTTTCTGAGAAACTTCTTTGTGTCTGTGAAATCATCTCACAGAGTTACAGCTTTCCCCTCAAGAAGCCTTTCGCTAAGACAGTTCTTGTGGAATTGGCAAAGTGATATTTGGAAGCCCATAGAGGGCTATGGTGAAAAAGGAAATATCCTCAGATGAAATCTGGAAAGAAGCTTTCTGAGAAACTGCTTAGTGTTCTGCTAATTCATCTCACAGAGTTACATGTGTATTTCGTGGATCTCTTTGCCAGCCTTATTTCTGTGGAATCTGAGAACAGATATTTCGGATCCCATTGATGACTATAGGGCCAAAGGAAATATCCTCCGATAACAAAGAGAAAGAAGCTTTCTGAGAAACTTCTTTGTGTTCTGTGAAATCATTTCACAGAGTTACAGCTTTCCCCTCAAGAAGCCTTTCGCTAAGACAGGTCTTGTCGAATTGGCTAAGTGATATTTGGAAGCCCATAGAGGGCTATGGTGAAAAAGGAAATATCCTCAGATGAAATCTGGAAAGAAGCTTTCTGAGAAACTGCTTAGTGTTCAGTTAATTCATCTCACAGAGGTACATGTGTATTTCGTGGATCTCTTTGCTAGCCTTATTTCTGTGGAATCTGAGAACAGATATTTCGGATCCCTTTGAAGACTATAGGGCCAAAGGAAATATCCTCCCATAACAATGAGAAAGAAGCTTTCTGAGAAACTTCTTTGTGTTCTGTGAAATCATCTCAAGGAGTTACAGCTTCCCCTCCAGAAGCCTTTCGCTAAGACAGTTCTTGTGGAATTGGCAAAGTGATATTTGGAAGCCCATAGAGGGCTATGGTGAAAAAGGAAATATCCTCATATGAAATCTGGAAAGAAGCTTCCTGAGAAACTGCTTAGTGTCCTGTTAATTCATCTCACAGAGTTACATGTGTATTTCGTGGATCTCTTTGCTAGCTTTATTTCTGTGGAATATGAGATCAGATATTTCGGAACCCTTTGAAGACTATAGGGCCATAGGAAATATCATGCCTAAACAAAGAGAAAGAAGCTTTCTGAGAAACTTCTTTGTGTTCTGTGAAATCATCTCACAGAGTTACAGCTTTCCCCTCAAGAAGCCTTTCGCTAAGACAGGTCTTGTGGAATTGGCAAAGTGATATTTGGAAGCCCATAGAGGGCTATGGTGAAAAAGGAAATATCCTCAGATAAAATCTGGAAAGAAGCTTTCTGAGAAACTGCTTAGTGTTCTGTTAATTCATCTCACAGAGTTACATGTGTATTTCCTGCATCTCCTTGCTAGCCTTATTTCTGTGGAATCTGAGAACAGATATTTCGGATCCCTTTGAAAACTATAGGGCCTAGGGAAATATCCTCCGATAACAAAGAGAAAGAAGCTTTCTGAGAAACTTCTTTGTGTTCTGTGAAATCATCTAACAGAGTTACAGCATTCCCCTCAAGAAGCCTTTCGCAAAGACAGTTCTTGTGGAATTGGCAAAGTGATATTTGGAAGCACCTACAGGGCTATGGTGAAAAAGGAAATATCCACACAGGAAATCTGGAAAGAAGCTTTCTGAGAAACTTCTTAGTGTTCTGTTAATTCATCTCACAGAGTTACATGTGTATTTCGTGGATCTCTTTGCTAGCCTTATTTCTGTGGAATCTGAGAACAGATATTTCGGATCCCATTGATGACTATAGGGCCAAAGGAAATATCCTCCGATAACAAAGAGAAAGAAGCTTTCTGAGAAACTTCTTTGTGTTCTGTGAAATCATCTCACAGAGTTACAGCTTTCCCCTCAAGAAGCCTTACGCTAAGACAGTTCTTGTGGAATTGGCAAAGTGATATTTGGAAGCCCATAGAGGTCTATGGTGAAAAAGGAAATATCCTCAGATGAAATCTGGAAAGAAGCTTTCTGAGAAACTTCTTAGTGTTCTGTTAATTCATCTCACAGAGTTACATGTGTATTTCGTGGATCTCTTTGCTAGCCTTATTTCTGTGGAATCTGAGAACAGATATTTCGGATCCCTTTGAAGACTATAGGGCCAAAGGAAATATCCTCCGATAACAAAGAGAAAGAAGCTTTCTGAGAAACTTCTTTGTGTTCTGTGAAATCATCTCACAGAGTTACAGCTTTCCCCTCAAGAAGCCTTTCACTAAGACAGTTCTTGTGGAATAGGAAAGTGATATTTGGAAGCCCGTAGAGGGCTATGGTGAAAAAGGAAATATCCTCAGATGAAATCTGGAAAGAAGCTTTCTGAGAAACTGCTTAGTGTTCTGTTAATTCATCTCACAGAGTTACATGTGTATTTCGTGGATATCTTTGCTAGCCTTATTTCTGTTTAATCTGAGAACAGATATTTCGGACCTTTTTGAAGACTATAGGGCCAAAGGAAATATCATGCCAAAACAAAGAGAAAGAAGATTTCTGAGAAACTTCTTTGTGTTCTGTGAAATCATCTCACAGAGTTACAACTTTCCCCTCAAGAAGCCTTTCGCTAAGACAGGTCTTGTGGAATTGGCAAAGTGATATTTGGAAGCCCATAGAGGGCTATGGTGAAAAAGGAAATATCCTCAGATGAAATCTGGAAAGAAGCTTTCTGAGAAACTGCTTAGTGTTCTGCTAATTCATCTCACAGAGTTACATGTGTATTTCGTGGATCTCTTTGCCAGCCTTATTTCTGTGGAATCTGAGAACAGATATTTCGGATCCCATTGATGACTATAGGGCCAAAGGAAATATCCTCCGATAACAAAGAGAAAGAAGCTTTCTGAGAAACTTCTTTGTGTTCTGTGAAATCATTTCACAGAGTTACAGCTTTCCCCTCAAGAAGCCTTTCGCTAAGACAGGTCTTGTCGAATTGGCTAAGTGATATTTGGAAGCCCATAGAGGGCTATGGTGAAAAAGGAAATATCCTCAGATGAAATCTGGAAAGAAGCTTTCTGAGAAACTGCTTAGTGTTCAGTTAATTCATCTCACAGAGGTACATGTGTATTTCGTGGATCTCTTTGCTAGCCTTATTTCTGTGGAATCTGAGAACAGATATTTCGGATCCCTTTGAAGACTATAGGGCCAAAGGAAATATCCTCCCATAACAATGAGAAAGAAGCTTTCTGAGAAACTTCTTTGTGTTCTGTGAAATCATCTCAAGGAGTTACAGCTTCCCCTCCAGAAGCCTTTCGCTAAGACAGTTCTTGTGGAATTGGCAAAGTGATATTTGGAAGCCCATAGAGGGCTATGGTGAAAAAGGAAATATCCTCATATGAAATCTGGAAAGAAGCTTCCTGAGAAACTGCTTAGTGTCCTGTTAATTCATCTCACAGAGTTACATGTGTATTTCGTGGATCTCTTTGCTAGCTTTATTTCTGTGGAATATGAGATCAGATATTTCGGAACCCTTTGAAGACTATAGGGCCATAGGAAATATCATGCCTAAACAAAGAGAAAGAAGCTTTCTGAGAAACTTCTTTGTGTTCTGTGAAATCATCTCACAGAGTTACAGCTTTCCCCTCAAGAAGCCTTTCGCTAAGACAGGTCTTGTGGAATTGGCAAAGTGATATTTGGAAGCCCATAGAGGGCTATGGTGAAAAAGGAAATATCCTCAGATAAAATCTGGAAAGAAGCTTTCTGAGAAACTGCTTAGTGTTCTGTTAATTCATCTCACAGAGTTACATGTGTATTTCCTGCATCTCCTTGCTAGCCTTATTTCTGTGGAATCTGAGAACAGATATTTCGGATCCCTTTGAAAACTATAGGGCCTAGGGAAATATCCTCCGATAACAAAGAGAAAGAAGCTTTCTGAGAAACTTCTTTGTGTTCTGTGAAATCATCTAACAGAGTTACAGCATTCCCCTCAAGAAGCCTTTCGCAAAGACAGTTCTTGTGGAATTGGCAAAGTGATATTTGGAAGCACCTAGAGGGCTATGGTGAAAAAGGAAATATCCTCACAGGAAATCTGGAAAGAAGCTTTCTGAGAAACTTCTTAGTGTTCTGTTAATTCATCTCACAGAGTTACATGTGTATTTCGTGGATCTCTTTGCTAGCCTTATTTCTGTGGAATCTGAGAACAGATATTTCGGATCCCATTGATGACTATAGGGCCAAAGGAAATATCCTCCGATAACAAAGAGAAAGAAGCTTTCTGAGAAACTTCTTTGTGTTCTGTGAAATCATCTCACAGAGTTACAGCTTTCCCCTCAAGAAGCCTTACGCTAAGACAGTTCTTGTGGAATTGGCAAAGTGATATTTGGAAGCCCATAGAGGTCTATGGTGAAAAAGGAAATATCCTCAGATGAAATCTGGAAAGAAGCTTTCTGAGAAACTTCTTAGTGTTCTGTTAATTCATCTCACAGAGTTACATGTGTATTTCGTGGATCTCTTTGCTAGCCTTATTTCTGTGGAATCTGAGAACAGATATTTCGGATCCCTTTGAAGACTATAGGGCCAAAGGAAATATCCTCCGATAACAAAGAGAAAGAAGCTTTCTGAGAAACTTCTTTGTGTTCTGTGAAATCATCTCACAGAGTTACAGCTTTCCCCTCAAGAAGCCTTTCACTAAGACAGTTCTTGTGGAATAGGAAAGTGATATTTGGAAGCCCGTAGAGGGCTATGGTGAAAAAGGAAATATCCTCAGATGAAATCTGGAAAGAAGCTTTCTGAGAAACTGCTTAGTGTTCTGTTAATTCATCTCACAGAGTTACATGTGTATTTCGTGGATATCTTTGCTAGCCTTATTTCTGTTTAATCTGAGAACAGATATTTCGGACCTTTTTGAAGACTATAGGGCCAAAGGAAATATCATGCCAAAACAAAGAGAAAGAAGATTTCTGAGAAACTTCTTTGTGTTCTGTGAAATCATCTCACAGAGTTACAACTTTCCCCTCAAGAAGCCTTTCGCTAAGACAGGTCTTGTGGAATTGGCAAAGTGATATTTGGAAGCCCATAGAGGGCTATGGTGAAAAAGGAAATATCCTCAGATGAAATTTGGAAAGAAGCTTTCTGAGAAACTGCTTAGTGTTCTGTTAATTCATCTCACAGAGTTACATGTGTATTTCGTGGATCTCTTTGCTAGCCTTATTTCTGTGGAATCTGAGAACAGATATTTCGGATCCCTTTGAAGACTATAGGGCGAAGGCAAATATCCTCCGATAACAAAGAGAAAGAAGCTTTCTGAGAAACTTCTTTGTGTTCTGTGAAATCATCTCAAAGAGTTACAGCTTTCCCCTCAAGAAGCCTTTCGCTAAGACAGTTCTTGTGGAATAGGCAAAGTGATATTTGGAAGCCCGTTGACAGCTATGGTGAAAAAGGAAATATCCTCAGATGAAATCTGGAAAGAAGCTTTCTGAGAAACTGCTTAGTGTTCTGTTAATTCATCTCACAGAGTTACATGTGTATTTCGTGGATCTCTTTGCTAGCCTTATTTCTTTGGAATCTGAGAACAGATATTTCGGAACTTTTTGAAGACTATAGGGCCAAAGGAAATATCATGCCAAAAAAAGAGAAAGAAGCTTTCTGCGAAACTTCTTTGTGTTCTGTGAAATCATCTCACAGAGTTACAGCTTTCCCTTCAAGAAGCCTTTCGCTAAGACAGGTCTTGTGGAATTGGCAAAGTGATATTTGGAAGCCCTTAGAGGGCTATGGTAAAAAAGGAAATATCCTCGGATGAAATCTGGAAAGAAGCTTTCTGAGAAACTGCTTAGTGTTCTGTTAATTCATCTCACAGAGTTACATGTGTATTTCGTGGATCTCTTTGCTAGCCTTATTTCTGTGGAATCTGAGAACAGATATTTCGGATCCCTTTGAAGACTATAGGGCCAAAGGAAATATCCTCCGATAACAAAGAGAAAGAAGCTTTCTGAGAAACTTCTTTGTGTTCTGTGAAATCATCTCTCAGAGTTACAGCTTTCTCCTCAAGAAGCCTTTCGCTAAGACAGTTCTTGTGGAATTGGCAAAGTGATATTTGGAAGCCCATAGAGGGCTATGGTGAAAAAGGAAATATCCTCAGATGAAATCTAGAAAGAAGCTTTCTGAGAAACTGCTTAGTGTTCTGTTAATTCATCTCACAGAGTTACATGTGTATTTCGTGGATCTCTTTGCTAGCCTTATTTCTGTGGAATCTGAGAACAGATATTTCGGATCCCTTTGAAAACTATAGGGCCAATGGAAATATCCTCCGATAACAAAGAGAAAGAAGCTTTCTGAGAAACTTCTTTGTGTTCTGTGAAATCATCTCACAGAGTTACAGCTTTCCCCTCAAGAAGCCTTTCGCTAAGACAGTTCTTGTGGAATAGGCAAAGTGATATTTGGAAGCCCATAGAGGGCTACGGTGAAAAAGGAAATATCCTCAGATGAAATCTGGAAAGAAGCTTTCTGAGAAACTGCTTAGTGTTCTGTTAATTCATCTCACAGAGTTACATGTGTATTTCGTGGATATCTTTGCTAGCCTTACTTCTGTGGAATCTGAGAACAGATATTTCGGAACCCTTTGAAGACTATAGGGACAAAGGAAATATCATGCCAAAACAAAGAGAAAGAAGCTTTCTGAGAAACTTCTTTGTGTTCTGTGAAATCATCTCACAGAGTTACAGCTTTCCGCTCAAGAAGCCTTTCGCTAAGACAGTTCTTTTGGAAGTGGCAAAGTGATATTTGGAAGCCCATAGAGGGCTATGGTGAAAAAGGAAATATCCTCAGATGAAATCTGGAAGGAAGCTTTCTGAGAAACTGCTTAGTGTTCTGTTAATTCATCTCACAGAGTTACATGTGTATTTCGTGGATCTCTTTGCTAGCCATATTTCTGTGGAATCTGAGAACAGATATTTCGGATCCCTTTGAAAACTATAGGGCCAAAGGAAATATCCTCCGATAACAAAGAGAAAGAAGCTTTCTGAGAAACTTCTTTGTGTTCTGTGAAATCATCTCACAGAGTTACAGCTTTCCCCTCAAGAAGCCTTTCGCTAAGACAGTTCTTGTGGAATAGGCAAAGTGATATTTGGAAGCCCATAGAGGGCTACGGTGAAAAAGGAAATATCCTCAGATGAAATCTGGAAAGAAGCTTTCTGAGAAACTGCTTAGTGTTCTGTTAATTCATCTCACAGAGTTACATGTGTATTTCGTGGATATCTTTGCTAGCCTTATTTCTGTGGAATCTGAGAACAGATATTTCGGAACCCTTTGAAGACTATAGGGACAAAGGAAATATCATGCCAAAAAAAAGAGAAAGAAGCTTTCTGAGAAACTTCTTTGTGTTCTGTGAAATCATCTCACAGAGTTACAGCTTTCCGCTCAAGAAGCCTTTCGCTAAGACAGTTCTTTTGGAAGTGGCAAAGTGATATTTGGAAGCCCATAGAGGGCTATGGTGAAAAAGGAAATATCCTCAGATGAAATCTGGAAGGAAGCTTTCTGAGAAACTGCTTAGTGTTCTGTTAATTCATCTCACAGAGTTACATGTGTATTTCGTGGATCTCTTTGCTAGCCTTATTTCTGTGGAATCTGAGAACAGATATTTCGGATCCCTTTGAAGACTATAGGGCCAAAGGAAATATCCTCCGATAACAAAGAGAAAGAAGCTTTCTGAGAAACTTCTTTGTGTTCTGTGAAATCATCTCTCAGAGTTACAGCTTTCTCCTCAAGAAGCCTTTCGCTAAGACAGTTCTTGTGGAATTGGCAAAGTGATATTTGGAAGCCCATAGAGGGCTATGGTGAAAAAGGAAATATCCTCAGATGAAATCTAGAAAGAAGCTTTCTGAGAAACTGCTTAGTGTTCTGTTAATTCATCTCACAGAGTTACATGTGTATTTCGTGGATCTCTTTGCTAGCCTTATTTCTGTGGAATCTGAGAACAGATATTTCGGATCCCTTTGAAAACTATAGGGCCAAAGGAAATATCCTCCGATAACAAAGAGAAAGAAGCTTTCTGAGAAACTTCTTTGTGTTCTGTGAAATCATTTCACAGAGTTACAGCTTTCCCCTCAAGAAGCCTTTCGCTAAGACAGTTCTTGTGGAATAGGCAAAGTGATATTTGGAAGCCCATAGAGGGCTACGGTGAAAAAGGAAATATCCTCAGATGAAATATGGAAAGAAGCTTTCTGAGAAACTGCTTAGTGTTCTGTTAATTCATCTCACAGAGTTACATGTGTATTTCGTGGATATCTTTGCTAGCCTTATTTCTGTGGAATCTGAGAACAGATATTTCGGAACCCTTTGAAGACTATAGGGACAAAGGAAATATCATGCCAAAACAAAGAGAAAGAAGCTTTCTGAGAAACTTCTTTGTGTTCTGTGAAATCATCTCACAGAGTTACAGCTTTCCGCTCAAGAAGCCTTTCGCTAAGACAGTTCTTTTGGAAGTGGCAAAGTGATATTTGGAAGCCCATAGAGGGCTATGGTGAAAAAGGAAATATCCTCAGATGAAATCTGGAAGGAAGCTTTCTGAGAAACTGCTTAGTGTTCTGTTAATTCATCTCACAGAGTTACATGTGTATTTCTTGGATCTCTTTGCTAGCCTTATTTCTGTGGAATCTGAGAACAGATATTTCGGATCCCTTTGAAAACTATAGGGCCAAAGGAAATATCCTCCGATAACAAAGAGAAAGAAGCTTTCTGAGAAACTTCTTTGTGTTTTGTGAAATCATCTCACGGAGTTACAGCTTTCCCCTCAAGAACCCTTTCGCTAAGACAGTTCTTGTGGAATTGGCAAAGTGATATTTGGAAGCCCATAGAGGGCTATGGTGAAAAAGGAAATATCCTCAGATGAAATCTGGAAAGAAGCTTTCTGAGAAACTGCTTAGTGTTCTGTTAATTCATCTTACAGAGTTACATCTGTATTTCGTGGATCCCTTTGCTAGCCTTATTTCTGTGGAATCTGAGAACAGATAGTTCGGATCCCATTGAAGACTATAGGGCGAAAGGAAATATCCTCCCATAACGAAGAGAAAGAACCTTTCTGAGAAACTTCTTTGTGTTCTGTGAAATCATCTCACAGAGTTACAGCTTTCTCCTCAAGAACCCTTTCGCTAAGACAGTTCTTGTGGAATTGGCAAAGTGATATTTGGAAGCCCATAGAGGGCTATGGTGAAAAAGGAAATATCCTCAGATGAAATCTGGAAAGAAGCTTTCTGAGAAACTGCTTAGTGTTCTGTTAATTCATCTCACAGAGTTACATGTGTATTTCGTGGATCTCTTTGCTAGCCTTATTTCTGTGGAATCTGAGAACAGATATTTCGGATCCCATTGATGACTATAGGGCCATAGGAAATATCCTCCGATAACAAAGAGAAAGAAGCTTTCTGAGAAACTTCTTTGTGTTCTGTGAAATCATCTCACAGAGTTACAGCTTTCCCCTCAAGAAGCCTTTCGCTCAGACAGTTCTTGTGGAATTGGCAAAGTGATATTTGGAAGCCCATAGAGGGCTATGGTGAAAAAGGAAATATCCTCAGATAAAATCTGGAAAGAAGCTTTCTGAGAAACTGCTTAGTGTTCTGTTAATTCATCTCACAGAGTTACATGTGTATTTCGTGGATCTCTTTGCTAGCCTTATTTCTGTGGAATCTGAGAACAGATATTTCGGATCCCTTTGAAGCCTATAGGGCCAAAGGAAATATCCTCCGATAACAAAGAGAAAGAAGCTTTCTGAGAAACTTCTTTGTGTTCTGTGAAATCATCTCACAGAGTTACAGCTTTCCCCTCAAGTAGCCTTTCGCTAAGACAGTTCTTGTGGAATAGGCAAAGTGATATTTGGAAGACCGTAGAGGGCTATGGTGAAAAAGGAAATATCCTCAGATGACATCTGGAAAGAAGCTTTCTGAGAAACTGCTTAGTGTTCTGTTAATTCATCACACAGAGTTACATGTGTATTTCCTGGATCTCTTTGCTAGACTTATTTCTGTGGAATCTGAGTACAGATATTTCGGAACTTTTTGAAGACTATAGGGCCAAAGGAAATATCATGCCAAAACAAAGAGAAAGAAGCTTTCTGAGAAACTTCTTTGTGTTCTGTGAAATCATCTCACAGAGTTACAGCTTTCCCCTCAAGAAGCCTTTCGCTAAGACAGTTCTTGTGGAATTGGCAAAGTGATATTTGGAAGCCTATAGAGGGCTACGGTGAAAAAGGAAATATCCTCGGATGAAATCTGGAAAGAAGCTTTCTGAGAAACTGCTTAGTGTTCTGTTAATTCATCTCACAGAGTTACATGTGTATTTCGTGGATCTCTTTGCTAGCCTTATTTCTGTGGAATCTGAGAACAGATATTTCGGATCCCATTGATGACTATAGGGCCAAAGGAAATATCCTACGATAACAAAGAGAAAGAAGCCTTCTGAGAAACTTCTTTGTGTTCTGTGAAATCATCTCACAGAGTTACAGCTTTCGCCTCAAGAAGCCTTTCGCTAAGACAGTTCTTGTGGAATTGGCAAAGTGATATTTGGAAGCCCATAGAGGGCTATGGTGAAAAAGGAAATATCCTCATATGAAATCTGGAAAGAAACTTTCTGAGAAACTGCTTAGTGTACTGTTAATTCATCTCACAGAGTTACATGTGTATTTCGTGGATCTCCTTGCTAGCCTTATTTCTGTGGAATATGAGAACAGATATTTCGGAACCCTTTGAAGACTATAGGGCCAAAGGAAATATCATGCATAAACAAAGAGAAAGAAGCTTTCTGAGAAACTTCTTTGTGTTCTGCGAAATCATCTCACAGAGTTACAGCTTTCCCTTCAAGAAGCCTTTCGCTAAGACAGTTCTTGTGGAATTGGCAAAGTGATATTTGGAAGCCCATAGAGGGCTATGGTGTGAAAGGAAATATCCTCAGATAAAATCTGGAAAGAAGCTTTCTGAGAAACTGCTTAGTGTTCTGTTAATTCATCTCACAGAGTTACATGTGTATTTCGTGGATCTCCTTGCTAGCCTAATTTCTGTGGAATCTGAGAACAGATATTTCGGATCCCTTTGAAGCCTATAGGGCCAAAGGAAATATCCTCCGATAACAAAGAGAAAGAAGCTTTCTGAGAAACTTCTTTGTGTTCTGTGAAATCATCTCACAGAGTTACAGCTTTCCCCTCAAGAAGCCTTTCGCTAAGACAGTTCTTGTGGAATAGGCAAAGTGATAATTGGAAGGCCGTAGAGGGCTATGGTGAAAAAGGAAATATCCTCAGATGAAATCTGGAAAGAAACTTTCTGAGAAACTGCTTAGTGTTCTGTTAATTCATCTCACAGAGTTACATGTGTATTTCGTGGATCTCTTTGCCAGCCTTATTTCTGTGGAATCTGAGAACAGATATTTCGGATCCCATTGGTGACTACAGGTCCAAAGGAAATATCCTCCGATAACAAAGAGAAAGAAGCTTTCTGAGCAACTTCTTTGTGTTCTGTGAAATCATCTCACAGAGTTACAGCTTTCCCCTCAAGAAGCCTTTCGCTAAGACAGTTCTTTTGGAAGTGGCAAAGTGATATTTGGAAACCCATAGAGGGCTATGGTGAAAAAGGAAATATCCTCACAGGAAATCTGGAAAGAAGCTTTCTGAGAAACTGCTTTGTGTTCTGTTAATTCATCCCACAGAGTTACATGTGTATTTCGTGGATCTCTTTGCTAGCCTTATTTGTGTGGAATCTGAGAACAGATATTTCGGATCCCTTTGAAAACTATAGGGCCAAAGGAAATATCCTCCGATAAAAAACAGAAAGAAGTTTTCTGAGAAACTTCTTTGTGTTCTGTGAAATCATCTCACAGAGTTGCAGCTTTCCCCTCCAGAAGCCTTTCGCTAAGACAGTTCTTGTGGAATTGGCAAAGTGATATTTGGAAGCACATAGAGGGCTATGGTGAAAAAGGAAATATCCTCACAGGAAATCTGGAAAGAAGCTTTCTGAGAAACTGCTTAGTGTTCTGTTAATTCATCTCACAGAGTTACATGTGTATTTCGTGGATCTCTTTCCTAGCCTTATTTCTGTGGAATCTGAGAACAGATATTTCGGATCCCATTGATGACTATACGGCCAAAGGAAATATCCTACGATAACAAAGAGAAAGAAGCCTTCTGAGAAACTTCTTTGTGTTCTGTGAAATCATCTCTCAGAGTTACAGCTTTCCCTTCAAGAACCCTTTCGCTAAGAGAGTTCTTGTGGAATTGGCAAAGTGATATTTGGAAGCCCATAGAGGGCTGTGGTGAAAAAGGAAATATCCTCAGATGAAATCTGGAAAGAAGCTTTCTGAGAAACTGCTTAGTGTTCTGTTAATTCATCTCACAGAGTTACATGTGTATTTCGTGGATCTCTTTGCTAGCCTAATTTCTGTGGAATCTGAGAACAGATATTTCGGAACCCTTTGAAGCCTATAGGGCCAAAGGAAATATCCTCCGATAACAAAGAGAAAGAAGCTTTCTGAGAAACTTCTTTGTGTTCTGTGAAATCATCTCACAGAGTTACAGCTTTCCCCTCAAGAAGCCTTTCGCTAAGACAGTTCTTGTGGAATTGGCAAAGTGATAATTGGAAGCCCGTAGAGGGCTTTGGTGAAAAAGGAAATATCCTCAGATGAAATCTGGAAAGAAGCTTTCTGAGAAACTTCTTAGTGTTCTGTTAATTCATCTCACAGAGTTACATGTGTATTTCGTGGATCTCTTTGCCAGCCTTATTTCTGTGGAATCTGAGAACAGATATTTCGGATCCCATTGATGACTACAGGTCCAAAGGAAATATCCTCCGATAACAAAGAGAAAGAAGCTTTCTGAGAAACTTCTTTGTGTTCTGTGAAATCATCTCACAGAGTTACAGCTTTCCCCTCAAGAAGCCTTTCGCTAAGACAGTTCTTTTGGAAGTGGCAAAGTGATATTTGGAAGCCCATAGAGGGCTATGGTGAAAAAGGAAATATCCTCACAGGAAATCTGGAAAGAAGCTTTCTGAGAAACTGCTTTGTGTTCTGTTAATTCATCCCACAGAGTTACATGTGTATGTCGTGGATCTCTTTGCTAGCCTTATTTCTGTGGAATCTGAGAACAGATATTTCGGATCCCTTTGAAAACTATAGGGCCAAAGGAAATATCCTCCGATAAAAAAGAGAAAGAAGCTTTCTGAGAAACTTCTTTGTGTTCTGTGAAATCATCTCACAGAGTTGCAGCTTTCCCCTCCAGAAGCCTTTCGCTAAGACAGTTCTTGTGGAATTGGCAAAGTGATATTTGGAAGCCCATAGAGGGCTATGGTGAAAAAGGAAATATCCTCAGATGAAATCTGGAAAGAAGCTTTCTGAGAAACTGCTTAGTGTTCTGTTAATTCATCTTACAGAGTTACATCTGTATTTCGTGGATCCCTTTGCTAGCCTTATTTCTGTGGAATCTGAGAACAGATAGTTCGGATCCCATTGAAGACTATAGGGTGAAAGGAAATATCCTCCCATAACGAAGAGAAAGAACCTTTCTGAGAAACTTCTTTGTGTTCTGTGAAATCATCTCACAGAGTTACAGCTTTCTCCTCAAGAACCCTTTCGCTAAGACAGTTCTTGTGGAATTGGCAAAGTGATATTTGGAAGCACATAGAGGGCTATGGTGAAAAAGGAAATATCCTCAGATGAAATCTGGAAAGAAGCTTTCTGAGAAACTGCTTAGTGTTCTGTTAATTCATCTTACAGAGTTACATCTGTATTTCGTGGATCCCTTTGCTAGCCTTATTTCTGTGGAATCTGAGAACAGATAGTTCGGATCCCATTGAAGACTATAGGGCGAAAGGAAATATCCTCCCATAACGAAGAGAAAGAACCTTTCTGAGAAACTTCTTTGTGTTCTGTGAAATCATCTCACAGAGTTACAGCTTTCTCCTCAAGAACCCTTTCGCTAAGACAGTTCTTGTGGAATTGGCAAAGTGATATTTGGAAGCCCATAGAGGGCTATGGTGAAAAAGGAAATATCCTCAGATGAAATCTGGAAAGAAGCTTTCTGAGAAACTGCTTAGTGTTCTGTTAATTCATCTCACAGAGTTACATGTGTATTTCGTGGATCTCTTTGCTAGCCTTATTTCTGTGGAATCTGAGAACAGATATTTCGGATCCCTTTGAAGACTATAGGGCCAAAGGAAATATCCTCCCATAACAATGAGAAAGAAGCTTTCTGAGAAACTTCTTTGTGTTCTGTGAAATCATCTCAAGGAGTTCCAGCTTCCCCTCCAGAAGCCTTTCGCTAAGACAGTTCTTGTGAAATTGGCAAAGTGATATTTGGAAGCCCATAGAGGGCTATGGTGAAAAAGGAAATATCCTCATATGAAATCTGGAAAGAAGCTTTCTGAGAAACTGCTTAGTGTTCTGTTAATTCATCTCACAGAGTTACATGTGTATTTCGTGGATCTCTTTGCTAGCCTTATTTCTGTGGAATCTGAGAACAGATATTTCGGAACCCTTTGAAGACTATAGTGCCAAAGGAAATATCATGCCTAAACAAAGAGAAAGAAGCTTTCTGAGAAACTTCTTTGTGTTCTGTGAAATCATCTCACAGAGTTACAGCTTTCCCCTCAAGAAGCCTTTCGCTAAGACGGTTCTTGTGGAATTGGCAAAGTGATATTTGGAAGCCCATAGAGGGCTATGGTGAAAAAGGAAATATCCTCAGATAAAATCTGGAAAGAAGCTTTCTGAGAAACTGCTTAGTGTTCTGTTAATTCAACTCACAGAGTTACATGTGTATTTCGTGCATCTCCTTGCTAGCCTTATTTCTGTGGAATCTGAGAACAGATATTTCGGATCCCTTTGAAAACTATAGGGCCAAAGGAAATATCCTCCGATAAAAAAGAGAAAGAAGCTTTCTGAGAAACTTCTTTGTGTTCTGTGAAATCATCTCACAGAGTTGCAGCTTTCCCCTCCAGAAGCCTTTCGCTAAGACAGTTCTTGTGGAATTGGCAAAGTGATATTTGGAAGCCCATAGAGGGCTATGGTGAAAAAGGAAATATCCTCAGATGAAATCTGGAAAGAAGCTTTCTGAGAAACTGCTTAGTGTTCTGTTAATTCATCTTACAGAGTTACATCTGTATTTCGTGGATCCCTTTGCTAGCCTTATTTCTGTGGAATCTGAGAACAGATAGTTCGGATCCCATTGAAGACTATAGGGCGAAAGGAAATATCCTCCCATAACGAAGAGAAAGAACCTTTCTGAGAAACTTCTTTGTGTTCTGTGAAATCATCTCACAGAGTTACAGCTTTCTCCTCAAGAACCCTTTCGCTAAGACAGTTCTTGTGGAATTGGCAAAGTGATATTTGGAAGCACATAGAGGGCTATGGTGAAAAAGGAAATATCCTCAGATGAAATCTGGAAAGAAGCTTTCTGAGAAACTGCTTAGTGTTCTGTTAATTCATCTTACAGAGTTACATCTGTATTTCGTGGATCCCTTTGCTAGCCTTATTTCTGTGGAATCTGAGAACAGATAGTTCGGATCCCATTGAAGACTATAGGGCGAAAGGAAATATCCTCCCATAACGAAGAGAAAGAACCTTTCTGAGAAACTTCTTTGTGTTCTGTGAAATCATCTCACAGAGTTACAGCTTTCTCCTCAAGAACCCTTTCGCTAAGACAGTTCTTGTGGAATTGGCAAAGTGATATTTGGAAGCCCATAGAGGGCTATGGTGAAAAAGGAAATATCCTCAGATGAAATCTGGAAAGAAGCTTTCTGAGAAACTGCTTAGTGTTCTGTTAATTCATCTCACAGAGTTACATGTGTATTTCGTGGATCTCTTTGCTAGCCTTATTTCTGTGGAATCTGAGAACAGATATTTCGGATCCCTTTGAAGACTATAGGGCCAAAGGAAATATCCTCCCATAACAATGAGAAAGAAGCTTTCTGAGAAACTTCTTTGTGTTCTGTGAAATCATCTCAAGGAGTTCCAGCTTCCCCTCCAGAAGCCTTTCGCTAAGACAGTTCTTGTGAAATTGGCAAAGTGATATTTGGAAGCCCATAGAGGGCTATGGTGAAAAAGGAAATATCCTCATATGAAATCTGGAAAGAAGCTTTCTGAGAAACTGCTTAGTGTTCTGTTAATTCATCTCACAGAGTTACATGTGTATTTCGTGGATCTCTTTGCTAGCCTTATTTCTGTGGAATCTGAGAACAGATATTTCGGAACCCTTTGAAGACTATAGTGCCAAAGGAAATATCATGCCTAAACAAAGAGAAAGAAGCTTTCTGAGAAACTTCTTTGTGTTCTGTGAAATCATCTCACAGAGTTACAGCTTTCCCCTCAAGAAGCCTTTCGCTAAGACGGTTCTTGTGGAATTGGCAAAGTGATATTTGGAAGCCCATAGAGGGCTATGGTGAAAAAGGAAATATCCTCAGATAAAATCTGGAAAGAAGCTTTCTGAGAAACTGCTTAGTGTTCTGTTAATTCAACTCACAGAGTTACATGTGTATTTCGTGCATCTCCTTGCTAGCCTTATTTCTGTGGAATCTGAGAACAGATATTTCGGATCCCTTTGAAAACTATAGGGCCAAGAGAAATAGCCTCCGATAACAAAGAAATAGAAGCTTTCTGAGAAACTTCTTTGTGTTCTGTGAAATCATCTCACAGAGTTACAGCTTTCCCCTCAAGAAGCCTTTCGCTAAGACAGTTCTTTTGGAATTGGCAAAGTGATATTTGGAAGTACATAGAGGGCTATGGTGAAAAAGGAAATATCCTCACAGGAAATCTGGAGAGAAGCTTTCTGAGAAACTTTTCAGTGTTCTGTTAATTCATCTCACAGAGTTACATGTGTATTTCGTGGATCTCTTTGCTAGCCTTATTTCTGTGAAATCTGAGAACAGATATTTCGGATCCCATTGATGACTATAGGGCCAAAGGAAATATCCTCCGATAACAAAGAGAAAGAAGCTTTCTGAGAAACTTCTTTGTGTTCTGTGAAATCATCTCACAGAGTTACAGCTTTCCCCTCAAGAAGCCTTTCGCTAAGACAGTTCTTGTGGAATTGGCAAAGTGATATTTGGAAGCCCATAGAGGGCTATGGTGAAAAAGGAAATATCCTCACAGGAAATCTGGAAAGAAGCTTTCTGAGAAACTGCTTAGTGTTCTGTTAATTCATCTCACAGAGTTACATGTGTATTTCGTGGATCTCTTTGCTAGCCTTATTTCTGTGGAATCTGAGAACAGATATTTCGGATCCCTTTGAAGCCTATAGGGCCAAAGGAAATATCCTCCGATAACAAAGAGAAAGAAGCTTTCTGAGAAACTTCTTTGTGTTCTGTGAAATCATCTCACAGAGTTACAGCTTTCCCCTCAAGTAGCCTTTCGCTAAGACAGTTCTTGTGGAATAGGCAAAGTGATATTTGGAAGACCGTAGAGGGCTATGGTGAAAAAGGAAATATCCTCAGATGACATCTGGAAAGAAGCTTTCTGAGAAACTGCTTAGTGTTCTGTTAATTCATCACACAGAGTTACATGTGTATTTCCTGGATCTCTTTGCTAGACTTATTTCTGTGGAATCTGAGAACAGATATTTCGGAACTTTTTGAAGACTATAGGGCCAAAGGAAATATCATTCCAAAACAAAGAGAAAGAAGCTTTCTGAGAAACTTCTTTGTGTTCTGTGAAATCATCTCACAGAGTTACAGCTTTCCCCTCAAGAAGCCTTTCGCTAAGACAGTTCTTGTGGAATTGGCAAAGTGATATTTGGAAGCCTATAGAGGGCTACGGTGAAAAAGGAAATATCCTCGGATGAAATCTGGAAAGAAGCTTTCTGAGAAACTGCTTAGTGTTCTGTTAATTCATCTCACAGAGTTACATGTGTATTTCGTGGATCTCTTTGCTAGCCTTATTTCTGTGGAATCTGAGAACAGATATTTCGGATCCCATTGATGACTATAGGGCCAAAGGAAATATCCTACGATAACAAAGAGAAAGAAGCCTTCTGAGAAACTTCTTTGTGTTCTGTGAAATCATCTCACAGAGTTACAGCTTTCCCCTCAAGAAGCCTTTCGCTAAGACAGTTCTTGTGGAATTGGCAAAGTGATATTTGGAAGCCCATAGAGGGCTATGGTGAAAAAGGAAATATCCTCATATGAAATCTGGAAAGAAACTTTCTGTGAAACTGCTTAGTGTTCTGTTAATTCATCTCACAGAGTTACATGTGTATTTCGTGGATCTCCTTGCTAGCCTTATTTCTGTGGAATATGAGAACAGATATTTCGGAACCCTTTGAAGACTATGGGGCCAAAGGAAATATCATGCATAAACAAAGAGAAAGAAGCTTTCTGAGAAACTTCTTTGTGTTCTGCGAAATCATCTCACAGAGTTACAGCTTTCCCTTCAAGAAGCCTTTCGCTAAGACAGTTCTTGTGGAATTGGCAAAGTGATATTTGGAAGCCCATAGAGGGCTATGGTGTAAAAGGAAATATCCTCAGATAAAATCTGGAAAGAAGCTTTCTGAGAAACTGCTTAGTGTTCTGTTAATTCATCTCACAGAGTTACATGTGTATTTCGTGGATCTCCTTGCTAGCCTAATTTCTGTGGAATCTGAGAACAGATATTTCGGATCCCTTTGAAGCCTATAGGGCCAAAGGAAATATCCTCCGATAACAAAGAGAAAGAAGCTTTCTGAGAAACTTCTTTGTGTTCTGTGAAATCACCTCACAGAGTTACAGCTTTCCCCTCAAGAAGCCTTTCGCTAAGACAGTTCTTGTGGAATAGGCAAAGTGATAATTGGAAGGCCGTAGAGGGCTATGGTGAAAAAGGAAATATCCTCAGATGAAATCTGGAAAGAAGCTTTCTGAGAAACTGCTTAGTGTTCTGTTAATTCATCTCACAGAGTTACATGTGTATTTCGTGGATCTCTTTGCCAGCCTTATTTCTGTGGAATCTGAGAACAGATATTTCGGATCCCATTGATGACTACAGGTCCAAAGGAAATATCCTCCGATAACAAAGAGAAAGAAGCTTTCTGAGAAACTTCTTTGTGTTCTGTGAAATCATCTCACAGAGTTACAGCTTTCCCCTCAAGAAGCCTTTCGCTAAGACAGTTCTTTTGGAAGTGGCAAAGTGATATTTGGAAGCCCATAGAGGGCTATGGTGAAAAAGGAAATATCCTCACAGGAAATCTGGAAAGAAGCTTTCTGAGAAACTGCTTTGTGTTCTGTTAATTCATCCCACAGAGTTACATGTGTATTTCGTGGATCTCTTTGCTAGCCTTATTTGTGTGGAATCTGAGAACAGATATTTCGGATCCCTTTGAAAACTATAGGGCCAAAGGAAATATCCTCCGATAAAAAAGAGAAAGAAGCTTTCTGAGAAACTTCTTTGTGTTCTGTGAAATCATCTCACAGAGTTGCAGCTTTCCCCTCCAGAAGCCTTTCGCTAAGACAGTTCTTGTGGAACTGGCAAAGTGATATTTGGAAGCACATAGAGGGCTATGGTGAAAAAGGAAATATCCTCACAGGAAATCTGGATAGAAGCTTTCTGAGAAACTGCTTAGTGTTCTGTTAATTCATCTCACAGAGTTACATGTGTATTTCGTGGATCTCTTTCCTAGCCTTATTTCTGTGGAATCTGAGAACAGATATTTCGGATCCCATTGATGACTATACGGCCAAAGGAAATATCCTATGATAACAAAGAGAAAGAAGCCTTCTGAGAAACTTCTTTGTGTTCTGTGAAATCATCTCTCAGAGTTACAGCTTTCCCCTCAAGAACCCTTTCGCTAAGAGAGTTCTTGTGGAATTGGCAAAGTGATATTTGGAAGCCCATAGAGGGCTATGGTGAAAAAGGAAATATCCTCAGATGAAATCTGGAAAGAAGCTTTCTGAGAAACTGCTTAGTGTTCTGTTAATTGAGCTCACAGAGTTACATGTGTATTTCGTGGATCTCTTTGCTAGCCTTATTTCTGTGGAATCTGAGAACAGATATTTCGGATCCCTTTGAAAACTATAGGGCCAAAGGAAATATCCTCCGATAACAAAGAGAAAGAAGCTTTCTGAGAAACTTCTTTGTGTTCTGTGAAATCATCTCACAGAGTTACAGCTTTCCCCTCAAGAAGCCTTTCGCTAAGACAGTTCTTGTGGAATTGGCAAAGTGATATTTGGAAGCACATAGAGGGCTATGGTGAAAAAGGAAATATCCTCAGATGAAATCGGGAAAGAAGCTTTCTGAGAAACTGCTTAGTGTTCTGTTAATTCATCTCACAGAGTTACATGTGTATTTCGTGGATCTCTTTGCTAGCCTTATTTCTGTGGAATCTGAGAACAGATATTTCGGATCCCATTGATGACTATATGGCCAAAGGAAATATCCTACGATAACAAAGAGAAAGAAGCCTTCTGAGAAACTTCTTTGTGTTCTGTGAAATCACCTCACGGAGTTACAGCGTTCCCCTCAAGAAGCCTTTCGCTAAGACAGGTCTTGTGGAATTGGCAAAGTGATATTTGGAAGCCCATAGAGGGCTACGGTGAAAAAGGAAATATCCTCAGATGAAATCTGGAAAGAAGCTTTCTGAGAAACTGCTTAGTGTTCTGTTAATTCATCTCACAGAGTTACATGTGTATTTCGTGGATCCCTTTGCTAGCCTTTTTTCTTTGGAATCTGAGAACAGATATTTCGGAACCCTTTGAAGACTATAGGGCCAAAGGAAATATCATGCCAAAAGAAAGAGAAAGAAGCTTTCTGAGGAACTTCTTTGTGTTCTGTGAAATCATCTCACAGAGTTACAGCTTTCTCCTCAAGAACCCTTTCGCTAAGACAGTTCTTGTGGAATTGGCAAAGTGATATTTGGAAGCCCATAGAGGGCTATGGTGAAAAAGGAAATATCCTCAGATGAAATCTGGAAAGAAGCTTTCTGAGAAACTGCTTAGTGTTCTGCTAATTCACCTTACAGAGTTACATCTGTATTTCGTGGATCTCTTTGCTAGCCTTATTTCTGTGGAATCTGAGAACAGATAGTTCGGATCCCATTGAAGACTATAGGGCTAAAGGAAATATCCTCCCATAACAAAGAGAAAGAACGTTTCTGAGTAACTTCTTTGTGTTCTGTGAAATCATCTCACAGAGTTACAGCTTTCTCCTCAAGAACCCTTTCGCTAAGACAGTTCTTGTGGAATTGGCAAAGTGATATTTGGAAGCCCTTAGGGGGCTATGGTGAAAAAGGAAATATCCTCAGATAAAATCTGGAAAGAAGCTTTCTGAGAAACTGCTTAGTGTTCTGTTAATTCATCTCACAGAGTTACATGTGTATTTCGTGGATCTCTTTGCTAGCCTTATTTCTGTGGAATCTGAGAACACATATTTCGGATCCCATTGATGACTATAGGGCCAAAGGAAATATCCTCCGATAACAAAGAGAAAGAAGCCTTCTGAGAAACTTCTTTGTGTTCTGTGAAATCATCTCACAGAGTTACAGCTTTCCCCTCAAGAAGCCTTTCGCTAAGACAGTTCTTGTGGAATTGGCAAAGTGATATTTGGAAGCCCCTAGAGGTCTATGGTGAAAAAGGAAATATCCTTCGATGAAATCTGGAAAGAAGCTTTCTGAGAAACTGCTTAGTGTTCTGTTAATTCATCTCACAGAGTTACATGTGTATTTCGTGGATCTCTTTGCTAGCCTTGTTTCTGTGGAATCTGAGAACAGATATTTCGGAACCCTTTGAAGACTACAGGGCCAAAGGAAATATCATGCCAAAACAAAGAGAAAGAAGCTTTCTGAGAAACTTCTTTGTGTTCTGTGAAATCATCTCACAGAGTTACAGCTTTCCCCTCAAGAAGCCTTTCGCTAAGACAGTTCTTGTGGAATTGGCAAAGTGATATTTGGAAGCCCATAGAGGGCTATGGTGAAAAAGGAAATATCCTCAGATAAAATCTGTAAAGAAGCTGTCTGAGAAACTGCTTAGTGTTCTGTTAATTCATCTTACAGAGTTACATGTGTATTTCGTGGATCTCCTTGCTAGCCTTATTTCTGTGGAATCTGAGAACAGATATTTCGGATCCCTTTGAAAACTATAGGGTCAAGGGAAATATCCTCCGATAACAAAGAGAAAGAAGCTTTCTGAGAAACTTCTTTGTGTTCTGTGAAATCATCTCACAGAGTTACAGCTTTCCCCTCAAGAAGCCTTTCGCTAAGACAGTTCTTGTGGAATTGGCAAAGTGATATTTGGAAGCCTAGAGAGGACTATGGTGAAAAAAGAAATATCCTCGGATGAAATCTGGAAAGAAGCTTTCAGAGAAACTGCTTAGTGTTCTGTTAATTCATCTCACAGAGTTACATGTGTATTTCGTGGATCTCGTTGCTAGCCTTATTTTTGTGGAATATGAGAACAGATATTTCGGATCCCTTTGAAGACTATAGGGCCAAAGGAAATATCCTCCGATAACAAAGAGAAAGAAGCTTTCTGAGAAACTTCTTTGTGTTCTGTGAAATCATCTCTCAGAGTTACAGCTTTCTCCTCAAGAAGCCTTTCGCTAAGACAGTTCTTGTGGAATTGGCAAAGTGATATTTGGAAGCCCTTAGAGGGCTATGGTGAAAAAGGAAATATCCTCAGATGAAATCTGGAAAGAAGCTTTCTGAGAAACTGCTTAGTGTTCTGTTAATTCATCTCACAGAGTTACATGTGTATTTCGTGGATCTCTTTGCTAGCCTTGTTTCTGTGGAATCTGAGAACAGATATTTCGGAACCCTTTGAAGACTACAGGGCCAAAGGAAATATCATGCCAAAACAAAGAGAAAGAAGCTTTCTGAGAAACTTCTTTGTGTTCTGTGAAATCATCTCACAGAGTTACAGCTTTCCCCTCAGGAAGCCTTTCGCTAAGACAGTTCTTGTGGAATTGGCAAAGCGATATTTGGAAGCCCCTAGAGGGCTATGGTGAAAAAGGAAATATCCTCAGATAAAATCTGGAAAGAAGCTTTCTGAGAAACTGCTTAGTGTTCTGTTAATTCTTCTCACAGACTTACATGTGTATTTCCTGCATCTCCTTGCTAGCCTTATTTCTGTGGAATCTGAGAACAGATATTTCGGATCCCTTTGAAAACTATAGGGTCAAGGGAAATATCCTCCGATAACAAAGAGAAAGAAGCTTTCTGAGAAACTTCTTTGTGTTCTGTGAAATCATCTCACAGAGTTACAGCTTTCCCCTCAGGAAGCCTTTCGCTAAGACAGTTCTTGTGGAATTGGCAAAGTGATATTTGGAAGCCCATAGAGGGCTATGGTGAAAAAGGAAATATCCTCAGATGAAATCTGGAAAGAAGCTTTCTGAGAAACTGCTTAGTGTTCTGTTAATTCATCTCACAGAGTTACATGTGTATTTCGTGGATCTCTTTGCTAGCCTTATTTCTGTGGAATCTGAGAACAGATAGTTCGGATCCCTTTGAAGACTATAGGGCCAAAGGAAATATCCTCCCATAACAATGAGAAAGAAGCTTTCTCAGAAACTTCTTTGTGTTCTGTGAAATCATCTCAAGGAGTTACAGCTTCCCCTCCAGAAGCCTTTCGCTAAGACAGTTCTTGTGGAATTGGCAAAGTGATATTTGGAAGCCCATAGAGGGCTATGGTGAAAAAGGAAATATCCTCAGATGAAATCTGGAAAGAAGCTTTCTGAGAAACTGCTTAGTGTTCTGTTAATTCAGCTCACAGAGTTACATGTGTATTTCGTGGATCTCTTTGCTAGCCTTATTTCTGTGGAATCTGAGAACAGATATTTCGGATCCCTTTGAAAACTATAGGGCCAAAGGAAATATCCTCCGATAACAAAGAGAAAGAAGCTTTCTGAGAAACTTCTTTGTGTTCTGTGAAATCATCTCACAGAGTTACAGCTTTCCCCTCAAGAAGCCTTTCGCTAAGACAGTTCTTGTGGAATTGGCAAAGTGATATTTGGAAGCACATAGAGGGCTATGGTGAAAAAGGAAATATCCTCAGATGAAATCGGGAAAGAAGCTTTCTGAGAAACTGCTTAGTGTTCTGTTAATTCATCTCACAGAGTTACATGTGTATTTCGTGTATCTCTTTGCTAGCCTTATTTCTGTGGAATCTGAGAACAGATATTTCGGATCCCATTGATGACTATATGGCCAAAGGAAATATCCTACGATAACAAAGAGAAAGAAGCCTTCTGAGAAACTTCTTTGTGTTCTGTGAAATCATCTCACGGAGTTACAGCGTTCCCCTCAAGAAGCCTTTCGCTAAGACAGGTCTTGTGGAATTGGCAAAGTGATATTTGGAAGCCCATAGAGGGCTACGGTGAAAAAGGAAATATCCTCAGATGAAATCTGGAAAGAAGCTTTCTGAGAAACTGCTTAGTGTTCTGTGAATTCATCCCACAGAGTTACATGTGTATTTCGTGGATCTCTTTGCTAGCCTTATTTCTGTGGAATCTGAGAACAGATATTTCGGATCCCTTTGAAGACTATAGGGCCAAAGGAAATATCCTCCCATAACAAAGAGAAAGAAGCTTTCTGAGAAACTTCTTTGTGTTCTGTGAAATCATCTCACAGAGTTACAGCTTTCCCCTCAAGAAGCCTTTCGCTAAGACAGTTCTTGTGGAATAGGCAAAGTGATATTTGGAAGCCCATAGAGGGCTATGGTGAAAAAGGAAATATCCTCAGATGAAATCTGGAAAGAAGCTTTCTGAGAAACTGCTTAGTGTTCTGTTAATTCATCTCACAGAGTTACATGTGTATTTCGTGGATCTCTTTGCTAGCCTTTTTTCTTTGGAATCTGAGAACAGATATTTCGGAACCCTTTGAAGACTATAGGGCCAAAGGAAATATCATGCCAAAAAAAAGAGAAAGAAGCTTTCTGAGGAACTTCTTTGTGTTCTGTGAAATCATCTCACAGAGTTACAGCTTTCTCCTCAAGAACCCTTTGGCTAAGACAGTTCTTGTGGAATTGGCAAAGTGATATTTGGAAGCCCATAGAGGGCTATGGTGAAAAAGGAAATATCCTCAGATGAAATCTGGAAAGAAGCTTTCTGAGAAACTGCTTAGTGTTCTGCTAATTCACCTTACAGAGTTACATCTGTATTTCGTGGATCTCTTTGCTAGCCTTATTTCTGTGGAATCTGAGAACAGATAGTTCGGATCCCATTGAAGACTATAGGGCGAAAGGAAATATCCTCCCATAACAAAGAGAAAGAACCTTTCTGAGGAACTTCTTTGTGTTCTCTGAAATCATCTCACAGAGTTACAGCTTTCTCCTCAAGAACCCTTTCGCTAAGACAGTTCTTGTGGAATTGGCAAAGTGATATTTGGAAGCCCTTAGGGGGCTATGGTGAAAAAGGAAATATCCTCAGATAAAATCTGGAAAGAAGCTTTCTGAGAAACTGCTTAGTGTTCTGTTAATTCATCTCACAGAGTTACATGTGTATTTCGTGGATCTCTTTGCTAGCCTTATTTCTGTGGAATCTGAGAACACATATTTCGGATCCCATTGATGACTATAGGGCCAAAGGAAATATCCTCCGATAACAAAGAGAAAGAAGCCTTCTGAGAAACTTCTTTGTGTTCTGTGAAATCATCTCACAGAGTTACAGCTTTCCCCTCAAGAAGCCTTTCGCTAAGACAGTTCTTGTGGAATTGGCAAAGTGATATTTGGAAGCCCCTACAGGTCTATGGTGAAAAAGGAAATATCCTTCGATGAAATCTGGAAAGAAGCTTTCTGAGAAACTGCTTAGTGTTCTGTTAATTCATCTCACAGAGTTACATGTGTATTTCGTGGATCTCTTTGCTAGCCTTGTTTCTGTGGAATCTGAGAACAGATATTTCGGAACCCTTTGAAGACTACAGGGCCAAAGGAAATATCATGCCAAAACAAAGAGAAAGAAGCTTTCTGAGAAACTTCTTTGTGTTCTGTGAAATCATCTCACAGAGTTACAGCTTTCCCCTCAAGAAGCCTTTCGCTAAGACAGTTCTTGTGGAATTGGCAAAGTGATATTTGGAAGCCCATAGAGGGCTATGGTGAAAAAGGAAATATCCTCAGATGAAATCGGGAAAGAAGCTTTCTGAGAAACTGCTTAGTGTTCTGTTAATTCATCTCACAGAGTTACATGTGTATTTCGTGGATCTCTTTGCTAGCCTTATTTCTGTGGAATCTGAGAACAGATATTTCGGATCCCATTGATGACTATATGGCCAAAGGAAATATCCTACGATAACAAAGAGAAAGAAGCCTTCTGAGAAACTTCTTTGTGTTCTGTGAAATCACCTCACGGAGTTACAGCGTTCCCCTCAAGAAGCCTTTCGCTAAGACAGGTCTTGTGGAATTGGCAAAGTGATATTTGGAAGCCCATAGAGGGCTACGGTGAAAAAGGAAATATCCTCAGATGAAATCTGGAAAGAAGCTTTCTGAGAAACTGCTTAGTGTTCTGTGAATTCATCCCACAGAGTTACATGTGTATTTCGTGGATCTCTTTGCTAGCCTTATTTCTGTGGAATCTGAGAACAGATATTTCGGATCCCTTTGAAGACTATAGGGCCAAAGGAAATATCCTCCCATAACAAAGAGAAAGAAGCTTTCTGAGAAACTTCTTTGTGTTCTGTGAAATCATCTCACAGAGTTACAGCTTTCCCCTCAAGAAGCCTTTCGCTAAGACAGTTCTTGTGGAATAGGCAAAGTGATATTTGGAAGCCCATAGAGGGCTATGGTGAAAAAGGAAATATCCTCAGATGAAATCTGGAAAGAAGCTTTCTGAGAAACTGCTTAGTGTTCTGTTAATTCATCTCACAGAGTTACATGTGTATTTCGTGGATCTCTTTGCTAGCCTTATTTCTGTGGAATCTGAGAACAGATATTTCGGATCCATTTGAAGACTATAGGGCCAAAGGAAATATCCTCCGATAACAAAGAGAAAGAAGCTTTCTGAGAAACTTCTTTGTGTTCTGTGAAATCATCTCACAGAGTTACAGCTTTCCCCTCAAGAAGCCTTTCCCTAAGACAGTTCTTGTGGAATACGCAAAGTGATATTTGGAAGCACATAGACGGCTATGGTGAAAAAGGAAATATCCTCAGATGAAATCTGGAAAGAAGCTTTCTGAGAAACTGCTTAGTGTTCTGTTAATTCATCTCACAGAGTTACATGTGTATTTCGTGGATCTCTTTGCTAGCCTTATTTCTGTGGAATCTGAGAACAGATATTTCGGATCCCATTGATGACTATAGGCCCAAAGGAAATATCCTCCGATAACAAAGAGAAAGAAGCTTTCTGAGAAACTTCTTTGTGTTCTGTGAAATCATCTCACAGAGTTACAGCTTTCCCCTCAAGAAGCCTTTCGCTAAGACAGTTCTTGTGGAATAGGCAAAGTGATATTTGGAAGCCCGTAGAGGGCTATGGTGAAAAAGGAAATATCCTCAGATAAAATCTGGAAAGAAGCTTTCTGAGAAACTGCTTAGTGTTCTGTTAATTCATCTCACAGAGTTACATGTGTATTTCGTGGATCTCTTTGCCAGCCTTATTTCTGTGGAATCTGAGAACAGATATTTCGGATCCCAATGATGACTACAGGTCCAAAGGAAATATCCTCCGATAACAAAGAGAAAGAAGCTTTCTGAGAAACTTCTTTGTGTTCTGTGAAATCATCTCACAGAGTTACAGCTTTCCCCTCAAGAAGCCTTTCGCTAAGACAGTTCTTGTGGAATTGGCAAAGTGATATTTGGAAGCCTACAGAGGACTATGGTGAAAAAGGAAATATCCTCGGATGAAATCTGGAAAGAAGCTTTCAGAGAAACTGCTTAGTGTTCTGTTAATTCATCTCACAGAGTTACATGTGTATTTCGTGGATCTCTTTGCTAGCCTTATTTTTGTGGAATCTGAGAACAGATATTTCGGATCCCTTTGAAGACTATAGGGCCAAAGGAAATATCCTCCGATAACAAAGAGAAAGAAGCTTTCTGAGAAACTTCTTTGTGTTCTGTGAAATCATCTCTCAATGTTACAGCTTTCTCCTCAAGAAGCCTTTCGCTAAGACAGTTCTTGTGGAATTGGCAAAGTGATATTTGGAAGCCCTTAGAGGGCTATGGTGAAAAAGGAAATATCCTCACATGAAATCTGGAAAGAAGCTTTCTGAGAAACTGCTTAGTGTTCTGTTAATTCATCTCACAGAGTTACATGTGTATTTCGTGGATCTCTTTGCTAGCCTCATTTCTGTGGAATCTGAGAACAGATATTTCGGATCCCTTTGAAAACTATAGGGCCAAAGGAAATATCCTCCGATAACAAAGAGAAAGAAGCTTTCTGAGAAACTTCTTTGTTTTCTGTGAAATCATCTCACAGAGTTACTGCTTTCCCCTCAAGAAGCCTTTCGCTAAGACAGGTCTTGTGGAATTGGCAAAGTGATATTTGGAAGCCCATAGAGGGCTATGGTGAAAAAGGAAATATCCTCATATGATATCTGGAAAGAAGCTTTCTGAGAAACTGCTTAGTGTTCTGTTAATTCATCTCACAGAGTTACATGTGTATTTCGTGGATCTCTTTGCTAGCCTTATTTCTGTGGAATCTGAGAACAGATATTTCGGAACCCTTTGAAGACTATAGGGCCAAAGGAAATATCATGCCAAAACAAAGAGAAAGAAGCTTTCTGAGAAACTTCTTTGTTTTCTGTGAAATCATCTCACAGAGTTACAGCTTTCCCCTCAAGAAGCCTTTCGCTAAGACAGTTCTTTTGGAAGTGGCAAAGTGATATTTGGAAGCGCATAGAGGGCTATGGTGAAAAAGGAAATATCCTCAGATGAAATCTGGAAAGAAGCTTTCTGAGAAACTGCTTAGTGTTCTGTTAATTCATCTCACAGAGTTACATGTGTATTTCGTGGATCTCTTTGCTAGCCTTATTTCTGTGGAATCTGAGAACAGATATTTCGGATCCCTTTGAAAACTATAGGGCCAAAGGAAATATCCTCCGATAAGAAAGAGAAAGAAGCTTTCTGAGAAACTTCTTTGTGTTCTGTGAAATCATCTCACAGAGTTACAGCTTTCTCCTCAAGAAGCCTTTCGCTAAGACAGTTCTTGTGGAATTGGCAAAGTGATATTTGGAAGCACATAGAGGGCTATGGTGAAAAAGGAAATATCCTCAGATGAAATCTGGAAAGAAGCTTTCTGAGAAACTGCTTAGAGTTCTGTTAATTCATCTCACAGAGTTACATGTGTATTTCGTGGATCTCTTTGCTAGCCTTATTTCTGTGGAATCTGAGAACAGATATTTCGGATCCCATTGATGACTATACGGCCAAAGGAAATAACCTACGATAACAAAGAGAAAGAAGCCTTCTGAGAAACTTCTTTGTGTTCTGTGAAATCATCTCACGGAGTTACAGCTTTCCCCTCAAGAACCCTTTCGCTAAGACAGTTCCTGTGGAATTGGAAAAGTGATATTTGGAAGCCCATAGAGGTCTACGGTGAAAAAGGAAATATCCTCAGATGAAATCTGGAAAGAAGCTTTCTGAGAAACTGCTTAGTGTTCTGTTAATTCATCTTACAGAGTTACATCTGGTTTCGTGGATCTCTTTGCGAGCCTTATATCTGTGGAATCTGAGAACAGATAGTTCGGATCCCATTGAAGACTATAGGGCGAAAGGAAATATCCTCCCATATCGTAGAGAAAGAACCTTTCTGAGAAACTTCTTTGTGTTCTGTGAAATCATCTCACAGAGTTACAGCTTTCTCCTCAAGAACCCTTTCGCTAAGACAGTTCTTGTGGAATTGGCAAAGTGATATTTGGAAGCCCATAGAGGGCTATGGTGAAAAAGGAAATATCCTCAGATGAAACCTGGAAAGAAGCTTTCTGACAAACTGCTTAGTGTTCTGTTAATTCATCTCACAGAGTTACATGTGTATTTCGTGGATCTCTTTGCTAGCCTTATTTCTGTGGAATCTGAGAACAGATATTTCGGATCCCTTTTATGACTATAGGGCCAAAGGAAATATCCTCCCATAACAATGAGAAAGAAGCTTTCTGAGAAACTTCTTTGTGTTCTGTGAAATCATCTCAAGGAGTTACTGTTTCCCCTCCAGAAGCCTTTCGCTAAGACAGTTCTTGTGGAATTGGCAAAGTGATATTTGGAAGCCCATAGAGGGCTATGGTGAAAAAGGAAATATCCTCATATGAAATCTGGAAAGAAGCTTTCTGAGAAACTGCTTAGTGTTCTGTTAATTCATCTCACAGAGTTACATGTGTATTTCGTGGATCTCTTTGCTAGCCTTATTTCTGTGGAATCTGAGAACAGATATTTCGGAACCCTTTGAAGACTATAGGGCCAAAGGAAATATCACGCCAAAACAAAGAGAAAGAAGCTTTCTGAGAAACTTCTTTGTGTTCTGTGAAATCATCTCACAGAGTTACTGCTTTCCCCTCAAGAATCCTTTCGCTAAGACAGGTCTTGTGGAATTGGCAAAGTGATATTTGGAAGCCCATAGAGGGCTATGGTGAAAAAGGAAATATCCTCAGATGAAATCTGGAAAGAAGCTTTCTGAGAAACTGCTTAGTGTTCTGTTAATTCATCTCACAGAGTTACATGTGTATTTCGTGGATCTCTTTGCTAGCCTTATTTCTGTGGAATCTGAGAACACATATTTCGGATCCCTTTGAAAACTATAGTTCCAAAGGAAATATCCTCCGATAACAAAGAGAAAGACGCTTTCTGAGAAACTTCTTTGTGTTCTGTGAAATCATCTCACAGAGTTACAGCTTTCCCCTCAAGAAGCCTTTCGCTAAGACAGTTCTTGTGGAATTGGCAAAGTGATATTTGGAAGCACATAGAGGGCTATGGTGAAAAAGGAAATATCCTCACAGGAAATCTGGAAAGAACTTTTCTGAGAAACTGCTTAGTGTTCTCTTAATTCATCTCACAGAGTTGCATGTGTATTTCGTGGATCTCTTTGCTAGCCTTATTTCTGTGGAATATGAGAACAGATATTTCGGATCCCTTTGAAGACTGTACGGCCAAAGGAAATATCATGCCTAAACAAAGAGAAAGAAGCTTTCTGAGAAACTTCTTTGTTTTCTGTGAAATCATCTCACAGAGTTACTGCTTTCCCCTCAAGAATCCTTTCGCTAAGACAGGTCTTGTGGAATTGGCAAAGTGATATTTGGAAGCCCATAGAGGGCTATGGTGAAAAAGGAAATATCCTCAGATGAAATCTGGAAAGAAGCTTTCTGAGAAACTGCTTAGTGTTCTGTTAATTCATCTCACAGAGTTACATGTGTATTTCGTGGATCTCTTTGCTAGCCTTATTTCTGTGGAATCTGAGAACAGATATTTCGGATCCCTTTGAAGACTATAGGGCCAAAGGAAATATCCTCCCATAACAAAGAGAAAGAAGCTTTCTGAGAAACTTCTTTGTGTTCTGTGAAATCATCTCACAGAGTTACAGCTTTCCCCTCAAGAAGCCTTTCGCTAAGACAGTTCTTGTGGAATAGGCAAAGTGATATATGGAAGCCCATAGAGGGCTATGGTGAAAAAGGAAATATCCTCAGATGAAATCTGGAAAGAAGCTTTCTGAGAAACTGCTTAGTGTTCTGTTAATTCATCTCACAGAGTTACATGTGTATTTCGTGGATCTCTTTGCTAGCCTTATTTCTGTGGAATCTGAGAACAGATATTTCGGATCCCTTTGAAGACTATAGGGCCAAAGGAAGTATCCTCCCATAACAATGAGAAAGAAGCTTTCTGAGAAACTTCTTTGTGTTCTGTTTAATCATCTGAAGGAGTTACAGTTTCCCCTCAAGAAGCCTTTCGCTAAAACAGTTCTTGTGGAATTTGCAAAGTGATATTTGGAAGCCCATACAGGGATATTGTGAAAAAGGATATATCCTCATATGATATCTGGAAAGAAACTTTCTGAGAAACTGCTTAGTGTTCTGTTAATTCATCTCACAGAGTTACATGTGTATTTCGTGGATCTCTTTGCAAGCCTTATTTCTGTGGAATCTGAGAACAGATATTTCGGAACCCTTTGAAGACTAAAGGGCCAAAGGAAATATCATGTCAAAACAAAGAGAAAGAAGCTTTCTGAGAAACTTCTTTGTGTTCTGTGAAATCATCTCACAGAGTTACAGCTTTCCGCTCAAGAAACCTTTCGCTAAGACAGTTCTTTTGGAAGTGGCAAAGTGATATTTGGAAGCCCATAGAGGGCTATGGTGAAAAAGGAAATATCCTCAGATGAAATCTGGAAAAAAGCTTTCTGAGAAACTGCTTAGTGTTCTGTTAATTCATCTCACAGAGTTACATGTGTATTTCGTGGAATACTTTGCTAGCCTTATTTCTGTGGAATATGAGAACACATATTTCGGAACCCTTTGAAGACTATAGGGCCAAAGGAAATATCATGCCTAAACAAAGAGAAAGAAGCTTTCTGAGAAACTTCTTTGTGTTCTGTGAAATCATCTCACAGAGTTACAGCTTTCCCCTCAAGAAGCCTTTCGCAAAGACAGGTCTTGTGGAATTGGCAAAGTGATATTTGGAAGCCCATAGAGGGCTATGGTGAAAAAGGAAATATCCTCAGATGAAATCTGGAAGGAAGATTTCTGAGAAACTGCTTAGTGTTCTGTTAATTCATCTCACAGAGTTACATGTGTATTTCGTGGATCTCTTTGCTAGCCTTATTTCTGTGGAATCTGAGAACAGATATTTCGGATCCCTTTGAAGACTATAGGGCCAAAGGAAATATCCTCCGATAACAAAGAGAAAGAAGCTTTCTGAGAAACTTCTTTGTGTTCTGTGAAATCATCTCACAGAGTTACAGCTTTCTCCTCAAGAAGCCTTTCGCTAAGACAGTTCTTGTGGAATTGGCAAAGTGATCCTTGGAAGCCCGTAGAGGGCTATGGTGAAAAAGGAAATATCCTCACAGGAAATCTGGAAAGAAGCTTTCTGAGAAATTGCTTAGTGTTCCGTTAATTCATCTCACAGAGTTACATGTGTATTTCGTGGATCTCTTTGCTAGCCTTATTTCTGTGGAATCTGAGAACAGATATTTCGGATCCCATTGATGACTATAGGGCCAAAGGAAATAGCCTCCGATAACAAAGAGAATGAAGCTTTCTGAGAAACTTCTTTGTGTTCTATGAAATCATCTCACAGAGTTACAGCTTTCCCCTCAAGAAGCCTTTCGCTAAGACAGTTCTTGTGGAATTGGCAAAGTGATATTTGGAAACCCCTAGAGGGCTATGGTGAAAAAGGAAATATCCTCAGATGAAATCTGGAAAGAAGCTTTCTGAGAAACTGCTTAGTGTTCTGTTAATTCATCTCACAGAGTTACATGTGTATTTCGTGGATCTCTTTGCTAGCCTTATTTTTGTGGAATCTGAGAACAGATATTTCGGAACCCTTTGAAGACTACAGGACCAAAGGAAATATCATGCCAAAATAAAGAGAAAGAAGCTTTCTGAGAAACTTCTTTGTGTTCTGTGAAATCATCTCACAAAGTTACAGCTTTCCCCTCAAGAAGCCTTTCGCTAAGACAGTTCTTGTGGAATTGGCAAAGTGATATTTGGAAGCCCATAGAGGGCTATGGTGAAAAAGGAAATATCCTCACAGGAAATCTGGAAAGAAGCTTTCTGAGAAACTTCTTAGTGTTCTGTTAATTCATCTCACAGAGTTACATGTGTATTTCGTGGATCTCTTTGCTAGCCTTATTTCTGTGGAATCTGAGAACAGATATTTCGGATCCCATTGATGACTATAGGGCCAAAGGAAATATCCTCCGATAACAAAGAGAAAGAAGCTTTCTGAGAAACTTCTTTGTGTTCTGTGAAATCATCTCACAGAGTTACAGCTTTCCCCTCAAGAAGACTTTCGCTAAGACAGTTCTTGTGGAATTGGCAAAGTGATATTTGGAAGCCCATAGAGGGCTATGGTGAAAAAGGAAATATCCTCAGACGAAATCTGGAAGAAGCTTTCTGAGAAACTGCTTAGTGTTCTGTTAATTCATCTCACAGAGTTACATGTGTATTTCGTGGATCTCTTTGCTAGCCTTATTTCTGTGGAATCTGAGAACAGATATTTCGGATCCCATTGATGACTATAGGGCCAAAGGAAATAGCCTCCGATAACAAAGAGAAAGAAGCTTTCTGAGAAACTTCTTTGTGTTCTGTGAAATCATCTCACAGAGTTACAGCTTTCCCCTCAAGAAGCCTTTCGCTAAGACAGTTCTTGTGGAATTGGCAAAGTGATATTTGGAAACCCCTAGAGGGCTATGGTGAAAAAGGAAATATCCTCAGATGAAATCTGGAAAGAAGCTTTCTGAGAAACTGCTTAGTGTTCTGTTAATTCATCTCACAGAGTTACATGTGTATTTCGTGGATCTCTTTGCTAGCCTTATTTCTGTGGAATCTGAGAACAGATATTTCGGAACCCTTTGAAGACTACAGGGCCAAAGGAAATATCATGCCAAAATAAAGAGAAAGAAGCTTTCTGAGAAACTTCTTTGTGTTCTGTGAAATCATCTCACAAAGTTACAGCTTTCCCCTCAAGAAGCCTTTCGCTAAGACAGTTCTTGTGGAATTGGCAAAGTGATATTTGGAAGCCCATAGAGGGCTATGGTGAAAAAGGAAATATCCTCAGATAAAATCTGGAAAGAAGCTTTCTGAGAAACTGCTTAGTGTTCTGTTAATTCAACTCACAGAGTTACATGTGTATTTCGTGAATCTCCTTGCTAGCCTTATTTCTGTGGAATCTGAGAACAGATATTTCGGATCCCTTTGAAAACTATAGGGCCAAGGGAAATATCCTCCGATAACAAAGAGAAAGAAGCTTTCTGAGAAACTTCTTTGTGTTCTGTGAAATCATCTCACAGAGTTACAGCTTTCCCCTCAGGAAGCCTTTCGCTAAGACAGTTCTTGTGGAATTGGCAAAGTGATATTTGGAAGCCCATAGAGGGCTATGGTGAAAAAGGAAATATCCTCACAGGAAATCTGGAAAGAAGCTTTCTGAGAAACTTCTTAGTGTTCTGTTAATTCATCTCACAGAGTTACATGTGTATTTCCTGGATCTCTTTGCTAGCCTTATTTCTGTGGAATCTGAGAACAGATATTTCGGATCCCATTGATGACTATAGGGCCAAAGGAAATATCCTCCGATAACAAAGAGAAAGAAGCTTTCTGAGAAACTTCTTTGTGTTCTGTGAAATCATCTCACAGAGTTACAGCTTTCCCCTCAAGAAGACTTTCGCTAAGACAGTTCTTGTGGAATTGGCAAAGTGATATTTGGAAGCCCAAAGAGGGCTATGGTGAAAAAGGAAATATCCTCAGACGAAATCTGGAAGAAGCTTTCTGAGAAACTGCTTAGTGTTCTGTTAATTCATCTCACAGAGTTACATGTGTATTTCGTGTATCTCTTTGCTAGCCTTATTTCTGTGGAATCTGAGAACATATATTTCGGATCCCTTGGAAGACTATAGTGCCAAAGGAAATATCCTCCGATAACAAAGAGAAAGAAGCTTTCTGAGAAACTTCTTTGTGTTCTGTGAAATCATCTCACAGAGTTACAGCTTTCCCCTCAAGAAGCCTTTCGCTAAGACAGTTCTTGTGGAATTGGCAAAGTGATATTTGGAAGCCCATAGAGGGCTATGGTGAAAAAGGAAATATCCTCAGATGAAATCTGGAAAGAAGCTTTCTGAGAAACTGCTTAGTGTTCTGTTAATTTTTCTCACAGAGTTACATGTCTATTTCGTGGATCTCTTTGCTAGCCTTATTTCTGTGGAATCTGAGAACAGATATTTCGGATCCCTTTGAAGACTATAGGGCCAAAGGAAATATCCTCCGATAATAAAGAGAAAGAAACTTTCTGAGAAACTTCTTTGTGTTCTGTGAAATCATCTCTCAGAGTTACAGCTTTCCCCTAAAGAAGCCTTTCGCTAAGACAGTTCTTTTGGAAGTGGCAAAGTGATATTTGGAAGCCCATAGAGGGCTATGGTGAAAAAGGAAATATCCTCAGATGAAATCTGGAAAGAAGCTTTCTGACAAACTGCTTAGTTTTGTGTTAATTCATCTCACAGAGTTACATGTGTATTTCGTGGATCTCTTTGCTAGCCTAATTTCTGTGGAATCTGAGAACAGATATTTCGGATCCTTTTGAAGACTATAGGACCAAAGGAAATATCCTCCCATAACAATGAGAAAGAAGCTTTCTGAGAAACTTCTTTGTGTTCTGTGAAATCATCTCAAGGAGTTACAGCTTCCCCTCCAGAAGCCTCTCGCTAAGACAGTTCTTGTGGAATTGGCAAAGTGATATTTGGAAGCCCATAGAGGGCTATGGTGAAAAAGGAAATATCCTCATATGAAATCTGGAAAGAAGCTTTCTGAGAAACTGCTTAGTGTTCTGTTAATTCATCTCACAGAGTTACATGTGTATTTCGTGGATCTCTTTGCTAGCCTTATTTCTGTGGAATATGAGAACAGATATTTCGGAACCCTTTGAAGACTATAGGGCCAAAGGAAATATCATGCATAAACAAAGAGAAAGAAGCTTTCTGAGAAACTTCTTTGTTTTCTGTGAAATCATCTCACAGAGTTACAGCTTTCCCCTCATGAAGCCTTTCGCTAAGACAGGTCTTGTGGAATTGGCAAAGTGATATTTGGAAGCACATAGAGGGCTATGGTGAAAAAGGAAATATCCTCAGATGAAATCTGGAAAGAAGCTTTCTGAGAAACTGCTTAGTGTTCTGTTAATTCATGTCACAGAGTTACATGTGTATTTCGTGGATCTCTTTGCTAGCCTTATTTCTGTGGAATCTGAGAACAGATATTTCGGATCCCTTTGAAGACTATAAGGCCAAAGGAAATATCCTCCCATAACAAAGAGAAAGAAGCTTTCTGAGAAACTTCTTTGTGTTCTGTGAAATCATCTCACAGAGTTACAGCTTTCCCCTCAAGAAGCCTTTCGCTAAGGCAGTTCTTGTGGAATAGGCAAAATGATATTTGGAAGCCCATAGAGGGCTATGGTGAAAAAGGAAATATCCTCAGATGAAATCTGGAAAGAAGCTTTCTGAGAAACTGCTTAGTGTTCTGTTAATTCATCTCACAGAGTTACATGTGTATTTCGTGGATCTCTTTGCTAGCCTTATTTCTGTGGAATCTGAGAACAGATATTTCGGATACCTTTGAAGACTATAGAGCCAAAGGAAATATCCTCCGATAAAAAAGAGAAAGAAGCTTTCTGAGAAACTGCTTTGTGTTCTGTGAAATCATCTCACAGAGTTACAGCTTTCTCCTCAAGAAGCCTTTCGCTAAGACAGTTCTTGTGGAATTGGCAAAGTGATCCTTGGAAGCCCCTAGAGGGCTATGGTGAAAAAGGAAATATCCTCAGATGAAATCTGGAAAGAAGCTTTCTGAGAAACTGCTTAGTGTTCTGTTAATTCATGTCACAGAGTTACATGTGTATTTCGTGGATCTCTTTGCTAGCCTTATTTCTGTGGAATCTGAGAACAGATATTTCGGATCCCATTGATGACTATAGGGCCAAAGGAAATATCCTCCGATAACAAAGAGAAAGAAGCTTTCTGAGAAACTTCGTTGTGTTCTGTGAAATCATCTCACAGAGTTACAGCTTTCCCCTCAAGAAGCCTTTCGCTAAGACAGTTCTTGTGGAATTGGCAAAGTGATATTTGGAAGCCCATAGAGGGCTATGGTGAAAAAGGAAATATCCTCAGATGAAATCTGGAAAGAAGCTTTCTGAGAAACTGCTTAGTGTTCTGTTAATTCATCTCACAGAGTTACATGTGTATTTCGTGGATCTCTTTGCTAGCCTTATTTCTGTGGAATCTGAGAACAGATATTTCGGAACCCTTTGAAGACTATAGGGCCAAAGGAAATATCATGCCAAAAAAAAGAGAAAGAAGCTTTCTGAGAAACTTCTTTGTGTTCTGTGAAATCATCTCACAGAGCTACAGCTTTCCCCTCAAGAAGCCTTTCGCTGAGACAGTTCTTGTGGAATTGGCAAAGTGATATTTGGAAGCCCATAGAGGGCTATGGTGAAAAAGGAAATATCCTCACTGGAAATCTGGAAAGAAGCTTTCTGAGAAACTGCTTAGTGTTCTCTTAATTCATCTCACAGAGTTACATGTGTATTTCGTGGATCTCTTTGCTAGCCTTATTTCTGTGGAGTCTGAGAAGAGATATTTCGGATCCCATTGATGACTATACGGCCAAAGGAAATATCCTACGATAACAAAGAGAAAGAAGCCTTCTGAGAAACTTCTTTGTGTTCTGTGAAATCATCTCACAGAGTTACAGCTTTCCCCTCAAGAACCCTTTCGCTAAGACAGTTCTTGTGGAATTGGCAAAGTGATATTTGGAAACCCATAAAGGGCTACGGTGAAAAAGGAAATATCCTCACAGGAAATCTGGAAAGAAGCTTTCTGAGAAACTGCTTAGTGTTCTGTTAATTCATCTTACAGAGTTACATCTGTATTTCGTGGATCTCTTTGCTAGCCTTATTTCTGTGGAATCTGAGAAGAGATAGTTCAGATCCCATTGAAGACTATAGGGCGAAAGGAAATATCCTCCCATAACAAAGAGAAAGAACCTTTCTGAGGAACTTCTTTGTGTTCTGTGAAATCATCTCACAGCGTTACAGCTTTCTCCTCAAGAACCCTTTCGCTAAGGCAGTTCTTGTGGAATTGGCAAAGTGATATTTGGAAGCCCATAGAGGGCTATGGTGAAAAAGGAAATATCCTCAGATGAAATCTGGAAAGAAGCTTTCTGAGAAACTGCTTAGTGTTCTGTTAATTCATCTCACAGAGTTACATGTGTATTTCGTGGATCTCTTTGCTAGCCTTATTTGTGTGGAATCTGAGAACAGATATTTTGGATCGCTTTGAAGACTATAGGGCCAAAGGAAATATCCTCCCATAACAATGAGAAAGAAGCTTTCTGAGAAACTTCTTTGTGTTCTGTGAAATCATCTCAAGGAGTTACAGCTTCCCCTCCAGAAGCCTTTCGCTAAGACAGTTCTTGTGGAATTGGCAAAGTGATATTTGGAAGCCCATAGAGGGCTATGGTGAAAAAGGAAATATCCTCAGATGAAATCTGGAAAGAAGCTTTCTGAGAAACTGCTTAGTGTTCTGTTAATTCATCTCACAGAGTTACATGTGTATTTCGTGGATCTCTTTGCTAACCTTATTTCTGTGAAATATGAGAACAGATACTTCGGAACCCTTTGAAGACTATAGGGCCAAAGGAAATATCATGCCTAAACAAAGAGAAAGAAGCTTTCTCAGAAACTTCTTTGTTTTCTGTGAAATCATCTCACAGAGTTACAGCTTTCCCTTCAAGAAGCCTTTCGCTAAGACAGGTCTTGTGGAATTGGCAAAGTGATATTTGGAAGCCCATAGAGGGCTATGGTGAAAAAGGAAATATCCTCAGATTAAATCTGGAAAGAAGCTTTCTGAGAAACTGCTTAGTGTTCTGTTAATTCATGTCACAGAGTTACATGTGTATTTCGTGGATCTCTTTGCTAGCCTTATTTCTGTGGAATCTGAGAACAGATATTTCGGATCCCTTTGAAGACTATAGGGCCAAAGGAAATATCCTCCCATAACAAAGAGAAAGAAGCTTTCTGAGAAACTTCTTTGTGTTCTGTGAAATCATCTCACAGAGTTACAGCTTTCCCCTCAAGAAGCCTTTCGCTAAGACAGTTCTTGTGGAATTGGCAAAGTGATATTTGGAAGCCCATAGAGGGCTATGGTGAAAAAGGAAATATCCTCAGATGAAATCTGGAAAAAAGCTTTCTGAGAAACTGCTTAGTGTTCTGTTAATTCATCTCACAGAGTTACATTTGTATTTCGTGGATCTCTTTGCTAGCCTTATTTCTGTGGAATTTGAGAACAGATATTTCGGATCCCTTTGAAGACTATAGGGCCAAAGGAAATATCCGCCGATAACAAAGAGAAAGAAGCTTTATGAGAAACTTCTTTGTGTTCTGTGAAATCATCTCACAGAGTTACATCTTTCTCCTCAAGAAGCCTTTCGCTAAGACAGTTCTTGTGGAATTGGCAAAGTGATCCTTGTAAGCCCATAGAGGGCTATGGTGAAAAAGGAAATATCCTCAGATGAAATCTGGAAAGAAGCTTTCTGAGAAACTGCTTAGTGTTCTGTTAATTCATCTCACAGAGTTACATGTGTATTTCGTGGATCTCTTTGCTAGCCTTATTTCTGTGGAATCAGAGAACAGATATTTCGGATCCCTTTGAAGACTATAGGGCCAAAGGAAATATCCTCCGATAACAAAGAGAAAGAAGCTTTCTGAGAAACTTCTTTGTGTTCTGTGAAATCATCTCTCAGAGTTACAGCTTTCCCCTCAAGAAGCCTTTCGCTAAGACAGTTCTTGTGGAATAGGCAAAGTGATATTTGGAAGCCCATAGAGGGCTATGGTGAAAAAGGAAATATCCTCAGATGAAATCTGGAAAGAAGCTTTCTGAGAAACTGCTTAGTGTTGTGTTAATTCATCTCACAGAGTTACATGTGTATTTCGTGGATCTCTTTGCTAGCCTTATTTCTGTGGAATCTGAGAACAGATATTTCGGATCCCTTTGAAATCTATAGGGCCAAAGGAAATATCCTTCGATAACAAAGAGAAAGAAGCTTTCTGAGAAACTTCTTTGTGTTCTTTGAAATCATCTCACAGAGTTACAGCTTTCCCCTCCAGAAGCCTTTCGCTAAGACAGTTCTTGTGGAATTGGCAAAGTGATATTTGGAAGCCCATAGAGGGCTATGGTGAAAAAGGAAATATCCTCACTGGAAATCTGGAAAGAAGCTTTCTGAGAAACTGCTTAGTGTTCTCTTAATTCATCTCACGGAGTTACATTTGTATTTCGTGGATCTCTTTGCTAGCCTTATTTCTGTGGAATCTGAGAACAGATATTTCGGATCCCATTGATGACTATACGGCCAAAGGAAATATCCTACGATAACAAAGAGAAAGAAGCCTTCTGAGAAACTTCTTTGTGTTCTGTGAAATCATCTCACAGAGTTACAGCTTTCTCCTCAAGAACCCTTTCGCTAAGACAGTTCTTGTGGAATTGGCAAAGTGATATTTGGAAGCCCATAGTGGGCTACAGTGAAAAAGGAAATATCCTCACAGGAAATCTGGAAAGAAGCTTTCTGAGAAACTGCTTAGTGTTCTGTTAATTCATCTTACAGAGTTACATCTGTATTTCGTGGATCTCTTTGCTAGCCTTATTTCTGTGGAATCTGAGAAGACATAGTTCAGATCCCATTGAAGACTATAGGGCGAAAGGAAATATCCTCCCATAACAAAGAGAAAGAACCTTTTTGAGGAACTTCTTTGTGTTCTGTGAAATCATCTCACAGCGTTAAAGCTTTCTCCTCAAGAACCCTTTCGCTAAGACAGTTCTTGTGGAATTGGCAAAGTGATATTTGGAAGCCCATAGAGGGCTATGGTTAAAAAGGAAATATCCTCAGATGAAATCTGGAAAGAAGCTTTCTGAGAAACTGCTTAGTGTTCTGTTAATTCATCTCACAGAGTTACATGTGTATTTCGTGGATCTCTTTGCTAGCCTTATTTCTGTGGAATCTGAGAACAGATATTTCGGATCGCTTTGAAGACTATAGGGCCAAAGGAAATATCCTCCCATAACAATGAGAAAGAAGCTTTCTGAGAAACTTCTTTGTGTTCTGTGAAATCATCTCAAGGAGTTACAGCTTCCCCTCCAGAAGCCTTTCGCTAAGACAGTTCTTGTGGAATTGGCAAAGTGATATTTCGAAGCCCATAGAGGGCTATGGTGAAAAAGGAAATATCCTCAGATGAAATCTGGAAAGAAGCTTTCTGAGAAACTGCTTAGTGTTCTGTTAATTCATCTCACAGAGTTACATGTGTATTTCGTGGATCTCTTTGCTAGCCTTATTACTGTGGAATATGAGAACAGATATTTCGGAACCCTTTGAAGACTATAGGGCCAAAGGAAATATCATGCCTAAACAAAGAGAAAGAAGCTTTCTGAGAAACTTCTTTGTTTTCTGTGAAATCACCTCACAGAGTTACAGCTTTCCCCTCAAGAAGCCTTTCGCTAAGACAGGTCTTGTGGAATTGGCAAAGTGATATTTGGAAGCCCATAGAGGGCTATGGTGAAAAAGGAAATATCCTCAGATGAAATCTGGAAAGAAGCTTTCTGAGAAACTGCTTAGTGTTCTGTTAATTCATGTCACAGAGTTACATGTGTATTTCGTGGATCTCTTTGCTAGCCCTATTTCTGTGGAATCTGAGAACAGATATTTCAGATCCCTTTGAAGACTATAGGGCCAAAGGAAATATCCTCCCATAACAAAGAGAAAGAAGCTTTCTGAGAAACTTCTTTGTGTTCTGTGAAATCATCTCACAGAGTTACAGCTTTCCCCTCAAGAAGCCTTTCGCTAAGACAGTTCTTGTGGAATAGGCAAAGTGATATTTGGAAGCCCATAGAGGGCTATGGTGAAAAAGGAAATATCCTCAGATGAAATCTGGAAAGAAGCTTTCTGAGAAACTGCTTAGTGTTCTGTTAATTCATCTCACAGAGTTACATTTGTATTTCGTGGATCTCTTTGCTAGCCTTATTTTTGTGGAATCTGAGAACAGATATTTCGGATCCCTTTGAAGACTATAGGGCCAAAGGAAATATCCTCCGATAAAAAAGAGAAAGAAGCTTTCTGAGAAACTTCTTTGTGTTCTGTGAAATCATCTCACAGAGTTACATCTTTCTCCTCAAGAAGCCTTTCGCTAAGACAGTTCTTGTGGAATTGGCAAAGTGAACCTTGTAAGCCCCTAGAGGGCTATGGTGAAAAAGGAAATATCCTCAGATGAAATCTGGAAAGAAGCTTTCTGAGAAACTGCTTAGTGTTCTGTTAATTCACCTCACAGAGTTACATGTGTATTTCGTGGATCTCTTTGCTAGCCTTATTTCTGTGGAATCTAAGAACAGATATTTCGGATCCCATTGACTACTGTAGGGCCAAAGGAAATAGCCTCCGATAACAAAGAGAAAGAAGCTTTCTGAGAAACTTCTTTGTGTTCTGTGAAATCATCTCACAGAGTTACAGCTTTCCCCTCAAGAAGCCTTTCGCTAAGACAGTTCTTGTGGAATAGGCAAAGTGATATTTGGAAGCCCGTAGAGGGCTATGGTGAAAAAGGAAATATCCTCAGATGAAATCTGGAAAGAAGCTTTCTGAGAAACTGCTTAGTGTTCTGTTAATTCATCTCACAGAGTTACATGTGTATTTCGTGGATCTCTTTGCTAGCCTTATTTCTGTGGAATCTGAGAACAGATATTTCGGATCCATTTGAAGACTATAGGGCCAAAGGAAATATCATGCCAAAAAAAAGAGAAAGAAGCTTTCTGAGAAACTTCTTTGTGTTCTGTGAAATCATCTCACAGAGCTACAGCTTTCCCCTCAAGAAGCCTTTCGCTGAGACAGTTCTTGTGGAATTGGCAAAGTGATATTTGGAAGCCCATAGAGGGCTATGGTGAAAAAGGAAATATCCTCAGATGAAATCTGGAAAGAAGCTATCTGAGAAACTGCTTAGTGTTCTGTTAATTCATCTCACAGAGTTACATGTGTATTTCGTGAATATCTTTGCTAGCCTTATTTCTGTGGAATTAGAGAACAGATATTTCGGATCCCTTTGAAGACTACAGGGCCAAAGGAAATATCATGCCAAAACAAAGAGAAAGAAGCTTTCTGAGAAACTTCTTTGTGTTCTGTGAAATCATCTCACAGAGTTACAGCTTTCCCCTCAAGAAGGCTTTCGCTAAGACAGTTCTTGTGGAATTGGCAAAGTGATATTTGGAAGCCCATAGAGGGCTATGGTGAAAAAGGAAATATCCTCAGATGAAATCTGGAAAGAAGCTTTCTGAGAAACTGCTTAGTGTTCTGTTAATTCATCTCACAGAGTTACATGTGTATTTCGTGGATCTCCTTGCTAGCCTTATTTCTGTGGAATTTGAGAACAGATATTTCGGATCCCTTTGAAAACTATAGGGCCAAGGGAAATATCCTCCGATAACAAAGAGAAAGAAGCTTTCTTAGAAACTTCTTTGTGTTCTGTGAAATCATCTCACAGAGTTACAGCTTTCCCCTCAAGAACCCTTTCGCTATGACAGTTCTTGTGGAAATGGCAAAGTGATATTTGGAAGCCCATAGAGGGCAATGGTGAAAAAGGAAATATCCTCAGACGAAATCTGGAAAGAAGCTTTTTGAGAAACTGCTTAGTGTTCTGTTAATTCATCTTACAGAGTAACATCCGTATTTCGTGGATCTCTTTGCTAGCCTTATTTCTGTGGAATCTGAGAACAGATAGTTCGGATCCCATTGAAGACTACAGGGCGAAAGGAAATATCCTCACATAACAAAGAGAAAGAACCTTTCTGAGAAAATTCTTTGTGTTCTGTGAAATCATCTCACAGAGTTACAGCTTTCTCCTCAAGAACCCTTTCGCTAAGACAGTTCTTGTGGAATTGGCAAAGTGATATTTGGAAGCACATAGAGGGCTATGGTGAAAAAGGAAATATCCTCAGATGAAATCTGGAAAGAAGCTTTCTGAGAAACTGCTTAGTGTTCTGTTAATTCATCTCACAGAGTTACATGTGTATTTCGTGGATCTCTTTGCTAGCCTTATTTCTGTGGAATCTGAGAACAGATATTTCGGATCCAATTGATGACTATAGGGCCAAAGGAAATATCCTCCGATAACAAAGAGAAAGAAGCTGTCTGAGAAACTTCTTTGTGTTCTGTGAAATCATCTCACAGAGTTACAGCTTTCCCCTCAAGAAGCCTTTCGCTAAGACAGTTCTTTTGGAAGTGGCAAAGTGGTATTTGGAAGCCCATAGAGGGCCATGGTGAAAAAGGAAATATCCTCACAGGAAATCTGGAAAGAAGCTTTCTGAGAAACTGCTTAGTGTTCTGTTAATTCATCTCACAGTGTTACATGTGTATTTCGTGTATCTCTTTGCCAGCCTTATTTCTGTGGAATCTGAGAACAGATATTTCGGATCCCATTGATGACTACAGGTCCAAAGGAAATATCCTCCGATAACAAAGAGAAAGAAGCTTTCTGAGAAACTTCTTTGTGTTCTGTGAAATCATCTCACAGAGTTACAGCTTTCCCCTCAAGAAGCCTTTCGCTAAGACAGTTCTTGTGGAATTGGCAAAGTGATATTTGGAAGCCTATGGAGGGCTATGGTGAAAAAGGAAATATCCTCGGATGAAATCTGGAAAGAAGCTTTCTGAGAAACTGCTTAGTGTTCTGTTAATTCATCTCACAGAGTTACATGTGTATTTCGTGGATCTCCTTGCTAGCCTTATTTCTGTGGAATTTGAGAACAGATATTTCGGATCCCTTTGAAAACTATAGGGCCAAGGGAAATATCCTCCGATAACAAAGAGAAAGAAGCTTTCATAGAAACTTCTTTGTGTTCTGTGAAATCATCTCACAGAGTTACAGCTTTCCCTTCAAGAAGCCTTTCGCTAAGACAGTTCTTGTGGAATTGGCAAAGTGATATTTGGAAGCACATAGAGGGCTATGGTGAAAAAGGACATATCCTCACAGGAAATCTGGAAAGAAGCTTTCTGAGTAACTGCTTAGTGTTCTGTTAATTCATGTCACAGAGTTACATGTGTATTTCGTGGATCTCTTTGCTAGCCTTATTTCTGTGGAATCTGAGAACAGATATTTCGGAACCCTTTGAAGACTATAGGGCCAAAGGAAATACCATGCCAAAACAAAGAGAAAGAAGCTTTCTGAGAAACTTCTTTGTGTTCTGTGAAATCATCTCACAGAGCTACAGCTTTCCCCTCAAGAAGCCTTTCGCTGAGACAGTTCTTGTGGAATTGGCAAAGTGATATTTGGAAGCCCATAGAGGGCTATGGTGAAAAAGGAAATATCCTCAGATGAAATCTAGAAAGAAGCTATCTGAGAAACTGCTTAGTGTTCTGTTAATTCATCTCACAGAGTTACATGTGTATTTCGTGAATCTCTTTGCTAGCCTTATTTCTGTGGAATTAGAGAACAGATATTTCGGATCCCTTTGAAGACTATAGGGCCAAAGGAAATACCATGCCAAAACAAAGAGAAAGAAGCTTTCTGAGAAACTTCTTTGTGTTCTGTGAAATCATCTCACAGTGTTACAGCTTTCCCCTCAAGAAGCCTTTCTTTAAGACAGTTCTTGTGGAATTGGCAAAGTGATATTTGGAAGCACATAGAGGGCTATGGTGAAAAAGGAAATATCCTCACAGGAAATCTGGAAAGAAGCTTTCTGAGAAACTGCTTAGTATTCTGTTAATTCATCTCACAGAGTTACATGTGTATTTCCTGGATCTCTTTGCTAGCCTTATTTCTGTGGAATCTGAGAACAGATATTTCGGATCCCTTTGATGACTATACGGCCAAAGGAAATATCCTACGATAACAAAGAGAAAGAAGCCTTCTGAGAAACTTCTTTGTGTTCTGTGAAATCATCTCACAGTGTTACAGCTTTCCCCTCAAGAACCCTTTCGCTATGACAGTTCTTGTGGAAATGGCAAAGTGATATTTGGAAGCCCATAGAGGGCAATGGTGAAAAAGGAAATATCCTCAGATGAAATCTGGAAAGAAGCTTTTTGAGAAACTGCTTAGTGTTCTGTTAATTCATCTTACAGAGTAACATCCGTATTTCGTGGATCTCTTTGCTAGCCTTATTTCTGTGGAATCTGAGAACAGATAGTTCGGATCCCATTGAAGACTACAGGGCGAAAGGAAATATCCTCACATAACAAAGACAAAGAACCTTTCTGAGAAAATTCTTTGTGTTCTGTGAAATCATCTCACAGAGTTACAGCTTTCTCCTCAAGAACCCTTTCGCTAAGACAGTTCTTGTGGAATTGGCAAAGTGATATTTGGAAGCACATAGAGGGCTATGGTGAAAAAGGAAATATCCTCAGATGAAATCTGGAAAGAAGCTTTCTGAGAAACTGCTTAGTGTTCTGTTAATTCATCTCACAGAGTTACATGTGTATTTCGTGGATCTCTTTGCTAGCCTTATTTCTGTGGAATCTGAGAACAGATATTTCGGATCCAATTGATGACTATAGGGCCAAAGTAAATATCCTCCGATAACAAAGAGAAAGAAGCTGTCTGAGAAACTTCTTTGTGTTCTGTGAAATCATCTCACAGAGTTACAGCTTTCCCCTCAAGAAGCCTTTCGCTAAGACAGTTCTTTTGGAAGTGGCAAAGTGGTATTTGGAAGCCCATAGAGGGCCATGGTGAAAAAGGAAATATCCTCAGATAAAATCTGGAAAGAAGCTTTCTGAGAAACTGCTTAGTGTTCTGTTAATTCATCTCACAGTGTTACATGTGTATTTCGTGTATCTCTTTGCCAGCCTTATTTCTGTGGAATCTGAGAACAGATATTTCGGATCCCATTGATGACTACAGGTCCAAAGGAAATATCCTCCGATAACAAAGAGAAAGAAGCTTTCTGAGAAACTTCTTTGTGTTCTGTGAAATCATCTCACAGAGTTACAGCTTTCCCCTCAAGAAGCCTTTCGCTAAGACAGTTCTTGTGGAATTGGCAAAGTGATATTTGGAAGCCTATAGAGGGCTATGGTGAAAAAGGAAATATCCTCGGATGAAATCTGGAAAGAAGCTTTCTGAGAAACTGCTTAGTGTTCTGTTAATTCATCTCACAGAGTTACATGTGTATTTCGTGGATCTCTTTGCTAGCCTTATTTCTGTGGAATCTGAGAACAGATATTTCGGATCCCTTTGAAGACTATAGGGCCAAAGGAAATATCCTCCGATAACAAAGAGAAAGAAGCTTTCTGAGAAACTTCTTTGTGTTCTGTGAAATCATCTCTCAGAGTTACAGCTTTCTCCTCAAGAAGCCTTTCGCTAAGACAGTTCTTGTGGAAATGGCAAAGTGATATTTGGAAGCCCATAGAGGGCTATGGTGAAAAAGGAAATATCCTCAGATGTAATCTGGAAAGAAGCTTTCTGAGAAACTGCTTAGTGTTCTGTTAATTCATCTCACAGAGTTACATGTGTATTTCGTGGATCTCTTTGCTAGCCTTATTTCTGTGGAATCTGATAACAGATATTTCGGATCCCTTTGAAAACAATAGGGCCAAAGGAAATATCCTCCGATAACAAAGAGAAAGAAGCTTTCTGAGAAACTTCTTTGTGTTCTGTGAAATCACCTCACAGAGTTACAGCTTTCCCCTCAAGAAGCCTTTCGCTAAGACAGTTCTTGTGGAATAGGCAAAGTGATATTTGGAAGCCCATAGAGGGCTATGGTGAAAAAGGAAATATCCTCACAGGAAATCTGGAAAGAAGCTTTCTGAGAAACTGCTTAGTGTTCTGTTAATTCATCTCACAGAGTTACATGTGTATTTCGTGGATCTCTATGCTAGCCTTATTTCTGTGGAATCTGAGAACAGATATTTCGGAACCCTTTGAAGACTATAGGGCCAAAGGAAATATCATGCCAAAACAAAGAGAAAGAAGCTTTCTGAGATACTTCTTTGTGTTCTGTGAAATCATCTCACAGAGTTACAGCTTTCCCCTCAAGAAGCCTTTCGCTCAGACAGTTCTTTTGGAAGTGGCAAAGTGATATTTGGAAGCCCATAGAGGGCTATGGTGAAAAAGGAAATATCCTCACAGGAAATCTGGAAAGAAGCTTTCTGAGAAACTGCTTAGTGTTCTGTTAATTCATCTCACAGAGTTACATGTGTATTTCGTGGATCTCTTTGCTAGCCTTATTTCTGTGGAATCTGAGAACAGATATTTCGGATCCCTTTGAAAACTATAGGGCCAAAGGAAATATCCTCCTATAACAAAGAGAAAGAAGCTTTCTGAGAAACTTCTTTGTGTTCTGTGAAATCATCTCACAGAGTTACAGCTTTCCCCTCAGAAGCCTTTCGCTAAGACACTTCTTGTGGAATTGGCAAAGTGATATTTGGAAGCCCATAGAGGGCTATGGTGAAAAAGGAAATATCCTCAGATGAAATCTGGAAAGAAGCTTTTTGAGAAACTGCTTAGTGTTCTGTTAATTCATCTCACAGAGTTACATGTGTATTTCGTGGATCTCCTTGCTGGCCTTATTTCTGTGGAATATGAGAACAGATATTTCCGAACCCTTTGAAGACTATAGGGCCAAAGGAAATATCCTCCCATAACAAAGAGAAAGAAGCTTTCTGAGAAACTTCTTTGTGTTCTGTGAAATCATCTCACAGAGTTACAGCTTTCCCCTCAAGAAGCCTTTCGCTAAGACAGGTCTTGTGGAATTGGCAAAGTGATATTTGGAAGCCCATAGAGGGCTATGGTGAAAAAGGAAATATCCTCAGATGAAATCTGGAAAGAAGGTTTCTGAGAAACTGCTTAGTGTTCTGTTAATTCATCTCACAGAGTTACATGTATATTTCGTGGATCTCTTTGCTAGCCTTATTTCTGTGGAATCTGAGAACAGATATTTCGGATCCCTTTGAAGACTATAGGGCCAAAGGAAATATGCTCCGATAACAAAGAGAAAGAAGCTTTCTGAGAAACTTCTTTGTGTTCTGTGAAATCATCTCACAGAGTTACAGCTTTCTCCTCAAGAAACCTTTCGCTAAGACAGTTCTTGTGGAATTGGCAAAGTGATCCTTGGAAGCCCCTAGAGGGCTATGGTGAAAAAGGAAATATCCTCAGATGAAATCTGGAAAGAAGCTTTCTGAGAAACTGCTTAGTGTTCTGTTAATTCATCGCACAGAGTTACATGTGTATTTCGTGGATCTCTTTGCTAGCCTTATTTCTGTGGAATCTGAGAACAGATAATTCGGAACCCTGTGAAGACTATAGGGCCAAAGGAAATATCCTCCCATAACAATGAGAAAGAAGCTTTCTGAGAAACTTCTTTGTGTTCGGTGAAATCATCTCAAGGAGATACAGCTTCCCCTCCAGAAGCCTTTCGCTAAGACAGTTCTTGTGGAATTGGCAAAGTGATATTTGGAAGCCCATAGAGGGCTATGGTGAAAAAGGAAATATCCTCATATGAAATCTGGAAAGAAGCTTTCTGAGAAACTGCTTAGTGTTCTGTTAATTCATCTCACAGAGTTACATGTGTATTTCGTGGATCTCTTTGCTAGCCTTATTTCTGTGGAATATGAGAACAGATATTTCGGAACCCTTTGAAGACTCTAGGGCCAAAGGAAATATCATGCCTAAACAATGAGAAAGAAGCTTTCTGAGAAACTTCTTTGTATTCTGTGAAATCATCTCACAGAGTTACAGCTTTCCCCTCAAGAAGCCTTTCGCTAAGACAGGTCTTGTGGAATTGGCAAAGTGATATTTGGAAGCCCATAGAGGGCTATGGTGAAAAAGGAAATATCCTCAGATGAAATCTGGAAAGAAGCTTTCTGAGAAACTGCTTAGTGTTCTGTTAATTCATCTCACAGAGTTACATGTGTATTTCGTAGATCTCTTTGCTAGCCTTATTTCTGTGGAATCTGAGAACAGATATTTCGGAACCCTTTGTAGACTATAGGGCCAAATGAAATATCATGCCAAAACAAAGAGAAAGAAGCTTTCTGAGAAACTTCTTTGTGTTCTGTGAAATCATCTCACAGAGTTACAGCTTTCCTCTCAAGAAGCCTTTCGCTAAGACAGTTCTTTTGGAAGTGGCAAAGTGATATTTGGAAGCACATAGAGGGCTATGGTGAAAAAGGAAATATCCTCACAGGAAATCTGGAAAGAAGCTTTCTGAGAAACTGCTTAGTGTTCTGTTAATTCATCTCACAGAGTTACATGTGTATTTCGTGGATGTCTTTGCTAGCCTTATTTCTGTGGAATCTGAGAAGAGATATTTCGGATCCCTTTGAAAACTATAGGGCCAAAGGAAATATCCTCCCATAACAAAGAGAAAGAAGCTTTCTGAGAAACTTCTTTGTGTTCTGTGAAATCACCTCACAGAGTTACAGCTTTCCCCTCAAGAAGCCTTTCGCTAAGACAGTTCTTGTGGAATTGGCAAAGTGATATTTGGAAGCACATAGAGGGCTATGGTGAAAAAGGAAATATCCTCACAGGAAATCTGGAAAGAAGCTTTCTGAGAAACTGCTTAGTGTTCTGTTAATTCATCTCACAGAGTTACATGTGTATTTCGTGGATCTCTTTGCTAGCCTTATTTCTGTGGTATCTGAGAACAGATATTTCGGATCCCATTGATGACTATACGGCCAAAGGAAATATCCTACGATAACAAAGAGAAAGAAGCCTTCTGAGAAACTTCTTTGTGTTCTATGAAATCATCTCACCGAGTTACAGCTTTCCCCTCAAGAACCCTTTCGCTAAGACAGTTCTTGTGGAATTGGCAAAGTGATATTTGGAAGCCCATAGAGGGCTATGGTGAAAAAGGAAATATCCTCATATGAAATCTGGAAAGAAGCTTTCTGAGAAACTGCTTAGTGTTCTGTTAATTCATCTTACAGAGTTACATCTGTATTTCGTGGATCTCTTTGCTAGCCTTATTTCTGTGGAATATGAGAACAGATAGTTCGGATCCCATTGAAGACTATAGGGCGAAAGGAAATATCCTCCCATAACAAAGAGAAAGAACCTTTCTGAGGAACTTCTTTGTGTTCTGTGAAATCATCTCACAGAGTTACAGCTTTCCCCTCAAGAAGCCTATCGCTAAGACAGTTCTTGTGGAATAGGCAAAATGATATTTGGAAGCCCATAGAGGGCTATGGTGAAAAACGAAATATCCTCAGATGAAATCTGGAAAGAAGCTTTCTGAGAAACTGCTTAGTGTTCTGTTAATTGATCTCACAGAGTTACATGTGTATTTTGTGGATCTCTTTGCTAGCCTTATTTCTGTGTAATCTGAGAACAGATATTTCGGATCCCTTTGAAGACTATAGGGCCAAAGGAAATATCCTCCGATAACAAAGAGAAAGAAGCTTTCTGAGAAACTTCTTTATGTTCTGTGAAATCATCTCAGAGAGTTACAGCTTTCTCCTCAAGAAGCCTTTCGCTAAGACAGTTCTTGTGGAATTGGCAAAGTGATCCTTAGAAGCCCCGAGAGGGCTATGGTGAAAAAGGAAATATCCTCAGATGAAATCTGGAAAGAAGCTTTCTGAGAAACTGCTTAGTGCTCTGTTAATTCATCTCACAGAGTTACATGTGTATTTCGTGGATCTCTTTGCTAGCATTATTTCTGTGGAATCTGAGAACAGATATTTCGGATCCCTTTGAAGCCTGTAGGGCCAAAGGAAATATCCTCCGATAACAAAGAGAAAGAAGCTTTCTGAGAAACTTCTTTGTGTTCTGTGAAATCACCTCACAGAGTTACAGCTTTCCCCTCAAGAAGCCTTTCGCTAAGACAGTTCTTGTGGAATAGGCAAAGTGATATTTGGAAGCCCATAGAGGGCTATGGTGAAAAAGGAAATATCCTCACAGGAAATCTGGAAAGAAGCTTTCTGAGAAACTGCTTAGTGTTCTGTTAATTCATCTCACAGAGTTACATGTGTATTTCGTGGATCTCTTTGCTAGCCTTATTTCTGTGGAATCTGAGAACAGATATTTCGGAACCCTTTGAAGACTATAGGGCCAAAGGAAATATCATGCCAAAACAAAGAGAAAGAAGCTTTCTGAGATACTTCTTTGTGTTCTGTGAAATCATCTCACAGAGTTACAGCTTTCCCCTCAAGAAGCCTTTCGCTCAGACAGTTCTTTTGGAAGTGGCAAAGTGATATTTGGAAGCCCATAGAGGGCTATGGTGAAAAAGGAAATATCCTCACAGGAAATCTGGAAAGAAGCTTTCTGAGAAACTGCTTAGTGTTCTGTTAATTCATCTCACAGAGTTACATGTGTATTTCGTGGATCTCTTTGCTAGCCTTATTTCTGTGGAATCTGAGAACAGATATTTCGGATCCCTTTGAAAACTATAGGGCCAAAGGAAATATCCTCCTATAACAAAGAGAAAGAAGCTTTCTGAGAAACTTCTTTGTGTTCTGTGAAATCATCTCACAGAGTTACAGCTTTCCCCTCAGAAGCCTTTCGCTAAGACACTTCTTGTGGAATTGGCAAAGTGATATTTGGAAGCCCATAGAGGGCTATGGTGAAAAAGGAAATATCCTCACAGGAAATCTGGAAAGAAGCTTTTTGAGAAACTGCTTAGTGTTCTGTTAATTCATCTCACAGAGTTACATGTGTATTTCGTGGATCTCTTTGCTGGCCTTATTTCTGTGGAATATGAGAACAGATATTTCCGAACCCTTTGAAGACTATAGGGCCAAAGGAAATATCCTCCCATAACAAAGAGAAAGAAGCTTTCTGAGAAACTTCTTTGTGTTCTGTGAAATCATCTCACAGAGTTACAGCTTTCCCCTCAAGAAGCCTTTCGCTAAGACAGGTCTTGTGGAATTGGCAAAGTGATATTTGGAAGCCCATAGAGGGCTATGGTGAAAAAGGAAATATCCTCAGATGAAATCTGGAAAGAAGGTTTCTGAGAAACTGCTTAGTGTTCTGTTAATTCATCTCACAGAGTTACATGTATATTTCGTGGATCTCTTTGCTAGCCTTATTTCTGTGGAATCTGAGAACAGATATTTCGGATCCCTTTGAAGACTATAGGGCCAAAGGAAATATGCTCCGATAACAAAGAGAAAGAAGCTTTCTGAGAAACTTCTTTGTGTTCTGTGAAATCATCTCACAGAGTTACAGCTTTCTCCTCAAGAAGCCTTTCGCTAAGACAGTTCTTGTGGAATTGGCAAAGTGATCCTTGGAAGCCCCTAGAGGGCTATGGTGAAAAAGGAAATATCCTCAGATGAAATCTGGAAAGAAGCTTTCTGAGAAACTGCTTAGTGTTCTGTTAATTCATCGCACAGAGTTACATGTGTATTTCGTGGATCTCTTTGCTAGCCTTATTTCTGTGGAATCTGAGAACAGATATTTCGGAACCCTGTGAAGACTATAGGGCCAAAGGAAATATCCTCCCATAACAATGAGAAAGAAGCTTTCTGAGAAACTTCTTTGTGTTCGGTGAAATCATCTCAAGGAGATACAGCTTCCCCTCCAGAAGCCTTTCGCTAAGACAGTTCTTGTGGAATTGGCAAAGTGATATTTGGAAGCCCATAGAGGGCTATGGTGAAAAAGGAAATATCCTCATATGAAATCTGGAAAGAAGCTTTCTGAGAAACTGCTTAGTGTTCTGTTAATTCATCTCACAGAGTTACATGTGTATTTCGTGGATCTCTTTGCTAGCCTTATTTCTGTGGAATATGAGAACAGATATTTCGGAACCCTTTGAAGACTCTAGGGCCAAAGGAAATATCATGCCTAAACAATGAGAAAGAAGCTTTCTGAGAAACTTCTTTGTATTCTGTGAAATCATCTCACAGAGTTACAGCTTTCCCCTCAAGAAGCCTTTCGCTAAGACAGGTCTTGTGGAATTGGCAAAGTGATATTTGGAAGCCCATAGAGGGCTATGGTGAAAAAGGAAATATCCTCAGATGAAATCTGGAAAGAAGCTTTCTGAGAAACTGCTTAGTGTTCTGTTAATTCATCTCACAGAGTTACATGTGTATTTCGTAGATCTCTTTGCTAGCCTTATTTCTGTGGAATCTGAGAACAGATATTTCGGAACCCTTTGTAGACTATAGGGCCAAATGAAATATCATGCCAAAACAAAGAGAAAGAAGCTTTCTGAGAAACTTCTTTGTGTTCTGTGAAATCATCTCACAGAGTTACAGCTTTCCTCTCAAGAAGCCTTTCGCTAAGACAGTTCTTTTGGAAGTGGCAAAGTGATATTTGGAAGCACATAGAGGGCTATGGTGAAAAAGGAAATATCCTCACAGGAAATCTGGAAAGAAGCTTTCTGAGAAACTGCTTAGTGTTCTGTTAATTCATCTCACAGAGTTACATGTGTATTTCGTGGATGTCTTTGCTAGCCTTATTTCTGTGGAATTTGAGAAGAGATATTTCGGATCCCTTTGAAAACTATAGGGCCAAAGGAAATATCCTCCCATAACAAAGAGAAAGAAGCTTTCTGAGAAACTTCTTTGTGTTCTGTGAAATCACCTCACAGAGTTACAGCTTTCCCCTCAAGAAGCCTTTCGCTAAGACAGTTCTTGTGGAATTGGCAAAGTGATATTTGGAAGCACATAGAGGGCTATGGTGAAAAAGGAAATATCCTCACAGGAAATCTGGAAAGAAGCTTTCTGAGAAACTGCTTAGTGTTCTGTTAATTCATCTCACAGAGTTACATGTGTATTTCGTGGATCTCTTTGCTAGCCTTATTTCTGTGGTATCTGAGAACAGATATTTCGGATCCCATTGATGACTATACGGCCAAAGGAAATATCCTACGATAACAAAGAGAAAGAAGCCTTCTGAGAAACTTCTTTGTGTTCTATGAAATCATCTCACCGAGTTACAGCTTTCCCCTCAAGAACCCTTTCGCTAAGACAGTTCTTGTGGAATTGGCAAAGTGATATTTGGAAGCCCATAGAGGGCTATGGTGAAAAAGGAAATATCCTCATATGAAATCTGGAAAGAAGCTTTCTGAGAAACTGCTTAGTGTTCTGTTAATTCATCTTACAGAGTTACATCTGTATTTCGTGGATCTCTTTGCTAGCCTTATTTCTGTGGAATATGAGAACAGATAGTTCGGATCCCATTGAAGACTATAGGGCGAAAGGAAATATCCTCCCATAACAAAGAGAAAGAACCTTTCTGAGGAACTTCTTTGTGTTCTGTGAAATCATCTCACAGAGTTACAGCTTTCCCCTCAAGAAGCCTATCGCTAAGACAGTTCTTGTGGAATAGGCAAAATGATATTTGGAAGCCCATAGAGGGCTATGGTGAAAAACGAAATATCCTCAGATGAAATCTGGAAAGAAGCTTTCTGAGAAACTGCTTAGTGTTCTGTTAATTGATCTCACAGAGTTACATGTGTATTTTGTGGATCTCTTTGCTAGCCTTATTTCTGTGTAATCTGAGAACAGATATTTCGGATCCCTTTGAAGACTATAGGGCCAAAGGAAATATCCTCCGATAACAAAGAGAAAGAAGCTTTCTGAGAAACTTCTTTATGTTCTGTGAAATCATCTCAGAGAGTTACAGCTTTCTCCTCAAGAAGCCTTTCGCTAAGACAGTTCTTGTGGAATTGGCAAAGTGATCCTTAGAAGCCCCGAAAGGGCTATGGTGAAAAAGGAAATATCCTCAGATGAAATCTGGAAAGAAGCTTTCTGAGAAACTGCTTAGTGCTCTGTTAATTCATCTCACAGAGTTACATGTGTATTTCGTGGATCTCTTTGCTAGCATTATTTCTGTGGAATCTGAGAACAGATATTTCGGATCCCTTTGAAGCCTATAGGGCCAAAGGAAATATCCTCCGATAACAAAGAGAAAGAAGCTTTCTGAGAAACTTCTTTGTGTTCTGTGAAATCATCTCACAGAGTTACAGCTTTCCCCTCAAGAAGCCTTTCGCTAAGACAGTTCTTGTGGAATAGGCAAAGTGATATTTGGAAGCCCGTAGAGGGCTATGGTGAAAAAGGAAATATCCTCAGATGAAATCTGGAAAGAAGCTTTCTGAGAAACTGCTTAGTGTTCTGTTAATTCATCTCACAGAGTTACATGTGTATTTCGTGGATCTCTTTGCTAGCCTTATTTCTGTGGAATCTGAGAACAGATATTTCGGAACTTTTTGAAGACTATAGGGCCTAAGGAAATATCATGCCAAAACAAAGAGAAAGAAGCTTTCTGAGAAACTTCTTTGTGTTCGGTGAAATCATCTCACAGAGTTACAGCTTTCCCCTCAAGAAGCCTTTCGCTAAGACAGTTCTTGTGGAATTGGCAAAGTGATATTTGGAAGCCCATAGAGGGCTATGGTGAAAAAGGAAATATCCTCCGATGAAATCTGGAAAGAAGCTTTGTGAGAAACTGCTTAGTGTTCTGCTAATTCATCTCACAGAGTTACATGTGTATTTCGTGGATCTCTTTGCCAGCCTTATTTCTGTGGAATCTGAGAACAGATATTTCGGATCCCATTGATGACTACAGGGCCAAAGGAAATATCCTCCGATAACAAAGAGAAAGAAGCTTTCTGATAACCTTCTTTGTGTTCTGTGAAATCATCTCACAGAGTTACAGCTTTCCGCTCAAGAAGCCTTTCGCTAAGACAGTTCTTGTGGAATTGGCAAAGTGATATTTGGAAGCCCATAGAGGGCTATGGTGAAAAAGGAAATATCCTCAGATGAAATCTGGAAAGAAGCTTTCTGAGAAACTGCTTAGTGTTCTGTTAATTCATCTTACAGAGTTACATCTGTATTTCGTGGATCTCTTTGCTAGCCTTATTTCTGTGGAATCTGAGAACAGATAGTTCGGATCCCATTGAAGACTATAGGGCGAAAGGAAATATCCTCCCATAACAAAGAGAAAGAACCTTTCTGAGGAACTTCTTTGTGTTCTGTGAAATCATCTCACAGAGCTACAGCTTTCCCCTCAAGAAGCCTTTCGCTAAGACAGTTCTTGTGGAATTGGCAAAGTGATATTTGGAAGCCCATAGAGGGCTAAGGTGAAAAAGGAAATATCCTCAGATGAAATCTGGAAAGAAGCTTTCTGAGAAACTGCTTAGTGTTCTGCTAATTCATCTCACAGAGTTACATGTGTATTTCGTGGATCTCTTTGCCAGCCTTATTTCTGTGGAATCTGAGAACAGATATTTCGGATCCCATTGATGACTACAGGGCCAAAGGAAATATCCTCCCATAACAAAGAGAAAGAAGCTTTCTGAGAAACTTCTTTGTGTTCTGTGAAATCATCTCACAGAGTTACAGCTTTCCCCTCAAGAAGCCTTTCGCTAAGACAGTTCTTGTGGAATTGGCAAAGGGATATTTGGAAGCCTATAGAGGGCTATGGTGAAAAAGGAAATATCCTCGGATGAATCTGGAAAGAAGCTTTCTGAGAAACTGCTTAGTGTTCTGTTAATTCATCTCACAGAGTTACATGTGTATTTCGTGGATCTCTTTGCTAGCCTTATTTCTGTGGAATCTGAGAACAGATATTTCGGATCCCTTTGAAGACTATAGGGCCGAAGGAAATATCCTCCGATAACAAAGAGAAAGAAGCTTTCTGAGAAACTTCTTTGTGTTCTGTGAAATCATCTCTCAGAGTTACAGCTTTCCCCTCAAGAAGCCTTTCGCTAAGACAGTTCTTTTGGAAGTGGCAAAGTGATATTTGGAAGCCCATAGAGGGCTATGGTGAAAAAGGAAATATCCTCAGATGAAATCTGGAAAGAAGCTTTCTGAGAAACTGCTCAGTGTTCTGTTAATTCATCTCACAGAGTTACATGTGGATTTCATGGATCTCTTTACTAGCCTTATTTCTGTGGAATCTGAGAACAGATATTTCGGATCCCTTCGAAAACTATAGGGCCAAAGGAAATATCCTCCGATAACAAAGAGAAAGAAGCTTTCTGAGAAAATTCTTTGTGTTCTGTGAAATCATCTAACAGAGTTACAGCTTTCCCCTCAAGAAGCCTTTCGCTAAGACAGTTCTTGTGGAATAGGCAAAGTGATATTTGGAAGCCCGTAGAGGGCTATGGTGAAAAAGGAAATATCCTCAGATGAAATCTAGAAAGAAGCTTTCTGAGAAACTGCTTAGTATTCTGTTAATTCATCTCACAGAGTTACATGTGTATTTCGTGGATCTCTTTGCTAGCCTTATTTCTGTGGAATCTGAGAACAGATATTTCGGATCCCATTGATGACTATACGGCCAAAGGAAATATCCTACGATAACAAAGAGAAAGAAGCCTTCTGAGAAACTTCTTTGTGTTCTGTGAAATCATCTCACAGAGTTACAGCTTTCCCCTCTAGAACCCTTTCGCTAAGACAGTTCTTGTGGAATTGGCAAAGTGATATCTGGAAGCCCCTAGAGGGCTATGGTGAAAAAGGAAATATCCTCCGATGAAATCTGGAAAGAAGCTTTCTGAGAAACTGCTTAGTGTTCTGTTAATTCATCTCACAGAGTTACATGTGCATTTCGTGGATCTCTTTGCTAGCGTTATTTCTGTGGAATATGAGAACAGATATTTCGGAACCCTTTGAAGACTACAGGGACAAAGGAAATATCATGCCTAAACAAAGAGAAAGAAGCTTTCTGAGAAACTTCTTTGTGTTCTGTGAAATCATCTCACAGAGTTACAGCTTTCCCCTCAAGAAGCCTTTCGCTAAGACAGTTCTTGTGGAATTGGCAAAGTGATATTTGGAAGCCCGTAGAGGGCTATGGTGAAAAAGGAAATATCCTCACAGGAAATCTGGAAAGAAGCTTTCTGAGAAACTGCGTAGTGTTCTGTTAATTCATCTCACAGAGTTACATGTGTATTTCGTGGATCTCCTTGCTAGCCTTATTTCTGTGGAATCTGAGAACAGATATTTCGGATCCCTTTGAAAACTACAGGGCCAAGAGAAATATCATTCGATAACAAAGAGAAAGAAGCTTTCTGAGAAACTTCTTTGTGTTCTGTGAAATCATCTCACGAGTTACAGCTTTCCCCTCAAGAAGCCTTTCGCTAAGACAGTTCTTGTGGAATTTGCAAAGTGATATTTGGAAGCCCATAGAGGGCTATGGTAAAAAAGGAAATATCCTCACAGGAAATCTGAAAAGAAGCTTTCTGAGAAACTGCTTAGTGTTCTGTTAATTCATCTCACAGAGTTACATGTGTATTTCGTGGATCTCTTTGCTAGCCTTATTTCTGTGGAATCTGAGAACCGATATTTCGGATCCAATGGATGACTATAGGGCCAAAGGAAATATCCTCCGATAACAAAGAGAAAGAAGCTTTCTGAGAAACTTCTTTGTGTTCTGTGAAATCATCTCACAGAGTTAGAGCTTTCCCCTCAAGAAGCCTTTCGCTAAGACAGTTCTTGTGGAATAGGCAAAGTGATATTTGGAAGCCCATAGAGGGCTATGGTGAAAAAGGAAATATCCTCAGATGAAATCTGGAAAGAAGCTTTCTGAGAAACTGCTTAGTGTTCTGTTAATTCATCTCACAGAGTTACATGTGTATTTCGTGGATCTCTTTGCTAGCCTTATTTCTGTGGAATCTGAGAACAGATATTTCGGATCCCTTTGAAAACTATAGGGCCAAAGGAAATATCCTCCGATAACAAAGAGAAAGAAGCTTTCTGAGAAACTTCTTTGTGTTCTGTGAAATCATCTCACAGAGTTACAGCTTTCTCCTCAAGAAGCCTTTCGCTAAGACAGTTCTTGTGGAATTGGCAAAGTGATATTTGGAAGCATATAGAGGGCTATGGTGAAAAAGGAACTATCCTCACAGGAAATCTGGAAAGAAGCTTTCTGAGAAACTGCTTAGTGTTCTGTTAATTCATCTCACAGAGTTACATGTGTATTTCGTGGATCTCTTTGCTAGCCTTATTTCTGTGGAATCTGAGAATAGATATTTCGGATCCCATTGATGACTATACGGCCAAAGGAAATATCGTACGATAACAAAGAGAAAGAAGCCTTCTGAGAAACTTCTTTGTGTTCTGGGAAATCATCTCACAGAGTTACAGCTTTCCCCTCAAGAAGCCTTTCGCTAAGACAGTTCTTGTGGAATTGGCAAAGTGATATTTGGAAGCCCCTAGAGGGCTATGGTGAAAAAGGAAATATCCTCAGAAGAAATATGGAAAGAAGCTTTCTGAGAAACTGCTTAGTGTTCTGCTAATTCATCTCACAGAGTTACATGTGTATTTCGTGGATCTCTTTGCCAGCCTTATTTCTGTGGAATCTGAGAACAGATATTTCAGATCCCATTGATGACTACAGGGCCAAAGGAAATATCCTCCGATAACAAAGAGAAAGAAGCTTTCTGAGAAACTTCTTTGTGTTCTGTGAAATCATCTCACAGAGTTACAGCTTTCCCCTCAAGGAGCCTTTCGCTAAGACAGTTCTTGTGGAATTGGCAAAGTGATATTTGGAAGCCTATAGAGGGCTATGGTGAAAAAGGAAATATCCTCGGATGAAATCTGGAAAGAAGCTTTCTGAGAAACTGCTTAGTGTTCTGTTAATTCATCTCACAGAGTTACATGTGTATTTCGTGGATCTCTTTGCTAGCCTTATTTCTGTGGAATCTGAGAACAGATATTTCGGATCCCTTTGAAGACTATAGGGCCAAATTAAATATCCTCCGATAACAAAGAGAAAGAAGCTTTCTGAGAAACTTCTTTGTGTTCTGTGAAATCATCTCTCAGAGTTACAGCTTTCTCCTCAAGAAGCCTTTCGCTAAGACAGTTCTTCTGGAATTGGCAAAGTGATATTTGGAAGCCCATAGAGGGCTATGGTGAAAAAGGAAATATCCTCAGATGAATCTGGAAAGAAGCTTTCTGAGAAACTGCTTAGTGTTCTGTTAATTCATCTCACAGAGTTACATGTGTATTTCGTGGATCTCTTTGCTAGCCTTATTTCTGTGGAATCTGAGAACAGATATTTCGGATCCCTTTGAAAACTATAGGGCCAAAGGAAATATCCTCCGATAACAAAGAGAAAGAAGCTTTCTGAGAAACTTCTTTGTGTTCTGTGAAATCATCTCACAGAGTTACAGCTTTCCCCTCAAGAAGCCTTTCGCTAAGACAGTTCTTGTGGCATAGGCAAAGTGATATTTGGAAGCCCATAGAGGGCTATGGTGAAAAAGGAAATATCCTCAGATGAAATCAGGAAAGAAGCTTTCTGAGAAACTGCTTAGTGTTCTGTTAATTCATCTCACAGAGTTACATGTGTATTTCGTGTATCTCTTTGCTAGCCTTATTTCTGTGGAATCTGAGAACAGATATTTCGGAACCCTCTGAAGACTATAGGGCCAAAGGAAATATCATGCCAAAACAAAGAGAAAGAAGCTTTCTCAGAAACTTCTTTGTGTTCTGTGAAATCATCTCACAGAGTTACAGCTTTCCCCTCAAGAAGCCTTTCGCTAAGACAGTTCTTTTGGAAGTGGCAAACTGATACTTGGAAGCCCATAGAGGGCTATGGTGAAAAAGGAAATATCCTCAGATGAAATCTGGAAAGAAGCTTTCTGAGAAACTGCTTAGTGTTCTGTTAATTCATCTCACAGAGTTACATGTGTATTTCGTGGATCTCTTTGCTAGCCTTTTTTCTGTGGAATCTGAGAACAGATATTTCGGATCCCATTGATGACTATACGGCCAAAGGAAATATCCTACGATAACAAAGAGAAAGAAGCCTCCTGAGGAACTTCTTTGTGTTCTGTGAAATCATCTCACAGAGTTACAGCTTTCCCCTCAAGAACCCTTTCGCTAAGACAGTTCTTGTGGAATTGGCAAAGTGATATCTGGAAGCCCATAGAGGGCTATGGTGAAAAAGGAAATATCCTCGGATGAAATCTGGAAAGAAGCTTTCTGAGAAACTGCTTAGTGTTCTGTTAATTCATCTCACAGAGTTACATGTGTATTTCGTGGATCTCTTTGCTAGCCTTATTTCTGTGGAATCTGAGAACAGATATTTCGGATCCCTTTGAAGACTATAGGGCCAAAGTAAATATCCTCCGATAACAAAGAGAAAGAAGCTTTCTGAGAAACTTCTTTGTGTTCTGTGAAATCAACTCTCAGAGTTACAGCTTTCTCCTCAAGAAGCCTTTCGTTAAGACAGTTCTTGTGGAATTGGCAAAGTGATATTTGGAAGCCCATATAGGGCTATGGTGAAAAAGGAAATATCCTCAGATGAAATCTGGAAAGAAGCTTTCTGAGAAACTGCTTAGTGTTCTGTTAATTCATCTCACAGAGTTACATGTGTATTTCGTGGATCTCTTTGCTAGCCTTATTTCTGTGGAATCTGAGAACAGATATTTCGCAACCCTTTGAAGACTATAGGGCCAAAGGTAATATCATGCCAAAACAAAGAGAAAGAAGCTTTCTGAGAAACTTCTTTGTGTTCTGTGAAATCATCTCACAGAGTTACAGCTTTCTCCTCAAGAACCCTTTCTCTAAGACAGTTCTTGTGGAATTGGCAAAGTGATATTTGGAAGCCGATAGAGGGCTATGGTGAAAAAGGAAATATCCTCAGATGAAATCTGGAAAGAAGCTTTCTGAGAAACTGCTTAGTGTTCTGTTAATTCATCTCACAGAGTTACATGTGTATTTCGTGGATCTCTTTGCTAGCCTTATTTCTGTGGAATCTGAGAACAGATATTTCGGATCCCTTTGAAGACTATATTACCAAAGGAAATATCCTCCCATAACAATGAGAAAGAAGCTTTCTGAGAAACTTCTTTGTGTTCTGTGAAATCATCTGAAGGAGTTACAGCTTCCCCTCCAGAAGCCTTTCGCTAAGACAGTTCTTGTGGAATTGGCAAAGTGATATTTGGAAGCCCATAGAGGGCTATGGTGAAAAAGGAAATATCCTCATATGAAATCTGGAAAGAAGCTTTCTGAGAAACTGCTTAGTGTTCTGTTAATTCATCTTACAGAGTTACATGTGTATTTCGTGGATCTCTTTGCTAGCCTTATTTCTGTGGAATATGAGAACAGATATTTCGGAACCCTTTGAAGTCTATAGGGCCAAAGGAAATATCATGCCTAAACAAAGAGAAAGAAGCTTTCTGAGAAACTTCTTTGTTTTCTGTGAAATCATCTCACAGAGTTACAGCTTTCCCCTCAAGAAGCCTTTCGCTAAGAGAGGTCTTGTGGAATTGGCAATGTGATATTTGGAAGCCCATAGAGGGCTACGGTGAAAAAGGAAATATCCTCATATGAAATCTGGAAAGAAGCTTTCTGAGAAACTGCTTAGTGTTCTGTTAATTCATGTCACAGAGTTACATGTGTATTTCGTGGATCTCTTTGCTAGCCTTATTTCTGTGGAATCTGAGAACAGATATTTCGGATCCCTTTGAAGACTATAGGGCCAAAGGAAATATCCTCCCATAACAAAGAGAAAGAAGCTTTCTGAGAAACTTCTTTGTGTTCTGTGAAATCATCTCACAGAGTTACAGCGTTCCCCTCAAGAAGCCTTTCGCTAAGACAGTTCTTGTGGAACAGGCAAAGTGATATTTGGAAGCCCATAGAGGGCTATGGTGAAAAAGGAAATATCCTCAGATGAAATATGGAAAGAAGCTTTCTGAGAAACTGCTTAGTGTTCTGTTAATTCATCTCACAGAGTTACATGTGTATTTCGTGGATCTCTTTTGTAGCCTTATTTCTGTGGAATCTGAGAACAGATATTTCGGATCCCTTTGAAGACTATAGGGCCAAAGGAAATATCCTCCCATAACAATGAGAAAGAAGCTTTCTGAGAAACTTCTTTGTGTTCTGTGAGATCATCTCAAGGAGTTACAGCTTCCCCTCCAGAAGCCTTTCGCTAACACAGTTCTTGTGGAATTGGCAAAGTGATATTTGGAAGCCCATAGAGGTCTATGGTGAAAAGGAAATATCCTCATATGATATCTGGAAAGAAGCTTTCTGAGAAACTGCTTAGTGTTCTCTTAATTCATCTCACAGAGTTACATATGTATTTCTTGGATCTCTTTGCTAGCCTTATTTCTGTGGAATATGAGAACAGATATTTCGGAACCCTTTGAAGACTATAGGGCCAAAGGAAATATCATGCCTAAACAAAGAGAAAGAAGCTTTCTGAGAAACTTCTTTGTGTTCTGTGAAATCATCTCACAGAGTTACAGCTTTCCCCTCAAGAAGCCTTTCGCTAAGAGAGTTCTTGTGGAATTCGCAAAGTGATATTTGGAAGCCCATAGAGGGCTATTGTGAAAAAGGAAATATCCTCAGATAAAATCTGGAAAGAAGCTTTCTGAGAAACTGCTTAGTGTTCTGTTAATTCATCTCACAGAGTTACATGTGTATTTCGTGGATCTCCTTGCTAGCCTTATTTCTGTGGAATCTGAGAACAGATATTTCGGATCCCTTTGAAGACTATAGGGCCAAAGGAAATATTCTCCGATAACAAAGAGAAAGACGCTTTCTGAGAAACTTCTTTGTGTTCTGTGAAATCATCTCTCAGAGATATAGCTTTCTCCTCAAGAAGCCTTTCCCTAAGACAGTTCTTGTGGAATTGGCAAAGTGATATTTGGAAGCCCATAGAGGGCTATGGTGAAAAAGGAAATATCCTCAGATGAAATCTGGAAAGAAGCTTTCTGAGAAACTGCTTAGTGTTCTGTTAATTCATCTCACAGAGTTACATGTGTATTTCGTGGATATCTTTGGTAGCCTTATTTCTGTGGAATCTGAGAACAGATATTTCGGATCCCTTTGAAGACTATAGGGCCAAAGGAAATATCCTCCCATAACAATGAGAAAGAAGCTTTCTGAGAAACTTCTTTGTGTTCTGTGAAATCATCTCACAGAATTACAGCTTTCCCCTCAAGAAGCCTTCGCTAAGACAGTTCTTGTGGAATTTGCAAAGTGATATTTGGAAGCACATAGAGGGCTATGGTGAAAAAGGAAATATCCTCACAGGAAATCTGGAAAGAAGCTTTCTGAGAAACTGCTTAGTGTTCTGTTAATTCATCTCACAGAGTTACATGTGTGTTTCGTGGATCTCTTTGGTAGCCTTATTTCTGTGGAATCTGAGAACAGATATTTCGGATCCCATTGATGACTATAGGGCCAAAGGAAATATCCTCCGATAACAAAGAGAAAGAAGCTTTCTGAGAAACTTCTTTGTGTTCTGTGAAATCATCTCTCAGAGTTACAGCTTTCTCCTCAAGAAGCCTTTCGCTAAGACAGTTCTTGTCGAATTGGCAAAGTGATATTTGGAAGCCCATAGAGGTCTATGGTGAAAAAGGAAATATCCTCAGATGAAATCTGGAAAGAAGCTTTCTGAGAAACTGCTTAGTGTTCTGTTAATTCATCTCACAGAGTTACATGTGTATTTCGTGGATCTCTTTGCTAGCCTTATTTCTGTGGAATCTGAGAACAGATATTTCGGATCCCTTTGAAAACTATAGGGCCAAAGGAAATATCCTCCGATAACAAAGAGAAAGAAGCTTTCTGAGAAACTTCTTTGTGTTCTGTGAAATCATCTCACAGAGTTACAGCTTTCCCCTCAAGAAGCCTTTCGCTAAGACAGTTCTTGTGGAATAGGCAAAGTGATATTTGGAAGCCCATAGAGGGCTATGGTGAAAAAGGAAATATCCTCAGATGAAATCTGGAAAGAAGCTTTCTGAGAAACTGCTTAGTGTTCTGTTAATTCATCTCACAGAGTTACATGTGTATTTCGTGGATCTCTTTGCTAGCCTTATTTCTGTGGAATCTCAGAACAGATATTTCGGAACCCGTTGAAGACTATAGGGCCAAAGGACATATCATGCCGAAACAAAGAAAAAGAAGCTTTCTGAGAAACTTCTTTGTGTTCTGTGAAATCATCTCACAGAGTTACAGCTTTCCCCTCAAGGAGCCTTTCGCTAAGACAGTTCTTGTGGAATTGGCAAAGTGATATTTGGAAGCCTATAGAGGGCTATGGTGAAAAAGGAAATATCCTCGGATGAAATCTGGAAAGAAGCTTTCTGAGAAACTGCTTAGTGTTCTGTTAATTCATCTCACAGAGTTACATGTGTATTTCGTGGATCTCTTTGCTAGCCTTATTTCTGTGGAATCTGAGAACAGATATTTCGGATCCCTTTGAAGACTATAGGGCTAAAGGAAATATCCTCCGATAACAAAGAGAAAGAAGCTTTCTGAGAAACTTCTTTGTGTTCTGTGAAATCATCTCTCAGAGTTACAGCTTTCTCCTCAAGAAGCCTTTCGCTAAGACAGTTCTTCTGGAATTGGCAAAGTGATATTTGGAAGCCCATAGAGGGCTGTGGTGAAAAAGGAAGTATCCTCAGATGAATCTGGAAAGAAGCTTTCTCAGAAACTGCTTAGTGTTCTGTTAATTCATCTCACAGAGTTACATGTGTATTTCGTGGATCTCTTTGCTAGCCTTATTTGTGTGGAATATGAGAACAGATAGTTCGGATCCCTTTGAAAACTATAGGGCCAAAGGAAATATCCTCCGATAACAAAGAGAAAGAAGCTTTCTGAGAAACTTCTTTGTGTTCTGTGAAATCATCTCACAGAGTTACAGCTTTCCCCTCAAGAAGCCTTTCGCTAAGACAGTTCTTGTGGCATAGGCAAAGTGATATTTGGAAGCCCATAGAGGGCTATGGTGAAAAAGGAAATATCCTCAGATGAAATCAGGAAAGAAGCTTTCTGAGAAACTGCTTAGTGTTCTGTTAATTCATCTCACAGAGTTACATGTGTATTTCGTGGATCTCTTTGCTAGCCTTATTTCTGTGGAATCTGAGAACAGATATTTCGGAACCCTCTGAAGACTATAGGGCCAAAGGAAATATCATGCCAAAACAAAGAGAAAGAAGCTTTCTCAGAAACTTCTTTGTGTTTTGTGAAATCATCTCACAGAGTTACAGCTTTCCCCTCAAGAAGCCTTTCGCTAAGACAGTTCTTTTGGAAGTGGCAAACTGATATTTGGAAGCCCATAGAGGGCTATGGTGAAAAAGGAAATATCCTCAGATGAAATCTGGAAAGAAGCTTTCTGAGAAACTGCTTAGTGTTCTGTTAATTCATCTCACAGAGTTACATGTGTATTTCGTGGATCTCTTTGCTAGCCTTTTTTCTGTGGAATCTGAGAACAGATATTTCGGATCCCATTGATGACTGTACGGCCAAAGGAAATATCCTACGATAACAAAGAGAAAGAAGCCTCCTGAGGAACTTCTTTGTGTTCTGTGAAATCATCTCACAGAATTACAGCTTTCCCCTCAAGAACCCTTTCGCTAAGACAGTTCTTGTGGAATTGGCAAAGTGATATTTGGAAGCCCATAGATGGCTATGGTGAAAAAGGAAATATCCTCAGATGAAATCTGGAAAGAAGCTTTCTGAGAAACTGCTTAGTGTTCTGTTAATTCATCTCACAGAGTTACATGTGTATTTCGTGGATCTCTTTGCTAGCCTTATTTCTGTGGAATCTGAGAACAGATATTTCGCAACCCTTTGAAGACTATAGGGCCAAAGGTAATATCATGCCAAAACAAAGAGAAAGAAGCTTTCTGAGAAACTTCTTTGTGTTCTGTGAAATCATCTCACAGAGTTACAGCTTTCTCCTCAAGAACCCTTTCTCTAAGACAGTTCTTGTGGAATTGGCAAAGTGATATTTGGAAGCCGATAGAGGGCTATGGTGAAAAAGGAAATATCCTCAGATGAAATCTGGAAAGAAGCTTTCTGAGAAACTGCTTAGTGTTCTGTTAATTCATGTCACAGAGTTACATGTGTATTTCGTGGATCTCTTTGCTAGCCTTATTTCTGTGGAATCTGAGAACAGATATTTCGGATCCCTTTGAAGACTATAGGGCTAAAGGAAATATCCTCCCATAACAAAGAGAAAGAAGCTTTCTGAGAAACTTCTTTGTGTTCTGTGAAATCATCTCACAGAGTTACAGCGTTCCCCTCATGAAGCCTTTCGCTAAGACAGTTCTTGTGGAATAGGCAAAGTGATATTTGGAAGCCCATAGAGGGCTATGGTGAAAAAGGAAATATCCTCAGATGAAATATGGAAAGAAGCTTTCTGAGAAACTGCTTAGTGTTCTGTTAATTCATCTCACAGAGTTACATGTGTATTTCGTGGATCTCTTTTGTAGCCTTATTTCTGTGGAATCTGAGAACAGATATTTCGGATCCCTTTGAAGACTATAGGGCCAAAGGAAATATCCTCCCATAACAATGAGAAAGAAGCTTTCTGAGAAACTTCTTTGTGTTCTGTGAGATCATCTCAAGGAGTTACAGCTTCCCCTCCAGAAGCCTTTCGCTAACACAGTTCTTGTGGAATTGGCAAAGTGATATTTGGAAGCCCATAGAGGTCTATGGTGAAAAGGAAATATCCTCATATGATATCTGGAAAGAAGCTTTCTGAGAAACTGCTTAGTGTTCTCTTAATTCATCTCACAGAGTTACATGTGTATTTCGTGGATCTCTTTGCTAGCCTTATTTCTGTGGAATATGAGAACAGATATTTCGGAACCCTTTGAAGACTATAGGGCCAAAGGAAATATCATGCCTAAAAAAGAGAAAGAAGCTTTCTGAGAAACTTCTTTGTGTTCTGTGAAATCATCTCACAGAGTTACAGCTTTCCCCTCAAGAAGCCTTTCGCTAAGACAGTTCTTGTGGAATTGGCAAAGTGATATTTGGAAGCCCATAGAGGGCTATGGTGAAAAAGGAAATATCCTCAGATGAAATCAGGAAAGAAGCTTTCTGAGAAACTGCTTAGTGTTCTGTTAATTCATCTCACAGAGTTACATGTGTGTTTCGTGGATCTCTTTGGTAGCCTTATTTCTGAGGAATCTGAGAAGAGATATTTCGGATCCCATTGATGACTATACGGCCAAAGGAAATATCGTACGATAACAAAGAGAAAGAAGCCTTCTGAGAAACTTCTTTGTGTTCTGGGAAATCATCTCACAGAGTTACAGCTTTCCCCTCAAGAAGCCTTTCGCTAAGACAGTTCTTGTGGAATTGGCAAAGTGATATTTGGAAGCCCCTAGAGGGCTATGGTGAAAAAGGAAATATCCTCAGAAGAAATCTGGAAAGAAGCTTTCTGAGAAACTGCTTAGTGTTCTGTTAATTCATCTCACAGAGTTACATGTGTATTTCGTGGATCTCTTTGCTAGCCTTATTTCTGTGGAATCTGGGAACAGATATTTCGGATCCCTTTGAAAACTATAGGGCCAAAGGAAATATCCTCCGATAACAAAGAGAAAGAAGCTTTCTGAGAAACTTCTTTGTGTTCTGTGAAATCATCTCACAGAGTTACAGCTTTCCCCTCAAGAAGCCTTTCGCTAAGACAGTTCTTGTGGAATAGGCAAAGTGATATTTGGAAGCCCATAGAGGGCTATGGTGAAAAAGGAAATATCCTAAGATGAAATCTGGAAAGAAGCTTTCTGAGAAACTGCTTAGTGATCTGTTAATTCATCTCACAGAGTTACATGTGTATTTCGTGGATCTCTTTGCTAGCCTTATTTCTGTGGAATCTCAGAACAGATATTTCGGAACCCGTTGAAGACTATAGGGCCAAAGGACATATCATGCCGAAACAAAGAAAAAGAAGCTTTCTGAGAAACTTCTTTGTGTTCTGTGAAATCATCTCACAGAGTTACAGCTTTCCCCTCAAGGAGCCTTTCGCTAAGACAGTTCTTGTGGAATTGGCAAAGTGATATTTGGAAGCCTATAGAGGGCTATGGTGAAAAAGGAAATATCTTCGGATGAAATCTGGAAAGAAGCTTTCTGAGAAACTGCTTAGTGTTCTGTTAATTCATCTCACAGAGTTACATGTGTATTTCGTGGATCTCTTTGCTAGCCTTATTTCTGTGGAATCTGAGAACAGATATTTCGGATCCCTTTGAAGACTATAGGGCCAAAGGAAATATCCTCCGATAACAAAGAGAAAGAAGCTTTCTGAGAAACTTCTTTGTGTTCTGTGAAATCATCTCTCAGAGTTACAGCTTTCTCCTCAAGAAGCCTTTCGCTAAGACAGTTCTTCTGGAATTGGCAAAGTGATATTTGGAAGCCCATAGAGGGCTATGGTGAAAAAGGAAATATCCTCAGATGAATCTGGAAAGAAGCTTTCTGAGAAACTGCTTAGTGTTCTGTTAATTCATCTCACAGAGTTACATGTGTATTTCGTGGATCTCTTTGCTAGCCTTATTTCTGTGGAATCTGAGAACAGATATTTCGGATCCCTTTGAAAACTATAGGGCCAAAGGAAATATCCTCCGATAACAAAGAGAAAGAAGCTTTCTGAGAAACTTCTTTGTGTTCTGTGAAATCATCTCACAGAGTTACAGCTTTCCCCTCAAGAAGCCTTTCGCTAAGACAGTTCTTGTGGCATAGGCAAAGTGATATTTGGAAGCCCATAGAGGGCTATGGTGAAAAAGGAAATATCCTCAGATGAAATCAGGAAAGAAGCTTTCTGAGAAACTGCTTAGTGTTCTGTTAATTCTTCTCACAGAGTTACATGTGTATTTCGTGGATCTCTTTGCTAGCCTTATTTCTGTGGAATCTGAGAACATATATTTCGGAACCCTCTGAAGACTATAGGGCCAAAGGAAATATCATGCCAAAACAAAGAGAAAGAAGCTTTCTCAGAAACTTCTTTGTGTTCTGTGAAATCATCTCACAGAGTTACAGCTTTCCCCTCAAGAAGCCTTTCGCTAAGACAGTTCTTTTGGAAGTGGCAAACTGATATTTGGAAGCCCATAGATTGCTATGGTGAAAAAGGAAATATCCTCAGATGAAATCTGGAAAGAAGCTTTCTGAGAAACTGCTTAGTGTTCTGTTAATTCATCTCACAGAGTTACATGTGTATTTCGTGGATCTCTTTGCTAGCCTTTTTTCTGTGGAATCTGAGAACAGATATTTCGGATCCCATTGATGACTATACGGCCAAAGGAAATATCCTACGATAACAAAGAGAAAGAAGCCTCCTGAGGAACTTCTTTGTGTTCTGTGAAATCATCTCACAGAGTTACAGCTTTCCTCTCAAGAACCCTTTCGCTAAGACAGTTCTTGTGGAATTGGCAAAGTGATATCTGGAAGCCCATAGAGGGCTATGGTGAAAAAGGAAATATCCTCGGATGAAATCTGGAAAGAAGCTTTCTGAGAAACTGCTTAGTGTTCTGTTAATTCATCTCACAGAGTTACATGTGTATTTCGTGGATCTCTTTGCTAGCCTTATTTCTGTGGAATCTGAGAACAGATATTTCGGATCCCTTTGAAGACTATAGGGCCAAAGTAAATATCCTCCGATAACAAAGAGAAAGAAGCTTTCTGAGAAACTTCTTTGTGTTCTGTGAAATCAACTCTCAGAGTTACAGCTTTCTCCTCAAGAAGCCTTTCGTTAAGACAGTTCTTGTGGAATTGGCAAAGTGATATTTGGAAGCCCATAGAGGGCTATGGTGAAAAAGGAAATATCCTCAGATGAAATCTGGAAAGAAGCTTTCTGAGAAACTGCTTAGTGTTCTGTTAATTCATCTCACAGAGTTACATGTGTATTTCGTGGATCTCTTTGCTAGCCTTATTTCTGTGGAATCTGAGAACAGATATTTCGCAACCCTTTGAAGACTATAGGGCCAAAGGTAATATCATGCCAAAACAAAGAGAAAGAAGCTTTCTGAGAAACTTCTTTGTGTTCTGTGAAATCATCTCACAGAGTTACAGCTTTCTCCTCAAGAACCCTTTCTCTAAGACAGTTCTTGTGGAATTGGCAAAGTGATATTTGGAAGCCGATAGAGGGCTATGGTGAAAAAGGAAATATCCTCAGATGAAATCTGGAAAGAAGCTTTCTGAGAAACTGCTTAGTGTTCTGTTAATTCATCTCACAGAGTTACATGTGTATTTCGTGGATCTCTTTGCTAGCCTTATTTCTGTGGAATCTGAGAACAGATATTTCGGATCCCTTTGAAGACTATATTACCAAAGGAAATATCCTCCCATAACAATGAGAAAGAAGCTTTCTGAGAAACTTCTTTGTGTTCTGTGAAATCATCTGAAGGAGTTACAGCTTCCCCTCCAGAAGCCTTTCGCTAAGACAGTTCTTGTGGAATTGGCAAAGTGATATTTGGAAGCCCATAGAGGGCTATGGTGAAAAAGGAAATATCCTCATATGAAATCTGGAAAGAAGCTTTCTGAGAAACTGCTTAGTGTTCTGTTAATTCATCTTACAGAGTTACTTGTGTATTTCGTGGATCTCTTTGCTAGCCTTATTTCTGTGGAATATGAGAACAGATATTTCGGAACCCTTTGAAGTCTATAGGGCCAAAGGAAATATCATGCCTAAACAAAGAGAAAGAAGCTTTCTGAGAAACTTCTTTGTTTTCTGTGAAATCATCTCACAGAGTTACAGCTTTCCCCTCAAGAAGCCTTTCGCTAAGAGAGGTCTTGTGGAATTTGCAATGTGATATTTGGAAGCCCATAGAGGGCTACGGTGAAAAAGGAAATATCCTCATATGAAATCTGGAAAGAAGCTTTCTGAGAAACTGCTTAGTGTTCTGTTAATTCATGTCACAGAGTTACATGTGTATTTCGTGGATCTCTTTGCTAGCCTTATTTCTGTGGAATCTGAGAACAGATATTTCGGATCCCTTTGAAGACTATAGGGCCAAAGGAAATATCCTCCCATAACAAAGAGAAAGAAGCTTTCTGAGAAACTTCTTTGTGTTCTGTGAAATCATCTCACAGAGTTACAGCGTTCCCCTCAAGAAGCCTTTCGCTAAGACAGTTCTTGTGGAATAGGCAAAGTGATATTTGGAAGCCCATAGAGGGCTATGGTGAAAAAGGAAATATCCTCAGATGAAATATGGAAAGAAGCTTTCTGAGAAACTGCTTAGTGTTCTATTAATTCATCTCACAGAGTTACATGTGTATTTCGTGGATCTCTTTTGTAGCCTTATTTCTGTGGAATCAGAGAACAGATATTTCGGATCCCTTTGAAGACTATAGGGCCAAAGGAAATATCCTCCCAAAACAATGAGAAAGAAGCTTTCTGAGAAACTTCTTTGTGTTCTGTGAGATCATCTCAAGGAGTTACAGCTTCCCCTCCAGAAGCCTTTCGCTAACACAGTTCTTGTGGAATTGGCAAAGTGATATTTGAAGCCCATAGAGGGCTATGGTGAAAAAGGAAATATCCTCATATGAAATCTGGAAAGAAGCTTTCTGAGAAACTGCTTAGTGTTCTGTTAATTCATCTTACAGAGTTACTTGTGTATTTCGTGGATCTCTTTGCTAGCCTTATTTCTGTGGAATATGAGAACAGATATTTCGGAACCCTTTGAAGTCTATAGGGCCAAAGGAAATATCATGCCTAAACAAAGAGAAAGAAGCTTTCTGAGAAACTTCTTTGTTTTCTGTGAAATCATCTCACAGAGTTACAGCTTTCCCCTCAAGAAGCCTTTCGCTAAGAGAGGTCTTGTGGAATTTGCAATGTGATATTTGGAAGCCCATAGAGGGCTACGGTGAAAAAGGAAATATCCTCATATGAAATCTGGAAAGAAGCTTTCTGAGAAACTGCTTAGTGTTCTGTTAATTCATGTCACAGAGTTACATGTGTATTTCGTGGATCTCTTTGCTAGCCTTATTTCTGTGGAATCTGAGAACAGATATTTCGGATCCCTTTGAAGACTATAGGGCCAAAGGAAATATCCTCCCATAACAAAGAGAAAGAAGCTTTCTGAGAAACTTCTTTGTGTTCTGTGAAATCATCTCACAGAGTTACAGCGTTCCCCTCAAGAAGCCTTTCGCTAAGACAGTTCTTGTGGAATAGGCAAAGTGATATTTGGAAGCCCATAGAGGGCTATGGTGAAAAAGGAAATATCCTCAGATGAAATATGGAAAGAAGCTTTCTGAGAAACTGCTTAGTGTTCTATTAATTCATCTCACAGAGTTACATGTTTATTTCGTGGATCTCTTTTGTAGCCTTATTTCTGTGGAATCTGAGAACAGATATTTCGGATCCCTTTGAAGACTATAGGGCCAAAGGAAATATCCTCCCATAACAATGAGAAAGAAGCTTTCTGAGAAACTTCTTTGTGTTCTGTGAGATCATCTCAAGGAGTTACAGCTTCCCCTCCAGAAGCCTTTCGCTAACACAGTTCTTGTGGAATTGGCAAAGTGATATTTGGAAGCCCATAGAGGTCTATGGTGAAAAGGAAATATCCTCATATGATATCTGGAAAGAAGCTTTCTGAGAAACTGCTTAGTGTTCTCTTAATTCATCTCACAGAGTTACATATGTATTTCCTGGATCTCTTTGCTAGCCTTATTTCTGTGGAATATGAGAACAGATATTTCGGAACCCTTTGAAGACTATAGGGCCAAAGGGAATATCATGCCTAAACAAAGAGAAAGAAGCTTTCTGAGAAACTTCTTTGTGTTCTGTGAAATCATCTCACAGAGTTACAGCTTTCCCCTCAAGAAGCCTTTCGCTAAGAGAGTTCTTGTGGAATTCTCAAAGTGATATTTGGAAGCCCATAGAGGGCTACTGTGAAAAAGGAAATATCCTCACAGGAAATCTGGAAAGAAGCTTTCTGAGAAACTGCTTAGTGTTCTGTTAATTCATCTCACAGAGTTACATGTGTGTTTCGTGGATCTCTTTGGTAGCCTTATTTCTGTGGAATCTGAGAACAGATATTTCGGATCCCATTGATGACTATAGGGCCAAAGGAAATATCCTCCGATAACAAAGAGAAAGAAGCTTTCTGAGAAACTTCTTTGTGTTCTGTGAAATCATCTCTCAGAGTTACAGCTTTCTCCTCAAGAAGCCTTTCGCTAAGACAGTTCTTGTCGAATTGGCAAAGTGATATTTGGAAGCCCATAGAGGTCTACGGTGAAAAAGGAAATATCCTCAGATGAAATCTGGAAAGAAGCTTTCTGAGAAACTGCTTAGTGTTCTGTTAATTCATCTCACAGAGTTACATGTGTATTTCGTGGATCTCTTTGCTAGCCTTATTTCTGTGGAATCTGAGAACAGATATTTCGGATCCCTTTGAAAACTATAGGGCCAAAGGAAATATCATCCGATAACAAAGAGAAAGAAGCTTTCTGAGAAACTTCTTTGTGTTCTGTGAAATCATCTCACAGAGTTACAGCTTTCCCCTCAAGGAGCCTTTCGCTAAGACAGTTCTTGTGGAATTGGCAAAGTGATATTTGGAAGCCTATAGAGGGCTATGGTGAAAAAGGAAATATCCTCGGATGAAATGTGGAAAGAAGCTTTCTGAGAAACTGCTTAGTGTTCTGTTAATTCATCTCACAGAGTTACATGTGTATTTCGTGGATCTCTTTGCTAGCCTTATTTCTGTGGAATCTGAGAACAGATATTTCGGATCCCTTTGAAGACTATAGGGCTAAAGGAAATATCCTCCGATAACAAAGAGAAAGAAGCTTTCTGAGAAACTTCTTTGTGTTCTGTGAAATCATCTCTCAGAGTTACAGCTTTCTCCTCAAGAAGCCTTTCGCTAAGACAGTTCTTCTGGAATTGGCAAAGTGATATTTGGAAGCCCATAGAGGGCTATGGTGAAAAAGGAAATATCCTCAGATGAATCTGGAAAGAAGCTTTCTGAGAAACTGCTTAGTGTTCTGTTAATTCATCTCACAGAGTTACATGTGTATTTCGTGGATCTCTTTGCTAGCCTTATTTCTGTGGAATCTGAGAACAGATATTTCGGAACCCTCTGAAGACTATAGGGCCAAAGGAAATATCATGCCAAAACAAAGAGAAAGAAGCTTTCTCAGAAACTTCTTTGTGTTCTGTGAAATCATCTCACAGAGTTACAGCTTTCCCCTCAAGAAGCCTTTCGCTAAGACAGTTCTTTTGGAAGTGGCAAACTGATATTTGGAAGCCCATAGATTGCTATGGTGAAAAAGGAAATATCCTCAGATGAAATCTGGAAAGAAGCTTTCTGAGAAACTGCTTAGTGTTCTGTTAATTCATCTCACAGAGTTACATGTGTATTTCGTGGATCTCTTTGCTAGCCTTTTTTCTGTGGAATCTGAGAACAGATATTTCGGATCCCATTGATGACTATACGGCCAAAGGAAATATCCTACGATAACAAAGAGAAAGAAGCCTCCTGAGGAACTTCTTTGTGTTCTGTGAAATCATCTCACAGAGTTACAGCTTTCCCCTCAAGAACCCTTTCGCTAAGACAGTTCTTGTGGAATTGGCAAAGTGATATCTGGAAGCCCATAGAGGGCTATGGTGAAAAAGGAAATATCCTCGGATGAAATCTGGAAAGAAGCTTTCTGAGAAACTGCTTAGTGTTCTGTTAATTCATCTCACAGAGTTACATGTGTATTTCGTGGATCTCTTTGCTAGCCTTATTTCTGTGGAATCTGAGAACAGATATTTCGGATCCCTTTGAAGACTATAGGGCCAAAGTAAATATCCTCCGATAACAAAGAGAAAGAAGCTTTCTGAGAAACTTCTTTGTGTTCTGTGAAATCAACTCTCAGAGTTACAGCTTTCTCCTCAAGAAGCCTTTCGTTAAGACAGTTCTTGTGGAATTGGCAAAGTGATATTTGGAAGCCCATAGAGGGCTATGGTGAAAAAGGAAATATCCTCAGATGAAATCTGGAAAGAAGCTTTCTGAGAAACTGCTTAGTGTTCTGTTAATTCATCTCACAGAGTTACATGTGTATTTCGTGGATCTCTTTGCTAGCCTTATTTCTGTGGAATCTGAGAACAGATATTTCGCAACCCTTTGAAGACTATAGGGCCAAAGGTAATATCATGCCAAAACAAAGAGAAAGAAGCTTTCTGAGAAACTTCTTTGTGTTCTGTGAAATCATCTCACAGAGTTACAGCTTTCTCCTCAAGAACCCTTTCTCTAAGACAGTTCTTGTGGAATTGGCAAAGTGATATTTGGAAGCCGATAGAGGGCTATGGTGAAAAAGGAAATATCCTCAGATGAAATCTGGAAAGAAGCTTTCTGAGAAACTGCTTAGTGTTCTGTTAATTCATCTCGCAGAGTTACATGTGTATTTCGTGGATCTCTTTGCTAGCCTTATTTCTGTGGAATCTGAGAACAGATATTTCGGATCCCTTTGAAGACTATATTACCAAAGGAAATATCCTCCCATAACAATGAGAAAGAAGCTTTCTGAGAAACTTCTTTGTGTTCTGTGAAATCATCTGAAGGAGTTACAGCTTCCCCTCCAGAAGCCTTTCGCTAAGACAGTTCTTGTGGAATTGGCAAAGTGATATTTGGAAGCCCATAGAGGGCTATGGTGAAAAAGGAAATATCCTCATATGAAATCTGGAAAGAAGCTTTCTGAGAAACTGCTTAGTGTTCTGTTAATTCATCTTACAGAGTTACTTGTGTATTTCGTGGATCTCTTTGCTAGCCTTATTTCTGTGGAATATGAGAACAGATATTTCGGAACCCTTTGAAGTCTATAGGGCCAAAGGAAATATCATGCCTAAACAAAGAGAAAGAAGCTTTCTGAGAAACTTCTTTGTTTTCTGTGAAATCATCTCACAGAGTTACAGCTTTCCCCTCAAGAAGCCTTTCGCTAAGAGAGGTCTTGTGGAATTTGCAATGTGATATTTGGAAGCCCATAGAGGGCTACGGTGAAAAAGGAAATATCCTCATATGAAATCTGGAAAGAAGCTTTCTGAGAAACTGCTTAGTGTTCTGTTAATTCATGTCACAGAGTTACATGTGTATTTCGTGGATATCTTTGCTAGCCTTATTTCTGTGGAATCTGAGAACAGATATTTCGGATCCCTTTGAAGACTATAGGGCCAAAGGAAATATCCTCCCATAACAAAGAGAAAGAAGCTTTCTGAGAAACTTCTTTGTGTTCTGTGAAATCATCTCACAGAGTTACAGCGTTCCCCTCAAGAAGCCTTTCGCTAAGACAGTTCTTGTGGAATAGGCAAAGTGATATTTGGAAGCCCATAGAGGGCTATGGTGAAAAAGGAAATATCCTCAGATGAAATATGGAAAGAAGCTTTCTGAGAAACTGCTTAGTGTTCTATTAATTCATCTCACAGAGTTACATGTGTATTTCGTGGATCTCTTTTGTAGCCTTATTTCTGTGGAATCTGAGAACAGATATTTCGGATCCCTTTGAAGACTATAGGGCCAAAGGAAATATCCTCCCATAACAATGAGAAAGAAGCTTTCTGAGAAACTTCTTTGTGTTCTGTGAGATCATCTCAAGGAGTTACAGCTTCCCCTCCAGAAGCCTTTCGCTAACACAGTTCTTGTGGAATTGGCAAAGTGATATTTGGAAGCCCATAGAGGTCTATGGTGAAAAGGAAATATCCTCATATGATATCTGGAAAGAAGCTTTCTGAGAAACTGCTTAGTGTTCTCTTAATTCATCTCACAGAGTTACATATGTATTTCCTGGATCTCTTTGCTAGCCTTATTTCTGTGGAATATGAGAACAGATATTTCGGAACCCTTTGAAGACTATAGGGCCAAAGGGAATATCATGCCTAAACAAAGAGAAAGAAGCTTTCTGAGAAACTTCTTTGTGTTCTGTGAAATCATCTCACAGAGTTACAGCTTTCCCCTCAAGAAGCCTTTCGCTAAGAGAGTTCTTGTGGAATTCTCAAAGTGATATTTGGAAGCCCATAGAGGGCTACTGTGAAAAAGGAAATATCCTCACAGGAAATCTGGAAAGAAGCTTTCTGAGAAACTGCTTAGTGTTCTGTTAATTCATCTCACAGAGTTACATGTGTGTTTCGTGGATCTCTTTGGTAGCCTTATTTCTGTGGAATCTGAGAACAGATATTTCGGATCCCATTGATGACTATAGGGCCAAAGGAAATATCCTCCGATAACAAAGAGAAAGAAGCTTTCTGAGAAACTTCTTTGTGTTCTGTGAAATCATCTCTCAGAGTTACAGCTTTCTCCTCAAGAAGCCTTTCGCTAAGACAGTTCTTGTCGAATTGGCAAAGTGATATTTGGAAGCCCATAGAGGTCTACGGTGAAAAAGGAAATATCCTCAGATGAAATCTGGAAAGAAGCTTTCTGAGAAACTGCTTAGTGTTCTGTTAATTCATCTCACAGAGTTACATGTGTATTTCGTGGATCTCTTTGCTAGCCTTATTTCTGTGGAATCTGAGAACAGATATTTCGGATCCCTTTGAAAACTATAGGGCCAAAGGAAATATCATCCGATAACAAAGAGAAAGAAGCTTTCTGAGAAACTTCTTTGTGTTCTGTGAAATCATCTCACAGAGTTACAGCTTTCCCCTCAAGGAGCCTTTCGCTAAGACAGTTCTTGTGGAATTGGCAAAGTGATATTTGGAAGCCTATAGAGGGCTATGGTGAAAAAGGAAATATCCTCGGATGAAATCTGGAAAGAAGCTTTCTGAGAAACTGCTTAGTGTTCTGTTAATTCATCTCACAGAGTTACATGTGTATTTCGTGGATCTCTTTGCTAGCCTTATTTCTGTGGAATCTGAGAACAGATATTTCGGATCCCTTTGAAGACTATAGGGCTAAAGGAAATATCCTCCGATAACAAAGAGAAAGAAGCTTTCTGAGAAACTTCTTTGTGTTCTGTGAAATCATCTCTCAGAGTTACAGCTTTCTCCTCAAGAAGCCTTTCGCTAAGACAGTTCTTCTGGAATTGGCAAAGTGATATTTGGAAGCCCATAGAGGGCTATGGTGAAAAAGGAAATATCCTCAGATGAATCTGGAAAGAAGCTTTCTGAGAAACTACTTAGTGTTCTGTTAATTCATCTCACAGAGTTACATGTGTATTTCGTGGATCTCTTTGCTAGCCTTATTTCTGTGGAATCTGAGAACAGATATTTCGGATCCCTTTGAAAACTATAGGGCCAAAGGAAATATCCTCCGATAACAAAGAGAAAGAAGCTTTCTGAGAAACTTCTTTGTGTTCTGTGAAATCATCTCACAGAGTTACAGCTTTCCCCTCAAGAAGCCTTTCGCTAAGACAGTTCTTGTGGCATAGGCAAAGTGATATTTGGAAGCCCATAGAGGGCTATGGTGAAAAAGGAAATATCCTCAGATGAAATCAGGAAAGAAGCTTTCTGAGAAACTGCTTAGTGTTCTGTTAATTCATCTCACAGAGTTACATGTGTATTTCGTGGATCTCTTTGCTAGCCTTATTTCTGTGGAATCTGAGAACAGATATTTCGGAACCCTCTGAAGACTATAGGGCCAAAGGAAATATCATGCCAAAACAAAGAGAAAGAAGCTTTCTCAGAAACTTCTTTGTGTTCTGTGAAATCATCTCACAGAGTTACAGCTTTCCCCTCAAGAAGCCTTTCGCTAAGACAGTTCTTTTGGAAGTGGCAAACTGATATTTGGAAGCCCATAGAGGGCTATGGTGAAAAAGGAAATATCCTCAGATGAAATCTGGAAAGAAGCTTTCTGAGAAACTGCTTAGTGTTCTGTTAATTCATCTCACAGAGTTACATGTGTATTTCGTGGATCTTTTTGCTAGCCTTTTTTCTGTGGAATCTGAGAACAGATATTTCGGATCCCATTGATGACTGTACGGCCAAAGGAAATATCCTACGATAACAAAGAGAAAGAAGCCTCCTGAGGAACTTCTTTGTGTTCTGTGAAATCATCTCACAGAGTTACAGCTTTCTCCTCAAGAACCCTTTCGCTAAGACAGTTCTTGTGGAATTGGCAAAGTGATATTTGGAAGCCGATAGAGGGCTATGGTGAAAAAGGAAATATCCTCAGATGAAATCTGGAAAGAAGCTTTCTGAGAAACTGCTTAGTGTTCTGTTAATTCATCTCACAGAGTTACATGTGTATTTCGTGGATCTCTTTGCTAGCCTTATTTCTGTGGAATCGGAGAACAGATATTTCGGATCCCTTTGAAGACTATATTACCAAAGGAAATATCCTCCCATAACAATGAGAAAGAAGCTTTCTGAGAAACTTCCTTGTGTTCTGTGAAATCATCTGAAGGAGTTACAGCTTCCCCTCCAGAAGCCTTTCGCTAAGACAGTTCTTGTGGAATTGGCAAAGTGATAATTGGAAGCCCATAGAGGGCTATGGTGAAAAAGGAAATATCCTCATATGAAATCTGGAAAGAAGCTTTCTGAGAAACTGCTTAGTGTTCTGTTAATTCATCTTACAGAGTTACATGTGTATTTCGTGGATCTCTTTGCTAGCCTTATTTCTGTGGAATATGAGAACAGATATTTCGGAACCCTTTGAAGTCTATAGGGCCAAAGGAAATATCATGCCTAAACAAAGAGAAAGAAGCTTTCTGAGAAACTTCTTTGTTTTCTGTGAAATCATCTCACAGAGTTACAGCTTTCCCCTCAAGAAGCCTTTCGCTAAGAGAGGTCTTGTGGAATTGGCAATGTGATATTTGGAAGCCCATAGAGGGCTATGGTGAAAAAGGAAATATCCTCAGATGAAATCTGGAAAGAAGCTTTCTGAGAAACTGCTTAGTGTTCTGTTAATTCATGTCACAGAGTTACATGTGTATTTCGTGGATCTCTTTGCTAGCCTTATTTCTGTGGAATCTGAGAACAGATATTTCGGATCCCTTTGAAGACTATAGGGCTAAAGGAAATATCCTCCCTTAACAAAGAGAAAGAAGCTTTCTGAGAAACTTCTTTGTGTTCTGTGAAATCATCTCACAGAGTTACAGCGTTCCCCTCATGAAGCCTTTCGCTAAGACAGTTCTTGTGGAATAGGCAAAGTGATATTTGGAAGCCCATAGAGGGCTATGGTGAAAAAGGAAATATCCTCAGATGAAATATGGAAAGAAGCTTTCTGAGAAACTGCTTAGTGTTCTGTTAATTCATCTCACAGAGTTACATGTGTATTTCGTGGATCTCTTTTGTAGCCTTATTTCTGTGGAATCTGAGAACAGATATTTCGGATCCCTTTGAAGACTATAGGGCCAAAGGAAATATCCTCCCATAACAATGAGAAAGAAGCTTTCTGAGAAACTTCTTTGTGTTCTGTGAGATCATCTCAAGGAGTTACAGCTTCCCCTCCAGAAGCCTTTCGCTAACACAGTTCTTGTGGAATTGGCAAAGTGATATTTGGAAGCCCATAGAGGTCTATGGTGAAAAGGAAATATCCTCATATGATATCTGGAAAGAAGCTTTCTGAGAAACTGCTTAGTGTTCTCTTAATTCATCTCACAGAATTACATGTGTATTTCGTGGATCTCTTTGCTAGCCTTATTTCTGTGGAATATGAGAACAGATATTTCGGAACCCTTTGAAGACTATAGGGCCAAAGGAAATATCATGCCTAAACAAAGAGAAAGAAGCTTTCTGAGAAACTTCTTTGTGTTCTGTGAAATCATCTCACAGAGTTACAGCTTTCCCCTCAAGAAGCCTTTCACTAAGAGAGTTCTTGTGGAATTGGCAAAGTGATATTTGGAAGCCCATAGAGGGCTATGGTGAAAAAGGAAATATCCTCAGATAAAATCTGGAAAGAAGCTTTCTGAGAAACTGCTTAGTGTTCTGTAAATTCATCTCACAGAGTTACATGTGTATTTCGTGGATCTCCTTGCTAGCCTTATTTCTGTGGAATCTGAGAACAGATATTTCGGATCCCTTTGAAAATTATAGGGCCAAGAGAAATATCCTCCGATAACAAAGAGAAAGAAGCTTTCTGAGAAACTTCTTTGTGTTCTGTGAAATCATCTCACAGAGTTACAGCTTTCCCCTCAAGAAGCCTTCGCCAAGACAGTTCTTGTGGAATTTGCAAAGTGATATTTGGAAGCACATAGAGGGCTATGGTGAAAAAGGAAATATCCTCACAGGAAATCTGGAAAGAAGCTTTCTGAGAAACTGCTTAGTGTTCTGTTAATTCATCTCACAGAGTTACATGTGTGTTTCGTGGATCTCTTTGGTAGCCTTATTTCTGTGGAATCTGAGAACAGATATTTCGGATCCCATTGATGACTATAGGGCCAAAGGAAATATCCTCCGATAACAAAGAGAAAGAAGCTTTCAGAGAAACTTCTTTGTGTTCTGTGAAATCATCTCACAGAGTTACAGCTTTCCCCTCAAGAAGCCTTTCGCTAAGACAGTTCTTGTGGAATTGGCAAAGTGATATTTGGAAGCCCATAGAGGGCTATGTTGAAAAAGGAAATATCCTCAGATGAAATCTGGAAAGAAGCTTTCTGAGAAACTGCTTAGTGTTCTGTTAATTCATCTCACAGAGTTACATGTGTATTTCGTGGATATCTTTGGTAGCCTTATTTCTGTGGAATCTGAGAACAGATATTTCGGATCCCTTTGAAGACTAAAGGGCAAAAGGAAATATCCTCCCATAACAATGAGAAAGAAGCTTTCTGAGAAACTTCTTTGTGTTCTGTGAAATCATCTCAAGGAGTTACAGCTTCCCCTCCAGAAGCCTTTCGCTAAGACAGTTCTTGTGGAATTGGCAAAGTGATATTAGAGAGCCCATAGAGGTCTACGGTGAAAAAGGAAATATCCTCAGATAAAATCTGGAAAGAAGCTTTCTGAGAAACTGCTTAGTGTTATGTTAATTCATCTCACAGAGTTACATGTGTATTTCGTGGATCTCCTTGCTAGCCTTATTTCTGTGGAATCTGAGAACAGATATTTCGGATCCCTTTGAAAACTATAGGGCCAAGAGAAACATCCTCCGATAACAAAGAGAAAGAAGCTTTCTGAAAAACTTCTTTGTGTTCTGTGAAATCATCTCACAGAGTTAGAGCTTTCCCCTCAAGAAGCCTTTCGCTAAGACAGTTCTAGTGGAATTTGCAAAGTGATATTTGGAAGCACATAGAGGGCTATGGTGAAAAAGGAAATATCCTCACAGGAAATCTGGAAGAAGCTTTCTGAGAAACTGCTTAGTGTTCTGTTAATTCATCTCACAGAGTTACATGTGTATTTCGTGGATCTCTTTGCTAGCCTTATTTATGTGGAATCTGAGAACAGATATTTCGGATCCCATTGATGACTATAGGGCCAAAGGAAATATCCTCCGATAACAAAGAGAAAGAAGCTTTCTGAGAAACTTCTTTGTGTTCTGTGAAATCATCTCACAGAGTTACAGCTTTCCCGTCAAGAAGCCTTTCGCTAAGAATGTTCTTGTGGAATTGGCAAAGTGATATTTGGAAGCCCATAGAGGGCTATGGTGAAAAAGGAAATATCCTCAGATGAAATCTGGAAAGAAGCTTTCTGAGAAACTGCTTAGTGTTCTGTTAATTCATCTCACAGAGTTACATGTGTATTTCGTGGATCTCTTTGCTAGCCTTATTTCTGTGGAATCTGAGAACAGATATTTCGGATCCCTTTGAAGCCCATAGGGCCAAAGGAAATATCCTCCGATAACAAAGAGAAAGAAGGATTCTGAGAAACTTCTTTGTGTTCTGTGAAATCATCTCACAGAGTTACAGCTCTCCCCTCAAGAAGCCTTTCGCTAAGACAGTTCTTGTGGAATAGGCAAAGTGATATTTGGAAGCCCGTAGAGGGCTATGGTTAAAAAGGAAATATCCTCTGATGAAATCTGGAAAGAAGCTTTCTGAGAAACTGCTTAGTGTTCTGTTAATTCATCTCACAGAGTTACATGTGTATTTCGTGGATCTCTTGCTTTCCTTATTTCTGTGGAATCTGAGAACAGATATTTCGGAACTTTTTGAAGACTATAGGGCCAAAGGAAATATCATGCCAAAACAAAGACAAAGAAGCTTTCTGAGAAACTTCTTTGTGTTCTGTGAAATCATCTCACAGAGTTACATCTTGCCCCTCAAGAAGCCTTTGGCTAAGACAGTTCTTGTGGAATTGGCAAAGTGATATTTGGAAGCCCATAGAGGTCTATGGTGAAAAAGGAAATATCCTCAGATGAAATCTTTAAAGAAGCTTTCTGAGAAACTGCTTAGTGTTCTGCTAATTCATCTCACAGAGTTACATGTGTATTTCGTGGATCTCTTTGCCAGCCTTATTTCTGTGGAATCTGAGAACAGATATTTCGGATCCCATTGATGACTACAGGGCCAAAGGAAATATCCTCCGATAACAAAGAGAAAGAAGCTTTCTGAGAAACTTCTTTGTGTTCTGTGAAATAATCTCACAGAGTTACAGCTTTCCCCTCAAGAAGCCTTTGGCTAAGACAGTTCTTGTGGAATTGGCAAAGTGATATTTGGAAGCCCATAGGGGGCTATGGTGAAAAAGGAAATATGCACACAGGAAATCTGGAAAGAAGCTTTCTGAGAAACTGCTTAGTGTTCTGTTAATTCATCTCACAGAGTTACATGTGTATTTCGTGGATCTCTTTGCTAGCCTTATTTCTGTGGAATCTGAGAACAGATATTTCGGATCCCTTTGAAGACTATAGGGCCAAAGGAAATATTCTCCGATAACAAAGAGAAAGAAGCTTTCTGAGAAACTTCTTTGTGTTCTGTGAAATCATCTCTCAGAGATATAGCTTTCTCCTCAAGAAGCCTTTCCCTAAGACAGTTCTTGTGGAATTGGCAAAGTGATATTTGGAAGCCCATAGAGGGCTATGGTGAAAAAGGAAATATCCTCAGATGAAATCTGGAAAGAAGCTTTCTGAGAAACTGCTTAGTGTTCTGTTAATTCATCTCACAGAGTTACATGTGTATTTCGTGGATATCTTTGGTAGCCTTATTTCTGTGGAATCTGAGAACAGATATTTCGGATCCCTTTGAAGACTATAGGGCCAAAGGAAATATCCTCCCATAACAATGAGAAAGAAGCTTTCTGAGAAACTTCTTTGTGTTCTGTGAAATCATCTCAAGGAGTTACAGCTTCCCCTCCAGAAGCCTTTCGCTAAGACAGTTCTTGTGGAATTGGCAAAGTGATATTAGAGAGCCCATAGAGGTCTATGGTGAAAAAGGAAATATCCTCAGATAAAATCTGGAAAGAAGCTTTCTGAGAAACTGCTTAGTGTTATGTTAATTCATCTCACAGAGTTACATGTGTATTTCGTGGATCTCCTTGCTAGCCTTATTTCTGTGGAATCTGAGAACAGATATTTCGGATCCCTTTGAAAACTATAGGGCCAAGAGAAACATCCTCCGATAACAAAGAGAAAGAAGCTTTCTGAAAAACTTCTTTGTGTTCTGTGAAATCATCTCACAGAGTTACAGCTTTCCCCTCAAGAAGCCTTTCGCTAAGACAGTTCTAGTGGAATTTGCAAAGTGATATTTGGAAGCACATAGAGGGCTATGGTGAAAAAGGAAATATCCTCACAGGAAATCTGGAAAGAAGCTTTCTGAGAAACTGCTTAGTGTTCTGTTAATTCATCTCACAGAGTTACATGTGTATTTCGTGGATCTCTTTGCTAGCCTTATTTATGTGGAATCTGAGAACAGATATTTCGGATCCCATTGATGACTATAGGGCCAAAGGAAATATCCTCCGATAACAAAGAGAAAGAAGCTTTCTGAGAAACTTCTTTGTGTTCTGTGAAATCATCTCACAGAGTTACAGCTTTCCCGTCAAGAAGCCTTTCGCTAAGAATGTTCTTGTGGAATTGGCAAAGTGATATTTGGAAGCCCATAGAGGGCTATGGTGAAAAAGGAAATATCCTCAGATGAAATCTGGAAAGAAGCTTTCTGAGAAACTGCTTAGTGTTGTGTTAATTCATCTCACAGAGTTACATGTGTATTTCGTGGATCTCTTTGCTAGCCTTATTTCTGTGGAATCTGAGAACAGATATTTCGGATCCCTTTGAAGCCTATAGGGCCAAAGGAAATATCCTCCGATAACAAAGAGAAAGAAGGTTTCTGAGAAACTTCTTTGTGTTCTGTGAAATCATCTCACAGAGTTACAGCTCTCCCCTCAAGAAGCCTTTCGCTAAGACAGTTCTTGTGGAATAGGCAAAGTGATATTTGGAAGCCCGTAGAGGGCTATGGTTAAAAAGGAAATATCCTCTGATGAAATCTGGAAAGAAGCTTTCTGAGAAACTGCTTAGTGTTCTGTTAATTCATCTCACAGAGTTACATGTGTATTTCGTGGATCTCTTGCTTTCCTTATTTCTGTGGAATCTGAGAACAGATATTTCGGAACTTTTTGAAGACTATAGGGCCAAAGGAAATATCATGCCAAAACAAAGACAAAGAAGCTTTGTGAGAAACTTCTTTGTGTTCTGTGAAATCATCTCACAGAGTTACATCTTGCCCCTCAAGAAGCCTTTGGCTAAGACAGTTCTTGTGGAATTGGCAAAGTGATATTTGGAAGCCCATAGAGGTCTATGGTGAAAAAGGAAATATCCTCAGATGAAATCTTTAAAGAAGCTTTCTGAGAAACTGCTTAGTGTTCTGCTAATTCATCTCACAGAGTTACATGTGTATTTCGTGGATCTCTTTGCCAGCCTTATTTCTGTGGAATCTGAGAACAGATATTTCGGATCCCATTGATGACTACAGGGCCAAAGGAAATATCCTCCGATAACAAAGAGAAAGAAGCTTTCTGAGAAACTTCTTTGTGTTCTGTGAAATAATCTCACAGAGTTACAGCTTTCCCCTCAAGAAGCCTTTGGCTAAGACAGTTCTTGTGGAATTGGCAAAGTGATATTTGGAAGCCCATAGGGGGCTATGGTGAAAAAGGAAATATGCACACAGGAAATCTGGAAAGAAGCTTTCTGAGAAACTGCTTAGTGTTCTGTTAATTCATCTCACAGAGTTACATGTGTATTTCGTGGATCTCTTTGCTAGCCTTATTTCTGTGGAATCTGAGAACAGATATTTCGGATCCCTTTGAAGACTATAGGGCCAAAGGAAATATTCTCCGATAACAAAGAGAAAGAAGCTTTCTGAGAAACTTCTTTGTGTTCTGTGAAATCATCTCTCAGAGATATAGCTTTCTCCTCAAGAAGCCTTTCCCTAAGACAGTTCTTGTGGAATTGGCAAAGTGATATTTGGAAGCCCCTAGAGGGCTATGGTGAAAAAGGAAATATCCTCAGATGAAATCTGGAAAGAAGCTTTCTGAGAAACTGCTTAGTGTTCTGTTAATTCATCTCACAGAGTTACATGTGTATTTCGTGGATCCCTTTGGTAGCCTTATTTCTGTGGAATCTGAGAACAGATATTTCGGATCCCTTTGAAGACTATAGGACCAAAGGAAATATCCTCCCATAACAATGAGAAAGAAGCTTTCTGAGAAACTTCTTTGTATTCTGTGAAATCATCTCAAGGAGTTACAGCTTCCCCTCCAGAAGCCTTTCGCTAAGACAGTTCTTGTGGAATTGGCAAAGTGATATTTGGAAGCCCATAGAGGTCTATGGTGAAAAAGGAGATATCCTCATATGATATCTGGAAAGAAGCTTTCTGACAAACTGCTTAGTGTTCTGTTAATTCATCTCACAGAGTTACATGTGTATTTCGTGGATCTCTTTGCTAGCCTTATTTCTGTGGAATCTGAGAACAGATATTTCGGAACCCTTTGAAGACTATAGGGCCAAAGGAAATATCATGCCTAAACAAAGAGAAAGAAGCTTTCTGAGAAACTTCTTTGTGTTCTGTGAAATCATCTCACAGAGTTACAGCTTTCCCCTCAAGAAGCCTTTTGCTAAGAGAGTTCTTGTGGAATTGGCAAAGTGATATTTGGAAGCCCATAGAGGGCTATGGTGAAAAAGGAAATATCCTCAGATAAAATCTGGAAAGAAGCTTTCTGAGAAACTGCTTAGTGTTCTGTTAATTCATCTCACAGAGTTACATGTGTATTTCGTGGATCTCCTTGCTAGCCTTATTTCTGTGGAATCTGAGAACAGATATTTCGGATCCCTTTGAAAACTATAGGGCCAAGAGAAACATCCTCCGATAACAAAGAGAAAGAAGCTTTCTGAGAAACTTCTTTGTGTTCTGTGAAATCATCTCCCAGAGTTACAGCTTTCCCCTCAAGAAGCCTTTCGCTAAGACAGTTCTTGTGGAATTTGCAAAGTGATATTTGGAAGCACTTAGAGGGCTATGGTGAAAAAGGAAATATCCTCACAGGAAATCTGGAAAGAAGCTTTCTGAGAAACTGCTTAGTGTTCTGTTAATTCATCTCACAGAGTTACATGTGTATTTCGTGGATCTCTTTGCTAGCCTTATTTCTGTGGAATCTGAGAACAGATATTTCGGATCCCATTGATGACTATAGGGCCAAAGGAAATATCCTCCGATAACAAAGAGAAAGAAGCTTTCTGAGAAACTTCTTTGTGTTCTGTGAAATCATCTCACAGATTTACAGCTTTCCCGTCAAGAAGCCTTTCGCTAAGAATGTTCTTGTGGAATTGGCAAAGTGATATTTGGAAGCCCATAGAGGGATACGGTGTAAAAGGAAATATCCTCAGATGAAATCTGGAAAGAAGCTTTCTGAGAAACTGCTTAGTGTTCTGTTAATTCATCTCACAGAGTTACATGTGTATTTCGTGGATCTCTTTGCTAGCCTTATTTCTGTGGAATCTGAGAACAGATATTTCGGATCCCTTTGAAGCCTATAGGGCCAAAGGAAATATCCTCCGATAACAAAGAGAAAGAAGGTTTCTGAGAAACTTCTTTGTGTTCTGTGAAATCATCTCACAGAGTTACAGCTTTCCCCTCAAGAAGCCTTTCGCTAAGACAGTTCTTGTGGAATAGGCAAAGTGGTATTTGGAAACCCGTAGAGGGCTATGGTTAAAAAGGAAATATCCTCTGATGAAATCTGGAAAGAAGCTTTCTGAGAAACTGCTTAGTGTTCTGTTTATTCATCTCACAGAGTTACATGTGTATTTCGTGGATCTCTTTGCTAGCCTTATTTCTGTGGAATCTGAGAACTGATATTTCGGAACTTTTTGAAGACTATAGGGCCAAAGGAAATATCATGCCAAAACAAAGAGAAAGAAGCTTTCCGAGAAACTTCTTTGTGTTCTGTGAAATCATCTCACAGAGTTACAGCTCTCCCCTCAAGAAGCCTTTCGCTAAGACAGTTCTTGTGGAATTGGCAAAGTGATATTTGGAAGCCCATAGAGGGCTATGGTGAAAAAGGAAATATCCTCAGATGAAATCTGGAAAGAAGCCCTCTGAGAAACTGCTTAGTGTTCTGCTAATTCATCTCACAGAGTTACATGTGTATTTCGTGGATCTCTTTGCCAGCCTTATTTCTGTGGAATCTGAGAACAGATATTTCGGATCCCATTGATGACTACAGGGCCAAAGGAAATATCCTCCGATAACAAAGAGAAAGAAGCTTTCTGAGAAACTTCTTTGTGTTCTGTGAAATCATCTCACAGAGTTACAGCTTTCCCCTCAAGAAGCCTTTCGCTAAGACAGTTCTTGTGGAATTGGCAAAGTGATATTTGGAAGCCCATAGGGGGCTATGGTGAAAAAGGAAATATCCACACAGGAAATCTGGAAAGAAGCTTTCTGAGAAACTGCTTAGTGTTGTGTTAATTCATCTCACAGAGTTCCATGTGTATTTCGTGGATCTCTTTGGTAGCCTTATTTCTTGGGAATCTGAGAACAGATATTTCGCATCCCTTTGAAGACTATAGGACCAAAGGAAATATCCTCCCATAACAATGAGAAAGAAGCTTTCTGAGAAACTTCTTTGTATTCTGTGAAATCATCTCAAGGAGTTAGAGCTTCCCCTCCAGAAGCCTTTCGCTAAGACAGTTCTTGTGGAATTGGCAAAGTGATATTTGGAAGCCCATAGAGGTCTATGGTGAAAAAGGAGATATCCTCATATGATATTTGGAAAGAAGCTTTCTGACAAACTGCTTAGTGTTCTGTTAATTCATCTCACAGAGTTACATGTGTATTTCGTGGATCTCTTTGCTAGCCTTATTTCTGTGGAATATGAGAACTGATATTTCGGAACCCTTTGAAGACTATAGGGCCAAAGGAAATATCATGCCTAAACAAAGAGAAAGAAGCTTTCTGAGAAACTTCTTTGTGTTCTGTGAAATCATCTCACAGAGTTACACCTTTCCCCTCAAGAAGCCTTTCGCCAAGAGAGTTCTTGTGGAATTGGCAAAGTGATATTTGGAAGCCCATAGAGGGCTATGGTGAAAAAGGAAATATCCTCAGATGAAATCTGGAAAGAAGCTTTCCGAGAAACTGCTTAGTGTTCTGTTAATTCATCTCACAGAGTTACATGTGTATTTCGTGGATCTCTTTGCTAGCCTTATTTCTGTGGAATCTGAGAACAGATATTTCGGATCCCTTTGAAGACTATAGGGCCAAAGGAAATATCCTCCGATAACAAAGAGAAAGAAGCTTTCTGAGAAACTTCTTTGTGTTCTCTGAAATCATCTCACAGAGTTACAGCTTTCTCCTCAAGAAGCCTTTAGCTAAGACAGTTCTTGTGGAATTGGCAAAGTGATCCTTGGAAGCCCCTAGAGGGCTATGGTGAAAAAGGAAATATCCTCAGATGAAATCTGGAAAGAAGCTTTCTGAGAAACTGCTTAGTGTTCTGTTAATTCATCTCACAGAGTTACATGTGTATTTCGTGGATCTCTTTGCTAGCCTTATTTCTGTGGAATCTGAGAACAGATATTTCGGATCCCTTTGATGACTATAGGGCCAAAGGAAATATCCTCCGATAACAAAGAGAAAGAAGCTTTCTGAGAAACTTCTTTGTGTTCTGTGAAATCATCTCACAGAGTTACAGCTTTCCCCTCAAAAGCCTTTCGCTAAGACAGTTCTTGTGGAATTGGCAAAGTGATATTTGGAAACCCATAGAGGGCTATGGTGAAAAAGGAAATATCCTCAGATGAAATCTGGAAAGAAGCTTTCTGAGAAACTGCTTAGTGTTCTGTTAATTCATCTCACAGAGTTACATGTGTATTTCGTGGATCTCTTTGCTTTCCTTATTTCTGTGGAATCTGAGAACTGATATTTCGGAACTTTTTGAAGAATATAGGGCCAAAGGAAATATCATGCCAAAACAAAGAGAAAGAAGCTTTCTGAGAAACTTCTTTGTGTTCTGTGAAATCATCACACAGAGTTACAGCTTTCCCCTCAAAAGCCTTTCGCTAAGACAGTTCTTGTGGAATTGGCAAAGTGATATTTGGAAGCCCATAGAGGGCTATGGTGAAAAAGGAAATATCCTCAGATGAAATCTGGAAAGAAGCTTTCTGAGAAACTGCTTAGTGTTCTGCTAATTCATCTCACAGAGTTACATGTGTATTTCGTGGATCTCTTTGCCAGCCTTATTTCTGTGGAATCTGAGAACAGATATTTCGGATCCCATTGATGACTACAGGGCCAAAGGAAATATCCTCCGATAACAAAGAGAAAGAAGCTTTCTGAGAAACTTCTTTGTGTTCTGTGAAATCATCTCACAGAGTTACAGCTTTCCCCTCAAGAAGCCTTTCGCTAAGACAGTTCTTGTGGAATTGGCAAAGTGATATTTGGAAGCCCATAGGGGGCTATGGTGAAAAAGGAAATATCCACACAGGAAATCTGGAAAGAAGCTTTATGAGAAACTGCTTAGTGTTCTGTTAATTCATCTCACAGAGTTACATGTGTATTTCGTGGATCTCTTTGCTAGCCTTATTTCTGTGGAATCTGAGAACAGATATTTCGGATCCCTTTGAAGACTATAGGGCCAAAGGAAATATCCTCCGATAACAAAGAGAAAGAAGCTTTCTGAGAAACTTCTTTGTGTTCTGTGAAATCATCTCATGGAGTTACAGCTTTCCCCTCAAGAACCCTTTCGCTAGGACAGTTCTTGTGGAATTGGCAAAGTGATATTTGGAAGCCCATAGAGGGCTATGGTGAAAAAGGAAATATCCTCACAGGAAATCTGAAAAGAAGCTTTCTGAGAAACTACTTAGTGTTCTGTTAATTCATCTCACAGAGTTACATGTGTATTTCGTGGATCTCTTTGCTAGCCTTATTTCTGTGGGATATGAGAACAGATATTTCGGAACCCTTTGAAGACTATAGGGCCAAAGGAAATATCATGCCTAAACAAAGAGAAAGAAGCTTTCTGAGAAACTTCTTTGTGTTCTGTGAAATCATCTCACAGAGTTACAGCTTTCCCCTCAAGAAGCCTTTCGCTAAGACAGTTCTTGTGGAATTGGCAAAGTGATATTTGGAAGCCCATAGAGGGCTATGGTGAAAAAGGAAATATCCTCAGATGAAATCTGGAAAGAAGCTTTCTGAGAAACTGCTTAGTGTTCTGTTAATTCATGTCACAGAGTTACATGTGTATTTCGTGGATCTCTTTGCTAGCCTTATTTCTGTGGAATCTGAGAACAGATATTTCGGATCCCTTTGTAGACTATAGGGCCAAAGGAAATATCCTCCGATAACAAAGAGAAAGAAGCTTTCTGAGAAACTTCTTTGTGTTCTCTGAAATCATCTCACAGAGTTACAACTTTCTCCTCAAGAAGCCTTTCGCTAAGACAGTTCTTCTGGAATTGGCAAAGTGATCATTGGAAGCCCCTAGAGGGCTATGGTGCAAAAGGAAATATCCTCAGATGAAATCTGGAAAGAAGCTTTCTGAGAAACTGCTTAGTGTTCTGTTAATTCATCTTACAGAGTTACATGTGTATTTCGTGGATCTCTTTGCTAGCCTTATTTCTGTGGAATCTGAGAACAGATATTTCGGATCCCTTTGATGACTATAGGGCCAAAGGAAATATCCTCTGATAACAAAGAGAAAGAAGCTTTCTGAGAAACTTCTTTGTGTTCTGTGAAATCATCTCACAGAGTTACAGCTTTCCCCTCAAAAGCCTTTCGCTAAGACAGTTCTTGTGGAATTGGCAAAGTGATATTTGGAAACCCATAGAGGGCTATGGTGAAAAAGGAAATATCCTCAGATGAAATCTGGAAAGAAGCTTTCTGAGAAACTGCTTAGTGTTCTGTTAATTCATCTCACAGAGTTACATGTGTATTTCGTGGATCTCTTTGCTAGCCTTATTTCTGTGGAATCTGAGAACATATATTTCGGAACTCTTTGAAGACTACAGGGCCAAGGGAAATATCATGCCAAAACAAAGAGAAAGAAGCTTTCTGAGAAACTTCTTTGTGTTCTGTGAAATCATCTCACAGAGTTACAGCTTTCCCCTCAAGAAGCCTTTCGCTAAGACAGTTCTTGTGGAATTTGCAAAGTGATATTTGGAAGCACATAGAGGGCTACGGTGAAAAAGGAAATATCCTCACAGGAAATCTGGAAAGAAGCTTTCAGAGAAACTGCTTAGTGTTGTGTTAATTCATCTCACAGAGTTACATGTGTATTTCGTGGATCTCTTTGCTAGCCTTATTTCTGTGGAATCTGAGAACAGATATTTCGGATCCCATTGATGACTACAGGGCCAAAGGAAATATCCTCCGATAACAAAGAGAAAGAAGCTTTCTGAGAAACTTCTTTGTGTTCTGTGAAATCATCTCACAGAGTTACAGCTTTCCCCTCAAGAAGCCTTTCGCTAAGACAGTTCTTGTGGAATTTGCAAAGTGATATTTGGAAGCACATAGAGGGCTATGGTGAAAAAGGAAATATCCTCACAGGAAATCTGGAAAGAAGCTTTCTGAGAAACTGCTTAGTGTTCTGTTAATTCATCTCACAGAGTTACATGTGTATTTCGTGGATCTCTTTGCTAGCCTTATTTCTGTGGAATCTGAGAACAGATATTTCGGATCCCTTTGATGACTATAGGGCCAAAGGAAATATCCTCCGATAACAAAGAGAAAGAAGCTTTCTGAGCAACTTCTTTGTGTTCTGTGAAATGATCTCACAGAGTTACAGCTTTCCCCTCAAGAAGCCTTTCGCTAAGACAGTTCTTGTGGAATTGGCAAAGTGATATTTGGAAGCCCATAGAGGGCTATGGTGAAAAAGGAAATATCCTCAGATGAAATCTGGAAAGAAGCTTTCTGAGAAACTGCTTAGTGTTCTGTTAATTCATCTCACAGAGTTACATGTGTATTTCGTGGATCTCTTTGCTAGCCTTATTTCTGTGGAATCTGAGAACAGATATTTCGGATCCCTTTGAAGCCTATAGGGCCAAAGGAAATATCCTCCCATAACAAAGAGAAAGAAGCTTTCTGAGAAACTTCTTTGTGTTCTGTGAAATCATCTCACAGAGTTACACCTTTCCCCTCAAGAAGCCTTTCACTAAGACAGTTCTTGTGGAATAGGCAAAGTGATATTTGGAAACCCATAGAGGGCTATGGTGAAAAAGGAAATATCCTCAGATGAAATCTGGAAAGAAGCTTTCTGAGAAACTGCTTAGTGTTCTGTTAATTCATCTCACAGAGTTACATGTGCATTTCGTGGATCTCTTTGCTAGCCTTATTTCTGTGGAATCTGAGAACAGATATTTCGGAACTTTTTGAAGTCTATAGGGCCAAAGGAAATATCATGAAAAAACAAAGAGAAAGAAGCTTTCTGAGAAACTTCTTTGTGTTCTGTGAAATCATCTCACAGAGTTACAGCTTTCCCCTCAAGAAGCCTTTCGCTAAGACAGTTCTTGTGGAATTGGCAAAGTGATATTTGGAAGCCCATAGAGGGCTATGGTGAAAAAGGAAATATCCTCAGATGAAATCTGGAAAGAAGCTTTCTGAGAAACTGCTTAGTGTTCTGCTAATTCATCTCACAGAGTTACATGTGTATTTCGTGGATCTCTTTGCCAGCCTTATTTCTGTGGAATCTGAGAACAGATATTTCGGATCCCATTGATGACTACAGGGCCAAAGGAAATATCCTCCGATAACAAAGAGAAAGAAGCTTTCTGAGAAACTTCTTTGTGTTCTGTGAAATCATCTCACAGAGTTACAGCTTTCCCCTCAAGAAGCCTTTCGCTAAGACAGTTCTTGTGGAATTGGGAAAGTGATATTTGGAAGCCTATAGAGGGCTATGGTGAAAAAGGAAATATCCTCGGATGAAATCTTAAAAGAAGCTTTTTGAGAAACTGCTTAGTGTTCTGTTAATTCATCTCACAGAGTTACATGTGTATTTCGTGGATCTCTTTGCTAGCCTTATTTCTGTGGAATCTGAGAACAGATATTTCGGATCCCTTTGAAGCCTATAGGGCCAAAGGAAATATCCTCCGATAACAAAGAGAAAGAAGCTTTCTGAGAAACTTCTTTGTGTTCTGTGAAATCATCTCACAGAGTTACAGCTTTCCCCTCAAGAAGCCTTTCGCTAAGACAGTTCTTGTGGAATAGGCAAAGTGATATTTGGAAACCCATAGAGGACTATGGTGAAAAAGGAAATATCCTCACATGAAATCTGGAAAGAAGCTTTCTGAGAAACTGCTTAGTGTTCTGTTAATTCATCTCACAGAGTTACATGTGTATTTCGTGGATCTCTATGCTAGCCTTATTTCTGTGGAATCTGAGAACAGATATTTCGGAACTTTTTGAAGACTATAGGGCCAAAGGAAATATCATGCCAAAACAAAGAGAAAGAAGCTTTCTGAGAAACTTCTTTGTGTTCTGTGAAATCATCTCACAGAGTTACAGCTTTCCCCTCAAGAAGCCTTTCGATAAGACAGTTCTTGTGGAATTGGCAAAGTGATATTTGGAAGCCCATAGAGGGCTATGGTGAAAAAGGAAATATCCTCAGATGAAATCTGGAAAGAAGCTTTCTGAGAAACTGCTTAGTGTTCTGCTAATTCATCTCACAGAGTTACATGTGTATTTCGTGGATCTCTTTGCTAGCCTTATTTCTGTGGAATATGAGAACAGATATTTCGGATCCCATTGATGACTACAGGGCCAAAGGAAATATCCTCCGATAACAAAGAGAAAGAAGCTTTCTGAGAAACTTCTTAGTGTTCTGTGAAATCATCTCACAGAGTTACAGCTTTCCCCTCAAGAAGCCTTTCGCTAAGACAGTTCTTGTGGAATTGGCAAAGTGATATTTGGAAGCCCATAGAGGGCTATGGTGAAAAAGGAAATATCCTCATATGAAATCTGGAAAGAAGCTTTCTGAGAAACTGCTTAGTGTTCTGTTAATTCATCTCACAGAGTTACATGTGTATTTCGTGGATCGCTTTGCTTGCCTTATTTCTGTGGGATATGAGAACAGATATTTCGGAACCCTTTGAAGACTATAGGGCCAAAGGAAATATCATGCCTAAACAAAGAGAAAGAAGCTTTCTGAGAAACTTCTTTGTTTTCTGTGAAATCATCTCACAGAGTTACAGCTTTCCCCTCAAGAAGCCTTTCGCTAAGACAAGTCTTGTGGAATTGGCAAAGTGATATTTGGAAGCCCATAGAGGGCTATGGTGAAAAAGGAAATATCCTCAGATGAAATCTGGAAAGAAGCTTTCTGAGAAACTGCTTAGTGTTCTGTTAATTCATGTCACAGAGTTACATGTGTATTTCGTGGATCTCTTTGCTAGCCTTATTTCTGTGGAATCTGAGAACAGATATTTCGAATCCCTTTGAAGCCTATAGGGCCAAAGGAAATATCCTCCGATAACAAAGAGAAAGAAGCTTTCTGAGAAACTTCTTTGTGTTCTGTGAAATCATCTCACAGAATTACAGCTTTCCCCTCAAGAAGCCTTTCGCTAAGACAGTTCTTGTGGAATAGGCAAAGTGATATTTGGAAACCCTTAGAGGTCTATGGTGAAAAAGGAAATATCCTCAGATGAAATCTGGAAAGAAGCTTTCTGAGAAACTGCTTAGTGTTCTGTTAATTCATCTCACAGAGTTACATGTGTATTTCGTGGATCTCTATGCTATCCTTATTTCTGTGGAATCTGAGAACAGATATTTCGGAACTTTTTGAAGACTATAGGGCCAAAGGAAATATCATGCCAAAACAAAGAGAAAGAAGCTTTCTGAGAAACTTCTTTGTGTTCAGTGAAATCATCTCACAGAGTTACAGCTTTCCCCTCAAGAAGCCTTTCGCTAAGACAGTTCTTGTGGAATTGGCAAAGTGATATTTGGAAGCCCATAGAGGGCTATGGTGAAAAAGGAAATATCCTCACAGGAAATCTGGAAAGAAGCTTTCTGAGAAACTGCTTAGTGTTCTGTTAATTCATGTCACAGAGTTACATGTGTATTTCGTGGATCTCTTTGCTAGCCTTATTTCTGTGGAATCTGAGAACAGATATTTCGGATCCCTTTGAAGACTACAGGGCCAAAGGAAATATCCTCCCATAACAAAGAGAAAGAAGCTTTCTGAGAAACTTCTTTGTGTTCCGTGAAATCATCTCACAGAGTTACAGCTTTCCCCTCAAGAAGCCTTTCGCTAAGACAGTTCTTGTGGAATAGGCAAAGTGATATTTGGAAGCCCATACAGGGCTATGGTGAAAAAGCAAATATCCTCAGATGAAATCTGGAAAGAAGCTTTCTGAGAAACTGCTTAGTGTTCTGTTAATTCATCTCACACAGTTACATGTGTATTTCGTGGATCTCTTTGCTAGCCTTATTTCTGTGGAATCTGAGAACAGATATTTCGGATCCCTTTGAAGACTATAGGGCCAAAGGAAATATCCTCCGATAACAAAGAGAAAGAAGCTTTCTGAGAAAAGTCTTTGTGTTCTGTGAAATGATCTCACAGAGTTACAGCTTTCTCCTCAAGAAGCCTTTCGCTAAGACAGTTCTTGTGGAATTGGCAAAGTGATATTTGGAAGCCCATAGAGGGCTATGGTGAAAAAGGAAATATCCTCAGATGATATCTGGAAAGAAGGTTTCTGAGAAACTGCTTAGTGTTCTGTTAATTCATCTCACAGAGTTACATGTGTATTTCGTGGATCTCTTTGCTAGCCTTATTTCTGTGGAATCTGAGAACAGATATTTCGGATCCCTTTGAAAACTATAGGGCCAAAGTAAATATCCTCCGATCACAAAGAGAAAGAAGCTTTCTGAGCAAATTCTTTGTGTTCTGTGAAATCATCTCACAGAGTTACAGCTTTCCCCTCAAGAAGCCTTTCGCTAAGACAGTTCTTGTGGAATAGGCAAAGTGATATTTGGAAGCCCATAGAGGGCTATGGTGAAAAAGGAAATATCCTCAGATGAAATCTGGAAAGAACCTTTCTGAGAAACTGCTTAGTGTTCTGTTAATTCATCTCACAGAGTTACATGTGTATTTCGTGGATCTCTTTGCTAGCCTTATTTCTGTGGAATCTGAGAACAGATATTTCGGATCCCTTTGAAGACTATAGGGCCAAAGGAAATATCCTCCGATAACAAAGAGAAAGAAGCTTTCTGAGAAACTTCTTTGTGTTCTGTGAAATCATCTCACAGAGTTACAGCTTTCTCCTCAGGAAGCCTTTCGCTAAGACAGTTCTTGTGGAATTGGCAAAGTGATATTTGGAAGCCCATAGAGGGCTATGGTGAAAAAGGAAATATACTCACAGGAAATCTGGAAAGAAGCTTTCTGAGAAACTGCTTAGTGTTCTGTTAATTCATCTCACAGAGTTACATGTGTATTTCGTGTATCTCTTTGCTAGCCTTATTTCTGTGGAATCTGAGAAAAGATATTTCGGATCCCTTTGAAAACTATAGGGCCAAAGGAAATATCCTCCGATAACAAAGAGAAAGAAGCCCTCTGAGAAACTTCTTTGTGTTCTGTGAAATCATCTCACAGAGTTACAGCTTTCCCCTCAAGAAGCCTTTCGCTAAGACAGTTCTTGTGGAATAGGCAAAGTGATATATGGAAGCCCGTAGAAGGCTATGGTGAAAAAGGAAATATCCTCAGATGAAATCTGGAAAGAAGCTTTCTGAGAAACTGCTTAGTGTTCTGTTAATTCATCTCACAGAGTTACATCTGTATTTCGTGGATCTCTTTGCTAGCCTTATTTCTGTGGAATCTGAGAACAGATATTTCGGAACTTTTTGAAGACTATAGGGCCAAAGGAAATATCATGCCAAAACAAAGAGAAAGAAGCTTTCTGAGAAACTTCTTTGTGTTCTGTGAAATCATCTCACAGAGATACAGCTTTCCCCTCAAGAAGCCTTTCGCTAAGACAGTTCTTGTGGAATTGGCAAAGTGATATTTAGAAGCCCGTAGAGGGCTATGGTGAAAAAGGAAATATCCTCAGATGAAATCTGGAAAGAAGCTTTCTAAAAAACTGCTTAGTGTTCTGCTAATTCATCTCACAGAGTTACATGTGTATTTCGTGGATCTCTGCTAGCCTTATTTCTGTGGAATCTGAGAACAGATATTTCGGAACCCATTGATGACTACAGTGCCAAAGGAAATATCCTCCGATAACAAAGAGAAAGAAGCTTTCTGAGAAACCTCTTTGTGTTCTGTGAAATCATCTCACAGAGTTACAGCTTTCCCCTCAAGAAGCCTTTCGCTAAGACAGTTCTTGTGGAATGGGCAAAGTGATATTTGGAAGCCCATAGAGGGCTATGGTGAAAAAGGAAATATCCTCAGATGAAATCTGGAAAGAAGCTTTCTGAGAAACTGCTTAGTGTTCTGTTAATTCATCTCACGGAGTTACATGTGTATTTCGTGGATCTCTTTGCTAGCCTTATTTCTGTGGAATCTGAGAAAAGATATTTCGATCCCTTTGAAAACTATAGGGCCAAAGGAAATATCCTCCGATAACAAAGAGAAAGAAGCTTTCTGAGAAACTTCTTTGTGTTCTGTGAAATCATCTCACAGAGTTACAGCTTTCCCCTCAAGAAGCCTTTCGCTAAGACAGTTCTTGTGGAATAGGCAAAGTGATATTTGGAAGCCCATAGAGGGCTATGGTGGAAAAGGAAATATCCTCAGATGAAATCTGGAAAGAAGCTTTCTGAGAAACTGCTTAGTGTTCTGTTAATTCATCTCACAGAGTTACATGTGTATTTCGTAGATCTCTTTCCTAGTCTTATTTCTGTGGAATCTGAGAACAGATATTTCGGAACCCTTTGAAGACTATAGGGCCAAAGGAAATATCATGTCAAAACAAAGAGAAAGAAGCTTTCTGAGAAACTTCTTTGTGTTCTGTGAAATCATCTCACAGAGTTACAGCTTTCCCCTCAAGAAGCCTTTCGCTAAGACAGTTCTTGTGGAATTGGCAAAGTGATATTTGGAAGCCCATAGGGGGCTAGGGTGAAAAAGGAAATATCCACACAGGAAATCTGGAAAGAAGCTTTCTGAGAAACTCCTTAGTGTTCTGTTAATTCATCTCACAGAGTTACATGTGTATTTCGTGGATCTCTTTGCTAGCCTTATTTCTGTGGAAACTGAGAACAGATATTTCGGATCCCTTTGAAGACTATAGGGCCAAAGGAAATATCCTCCGATAACAAAGAGAAAGAAGCTTTCTGAGAAACTTCTTTGTGTCTGTGAAATCATCTCACAGAGTTACAGCTTTCTCCTCAAGAAGAGTTTCGCTAAGACAGTTCTTGTGGAATTGGCAAAGTGATATTTGGAAGCCCATGGAGGGCTATGGTGAAAAAGGAAATATCCTCACAGGAAATCTGGAAAGAAGCTTTCTGAGAAACTGCTTAGTGTTCTGTTAATTCATCTCACAGAGTTACATGTGTATTTCGTGGATCTCTTTGCTAGCCTTATTTCTGTGGAATCTGAGAAAAGATATTTCGGATCCCTTTGAAAAATATAGGGCCAAAGGAAATATCCTCCGATAACAAAGAGAAAGAAGCCCTCTGAGAAACTTCTTTGTGTTCTGTGAAATCATCTCACAGAGTTACAGCTTTCCCCTCAAGAAGCCTTTCGCTAAGACAGTTCTTGTGGAATAGGCAAAGTGATATATGGAAGCCCGTAGAAGGCTATGGTGAAAAAGGAAATATCCTCAGATGAAATCTGGAAAGAAGTTTTCTGAGAAACTGCTTAGTGTTCTGTTAATTCATCTCACAGAATTACATGTGTATTTCGTGGATCTCTTTGCTAGCCTTATTTCTGTGGAATCTGAGATCAGATATTTCGGAACTTTTTGAAGACTATAGGGCTAAAGGAAATATCATGCCAAAACAAAGAGAAAGAAGCTTTCTGAGAAACTTCTTTGTGTTCTGTGAAATCATCTCACAGAGATACCGCTTTCCCCTCAAGAAGCCTTTCGCTAAGACAGTTCTTGTGGAATTGGCAAAGTGATATTTGGAAGCCCGTAGAGGGCTATGGTGAAAAAGGAAATATCCTCAGATGAAATCTGGAAAGAAGCTTTCTGAGAAACTGCTTAGTGTTCTGCTAATTCATCTCACAGAGTTACATGTGTATTTCGTGGATCTCTTTGCCAGCCTTATTTCTGTGGAATCTGAGAAGAGATATTTCGGATCCCATTGATGACTACAGTGCCAAAGGAAATATCCTCCGATAACAAAGAGAAAGAAGCTCTCTGAGAAACTTCTTTGTGTTCTGTGAAATCATCTCACAGAGTTACAGCTTTCCCCTCAAGAAGCCTTTCGCTAAGACAGTTCTTGTGGAATAGGAAAAGTGATATTTGGAAGCCCATAAAGGGCTATGGTGAAAAAGGAAATATCCTCAGATGAAATCTGGAAAGAACCTTTCTGAGAAACTGCTTAGTGTTCTGTTAATTCATCTCACAGAGTTACATGTGTATTTCGTGGATCTCTTTGCTAGCCTTATTTCTGTGGATCTGAGAACAGATATTTCGGATCCCTTTGAAGACTATAGGGCCAAAGGAAATATCCTCCGATAACAAAGAGAAAGAAGCTTTCTGAGAAACTTCTTTGTGTTCTGTGAAATCATCTCACAGAGTTACAGCTTTCTCCTCAAGAAGCCTTTCGCTAAGACAGTTCTTGTGGAATTGGCAAAGTGATATTTGGAAGCCCATAGAGGGCTATGGTGAAAAAGGAAATATCCTCACAGGAAATCTGGAAAGAAGCTTTCTGAGAAACTGTTTAGTGTTCTGTTAATTCATCTCACAGAGTTACATGTGTATTTCGTGGATCTCTTTGCTAGCCTTATTTCTGTGGAATCTGAGAAAAGATATTTCGGATCCCTTTGAAGACTATAGGGCCAAAGGAAATATCCTCCGATAACAAAGAGAAAGAAGCCCTCTGAGAAACTTCTTTGTGTTCTGTGAAATCATCTCACAGAGTTACAGCTTTCCCCTCAAGAAGCCTTTCGCTAAGACAGTTCTTGTGGAATAGGCAAAGTGATATATGGAAGCCCGTAGAAGGCTATAGTGAAAAAGGAAATATCCTCAGATGAAATCTGGAAAGAAGCTTTCTGAGAAACTGCTTAGTGTTCTGTTAATTCATCTCACAGAGTTACATCTGTATTTCGTGGATCTCTTTGCTAGCCTTATTTCTGTGGAATCTGAGAACAGATATTTCGTAACTTTTTGAAGACTATAGGGCCAAAGGAAATATCATGCCAAATCAAAGAGAAAGAAGCTTTCTGAGAAACATCTTTGTGTTCTGTGAAATCATCTCACAGAGATACAGCTTTCCCCTCAAGAAGCCTTTCGCTAAGACAGTTCTTGTGGAATTGGCAAAGTGATATTTGGAAGCCCGTAGAGGGCTATGGTGAAAAAGGAAATATCCTCAGATGAAATCTGGAAAGAAGCTTTCTGAGAAACTGCTTAGTGTTCTGCTAATTCATCTCACAGAGTTACATGTGTATTTCGTGGATCTCTTTGCTAGCCTTATTTCTGTGGAATCTGAGAACAGATATTTCGGATCCCATTGATGACTACAGTGCCAAAGGAAATATCCTCCGATAACAAAGAGAAAGAAGCTTTCTGAGAAACTTCTTTGTGTTCTGTGAAATCATCTCACAGAGTTACAGCTTTCCCCTCAAGAAGCCTTTCGCTAAGACAGTTCTTGTGGAATGGGCAAAGTGATATTTGGAAGCCCATAGAGGGCTATGGTGAAAAAGGAAATATCCTCAGATGAAATCTGGAAAGAAGCTTTCTGAGAAACTGCTTAGTGTTCTGTTAATTCATCTCACGGAGTTACATGTGTATTTCGTCGATCTCTTTGCTAGCCTTATTTCTGTGGAATCTGAGAACAGATATTTCGGATCCCTTTGAAGACTATAGGGCCAGAGGAAATATCCTCCGATAACAAAGAGAAAGAAGCTTTCTGAGAAACTTCTTTGTGTTCTGTGAAATCATCTCACAGAGTTACAGCTTTCTCCTCAAGAAGCCTTTCGCTAAGACAGTTCTTGTGGAATTGGCAAAGTGATATTTGGAAGCCCATAGAGGGCTATGGTGAAAAAGGAAATATCCTCACAGGAAATCTGGAAAGAAGCTTTCTGAGAACCTGCTTAGTGTTCTGTTAATTCATCTCACAGAGTTACATGTGTATTTCGTGGATCTCTTTGCTAGCCTTATTTCTGTGGAATCTGAGAAAAGATATTTCGATCCGTTTGAAAACTATAGGGCCAAAGGAAATATCCTCCGATAACAAAGAGAAAGAAGCTTTCTGAGAAACTTCTTTGTGTTCTGTGAAATCATCTCACAGAGTTACAGCTTTCCCCTCAAGAAGCCTTTCGCTAAGACAGTTCTTGTGGAATAGGCAAAGTGATATTTGGAAGCCCATAGAGGGCTATGGTGGAAAAGGAAATATCCTCAGATGAAATCTGGAAAGAAGCTTTCTGAGAAACTGCTTAGTGTTCTGTTAATTCATCTCACAGAGTTACATCTGTATTTCGTGGATCTCTTTGCTAGCCTTATTTCTGTGGAATCTGAGAACAGATATTTCGGAGCTTTTTGAAGACTACAGGGCCAAAGGAAATATCATGCCAAAACAAAGAGAAAGAAGCTTTCTGAGAAACTTCTTTGTGTTCTGTGAAATCATCTCACAGAGATACAGCTTTCCCCTCAAGAAACCTTTCGCTAAGACAGTTCTTGTGGAATTGGCAAAGTGATATTTAGAAGCCCGTAGAGGGCTATGGTGAAAAAGGAAATATCCTCAGATGAAATCTGGAAAGAAGCTTTCTAAAAAACTGCTTAGTGTTCTGCTAATTCATCTCACAGAGTTACATGTGTATTTCGTGGATCTCTGCTAGCCTTATTTCTGTGGAATCTGAGAACAGATATTTCGGATCCCATTGATGACTACAGTGCCAAAGGAAATATCCTCCGATAACAAAGAGAAAGAAGCTTTCTGAGAAACCTCTTTGTGTTCTGTGAAATCATCTCACAGAGTTACAGCTTTCCCCTCAAGAAGCCTTTCGCTAAGACAGTTCTTGTGGAATGGGCAAAGTGATATTTGGAAGCCCATAGAGGGCTATGGTGAAAAAGGAAATATCCTCAGATGAAATCTGGAAAGAAGCTTTCTGAGAAACTGCTTAGTGTTCTGTTAATTCATCTCACGGAGTTACATGTGTATTTCGTGGATCTCTTTGCTAGCCTTATTTCTGTGGAATCTGAGAAAAGATATTTCGATCCCTTTGAAAACTATAGGGCCAAAGGAAATATCCTCCGATAACAAAGAGAAAGAAGCTTTCTGAGAAACTTCTTTGTGTTCTGTGAAATCATCTCACAGAGTTACAGCTTTCCCCTCAAGAAGCCTTTCGCTAAGACAGTTCTTGTGGAATAGGCAAAGTGATATTTGGAAGCCCATAGAGGGCTATGGTGGAAAAGGAAATATCCTCAGATGAAATCTGGAAAGAAGCTTTCTGAGAAACTGCTTAGTGTTCTGTTAATTCATCTCACAGAGTTACATGTGTATTTCGTAGATCTCTTTCCTAGTCTTATTTCTGTGGAATCTGAGAACAGATATTTCGGAACCCTTTGAAGACTATAGGGCCAAAGGAAATATCATGTCAAAACAAAGAGAAAGAAGCTTTCTGAGAAACTTCTTTGTGTTCTGTGAAATCATCTCACAGAGTTACAGCTTTCCCCTCAAGAAGCCTTTCGCTAAGACAGTTCTTGTGGAATTGGCAAAGTGATATTTGGAAGCCCATAGGGGGCTAGCGTCAAAAAGGAAATATCCACACAGGAAATCTGGAAAGAAGCTTTCTGAGAAACTCCTTAGTGTTCTGTTAATTCATCTCACAGAGTTACATGTGTATTTCGTGGATCTCTTTGCTAGCCTTATTTCTGTGGAAACTGAGAACAGATATTTCGGATCCCTTTGAAGACTATAGGGCCAAAGGAAATATCCTCCGATAACAAAGAGAAAGAAGCTTTCTGAGAAACTTCTTTGTGTTCTGTGAAATCATCTCACAGAGTTACAGCTTTCTCCTCAAGAAGAGTTTCGCTAAGACAGTTCTTGTGGAATTGGCAAAGTGATATTTGGAAGCCCATGGAGGGCTATGGTGAAAAAGGAAATATCCTCACAGGAAATCTGGAAAGAAGCTTTCTGAGAAACTGCTTAGTGTTCTGTTAATTCATCTCACAGAGTTACATGTGTATTTCGTGGATCTCTTTGCTAGCCTTATTTCTGTGGAATCTGAGAAAAGATATTTCGGATCCCTTTGAAAAATATAGGGCCAAAGGAAATATCCTCCGATAACAAAGAGAAAGAAGCCCTCTGAGAAACTTCTTTGTGTTCTGTGAAATCATCTCACAGAGTTACAGCTTTCCCCTCAAGAAGCCTTTCGCTAAGACAGTTCTTGTGGAATAGGCAAAGTGATATATGGAAGCCCGTAGAAGGCTATAGTGAAAAAGGAAATATCCTCAGATGAAATCTGGAAAGAAGCTTTCTGAGAAACTGCTTAGTGTTCTGTTAATTCATCTCACAGAGTTACATCTGTATTTCGTGGATCTCTTTGCTAGCCTTATTTCTGTGGAATCTGAGAACAGATATTTCGTAACTTTTTGAAGACTATAGGGCCAAAGGAAATATCATGCCAAATCAAAGAGAAAGAAGCTTTCTGAGAAACTTCTTTGTGTTCTGTGAAATCATCTCACAGAGATACAGCTTTCCCCTCAAGAAGCCTTTCGCTAAGACAGTTCTTGTGGAATTGGCAAAGTGATATTTGGAAGCCCGTAGAGGGCTATGGTGAAAAAGGAAATATCCTCAGATGAAATCTGGAAAGAAGCTTTCTGAGAAACTGCTTAGTGTTCTGCTAATTCATCTCACAGAGTTACATGTGTATTTCGTGGATCTCTTTGCTAGCCTTATTTCTGTGGAATCTGAGAACAGATATTTCGGATCCCATTGATGACTACAGTGCCAAAGGAAATATCCTCCGATAACAAAGAGAAAGAAGCTTTCTGAGAAACCTCTTTGTGTTCTGTGAAATCATCTCACAGAGTTACAGCTTTCCCCTCAAGAAGCCTTTCGCTAAGACAGTTCTTGTGGAATGGGCAAAGTGATATTTGGAAGCCCATAGAGGGCTATGGTGAAAAAGGAAATATCCTCAGATGAAATCTGGAAAGAAGCTTTCTGAGAAACTGCTTAGTGTTCTGTTAATTCATCTCACGGAGTTACATGTGTATTTCGTCGATCTCTTTGCTAGCCTTATTTCTGTGGAATCTGAGAACAGATATTTCGGATCCCTTTGAAGACTATAGGGCCAGAGGAAATATCCTCCGATAACAAAGAGAAAGAAGCTTTCTGAGAAACTTCTTTGTGTTCTGTGAAATCATCTCACAGAGTTACAGCTTTCTCCTCAAGAAGCCTTTCGCTAAGACAGTTCTTGTGGAATTGGCAAAGTGATATTTGGAAGCCCATAGAGGGCTATGGTGAAAAAGGAAATATCCTCACAGGAAATCTGGAAAGAAGCTTTCTGAGAACCTGCTTAGTGTTCTGTTAATTCATCTCACAGAGTTACATGTGTATTTCGTGGATCTCTTTGCTAGCCTTATTTCTGTGGAATCTGAGAAAAGATATTTCGATCCCTTTGAAAACTATAGGGCCAAAGGAAATATCCTCCGATAACAAAGAGAAAGAAGCTTTCTGAGAAACTTCTTTGTGTTCTGTGAAATCATCTCACAGAGTTACAGCTTTCCCCTCAAGAAGCCTTTCGCTAAGACAGTTCTTGTGGAATAGGCAAAGTGATATTTGGAAGCCCATAGAGGGCTATGGTGGAAAAGGAAATATCCTCAGATGAAATCTGGAAAGAAGCTTTCTGAGAAACTGCTTAGTGTTCTGTTAATTCATCTCACAGAGTTACATGTGTATTTCGTGGATCTCTTTGCTAGCCTTATTTCTGTGGAATCTGAGAACAGATATTTCGGATCCCTTTGAAGACTATAGGGCCAAAGGAAATATCCTCCGATAACAAAGAGAAAGAAGCTTTCTGAGAAACTTCTTTGTGTTCTGTGAAATCATCTCACAGAGTTACAGCTTTCTCCTCAGGAAGCCTTTCGCTAAGACAGTTCTTGTGGAATTGGCAAAGTGATATTTGGAAGCCCATAGAGGGCTATGGTGAAAAAGGAAATATACTCACAGGAAATCTGGAAAGAAGCTTTCTGAGAAACTGCTTAGTGTTCTGTTAATTCATCTCACAGAGTTACATGTGTATTTCGTGTATCTCTTTGCTAGCCTTATTTCTGTGGAATCTGAGAAAAGATATTTCGGATCCCTTTGAAAACTATAGGGCCAAAGGAAATATCCTCCGATAACAAAGAGAAAGAAGCCCTCTGAGAAACTTCTTTGTGTTCTGTGAAATCATCTCACAGAGTTACAGCTTTCCCCTCAAGAAGCCTTTCGCTAAGACAGTTCTTGTGGAATAGGCAAAGTGATATATGGAAGCCCGTAGAAGGCTATGGTGAAAAAGGAAATATCCTCAGATGAAATCTGGAAAGAAGCTTTCTGAGAAACTGCTTAGTGTTCTGTTAATTCATCTCACAGAGTTACATCTGTATTTCGTGGATCTCTTTGCTAGCCTTATTTCTGTGGAATCTGAGAACAGATATTTCGGAACTTTTTGAAGACTATAGGGCCAAAGGAAATATCATGCCAAAACAAAGAGAAAGAAGCTTTCTGAGAAACTTCTTTGTGTTCTGTGAAATCATCTCACAGAGATACAGCTTTCCCCTCAAGAAGCCTTTCGCTAAGACAGTTCTTGTGGAATTGGCAAAGTGATATTTAGAAGCCCGTAGAGGGCTATGGTGAAAAAGGAAATATCCTCAGATGAAATCTGGAAAGAAGCTTTCTAAAAAACTGCTTAGTGTTCTGCTAATTCATCTCACAGAGTTACATGTGTATTTCGTGGATCTCTGCTAGCCTTATTTCTGTGGAATCTGAGAACAGATATTTCGGAACCCATTGATGACTACAGTGCCAAAGGAAATATCCTCCGATAACAAAGAGAAAGAAGCTTTCTGAGAAACCTCTTTGTGTTCTGTGAAATCATCTCACAGAGTTACAGCTTTCCCCTCAAGAAGCCTTTCGCTAAGACAGTTCTTGTGGAATGGGCAAAGTGATATTTGGAAGCCCATAGAGGGCTATGGTGAAAAAGGAAATATCCTCAGATGAAATCTGGAAAGAAGCTTTCTGAGAAACTGCTTAGTGTTCTGTTAATTCATCTCACGGAGTTACATGTGTATTTCGTGGATCTCTTTGCTAGCCTTATTTCTGTGGAATCTGAGAAAAGATATTTCGATCCCTTTGAAAACTATAGGGCCAAAGGAAATATCCTCCGATAACAAAGAGAAAGAAGCTTTCTGAGAAACTTCTTTGTGTTCTGTGAAATCATCTCACAGAGTTACAGCTTTCCCCTCAAGAAGCCTTTCGCTAAGACAGTTCTTGTGGAATAGGCAAAGTGATATTTGGAAGCCCATAGAGGGCTATGGTGGAAAAGGAAATATCCTCAGATGAAATCTGGAAAGAAGCTTTCTGAGAAACTGCTTAGTGTTCTGTGAATTCATCTCACAGAGTTACATGTGTATTTCGTAGATCTCTTTCCTAGTCTTATTTCTGTGGAATCTGAGAACAGATATTTCGGAACCCTTTGAAGACTATAGGGCCAAAGGAAATATCATGTCAAAACAAAGAGAAAGAAGCTTTCTGAGAAACTTCTTTGTGTTCTGTGAAATCATCTCACAGAGTTACAGCTTTCCCCTCAAGAAGCCTTTCGCTAAGACAGTTCTTGTGGAATTGGCAAAGTGATATTTGGAAGCCCATAGGGGGCTAGGGTGAAAAAGGAAATATCCACACAGGAAATCTGGAAAGAAGCTTTCTGAGAAACTCCTTAGTGTTCTGTTAATTCATCTCACAGAGTTACATGTGTATTTCGTGGATCTCTTTGCTAGCCTTATTTCTGTGGAAACTGAGAACAGATATTTCGGATCCCTTTGAAGACTATAGGGCCAAAGGAAATATCCTCCGATAACAAAGAGAAAGAAGCTTTCTGAGAAACTTCTTTGTGTCTGTGAAATCATCTCACAGAGTTACAGCTTTCTCCTCAAGAAGAGTTTCGCTAAGACAGTTCTTGTGGAATTGGCAAAGTGATATTTGGAAGCCCATGGAGGGCTATGGTGAAAAAGGAAATATCCTCACAGGAAATCTGGAAAGAAGCTTTCTGAGAAACTGCTTAGTGTTCTGTTAATTCATCTCACAGAGTTACATGTGTATTTCGTGGATCTCTTTGCTAGCCTTATTTCTGTGGAATCTGAGAAAAGATATTTCGGATCCCTTTGAAAAATATAGGGCCAAAGGAAATATCCTCCGAAAACAAAGAGAAAGAAGCCCTCTGAGAAACTTCTTTGTGTTCTGTGAAATCATCTCACAGAGTTACAGCTTTCCCCTCAAGAAGCCTTTCGCTAAGACAGTTCTTGTGGAATAGGCAAAGTGATATATGGAAGCCCGTAGAAGGCTATGGTGAAAAAGGAAATATCCTCAGATGAAATCTGGAAAGAAGTTTTCTGAGAAACTGCTTAGTGTTCTGTTAATTCATCTCACAGAATTACATGTGTATTTCGTGGATCTCTTTGCTAGCCTTATTTCTGTGGAATCTGAGAACAGATATTTCGGAACTTTTTGAAGACTATAGGGCTAAAGGAAATATCATGCCAAAACAAAGAGAAAGAAGCTTTCTGAGAAACTTCTTTGTGTTCTGTGAAATCATCTCACAGAGATACCACTTTCCCCTCAAGAAGCCTTTCGCTAAGACAGTTCTTGTGGAATTGGCAAAGTGATATTTGGAAGCCCGTAGAGGGCTATGGTGAAAAAGGAAATATCCTCAGATGAAATCTGGAAAGAAGCTTTCTGAGAAACTGCTTAGTGTTCTGCTAATTCATCTCACAGAGTTACATGTGTATTTCGTGGATCTCTTTGCCAGCCTTATTTCTGTGGAATCTGAGAAGAGATATTTCGGATCCCATTGATGACTACAGTGCCAAAGGAAATATCCTCCGATAACAAAGAGAAAGAAGCTCTCTGAGAAACTTCTTTGTGTTCTGTGAAATCATCTCACAGAGTTACAGCTTTCCCCTCAAGAAGCCTTTCGCTAAGACAGTTCTTGTGGAATAGGAAAAGTGATATTTGGAAGCCCATAAAGGGCTATGGTGAAAAAGGAAATATCCTCAGATGAAATCTGGAAAGAACCTTTCTGAGAAACTGCTTAGTGTTCTGTTAATTCATCTCACAGAGTTACATGTGTATTTCGTGGATCTCTTTGCTAGCCTTATTTCTGTGGATCTGAGAACAGATATTTCGGATCCCTTTGAAGACTATAGGGCCAAAGGAAATATCCTCCGATAACAAAGAGAAAGAAGCTTTCTGAGAAACTTCTTTGTGTTCTGTGAAATCATCTCACAGAGTTACAGCTTTCTCCTCAAGAAGCCTTTCGCTAAGACAGTTCTTGTGGAATTGGCAAAGTGATATTTGGAAGCCCATAGAGGGCTATGGTGAAAAAGGAAATATCCTCACAGGAAATCTGGAAAGAAGCTTTCTGAGAAACTGTTTAGTGTTCTGTTAATTCATCTCACAGAGTTACATGTGTATTTCGTGGATCTCTTTGCTAGCCTTATTTCTGTGGAATCTGAGAAAAGATATTTCGGATCCCTTTGAAAACTATAGGGCCAAAGGAAATATCCTCCGATAACAAAGAGAAAGAAGCCCTCTGAGAAACTTCTTTGTGTTCTGTGAAATCATCTCACAGAGTTACAGCTTTCCCCTCAAGAAGCCTTTCGCTAAGACAGTTCTTGTGGAATAGGCAAAGTGATATATGGAAGCCCGTAGAAGGCTATAGTGAAAAAGGAAATATCCTCAGATGAAATCTGGAAAGAAGCTTTCTGAGAAACTGCTTAGTGTTCTGTTAATTCATCTCACAGAGTTACATCTGTATTTCGTGGATCTCTTTGCTAGCCTTATTTCTGTGGAATCTGAGAACAGATATTTCGTAACTTTTTGAAGACTATAGGGCCAAAGGAAATATCATGCCAAATCAAAGAGAAAGAAGCTTTCTGAGAAACTTCTTTGTGTTCTGTGAAATCATCTCACAGAGATACAGCTTTCCCCTCAAGAAGCCTTTCGCTAAGACAGTTCTTGTGGAATTGGCAAAGTGATATTTGGAAGCCCGTAGAGGGCTATGGTGAAAAAGGAAATATCCTCAGATGAAATCTGGAAAGAAGCTTTCTGAGAAACTGCTTAGTGTTCTGCTAATTCATCTCACAGAGTTACATGTGTATTTCGTGGATCTCTTTGCTAGCCTTATTTCTGTGGAATCTGAGAACAGATATTTCGGATCCCTTTGATGACTACAGTGCCAAAGGAAATATCCTCCGATAACAAAGAGAAAGAAGCTTTCTGAGAAACTTCTTTGTGTTCTGTAAAATCATCTCACAGAGTTACAGCTTTCCCCTCAAGAAGCCTTTCGCTAAGACAGTTCTTGTGGAATGGGCAAAGTGATATTTGGAAGCCCATAGAGGGCTATGGTGAAAAAGGAAATATCCTCAGATGAAATCTGGAAAGAAGCTTTCTGAGAAACTGCTTAGTGTTCTGTTAATTCATCTCACGGAGTTACATGTGTATTTCGTCGATCTCTTTGCTAGCCTTATTTCTGTGGAATCTGAGAACAGATATTTCGGATCCCTTTGAAGACTATAGGGCCAGAGGAAATATCCTCCGATAACAAAGAGAAAGAAGCTTTCTGAGAAACTTCTTTGTGTTCTGTGAAATCATCTCACAGAGTTACAGCTTTCTCCTCAAGAAGCCTTTCGCTAAGACAGTTCTTGTGGAATTGGCAAAGTGATATTTGGAAGCCCATAGAGGGCTATGGTGAAAAAGGAAATATCCTCACAGGAAATCTGGAAAGAAGCTTTCTGAGAACCTGCTTAGTGTTCTGTTAATTCATCTCACAGAGTTACATGTGTATTTCGTGGATCTCTTTGCTAGCCTTATTTCTGTGGAATCTGAGAAAAGATATTTCGATCCCTTTGAAAACTATAGGGCCAAAGGAAATATCCTCCGATAACAAAGAGAAAGAAGCTTTCTGAGAAACTTCTTTGTGTTCTGTGAAATCATCTCACAGAGTTACAGCTTTCCCCTCAAGAAGCCTTTCGCTAAGACAGTTCTTGTGGAATAGGCAAAGTGATATTTGGAAGCCCATAGAGGGCTATGGTGGAAAAGGAAATATCCTCAGATGAAATCTGGAAAGAAGCTTTCTGAGAAACTGCTTAGTGTTCTGTTAATTCATCTCACAGAGTTACATCTGTATTTCGTGGATCTCTTTGCTAGCCTTATTTCTGTGGAATCTGAGAACAGATATTTCGGAACTTTTTGAAGACTACAGGGCCAAAGGAAATATCATGCCAAAACAAAGAGAAAGAAGCTTTCTGAGAAACTTCTTTGTGTTCTGTGAAATCATCTCACAGAGATACAGCTTTCCCCTCAAGAAGCCTTTCGCTAAGACAGTTCTTGTGGAATTGGCAAAGTGATATTTAGAAGCCCGTAGAGGGCTATGGTGAAAAAGGAAATATCCTCAGATGAAATCTGGAAAGAAGCTTTCTAAAAAACTGCTTAGTGTTCTGCTAATTCATCTCACAGAGTTACATGTGTATTTCGTGGATCTCTGCTAGCCTTATTTCTGTGGAATCTGAGAACAGATATTTCGGATCCCATTGATGACTACAGTGCCAAAGGAAATATCCTCCGATAACAAAGAGAAAGAAGCTTTCTGAGAAACCTCTTTGTGTTCTGTGAAATCATCTCACAGAGTTACAGCTTTCCCCTCAAGAAGCCTTTCGCTAAGACAGTTCTTGTGGAATGGGCAAAGTGATATTTGGAAGCCCATAGAGGGCTATGGTGAAAAAGGAAATATCCTCAGATGAAATCTGGAAAGAAGCTTTCTGAGAAACTGCTTAGTGTTCTGTTAATTCATCTCACGGAGTTACATGTGTATTTCGTGGATCTCTTTGCTAGCCTTATTTCTGTGGAATCTGAGAAAAGATATTTCGATCACTTTGAAAACTATAGGGCCAAAGGAAATATCCTCCGATAACAAAGAGAAAGAAGCTTTCTGAGAAACTTCTTTGTGTTCTGTGAAATCATCTCACAGAGTTACAGCTTTCCCCTCAAGAAGCCTTTCGCTAAGACAGTTCTTGTGGAATAGGCAAAGTGATATTTGGAAGCCCATAGAGGGCTATGGTGGAAAAGGAAATATCCTCAGATGAAATCTGGAAAGAAGCTTTCTGAGAAACTGCTTAGTGTTCTGTTAATTCATCTCACAGAGTTACATGTGTATTTCGTAGATCTCTTTCCTAGTCTTATTTCTGTGGAATCTGAGAACAGATATTTCGGAACCCTTTGAAGACTATAGGGCCAAAGGAAATATCATGTCAAAACAAAGAGAAAGAAGCTTTCTGAGAAACTTCTTTGTGTTCTGTGAAATCATCTCACAGAGTTACAGCTTTCCCCTCAAGAAGCCTTTCGCTAAGACAGTTCTTGTGGAATTGGCAAAGTGATATTTGGAAGCCCATAGGGGGCTAGGGTCAAAAAGGAAATATCCACACAGGAAATCTGGAAAGAAGCTTTCTGAGAAACTCCTTAGTGTTCTGTTAATTCATCTCACAGAGTTACATGTGTATTTCGTGGATCTCTTTGCTAGCCTTATTTCTGTGGAAACTGAGAACAGATATTTCGGATCCCTTTGAAGACTATAGGGCCAAAGGAAATATCCTCCGATAACAAAGAGAAAGAAGCTTTCTGAGAAACTTCTTTGTGTTCTGTGAAATCATCTCACAGAGTTACAGCTTTCTCCTCAAGAAGAGTTTCGCTAAGACAGTTCTTGTGGAATTGGCAAAGTGATATTTGGAAGCCCATGGAGGGCTATGGTGAAAAAGGAAATATCCTCACAGGAAATCTGGAAAGAAGCTTTCTGAGAAACTGCTTAGTGTTCTGTTAATTCATCTCACAGAGTTACATGTGTATTTCGTGGATCTCTTTGCTAGCCTTATTTCTGTGGAATCTGAGAAAAGATATTTCGGATCCCTTTGAAAAATATAGGGCCAAAGGAAATATCCTCCGATAACAAAGAGAAAGAAGCCCTCTGAGAAACTTCTTTGTGTTCTGTGAAATCATCTCACAGAGTTACAGCTTTCCCCTCAAGAAGCCTTTCGCTAAGACAGTTCTTGTGGAATAGGCAAAGTGATATATGGTAGCCCGTAGAAGGCTATAGTGAAAAAGGAAATATCCTCAGATGAAATCTGGAAAGAAGCTTTCTGAGAAACTGCTTAGTGTTCTGTTAATTCATCTCACAGAGTTACATCTGTATTTCGTGGATCTCTTTGCTAGCCTTATTTCTGTGGAATCTGAGAACAGATATTTCGTAACTTTTTGAAGACTATAGGGCCAAAGGAAATATCATGCCAAATCAAAGAGAAAGAAGCTTTCTGAGAAACTTCTTTGTGTTCTGTGAAATCATCTCACAGAGATACAGCTTTCCCCTCAAGAAGCCTTTCGCTAAGACAGTTCTTGTGGAATTGGCAAAGTGATATTTGGAAGCCCGTAGAGGGCTATGGTGAAAAAGGAAATATCCTCAGATGAAATCTGGAAAGAAGCTTTCTGAGAAACTGCTTAGTGTTCTGCTAATTCATCTCACAGAGTTACATGTGTATTTCGTGGATCTCTTTGCTAGCCTTATTTCTGTGGAATCTGAGAACAGATATTTCGGATCCCATTGATGACTACAGTGCCAAAGGAAATATCCTCCGATAACAAAGAGAAAGAAGCTTTCTGAGAAACCTCTTTGTGTTCTGTGAAATCATCTCACAGAGTTACAGCTTTCCCCTCAAGAAGCCTTTCGCTAAGACAGTTCTTGTGGAATGGGCAAAGTGATATTTGGAAGCCCATAGAGGGCTATGGTGAAAAAGGAAATATCCTCAGATGAAATCTGGAAAGAAGCTTTCTGAGAAACTGCTTAGTGTTCTGTTAATTCATCTCACGGAGTTACATGTGTATTTCGTCGATCTCTTTGCTAGCCTTATTTCTGTGGAATCTGAGAACAGATATTTCGGATCCCTTTGAAGACTATAGGGCCAGAGGAAATATCCTCCGATAACAAAGAGAAAGAAGCTTTCTGAGAAACTTCTTTGTGTTCTGTGAAATCATCTCACAGAGTTACAGCTTTCTCCTCAAGAAGCCTTTCGCTAAGACAGTTCTTGTGGAATTGGCAAAGTGATATTTGGAAGCCCATAGAGGGCTATGGTGAAAAAGGAAATATCCTCACAGGAAATCTGGAAAGAAGCTTTCTGAGAACCTGCTTAGTGTTCTGTTAATTCATCTCACAGAGTTACATGTGTATTTCGTGGATCTCTTTGCTAGCCTTATTTCTGTGGAATCTGAGAAAAGATATTTCGATCCCTTTGAAAACTATAGGGCCAAAGGAAATATCCTCCGATAACAAAGAGAAAGAAGCTTTCTGAGAAACTTCTTTGTGTTCTGTGAAATCATCTCACAGAGTTACAGCTTTCCCCTCAAGAAGCCTTTCGCTAAGACAGTTCTTGTGGAATAGGCAAAGTGATATTTGGAAGCCCATAGAGGGCTATGGTGGAAAAGGAAATATCCTCAGATGAAATCTGGAAAGAAGCTTTCTGAGAAACTGCTTAGTGTTCTGTTAATTCATCTCACAGAGTTACATGTGTATTTCGTGGATCTCTTTGCTAGCCTTATTTCTGTGGAATCTGAGAACAGATATTTCGGAACCCTTTGAAGACTATAGGGCCAAAGGAAATATCATGCCAAAACAAAGAGAAAGAAGCTTTCTGAGAAACTTCTTTGTGTTCTGTGAAATCATCTCACAGAGTTACAGCTTTCCCCTCAAGAAGCCTTTCGCTAAGACAGTTCTTGTGGAAATGGCAAAGTGATATTTGGAAGCCCATAGGGGGCAAGGGTGAAAAAGGAAATATCCACACAGGAAATCTGGAAAGAAGCTTTCTGAGAAACTGCTTAGTGTTCTGTTAATTCTTCTCACAGAATTACATGTGTATTTCGTGGATCTCTTTGCTAGTCTTATTTCTGTGGAATCTGAGAACAGATATTTCGGATCCCTTTGATGACTATAGGGCCAAAGGAAATATCCTCCGATAACAAAGAGAAAGAAGCTTTCTGAGAAACTTCTTTGTGTTCTGTGAAATCATCTCACAGAGTTACAGCTTTCCCCTCAAGAAGCCTTTCGCTAAGACAGTTGTTGTGGAATTGGCAAAGTGATATTTGGAAGCCCATAGAGGGCTATGGTGAAAAAGGAAATATCCTCACAGGAAATCTGGAAAGAAGCTTTCTGAGAAACTGCTTAGTGTTCTGTTAATTCATCTCACAGAGTTACATGTGTATTTCGTGGATGTCTTTGCTAGCCTTATTTCTGTGGAATCTGAGAACAGATATTTCGGAACCCTTTGAAGACTATAGGGCCAAAGGAAATATCATGCCAAAACAAAGAGAAAGAAGCTTTCTGAGAAACTTCTTTGTGTTCTGTGAAATCATCTCACAGAGTTACAGCTTTCCCCTCAAGAAGCCTTTCGCTAAGACAGTTCTTGTGGAATTGGCAAGGTGATATTTGGAAGCCCGTAGGGGGCTATGGTGAAAAAGGAAATATCCACACAGGAAATCTGGAAAGAAGCTTTCTGAGAAACTGCTTAGTGTTCTGTTCATTCATCTCACAGAGTTACATGTGTATTTCGTGGATCTCTTTGCTAGTCTTATTTCTGTGGAGTCTGAGAACAGATATTTCGGATCCCTTTGATGACTATAGGGCCAAAGGAAATATCCTCCGATAACAAAGAGAAAGAAGCTTTCTGAGAAACTTCTTTGTGTTCTGTGAAATCATCTCACAGAGTTACAGCTTTCCCCTCAAGAAGCCTTTCGCTAAGACAGTTCTTGTGTAATTGGCAAAGTGATATTTGGAAGCCCATAGAGGGCTAGGGTGAAAAAGGAAATATCCTCGGATGAAATCTGGAAAGAAGCTTTCTGAGAAACTGCTTAGTGTTCTGTTCATTCATCTCACAGAGTTACATGTGTATTTCGTGGATCTCTTTGCTAGCCTTATTTCTGTGGAATCTGAGAACAGATATTTCGGATCCCTTTGAAGACTATAGGGCCAAATGAAATATCCTCCGATAACAAAGAGAAAGAAGCTTTCTGAGAAACTTCTTTGTGTTCTGTGAAATCATCTCACAGAGTTACAGCTTTCTCATCAAGAAGCCTTTCGCTAAGACAGTTCTTGTGTAATTGGCAAAGTGATATTTGGAAGCCCATAGAGGGCTATGGTGAAAAAGGAAATATCCTCAGATGAAATCTGGAAAGAAGCTTTCTGAGAAACTGCTTAGTGTTCTGCTAATTCATCTCACAGTGTTACATGTGTATTTCGTGGATCTCTTTGCCAGCCTTATTTCTGTGGAATCTGAGAACAGATATTTCGGATCCCCTTTATTACTACAGTGCCAAAGGAAATATCCTCCGATAACAAAGAGAAAGAAGCTTTCTGAGAAACCTCTTTGTGTTCTGTGAAATCATCTCAAAGAGTTACAGCTTTCCCCTCAAGAAGCCTTTCGCTAAGACAGTTCTTGTGGAATTGGCAAAGTGATATTTGGAAGCCTATAGAGGGCTATGTTGAAAAAGGAAATATCCTCGGATGAAATCTGGAAAGAAGCTTTCTGAGACACTGCTTAGTGTTCTGTTAATTCATCTCACAGAGTTACATCTGTATTTCGTGGATCTCTTTGCTAGCCTTATTTCTGTGGAATCTGAGAACAGATATTTCGGATCCCTTTGAAGACTATAGGGCCAAAGGAAATATCCTCCGATAACAAAGAGAAAGAAGCTTTCTGAGAAACTTCTTTGTGTTCTGTGACATCATCTCACAGAGTTACAGCTTTCCCCTCAAGAAGCCTTTCGCTAAGACAGTTCTTGTGATATTGGCAAAGTGATATTTGGAAGCCCATAGAGGGCTATGGTGAAAAAGGAAATAGCCTCGGATGAAATCTGGAAAGAAGCTTTCTGAGAAACTGCTTAGTGTTCTGTTCATTCATCTCACAGAGTTACATGTGTATTTCGTGGATCTCTTTGCTAGCCTTATTTCTGTGGAATCTGAGAACAGATATTTCGGATCCCTTTGAAGACTATAGGGCCAAATGAAATATCCTCCGATAACAAAGAGAAAGAAGCTTTCTGAGAAACTTCTTTGTGTTCTGTGAAATCATCTCACAGAGTTACAGCTTTCTCATCAAGAAGCCTTTCGCTAAGACAGTTCTTGTGGAATTGGCAAAGTGATATTTGGAGGCCCATAGAGGGCTATGGTGTAAAAGGAAATATCCTCAGATGAAATCTGGAAAGAAGCTTTCTGAGAAACTGCTTAGTGTTCTGTTAATTCATCTCACAGAGTTACATGTGTATTTCGTGGATCTCTTTGCTAGCCTTATTTCTGTGGAATCTGAGAACAGATATTTCGGAACCCTTTGAAGACTATAGGGCCAAAGGAAATATCATGCCAAAATAAAGAGAAAGAAGCTTTCTGAGAAACTTCTTTGTGTTCTGTGAAATCATCTCACAGAGTTACAGCTTTCTCCTCAAGAAGCCTTTCGCTAAGACAGTTCTTGTGGAATTGGCAAAGTGATATTTGGAAGCCCATAGAGGGCTATGGTGAAAAAGGAAATATCCTCTGATGAAATCTGGAAAGAAGCTTTCTGAGAAACTGCTTAGTGTTCTGTTAATTCATCTCACAGAGTTACATGTGTATTTCGTGGATCTCTTTGCTAGCCTTATTTCTGTGGAATCTGAGAACAGATATTTCGGAACTTTTTGAAGACTATAGGGCCAAAGGAAATATCATGCCAAAACAAAGAGAAAGAAGCTTTCTGAGAAACTTCTTACTGTTCTGTGAAATCATCTCACAGAGTTACAGCTTTCCCCTCAAGAAGCCTTTCGCTAAGACAGTTCTTGTGGAATTGGCAAAGTGATATTTGGAAGCCCGTAGAGGGCTATGGTGAAAAAAGGAAATATCCTCAGATGAAATCTGGAAAGAAGCTTTCTGAGAAACTGCTTAGTGTTCTGCTAATTCATCTCACAGAGTTACATGTGTATTTCGTGGATCTCTTTGCCAGCCTTATTTCTGTGGAATCTGAGAACAGATATTTCGGATCCCCTTTATTACTACAGTGCCAAAGGAAATATCCTCCGATAACAAAGAGAAAGAAGCTTTCTGAGAAACCTCTTTGTGTTCTGTGAAATCCTCTCACAGAGTTACAGCTTTCCCCTCAAGAAGCCTTTCGCTAAGACAGTTCTTGTGGAATTGGCAAGGTGATATTTGGAAGCCTATAGAGGGCTATGTTGAAAAAGGAAATATCCTCGGATGAAATCTGGAAAGAAGCTTTCTGAGAAACTGCTTAGTGTTCTGTTAATTCATCTCACAGAGTTACATCTGTATTTCGTGGATCTCTTTGCTAGCCTTATTTCTGTGGAATCTGAGAACAGATATTTCGGATACCTTTGAAGACTATAGGGCCAAAGGAAATATCCTCCGATAACAAAGAGAAAGAAGCTTTCTGAGAAACTTCTTTGTGTTCTGTGACATCATCTCACAGAGTTACAGCTTTCCCCTCAAGAAGCCTTTCGCTAAGACAGTTCTTGTGATATTGGCAAAGTGATATTTGGAAGCCCATAGAGGGCTATGGTGAAAAAGGAAATAGCCTCGGATGAAATCTGGAAAGAAGCTTTCTGAGAAACTGCTTAGTGTTCTGTTCATTCATCTCACAGAGTTACATGTGTATTTCGTGGATCTCTTTGCTAGCCTTATTTCTGTGGAATCTGAGAACAGATATTTCGGATCCCTTTGAAGACTATAGGGCCAAATGAAATATCCTCCGATAACAAAGAGAAAGAAGCTTTCTGAGAAACTTCTTTGTGTTCTGTGAAATCATCTCACAGAGTTACAGCTTTCTCATCAAGAAGCCTTTCGCTAAGACAGTTCTTGTGGAATTGGCAAAGTGATATTTGGAGGCCCATAGAGGGCTATGGTGTAAAAGGAAATATCCTCAGATGAAATCTGGAAAGAAGCTTTCTGAGAAACTGCTTAGTGTTCTGTTAATTCATCTCACAGAGTTACATGTGTATTTCGTGGATCTCTTTGCTAGCCTTATTTCTGTGGAATCTGAGAACAGATATTTCGGAACCCTTTGAAGACTATAGGGCCAAAGGAACTATCATGCCAAAATAAAGAGAAAGAAGCTTTCTGAGAAACTTCTTTGTGTTCTGTGAAATCATCTCACAGAGTTACAGCTTTCTCCTCAAGAAGCCTTTCGCTAAGACAGTTCTTGTGGAATTGGCAAAGTGATATTTGGAAGCCCATAGAGGGCTATGGTGAAAAAGGAAATATCCTCCGATGAAATCTGGAAAGAAGCTTTCTGAGAAACTGCTTAGTGTTCTGTTAATTCATCTCACAGAGTTACATGTGTATTTCGTGGATCTCTTTGCTAGCCTTATTTCTCTGGAATCTGAGAACAGATATTTCGGATCCCTTTGAAGACTATAGGGCCAAAGGAAATATCCTCCGATAAAAAAGAGAAAGAACCTTTCTGAGAAACTTCTTTGTGTTCTGTGAAATCATCTCACAGAGTTACAGCTTTCCCCTCAAGAAGCCTTTCGCTAAGACAGTTCTTGTGGAATTGGCAAAGTGATATTTGGAAGCCCATAGAGGGCTATGGTGAAAAAGGAAATATCCTCAGATGAAATCTGGAAAGAAGCTTTCTGAGAAACTACTTAGTGTTCTGTTAATTCATCTCACAGAGTTACATGTGTATTTCGTGGATCTCTTTGCTACCCTTATTTCTGTGGAATCTGAGAACAGATATTTCGGATCCCATTGATGACTATAGGGCCAAAGGAAATATCCTCCGATAACAAAGAGAAAGAAGCTTTCTGAGAAACTTCTTTGTGTTCTGTGAAATCATCTCACAGAGTTACAGCTTTCCCCTCAAGAAGCCTTTCGCTAAGACAGTTCTTGTGGAATAGGCAAAGTGATATTTGGAAGCCCATAGAGGGCTATGGTGAAAAAGGAAATATCCTCAGATGAAATCTGGAAAGAAGCTTTCTGAGAAACTGCTTAGTGTTCTCTTAATTCATCGCACAGAGTTACATGTGTATTTCGTGGATCTCTTTGCTAGCCTTATTTCTGTGGAATCTGAGAACAGATATTTCGGATCCCTTTGAAGACTGTAGGGCCAAAGGAAATATCCTCCCATAACAAAGAGAAAGAAGCTTTCTGACAAAATTCTTTGTGTTCTGTGAAATCATCTCAAGGAGTTACAGCTTCCCCTCCAGAAGCCTTTCGCTAAGACAGTTCTTGTGGAATTGGCAAAGTGATATTTGGAAGCCCATAGAGGGCTATGGTGAAAAAGGAAATATCCTCAAATGAAATCTGGAAAGAACCTTTCTGAGAAACTGCTTAGTGTTCTCTTAATTTATCTCACAGAGTTACATGTGTATTTCGTGGATCTCTTTGCTAGCCTTATTTCTGTGGAATCTGAGAACAGATATTTCGGAACCCTTTGAAGACTATAGGGCCAAAGGAAATATCATGCCAAAAAAAAGAGAAAGAAGCTTTCTGAGAAACTTCTTTGTGTTCTGCGAAATCATCTCACAGAGCTACAGCTTTCCCCTCAAGAAGCCTTTCGCTGAGACAGTTCTTGTGGAATTGGCAAAGTGATATTTGGAAGCCCATAGAGGGCTATGGTGAAAAAGGAAATATCCTCAGATGAAATCTGGAAAGAAGCTTTCTGAGAAACTGCTTAGTGTTCTGTTAATTCATCTCACAGAGTTACATGTGTATTTCGAGGATCTCTTTGCTAGCCTTATTTCTGTGGAATCTGAGAACAGATATTTCGGATCCCTTTGAAGACTATAGGGCCAAAGGAAATATCATGCCAAAACAAAGAGAAAGAAGCTTTCTGAGAAACTTCTTTGTGTTCTGTGAAATCATCTCACAGAGTTACAGCTTTCCCCTCAAGAGGCCTTTCGCGAAGACAGTTCTTGTGGAATTGGCAAAGTGATATTTGGAAGCCCATAGAGGGCTATGGTGAAAAAGGAAATATCCTCAGATGAAATCTGGAAAGAAGCTTTCTGAGAAACTGCTTAGTGTTCTGTTAATTCATCTCACAGAGTTACATGTGTATTTCGTGGATCTCTTTGCTAGCCTTATTTCTGTGGAATCTGAGAACAGATATTTCGGATCCCTTTGAAGACTATAGGGCCAAAGGAAATGTCCTCTCATAACAACGAGAAAGAAGCTTTCTGACAAACTTCTTTGTGTTCTGTGAAATCATCTCAAGGAGTTACAGCTTCCCCTCCAGAAGCCTTTCGTTAAGACAGTTCTTGTGGAATTGGCAAAGTGATATTTGGAAGCCCATAGAGGGCTATGGTGAAAAAGGAAATGTCCTCCGATGAAATCTGGAAAGAACCTTTCTGAGAAACTGCTTAGTGTTCTGTTAATTCATCTCACAGAGTTACGTGTGTATTTCGTGGATCTCTTTGCTAGCCTTATTTCTGTGGAATCTGAGAACAGATATTTCGGATCCCATTGATGATTATAGGGCCAAAGGAAATATCCTCCGATAACAAAGAGAAAGAAGCTTTCTGAGAAACTTCTTTGTGTTCTGTGAAATCATCTCACAGAGTTACAGCTTTCCCCTCAAGAAGCCTTTCGCTAAGACAGTTCTTGTGGAATTGGCAAAGTGATCTTTGGAAGCCCATAGAGGGCTATGGTGAAAAAGGAAATATCCTCAGATGAAATCTGGAAAGAAGCTTTCTGAGAAACTGCTTAGTGTTCTGTTAATTCACCTCACAGAGTTACATGTGTATTTCGTGGATCTCTTTGCTAGCCTTATTTCTGTGGAATCTGAGAACAGATATTTCGGATCCCCTTGATGACTATAGGGCCAAAGGAAAGATCCTCCGATAACAAAGAGAAAGAAGCTTTCTGAGAAACTTCTTTGTGTTCTGTGAAATCATCTCACAGAGTTACAGCTTTCCCCTCAAGAAGCCTTTCGCTAAGACAGTTCTTGTGGAATAGGCAAAGTGATATTTGGAAGCCCATAGAGGGCTATGGTGAAAAAGGAAATATCCTCAGATGAAATCTGGAAAGAAGCTTTCTGAGAAACTGCTTAGTGTTCTGTTAATTCATCTCACAGAGTTACATGTGTATTTCATGGATCTCTTTGCTAGCCTTATTTCTGTGGAATCTGAGAACAGATATTTCGGATCCCTTTGAAGACTATAGGGCCAAAGGAAATATCCTCCGATAACAAAGAGAAAGAAGCTTTCTGAGAAACTTCTTTGTGTTCTGTGAAATGATCTCACAGAGTTACAGCTTTCCCTTCAAGAAGCCTTTCGCTAAGACAGTTCTTGTGGAATTGGCAAAGTGATATTTGGAAACCCATAGAGGGGTTTGGTGAAAAAGGAAATATCCTCACAGGAAATCTGGAAAGAAGCTTTCTGAGAAACTGCTTAGTGTTCTGTTAATTCATCTCACAGAGTTACATGTGTATTTCGTGGATCTCCTTGCTAGCCTTATTTCTGTGGAATCTGAGAACAGATATTTCGGATCCCTTTGATGACTATAGGGCCAAAGGAAATATCCTCCGATAACAAAGAGAAAGAAGCTTTCTGAGAAACTTCTTTGTGTTCTGTGAAATCATCTCACAGAGATACAGCTTTCCCCTCAAGGAGCCTTTCTCTAACGCAGTTCTTGTGGAATTGGCAAAGTGATATTTGGAAGCCCATAGAGGGCTATGGTGAAAAAGGAAATATCCTCAGATGAAATCTGGAAAGAAGCTTTCTGAGAAACTGCTTAGTGTTCTGTTAATTCATCTCACAGAGTTACATCTGTATTTCTTGGATCTCTTTGCCAGCATTATTTCTGTGGAATCTGAGAACAGATATTTCGGATCCCTTTGAAGACTCTAGGGCCAAAGGAAATATCCTCCCATAACAAAGAGAAAGAACCCTTCTGAGAAACTTCTTTGTGTTCTGTGAAATCATCTCACAGAGTTACAGCTTTCCCCTCAAGAACCCTATCGCTAAGACAGTTCTTGTGGAATAGGCAAAGTGATATTTGGAAGCCCATAGAGGGCTATGGTGAAAAAGGAAATATCCTCAGATGAAATCTGGAAAGAAGCTTTCTGAGAAACTGCTTAGTGTTCTGATAATTCATCTCACAGAGTTACATGTGTATTTCGTGGATCTCTTTGCTAGCCTTATTTCTGTGGAATCTGAGAACAGATATTTCGGATCCCTTTGAAGACTGTAGGGCCAAAGGAAATATCCTCCCATAACAAAGAGAAAGAAGCATTCTGACAAAATTCTTTGTGTTCTGTGAAATCATCTCAAGGAGTTACAGCTTCCCCTCCAGAAGCCTTTCGCTAAGACAGTTCTTGTGGAATTGGCAAAGTGATATTTGGAAGCCCAAAGAGGGCTATGGTGAAAAAGGAAATATCCTCAAATGAAATCTGGAAAGAACCTTTCTGAGAAACTGCTTAGTGTTCTCTTAATTTATCTCACAGAGTTACATGTGTATTTCGTGGATCTCTTTGCTAGCCTTATTTCTGTGGAATCTGAGAACAGATATTTCGGAACCCTTTGAAGACTATAGGGCCAAAGGAAATATCATGCCAAAAAAAAGAGAAAGAAGCTTTCTGAGAAACTTCTTTGTGTTCTGCGAAATCATCTCACAGAGCTACAGCTTTCCCCTCAAGAAGCCTTTCGCTGAGACAGTTCTTGTGGAATTGGCAAAGTGATATTTGGAAGCCCATAGAGGGCTATGGTGAAAAAGGAAATATCCTCAGATGAAATCTGGAAAGAAGCTTTCTGAGAAACTGCTTAGTGTTCTGTTAATTCATCTCACAGAGTTACATGTGTATTTCGTGGATCTCCTTGCTAGCCTTATTTCTGTGGAATCTGAGAACAGATATTTCGGATCCCTTTGATGACTATAGGGCCAAAGGAAATATCCTCCGATAACAAAGAGAAAGAAGCTTTCTGAGAAACTTCTTTGTGTTCTGTGAAATCATCTCACAGAGATACAGCTTTCCCCTCAAGGAGCCTTTCTCTAACGCAGTTCTTGTGGAATTGGCAAAGTGATATTTGGAAGCCCATAGAGGGCTATGGTGAAAAAGGAAATATCCTCAGATGAAATCTGGAAAGAAGCTTTCTGAGAAACTGCTTAGTGTTCTGTTAATTCATCTCACAGAGTTACATCTGTATTTCTTGGATCTCTTTGCCAGCATTATTTCTGTGGAATCTGAGAACAGATATTTCGGATCCCTTTGAAGACTCTAGGGCCAAAGGAAATATCCTCCCATAACAAAGAGAAAGAACCCTTCTGAGAAACTTCTTTGTGTTCTGTGAAATCATCTCACAGAGTTACAGCTTTCCCCTCAAGAACCCTATCGCTAAGACAGTTCTTGTGGAATAGGCAAAGTGATATTTGGAAGCCCATAGAGGGCTATGGTGAAAAAGGAAATATCCTCAGATGAAATCTGGAAAGAAGCTTTCTGAGAAACTGCTTAGTGTTCTGATAATTCATCTCACAGAGTTACATGTGTATTTCGTGGATCTCTTTGCTAGCCTTATTTCTGTGGAATCTGAGAACAGATATTTTGGATCCCTTTGAAGACTATAGGGCCAAAGGAAATATCCTCCGATAAAAAGAGAAAGAAGCTTTCTGAGAAACTTCTTTGTGTTGTGTGAAATCCTCTCACAGAGTTACAGCTTTCCCGTCAAGAAGCCTTTCGCTAAGACAGTTCTTGTGGAATTGGCAAAGTGATATTTGGAAGCACGTAGAGGGCTATGGTGAAAAAGGAAATATCCTCACAGGAAATCAGGAAAGAAGCTTTCTGAGAAACTGCTTAGTGTTCTGTTAATTCATCTCATAGAGTTACATGTGTATTTCGTGGATCTCTTTGCTAGCCTTATTTCTGTGGAATCTGAGAACAGATATTTCTGATCCCATTGATGACTATAGGGCCAAAGGAAATATCCTACGATAACAAAGAGAAAGAAGCTTTCTGAGAAACTTCTTTGTGTTCTGTGAAATCATCTCACAGAGATACAGCTTTCCCCTCAAGAAGACTTTCGCTAAGATAGTTCTTGTGGAATAGGCAAAGTGATATTTGGAAGCCCATAGAGGGCTATGGTGAAAAAGGAAATATCCTCAGATGAAATCTGGAAAGAAGCTTTCTGAGAAACTGCTTAGTGTTCTGTTAATTCATCTCACAGAGTTACATGTGTATTTCGTGGATCTCTTTGCTAGCCTTATTTCTGTGGAATCTGAGAACAGATATTTCGGATCCCTTTGAAGACTATAGGGCCAAAGGAAATATCATGCCAAAACAAAGAGAAAGAAGCTTTCTGAGAAACTTCTTTGTGTTCTGTGAAATCATCTCACAGAGTTACAGCTTTCCCCTCAAGAAGCCTTTCGCTAAGACAGTTCTTGTGGAATAGGCAAAGTGATATTTGGAAGCCCATAGAGGGCTATGGTGAAAAAGGAAATATCCTCAGATGAAATCTGGAAAGAAGCTTTCTGAGAAACTGCTTAGTGTTCTGTTAATTCATCTCACAGAGTTACATGTGTATTTCTTGGATCTCTTTGCTAGCTTTATTTCTGTGGAATCTGAGAACAGATATTTCGGATCCCTTTGAAGACTATAGGGCCAAAGGAAATATCCTCCGATAACAATGAGAAAGATGCTTTCTGAGAAACTTCTTTGTGTTCTGTGAAATCATCTCAAGGAGTTACAGCTTCCCCTCCAGAAGCCTTTCGCTGAGACAGTTCTTGAGGAATTGGCAAAGTGATATTTGGAAGCCCATAGAGGGCTATGGTGAAAAAGGAAATATCCTCAGATGAAATCTGGAAAGAAGCTTTCTGAGAAACTGCTTAGTGTTCTGTTAATTCATCTCACAGAGTTACATGTGTATTTCATGGATCTCCTTGCTAGCCTTATTTCTGTGGAATCTGAGAACAGATATTTCGGATCCCTTTGATGACTCTAGGGCCAAAGGAAATATCCTCCGATAACAAAGAGAAAGAAGCTTTCTGAGAAACTTCTTTGTGTTCTGTGAAATCATCTCACAGAGATACAGCTTTCCCCTCAAGAAGCCTTTCGCTAAGACAGTTCTTGTGGAATTGGCAAAGTGATATTTGGAAGCCCATAGAGGGCTATGGTGAAAAAGGAAATATCCTCAGATGAAATCTGGAAAGAAGCTTTCTGAGAAACTGCTTAGTGTTCTGTTAATTCATCTCACAGAGTTACATGTGTATTTCGTGGATCTCTTTGCTAGCCTTATTTCTGTGGAATCTGAGAACAGATATTTCGGATCCCTTTGAAGACTATAGGGCCAAAGGAAATATCCTCCCATAACAAAGAGAAAGAGCCTTTCTGAGAAACTTCTTTGTGTTCTGTGAAATCATCTCACAGAGTTACAGCTTTCCCCTCAAGAACCCTTTAGCTAAGACAGTTCTTGTGGAATAGGCAAAGTGATATTTGGAAGCCCATAGAGGGCTATGGTGAAAAAGGAAATATCCTCAGATGAAATCTGGAAAGAAGCTTCCTGAGAAACTGCTTAGTGTTCTGTTAATTCATCTCACAGAGTTACATGTGTATTTCGTGGATCTCTTTGCTAGCCTTATTTCTGTGGAATCTGAGAACAGATATTTCGAATCCCTTTGAAGACTATAGGGCCAAAGGAAACATCCTCCCATAACAAAGAGAAAGAAGCTTTCTGAGAAACTTCTTTGTGTTCTGTGAAATCATCTCAAAGAGTTACAGCTTCCCCTCCAGAAGCCTTTCGCTAAGACAGTTCTTGTGGAATTGGCAGAGTGATATATGGAAGCCCATAGAGGGCTATGGTGAAAAAGGAAATGTCCTCCGATGAAATCTGGAAAGAACCTTTCTGAGAAACTGCTTAGTGTTCTCTTAATTCATCTCACAGAGTTACATGTGTATTTCGTGCATCTCTTTGCTAGCCTTATTTCTGTGGAATCTGAGAACAGATATTTCGGATCCCATTGATGACTATAGGGCCAAAGGAAATATCCTCCGATAACAAAGAGAAAGAAGCTTTCTGAGAAACTTCTTTGAGTTCTGTGAAATCATCTCACAGAGTTACAGCTTTCCCCTCAAGAAGCCTTTCGCTAAGACAGTTCTTGTGGAATAGGCAAAGTGATATTTGAAAGCCCACAGTGGGCTATGGTGAAAAAGGAAATATCCTTCGATGAAATCTGGAAAGAAGCTTTCTGAGAAACGGCTTAGTGTTCTGTTAATTCATCTCACAGAGTTAAATGTGTATTTCGTGGATCTCTTTGCTAGCCTTATTTCTGTGGAATCTGAGAACAGATATTTTGGATCCCTTTGAAGACTTTAGGGCCAAAGGAAATATCATGCCAAAACAAAGAGAGAGAAGCTTTCTGAGAAACTTCTTTGTGTTCTGTGAAATCATCTCACAGAGTTACAGCTTTCCCCTCAAGAAGTCTTTCGCTAAGACAGTTCTTGTGGAATTGGCAAAGTGATATTTGGAAGCACGTAGAGGGCTATGGTGAAAAAGGAAATATCCTCACAGGAAATCAGGAAAGAAGCTTTCTGAGAAACTGCTTAGTGTTCTGTTAATTCATCTCATAGAGTTACATGTGTATTTCGTGGATCTCTTTGCTAGCCTTATTTCGGTGGAATCTGAGAACAGATATTTCTGATCCCCTTGATGACTATAGGGCCAAAGGAAATATCCTACGATAGCAAAGAGAAAGAAGCTCTCTGAGAAACTTCTTTGTGTTCTGTGAAATCATCTCACAGAGTTACAGCTTTCCCCTCAAGAACCCTTTCGCTAAGACAGTTCTTGTGGAATTGGCAAAGTGATATTTGGAAGCCCATAGAGAGCTATGGTGAAAAAGGAAATATCCTCACAGGAAATTTGGAAAGAAGCTTTCTGAGAAACTGCTTAGTGTTATGTTAATTCATCTCACAGAGTTACATGTGTATTTCGTGGATCTCTTTGCTAGCCTTATTTCTGTGGAATCTGAGAACAGATATTTCGGATCCCTTTGAAGACTATAGGGCCAAAGGAAATATCATGCCAAAACAAAGAGAAAGAAGCTTTCTGAGAAACTTCTTTGTGTTCTGTGAAATCATCTCACAGAGTTACAGCTTTCCCCTCCAGAAGCCTTTCGCTAAGACAGTTCTTGTGGAATAGGCAAAGTGATATTTGGAAGCCCATAGAGGGCTATGGTGAAAAAGGAAATATCCTCAGATGAAATCTGGAAAGAAGCTTTCTGAGAAACTGCTTAGTGTTCTGTTAATTCATCTCACAGAGTTACATGTGTATTTCGTGGATCTCTTTGCTAGCCTTATTTCTGTGGAATCTGAGAACAGATATTTCGGATCCCTTTGAAGACTATAGGGCCAAAGGAAATATCCTCCGATAACAATGAGAAAGATGCTTTCTGAGAAACTTCTTTGTGTTCTGTGAAATCATCTCAAGGAGTTACAGCTTCCCCTCCAGAAGCCTTTCGCTGAGACAGTTCTTGAGGAATTGGCAAAGTGATATTTGGAAGCCCATAGAGGGCTATGGTGAAAAAGGAAATATCCTCAGATGAAATCTGGAAAGAAGCTTTCTGAGAAACTGCTTAGTGTTCTGTTAATTCATCTCACAGAGTTACATGTGTATTTCGTGGATCTCTTTGCTAGCCTTATTTCTGTGGAATCTGAGAACAGATATTTCGGATCCCTTTGAAGACTATACGGCCAAAGGAAATATCCTCCGATAACAAAGAGAAAGAAGCTTTCTGAGAAACTTCTTTGTGTTCTGTGAAATCATCTCAAGGAGTTACAGCTTTCCCCTCAAGAACCCTTTCGCTAAGACAGTTCTTGTGGACTTGGCAAATTGATATTTGGAAGCCCATAGAGGGCTATGGTGAAAAAGGAAATATCCTCAGATAAAATCGGGAAAGAAGCTTTCTGAGAAACTGTTTAGTGTTCTGTTAATTCATCTCACAGAGTTACATGTGTATTTCGTGGATCTCTTTGCTAGCCTTATTTCTGTGGAATCTGAGAACAGATATTTCGGATCCCTTTGAAGACTATAGGGCCAAAGGAAATATCCTCCCATAACAAAGAGAAAGAAGCTTTCTGAGAAACTTCTTTGTGTTCTGTGAAATCATCTCACAGAGTTACAGCTTTCCCCTCAAGAAGCCTTTCGCTAAGACAGTTCTTGTGGAATAGGCAAAGTGATATTTGGAAGCCATTAGAGGGCTATGGTGAAAAAGGAAATATCCACAGATGAAATCTGGAAAGAAGCTTTCTGAGAAACTGCTTAGTGTTCTGATAATTCATCTCACAGTGTTACATGTGTATTTCGTGGATCTCTTTGCTAGCCTTATTTCTGTGGAATCTGAGAACAGATATTTCGGATCCCTTTGAAGACTATAGGGCCAAAGGAAATATCCTCCCATAACAAAGAGAAAGAAGCTTTCTGACAAACTTCTTTGTGTTCTGTGAAATCATCTGAAGGAGTTACAGCTTCCCCTCCAGAAGCCTTTCGCTAAGACAGTTCTTGTGGAATTGGCAAAGTGATATTTGGAAGCCCATAGAGGGCTATGGTGAAAAAGGAAATGTCCTCCGATGAAATCTGGAAAGAACCTTTCTGAGAAACTGCTTAGTGTTCTCTTAATTCATCTCACAGAGTTACATGTGTATTTCGTGGATCTCTTTGCTAGCCTTATTTCTGTGGAATCTGAGAACAGATATTTCTGATCCCCTTGATGACTATAGGGCCAAAGGAAATATCCTACGATAACAAAGAGAAAGAAGCTTTCTGAGAAACTTCTTTGTGTTCTGTGAAATCATCTCACAGAGTTACAGCTTTCCCCTCAAGAACCCTTTCGCTAAGACAGTTCTTGTGGAATTGGCAAAGTGATATTTGGAAGCCCATAGAGAGCTATGGTGAAAAAGGAAATATCCTCACAGGAAATTTGGAAAGAAGCTTTCTGAGAAACTGCTTAGTGTTCTGTTAATTCATCTCACAGAGTTACATGTGTATTTCGTGGATCTCCTTGCTAGCCTTATTTCTGTGGAATCTGAGAACAGATATTTCGGATCCCTTTGAAGACTATAGGGCCAAAGGAAATATCCTCCGATAACAAAGAGAAAGAAGCTTTCTGAGAAACTTCTTTGTGTTCTGTGAAATCATCTCACAGAGATACAGCTTTCCCCTCAAGAAGCCTTTCGCTAAGATAGTTCTTGTGGAATAGGCAAAGTGATATTTGGAAGCCCATAGAGGGCTATGGTGAAAAAGGAAATATCCTCAGATGAAATCTGGAAAGAAGCTTTCTGAGAAACTGCTTAGTGTTCTGTTAATTCATCTCACAGAGTTACATGTGTATTTCGTGGATCTCTTTGCTAGCCTTATTTCTGTGGAATCTGAGAACAGATATTTCTGATCCCTTTGAAGACTATAGGGCCAAAGGTAATATCATGCCAAAACAAAGAGAAAGAAGCTTTCTGAGAAACTTCTTTGTGTTCTGTGAAATCATCTCACAGAGTTACAGCTTTCCCCTCAAGAGGCCTTTCGCGAAGACAGTTCTTGTGGAATAGGCAAAGTGATATTTGGAAGCCCATTGAGGGCTATGGTGAAAAAGGAATTATCCTCACAGGAAATCTGGAAAGAAGCTTTCTGAGAAACTGCTTAGTGTTCTGTTAATTCATCTCACAGAGTTACATGTGTATTTCGTGGATCTCCTTGCTAGCCTTATTTCTGTGGAATCTGAAAACAGATATTTCGGATCCCTTTGATGACTATAGGGCCAAAGGAAATATCCTCCGATAACAAAGAGAAAGAAGCTTTCTGAGAAACTTCTTTGTGTTCTGTGAAATCATCTCACAGAGATACAGCTTTCCCCTCAAGAAGCCTTTCGCTAAGACAGTTCTTGTGGAATTGGCAAAGTGATATTTGGAAGCCCATAGAGGGCTAAGGTGAAAAAGGAAATATCCTCAGATGAAATCTGGAAACAAGCTTTCTGAGAAACTGCTTAGTGTTCTGTTAATTCATCTCACAGAGTTACAAGTGTATTTCGTGGATCTCTTTGCTAGGCTTATTTCTGTGGAATCTGAGAACAGATATTTCGGATCCCTTTGAAGACTATAGGGCCAAAGGAAATATCCTCCCATAACAAAGAGAAAGAACCTTTCTGAGAAACTTCTTTGTGTTCTGTGAAATCATCTCACAGAGTTACAGCTGTCCCCTCAAGAACCCTTTAGCTAAGACAGTTCTTGTGGAATAGGCAAAGTGATATTTGGAAGCCCAAAGAGGGCTATGGTGAAAAAGGAAATATCCTCAGATGAAATCTGGAAAGAAGCTTTCTGAGAAACTGCTTAGTGTTCTGTTAATTCATCTCACAGAGTTACATGTGTATTTCGTGGATCTCTTTGCTAGCCTTATTTCTGTGGAATCTGAGAACAGATATTTCGGATCCCTTTGAAGACTATAGGGCCAAAGGAAATATCCTCCCATAACAAAGAGATAGAAGCTTTCTGACAAACTTCTTTGTGTTCTGTGAAATCATCTCAAGGAGTTACAGCTTCCCCTCCAGAAGCCTTTCGCTAAGACAGTTCTTGTGGAATTGGCAAAGTGATATTTGGAAGCCCATAGAGGGCTATGGTGAAAAAGGAAATGTCCTCCGATGAAATCTGGAAAGAACCTTTCTGAGAAACTGCTTAGTGTTCTCTTAATTCATCTCACAGAGTTACATGTGTATTTCGTGGATCTCTTTGCTAGCCTTATTTCTGTGGAATCTGAGAACAGATATTTCGGATCCCATTGATGACTATAGGGCCAAAGGAAATATCCTCCGATAACAAAGAGAAAGAAGCTTTCTGAGAAACTTCTTTGAGTTCTGTGAAATCATCTCACAGAGTTACAGCTTTCCCCTCAAGAAGCCTTTCGCTAAGACAGTTCTTGTGGAATAGGCAAAGTGATATTTGGAAGCCCACAGTGGGCTATGGTGAAAAAGGAAATATCCTTCGATGAAATCTGGAAAGAAGCTTTCCGAGAAACTGCTTAGTGTTCTGTTAATTCATCTCACAGAGTTACATGTGTATTTCGTGGATCTCTTTGCTAGCCTTATTTCTGTGGAATCTGAGAACAGATATTTCGGATCCCTTTGATGACTATAGGGCCAAAGGAAATATCCTCCGATAACAAAGAGTAAGAAGCTTTCTGAGAAACTTCTTTGTGTTCTGTGAAATCATCTCAAGGAGTTGCAGCTTCCCCTCCAGAAGCCTTTCGCTGAGACAGTTCTTGAGGAATTGGCAAAGTGATATTTGGAAGCCCATAGAGGGCTATGGTGAAAAAGGAAATATCCACACAGGAAATCTGGAAAGAAGCTTTCTGGGAAACTGCTTAGTGTTCTGTTAATTCATCTCACAGAGTTACATGTGTATTTCGTGGATCTCCCTGCTAGCCTTATTTCTGTGGAATCTGAGAACAGATATTTCGGATCCCTTTGATGAATATAGGGCCAAAGGAAATATCCTCCGATAACAAAGAGAAAGAAGCTTTCTGAGAAACTTCTTTGTGTTTCCTGAAATCATCTCACAGAGATACAGCTTTCCCCTCAAGAAGCCTTTCGCTAAGACAGTTCTTGTGGAATTGGCAAAGTGATATTTGGAAGCCCATAGAGGGCTATGGTGAAAAAGGAAATATCCTCAGATGAAATCTGGAAAGAAGCTTTCTGAGAAACTGCTTAGTGTTCTGTTAATTCATCTCACAGAGTTACATGTGTATTTCGTGGATCTCTTTGCTAGCCTTATTTCTGTGGAATCTGAGAACAGATATTTCGGATCCCTTTGAAGACTATAGGGCCAAAGGAAATATCCTCCCATAACAAAGAGAAAGAACCTTTCTGAGAAACTTCTTTGTGTTCTGTGAAATCATCTCACAGAGTTATAGCTTTCCCTTCAAGAACCCTTTAGCTAAGACAGTTCTTGTGGAATAGGCAAAGTGATATTTGGAAGCCCATAGAGGGCTATGGTGAAAAAGGAAATATCCTCACAGGAAATCTGGAAAGAAGCTTTCTGAGAAACTGCTTAGTGTTCTGTTAATTCATCTCACAGAGTTACATGTGTATTTCGTGGATCTCCTTGCTAGCCTTATTTCTGTGGAATCTGAGAACAGATATTTCGGATACCTTTGATGACTATAGGGCCAAAGGAAATATCCTCCGATAACAAAGAGAAAGAAGCTTTCTGAGAAACTTCTTTGTGTTCTGTGAAATCATCTCACAGAGTAACAGCTTTCCCTTCAAGAAGCCTTTCGCTAAGACAGTTCTTGTGGAATTGGCAAAGTGATATTTGGAAGCACGTAGAGGGCTATGGTGAAAAAGGAAATATCCTCACAGGAAATCAGGAAAGAAGCTTTCTGAGAAACTGCTTAGTGTTCTGTTAATTCACCTCATAGAGTTACATGTGTATTTCGTGGATCACTTTGCTAGCCTTATTTCTGTGGAATCTGAGAACAGATATTTCGGATCCCATTGATGACTATAGGGCCAAAGGAAATATCCTCCGATAACAAAGAGAAAGAAGCTTTCTGAGAAACTTCTTTGTGATCTGTGAAATCATCTCACAGAGTTATAGCTTTCCCCTCAAGAAGCCTTTCGCTAACACAGTTCTTGTGGAATTGGCAAAGTGATCTTTGGAAGCCCATAGAGGGCTATGTGGAAAAAGGAAATATCCTCCGATGAAATCTGGAAAGAAGCTTTCTGAGAAACTGCTTAGTGTTCTGTTAATTCATCTCACAGAGTTACATGTGTATTTCGTGGATCTCTTTGCTCGACTTATTTCTGTGGAATCTGAGAACAGATATTTCGGATCCCTTTGAAGACTATAGGGCCAAAGGAAATATCCTCCCATAACAAAGAGAAAGAAGCTTTCTGAGAAACTTCTTTGTGTTCTGTGAAATCATCTCACAGAGTTACAGCTTTCCCCTCAAGAAGCCTTTCGCTAAGACAGTTCTTGTGGAATTGGCAAAGTGATATTTCGAAGCCCATAGAGGGCTATGGTGAAAAAGGAAATATCCTCACAGGAAATCTGGAAAGAAGCTTTCTGAGAAAGTGCTTAGTGTTCCGTTAATTCATCTCACAGAGTTACATGTATATTTCGTGGATCTCTTTGCTAGCCTTATTTCTGTGGAATCTGAGAACAGATATTTCGGAACTCTTTGAAGACTATAGGGCCAAAGGAAATATCATGCCAAAACAAAGAGATAGAAGCTTTCTGAGAAACTTCTTTGTGTTCTGTGAAATCATCTCATAGAGTTGCATCTTTCTCCTCAAGACGCCTTTCGCTAAGACAGTTCTTGTGGAATTGGCAAAGTGATATTTGGAAGCCCATAGAGGGCTATGTTGAAAAAGGAAATATCCTCAGATAAAATCTGGAAAGAAGCTTTCTGAGAAACTGCTTAGTGGTCTGTTAATTCATCTCACAGAGTTACATGTGTATTTCGTGGATCTCTTTGCTAGCCTTATTTCTGTGGAATCTGAGAACAGATATTTCGGATCCCTTTGAAGACTATAGGGCCAAAGGAAATATCCTCCGATAACTAAGAGAAAGAAGCTTTCTGAGAAACTTCTTTGTGTTCTGTGAAATCATCTCACAGAGTTACAGCTTTCCCCTCAAGAAGCCTTTCGCTAAGACAGTTCTTTTGGAATAGGCAAAGTGATATTTGGAAGCCCATAGTGGGCTATGGTGAAAAAGGAAATATCCTCAGATGAAATCTGGAAAGAAGCTTTCTGAGAAACTGCTTAGTGTTCCGTTAATTCATCTCACAGAGTTACATGTGTATTACGTGGATCTCTTTGCTATCCTTATTTCTGTGGAATCTGAGAACAGATATTTCGGATCCCTTTGAAGACTATAGGGCCAAACGAAATATCATGCCAAAACAAAGAGAAAGAAGCTTTCTGAGAAACTTCTTTGTGTTCTGTGAAATCATCTCACAGAGTTACAGCTTTCCCCTCAAGAATCCTTTCGCTGAGACAGTTCTTGAGGAATTGGCAAAGTGATATTTGGAAGCCCATAGAGGGCTATGGTGAAAAAGGAAATATCCTCAGATGAAATCTGGAAAGAAGCTTTCTGAGAAACTGCTTAGTGTTCTGTTAATTCATCTCACAGAGTTACATGTGTATTTCGTGGATGTCTTTCCTAGCCTTATTTCTGTGGAATCTGAGAACAGATATTTCGGATCCCATTGAAGACTATAGGGCCAAAGGAAATATCCTAAGATAACAAAGAGAAAGAAGCTTTCTGAGAAACTTCTTTGTGTTCTGTGAAATCATCTCAAGGAGTTACAGCTTTCCCCTCAAGAACCCTTTCGCTAAGACAGTTCTTGTGGACTTGGCAAAGTGATATTTGGAAGCCCTTAGAGGGCTATGGTGAAAAAGGAAATATCCTCAAATGAAATCTGGAAAGAAGCTTTCTGAGAAACTGTTTAGTGTTCTGTTAATTCATCTCACAGAGTTACATGTGTATTTCGTGGATCTCTTTGCTAGCCTTATTTCTGTGGAATCTGAGAACAGATATTTCGGATCCCTTTGAAGACTATAGGGCCAAAGGAAATATCCTCCGATAACAAAGAGAAAGAAGCTTTCTGAGAAACTTCTTTGTGTTCTGTGAAATCATCTCACAGAGTTACAGCTTTCCCCTCAAGAAGCCTTTCGCTAAGACAGTTCTTGTGGAATTGGCAAAGTGATATTTGGAAGCCCATAGAGGGCTATGGTGAAAAAGGAAATATCCTCACAGGAAATCTGGAAAGAAGCTTTCTGAGAAACTGCTTAGTGTTCTGTTAATTCATCTCACAGAGTTACATGTGTATTTCGTGGATCTCTTTGCTAGCCTTATTTCTGTGGAATCTGAGAACAGATATTTCGGATCCCTTTGAAGACTATAGGGCCTAAGGAAATATCCTCCGATAACAAAGAGAAAGAAGCTTTCTGAGAAACTTCTTTGTGTTCTGTGAAATGATCTCACAGAGTTACAGCTTTCCCTTCAAGAAGCCTTTCGCTAAGACAGTTCTTGTGGAATTGGCAAAGTGATATTTGGAAGCCCATAGAGGGCTATGGTGAAAAAGGAAATATCCTCAGATGAAATCTGGAAAGAAGCTTTCTGAGAAACTGCTTAGTGTTCTGTTAATTCATCTCACAGAGTTACATGTGTATTTCGTGGATCTCCTTGCTAGCCTAATTTCTGTGGAATCTGAGAACAGATATTTCGGATCCCTTTGATGACTATAGGGCCAAAGGAAATATCCTCCGATAACAAAGAGAAAGAAGCTTTCTGAGAAACTTCTTTGTGTTCTGTGAAATCATCTCACAGAGATACAGCTTTCCCCTCAAGAAGCCTTTCGATAAGACAGTTCTTGTGGAATTGGCAAAGTGATATTTGGAAGCCCATAGAGGGCTATGGTGAAAAAGGAAATGTCCTCCGATGAAATCTGGAAAGAAGCTTTCTGAGAAACTGCTTAGTGTTCTGTTAATTCATCTCACAGAGTTACATGTGTATTTCGTGGATCTCTTTGCTAGCCTTATTTCTGTGGAATCTGAGAACAGATATTTCGGATCCCTTTGAAGACTATAGGGCCAAAGGAAATATCATGCCAAAACAAAGAGAGAGAAGCTTTCTGAGAAACTTCTTTGTGTTCTGTGAAATCATCTCACAGAGTTACAGCTTTCCCCTCAAGAAGCTTTTCGCTAAGACAGTTCTTGTGGAATTGGCAAAGTGATTTTTGGAAGCACGTAGAGGGCTATGGTGAAAAAGGAAATATCCTCACAGGAAATCAGGAAAGAAGCTTTCTGAGAAACTGCTTAGTGTTCTCTTAATTCATCTCATAGAGTTACATGTGTATTTCGTGAATCTCTTTGCTAGCCTTATTTCTGTGGAATCTGAGAACAGATATTTCTGATCCCATTGATGACTATAGGGCCAAAGGAAATATCCTCCGATAACAAAGAGAAAGAAGCTTTCTGAGAAACTTCTTTGTGTTCTGTGAAATGATCTCACAGAGTTACAGCTTTCCCTTCAAGAAGCCTTTCGCTAAGACAGTTCTTCTGGAATTGGCAAAGTGATATTTGGAAGCCCATAGAGGGCTATGGTGAAAAAGGAAATATCCTCACAGGAAATCTGGAAAGAAGTTTTCTGAGAAACTGCTTAGTGTTCTGTTAATTCATCTCACAGAGTTACATGTGTATTTCGTGGATCTCCTTGCTAGCCTAATTTCTGTGGAATCTGAGAACAGATATTTCGGATCCCTTTGAAGACTATAGGGCCAAAGGAAATATCCTCCCATAACAAAGAGAAAGAAGCTTTCTGACAAACTTCTTTGTGTTCTGTGAAATCATGTCAAGGAGTTACAGCTTCCCCTCCAGAAGCCTTTCGCTAAGACAGTTCTTGTGGAATTGGCAAAGTGATATTTGGAAGCCCATAGAGGGCTATGGTGAAAAAGGAAATGTCCTCCGATGAAATCTGGAAAGAACCTTTCTGAGAAACTGCTTAGTGTTCTCTTAATTCATCTCACAGAGTTACATGTGTATTTCGTGGATCTCTTTGCTAGCCTTATTTCTGTGGAATCTGAGAACAGATATTTCGGATCCCATTGATGACTATAGGGCCAAAGGAAATATCCTCCGATAACAAAGAGCAAGAAGCTTTCTGAGAAACTTCTTTGAGTTCTGTGAAATCATCTCACAGAGTTACAGCTTTCCCCTCAAGAAGCCTTTCGCTAAGACAGTTCTTGTGGAATAGGCAAAGTGATATTTGGAAGCCCACAGTGGGCTATGGTGAAAAAGGAAATATCCTGCGATGAAATCTGGAAAGAAGCTTTCTGAGAAACTGCTTAGTGTTCTGTTAATTCATCTCACAGAGTTACATGTGTATTTCGTGGATCTCTTTGCTAGCCTTATTTCTGTGGAATCTGAGAACAGATATTTCGGATCCCTTTGAAGACTATAGGGCCAAAGGAAATATCCTGGCAAAACAAAGAGAGAGAAGCTTTCTGAGAAACTTCTTTGTGTTCTGTGAAATCATCTCACAGAGTTACAGCTTTCCCCTCAAGAAGCTTTTCGCTAAGACAGTTCTTGTGGAATTGGCAAAGTGATATTTGGAAGCACGTAGAGGGCTATGGTGAAAAAGGAAATATCCTCACAGGAAATCAGGAAAGAAGCTTTCTGAGAAACTGCTTAGTGTTCTGTTAATTCATCTCATAGAGTTACATGTGTATTTCGTGAATCTCTTTGCTAGCCTTATTTCTGTGGAATCTGAGAACAGATATTTCTGATCCCATTGATGACTATAGGGCCAAAGGAAATATCCTACGATAACAAAGAGAAAGAAGCTTTCTGAGAAACTCCTTTGTGTTCTGTGAAATCATCTCACAGAGTTACAGCTTTCCCCTCAAGAACCCTTTCGCTAAGACAGTTCTTGTGGAATTGGCAAAGTGATATTTGGAAGCCCATAGAGAGCTATGATGAAAAAGAAAATATCCTCACAGGAAATTTGGAAAGAAGCTTTCTGAGAAACTGCTTAGTGTTCTGTTAATTCATCTCACAGAGTTACATGTGTATTTCGTGGATCTCTTTGCTAGCCTTATTTCTGTGGAATCTGAGAACAGATATTTCGGATCCCTTTGAAGACTATAGGGCCAAAGGAAATATCATGCCAAAACAAAGAGAAAGAAGCTTTCTGAGAAACTTCTTTGTGTTCTGTGAAATCATCTCACAGAGTAACAGCTTTCCCCTCAAGAGTCCTTTCTCGAAGACAGTTCTGGTGGAATTGGCAAAGTGATATTTGGAAGCCCATAGAGGGCTATGGTGAAAAAGGAAATATCCGCAGATGAAATCTGGAAAGAAGCTTTCTGAGAAACTGCTCAGTGTTCTGTTAATTCATCTCACAGAGTTACATGTGTATTTCGTGGATCTCTTTGCTCGACTTATTTCTGTGGAATCTGAGAACAGATATTTCGGATCCCTTTGAAGACTATAGGGCCAAAGGAAATATCCTGGCAAAACAAAGAGAGAGAAGCTTTCTGAGAAACTTTTTTGGGTTCTGTGAAATCATCTCACAGAGTTACAGCTTTCCCCTCAAGAAGCTTTTCGCTAAGACAGTTCTTGTGGAATTGGCAAAGTGATATTTGGAAGCACGTAGAGGGCTATGGTGAAAAAGGAAATATCCTCACAGGAAATCAGGAAAGAAGCTTTCTGAGAAACTGCTTAGTGTTCTGTTAATTCATCTCATAGAGTTACATGTGTATTTCGTGAATCTCTTTGCTAGCCTTATTTCTGTGGAATCTGAGAACAGATATTTCTGATCCCATTGATGACTATAGGGCCAAAGGAAATATCCTACGATAACAAAGAGAAAGAAGCTTTCTGAGAAACTCCTTTGTGTTCTGTGAAATCATCTCACAGAGTTACAGCTTTCCCCTCAAGAACCCTTTCGCTAAGACAGTTCTTGTGGAATTGGCAAAGTGATATTTGGAAGCCCATAGAGAGCTATGGTGAAAAAGAAAATATCCTCACAGGAAATTTGGAAAGAAGCTTTCTGAGAAACTGCTTAGTGTTCTGTTAATTCATCTCACAGAGTTACATGTGTATTTCGTGGATCTCTTTGCTAGCCTTATTTCTGTGGAATCTGAGAACAGATATTTCGGATCCCTTTGAAGACTATAGGGCCAAAGGAAATATCATGCCAAAACAAAGAGAAAGAAGCTTTCTGAGAAACTTCTTTGTGTTCTGTGAAATCATCTCACAGAGTAACAGCTTTCCCCTCAAGAGTCCTTTCTCGAAGACAGTTCTGGTGGAATTGGCAAAGTGATATTTGGAAGCCCATAGAGGGCTATGGTGAAAAAGGAAATATCCGCAGATGAAATCTGGAAAGAAGCTTTCTGAGAAACTGCTCAGTGTTCTGTTAATTCATCTCACAGAGTTACATGTGTATTTCGTGGATCTCTTTGCTCGACTTATTTCTGTGGAATCTGAGAACAGATATTTCGGATCCCTTTGAAGACTATAGGGCCAAAGGAAATATCCTCCCATAACAAAGAGAAAGAAGCTTTCTGAGAAACTTCTTTGTGTTCTGTGAAATCATCTCACAGAGTTACAGCTTTCCCCTCAAGAAGCCTTTCGCTAAGACAGTTCTTGTGGAATTGGCAAAGTGATATTTCGAAGCCCATAGAGGGCTATGGTGAAAAAGGAAATATCCTCACAGGAAATCTGGAAAGAAGCTTTCTGAGAAACTGCTTAGTGTTCCGTTAATTCATCTCACAGAGTTACATGTGTATTTCGTGGATCTCTTTGCTAGCCTTATTTCTGTGGAATCTGAGAACAGATATTTCTGATCCCATTGATTACTATAGGGCCAAAGGAAATATCCTACGATAACAAAGAGAAAGAAGCTTTCTGAGAAACTTCTTTGTGTTCTGTGAAATCATCTCACAGAGTTACAGCTTTCCCCTCAAGAACCCTTTCGCTAAGACAGTTCTTGTGGAATTGGCAAAGTGATATTTGGAAGCCCATAGAGAGCTATGGTGAAAAAGAAAATATCCTCACAGGAAATTTGGAAAGAAGCTTTCTGAGAAACTGCTTAGTGTTCTGTTAATTCATCTCACAGAGTTACATGTGTATTTCGTGGATCTCTTTGCTAGCCTTATTTCTGTGGAATCTGAGAACAGATATTTCGGATCCCTTTGAAGACTATAGGGCCAAAGGAAATATCATGCCAAAACAAAGAGAAAGAAGCTTTCTGAGAAACTTCTTTGTGTTCTGTGAAATCATCTCACAGAGTAACAGCTTTCCCCTCAAGAGTCCTTTCTCGAAGACAGTTCTGGTGGAATTGGCAAAGTGATATTTGGAAGCCCATAGAGGGCTATGGTGAAAAAGGAAATATCCTCAGATGAAATCTGGAAAGAAGCTTTCTGAGAAACTGCTCAGTGTTCTGTTAATTCATCTCACAGAGTTACATGTGTATTTCGTGGATCTCTTTGCTCGACTTATTTCTGTGGAATCTGAGAACAGATATTTCGGATCCCTTTGAAGACTATAGGGCCAAAGGAAATATCCTCCCATAACAAAGAGAAAGAAGCTTTCTGAGAAACTTCTTTGTGTTCTGTGAAATCATCTCACAGAGTTACAGCTTTCCCCTCAAGAAGCCTTTCGCTAAGACAGTTCTTGTGGAATTGGCAAAGTGATATTTCGAAGCCCATAGAGGGCTATGGTGAAAAAGGAAATATCCTCACAGGAAATCTGGAAAGAAGCTTTCTGAGAAACTGCTTAGTGTTCCGTTAATTCATCTCGCAGAGTTACATGTGTATTTCGTGGATCTCTTTGCTAGCCTTATTTCTGTGGAATCTGAGAACAGATATTTCTGATCCCATTGATGACTATAGGGCCAAAGGAAATATCCTACGATAACAAAGAGAAAGAAGCTTTCTGAGAAACTTCTTTGTGTTCTGTGAAATCATCTCACAGAGTTACAGCTTTCCCCTCAAGAACCCTTTCGCTAAGACAGTTCTTGTGGAATTGGCAAAGTGATATTTGGAAGCCCATAGAGAGCTATGGTGAAAAAGAAAATATCCTCACAGGAAATTTGGAAAGAAGCTTTCTAGAAACTGCTTAGTGTTCTGTTAATTCATCTCACAGAGTTACATGTGTATTTCGTGGATCTCTTTGCTAGCCTTATTTCTGTGGAATCTGAGAACAGATATTTCGGATCCCTTTGAAGACTATAGGGCCAAAGGAAATATCCTCCGATAACAAAGAGAAAGAAGCTTTCTGAGAAACTTCTTTGTGTTCTGTGAAATCATCTCACAGAGTTACAGCTTTCCCCTCAAGAAGCCTTTCGCTAAGATAGTTCTTATGGAATAGGCAAAGTGATATTTGAAAGCCCATAGAGGGCTATGGTGAAAAAGGAAATATCCTCAGATGAAATCTGGAAAGAAGCTTTCTGAGAAACTGCTTAGTGTTCTGTTAATTCATCTCACAGAGTTACATGTGTATTTCGTGGATCTCTTTGCTAGCCTTATTTCTGTGGAATCTGAGAACAGATATTTCGGATCCCTTTGAAGACTATAGGGCCAAAGGAAATATCATGCCAAAACAAAGAGAAAGAAGCTTTCTGAGAAACTTCTTTGTGTTCTGTGAAATCATCTCACAGAGTTACAGCTTTCCCCTCAAGAGTCCTTTCTCGAAGACAGTTCTGGTGGAATTGGCAAAGTGATATTTGGAAGCCCATAGAGGGCTATGGTGAAAAAGGAAATATCCGCAGATGAAATCTGGAAAGAAGCTTGCTGAGAAACTGCTCAGTGTTCTGTTAATTCATCTCACAGAGTTACATGTGTATTTCGTGGTTCTCTTTGCTAGCCTTATTTCTGTGGAATCTGAGAACAGATATTTCGGATCCCTTTGAAGACTATAGGGCCAAAGGAAATATCCTCCGATAACAAAGAGAAAGAACCTTTCTGAGAAACTTCTTTGTGTTCTGTGAAATCATCTCACAGAGTAACAGCTTTCCTCTCAAGAAGCCTTTCGCTAAGACAGTTCTTGTGGACTTGTCAAAGTGATCTTTGGAAGCCCATAGAGGGCTATGGTGAAAAAGGAAATATCCTCAGATGAAATCTGGAAACAAGCTTTCTGAGAAACTGCTGAGCGTTCTGTTAATTCATCTCACAGAGTTACATGTGTATTACGTGGATCTCTTTGCTAGCCTTATTTCTGTGGAATCTGAGAACAGATATTTCGGATCCCATTGATGACTATAGGGCCAAAGGAAATATCCTCCGATGACAAAGAGAAAGAAGCTTTCTGAGAAACTTCTTTGTGATCTGTGAAATCATCTCACAGAGTTACAGCTTTCCCCTCAAGAAGCCTTTCGCTAAGACAGTTCTTGTGGAATTGGCAAAGTGATCTTTGGAAGCCCATAGAGGGCTATGGTGAAAAAGGAAATATCCTCCGATGAAATCTGGAAAGAAGCTTTCTGAGAAACTGCTTAGTGTTCTGTTAATTCATCTCACAGAGTTACAAGTGTATTTCGTGGATCTCTTTGCTAGCCTTATTTCTGAGGAATATGAGAACAGATATTTCGGAACCCTTTGAAGACTACAGGGCCAAAGGAAATATCCTCTGATAACAAAGAGAAAGAAGCTTTCTGAGAAACTTCTTTGTGTTCTGTGAAATCATCTCACAGAGTTACAGCTTTCCCCTCAAGAAGCCTTTCGCTAAGACAGTTCTTGTGGAATTGGCAAAGTGATCCTTGGAAGCCCATAGAGGGCTATGGTGAAAAAGGAAATATCCTCAGATGAAATCTGGAAAGAAGCTTTCTGAGAAACTGCTTAGTGTTCTGTTAATTCATCTCACAGAGTTACATGTGTATTTCGTGGATCTCTTTGCTAGCCTTATTTCTGTGGAATCTGAGAACAGATATTTCGGATCCCTTTGAAGACTATAGGGCCAAAGGAAATATCCTCCGATAACAAAGAGAAAGAAGCTTTCTGAGAAACTTCTTTGTGTTCTTTGAAATCATCTCACAGAGTTACAGCTTTCCCCTCAAGAAGCCTTTCGCTAAGACAGTTCTTGTGGAATAGGCAAAGTGATATTTGGAAGCCCATAGAGGGCTATGGTGAAAAAGGAAATATCCTCAGATGAAATCTGGAAAGAAGCTTTCTGAGAAACTGCTTAGTGTTCTGTTAATTCATCTCACAGAGTTACATGTGTATTTCGTGGATCTCTTTGCTAGCCTTATTTCTGTGGAATATGAGAACAGATATTTCGGATCCCTTTGAAGACTATAGGGCCAAAGGAAATATCCTCCGATAACAATGAGAAAGAAGCTTTCTGAGAAACTTCTTTGTGTTCTGTGAAATGATCTCACAGAGTTACAGCTTTCCCTTCAAGAAGCCTTTCGCTAAGACAGTTCTTGTGGAATTGGCAAAGTGATATTTGGAAGCCCTTAGAGGGCTATGGTGATAAAGGAAATATCCTCAGATGAAATCTGGAAAGAAGCTTTCTGAGAAACTGCTTAGTGTTCTGTAAATTCAGCTCACAGAGTTACATGTGTATTTCGTGGATCTCCTTGCTAGCCTTATTTCTGTGGAATCTGAGAACCGATATTTCGGATCCCTTTGATGACTATAGGGCCAAAGGAAATATCCTCCCATAACAAAGAGAAAGAAGCTTTCTGACAAACTTCTTTGTGTTCTGTGAAATCATCTCAAGGAGTTACAGCTTGCCCCTCAAGAACCCTTTCGCTAAGACAGTTCTTGTGGACTTGGCAAAGTGATATTTGGAAGCCCATAGAGGGCTATGTTGAAAAAGGAAATATCCTCAGATGAAATCTGGAAAGAAGCTTTCTGAGAGACTGTTTAGGGTTCTGTTAATTCATCTCACAGAGTTGCATGTGTATTTCGTGGATCTCTTTGCTAGCCTTATTTCTGTGGAATCTGAGAACAGATATTTCGGATCCCTTTGAAGAATATAGGGCCAAAGGAAATATCCTCCGATAACAAAGAGAAAGAAGCTTTCTGAGAAACTTCTTTGTGTTCTGTGAAATCATCTCACAGAGTTACAGCTTTCACCTTAAGAAGCCTTTCGCTAAGACAGTTCTTGTGGAATAGGCAAAGTGATATTTGGAAGCCCATAGAGGGCTATGGTGAAAAAGGAATTATCCTCCGATGAAATCTGGAAAGAAACTTTCTGAGAAACTGCTTAGTGTTCTGTTAATTCATCTCACAGAGTTACATGTGTATTTCGTGGATCTCTTTGCTAGCCTTATTTCTGTGGAATCTGAGAACAGATATTTCGGATCCCTTTGAAGACTATAGGGCCAAAGGAAATATCCTGGCAAAACAAAGAGAGAGAAGCTTTCTGAGAAACTTCTTTGTGTTCTGTGAAATCATCTCACAGAGTTACAGCTTTCCCCTCAAGAAGCTTTTCGCTAAGACAGTTCTTGTGGAATTGGCAAAGTGATATTTGGAAGCACGTAGAGGGCTATGGTGAAAAAGGAAATATCCTCACAGGAAATCAGGAAAGAAGCTTTCTGAGAAACTGCTTAGTGTTCTGTTAATTCATCTCATAGAGTTACATGTGTATTTCGTGAATCTCTTTGCTAGCCTTATTTCTGTGGAATCTGAGAACAGATATTTCTGATCCCATTGATGACTATAGGGCCAAAGGAAATATCCTACGATAACAAAGAGAAAGAAGCTTTCTGAGAAACTCCTTTGTGTTCTGTGAAATCATCTCACAGAGTTACAGCTTTCCCCTCAAGAACCCTTTCGCTAAGACAGTTCTTGTGGAATTGGCAAAGTGATATTTGGAAGCCCATAGAGAGCTATGGTGAAAAAGAAAATATCCTCACAGGAAATTTGGAAAGAAGCTTTCTGAGAAACTGCTTAGTGTTCTGTTAATTCATCTCACAGAGTTACATGTGTATTTCGTGGATCTCTTTGCTAGCCTTATTTCTGTGGAATCTGAGAACAGATATTTCGGATCCCTTTGAAGACTATAGGGCCAAAGGAAATATCATGCCAAAACAAAGAGAAAGAAGCTTTCTGAGAAACTTCTTTGTGTTCTGTGAAATCATCTCACAGAGTAACAGCTTTCCCCTCAAGAGTCCTTTCTCGAAGACAGTTCTGGTGGAATTGGCAAAGTGATATTTGGAAGCCCATAGAGGGCTATGGTGAAAAAGGAAATATCCGCAGATGAAATCTGGAAAGAAGCTTTCTGAGAAACTGCTCAGTGTTCTGTTAATTCATCTCACAGAGTTACATGTGTATTTCGTGGATCTCTTTGCTCGACTTATTTCTGTGGAATCTGAGAACAGATATTTCGGATCCCTTTGAAGACTATAGGGCCAAAGGAAATATCCTCCCATAACAAAGAGAAAGAAGCTTTCTGAGAAACTTCTTTGTGTTCTGTGAAATCATCTCACAGAGTTACAGCTTTCCCCTCAAGAAGCCTTTCGCTAAGACAGTTCTTGTGGAATTGGCAAAGTGATATTTCGAAGCCCATAGAGGGCTATGGTGAAAAAGGAAATATCCTCACAGGAAATCTGGAAAGAAGCTTTCTGAGAAACTGCTTAGTGTTCCGTTAATTCATCTCGCAGAGTTACATGTGTATTTCGTGGATCTCTTTGCTAGCCTTATTTCTGTGGAATCTGAGAACAGATATTTCTGATCCCATTGATGACTATAGGGCCAAAGGAAATATCCTACGATAACAAAGAGAAAGAAGCTTTCTGAGAAACTTCTTTGTGTTCTGTGAAATCATCTCACAGAGTTACAGCTTTCCCCTCAAGAACCCTTTCGCTAAGACAGTTCTTGTGGAATTGGCAAAGTGATATTTGGAAGCCCATAGAGAGCTATGGTGAAAAAGAAAATATCCTCACAGGAAATTTGGAAAGAAGCTTTCTGAGAAACTGCTTAGTGTTCTGTTAATTCATCTCACAGAGTTACATGTGTATTTCGTGGATCTCTTTGCTAGCCTTATTTCTGTGGAATCTGAGAACAGATATTTCGGATCCCTTTGAAGACTATAGGGCCAAAGGAAATATCCTCCGATAACAAAGAGAAAGAAGCTTTCTGAGAAACTTCTTTGTGTTCTGTGAAATCATCTCACAGAGTTACAGCTTTCCCCTCAAGAAGCCTTTCGCTAAGATAGTTCTTATGGAATAGGCAAAGTGATATTTGAAAGCCCATAGAGGGCTATGGTGAAAAAGGAAATATCCTCAGATGAAATCTGGAAAGAAGCTTTCTGAGAAACTGCTTAGTGTTCTGTTAATTCATCTCACAGAGTTACATGTGTATTTCGTGGATCTCTTTGCTAGCCTTATTTCTGTGGAATCTGAGAACAGATATTTCGGATCCCTTTGAAGACTATAGGGCCAAAGGAAATATCATGCCAAAACAAAGAGAAAGAAGCTTTCTGAGAAACTTCTTTGTGTTCTGTGAAATCATCTCACAGAGTTACAGCTTTCCCCTCAAGAGTCCTTTCTCGAAGACAGTTCTGGTGGAATTGGCAAAGTGATATTTGGAAGCCCATAGAGGGCTATGGTGAAAAAGGAAATATCCGCAGATGAAATCTGGAAAGAAGCTTGCTGAGAAACTGCTCAGTGTTCTGTTAATTCATCTCACAGAGTTACATGTGTATTTCGTGGTTCTCTTTGCTAGCCTTATTTCTGTGGAATCTGAGAACAGATATTTCGGATCCCTTTGAAGACTATAGGGCCAAAGGAAATATCCTCCGATAACAAAGAGAAAGAACCTTTCTGAGAAACTTCTTTGTGTTCTGTGAAATCATCTCACAGAGTAACAGCTTTCCTCTCAAGAAGCCTTTCGCTAAGACAGTTCTTGTGGACTTGTCAAAGTGATCTTTGGAAGCCCATAGAGGGCTATGGTGAAAAAGGAAATATCCTCAGATGAAATCTGGAAACAAGCTTTCTGAGAAACTGCTGAGTGTTCTGTTAATTCATCTCACAGAGTTACATGTGTATTACGTGGATCTCTTTGCTAGCCTTATTTCTGTGGAATCTGAGAACAGATATTTCGGATCCCATTGATGACTATAGGGCCAAAGGAAATATCCTCCGATGACAAAGAGAAAGAAGCTTTCTGAGAAACTTCTTTGTGATCTGTGAAATCATCTCACAGAGTTACAGCTTTCCCCTCAAGAAGCCTTTCGCTAAGACAGTTCTTGTGGAATTGGCAAAGTGATCTTTGGAAGCCCATAGAGGGCTATGGTGAAAAAGGAAATATCCTCCGATGAAATCTGGAAAGAAGCTTTCTGAGAAACTGCTTAGTGTTCTGTTAATTCATCTCACAGAGTTACAAGTGTATTTCGTGGATCTCTTTGCTAGCCTTATTTCTGAGGAATATGAGAACAGATATTTCGGAACCCTTTGAAGACTACAGGGCCAAAGGAAATATCCTCTGATAACAAAGAGAAAGAAGCTTTCTGAGAAACTTCTTTGTGTTCTGTGAAATCATCTCACAGAGTTACAGCTTTCCCCTCAAGAAGCCTTTCGCTAAGACAGTTCTTGTGGAATTGGCAAAGTGATCCTTGGAAGCCCATAGAGGGCTATGGTGAAAAAGGAAATATCCTCAGATGAAATCTGGAAAGAAGCTTTCTGAGAAACTGCTTAGTGTTCTGTTAATTCATCTCACAGAGTTACATGTGTATTTCGTGGATCTCTTTGCTAGCCTTATTTCTGTGGAATCTGAGAACAGATATTTCGGATCCCTTTGAAGACTATAGGGCCAAAGGAAATATCCTCCGATAACAAAGAGAAAGAAGCTTTCTGAGAAACTTCTTTGTGTTCTTTGAAATCATCTCACAGAGTTACAGCTTTCCCCTCAAGAAGCCTTTCGCTAAGACAGTTCTTGTGGAATAGGCAAAGTGATATTTGGAAGCCCATAGAGGGCTATGGTGAAAAAGGAAATATCCTCAGATGAAATCTGGAAAGAAGCTTTCTGAGAAACTGCTTAGTGTTCTGTTAATTCATCTCACAGAGTTACATGTGTATTTCGTGGATCTCTTTGCTAGCCTTATTTCTGTGGAATATGAGAACAGATATTTCGGATCCCTTTGAAGACTATAGGGCCAAAGGAAATATCCTCCGATAACAATGAGAAAGAAGCTTTCTGAGAAACTTCTTTGTGTTCTGTGAAATGATCTCACAGAGTTACAGCTTTCCCTTCAAGAAGCCTTTCGCTAAGACAGTTCTTGTGGAATTGGCAAAGTGATATTTGGAAGCCCTTAGAGGGCTATGGTGATAAAGGAAATATCCTCAGATGAAATCTGGAAAGAAGCTTTCTGAGAAACTGCTTAGTGTTCTGTAAATTCAGCTCACAGAGTTACATGTGTATTTCGTGGATCTCCTTGCTAGCCTTATTTCTGTGGAATCTGAGAACCGATATTTCGGATCCCTTTGATGACTATAGGGCCAAAGGAAATATCCTCCCATAACAAAGAGAAAGAAGCTTTCTGAGAAACTTCTTTGTGTTCTGTGAAATCATCTCAAGGAGTTACAGCTTGCCCCTCAAGAACCCTTTCGCTAAGACAGTTCTTGTGGACTTGGCAAAGTGATATTTGGAAGCCCATAGAGGGCTATGTTGAAAAAGGAAATATCCTCAGATGAAATCTGGAAAGAAGCTTTCTGAGAGACTGTTTAGGGTTCTGTTAATTCATCTCACAGAGTTGCATGTGTATTTCGTGGATCTCTTTGCTAGCCTTATTTCTGTGGAATCTGAGAACAGATATTTCGGATCCCTTTGAAGAATATAGGGCCAAAGGAAATATCCTCCGATAACAAAGAGAAAGAAGCTTTCTGAGAAACTTCTTTGTGTTCTGTGAAATCATCTCACAGAGTTACAGCTTTCACCTTAAGAAGCCTTTCGCTAAGACAGTTCTTGTGGAATAGGCAAAGTGATATTTGGAAGCCCATAGAGGGCTATGGTGAAAAAGGAATTATCCTCCGATGAAATCTGGAAAGAAACTTTCTGAGAAACTGCTTAGTGTTCTGTTAATTCATCTCACAGAGTTACATGTGTATTTCGTGGATCTCTTTGCTAGCCTTATTTCTGTGGAATCTGAGAACAGATATTTCGGATCCCTTTGAAGACTATAGGGCCAAAGGAAATATCCTCCGATAACAAAGAGAAAGAAGCTTTCTGAGAAACTTCATTGTGTTCTGTGAAATCATCTCACAGAGTTACAGCTTTCCCCTCAAGAAGCCTTTCGCTAAGACAGTTCTTGTGGAATAGGCAAAGTGATATTTGGAACCCCACAGTGGGCTATGGTGAAAAAGGAAATATCCTTCGATGAAATCTGGAAAGAAGCTTTCTGAGAAACTGTTTAGTGTTCTGTTAATTCATCTCACAGAGTTACATGTGTATTTCGTAGATCTCTTTGCTAGCCTTATTTCTGTGGAATCTGAGAACAGATATTTCGGATCCCTTTGAAGACTATAGGGCCAAAGGAAATATCATGCCAAAACAAAGAGAAAGAAGCTTTCTGAGAAACTTCTTTGTGTTCTGTGAAATCATCTCACAGAGTTACAGCTTTCCCTTCAAGAAGCATTTCGCTAAGACAGTTCTTCTGGAATTGGCAAAGTGATATTTGGAAGCCCATAGAGGGCTATGGTGAAAAAGGAAATATCCTCACAGGAAATCTGGAAAGAAGCTTTCTGAGAAACTTCTTAGTGTTCTGTTAATTCATCTCACAGAGTTACATGTGTATTTCGTGGATCTCTTTGCTAGCCTTATTTCTGTGGAATCTGAGAACAGATATTTCGGATCCCTTTGATGACTATAGGGCAAAAGGAAATATCCTCCGATAACAAAGAGAAAGAAGCTTTCTGAGAAACTTCTTTGTGTTCTGTGAAATCATCTCACAGAGATACAGCTTTCTGCTCAAGAAGCCTTTCGCGAATACAGTTCTTGTGGAATTGGCAAAGTGATATTTGGAAGCCCATAGAGGGCTATGGTGAAAAAGGAAATATCCTCAGATGAAATCTGGAAAGAAGCTTTCTGAGAAACTGCTTAGTGTTCTGTTAATTCATCTCACAGAGTTACATGTGTATTTCGTGGATCTCTTTGCTAGCCTTATTTCTGTGGAATCTGAGAACAGATATTTCGGATCCCATTGAAGACTATAGGGCCAAAGGAAATATCCTCCGATAACAAAGAGAAACAAGCTTTCTGAGAAACTTCTCTGTGTTCTGTGAATTCATCTCAAGGAGTTACAGCTTTCCCCTCAAGAACCCTTTCGCTAAGACAGTTCTTGTGGACTTGGCAAAGTGATTTTGGAAGGCCATAGAGGGCAATGGTGAAAAAGGAAATATCGTCAGATGAAATCTGGAAAGAAGCTTTCTGAGAAACTGCTTAGTGTTCTGTTAATTCATCTCACAGAGTTACATGTGTATTTCGTGGATCTCTTTGCAAGCCTTATTTCTGTGGAATCTGAGAACAGATATTTCGGATCCCTTTGAAGACTATAGGGCCAAAGGAAATATCCTCCGATAACAAAGAGAAAGAAGCTTTCTGAGAAACTTCTTTGTGTTCTGTGAAATCATCTCACAGTTACAGCTTTCCCCTCAAGAAGCCTTTCGCTAAGACAGTTCTTGTGGAATAGGCAAAGTGATATTTGGAAGCCCATAAAGGGCTATGGTGAAAAAGGAAATATCCTCAGATGAAATCTGGAAAGAAGCTTTCTGAGAAACTGCTTAGTGTTCTGTTAATTCATCTCACAGAGTTACATGTGTATTTCGTGGATCTCTTTGCTAGCCTTATTTCTGTGGAATCTGAGGACAGATATTTCGGATCCCTTTGAAGACTATAGGGCCAAAGGAAATATCCTCCGATAACAAAGAGAAAGAAGCTTTCTGAGAAACTTCTTTGTGTTCTGTGAAATGATCTCACAGAGTTACAGCTTTCCCTTCAAGAAGCCTTTCGCTAAGACAGTTCTTGTGGAATTGGCAAAGTGATATTTGGAAGCCCATAGAGGGCTATGCTGAAAAAGGAAATATCCTCACAGGAAATCTGGAAAGAAGCTTTCTGAGAAACTGCTTAGTGTTCTGTTAATTCATCTCACAGAGTTACATGTGTATTTCGTGGATCTCCTTGCTAGCCTTATTTCTGTGGAATCTGAGAACAGATATTTCGGATCCCTTTTATGACTATAGGGCCAAGGGAAATATCCTCCGATAACAAAGAGAAAGAAGCTTTCTGACAAACTTCTTTGTGTTCTGTGAAATCATCTCAAGGAGTTACAGCTTTCCCCTCAAGAACCCTTTCGCTAAGACAGTTCTTGTGGAATTGGCAAAGTGATATTTGGAAGCCCATAAAGGGCTATGGTGAAAAAGGAAATATCCTCAGATGAAATCTGGAAAGAAGCTTTCTGAGAAACTGTTTAGTGTTCTGTTAATTCATCTCACAGAGTTACATGTGTATTTCGTGGATCTCTTTGCTAGCCTTATTTCTGTGGAATCTGAGAACAGATATTTCGGATCCCTTTGAAGACTATAGGGCCAAAGGAAATATCCTCCGATAACAAAGAGAAAGAAGCTTTCTGAGAAACTTCTTTGTGTTCTGTGAAATGATCTCACAGAGTTACAGCTTTCCCTTCAAGAAGCCTTTCGCTAAGACAGTTCTTGTGGAATTGGCAAAGTGATATTTGGAAGCCCATAGAGGGCTATGGTGAAAAAGGAAATATCCTCACAGGAAATCTGGAAAGAAGCCTTCTGAGAAACTGCTTAGTGTTCTGTTAATTCATCTCACAGAGTTACATGTGTATTTCGTGGATCTCCTTGCTAGCCTTATTTCTGTGGAATCTGAGAACAGATATTTCGGATACCTTTTATGACTATAGGGCCAAAGGAAATATCCTCCGATAACAAAGAGAAAGAAGCTTTCTGACAAACTTCTTTGTGTTCTGTGAAATCATCTCAAGGAGTTACAGCGTTCCCCTCAAGAACCCTTTCGCTAAGACAGTTCTTGTGGACTTGGCAAAGTGATATTTGGAAGCCCATAGAGGGCTATGGTCAAAAAGGAAATATCCTCAGATGAAATCTGGAAAGAAGCTTTCTGAGAAACTGTTTAGTGTTCTGTTAATTCATCTCACAGAGTTACATGTGTATTTCGTGGATCTCTTTGCTAGCCTTATTTCTGTGGAATCTGAGAACAGATATTTCGGATCCCTTTGAAGACTATAGGGCCAAGGGAAATATCATGCCTAAACAAAGAGAAAGAAGCTTTCTGAGAAACTTCTTTGTGTTCTGTGAAATCATCTCATAGAGTTACATCTTTCCCCTCAAGAAGCCTTTCGCTAAGACAGTTCTTGTGGAATTGGCCAAGTGATATTTGGAAGCCCTTAGAGGGCTATGGTGAAAAAGGAAATATCCTCAGATGAAATCTGGAAAGAAGCTTTCTGAGAAACTGCTTAGTGGTCTGTTAATTCATCTCACAGAGTTACATCTGTATTTCGTGGATCTCTTTGCTAGCCTTATTTCTGTGGAATCTGAGAACAGATATTTCAGATCCCTTTGAAGACTATAGGGCCAAAGGAAATATCCTCCGATAACTAAGAGAAAGAAGCTATCTGAGAAACTTCTTTGTGTTCTGTGAAATCATCTCACAGAGTTACAGCTTTCCCCTCAAGAAGCCTTTCCCTAAGACAGTTCTTGTGGAATTGGCAAAGTGATATTTGGAAGCCCATAGAGGGCTATGGTGAAAAAGTAAATATCCTCCAATGAAATCTGGAAAGAACCTTTCTGAGAAACTGCTTAGTGTTCTCTTAATTCATCTCACAGAGTTACATGTGTATTTCGTGGATCTCTTTGCTAGCCTTATTTCTGTGGAATCTGAGAACAGATATTTCGGATCCCATTGAAGACTATAGGGCCAAAGGAAATATCCTCCGATAACAAAGAGAAAGAAGCTTTCTGAGAAACTTCTTTGTGTTCTGTGAAATCATCTCACAGAGATACAGCTTTCCCCTCTAGAAGCCTTTCGCTAAGACAGTTCTTGTGGAATTGGCAAAGTGATATTTGGAAGCCCATAGAGGGCTATGGTGAAAAAGGAAATATCCTCAGATGAAATCCGGAAAGAAGCTTTCTGAGAAACTGCTTAGTGTTCTGTTAATTCATCTCACAGAGTTACATGTGTATTTAGTGGATCTCTTTGCTAGCCTTATTTCTGTGGAATCTGAGAACAGATATTTCGGATCCCTTTGAAGACTATAGGGCCAAAGGAAATATCCTCCGATAACAAAGAGAAAGAACCTTTCTGAGAAACTTCTTTGTGTTCTGTGAAATCATCTCACAGAGTTACAGTTTTCCCCTCAAGAACCCTATCGCTAAGACAGTTCTTGTGGAATAGGCAAAGTGATATTTGGAAGCCCATAGAGGGCTATGGTGAAAAAGGAAATATCCTCAGATGAAATCTGGAAAGAAGCTTTCTGAGAAACTGCTTAGTGTTCTGTTAATTCATCTCACAGAGTTACATGTGTATTTCGTGGATCTCTTTGCTAGCCTTATTTCTGTGGAATCTGAGAACAGATATTTCGGATCCCTTTGAAGACTATAGGGCCAAAGGAAATATCCTCCCATAACAAAGAGAAAGAAGCTTTCTGAGAAACTTCTTTGTGTTCTGTGAAATCATCTCAAGGAGTTACAGCTTCCCCTCCAGAAGCCTTTCGCTAAGACAGTTCTTGTGGAATTGGCAAAGTGATATTTGGAAGCCCATAGAGGGCTATGGTGAAAAAGGAAATATCCTCACCGGAAATCTGGAAAGAAGCTTTCTGAGAAACTGCTTAGTGTTCTGTTAATTCATCTCGCAGAGTTACATGTGTATTTCGTGGATCTCTTTGCTAGCCTTATTTCTGTGGAATCTGAGAACAGATATTTCGGATCCCGTTGATGACTATAGGGCAAAAGGAAATATCCTCCGATAACAAAGAGAAAGAAGCTTTCTGACAAACTTCTTTGTGTTCTGTGAAATCATCTCAAGGAGTTACAGCTTTCCCCTCAAGAACCCTTTCGCTAAGACAGTTCTTGTGGACTTGGCAAAGTGATTTTGGAAGGCCATAGAGGGCAATGGTGAAAAAGGAAATATCGTCAGATGAAATCTGGAAAGAAGCTTTCTGAGAAACTGTTTAGTGTTCTGCTAATTCATCTCACAGAGTTACATGTGTATTTCGTGGATCTCTTTGCTAGCCTTATTTCTGTGGAATCTGAGAACAGATATTTCGGATCCCTTTGAAGACTATAGGGCCAAAGGAAATATCCTCCGATAACAAAGAGAAAGAAGCTTTCTGAGAAACTTCTTTGTGTTCTGTGAAATCATCTCACAGAGTTACAGCTTTCCCCTCAAGAAGCCTTTCGCTAAGACAGTTCTTGTGGAATAGGCAAAGTGATATTTGGAAGCCCATAAAGGGCTATGGTGAAAAAGGAAATATCCTCAGATGAAATCTGGAAAGAAGCTTTCTGAGAAACTGCTTAGTGTTCTGTTAATTCATCTCACAGTGTTACATGTGTATTTCGTGGATCTCTTTGCTAGCCTTATTTCTGTGGAATCTGAGGACAGATATTTCGGATCCCTTTGAAGACTATAGGGCCAAAGGAAATATCCTCCGATAACAAAGAGAAAGAAGCTTTCTGAGAAACTTCTTTGTGTTCTGTGAAATGATCTCACAGAGTTACAGCTTTCCCTTCAAGAAGCCTTTCGCTAAGACAGTTCTTGTGGAATTGGCAAAGTGATATTTGGAAGCCCATAGAGGGCTATGGTGAAAAAGGAAATATCCTCACAGGAAATCTGGAAAGAAGCTTTCTGAGAAACTGCTTAGTGTTCTGTTAATTCATCTCACAGAGTTACATGTGTATTTCGTGGATCTCCTTGCTAGCCTTATTTCTGTGGAATCTGAGAACAGATATTTCGGATCCCTTTTATGACTATAGGGCCAAGGGAAATATCCTCCGATAACAAAGAGAAAGAAGCTTTCTGACAAACTTCTTTGTGTTCTGTGAAATCATCTCAAGGAGTTACAGCTTTCCCCTCAAGAACCCTTTCGCTAAGACAGTTCTTGTGGACTTGGCAAAGTGATATTTGGAAGCCCATAGAGGGCTATGGTGAAAAAGGAAATATCCTCCGATGAAATCTGGAAAGAAGCTTTCTGAGAAACTGTTTAGTGTTCTGTTAATTCATCTCACAGAGTTACATGTGTATTTCGTGGATCTCTTTGCTAGCCTTATTTCTGTTGAATCTGAGAGCAGATATTTCGGATCCCTTTGAAGACTATAGGGCCAAAGGAAATATCCTCCGATAACAAAGAGAAAGAAGCTTTCTGAGAAACTTCTTTGTGTTCTGTGAAATGATCTCACAGAGTTACAGCTTTCCCTTCAAGAAGCCTTTCGCTAAGACAGTTCTTGTGGAATTGGCAAAGTGATATTTGGAAGCCCATAGAGGGCTATGGTGAAAAAGGAAATATCCTCACAGGAAATCTGGAAAGAAGCTTTCTGAGAAACTGCTTAGTGTTCTGTTAATTCATCTCACAGAGTTACACGTGTATTTCGTGGATCTCCTTGCTAGCCTTATTTCTGTGGAATCTGAGAACAGATATTTCGGATACCTTTTATGACTATAGGGCCAAAGGAAATATCCTCCGATAACAAAGAGAAAGAAGCTTTCTGACAAACTTCTTTGTGTTCTGTGAAATCATCTCAAGGAGTTACAGCTTTCCCCTCAAGAAGCCTTTCGCTAAGACAGTTCTTGTGGACTTGGCAAAGTGATATTTGGAAGCCCATAGAGGGCTATGGTCAAAAAGGAAATATCCTCAGATGAAATCTGGAAAGAAGCTTTCTGAGAAACTGTTTAGTGTTCTGTTAATTCATCTCACAGAGTTACATGTGTATTTCGTGGATCTCTTTGCTAGCCTTATTTCTGTGGAATCTGAGAACAGATATTTCGGATCCCTTTGAAGACTATAGGGCCAAGGGAAATATCATGCCTAAACAAAGAGAAAGAAGCTTTCTGAGAAACTTCTTTGTGTTCTGTGAAATCATCTCATAGAGTTACATCTTTCCCCTCAAGAAGCCTTTCGCTAAGACAGTTCTTGTGGAATTGGCCAAGTGATATTTGGAAGCCCTTAGAGGGCTATGGTGAAAAAGGAAATATCCTCAGATGAAATCTGGAAAGAAGCTTTCTGAGAAACTGCTTAGTGTTCTCTTAATTCATCTCACAGAGTTACATGTGTATTTCGTGGATCTCTTTGCTAGCCTTATTTCTGTGGAATCTGAGAACAGATATTTCGGATCCCGTTGATGACTATAGGGCCAAAGGAAATATCCTCCGATAACAAAGAGAAAGAAGCTTTCTGACAAACTTCTTTGTGTTCTGTGAAATGATCTCACAGAGTTACAGCTTTCCCTTCAAGAAGCCTTTCGCTAAGACAGTTCTTGTGGAATTGGCAAAGTGATATTTGGAAGCCCATAGAGGGCTATGGTGAAAAAGGAAATATCCTCACAGGAAATCTGGAAAGAAGCTTTCTGAGAAACTGCTTAGTGTTCTGTTAATTCATCTCACAGAGTTACATGTGTATTTCGTGGATCTCCTTGCTAGCCTTATTTCTGTGTAATCTGAGAACAGATATTTCGGATCCCTTTGATGACTATAGGGCCAGAGGAAATATCCTCCGATAACATAGAGAAAGAAGCTTTCTGACAAACTTCTTTGTGTTCTGTGAAATCATCTCAAGGAGTTACAGCTTTCCCCTCAAGAACCCTTTCGCTAAGACAGTTTTTGTGGACTTGGCAAAGTGATATTTGGAAGCCCATAGAGAGCTATGTTGAAAAAGGAAATATCCTCAGATGAAATCTGGAAAGAAGCTTTCTGAGAAACTGTTTAGGGTTCTGTTAATTCATCTCACAGAGTTACATGTGTATTTCGTGGATCTCTTTGCTAGCCTTATTTCTGTGGAATCTGAGAACAGATATTTCGGATCCCTTTGAAGACTATAGGGCCAAAGGAAATATCCTCCGATAACAAAGAGAAAGAAACTTTCTGAGAAACTTCTTTGTGTTCTGTGAAATCATCTCACAGAGTTACAGCTTTCCCCTCAAGAAGCCTTTCGCTAAGACAGTTCTTGTGGAATAGGCAAAGGGATATTTGGAAGCCCATAGAGGGCTATGGTGAAAAAGGAAATATCCTCAGATGAAATCTGGAAAGAAACTTTCTGAGAAACTGCTTAGTGTTCTGTTAATTCATCTCACAGAGTTACATGTGTATTTCGTGGATCTCTTTGCTAGCCTTATTTCTGTGGAATCTGAGAACAGATATTTCGGATCCCTTTGAAGACTATAGGGCCAAAGGAAATATCCTCCGATAACAAAGAGAAAGAAGCTTTCTGACAAACTTCTTTGTGTTCTGTGAAATCATCTCAAGGAGTTACAGCTTTCCCCTCAAGAACCCTTTCGCTAAGACAGTTCTTGTGGACTTGGCAAAGTGATATTTGGAAGCCCATACAGGGCTATGGTGAAAAAGGAAATATCCTCAGATGAAATCTGGAAAGAAGCTTTCTGAGAAACTGTTCAGTGTTCTGTTAATTCATCTCACAGAGTTACATGTGTATTTCGTGGATCTCTTTGCTAGCCTTATTTCTGTGGAATCTGAGAACAGATATTTCGGATCCCTTTGAAGACTATAGGGCCAAAGGAAATATCCTCCGATAACAAAGAGAAAGAAGCTTTCTGAGAAACTTCTTTGTGTTCTGTGAAATCATCTCACAGAGTTACAGCTTTCCCCTCAAGAAGCCTTTCGCTAAGACAGTTCTTGTGGAATACGCAAAGTGATATTTGGAAGCCCATAGAGGGCTATGGTGAAAAAGGAATTATCCTCAGATGAAATCTGGAAAGAAACTTTCTGAGAAACTGCTTAGTGTTCTGTTAATTCATCTCACAGAGTTACATGTGTATTTCATGGATCTCTTTGCTAGCCTTATTTCTGTGGAATCTGAGAACAGATATTTCGGATCCCTTTGAAGACTATAGTGCCAAAGGAAATATCCTCCGATAAGAAAGAGAAAGAAGCTTTCTGAGAAACTTCTTTGTGTTCTGTGAAATCATCTCACAGAGTTACAGCTTTCCCCTCAAGAAGCCTTTCGCTAAGACAGTTCTTGTGGAATAGGCAAAGTGATATTTGGAAGCCCACAGTGGGCTATGGTGAAAAAGGAAATATCCTTCGATGAAATCTGGAAAGAAGCTTTCTGAGAAACTGTTTAGTGTTCTGTTAATTCATCTCACAGAGTTACATGTGTATTTCGTGGATCTCTTTGCTAGCCTTATTTCTGTGGAATCTGAGAACAGATATTTCGGATCCCTTTGAAGACTATAGGGCCAAAGGAAATATCCTCCGATAACAAAGAGAAAGAAGCTTTCTGAGAAACTTCTTTGTGTTCTGTGAAATCATCTCACAGAGTTACAGCTTTCCCCTCAAGAAGCCTTTCGCTAAGACAGTTCTTGTGGAATAGGCAAAGTGATATTTGGAAGCCCATAAAGGGCTATGGTGAAAAAGTAATATCGTCAGATGAAATCTGGAAAGAAGCTTTCTGAGAAACTGTTTAGTGTTCTGTTAATTCATCTCACTGAGTTACATGTGTATTTCGTGGATCTCTTTGCTAGCCTTATTTCTGTGGAATCTGAGGACAGATATTTCGGATCCCTTTGAAGACTATAGGGCCAAAGGAAATATCCTCCGATAACAAAGAGAAAGAAGCTTTCTGACAAACTTCTTTGTGTTCTGTGAAATGATCTCACAGAGTTACAGCTTTCCCTTCAAGAAGCCTTTCGCTAAGACAGTTCTTGTGGAATTGGCAAAGTGATATTTGGAAGCCCATAGAGGGCTATGGTGAAAAAGGAAATATCCTCACAGGAAATCTGGAAAGAAGCTTTCTGAGAAACTGCTTAGTGTTCTGTTAATTCATCTCACAGAGTTACATGTGTATTTCGTGGATCTCCTTGCTAGCCTTATTTCTGTGGAATCTGAGAACAGATATTTCGGATCCCTTTGATGACTATAGGGCCAATGGAAATATCCTCCGATAACAAAGAGAAAGAAGCTTTCTGACAAACTTCTTTGTGTTCTGTGAAATCATCTCAAGGATTTACAGCTTTCCCCTCAAGAAGCCTTTCGCTAAGACAGTTCTTGTGGACATGGCAAAGTGATATTTGGAAGCCCATAGAGAGCTATGTTGAAAAAGGAAATATCTTCAGATGAAATCTGGAAAGAAGCTTTCTGAGAAACTGCTTAGTGTTCTGTTAATTCATCTCACAGAGTTACATGTGTATTTCGTGGATCTCTTTGCTAGCCTTATTTCTGTGGAATCTGAGAACAGATATTTCGGATCCCTTTGAAGACTATAGGGCCAAAGGAAATATCCTCCGATAACAAAGAGAAAGAAGCTTTCTGAGAAACTTCTTTGTGTTCTGTGAAATCATCTCACAGAGTTACAGCTTTCCCCTCAAGAAGCCTTTCGCTAAGACAGTTCTTGTGGAATAGGCAAAGGGATATTTGGAAGCCCATAGAGGGCTATGGTGAAAAAGGAAATATCCTCAGATGAAATCTAGAAAGAAACTTTCTGAGAAACTGCTTAGTGTTCTGTTAATTCATCTCACAGAGTTACATGTGTATTTCGTGGATCTCTTTGCTTGCCTTATTTCTGTGGAATCTGAGAACAGATATTTCGGATCCCTTTGAAGACTATAGGGCCAAAGGAAATATCCTCCGATAACAAAGAGAAAGAAGCTTTCTGACAAACTTCTTTGTGTTCTGTGAAATCATCTCAAGGAGTTACAGCTTTCCCCTCAAGAACCCTTTCGCTAAGACAGTTCTTGTGGACTTGGCAAAGTGATTTTGGAAGGCCATAGAGGGCAATGGTGAAAAAGGAAATATCGTCAGATGAAATCTGGAAAGAAGCTTTCTGAGAAACTGTTTAGTGTTCTGCTAATTCATCTCACAGAGTTACATGTGTATTTCGTGGATCTCTTTGCTAGCCTTATTTCTGTGGAATCTGAGAACAGATATTTCGGATCCCTTTGAAGACTATAGGGCCAAAGGAAATATCCTCCGATAACAAAGAGAAAGAAGCTTTCTGAGAAACTTCTTTGTGTTCTGTGAAATCATCTCACAGAGTTACAGCTTTCCCCTCAAGAAGCCTTTCGCTAAGACAGTTCTTGTGGAATAGGCAAAGTGATATTTGGAAGCCCATAAAGGGCTATGGTGAAAAAGGAAATATCCTCAGATGAAATCTGGAAAGAAGCTTTCTGAGAAACTGCTTAGTGTTCTGTTAATTCATCTCACAGTGTTACATGTGTATTTCGTGGATCTCTTTGCTAGCCTTATTTCTGTGGAATCTGAGGACAGATATTTCGGATCCCTTTGAAGACTATAGGGCCAAAGGAAATATCCTCCGATAACAAAGAGAAAGAAGCTTTCTGAGAAACTTCTTTGTGTTCTGGGAAATGATCTCACAGAATTACAGCTTTCCCTTCAAGAAGCCTTTCGCTAAGACAGTTCTTGTGGAATTGGCAAAGTGATATTTGGAAGCCCATAGAGGGCTATGGTGAAAAAGGAAATATCCTCACAGGAAATCTGGAAAGAAGCTTTCTGAGAAACTGCTTAGTGTTCTGCTAATTCATCTCACAGAGTTACATGTGTATTTCGTGGATCTCTTTGCTAGCCTTATTTCTGTGGAATCTGAGAACAGATATTTCGGATCCCTTTGAAGACTATAGGGCCAAAGGAAATATCCTCCGATAACAAAGAGAAAGAAGCTTTCTGAGAAACTTCTCTGTGTTCTGTGAATTCATCTCAAGGAGTTACAGCTTTCCCCTCAAGAACCCTTTCGCTAAGACAGTTCTTGTGGACTTGGCAAAGTGATATTTGGAAGCCCATAGAGGGCTATGGTGAAAAAGGAAATATCGTCAGATGAAATCTGGAAAGAAGCTTTCTGAGAAACTGTTTAGTGTTCTGTTAATTCATCTCACAGAGTTACATGTGTATTTCGTGGATCTCTTTGCTAGCCTTATTTCTGTGGAATCTGAGAACAGATATTTCGGATCCCTTTGAAGACTATAGGGCCAAAGGAAATATCCTCCGATAACAATGAGAAAGAAGCTTTCTGACAAACTTCTTTGTGTTCTGTGAAATGATCTCACAGAGTTACAGCTTTCCCTTCAAGAAGCCTTTCGCTAAGACAGTTCTTGTGGAATTGGCAAAGTGATATTTGGAAGCCCATAGAGGGCTATGGTGAAAAAGGAAATATCCTCACAGGAAATCTGGAAAGAAGCTTTCTGAGAAACTGCTTAGTGTTCTGTTAATTCATCTCACAGAGTTACATGTGTATTTCGTGGATCTCCTTGCTAGCCTTATTTCTGTGGAATCTGAGAACAGATATTTCGGATCCCTTTGATGACTATAGGGCCAAAGGAAATATCCTCCGATAACAAAGAGAAAGATGCTTTCTGACAAACTTCTTTGTGTTCTGTGAAATCATCTCAAGGAGTTACAGCTTTCCCCTCAAGAAGCCTTTCGCTAAGACAGTTCTTGTGGACTTGGCAAAGTGATATTTGGAAGCCCATAGAGATCTATGTTGAAAAAGGAAATATCCTCAGATGAAATCTGGAAAGAAGCTTTCTGAGAAACTGTTTAGGGTTCTGTTAATTCATCTCACAGAGTTACATGTGTATTTCGTGGATCTCTTTGCTAGCCTTATTTCTGTGGAATCTGAGAACAGATATTTCGGATCCCTTTGAAGACTATAGGGCCAAAGGAAATATCCTCCGATAACAAAGAGAAAGAAGCTTTCTGAGAAACTTCTTTGTGTTCTGTGAAATCATCTCACAGAGTTACAGCTTTCCCCTCAAGAAGCCTTTCGCTAAGACAGTTCTTGTGGAATAGGCAAGGGGATATTTGGAAGCCCATAGAGGGCTATGGTGAAAAAGGAAATATCCTCAGATGAAATCTAGAAAGAAACTTTCTGAGAAACTGCTTAGTGTTCTGTTAATTCATCTCACAGAGTTACATGTGTATTTCGTGGATCTCTTTGCTTGCCTTATTTCTGTGGAATCTGAGAACAGATATTTCGGATCCCTTTGAAGACTATAGGGCCAAAGGAAATATCCTCCGATAACAAAGAGAAAGAAGCTTTCTGACAAACTTCTTTGTGTTCTGTGAAATCATCTCAAGGAGTTACAGCTTTCCCCTCAAGAACCCTTTCGCTAAGACAGTTCTTGTGGACTTGGCAAAGTGATATTTGGAATCCCATACAGGGCTATGGTGAAAAAGGAAATATCCTTCGATGAAATCTGGAAAGAAGCTTTCTGAGAAACTGTTTAGTGTTCTGTTAATTCATCTCACAGAGTTACATGTGTATTTCGTGGATCTCTTTGCTAGCCTTATTTCTGTGGAATCTGAGAACAGATATTTCGGATCCCTTTGAAGACTATAGGGCCAAAGGAAATATCCTCCGATAACAAAGAGAAACAAGCTTTCTGAGAAACTTCTTTGTGTTCTGTGAAATCATCTCACAGAGTTACAGCTTTCCGCTCAGGAAGCCTTTCGCTAAGACAGTTCTTGTGGAATAGGCAAAGGGATATTTGGAAGCCCATAGAGGGCTATGGGAAAAAGGAAATATCCTCAGATGAAATCTGGAAAGAAGCTTTCTGAGAAACTGCTTAGTGTTCTGTTAATTCATCTCACAGAGTTACATGTCTATTTCGTGGATCTCTTTGCTAGCCTTATTTCTGTGGAATCTGAGAACAGATATTTCGGATCCCTTTGAAGACTATAGGGCCAAAGGAAATATCCTCCGATAACAAAGAGAAAGAAGCTTTCTGAGAAACTTCTTTGTGTTCTGTGAAATGATCTCACAGAGTTACAGCTTTCCCCTCAAGAAGCCTTTCGCTAAGACAGTTCTTGAGGAATTGGCAAAGTGATATTTGGAAGCCCATAGAGGGCTATGGTGAAAAAGGAAATATCCTCAGATGAAATCTGGAAAGAAGCTTTCTGAGAAACTGCTTAGTGTTCTGTTAATTCATCTCACAGAGTTACATGTGTATTTCGTGGATCTCTTTGCTAGCCTTATTTCTGTGGAATCTGAGAACAGATATTTCGGATCCCATTGATGACTATAGGGCCAAAGGAAATATCCTCCGTTAACAAAGAGAAAGAAGCTTTCTGAGAAACTTCTTTGTGATCTGTGAAATCATCTCAAAGAGTTACAGCTTCCCCCTCAAGAAGCCATTCGCTAAGACAGTTCTTGTGGAATTGGCAAAGTGATATTTGGAAGCCCATAGAGGGCTACGGTGAAAAAGGAAATATCCTCCGATGAAATCTGGAAAGAAGCTTTCTGAGAAACTGCTTAGTGTTCTGTTAATTCATCTCACAGAGTTACATGTGTATTTCGTGGATCTCCTTGCTAGCCTTATTTCTATGGAATCTGAGAACAGATATTTCGGATCCCTTTTATGACTAAGGGCCAAAGGAAATATCCTCCGATAACAAAGAGAAAGAAGCTTTCTGACAAACTTCTTTGTGTTCTGTGAAATCATCTCAAGGAGTTACAGCTTTCCCCTCAAGAACCCTTTCGCTAAGACAGTTCTTGTGGACTTGGCAAAGTGATATTTGGAAGCCCATAGAGGGCTATGGTGAAAAAGGAAATATCCTCAGATGAAATCTGGAAAGAAGCATCTGAGAAACTGTTTAGTGTTCTGTTAATTCATCTCACAAAGTTACATGTGTATTTCGTGGATCTCTTTGCTAGCCTTATTTCTGTGGAATCTGAGAACAGATATTTCGGATCCCTTTGAAGACTATAGGGCCAAAGGAAATATCCTCCGATAACAAAGAGAAAGAAGCTTTCTGAGAAACTTCTTTGTGTTCTGAGAAATCATCTCACAGAGTTACAGCTTTCCCCTCAAGAAGTCTTTCGCTAAGACAGTTCTTGTGGAATAGGCAAAGTGATATTTGGAAGCCCATAGAGGGCTATGGTGAAAAAGGAAATATCCTCAGATGAAATCTGGAAAGAAACTTTCTGAGAAACTGCTTAGTGTTCGGTTCATTCATCTCACAGAGTTACATGTGTATTTCGTGGATCTCTTTGCTAGCCTTATTTCTGTGGAATCTGAGAACAGATATTTCGGATCCCTTTGAAGACTATAGGGCCAAAGGAAATATCATGCCAAAACAAAGAGAAAGAAGCTTTCTGAGAAACTTCTTTGTGTTCTGTGAAATCATCTCATAGAGTTACATCTTTCCCCTCAAGAAGCCTTTCGCTAAGACAGTTCTTGTGGAATTGGCAAAGTGATATTTGGAAGCCCTTAGAGGGCTATGGTGAAAAAGGAAATATCCTCAGATGAAATCTGGAAAGAAGCTTTCTGAGAAACTGCTTAGTGGTCTGTTAATTCATCTCACAGAGTTACATCTGTATTTCGTGGATCTCTTTGCTAGCCTTATTTCTGTGGAATCTGAGGACAGATATTTCGGATCCCTTTGAAGACTATAGGGCCAAAGGAAATATCCTCCGATAACTAAGAGAAAGAAGCTATCTGAGAAACTTTTTTGTGTTCTGTGAAATCATCTCACAGAGTTACAGCTTTCCCCTCAAGAAGCCTTTCCCTAAGACAGTTCTTTTTTAGTAGGCAACGTGATATTTGGAAGCCCATAGTGGGCTATGGTGAAAAAGGAAATATCCTCAGACGAAATCTGGAAAGAAGCTTTGGGAGAAACTGCTTAGTGTTCTGTTAATTCATCTCACAGAGTTACATGTGTATTTCGTGGATCTCTTTGCTAGCCTTATTTCTGTGGAATCTGAGAACAGATATTTCGGATCCCTTTGAAGACTATAGGGCCAAACGAAATATCATGCGAAAACAAAGAGAAAGAAGCTTTCTGAGAAACTTCTTTGTGTTCTGTGAAATCATCTCACAGAGTTACAGCTTTCCCCTCAAGAAGCCTTTCGCTAAGACAGTTCTTGAGGAATTGGCAAAGTGATATTTGGAAGCCCATAGAGGGCTATGGTGAAAAAGGAAATATCCTCAGATGAAATCTGGAAAGAAGCTTTCTGAGAAACTGCTTAGTGTTCTGTTAATTCATCTCACAGAGTTACATGTGTATTTCGTGGATCTCTTTGCTAGCCTTATTTCTGTGGAATCTGAGAACAGATATTTCGGATCCCATTGATGACTATAGGGCCAAAGGAAATATCCTCCGTTAACAAAGAGAAAGAAGCTTTCTGAGAAACTTCTTTGTGATCTGTGAAATCATCTCAAAGAGTTACAGCTTCCCCCTCAAGAAGCCATTCGCTAAGACAGTTCTTGTGGAATTGGCAAAGTGATATTTGGAAGCCCATAGAGGGCTACGGTGAAAAAGGAAATATCCTCCGATGAAATCTGGAAAGAAGCTTTCTGAGAAACTGCTTAGTGTTCTGTTAATTCATCTCACAGAGTTACATGTGTATTTCGTGGATTTCTTTGCTAGCCTTATTTCTGTGGAATCTGAGAACTGATATTTCGGATCCCTTTGAAGACTATAGGGCCAAAAGAAATATCCTCCCATAACAAAGAGAAAGAAGCTTTCTGACAAACATCTTTGTGTTCTGTGAAATCATCTCAAGGAGTTACAGCTTCCCCTCCAGAAGCCATTCGCTAAGACAGTTCTTGTGGAATTGGCAAAGTGATATTTGGAAGCCCATAGAGGTCTATGTTGAAAAAGGAAATATCCTCCCATGAAATCTGGAAAGAAGCTTTCTGAGAAACTTCTTAGTGTTCTGTTAATTCATTTCACAGAGTTACATGTGTATTTCGTGGATCTCTTTGCTAGCCTTATTTCTGAGGAATATGAGAACAGATATTTCGGAACCCTTTGAAGACTACAGGGCCAAAGGAAATATCCTCCGATAACAAAGAGAAAGAAGCTTTCTGAGAAACTTCTTTGTGTTCTGTGAAATCATCTCACAGAGTTACAGCTTTCCCCTCAAGAAGCCTTTCGCTAAGACAGTTCTTGTGGAATTGGCAAAGTGATCCTTGGAAGCCCATAGAGGGCTATGGTGAAAAAGGAAATATCCTCAGATGAAATCTGGAAAGAAGCTTTCCGAGAAACTGCTTAGTGTTCTGTTAATTCATCTCACAGAGTTACATGTGTATTTCGTGGATCTCTTTGCTAGCCTTATTTCTTTGGAATCTGAGAACAGATATTTCGGATCCCCTTGATGACTATAGGGCCAAAGGAAATATCCTCCGATAACAAAGAGAAAGAAGCTTTCTGAGAAACTTCTTTGTGTTCTGTGAAATCATCTCACAGAGTTACAGCTTTCCCCTCAAGAAGCCTTTCGCTAAGACAGTTCTTGTGGAATAGGCAAAGTGATATTTGGAAGCCCATAGAGGGCTATGGTGAAAAAGGAAATATCCTCAGATGAAACCTGGAAAGAAGCTTTCTGAGAAACTGTTTAGTGTTCTGTTATTTCATCTCACAGAGTTACATGTGTATTTCGTGGATCTCTTTGCTAGCCTTATTTCTCTGGAATCTGAGAACAGATATTTCGGATCCCTTTGAAGACTATAGGGCCAAAGGAAATATCCTCCCATAACAAAGAGAAAGAAGCTTTCTGACAAACTTCTTTGTGTTCTGTGAAATCATCTCAAGGAGTTACAGCTTCCCCTCCAGAAGCCTTTCGCTAAGACAGTTCTTGTGGAATTGGCAAAGTGATATTTGGAAGCCCATAGAGGGCTACGGTGAAAAAGGAAATATCCTCATATGAAATCTGGAAAGAAGCTTTCTGAGAAACTGCTTAGTGTTCTGTTAATTCATGTCACAGAGTTACATGTGTATTTCGTGGATCTCTTTGCTAGCCTTATTTCTGTGGAATCTGAGAACAGATATTTCGGAACCCTTTGAAGAATATAGGTCCAAAGGAAATATCATGCCAAAAAAAAAGAGAAAGAAGCTTTCTGAGAAACTTCTTTGTGTTCTGTGAAATCATCTCACAGAGATACAGCTTTCCCCTCTAGAAGCCTTTCGCTAAGACAGTTCTTGTGGAATTGGCAAAGTGATATTTGGAAGCCCATAGAGGGCTATGGTGAAAAAGGAAATATCCTCAGATGAAACCTGGAATGAAGCTTTCTGAGAAACTGCTTAGGGTTCTGTTAATTCATCTCACAGAGTTACATGTGTATTTCGTGGTTCTCTTTGCTAGCCTTATTTCTGTGGAATCTGAGAACAGATATTTCGGATCCCTTTGAAGACTATAGGGCCAAAGGAAATATCCTCCCATAACAAAGAGAAAGAAGCTTTCTGAGAAACTTCTTTGTGTTCTGTGAAATCATCTCAAGGAGTTACAGCTTCCCCTCCAGAAGCCTTTCGCTAAGACAGTTCTTGTGGAATTGGCAAAGTGATATTTGGAAGCCCATAGAGGGCTATGGAGAAAAAGGAAATATCCTCACAGAAAATCTGGAAAGAAGCTTTCTGAGAAACTGCTTAGTGTTCTGTTAATTCATCTCACAGAGTTACATGTGTATTTCGTGGATCTCTTTGCTAGCCTTATTTCTGTGGAATCTGAGAACAGATATTTCGGATCCCTTTGATGACTATAGGGCAAAAGGAAATATCCTCCGATAACAAAGAGAAAGAAGCTTTCTGAGAAACTTCTTTGTGTTCTGTGAAATCATCTCACAGAGATACAGCTTTCCCCTCAAGAAGCCTTTCGCGAATACAGTTCTTGTGGAATTGGCAAAGTGATATTTGGCAGCCCATAGAGGGCTATGGTGAAAAAGGAAATATCCTCAGATGAAATCTGGAAAGAAGCTTTCTGAGAAACTGCTTAGTGTTCTGTTAATTCATCTCACAGAGTTACATGTGTATTTCGTGGATCTCTTTGCTAGCCTTATTTCTGTGGAATCTGAGAACAGATATTTCGGATCCCTTTGAAGACTATAGGGCCAAAGGAAATATCCTCCGATAACAAAGAGAAAGAAGCTTTCTGAGAAACTTCTCTGTGTTCTGTGAATTCATCTCAAGGAGTTACAGCTTTCCCCTCAAGAACCCTTTCGCTAAGACAGGTCTTGTGGACTTGGCAAAGTGATATTTGGAAGCCCATAGAGGGCTATGGTGAAAAAGGAAATATCGTCAGATGAAATCTGGAAAGAAGCTTTCTGAGAAACTGTTTAGTGTTCTGTTAATTCATCTCACTGAGTTACATGTGTATTTCGTGGATCTCTTTGCTAGCCTTATTTCTGTGGAATCTGAGAACAGATATTTCGGATCCCTTTGAAGACTATAGGGCCAAAGGAAATATCCTCCGATAACAAAGAGAAAGAAGCTTTCTGACAAACTTCTTTGTGTTCTGTGAAATGATCTCACAGAGTTACAGCTTTCCCTTCAAGAAGCCTTTCGCTAAGACAGTTCTTGTGGAATTGGCAAAGTGATATTTGGAAGCCCATAGAGGGCTATGGTGAAAAAGGAAATATCCTCACAGGAAATCTGGAAAGAAGCTTTCTGAGAAACTGCTTAGTGTTCTGTTAATTCATCTCACAGAGTTACATGTGTATTTCGTGGATCTCCTTGCTAGCCTTATTTCTGTGGAATCTGAGAACAGATATTTCGGATCCCTTTGATGACTATAGGGCCAAAGGAAATATCCTCCGATAACAAAGAGAAAGAAGCTTTCTGACAAACTTCTTTGTGTTCTGTGAAATCATCTCAAGGAGTTACAGCTTTCCCCTCAAGAACCCTTTCGCTAAGACAGTTCTTGTGGACTTGGCAAAGTGATATTTGGAAGCCCATAGAGAGCTATGTTGAAAAAGGAAATATCCTCAGATGAAATCTGCAAAGAAGCTTTCTGAGAAACTGTTTAGGGTTCTGTTAATTCATCTCACAGAGTTACATGTGTATTTCGTGGATCTCTTTGCTAGCCTTATTTCTGTGGAATCTGAGAACAGATATTTCGGATCCCTTTGAAGACTATAGGGCCAAAGGAAATATCCTCCGATAACAAAGAGAAAGAAGCTTTCTGAGAAACTTCTTTGTGTTCTGTGAAATCATCTCACAGAGTTACAGCTTTCCCCTCAAGAAGCCTTTCGCCAAGACAGTTCTTGTGTAATAGGCAAAGTGATATTTGGAAGCCCATAGAGGGCTATGGTGAAAAAGGAAATATCCTCAGATGAAATCTGGAAAGAAACTTTCTGAGAAACTGCTTAGTGTTCTGTTAATTCATCTCACAGAGTTACATGTGTATTTCGTGGATCTCTTTGCTAGCCTTATTTCTGTGGAATCTGAGAACAGATATTTCGGATCCCTTTGAAGACTATAGGGCCAAAGGAAATATCCTCCGATAACAAAGAGAAAGAAGCTTTCTGACAAACTTCTTTGTGTTCTGTGAAATCATCTCACAGAGTTACAGCTTTCCCCTCAAGAACCCTTTCGCTAAGACAGTTCTTGTGGACTTGGCAAAGTGATATTTGGAAGCCCATACAGGGCTATGGTGAAAAAGGAAATATCCTCAGATGAAATCTGGAAAGAAGCTTTCTGAGAAACTGTTTAGTGTTCTGTTAATTCATCTCACAGAGTTACATGTGTATTTCGTGGATCTCTTTGCTAGCCTTATTTCTGTGGAATCTGAGAACAGATATTTCGGATCCCTTTGAAGACTATAGGGCCAAAGGAAATATCCTCCGATAACAAAGAGAAAGAAGCTTTCTGAGAAACTTCTTTGTGTTCTGTGAAATCATCTCACAGAGTTACAGCTTTCCCCTCAGGAAGCCTTTCGCTAAGACAGTTCTTGTGGAAGAGGCAAAGGGATATTTGGAAGCCCATAGAGGGCTATGGTGAAAAAGGAAATATCCTCACAGGAAATCTGGAAAGAAGCTTTCAGAGAAACTTCTTAGTGTTCTGTTAATTCATCTCACAGAGTTACATGTGTATTTCGTGGATCTCTTTGCTAGCCTTATTTCTGTGGAATCTGAGAACAGATATTTCGGATCCCTTTGAAGACTATAGGGCCAAAGGAAATATCCTCCGATAACAAAGAGAAAGAAGCTTTCTGAGAAACTTCTTTGTGTTCTGTGAAATGATCTCACAGAGTTACAGCTTTCCCTTCAAGAAGCCTTTCGCTAAGACAGTTCTTGTGGAATTGGCAAAGTGATATTTGGAAGCCCATAGAGGGCTATCGTGAAAAAGGAAATATCCTCACAGGAAATCTGGAAAGAAGCTTTCTGAGAAACTGCTTAGTGTTCTGTTAATTCATCTCACAGAGTTACATGTGTATTTCGTGGATCTCCTTGCTAGCCTTATTTCTGTGGAATCTGAGAACAGATATTTCGGATCCCTTTTATGACTATAGGGCCAAAGGAAATATCCTCCGATAACAAAGAGAAAGAAGCTTTCTGACAAACTTCTTTGTGTTCTGTGAAATGATCTCACAGAGTTACAGCTTTCCCCTCAAGAACCCTTTCGCTAAGACAGTTCTTGTGGACTTGGAAAAGTGATATTTGGAAGCCCATAGAGGGCTATGGTGAAAAAGGAAATATCCTCAGATGAAATCTGGAAAGAAGCTTTCTGAGAAACTGTTTAGTGTTCTGTTAATTCATCTCACAGAGTTACATGTGTATTTCGTGGATCTCTTTGCTAGCCTTATTTCTGTGGAATCTGAGAACAGATGTTTCGGAACCCTTTGAAGACTATAGGGCCAAAAGAAATATCATGCCAAAACAAAGAGAAAGAAGCTTTCTGAGAAACTTCTTTGTGTTCTGTGAAATCATCTCATAGAGTTACATCTTTCCCCTCAAGAAGCGTTTCGCTAAGACAGTTCTTGTGGACTTGGCAAAGTGATATTTGGAAGCCCATAGAGGGCTATGGTGAAAAAGGAAATATCCTCAGATGAAATCTGGAAAGAAGCTTTCTGAGAAACTGCTTAGTGGTCTGTTAATTCATCTCACAGAATTACATCTGTATTTCGTGGATCTCTTTGCTAGCCTTATTTCTGTGGAATCTGAGAACAGATATTTCGGATCCCTTTGAAGACTATAGGGCCAAAGGAAATATCCTCCGATAACTAAGAGAAAGAAGCTATCTGAGAAACTTCTTTGTGTTCTGTGAAATCATCTCACAGAGTTACAGCTTTCCCCTCAAGAAGCCTTTCCCTAAGACAGTTCTTTTTTAGTAGGCAACGTGATATTTGGAAGCCCATAGTGGGCTATGGTGAAAAAGGAAATATCCTCAGATGAAATCTGGAAAGAAGCTTTCTGAGAAACTGCTTAGTGTTCTGTTAATTCATCTCACAGAGTTACATGTGTATTTCGTGGATCTCTTTGCTAGCCTTATTTCTGTGGAATCTGAGAACAGATATTTCGGATCCCTTTGAAGACTATAGGGCCAAAGGAAATATCATGCCAAAACAAAGAGAAAGAAGCTTTCTGAGAAACTTCTTTGTGTTCTGTGAAATCATCTCACAGAGTTACAGCTTTCCCCTCAAGAAGCCTTTCGCTAAGACAGTTCTTGAGGAATTGGCAAAGTAATATTTGGAAGCCCATAGAGGTCTATGTTGAAAAAGGAAATATCCTCCGATGAAATCTGGAAAGAAGCTTTCTGAGAAACTGCTTAGTGTTCTGTTAATTCATCTCACAGAGTTACATGTGTATTTCGTGGATTTCTTTGCTAGCCTTATTTCTGTGGAATCTGAGAACAGATATTTCGGATCCCTTTGAAGACTATAGGGCCAAAAGAAATATCCTCCCATAACAAAGAGAAAGAAGCTTTCTGACAAACTTCTTTGTGTTCTGTGAAATCATCTCAAGGAGTTACAGCTTCCCCTCCAGAAGCCTTTCGCTAAGACAATTCTTGTGGAATTGGCAAAGTAATATTTGGAAGCCCATAGAGGTCTATGTTGAAAAAGGAAATATCCTCCCATGAAATCTGGAAAGAAGCTTTCTGAGAAACTTCTTAGTGTTCTGTTAATTCATTTCACAGAGTTACATGTGTATTTCGTGGATCTCTTTGCTAGCCTTATTTCTGAGGAATATGAGAACAGATATTTCGGAACCCTTTGAAGACTACAGGGCCAAAGGAAATATCCTCCGATAACAAAGAGAAAGAAGCTTTCTGAGAAACTTCTTTGTGTTCTGTGAAATCATCTCACAGAATTACAGCTTTCCCCTCAAGAAGCCTTTCGCTAAGACAGTTCTTGTGGAATTGGCAAAGTGATCCTTGGAAGCCCATAGAGGGCTATAGTGAAAAAGGAAATATCCTCAGATGAAATCTGGAAAGAAGCTTTCCGAGAAACTGCTTAGTGTTCTGTTAATTCATCTCACAGAGTTACATGTGTATTTCGTCGATCTCTTTGCTAGCCTTATTTCTTTGGAATCTGAGAACAGATATTTCGGATCCCCTTGATGACTATAGGGCCAAAGGAAATATCCTCCGATAACAAAGAGAAAGAAGCTTTCTGAGAAACTTCTTTGTGTTCTGTGAAATCATCTCACAGAGTTACAGCTTTCCCCTCAAGAAGCCTTTCGCTAAGACAGTTCTTGTGGAATAGGCAAAGTGATATTTGGAAGCCCATAGAGGGCTATGGTGAAAAAGGAAATATCCTCAGATGAAACCTGGAAAGAAGCTTTCTGAGAAACTGCTTAGTGTTCTGTTAATTCATCTCACAGAGTTACATGTGTATTTCGTGGATCTCTTTGCTAGCCTTATTTCTGTGGAATCTGAGAACAGATATTTCAGATCCCTTTGAAGACTATAGGGCCAAAGGAAATATCCTCCCATAACAAAGAGAAAGAAGCTTTCTGACAAACTTCTTTGTGTTCTGTGAAATCATCTCAAGGAGTTACAGCTTCCCCTCCAGAAGCCTTTCGCTAAGACAGTTCTTGTGGAATTGGCAAAGTGATATTTGGAAGCCCATAGAGGGCTATGGTGAAAAAGGAAATATCCTCCAATGAAATCTGGAAAGAACCTTTCTGAGAAACTGCTTAGTGTTCTCTTAATTCATCTCACCGAGTTACATGTGTATTTCGTGGATCTCTTTGCTAGCCTTATTTCTGTGGAATCTGAGAACAGATATTTCGGAACCCTTTGAAGACTATAGGGCCAAAGGAAATATCATGCCAAAAAAAAGAGAAAGAAGCTTTCTGAGAAACTTCTTTGTGTTCTGTGAAATCATCTCACAGAGATACAGCTTTCCCCTCTAGAAGCCTTTCGCTAAGACAGTTCTTGTGGAATTGGCAAAGTGATATTTGGAAGCCCATAGAGGGCTATGGTGAAAAAGGAAATATCCTCAGATGAAATCTGGAAAGAAGCTTTCTGAGAAACTGCTTAGTGTTCTGTTAATTCATCTCACAGAGTTACATGTGTATTTCGTGGATCTCTTTGCTAGCCTTATTTCTGTGGAATCTGAGAACAGATATTTCGGATCCCTTTGAAGACTATAGGGCCAAAGGAAATATCCTCCGATAACAAAGAGAAAGAACCTTTCTGAGAAACTTCTTTGTGTTCTGTGAAATCATCTCACAGAGTTACAGCTTTCCCCTCAAGAACCCTTTAGCTAAGACAGTTCTTGTGGAATAGGCAAAGTGATATTTGGAAGCCCATAGAGGGCTATGGTGAAAAAGGAAATATCCTCAGATGAAATCTGGAAAGAAGCTTTCTGAGAAACTGCTTAGTGTTCTGTTAATTCATCTCACAGAGTTACATGTGTATTTCGTGGATCTCTTTGCTAGCCTTATTTCTGTGGAATCTGAGAACAGATATTTCGGATCCCTTTGAAGACTATAGGGCCAAAGGAAATATCCTCCCATAACAAAGAGAAAGAAGCTTTCTGAGAAACTTCTTTGTGTTCTGTGAAATCATCTCAAGGAGTTACAGCTTCCCCTCCAGAAGCCTTTCGCTAAGACAGTTCTTGTGGAATTGGCAAAGTGATATTTGGAAGCCCATAGAGGGCTATGGTGAAAAAGGAAATATCCTCACAGGAAATCTGGAAAGAAGCTTTCTGAGAAACTGCTTAGTGTTCTGTTAATTCATCTCACAGAGTTACATGTGTATTTCGTGGATCTCTTTGCTAGCCTTATTTCTGTGGAATCTGAGAACAGATATTTCGGATCCCTTTGATGACTATAGGGCAAAAGGAAATATCCTCCGATAACAAAGAGAAAGAAGCTTTCTGAGAAACTTCTTTGTGTTCTGTCAAATCATCTCACAGAGTTACAGCTTTCCCCTCAAGAAGCCTTTCGCGAATACAGTTCTTGTGGAATTGGCAAAATGATATTTGGCAGCCCATAGAGGGCTATGGTGAAAAAGGAAATATCCTCAGATGAAATCTGGAAAGAAGCTTTCTGAGAAAATGCTTAGTGTTCTGTTAATTCATCTCACAGAGCTACATGTGTATTTCGTGGATCTCTTTGCTAGCCTTATTTCTGTGGAATCTGAGAACAGATATTTCGGATCCCTTTGAAGACTATAGGGCCAAAGGAAATATCCTCCGATAACAAAGAGAAAGAAGCTTTCTGAGAAACTTCTTTGTGTTCTGTGAATTCATCTCAAGGAGTTACAGCTTTCCCCTCAAGAAGCCTTTCGCTAAGACAGTTCTTGTGGAATTGGCAAAGTGATATTTGGAAGCCCATAGAGGGCTATGGTGAAAAAGGAAATATCCTCAGATGAAATCTGGAAAGAAGCTTTCTGAGAAACTGCTTAGTGTTCTGTTAATTCATCTCACAGAGTTACATGTGTATTTTGTGGATCTCTTTGCTAGCCTTATTTCTGTGGAATCTGAGAACAGATATTTCGGATCCCTTTGAAGACTATAGGGCCAAAGGAAATATCCTCCGATAACAAAGAGAAAGAAGCTTTCTGAGAAACTTCTTTGTGTTCTGTGAAATCATCTCACAGAGTTACAGCTTTCCCTTCAAGAAGCCTTTCGCTAAGACAGTTCTTGTGGAATTGGCAAAGTGATATTTGGAAGCCCATAGAGGGCTACGGTGAAAAAGGAAATATCCTCACAGGAAATCTGGAAAGAAGCTTTCTGAGAAATTGCTTAGTGTTCTGTTAATTCATCTCACAGAGTTACATGTGTATTTCGTGGATCTCTTTGCTAGCCTTATTTCTGTGGAATCTGAGAACAGATATTTCGGATCCCTCTGAAGACTATAGGGCCAAAGGAAATATCCTCCGATAACAAAGAGAAAGAAGCTTTCTGAGAAACTTCTTTGTGTTCTGTGAAATCATCTCACAGAGATACAGCTTTCCCCTCAAGAAGCCTTTCGCTAAGACAGTTCTTGTGGAATTGGCAAAGTGATATTTGGAAGCCCATAGAGTGCTATGGTGAAAAAGGAAATATCCTCAGATGAAATCTGGAAAGAAGCTTTCTGAGAAACTGCTTAGTGTACTGTTAATTCATCTCACAGAGTTACATGTGTATTTCGTGGATCTCTTTGCTAGCCTTATTTCTGTGGAATCTGAGAACAGATATTTCGGATCCCTTTGAAGACTATAGGGCCAAAGGAAATATCCTCCGATAACAAAGAGAAAGAAGCTTTCTGAGAAACTTCTCCGTGTTCTGTGAATTCATCTCAAGGAGTTACAGCTTTCCCCTCAAGAACCCTTTCGCTAAGACAGTTCTTGTGGACTTGGCAAAGTGATATTTTGAAGCCCATAGAGGGCTACGGTGAAAAAGGAAATATCGTCAGATGAAATCTGGAAAGAAGCTTTCTGAGAAACTGTTTAGTGTTCTGTTAATTCATCTCACAGAGTTACATGTGTATTTCGTGGATCTCTTTCCTAGCCTTATTTCTGTGGAATCTGAGAACAGATATTTCGGATCCCTTTGAAGACTATAGGGCCAAAGGAAATATCCTCCGATAACAAAGAGAAAGAAGCTTTCTGACAAACTTCTTTGTGTTCTGTGAAATCATCTCACAGAGTTACAGCTTTCCCCTCAAGAAGCCTTTCGCTAAGACAGTTCTTGTGGAATAGGCAAAGTGATATTTGGAAGCCCATAGAGGGCTATGGTGAAAAAGGAAATATCCTCAGATGAAATCTGGAAAGAAGCTTTCTGAGAAACTGCTTAGTGTTCTGTTAATTCATCTCACAGAGTTACATGTGTATTTCGTGGATCTCTTTGCTAGCCTTATTTCTGTGGAATCTGAGAACAGATATTTCGGATCCCTTTGAAGTCTATAGGGCCAAAGGAAATATCCTCCGATAACAAAGAGAAAGAAGCTTTCTGAGAAACTTCTTTGTGTTCTGTGAAATGATCTCACAGAGTTACAGCTTTCCCTTCAAGAAGCCTTTCACTAAGACAGTTCTTGTGGAATTGGCAAAGTGATATTTGGAAGCCCATAGAGGGCTATGGTGAAAAAGGAAATATCCTCAGATGAAATCTGGAAAGAAGCTTTCTGAGAAACTGCTTAGTGTTCTGTTAATTCATCTCACAGAGTTACATGTGTATTTCGTGGATCTCTTTGCTAGCCTTATTTCTGTGGAACCTGAGAACAGATATTTCGGATCCCTTTGAAGACTATAGGGCCAAAGGAAATATCCTCCGATAACAAAGAGAAAGAAGCTTTCTAACAAACTTCTTTGTGTTCTGTGAAATCATCTCACAGAGTTACAGCTTTCCCCTCAAGAAGCCTTTCGCTAAGACAGTTCTTGTGGAATTGGCAAAGTGATCCTTGGAAGCCCATAGAGGGCTATGGTGAAAAAGGAAATATCCTCAGATGAAATCCGGAAAGAAGCTTTCTGAGAAACTGCTTAGTGTTCTCTTAATTCATCTCACAGAGTTACATGGGTATTTCGTGGATCTCTTTGCTAGCCTTATTTCTGTGGAATCTGAGAACAGATATTTCGGATCCCGTTGATGACTATAGGGCCAAAGGAAATATCCTCCGATAACAAAGAGAAAGAAGCTTTCTGAGAAACTTCTTTGTGTTCTGTGAAATGATCTCACAGAGTTACAGCTTTCCCCTCAAGAAGCCTTTCGCTAAGACAGTTCTTGTGGAATAGGCAAAGTGATATTTGGAAGCCCATAGAGGGCTATGGTGAAAAAGGAAATATCCTCAGATGAAACCTGGAAAGAATCTTTCCGAGAAACTGCTTAGTGTTCTGTTAATTCATCTCACAGAGTTACATGTGTATTTCGTGGATCTCTTTGCTAGCCTTATTTCTGTGGAATCTGAGAACAGATATTTCGGATCCCTTTGAAGACTATAGGGCCAAAGGAAATATCCTCCCATAACAAAGAGAAAGAAGCTTTCTGACAAACTTCTTTGTGTTCTGTGAAATCATCTCAAGGAGTTACAGCTTCCCCTCCAGAAGCCTTTCGCTAAGACAGTTCTTGTGGAATTGGCAAAGTGATATTTAGAAGCCCATAGAGGCTATGGTGAAAAAGGAAATATCCTCCAATGAAATCTGGAAAGAACATTTCTGAGAAACTGCTTAGTGTTCTCTTAATTCATCTCACAGAGTTACATGGTATTTCGTGGATCTCTTTGCTAGCCTTATTTCTGTGGAATCTGAGAACAGATATTTCGGAACCCTTTGAAGACTATAGGGCCAAAGGAAATATCAAGCCAAAAAAAAGAGAAAGAAGCTTTCTGAGAAACTTCTTTGTGTTCTGTGAAATCATCTCACAGAGATACAGCTTTCCCCTCTAAAAGCCTTTCGCTAAGACAGTTCTTGTGGAATAGGCAAAGTGATATTTGGAAGCCCATAGAGTGCTATGGTGAAAAAGGAAATATCCTCAGATGAAACCTGGAAAGAAGCTTTCTGAGAAACTGCTTAGTGTTCTGTTAATTCATCTCACAGAGTTACATGTGTATTTCGTGGATCTCTTTGCTAGCCTTATTTCTGTGGAATCTGTGAACAGATATTTCGGATCCCTTTGAAGACTATAGGGCCAAAGGAAATATCCTCCCATAACAAAGACAAAGAAGCTTTCTGACAAACTTCTTTGTGTTCTGTGAAATCATCTCAAGGAGTTACAGCTTCCCCTCCAGAAGCCTTTCGCTAAGACAGTTCTTGTGGAATTGGCAAAGTGATATTTGGAAGCCCATAGAGGGCTATGGTGAAAAAGGAAATATCCTCCAATGAAATCTGGAAAGAACCTTTCTGAGAAACTGCTTAGTGTTCTCTTAATTCACCTCACAGAGTTACATGTGTATTTCGTGGATCTCTTTGCTAGCCTTATTTCTGTGGAATCTGAGAACAGATATTTCGGAACCCTTTGAAGACTATAGGGCCAAAGGATATATCATGCCAAAAAAAAGAGAAAGAAGCTTTCTGAGAAACTTCTTTGTGTTCTGTGAAATCATCTCACAGAGATACAGCTTTCCCCTCTAGAAGCCTTTCGCTAAGACAGTTCTTGTGGAATTGGCAAAGTGATATTTGGAAGCCCATAGAGGGCTATGGTGAAAAAGGAAATATCCTCAGATGAAATCTGGAAAGAAGCTTTCTGAGAAACTGCTTAGTGTTCTGTTAATTCATCTCACAGAGTTACATGTGTATTTCGTGGATCTCTTTGCTAGCCTTATTTCTGTGGAATCTGAGAACAGATATTTCGGATCCCTTTGAAGACTATAGGGCCAAAGGAAATATCCTCCGATAACAAAGAGAAAGAAGCTTTCTGAGAAACTTCTCTGTGTTCTGTGAATTCATCTCAAGGAGTTACAGCTTTCCCCTCAAGAACCCTTTCGCTAAGACAGTTCTTGTGGACTTGGCAAAGTGATATTTGGAAGCCCATAGAGGGCTATGGTGAAAAAGGAAATATCGTCAGATGAAATCTGGAAAGAAGCTTTCTGAGAAACTGTTTAGTGTTCTCTTAATTCATCTCACAGAGTTACATGTGTATTTCGTGGATCTCTTTGCTAGCCTTATTTCTGTGGAATCTGAGAACAGATATTTCGGATCCCTTTGAAGACTATAGGGCCAAAGGAAATATCCTCCGATAACAAAGAGAAAGAAGCTTTCTGACAAACTTCTTTGTGTTCTGTGAAATGATCTCACAGAGTTACAGCTTTCCCTTCAAGAAGCCTTTCGCTAAGACAGTTCTTGTGGAATTGGCAAAGTGATATTTGGAAGCCCATAGAGGGCTATGGTGAAAAAGGAAATATCCTCACAGGAAATCTGGAAAGAAGCTTTCTGAGAAACTGCTTAGTGTTCTGTTAATTCATCTCACAGAGTTACATGTGTATTTCGTGGATCTCCTTGCTAGCCTTATTTCTGTGGAATCTGAGAACAGATATTTCGGATCCCTTTGATGACTATAGGGCCAAAGGAAATATCCTCCGATAACAAAGAGAAAGAAGCTTTCTGAGAAACTTCTTTGTGTTCTGTGAAATCATCTCAAGGACTTACAGCTTTCCCCTCAAGAAGCCTTTCGCTAAGACAGTTCTTGTGGAATTGGCAAAGTGATATTTGGAAGCCCATAGAGCGCTATGGTGAAAAAGGAAATATCCTCCGATGAAATCTGGAAAGAAGCTTTCTGAGAAACTGCTTAGTGTTCTGTTAATTCATCTCACAGAGTTACATGTGAATTTCGTGGATCACTTTGCTAGCCTTATTTCTCTTTAATCTGAGAACAGATATTTCGGATCCCTTTGAAAACTATAGGGCCAAAGGACATATCCTCCGATAACAAAGAGAAAGAAGCTTTCTGAGAAACTTCTTTGTGTTCTGTGAAATCATCTCACAGAGTTACAGCTTTCCCCTCAAGAAGCCTTTCGCTAACACAGTTCTTGTGGAATTGGCAAAGTGATATTTGGAAGCACATAGAGCGCTACGGTGAAAAAGGAAATATCCTCAGATGAAATCTGGAAAGAAGCTTTCTGAGAAACTGCTTAGTGTTCTGTTAATTCATCTCACAGAGTTACATGTGTATTTAGTGGATCTGTTTGCTAGCCTTATTTCTGTGGAATCTGAGAACCGATATTTCGTATCCCTCTGAAAACTACAGGGCCAAAGGAAATATCCTCTGATAACAAAGAGAAAGAAGCTTTCTGAGAAACTTCTTTGTGTTCTGTGAAATCATCTCACAGAGTTACAGCTTTCCCCTCAAGAAGCCTTTCGCTAAGACAGTTCTTGTGGAATTGGCAAAGTGATATTTGGCAGCCCTTAGAGGGCTATGGTGAAAAAGGAAATATCCTCAGATGAAATCTGGGAAGAAGCTTTCTGAGAAACTGCTTAGTGTTCTGTTAATTCATCTCACAGAGTTACATGTGTATTTCGTGGATCTCTTTGCTAGCCTTATTTCTGTGGAATCTGAGAAGAGATATTTCGGATCGCTTGGAAGACTATAGGGCCAAAGGAAATATCCTCCCATAACAAAGAGAAAGAAGCTTTCTGAGAAACTTCTTTGTGTTCTGTGAAATCATCTCACAGAGTTACAGCTTTCCCCTCAAGAATCCTTTCGCTAAGACAGTTCTTGTGGAATTGGCAAAGTGATATTTGGAAGCCCATAGAAGGCTATGGTGAAAAAGGAAATATCCTCACAGGAAATCTGGAAAGAAGCTTTCTGAGAAACTGCTTAGTGTTCTGTTAATTCATCTCACAGAGTTACATGTGTATTTCGTGGATCTCTATACTAGCCTTATTTCTGTGGAATCTGAGAACAGATATTTCGGATCCCTTTGAAGACTATAGGGCCAAAGGAAATATCCTGCGATAACAAAGAGAAAGAAGGTTTCTGAGAAACTTCTTTGTGTTATGTGAAATCATCTCACAGAGTTACATCTTTCCCCTCAAGAAGCCTTTCGCTAAGACAGTTCTTGTGGAATAGGCAAAGTGATATTTGGAAGCCCATAGTGGGCTATGGTGAAAAAGGAAATGTCCTCCGATGAAATCTGGAAAGAAGCTTTCTGAGAAACTGCTTAGTGTTCTGTTAATTCATCTCACAGAGTTACATGTGTATTTCGTGGATCTCTTTGCTAGCCTTATTTCTGTGGAATCTGAGAACAGATATTTCGGATCCCATTGATGACTACAGGGCCAAAGGAAATATCCTCCCATAACAAAGAGAAAGAAGCTTTCTGAGAAACTTCTTTTGTTCTGTGAAATCATCTCACAGAGTTACAGCTTTCCCCTCAAGAAGCCTTTCGCTAAGACAGTTCTTGTGGAATTGGCAAAGTGATATTTGGAAGCCCATAGAGGGCTATGGTGAAAAAGGAAATATCCTCCGATGAAATCTGGAAAGAAGGTTTCTGAGAAACTGCTTAGTGTTCTGTTAATTCATCTCAAAGAGTTACATGTGTATTTCTTGGATCTCTTTGCTAGCCTTATTTCTGTGGAATCTGAGAACAGATATTTCGGATCCCTTTGAAAACTATAGGCCAAAGGAAATATCCTCCGATAACAAAGAGAAAGAAGGTTTCTGATGAACTTCTTTGTGTTCTGTGAAATCATCTCACAGAGTTACAGCTTTCCCCTGAAGAAAACTTTCGCTAAGACAGTTCTTGTGGAATAGGCAAAGTGATATTTGGAAGCCCATAGTGGGCTATGGTGATAAAGGAAATATACTCCGATGAAATCTGGAAAGAAGCTTTCTGAGAAACTGCTTAGTGTTCTGTTAATTCATCTCACAGAGTTACATGTGTATTTCGTAGATCTCTTTGCTAGCCTTATTTCTGTGGAATCTGAGAACAGATATTTCGGATCCCATTGATGACTATAGGGCCAAAGGAAATATCCTCCCATAACAAAGAGAAAGAAGCTTTCTGAGAAACTTCTTTGTGTTCTGTGAAATCATCTCACAGAGTTACAGCTTTCCCCTCAAGAAGCCTTTCGCTAAGACAGTTCTTGTGGAATTGGCAAAGTGATATTTGGAAGCCATTAGAGGGCTATGGTGAAAAAGGAAATATCCTCAGATGAAATCTGGAAAGAAGCTTTCTGAGAAACTGCTTAGTGTTCCGTTAATTCATCTCACAGAGTTACAATTGTATTTCGTGGATCTCTTTGCTAGCCTTATTTCTGTGGAATCTGAGAACAGATATTTCGGATCCCATTGATGACTATAGGGCCAAAGGAAATATCCTCCGATAACAAAGAGAAAGAAGCTTTCTGAGAAACTTCTTTGTGTTCTGTGAAATCATCTCACAGAGTTACAGCTTTCCCCTCAAGAAGCCTTTCGCTAATACAGTTCTTGTGGAATTGGCAAAGTGATATTTGGAAGCCCATAGAGGGCTATGGTGAAAAAGGAAATATCCTCCAATGAAATCTGGAAAGAAGCTTTCTGAGAAACTGCTTAGTGTTCTGTTAATTCATCTCACAGAGTTACATGTGTATTTCGTGGATCTCTTTGCTAGCCTTATTTCTGTGGAATCTGAGAACCGATATTTCGGATCCCTTTGAAAACTATAGGGCCAAAGGAAATATCCTCCGATAACAAAGAGAAAGAAGGTTTCTGAGAAACTTCTTCGTGTTCTGTGAAATCATCTCACAGAGTTACAGCTTTCTTCTCAAAAAAACTTTCGCTAAGACAGTTCTTGTGGAATAGACAAAGTGATATTTGGAAGCGTATAGAGGGCTATGGTGAAAAAGGAAAAATCCTCCAATGAAATCTGGAAAGAAGCTTTCTGAGAAACTGCTTAGTGTTCTCTTAATTCATCTCACAGAGTTACATGTGTATTTCGTGGATCTCTTTGCTAGCCTTATTTCTGTGGAATCTGAGAACCGATATTTCGGATCCCTTTGAAGACTGTAGGGCCATAGGAAATATCCTCCGATAACAAAGAGAAAGAAGCTTTCTGAGAAACTTCTTTGTGTTCTGTGAAATCATCTCACAGAGTTACAGCTTTCCCCTCAAGAAGCCTTTCGCTAAGACAGTTCTTGTGGAATTGGCAAAGTGATATTTGGAAGCCCATAGAGGGCTATGGTGGAAAAGGAAATATCCTCAAATGAAATCTGGCAAGAAGCTTTCTGAGAAACTGCTTAGTGTTCTGTTAATTCATCTCACAGAGTTACATGTGTATTTCGTGGATCTCTTTGCTAGCCTTATTTCTGTGGAATCTGAGAACCGATATTTCGGATCCCTTTGAAGACTATAGGGCCAAAGGAAATATCCTCCCATAACAAAGAGAAAGAAGCTTTCTGGGAAACTTCTTTGTGTTCTGTGAAATCATCTCAAGGAGTTAGAGCTTCCCCTCCAGAAGCCTTTTGCTAAGACAGTTCTTGTGGAATTGGCAAAGTGATATTTGGAAGCCCATAGAGAGCTATGGTGAAAAAGGAAATATCCTCACAGGAAATCTGGAAAGAAGCTTTCTGAGAAACTGCTTAGTGTTCTGTTAATTCATCTCACAGAGTTACATGTGTATTTCGTGGATCTCTTTGCTAGCCTTATTTCTGTGGAATCTGAGAACCGATATTTCGGATCCCTTTGAAGACTATAGGGCCAAAGGAAATATCCTGCGATAACAAAGAGAAAGAAGGTTTCTGAGAAACTTCTTTGTGTTCTGTGAAATCATCTCACAGAGTTACAGCTTTCCCCTGAAGAAAACTTTCGCTAAGACAGTTCTTGTGGAATAGGCAAAGTGATATTTGGAAGCCCATAGTGGGCTATGGTGATAAAGGAAATATACTCCGATGAAATCTGGAAAGAAGCTTTCTGAGAAACTGCTTAGTGTTCTGTTAATTCATCTCACAGAGTTACATGTGTATTTCGTAGATCTCTTTGCTAGCCTTATTTCTGTGGAATCTGAGAACAGATATTTCGGATCCCATTGATGACTATAGGGCCAAAGGAAATATCCTCCCATAACAAAAAGAAAGAAGCTTTCTGAGAAACTTCTTTGTGTTCTGTGAAATCATCTCACAGAGTTACAGCTTTCCCCTCAAGAAGCCTTTCGCTAAGACAGTTCTTGTGGAATTGGCAAAGTGATATTTGGAAGCCCTTACAGGGCTATGGTGAAAAAGGAAATATCCTCAGATGAAATCTGGAAAGAAGCTTTCTGAGAAACTGCTTAGTGTTCCGTTAATTCATCTCACAGAGTTACAAGTGTATTTCGTGGATCTCTTTGCTAGCCTTATTTCTGTGGAATCTGAGAACAGATATTTCGGATCCCATTGATGACTATAGGGCCAAAGGAAATATCCTCCGATAACAAAGAGAAAGAAGCTTTCTGAGAAACTTCTTTGTGTTCTGTGAAATCATCTCACAGAGTTACAGCTTTCCCCTCAAGAAGCCTTTCGCTAATACAGTTCTTGTGGAATTGGCAAAGTGATATTTGGAAGCCCATAGAGGGCTATGCTGAAAAAGGAAATATCCTCCAATGAAATCTGGAAAGAAGCTTTCTGAGAAACTGCTTAGTGTTCTGTTAATTCATCTCACAGAGTTACATGTGTATTTCGTGGATCTCTTTGCTAGCCTTATTTCTGTGGAATCTGAGAACCGATATTTCGGATCCCTTTGAAGACTGTAGGGCCATAGGAAATATCCTCCGATAACAAAGAGAAAGAAGCTTTCTGAGAAACTTCTTTGTGTTCTGTGAAATCATCTCACAGAGTTACAGCTTTCCCCTCAAGAAGCCTTTCGCTAAGACAGTTCTTGTGAAATAGGCAAAGTGATATTTGGAAGCCCATAGAGGGCTATGGTGAAAAAGGAAATATCCTCAAATGAAATCTGGCAAGAAGCTTTCTGAGAAACTGCTTAGTGTTCTGTTAATTCATCTCACAGAGTTACATGTGTATTTCGTGGATCTCTTTGCTAGCCTTATTTCTGTGGAATCTGAGAACCGATATTTCGGATCCCTTTGAAGACTATAGGGCCAAAGGAAATATCCTCCCATAACAAAGAGAAAGAAGCTTTCTGGGAAACTTCTTTGTGTTCTGTGAAATCATCTCAAGGAGTTAGAGCTTCCCCTCCAGAAGCCTTTTGCTAAGACAGTTCTTGTGGAATTGGCAAAGTGATATTTGGAAGCCCATAGAGAGCTATGGTGAAAAAGGAAATATCCTCACAGGAAATCTGGAAAGAAGCTTTCTGAGAAACTGCTTAGTGTTCTGTTAATTCATCTCACAGAGTTACATGTGTATTTCGTGGATCTCTTTGCTAGCCTTATTTCTGTGGAATCTGAGAACCGATATTTCGGATCCCTTTGAAGACTATGGGGCCAAAGGAAATATCCTGCGATAACAAAGAGAAAGAAGGTTTCTGAGAAACTTCTTTGTGTTCTGTGAAATCATCTCACAGAGTTACATCTTTCCCCTCAAGAAGCCTTTCGCTAAGACAGTTCTTGTGGAATAGGCAAAGTGATATTTGAAGCCCATAGTGGGCTATGGTGAAAAAGGAAATATCCTCCGATGAAATCTGGAAAGAAGCTTTCTGAGAAACTGCTTAGTGTTCTGTTAATTCATCTCACAGAGTTACATGTGTATGTCGTGGATCTCTTTGCTAGCCTTATTTCTGTGGAATGAGAACAGATATTTCGGATCCCATTGATGACTTCAGGGCCAAAGGAAATATCCTCCCATAACAAAGAGAAAGAAGCTTTCTGAGAAACTTCTTTATGTTCTGTGAAATCATCTCACAGAGTTACAGCTTTCCCCTCAAGAAGCCTTTCGCTAAGACAGTTCTTGTGGAATTGGCAAAGTGATATTTGGAAGCCCATAGAGGGCTATGGTGAAAAAGGAAATATCCTCCGATGAAATCTGGAAAGAAGGTTTCTGAGAAACTGCTTAGTGTTCTGTTAATTCATCTCAAAGAGTTACATGTGTATTTCTTGGAAATCTTTGCTAGCCTTATTTCTGTGGAATCTGAGAACAGATATTTCGGATCCCTTTGAAAACTATAGGCCAAAGGAAATATCCTCCGATAACAAAGAGAAAGAAGGTTTCTGATGAACTTCTTTGTGTTCTGTGAAATCATCTCACAGAGTTACAGCTTTCCCCTGAAGAAAACTTTCGCTAAGACAGTTCTTGTGGAATAGGCAAAGTGATATTTGGAAGCCCATAGTGGGCTATGGTGATAAAGGAAATATACTCCGATGAAATCTGGAAAGAAGCTTTCTGAGAAACTGCTTAGTGTTCTGTTAATTCATCTCACAGAGTTACATGTGTATTTCGTAGATCTCTTTGCTAGCCTTATTTCTGTGGAATCTGAGAACAGATATTTCGGATCCCATTGATGACTATAGGGCCAAAGGAAATATCCTCCCATAACAAAGAGAAAGAAGCTTTCTGAGAAACTTCTTTGTGTTCTGTGAAATCATCTCACAGAGTTACAGCTTTCCCCTCAAGAAGCCTTTCGCTAAGACAGTTCTTGTGGAATTGGCAAAGTGATATTTGGAAGCCCTTAGAGGGCTATGGTGAAAAAGGAAATATCCTCAGATGAAATCTGGAAAGAAGCTTTCTGAGAAACTGCTTAGTGTTCCGTTAATTCATCTCACAGAGTTACAAGTGTATTTCGTGGATCTCTTTGCTAGCCTTATTTCTGTGGAATCTGAGAACAGATATTTCGGATCCCTTTGATGACTATAGGGCCAAAGGAAATATCCTCCGATAACAAAGAGAAAGAATCTTTCTGAGAAACTTCTTTGTGTTCTGTGAAATCATCTCACAGAGTTACAGCTTTCCCCTCAAGAAGCCTTTCGCTAATACAGTTCTTGTGGAATTGGCAAAGTGATATTTGGAAGCCCATGGAGGGCTATGGTGAAAAAGGAAATATCCTCCAATGAAATCTGGAAAGAAGCTTTCTGAGAAACTGCTTAGTGTTCTGTTAATTCATCTCACAGAGTTACATGTGTATTTCGTGGATCTCTTTGCTAGCCTTATTTCTGTGGAATCTGAGAACCGATATTTCGGATCCCTTTGAAAACTATAGGGCCAAAGGAAATATCCTCCGATAACAAAGAGAAAGAAGGTTTCTGAGAAACTTCTTTGTGTTCTGTGAAATCATCTCACAGAGTTACAGCTTTCCTCTCAAAAAAACTTTCGCTAAGACAGTTCTTGTGGAATAGACAAAGTGATATTTGGAAGCGTATAGAGGGCTATGGTGAAAAAGGAAAAATCCTCCGATGAAATCTGGAAAGAAGCTTTCTGAGAAACTGCTTAGTGTTCTGTTAATTCATCTCACAGAGTTACATGTGTATTTCGTGGATCTCTTTGCTAGCCTTATTTCTGTGGAATCTGAGAACCGATATTTCGGATCCCTTTGAAGACTGTAGGGCCATAGGAAATATCCTCCGATAACAAAGAGAAAGAAGCTTTCTGAGAAACTTCTTAGTGTTCTGTGAAATCATCTCACAGAGTTACAGCTTTCCCCTCCAGAAGCCTTTCGCTAAGACAGTTCTTGTGGAATAGGCAAAGTGATATTTGGAAGCCCATAGAGGGCTATGGTGGAAAAGGAAATATCCTCAAATGAAATCTGGCAAGAAGCTTTCTGAGAAACTGCTTAGTGTTCTGTTAATTCATCTCACAGAGTTACATGTGTATTTCGTGGATCTCTTTGCTAGCCTTATTTCTGTGGAATCTGAAAACCGATATTTCGGATCCCTTTGAAGACTATAGGGCCAAAGGAAATATCCTCCCATAACAAAGAGAAAGAAGCTTTCTGGGAAACTTCTTTGTGTTCTGTGAAATCATCTCAAGGAGTTAGAGCTTCCCCTCCAGAAGCCTTTTGCTAAGACAGTTCTTGTGGAATTGGCAAAGTGATATTTGGAAGCCCATAGAGAGCTATGGTGAAAAAGGAAATATCCTCACAGGAAATCTGGAAAGAAGCTTTCTGAGAAACTGCTTAGTGTTCTGTTAATTCATCTCACAGAGTTACATGTGTATTTCGTGGATCTCTTTGCTAGCCTTATTTCTGTGGAATCTGAGAACAGATATTTCGGATCCCTTTGAAGACTATACGGCCAAAGGAAATATCCTCCTATAACAAAGAGAAAGAAGCTTTCTGAGAAACTTCTTTGTGTTCTGTGAAATCATCTCACAGAGTTACAGCTTTCCCCTCAAGAAGCCTTTCGCTAACACAGTTCTTGTGGAATTGGCAAAGTGATATTTGGAACCCATAGAGGGCTACGGTGAAAAAGGAAATATCCTCAGATGAAATCTGGAAAGAAGCTTTCTGAGAAACTGCTTAGTGTTCTGTTAATTCATCTCACAGAGTTACATGTGTATTTCGTGGATCTCTTTGCTAGCCTTATTTCTGTGGAATCTGAGAAGAGATATTTCGGATGCCTCTGAAGACTATAGGGCCAAAGGAAATATCCTCCGATAACAAAGAGAAAGAAGCTTTCTGAGGAACTTCTTTGTGTTCTGTGAAATCATCTCACAGAGTTACAGCTTTCCCCTAAAGAAGCCTTTCGCTAAGACAGTTCTTGTGGAATTGGCAAAGTGATATTTGGAAGCCCATAGAGGGCTATGGTGAAAAAGGAAATATCCTCAGATGAAATCTGGAAAGAAGCTTTCTGAGAAACTGCTTAGTGTTCTGTTAATTCATCTCACAGAGTTACATGTGTATTTCGTGGATCTCTTTGCTAGCCTTATTTCTGTGGTATCTGAGAACAGATATTTCGGATCCCTTTGAAGACTATAGGGCCAAAGGAAATATCCTCCGATAACAAAGAGAAAGAAGCTTTCTGATAAACTTCTTTGTGTTCTGTGAAATCATCTCATAGAGTTACATCTTTCCCCTCAAGAAGCCTTTGGCTAAGACAGTTCTTCTGGAATTGGCAAAGTGATATTTGGAAGCCCATAGAGGGCTATGGTGAAAAAGGAAATATCCTCACAGGAAATCTGGAAAGAAGCTTTCTGAGAAACTGCTTAGTGTTCTGTTAATTCATCTCACAGAGTTACATGTGTATTTCGTGGATCTCTTTGCTAGCCTTATTTCTGTGGTATCTGAGAACAGATATTTCGGATCCCTTTGAAGACTATAGGGCCAAAGGAAATATCCTCCGATAACAAAGAGAAAGAAGCTTTCAGAGAAACTTCTTTGCGTTCTGTGAAATCATCTCACAGAGTTACAGCTTTCCCCTCAAGAAGCCTTTCGCTAAGACAGTTCTTGTGGAATTGGCAAAGTGATATTTGGAAGCCCATAGAGGGCTATGGTGAAAAAGGAAATATCCTCAGATGAAATCTGGAAAGAAGCTTTCTGAGAAACTGCTTAGTGTTCTGTTAATTCATCTCACAGAGTTACATGTGTATTTCGTGGATCTCTTTGCTAGCCTTATTTCTGTGGAATCTGAGAACAGATATTTCGGATCCCTCTGAAGACTATAGGGCCAAAGGAAATATCCTCCGATAACAAACAGAAAGAAGCTTTCTGAGAAACTTCTTTGTGTTCTGTGAAATCATCTCACAGAGTTACAGCTTTCCCCTCAAGAAGCCTTTCGCTAAGACAGTTCTTGTGGAATTGGCAAAGTGATATTTGGAAGCCCATAAAGGGCTATGGTGAAAAAGGAAATATCCTCAGATGAAATCTGGAAAGAAGCTTTCTGAGAAACTGCTTAGTGTTCTGTTAATTCATCTCACAGAGTTACATGTGTATTTCGTAGATCTCTTTGCTAGCCTTATTTCTGTGGAATATGAGAACAGATATTTCGGATCCCTCTGAAGACAATAGGGCCAAAGGAAATATCCTCCGATAACAAAGAGAAAGAAGCTTTCTGAGAAACTTCTTTGTGTTCTGTGAAATCATCTCACAGAGTTACAGCTTTCCCCTCAAGAAGCCTTTCGCTAAGACAGTTCTTGTGGAATAGGCAAAGTGATATTTGGAAGCCCATAGAGGGCTATGGTGAAAAAGGAAATATCCTCAGATGAAATCTGGAAAGAAGCTTTCTGAGAAACTGCTTAGTGTTCTGTTAATTCGTCTCACAGAGTTACATGTGTATTTCGTGGATCTCTTTGCTAGCCTTATTTCTGTGGAATCTGAGAACAGATATTTCGGATCACTTTGAAGACTATAGGGCCAAAGGAAATATCCTCCCATAACAAAGAGAAAGAAGCTTTCTGAGAAACTTATTTGTGTTCTGTGAAGTCATCTCACAGAGTTACAGCTTTCCCCTCAAGAAGCGTTTCGCTAAGACAGTTCTTATTGAATTGGCAAGGTGATATTTGGAAGCCCATTGAGGGCTATGGTGAAAAAGGAAATATCCTCAAATGAAATCTGGAAAGAAGCTTTCTGAGAAACTGCTTAGTGTTCTGTTAATTCATCTCACAGAGTTACATGTGTATTTCGTGGATCTCTTTGCTAACCTTATTTCTGTGGAATCTGAGAACAGATATTTCGGATCCCTTTGAAGAGTATAGGGCCAAAGGAAATATCCTCCCATAACAAAGAGAAAGAAGCTTTCTGAGAAACTTCTTTGTGTTCTGTGAAATCATCTCAAGGAGTTACAGCTTCCCCTCCAGAAGCCTTTCGCTAAGACAGTTCTTGTGGAATTGGCAAAGTGATATTTGGAAGCCCATAGAGCGCTATGGTGAAAAAGGAAATATCCTCCAATTAAATCAGGAAAGAAGCTTTCTGAGAAACTGCTTAGTGTTCTGTTAATTCATCTCACAGAGTTACATGTGTATTTCGTGGATCTCTTTGCTAGCCTTATTTCTGTGGAATCTGAGAACCGATATTTCGGATCCCTTTGAAGACTATACGGCCAAAGGAAATATCCTCCTATAACAAAGAGAAAGAAGCTTTCTGAGAAACTTCTTTGTGTTCTGTGAAATCATCTCACAGAGTTACAGCTTTCCCCTCAAGAAGCCTTTCGCTAAGACAGTTCTTGTGGAATTGGCAAAGTGATATTTTGAAGCCCATAGAGGGCTATGGTGAAAAAGGAAATATCCTCCGATGAAATCTGGAAACAAGCTTTCTGAGAAACTGCTTAGTGTTCTGTTAATTCATCTCACAGAGTTACATGTGTATTTCGTGGATCTCTTTGCTAGCCTTATTTCTGTGGAATCTGAGAACAGATATTTCGGATCCCTTTGAAAACTATAGGGCCAAAGGAAATATCCTCCGATAACAAAGAGAAAGAAGGTTTCTGAGAAACTTCTTTGTGTTCTGTGAAATCATCTCACAGAGTTACAGCTTTCCCCTCTAGAAGCCTTTCGCTAAGACAGTTCTTGTGGAATTGGCAAAGTGATATTTGGAAGCCCATAGAGGGCTATGGTGAAAAAGGAAATATCCTCACAGGAAATCTGGAAAGATGCTTTCTGAGAAACTGCTTAGTGTTCTGTTAATTCATCTCACAGAGTTACATGTGTATTTCGTGGATCTCTTTGCTAGCCTTATTTCTGTGGAATCTGAGAACAGATATTTCGGATCCCTTTGAAGACTATAGGGCCAAAGGAAATATCCTCCCATAACAAAGAGAAAGAAGCTTTCTGAGAAACTTCTTTGTGTTCTTTGAAATCATCTCACAGAGTTACAGCTTTCCCCTCAAGAAGCCTTTCGCTAAGACAGTTCTTGTGGAATTGGCAAAGTGATATTTGGAAGCCCTTAGAGGGCTATGGTGAAAAAGGAAATATCCTCAGATGAAATCTGGAAAGAAGCTTTCTGAGAGACTGCTTAGTGTTCCGTTAATTCATCTCACAGAGTTACATGTGTATTTCGTGGATCTCTTTGCTAGCCTTATTTTTGTGGAATCTGAGAACAGATATTTCAGATCCCCTTGATGACTATAGGGCCAAAGGAAATATCCTCCGATAACAAAGAGAAAGAAGCTTTCTGAGAAACTTCTTTGTGTTCTGTGAAATCATCTCACAGAGTTACAGCTTTCCCCTCAAGAAGCCTTTCGCTAAGACAGTTCTTGTGGAATTGGCAAAGTTATATTTGGAAGCCCATAGAGGGCTATGGTGAAAAAGGAAATATCCTCAGATGAAATCTGGAAAGAAGCTTTCTGAGAAACTGCTTAGTGTTCTGTTAATTCATCTCACAGAGTTACATGTGTATTTCGTGGATCTCTTTGCTAGCCTTATTTCTGTGGAATCTGAGAACCTATATTTCGGATCCCTTTGAAGACTATAGGGCCAAAGGAAATATCCTCCGATAACAAAGAGAAAGAAGCTTTCTGAGAAACTTCTTTGTGTTCTGTGAAATCATCTCACAGAGTTACAGCTTTCCCCTCAAGAAGCCTTTCGCTAAGACAGTTCTTCTGGAATAGGCAAAGTGATATTTGGAAGCCCATAGAGGGCTATGGTGAAAAAGGAAATATCCTCAAAAGAAATCTGGAAATAAGCTTTCTGAGAAACTGCTTAGTGTTCTGTTAATTCATCTCACAGAGTTACATGTGCATTTCATGGATCTCTTTGCTAGCCTTCTTTCTGTGGAATCTGAGAACAGATATTTCGGAACCCTTTGAAGACTACAGGGCCAAAGGAAATATCCTCCCATAACAAAGAGAAAGAAGGTTTCTGAGAAACTTCTTTGTGTTCTGTGAAATCATCTCACAGAGTTACAGCTTTCTCCTCAAGAACCCTTTGGCCAAGACAGTTCTTGTGGAATTGGCAAAGTGATATTTGGAAGCACATAGAGGGCTAAGGTGAAAAAGGAAATATCCTCTGATGAAATCTGGAAAGAAGCTTTCTGAGAAACTGCTTAGTGTTCTGTTAATTCATCTCACAGCGTTACATGTGTATTTCGTCGATCTCTTTGCTAGCCTTATTTCTGTGCAATCTGAGAACAGATATTTCGAATCCCTTTGAAGACTATAGGGCCAAAGGAAATATCCTCCCATAACAAAGAGAAAGAAGCTTTCTGACAAACTTCTTTGTGTTCTGTGAAATCATCTCAAGGAGTTACAGCTTCCCCTCCAGAAGCCTTTCGCTAAGACAGTTCTTGTGGAATTGGCAAAGTGATATTTGGAAGCCCATAGAGGGCTACCGTGAAAAAGGAAATATCCTCCGATGAAATCTGGAAAGAAGCTTTCTGAGAAACTGCTTAGTGTTCTGTTAATTCATCTCACAGAGTTACATGTGTATTTCGTGGATCTCTTTGCTAGCCTTATTTCTGTGGAATCTGAGAACAGATATTTCGGATCTCTCTGAAGACTATAGGGCCAAAGGAAATATCCTCCGATAACAAAGAGAAAGAAGCTTTCTGAGAAACTTCTTTGTGTTCTGTGAAATCATCTCACAGAGATACAGCTTTCCCCTCAAGAAGCCTTTCGTTAAGACAGTTCTTGTGGAATTGGCAAAGTGATATTTGGAAGCCCATAGAGGGCTACGGTGAAAAAGGAAATATCCTCAGATGAAATCTGGAAAGAAGCTTTCTGAGAAACTGCTTAGTGTTCTGTTAATTCATCTCACAGAGTTACATGTGTATTTCGTGGATCTCTTTGCTAGCCTTATTTCTGTGGAATCTGAGAACCGATATTTCGGATCCCTTTGAAGTCTATAGGGCCAAAGGAAATATCCTCCGATAACAAAGAGAAAGAAGCTTTCTGAGAAACTTCTTTGTGTTCTGTGAAATGATCTCACAGAGTTACAGCTTTCCCTTCAAGAAGCCTTTCGCTAAGACAGTTCTTGTGGAATTGGCAAAGTGATATTTGGAAGCCCATAGAGTGCTATGGTGAAAAAGGAGATATCCTCAGATGAAATCTGGAAAGAAGCTTTCTGAGAAACTGCTTAGTGTTCTGTTAATTCATCTCACAGAGTTACATGTGTATTTCGTGGATCTCTTTGCTAGCCTTATTTCTGTGGAACTTGAGAACAGATATTTCGGATCCCTTTGAAGACTATAGGGCCAAAGGAAATATCCTCCGATAACAAAGAGAAAGAAGCTTTCTGAGAAACTTCTTTGTGTTCTGTGAAATCATCTCACAGAGTTACAGCTTTCCCCTCAAGAAGCCTTTCGCTAAGACAGTTCTTGTGGAATTGGCAAAGTGATCCTTGGAAGCCCATAGAGGGCTATGGTGAAAAAGGAAATATCCTCAGATGAAATCTGGAAAGAAGCTTTCTGAGAAACTGCTTAGTGTTCTGTTAATTCATCTCACAGAGTTACATGGGTATTTCGTGGATCTCTTTGCTAGCCTTATTTCTGTGGAATCTGAGAACAGATATTTCGGATCCCTTTGAAGACTAGAGGGCCAAAGGAAATATCCTCCCATAACAAAGAGAAAGAAGCTTTCTGAGAAACTTCTTTGTGTTCTGTGAAATCATCTCAAGGAGTTACAGCTTCCCCTCCAGAAGCCTTTCGCTAAGACAGTTCTTGTGGAATTGGCAAAGTGATATTTGGAAGCCCATGGAGGGCTATGGTGAAAAAGGATATATCCTCCGATGAAATCTGGAAAGAAGCTTTCTGAGAAACTGCTTAGTGTTCTGTTAATTCATCTCACAGAGTTACATGTGTATTTCGTGGATCTCTTTCCTAGCCTTATTTCTGTGGAATCTGAGAACCGATATTTCGGATCCCTTTGAAGACTATACGGCCAAAGGAAATATCCTCCTATAACAAAGAGAAAGAAGCTTTCTGAGAAACTTCTTTGTGTTCTGTGAAATCATCTCACAGAGTTACAGCTTTCCCCTCAAGAAGCCTTTCGCTAAGACAGTTCTTGTGGAATTGGCAAAGTGATATTTGGAAGCCCATAGAGCGCTATGGTGAAAAAGGAAATATCCTCCGATGAAATCTGGAAAGAAGCTTTCTGAGAAACTGCTTAGTGTTCTGTTAATTCATCTCACAGAGTTACATGTGAATTTCGTGGATCACTTTGCTAGCCTTATTTCTCTTTAATCTGAGAACAGATATTTCGGATACCTTTGAAAACTATAGGGCCAAAGGAAATATCCTCCGATAACAAAGAGAAAGAAGCTTTCTGAGAAACTTCTTTGTGTTCTGTGAAATCATCTCACAGAGTTACAGCTTCCCCCTCAAGAAGCCTTTCGCTAAGACAGTTCTTGTGGAATTGGCAAAGTGATATTTGGAAGCACATAGAGCGCTACGGTGAAAAAGGAAATATCCCCAGATGAAATCTGGAAAGAAGCTTTCTGAGAAACTGCTTAGTGTTCTGTTAATTCATCTCACAGAGTTACATGTGTATTTAGTGGATCTGTTTGCTAGCCTTATTTCTGTGGAATCTGAGAACCGATATTTCGGATCCCTCTGAAAACTATAGGGCCAAAGGAAATATCCTCTGATAACAAAGAGAAAGAAGCTTTCTGAGAAACTTCTTTGTGTTCTGTGAAATCATCTCACAGAGTTACAGCTTTCCCCTCAAGAAGCCTTTCGCTAAGACAGTTCTTGTGGAATTGGCAAAGTGATATTTGGAAGCCCATAGAGGGCTATGGTGAAAAAGGAAATATCCTCAGATGAAATCTGGGAAGAAGCTTTCTGAGAAACTGCTTAGTGTTCTGTTAATTCATCTCACAGAGTTACATGTGTATTTCGTGGATCTCTTTGCTAGCCTTATTTCTGTGGAATCTGAGAACAGATATTTCGGATCCCTTTGAAGAGTATAGGGCCAAAGGAAATATCCTCCGATAACAAAGAGAAAGAAGCTTTCTGAGAAACTTCTTTGTGTTCTGCGAAATCATCTCAAAGAGTTACAGCTTTCCCCTCAAGAAGCCTTTCGCTAAGACAGTTCTTGTGGAATAGGCAAAGTGATATTTGGAAGCCCATAGTGGGCTATGGTGAAAAAGGAAATATCCTCAGACGAAATCTGGAAAGAAGCTTTCTGAGAAACTGCTTAGTGTTCTGTTAATTCATCTCACAGAGTTACATGTGTATTTCGTGGATCTCTTTGCTAGCCTTATTTCTGTGGAATCTGAGAACAGATATTTCGGATCCCATTGATGACTATAGGGCCAAAGGAAATATCCTCCCATAACAAAGAGAAAGAAGCTTTCTGAGAAACTTCTTTGTGTTCTGTGAAATCATCTCACAGAGTTACAGCTTTCCCCTCAAGAAGCCTTTCGCTAAGACAGTTCTTGTGGAATTGGCAAAGTGATATTTGGAAGCCCTTACAGGGCTATGGTGAAAAAGGAAATATCCTCAGATGAAATCTGGAAAGAAGCTTTCTGAGAAACTGCTTAGTGTTCCGTTAATTCATCTCACAGAGTTACAAGTGTATTTCGTGGATCTCTTTGCTAGCCTTATTTCTGTGGAATCTGAGAACAGATATTTCGGATCCCATTGATGACTATAGGGCCAAAGGAAATATCCTCCGATAACAAAGAGAAAGAAGCTTTCTGAGAAACTTCTTTGTGTTCTGTGAAATCATCTCACAGAGTTACAGCTTTCCCCTCAAGAAGCCTTTCGCTAATACAGTTCTTGTGGAATTGGCAAAGTGATATTTGGAAGCCCATAGAGGGCTATGCTGAAAAAGGAAATATCCTCCAATGAAATCTGGAAAGAAGCTTTCTGAGAAACTGCTTAGTGTTCTGTTAATTCATCTCACAGAGTTACATGTGTATTTCGTGGATCTCTTTGCTAGCCTTATTTCTGTGGAATCTGAGAACCGATATTTCGGATCCCTTTGAAGACTGTAGGGCCATAGGAAATATCCTCCGATAACAAAGAGAAAGAAGCTTTCTGAGAAACTTCTTTGTGTTCTGTGAAATCATCTCACAGAGTTACAGCTTTCCCCTCAAGAAGCCTTTCGCTAAGACAGTTCTTGTGAAATAGGCAAAGTGATATTTGGAAGCCCATAGAGGGCTATGGTGGAAAAGGAAATATCCTCAAATGAAATCTGGCAAGAAGCTTTCTGAGAAACTGCTTAGTGTTCTGTTAATTCATCTCACAGAGTTACATGTGTATTTCGTGGATCTCTTTGCTAGCCTTATTTCTGTGGAATCTGAGAACCGATATTTCGGATCCCTTTGAAGACTATAGGGCCAAAGGAAATATCCTCCCATAACAAAGAGAAAGAAGCTTTCTGAGAAACTTCTTTGTGTTCTGTGAAGTCATCTCACAGAGTTACAGCTTTCCCCTCAAGAAGCGTTTCGCTAAGACAGTTCTTATTGAATTGGCAAAGTGATATTTGGAAGCCCTTAGAGGGCTATGGTGAAAAAGGAAATATCCTCAGATGAAATCTGGAAAGAAGCTTTCTGAGAAACTGCTTAGTGTTCCGTTAATTCATCTCACAGAGTTACATGTGTATTTCGTGGATCTCTTTGCTAGCCTTATTTCTGTGGAATCTGAGAACAGATATTTCGGATCCCATTGATGACTATAGGGCCAAAGGAAATATCCTCCGATAACAAAGAGAAAGAAGCTTTCTGAGAAACTTCTTTGTGTTCTGTGAAATCATCTCACAGAGTTACAGCTTTCCCCTCAAGAAGCCTTTCGCTAAGACAGTTCTTGTGGAATTGGCAAAGTGATATTTGGAAGCCCATAGAGGGCTATGGTGAAAAAGGAAATATCCTCCAATGAAATCTGGAAATAACCTTTCTGAGAAACTGCTTAGTGTTCTGTTAATTCATCTCACAGAGTTACATGTGTATTTCGTGGATCTCTTTGCTAGCCTTATTTCTGTGGAATCTGAGAACCGATATTTCGGATCCCTTTGAAGACTATAGGGCCAAAGGAAATATCCTCCGATAACAAAGAGAAAGAAGCTTTCTGAGAAACTTCTTTGTGTTCTGTGAAATCATCTCACAGAGTTACACCTTTCCCCTCAAGAAGCCTTTCGCTAAGACAGTTCTTCTGGAATAGGCAAAGTGATATTTGGAAGCCCATAGAGGGCTATGGTGAAAAAGGAAATATCCTCAAATGAAATCTGGAAAGAAGCTTTCTGAGAAACTGCTTAGTGTTCTGTTAATTCATCTCACAGAGTTACATGTGTATTTCGTGGATCTCTTTGCTAACCTTATTTCTGTGGAATCTGAGAACAGATATTTCGGATCCCTTTGAAGAGTATAGGGCCAAAGGAAATATCCTCCCATAACAAAGAGAAAGAAGCTTTCTGAGAAACTTCTTTGTGTTCTGTGAAATCATCTCAAGGAGTTACAGCTTCCCCTCCAGAAGCCTTTCGCTAAGACAGTTCTTGTGGAATTGGCAAAGTGATATTTGGAAGCCCATAGAGCCCTATGGTGAAAAAGGAAATATCCTCCAATTAAATCTGGAAAGAAGCTTTCTGAGAAACTGCTTAGTGTTCTGTTAATTCATCTCACAGAGTTACATGTGTATTTCGTGGATCTCTTTGCTAGCCTTATTTCTGTGGAATCTGAGAACCGATATTTCGGATCCCTTTGAAGACTATACGGCCAAAGGAAATATCCTCCTATAACAAAGAGAAAGAAGCTTTCTGAGAAACTTCTTTGTGTTCTGTGAAATCATCTCACAGAGTTACAGCTTTCCCCTCAAGAAGCCTTTCGCTAAGACAGTTCTTGTGGAATTGTCAAAGTGATATTTGGAAGCCCATAGAGGGCTATGGTGAAAAAGGAAATATCCTCCGATGAAATCTGGAAAGAAGCTTTCTGAGAAACTGCTTAGTGTTCTGTTAATTCATCTCACAGAGTTACATGTGTATTTCGTGGATCTCTTTGCTAGCCTTATTTCTGTGGAATCTGAGAACAGATATTTCGGATCCCTTTGAAAACTATAGGGCCAAAGGAAATATCCTCCGATAACAAAGAGAAAGAAGGTTTCTGAGAAACTTCTTTGTGTTCTGTGAAATCATCTCACACAGTTACAGCTTTCCCCTCAAGAAGCCTTTCGCTAAGACAGTTCTTGTGGAATTGGCAAAGTGATATTTGGAAGCCCATAGAGGGCTATGGTGAAAAAGGAAATATCCTCACAGGAAATCTGGAAAGATGCTTTCTGAGAAACTGCTTAGTGTTCTGTTAATTCATCTCACAGAGTTACATGTGTATTTCGTGGATCTCTTTGCTAGCCTTATTTCTGTGGAATCTGAGAACAGATATTTCGGATCCCTTTGAAGACTATAGGGCCAAAGGAAATATCCTCCCATAACAAAGAGAAAGAAGCTTTCTGAGAAACTTCTTTGTGTTCTGTGAAATCATCTCACAGAGTTACAGCTTTCCCCTCAAGAAGCCTTTCGCTAAGACAGTTCTTGTGGAATTGGCAAAGTGATATTTGGAAGCCCTTAGAGGGCTATGGTGAAAAAGGAAATATCCTCAGATGAAATCTGGAAAGAAGCTTTCTGAGAGACTGCTTAGTGTTCCGTTAATTCATCTCACAGAGTTACATGTGTATTTCGTGGATCTCTTTGCTAGCCTTATTTCTGTGGAATCTGAGAACAGATATTTCGGATCCCATTGATGACTATAGGGCCAAAGGAAATATCCTCCGATAACAAAGAGAAAGAAGGTTTCTGAGAAACTTCTTCGTGTTCTGTGAAATCATCTCACAGAGTTACAGCTTTCCCCTCAAGAAGCCTTTCGCTAAGACAGTTATTGTGGAATTGGCAAAGTGATATTTGGAAGCCCATAGAGGGCTATGGTGTAAAAGGAAATATCCTCAGATGAAATCTGGAAAGAAGCTTTCTGAGAAACTGCTTAGTGTTCTGTTAATTCATCTCACAGAGTTACATGTGTATTTCGTGGATCTCTTTGCTAGCCTTATTTCTGTGGAATCTGAGAACCTATATTTCGGATCCCTTTGAAGACTATAGGGCCAAAGGAAATATCCTCCGATAACAAAGAGAAAGAAGCTTTCTGAGAAACTTCTTTGTGTTCTGTGAAATCATCTCACAGAGTTACAGCTTTCCCCTCAAGAAGCCTTTCGCTAAGACAGTTCCTCTGGATTAGGCAAAGTGATATTTGGAAGCCCATAGAGGGCTATGGTGAAAAAGGAAATATCCTCAAAAGAAATCTGGAAATAAGCTTTCTGAGAAACTGATTAGTGTTCTGTTAATTCATCTCACAGAGTTACATGTGCATTTCATGGATCTCTTTGCTAGCCTTCTTTCTGTGGAATCTGAGAACAGATATTTCGGAACCCTTTGAAGACTACAGGGCCAAAGGAAATATCATGCCAAAAGAAAGAGAAAGAAGCTTTCTGAGAAACTTCTTTGTGTTCTGTGAAATCATCTCACAGAGTTACAGCTTTCCCCTCAAGAAGCCTTTCGCTAACACAGTTCTTGTGGAATTGGCAAAGTGATATTTGGAAGCCCATAGAGGGCTATGGTGAAAAAGGAAATATCCTCAGATGAAATCTGGAAAGAAGCTTTCTGAGAAACTGCTTAGTGTTCTGTTAATTCATCTCACAGAGTTACATATGTATTTCTTGGATCTCTTTGCTAGCATTATTTCTATGGAATTTGAGAACAGATATTTCGGATCCCATTGAAGACTATAGGGCGAAAGGAAATATCCTCCCATAACAAAGAGAAAGAAGGTTTCTGAGAAACTTCTTTGTGTTCTGTGAAATCATCTCACAGAGTTACAGCTTTCTCCTCAAGAACCCTTTGGCCAAGACAGTTCTTGTGGAATTGGCAAAGTGATATTTGGAAGCACATAGAGGGCTAAGGTGAAAAAGGAAATATCCTCTGATGAAATCTGGAAAGAAGCTTTCTGAGAAACTGCTTAGTGTTCTGTTAATTCATCTCACAGCGTTACATGTGTATTTCGTCGATCTCTTTGCTAGCCTTATTTCTGTGCAATCTGAGAACAGATATTTCGAATCCCTTTGAAGACTATACGGCCAAAGGAAATATCCTCCCATAACAAAGAGAAAGAAGCTTTCTGACAAACTTCTTTGTGTTCTGTGAAATCATCTCAAGGAGTTAGAGCTTCCCCTCCAGAAGCCTTTGGCTAAGACAGTTCTTGTGGAATTGGCAAAGTGATATTTGGAAGCCCATAGAGGGCTACCGTGAAAAAGGAAATATCCTCCGATGAAATCTGGAAAGAAGCTTTCTGAGAAACTGCTTAGTGTTCTGTTAATTCATCTCACAGAGTTACATGTGTATTTCGTGGATCTCTTTGCTAGCCTTATTTCTGTGGAATCTGAAAACCGATATTTCGGATCCCTTTGAAGACTATAGGGCCAAAGGAAATATCCAGAGATAACAAAGAGAAAGAAGCTTTCTGAGAAACTTCTTTGTGTTCTGTGAAATCATCTCACAGAGTTACAGCTTTCCCCTCAAGAAGCCTTTCGCTAAGACAGTTCTTGTGGAATAGGCAAAGTGATATTTGGAAGCCCATAGAGGGCTATGGTGAAAAAGGAAATATCCTCAGATGAAATCTGGAAAGAAGCTTTCTGAGAAACTGCTTAGTGTTCTGTTAATTCATCTCACAGAGTTACATGTGTATTTCGTGGATCTCTTTGCTAGCCTTATTTCTGTGGAATCTGAGAACAGATATTTCGGATCCCTTTGAAGACTATAGGGCCAAAGGAAATATCCTCCGATAACAAAGAGAAAGAAGCTTTCTGAGAAACTTCTTTGTGTTCTGTGAAATCATCTCACAGAGTTACAGCTTTCCCCTCAAGAAGCCTTTCGCTAAGACAGTTCTTGTGGAATAGGCAAAGTGATATTTGGAAGCCCATAGAGGGCTAAGGTGAAAAAGGAAATATCCTCAGATGAAATCTGGAAAGAAGCTTTCTGAGAAACTGCTTAGTGTTCTGTTAATTCATCTCACAGAGTTACATGTGTATTTCGTGGATCTCTTTGGTAGCCTTATTTCTGTGGAATCTGAGAACAGATATTTCGGATCCCTTTGAAGACTATAGGGCCAAAGGAAATATCCTCCCATAACAAAGAGAAAGAAGCTTTCTGAGAAACTTCTTTGTGTTCTGTGAAATCATCTCACAGAGTTACAGCTTTCCCCTCAAGAAGCCTTTCGCTAAGACAGTTCTTGTGGAATTGGCAAAGTGATATTTGGAAGCCCATAGAGGGCTATGGTGAAAAAGGAAATAATCTCACAGGAAATCTAGAAAGAAGCTTTCTGAGAAACTGCTTAGTGTTCTGTTAATTCATCTCACAGAGTTACATGTGTATTTCGTGGATCTCTTTGCTAGCCTTATTTCTGTGGAATCTGAGAATAGGTATTTCGGATCCCATTGATGACTATAGGGCCATAGGAAATATCCTCCGATAACAAAGAGAAAGAAGCTTTCTGAGAAATTTCTTTGTGTTCTGTGAAATCATCTCACAGAGTTACAGCTTTCCCCTCAAGAAGCCTTTCGCTAAGACAGTTCTTGTGGAATTGGCAAAGTGATATTTGGAAGCACATAGAGGGTTATGGTGAAAAAGGAAATATCCTCAGATGAAATCTGGAAAGAAGCTTTCTGAGAAACTGCTTAGTGTTCTGTTAATTCATCTCACAGAGTTACATGTGTATTTCGTGGATCTCTTTGCTAACCTTATTTCTGTGGTATCTGAGAACAGATATTTCGGATCCCTCTGAAGACTATAGGGCCAAAGGTAATATCCTCCGATAACAAAGAGAAAGAAGCTTTCTGAGAAACTTCTTTGTGTTCTGTGAAATCATCTCACAGAGTTACAGCTTTCCCCTCAAGAAGCCTTTCGCTAAGACAGTTCTTGTGGAATAGGCAAAGTGATATTTGGAAGCCCATAGAGGGCTATGGTGAAAAAGGAAATATCCTCAGATGAAATCTGGAAAGAAGCTTTCTGAGAAACTGCTTAGTGTTCTGTTAATTCATCTCACAGAGTTACATGTGTATTTCGTGGATCTCTTTGCTAGCCTTATTTCTGTGGAATCTGAGAACAGATATTCGTATCCCTTTGAAGACTATAGGGCCAAAGGAAATATCCTCCGATAACAAAGAGAAAGAAGCTTTCTGAGAAACTTCTTTGTGTTCTGTGAAATCATCTCACAGAGTTACAGCTCTCCCCTCAAGAAGCCTATCGCTAAGACAGTTCTTGTGGAATTGGCAAAGTGATATTTGGAAGCCCTTATAGGGCTATGGTGAAAAAGGAAATATCCTCAGATGAAATCTGGAAAGAAGCTTTCTGAGAAACTGCTTAGTGTTCTGTTAATTCATCTCACAGAGTTACGTGTGTATTTCATGGATCTCTTTGCGAGCCTTATTTCTGTGGAATCTGAGAACAGATATTTCGGAACCCTTTGTAGACTATAGGGCCAAAGGAAATATCATGCCAAAAGAAAGAGAAAGAAGCTTTCTGAGAAACTTCTTTGTGTTCTGTGAAATCATCTCACAGAGTTACAGCTTTCCCCTCAAGAAGCCTTTCGCTAACACAGTTCTTGTGGAATTGGCAAAGTGATATTTTGAAGCCCATAGAGGGCTATGGTGAAAAAGGAAATATCCTCAGATGAAATCTGGAAAGAAGCTTTCTGAGAAACTGCTTAGTGTTCTGTTAATTCATCTCACAGAGTTACATCTGTATTTCGTGGATCTCTTTGCTAGCATTATTTCTGTGGAATCTGAGAACAGATATTTCGGATCCCTTTGAAGAGTATAGGGCGAAAGGAAATATCCTCCCATAACAAAGAGAAAGAAGGTTTCTGAGAAACTTCTTTGTGTTCTGTGAAATCATCTCACAGAGTTACAGCTTTCTCCTGAAGAACCCTTTGGCTAAGACAGTTCTTGTGGAATTGGCAAAGTGATATTTGGTAGCACATAGAGGGCTAGGGTGAAAAAGGAAATATCCTCTGATGAAATCTGGAAAGAAGCTTTCTGAGAAACTGCTTAGTGTTCTGTTAATTCATCTCACAGAGTTACATGTGTATTTCGTTGATCTCTTTGCTAGCCTTATTTCTGTGGAATCTGAATACAGATATTTCGAATCCCTTTGAAGACTATAGGGCCAAAGGAAATATCCTCCCATAACAAGGAGAAATAAGCTTTCTGACAAACTTCTTTGTGTTCTGTGAAATCATCTTAAGGAGTTAGAGCTTCCCCTCCAGAAGCCTTTGGCTAAGACAGTTCTTGTGGAATTGGCAAAGTGATATTTGGAAGCCCTTATAGGGCTATGGTGAAAAAGGAAATATCCTCAGATAAAATCTGGGAAGAAGCTTTCTGAGAAACTGCTTAGAGTTCTGTTAATTCATCTCACAGACTTACATGTGTATTTCATGGATCTCTTTGCGAGCCTTATTTCTGTGGAATCTGAGAACAGATATTTCGGAACCCTTTGAAGACTATAGGGCCAAAGGAAATATCATGCAAAAGAAAGAGAAAGAAGCTTTCTGAGAAACTTCTTTGTGTTCTGTGAAATCATCTCACAGAGTTACAGCTCTCCCCTCAGAAGCCTATCGCTAAGACAGTTCTTGTGGAATTGGCAAAGTGATATTTGGAAGCCCTTATAGGGCTATGGTGAAAAAGGAAATATCCTCAGATGAAATCTGGAAAGAAGCTTTCTGAGAAACTGCTTAGTGTTCTGTTAATTCATCTCACAGAGTTACATGTGTATTTCATGGATCTCTTTGCGAGCCTTATTTCTGTGGAATCTGAGAACAGATATTTCGGAACCCTTTGAAGACTATAGGGCCAAAGGAAATATCATGCCAAAAGAAAGAGAAAGAAGCTTTCTGAGAAACTTCTTTGTGTTCTGTGAAATCATCTCACAGAGTTACAGCTTTCCCCTCAAGAAGCCTTTCGCTAACACAGTTCTTGTGGAATTGGCAAAGTGATACTTGGAAGCCCATAGAGGGCTATGGTGAAAAAGGAAATATCCTCAGATGAAATCTGGAAAGAAGCTTTCTGAGAAACTGCTTAGTGTTCTGTTAATTCATCTCACAGAGTTACATCTGTATTTCGTGGATCTCTTTGCTAGCATTATTTCTGTGGAATCTGAGAACAGATATTTCGGATCCCATTGAAGACTACAGGGCGAAAGGAAATATCCTCCCATAACAAAGAGAAAGAAGGTTTCTGAGAAACTTCTTTGTGTTCTGTGAAATCATCTCACAGAGTTACAGCTTTCCCCTCAAGAACCCTTTCGCTAAGACAGTTCTTGTGGAATTGGCAAAGTGATATTTGGAAGCAGATAGAGGGCTAAGGTGAAAAAGAAAATATCCTCTGATGAAATCTGGAAAGAAGCTTTCTGAGAAACTGCTTAGTGTTCTGTTAATTCATCTCACAGAGTTACATGTCTATTTCGTGGATCTCTTTGCTAGCCTTATTTCTGTGGAATCTGAGAACAGATATTTCGAATCCCTTTGAAGACTATAGGGCCAAAGGAAATATCCTCCCATAACAATGAGAAAGAAGCTTTCTGACAAACTTCTTTGTGTTCTGTGAAATCATCTCAAGGAGTTAGAGCTTCCCCTCCAGAAGCTTTTGGCTAAGACAGTTCTTGTGGAATTGGCAAAGTGATATTTGGAAGCCCATAGAGGGCTACCGTGAAAAAGGAAATATCCTCCGATGAAATCTGGAAAGAAGCTTTCTGAGAAACTGATTAGTGTTCTGTTAATTCGTCTCACAGAGTTACATGTGTATTTCGTGGATCTCTTTGCTAGCCTTATTTCTGTGGAATCTGAAAACCGATATTTCGGATCCCTTTGAAGACTATAGGGCCAAAGGAAATATCCTCCCATAACAAAGAGAAAGAAGCTTTCTGAGAAACTTCTTTGTGTTCTGTGAAATCATCTCACAGAGTTACAGCTTTCCCCTCAAGAAGCCTTTCGCTAAGACAGTTCTTCTGGAATTGGCAAAGTGATATTTGGAAGCCCATAGAGGGCTATGGTGAAAAAGGAAATATCCTCAGATGAAATCTGGAAAGAAGCTTTCTGAGAAACTGCTTAGTGTTCTCTTAATTCATCTCACAGAGTTACATGTGTATTTCGTGGATCTCTTTGCTAGCCTTATTTCTGTGTAATCTGAGAACAGATATTTCGGAACCCGTTGATGACTATTGGGCCAAAGGAAATTTCCTCCGATAACAAAGAGAAAGAAGCTTTCTGAGAAATTTATTTGTGTTCTGTGAAATCATCTCACAGAGTTACAGCTTTCCCCTCAAGAAGCCTTTCGCTAAGACAGTTCTTGTGGAATTGGCAAGGTGATATTTGGAAGCACATAGAGGGCTATGGTGAAAAAGGAAATATCCTCAGATGAAATCTGGAAAGAAGCTTTCTGAGAAACTGCTTAGTGTTCTGTTAATTCATCTCACAAAGTTACATGTGTATTTCGTGGATCTCTTTGCTAGCCTTATTTCTGTGGAATCTGAGAACAGATATTTCGGATCTCTCTGAAGACTTTAGGGCCAAAGGAAATATCCTCCGATAACAAAGAGAAAGAAGCTTTCTGAGAAACTTCTTTGTGTTCTGTGAAATCATCTCACAGAGTTACAGCTTTCCCCTCAAGAAGCCTTTCGCTAATACAGTTCTTGTGGAATTGGCAGAGTGATATTTGGAAGCCCATAGAGGGCTATGCTGAAAAAGGAAATATCCTCCAATGAAATCTGGAAAGAAGCTTTCTGAGAAACTGCTTAGTGTTCTGTTAATTCATCTCACAGAGTTACATGTGTATTTCGTGGATCTCTTTGCTAGCCTTATTTCTGTGGAATCTGAGAACCGATATTTCGGATCCCTTTGAAGACTGTAGGGCCATAGGAAATATCCTCCGATAACAAAGAGAAAGAAGCTTTCTGAGAAACTTCTTTGTGTTCTGTGAAATCATCTCACAGAGTTACAGCTTTCCCCTCAAGAAGCCTTTCGCTAAGACAGTTCTTGTGAAATAGGCAAAGTGATATTTGGAAGCCCATAGAGGGCTATGGTGGAAAAGGAAATATCCTCAAATGAAATCTGGCAAGAAGCTTTCTGAGAAACTGCTTAGTGTTCTGTTAATTCATCTCACAGAGTTACATGTGTATTTCGTGGATCTCTTTGCTAGCCTTATTTCTGTGGAATCTGAGAAGCGATATTTCGGATCCCTTTGAAGACTATAGGGCCAAAGGAAATATCCTCCCATAACAAAGAGAAAGAAGCTTTCTGAGAAACTTCTTTGTGTTCTGTGAAGTCATCTCACAGAGTTACAGCTTTCCCCTCAAGAAGCGTTTCGCTAAGACAGTTCTTATTGAATTGGCAAAGTGATATTTGGAAGCCCTTAGAGGGCTATGGTGAAAAAGGAAATATCCTCAGATGAAATCTGGAAAGAAGCTTTCTGAGAAACTGCTTAGTGTTCCGTTAATTCATCTCACAGAGTTACATGTGTATTTCGTGGATCTCTTTGCTAGCCTTATTTCTGTGGAATCTGAGAACAGATATTTCGGATCCCATTGATGACTATAGGGCCAAAGGAAATATCCTCCGATAACAAAGAGAAAGAAGCTTTCTGAGAAACTTCTTTGTGTTCTGTGAAATCATCTCACAGAGTTACAGCTTTCCCCTCAAGAAGCCTTTCGCTAAGACAGTTCTTGTGGAATTGGCAAAGTGATATTTGGAAGCCCATAGAGGGCTATGGTGAAAAAGGAAATATCCTCCAATGAAATCTGGAAATAACCTTTCTGAGAAACTGCTTAGTGTTCTGTTAATTCATCTCACAGAGTTACATGTGTATTTCGTGGATCTCTTTGCTAGCCTTATTTCTGTGGAATCTGAGAACCGATATTTCGGATCCCTTTGAAGACTATAGGGCCAAAGGAAATATCCTCCGATAACAAAGAGAAAGAAGCTTTCTGAGAAACTTCTTTGTGTTCTGTGAAATCATCTCACAGAGTTACACCTTTCCCCTCAAGAAGCCTTTCGCTAAGACAGTTCTTCTGGAATAGGCAAAGTGATATTTGGAAGCCCATAGAGGGCTATGGTGAAAAAGGAAATATCCTCAAATGAAATCTGGAAAGAAGCTTTCTGAGAAACTGCTTAGTGTTCTGTTAATTCATCTCACAGAGTTACATGTGTATTTCGTGGATCTCTTTGCTAGCCTTATTTCTGTGGAATCTGAGAACAGATATTTCGGATCCCTTTGAAGAGTATAGGGCCAAAGGAAATATCCTCCCATAACAAAGAGAAAGAAGCTTTCTGAGAAACTTCTTTGTGTTCTGTGAAATCATCTCAAGGAGTTACAGCTTCCCCTCCAGAAGCCTTTCGCTAAGACAGTTCTTGTGGAATTGGCAAAGTGATATTTGGAAGCCCATAGAGCGCTATGGTGAAAAAGGAAATATCCTCCAATTAAATCTGGAAAGAAGCTTTCTGAGAAACTGCTTAGTGTTCTGTTAATTCATCTCACAGAGTTACATGTGTATTTCGTGGATCTCTTTGCTAGCCTTATTTCTGTGGAATCTGAGAACCGATATTTCGGATCCCTTTGAAGACTATACGGCCAAAGGAAATATCCTCCTATAACAAAGAGAAAGAAGCTTTCTGAGAAACTTCTTTGTGTTCTGTGAAATCATCTCACAGAGTTACAGCTTTCCCCTCAAGAAGCCTTTCGCTAAGACAGTTCTTGTGGAATTGTCAAAGTGATATTTGGAAGCCCATAGAGGGCTATGGTGAAAAAGGAAATATCCTCAGATGAAATCTGGAAAGAAGCTTTCTGAGAAACTGCTTAGTGTTCTGTTAATTCATCTCACAGAGTTACATGTGTATTTCGTGGATCTCTTTGCTAGCCTTATTTCTGTGGAATCTGAGAACAGATATTTCGGATCCCTTTGAAAACTATAGGGCCAAAGGAAATATCCTCCGATAACAAAGAGAAAGAAGGTTTCTGAGAAACTTCTTTGTGTTCTGTGAAATCATCTCACAGAGTTACAGCTTTCCCCTCAAGAAGCCTTTCGCTAAGACAGTTCTTGTGGAATTGGCAAAGTGATATTTGGAAGCCCATAGAGGGCTATGGTGAAAAAGGAAATATCCTCACAGGAAATCTGGAAAGATGCTTTCTGAGAAACTGCTTAGTGTTCTGTTAATTCATCTCACAGAGTTACATGTGTATTTCGTGGATCTCTTTGCTAGCCTTATTTCTGTGGAATCTGAGAACAGATATTTCGGATCCCTTTGAAGACTATAGGGCCAAAGGAAATATCCTCCCATAACAAAGAGAAAGAAGCTTTCTGAGAAACTTCTTTGTGTTCTGTGAAATCATCTCACAGAGTTACAGCTTTCCCCTCAAGAAGCCTTTCGCTAAGACAGTTCTTGTGGAATTGGCAAAGTGATATTTGGAAGCCCTTAGAGGGCTATGGTGAAAAAGGAAATATCCTCAGATGAAATCTGGAAAGAAGCTTTCTGAGAGACTGCTTAGTGTTCCGTTAATTCATCTCACAGAGTTACATGTGTATTTCGTGGATCTCTTTGCTAGCCTTATTTCTGTGGAATCTGAGAACAGATATTTCGGATCCCATTGATGACTATAGGGCCAAAGGAAATATCCTCCGATAACAAAGAGAAAGAAGCTTTCTGAGAAACTTCTTTGTGTTCTGTGAAATCATCTCACAGAGTTACAGCTTTCCCCTCAAGAAGCCTTTCGCTAAGACAGTTATTGTGGAATTGGCAAAGTGATATTTGGAAGCCCATAGAGGGCTATGGTGAAAAAGGAAATATCCTCAGATGAAATCTGGAAAGAAGCTTTCTGAGAAACTGCTTAGTGTTCTGTTAATTCATCTCACAGAGTTACATGTGTATTTCGTGGATCTCTTTGCTAGCCTTATTTCTGTGGAATCTGAGAACCTATATTTCGGATCCCTTTGAAGACTATAGGGCCAAAGGAAATATCCTCCGATAACAAAGAGAAAGAAGCTTTCTGAGAAACTTCTTTGTGTTCTGTGAAATCATCTCACAGAGTTACAGCTTTCCCCTCAAGAAGCCTTTCGCTAAGACAGTTCCTCTGGAATAGGCAAAGTGATATTTGGAAGCCCATAGAGGGCTATGGTGAAAAAGGAAATATCCTCAAAAGAAATCTGGAAATAAGCTTTCTGAGAAACTGATTAGTGTTCTGTTAATTCATCTCACAGAGTTACATGTGCATTTCATGGATCTCTTTGCTAGCCTTCTTTCTGTGGAATCTGAGAACAGATATTTCGGAACCCTTTGAAGACTACAGGGCCAAAGGAAATATCATGCCAAAAGAAAGAGAAAGAAGCTTTCTGAGAAACTTCTTTGTGTTCTGTGAAATCATCTCACAGAGTTACAGCTTTCCCCTCAAGAAGCCTTTCGCTAACACAGTTCTTGTGGAATTGGCAAAGTGATATTTGGAAGCCCATAGAGGGCTATGGTGAAAAAGGAAATATCCTCAGATGAAATCTGGAAAGAAGCTTTCTGAGAAACTGCTTAGTGTTCTGTTAATTCATCTCACAGAGTTACATATGTATTTCTTGGATCTCTTTGCTAGCATTATTTCTATGGAATTTGAGAACAGATATTTCGGATCCCATTGAAGACTATAGGGCGAAAGGAAATATCCTCCCATAACAAAGAGAAAGAAGGTTTCTGAGAAACTTCTTTGTGTTCTGTGAAATCATCTCACAGAGTTACAGCTTTCTCCTCAAGAACCCTTTGGCCAAGACAGTTCTTGTGGAATTGGCAAAGTGATATTTGGAAGCACATAGAGGGCTAAGGTGAAAAAGGAAATATCCTCTGATGAAATCTGGAAAGAAGCTTTCTGAGAAACTGCTTAGTGTTCTGTTAATTCATCTCACAGCGTTACATGTGCATTTCGTCGATCTCTTTGCTAGCCTTATTTCTGTGCAATCTGAGAACAGATATTTCGAATCCCTTTGAAGACTATACGGCCAAAGGAAATATCCTCCCATAACAAAGAGAAAGAAGCTTTCTGACAAACTTCTTTGTGTTCTGTGAAATCATCTCAAGGAGTTAGAGCTTCCCCTCCAGAAGCCTTTGGCTAAGACAGTTCTTGTGGAATTGGCAAAGTGATATTTGGAAGCCCATAGAGGGCTACCGTGAAAAAGGAAATATCCTCCGATGAAATCTGGAAAGAAGCTTTCTGAGAAACTGCTTAGTGTTCTGTTAATTCATCTCACAGAGTTACATGTGTATTTCGTGGATCTCTTTGCTAGCCTTATTTCTGTGGAATCTGAAAACCGATATTTCGGATCCCTTTGAAGACTATAGGGCCAAAGGAAATATCCACAGATAACAAAGAGAAAGAAGCTTTCTGAGAAACTTCTTTGTGTTCTGTGAAATCATCTCACAGAGTTACAGCTTTCCCCTCAAGAAGCCTTTCGCTAAGACAGTTCTTGTGGAATAGGCAAAGTGATATTTGGAAGCCCATAGAGGGCTATGGTGAAAAAGGAAATATCCTCAGATGAAATCTGGAAAGAAGCTTTCTGAGAAACTGCTTAGTGTTCTGTTAATTCATCTCACAGAGTTACATGTGTATTTCGTGGATCTCTTTGCTAGCCTTATTTCTGTGGAATCTGAGAACAGATATTTCGGATCCCTTTGAAGACTCTAGGGCCAAAGGAAATATCCTCCGATAACAAAGAGAAAGAAGCTTTCTGAGAAACTTCTTTGTGTTCTGTGAAATCATCTCACAGAGTTACAGCTTTCCCCTCAAGAAGCCTTTCGCTAAGACAGTTCTTGTGGAATAGGCAAAGTGATATTTGGAAGCCCATAGAGGGCTAAGGTGAAAAAGGAAATATCCTCAGATGAAATCTGGAAAGAAGCTTTCTGAGAAACTGCTTAGTGTTCTGTTAATTCATCTCACAGAGTTACATGTGTATTTCGTGGATCTCTTTGGTAGCCTTATTTCTGTGGAATCTGAGAACAGATATTTCGGATCCCTTTGAAGACTATAGGGCCAAAGGAAATATCCTCCCATAACAAAGAGAAAGAAGCTTTCTGAGAAACTTCTTTGTGTTCTGTGAAATCATCTCACAGAGTTACAGCTTTCCCCTCAAGAAGCCTTTCGCTAAGACAGTTCTTGTGGAATTGGCAAAGTGATATTTGGAAGCCCATAGAGGGCTATGGTGAAAAAGGAAATAATCTCACAGGAAATCTAGAAAGAAGCTTTCTGAGAAACTGCTTAGTGTTCTGTTAATTCATCTCACAGAGTTACATGTGTATTTCGTGGATCTCTTTGCTAGCCTTATTTCTGTGGAATCTGAGAATAGATATTTCGGATCCCATTGATGACTATAGGGCCATAGGAAATATCCTCCGATAACAAAGAGAAAGAAGCTTTCTGAGAAATTTCTTTGTGTTCTGTGAAATCATCTCACAGAGTTACAGCTTTCCCCTCAAGAAGCCTTTCGCTAAGACAGTTCTTGTGGAATTGGCAAAGTGATATTTGGAAGCACATAGAGGGTTATGGTGAAAAAGGAAATATCCTCAGATGAAATCTGGAAAGAAGCTTTCTGAGAAACTGCTTAGTGTTCTGTTAATTCATCTCACAGAGTTACATGTGTATTTCGTGGATCTCTTTGCTAACCTTATTTCTGTGGTATCTGAGAACAGATATTTCGGATCCCTCTGAAGACTATAGGGCCAAAGGTAATATCCTCCGATAACAAAGAGAAAGAAGCTTTCTGAGAAACTTCTTTGTGTTCTGTGAAATCATCTCACAGAGTTACAGCTTTCCCCTCAAGAAGCCTTTCGCTAAGACAGTTCTTGTGGAATAGGCAAAGTGATATTTGGAAGCCCATAGAGGGCTATGGTGAAAAAGGAAATATCCTCAGATGAAATCTGGAAAGAAGCTTTCTGAGAAACTGCTTAGTGTTCTGTTAATTCATCTCACAGAGTTACATGTGTATTTCGTGGATCTCTTTGCTAGCCTTATTTCTGTGGAATCTGAGAACAGATATTCGTATCCCTTTGAAGACTATAGGGCCAAAGGAAATATCCTCCGATAACAAAGAGAAAGAAGCTTTCTGAGAAACTTCTTTGTGTTCTGTGAAATCATCTCACAGAGTTACAGCTCTCCCCTCAAGAAGCCTATCGCTAAGACAGTTCTTGTGGTATTGGCAAAGTGATATTTGGAAGCAGATAGAGGGCTAAGGTGAAAAAGAAAATATCCTCTGATGAAATCTGGAAAGAAGCTTTCTGAGAAACTGCTTAGTGTTCTGTTAATTCATCTCACAGAGTTACATGTCTATTTCGTGGATCTCTTTGCTAGCCTTATTTCTGTGGAATCTGAGAACAGATATTTCGAATCCCTTTGAAGACTATAGGGCCAAAGGAAATATCCTCCCATAACAATGAGAAAGAAGCTTTCTGACAAACTTCTTTGTGTTCTGTGAAATCATCTCAAGGAGTTAGAGCTTCCCCTCCAGAAGCTTTTGGCTAAGACAGTTCTTGTGGAATTGGCAAAGTGATATTTGGAAGCCCATAGAGGGCTACCGTGAAAAAGGAAATATCCTCCAATGAAATCTGGAAAGAAGCTTTCTGAGAAACTGATTAGTGTTCTGTTAATTCGTCTCACAGAGTTACATGTGTATTTCGTGGATCTCTTTGCTAGCCTTATTTCTGTGGAATCTGAAAACCGATATTTCGGATCCCTTTGAAGACTATAGGGCCAAAGGAAATATCCTCCCATAACAAAGAGAAAGAAGCTTTCTGAGAAACTTCTTTGTGTTCTGTGAAATCATCTCACAGAGTTACAGCTTTCCCCTCAAGAAGCCTTTCGCTAAGACAGTTCTTCTGGAATTGGCAAAGTGATATTTGGAAGCCCATAGAGGGCTATGGTGAAAAAGGAAATATCCTCAGATGAAATCTGGAAAGAAGCTTTCTGAGAAACTGCTTAGTGTTCTCTTAATTCATCTCACAGAGTTACATGTGTATTTCGTGGATCTCTTTGCTAGCCTTATTTCTGTGTAATCTGAGAACAGATATTTCGGAACCCGTTGATGACTATTGGGCCAAAGGAAATATGCTCCGATAACAAAGAGAAAGAAGCTTTCTGAGAAATTTATTTGTGTTCTGTGAAATCATCTCACAGAGTTACAGCTTTCCCCTCAAGAAGCCTTTCGCTAAGACAGTTCTTGTGGAATTGGCAAGGTGATATTTGGAAGCACATAGAGGGCTATGGTGAAAAAGGAAATATCCTCAGATGAAATCTGGAAAGAAGCTTTCTGAGAAACTGCTTAGTGTTCTGTTAATTCATCTCACAAAGTTACATGTGTATTTCGTGGATCTCTTTGCTAGCCTTATTTCTGTGGAATCTGAGAACAGATATTTCGGATCTCTCTGAAGACTTTAGGGCCAAAGGAAATATCCTCCGATAACAAAGAGAAAGAAGCTTTCTGAGAAACTTCTTTGTGTTCTGTGAAATCATCTCACAGAGTTACAGCTTTCCCCTCAAGAAGCCTTTCGCTAAGACAGTTCTTGTGGAATAGGCAAAGTGATATTTGGAAGCCCATAGAGGGCTATGGTGAAAAAGGAAATATCCTCAGATGAAATCTGGAAAGAAGCTTTCTGAGAAACTGCTTAGTGTTCTGTTAATTCATCTCACAGAGTTACATGTGTATTTCGTGGATCTCTTTGCTAGCCTTATTTCTGTGGAATCTGAAAACAGATATTTCGGATCCCTTTGAAGACTATAGGGCCAAAGGAAATATCCTCCCATAACAAAGAGAAAGAAGCTTTCTGAGAAACTTCTTTGTGTTCTGTGAAATCATCTCACAGAGTTACAGCTTTCCCCTCAAGAACCCTTTCGCTAAGACAGTTCTTGTGGAATTGGCAAAGTGATATTTGGAAGCCCATAGAGGGCTATGCTGAAAAAGGAAATATCCTCCAATGAAATCTGGAAAGAAGCTTTCTGAGAAACTGCTTAGTGTTCTGTTAATTCATCTCACAGAGTTACATGTGTATTTCGTGGATCTCTTTGCTAGCCTTATTTCTGTGGAATCTGAGAACAGATTTTTCGGATCCCATTGATGACTATAGGGACAAAGGAAATATCCTCCGATAACAAAGAGAAAGAAGCTTTCTGAGAAACTTCTTTGTGTTCTGTGAAATCATCTCACAGAGTTACAGCTTTCCCCTCAAGAAGCCTTTCGCTAAGACAGTTCTTGTGGAATTGGCAAAGTGATATTTGGAAACCCATAGAGGGCTATTGTGAAAAAGGAAATATTCTCACAGGAAATCTGGAAAGAAGCTTTCTGAGAAACTGCTTAAGGTTCTGTTAATTCATCTCACAGAGTTACATGTGTATTTCGTGGATCTCTTTGCTAGCCTTATTTCTGTGGAATCTGAGAACAGATATTCGTATCCCTTTGAAGACTATAGGGCCAAAGGAAATATCCTCCGATAACAAAGAGAAAGAAGCTTTCTGAGAAACTTCTTTGTGTTCTGTGAAATCATCTCACAGAGTTACAGCTCTCCCCTCAGAAGCCTATCGCTAAGACAGTTCTTGTGGAATTGGCAAAGTGATATTTGGCAGCCCTTAGAGGGCTATGGTGAAAAAGGAAATATCCTCAGATGAAATCTGGAAAGAAGCTTTCTGAGAAACTGCTTAGTGTTCTGTTAATTCATCTCACAGAGTTACATCTGTATTTCGTGGATCTCTTTGCTAGCATTATTTCTGTGGAATCTGAGAACAGATATTTCGGATCCCATTGAAGACTATAGGGCGAAAGGAAATATCCTCCCATAACAAAGAGAAAGAAGGTTTCTGAGAAACTTCTTTGTGTTCTGTGAAATCATCTCACAGAGTTACAGCTTTCACCTCAAGAACCCTTTGGCTAAGACAGTTCTTGTGGAATTGGCAAAGTGATATTTGGAAGCACATAGAGGGCTAAGGTGAAAAAGGAAATATCCTCTGATGAAATCTGGAAAGAAGCTTTCTGAGAAACTGCTTAGTGTTCTGTTAATTCATCTCACAGAGTTACATGTGTATTTCGTTGATCTCTTTGCTAGCCTTATTTCTGTGGAATCTGAGAACAGATATTTCGAATCCCTTTGAAGACTATAGCGCCAAAGGAAATATCCTCCCATAACAAAGAGAAAGAAGCTTTCTGACAAACTTCTTTGTGTTCTGTGAAATCATCTCAAGGAGTTAGAGCTTCCCCTCCAGAAGCCTTTGGCTAAGACAGTTCTTGTGGAATTGGCAAAGTGATATTTGGAAGCCCATAGAGGGTTACCGTGAAAAAGGAAATATCCTTCGAAGAAATCTGGAAAGAAGCTTTCTGAGAAACTGCTTAGTGTTCTGTTAATTCATCTCACAGGTTTACATGTGTATTTCGTGGATCTCTTTGCTAGCCTTATTTCTGTGGAATCTGAAAACCGATATTTCGGATCCCTTTGAAGACTATAGGGCCAAAGGAAATATCCACCGATAACAAAGAGAAAGAAGCTTTCTGAGAAACTTCTTTGTGTTCTGTGAAATCATCTCACAGAGTTACAGCTTTCCCCTCAAGAAGCCTTTCGCTAAGACAGTTCTTGTGGAATAGGCAAAGTGATATTTGGAAGCCCATAGAGGGCTATGGTGAAAAAGGAAATATCCCCAGATGAAATCTGGAAAGAAGCTTTCTGAGAAACTGCTTAGTGTTCTGTTAATTCATCTCACAGAGTTACATGTGTATTTCGTGGATCCCTCTGCTAGCCTTGTTTCTGTGGAATCTGAGAACAGATATTTCGGATCCCTTTGAAGACTATAGGGCCAAAGGAAATATCCTCCGATAACAAAGAGAAAGAAGCTTTCTGAGAAACTTCTTTGTGTTCTGTGAAATCATCTGACAGAGTTACAGCTTTCCCCTCAAGAAGCCTTTCGCTAAGACAGTTCTTGTGGAATAGGCAAAGTGATATTTGGAAGCCCATAGAGGGCTTTGGTGAAAAACGAAACATCCTCAGATGAAATCTGGAAAGAAGCTTTCTGAGAAACTGCTTAGTGTTCTGTTAATTCATCTCACAGAGTTACATGTGTATTTCGTGGATCTCTTTGCTAGCCTTATTTCTGTGGAATCTGAGAACAGATATTTCGGATCCCTTTGAAGACTATGCTAGCCTTATTTCTCTGGAATCTGAGAACAGATATTCGTATCCCTTTGAAGACTATAGGGCCAAAGGAAATATCCTCCGATAACAAAGAGAAAGAAGCTTTCTGAGAAACTTCTTTGTGTTCTGTGAAATCATCTCACAGAGTTACAGCTCTCCCCTCAAGAAGCCTATCGCTAAGACAGTTCTTGTGGAATTGGCAAAGTGATATTTGGAAGCCCTTATAGGGCTATGGTGAAAAAGGAAATATCCTCAGATGAAATCTGGAAAGAAGCTTTCTGAGAAACTGCTTAGTGTTCTGTTAATTCATCTCACAGAGTTACATGTGTATTTCATGGATCTCTTTGCGAGCCTTATTTCTGTGGAATCTGAGAACAGATATTTCGGAACCCTTTGAAGGCTATAGGGCCAAAGGAAATATCATGCCAAAAGAAAGAGAAAGAAGCTTTCTGAGAAACTTCTTTGTGTTCTGTGAAATCATCTCACAGAGTTACAGCTTTCCCCTCAAGAAGCCTTTCGCTAACACAGTTCTTGTGGAATTGGCAAAGTGATATTTTGAAGCCCATAGAGGGCTATGGTGAAAAAGGAAATATCCTCAGATGAAATCTGGAAAGAAGCTTTCTGAGAAACTGCTTAGTGTTCTGTTAATTCATCTCACAGAGTTACATCTGTATTTCGTGGATCTCTTTGCTAGCATTATTTCTTTGGAATCTGAGAACAGATATTTCGGATCCCATTGAAGACTATAGGGCGAAAGGAAATATCCTCCCATAACAAAGAGAAAGAAGGTTTCTGAGAAACTTCTTTGTGTTCTGTGAAATCATCTCACAGAGTTACAGCTTTCTCCTCAAGAACCCTTTGGCTAAGACAGTTCTTGTGGAATTGGCAAAGTGATATTTGGAAGCCCATAGAGGGCTATGGTGAAAAAGGAAATATCCTCCGATGAAATCTGGAAAGAAGCTTTCTGAGAAACTGCTTAGTGTTCTGTTAATTCATCTCACAGAGTTACATGTGTATTTCGTGGATCTCTTTGCTAGCCTTATTTCTGTGGAATCTGAGAACAGATATTTCGGATCCCATTGATGACTATAGGGCCAAAGGAAATATCCTCCGATAACAAAGAGAAAGAAGCTTTCTGAGAAACTTCTTTGTGTTCTGTGAAATCATCTCACAGAGTTACAGCTTTCCCCTCAAGAAGCCTTTCGCTAAGACAGTTCTTGTGGAATAGGCAAAGTGATATTTGGAAGCCCATAGAGGGCTATGGTGAAAAAGGAAATATCCTCAGATGAAATCTGGAAAGAAGCTTTCTGAGAAACTGCTTAGTGTTCTGTTAATTCATCTCACACAGTTACATGTGTATTTCGTGGATCTCTTTGCTAGCCTTATTTCTGTGGAATCTGAGAACAGATTTTTCGGATCCCATTGATGACTATAGGGCCAAAGGAAATATCCTCCGATAACAAAGAGAAAGAAGCTTTCTGAGAAACTTCTTTGTGTTCTGTGAAATCATCTCACAGAGTTACAGCTTTCCCCTCAAGAAGCCTTTCGCTAAGACAGTTCTTGTGGAATTGGCAAAGTGATATTTGGAAGCCCATAGAGGGCTAGGGTGAAAAAGGAAATATCCTCAGATGAAATCTGGAAAGAAGCTTTCTGAGAAACTGCTTAGTGTTCTGTTAATTCATCTCACAGAGTTACATGTGTATTTCGTGGATCTCTTTGCGAGCCTTATTTCTGTGGAATCTGAGAACAGATATTTCGGAACCCTTTGAAGACTATAGGGCCAAAGGAAATATCATGCCAAAAGAAAGAGAAAGAAGCTTTCTGAGAAACTCCTTTGTGTTCTGTGAAATCATCTCACAGAGTTACAGCTCTCCCCTCAGAATCCTATCGCTAAGACAGTTCTTGTGGAATTGGTAAAGTGATATTTGGAAGCCCTTATAGGGCTATGGTGAAAAAGGAAATATCCTCAGATGAAATCTGGAAAGAAGCTTTCTGAGAAACTGCTTAGTGTTCTGTTAATTCATCTCACAGAGTTACATGTGTATTTCATGGATCTCTTTGCGAGCCTTATTTCTGTGGAATCTGAGAACAGATATTTCGGAACCCTTTGAAGACTATAGGGCCAAAGGAAATGTCATGCCAAAAGAAAGAGAAAGAAGCTTTCTGAGAAACTTCTTTGTGTTCTGTGAAATCATCTCACAGAGTTACAGCTTTCCCCTCAAGAAGCCTTTCGCTAACACAGTTCTTGTGGAGTTGGCAAAGTGATATTTGGAAGCCCATAGAGGGCTATGGTGAAAAAGGAAATATCCTCAGATGAAATCTGGAAAGAAGCTTTCTGAGAAACTGCTTAGTGTTCTGTTAATTCATCTCACAGAGTTACATCTGTATTTCATGGATCTCTTTGCTAGCATTATTTCTGTGGAATCTGAGAACAGATATTTCGGATCCCATTGAAGACTATAGGGCGAAAGGAAATATCCTCTCATAACAAAGAGAAAGAAGGTTTCTGAGAAACTTCTTTGTGTTCTGTGAAATCATCTCACAGAGTTACAGCTTTCGCCTCAAGAACCCTTTGGCTAAGACAGTTCTTGTGGAATTGGCAAAGTGATATTTGGAAGCACATAGAGGGCTAAGGAGAAAAAGAAAATATCCTCTGATGAAATCTGGAAAGAAGCTTTGTGAGAAACTGCTTAGTGTTCTGTTAATTCATCTCACAAAGTTACATGTGTATTTCGTGGATCTCTTTGCTAGCCTTATTTCTGTGGAATCTGAGAACAGATATTTCGAATCCCTTTGAAGACTATAGGGTCAAAGGTAATATCCTGCCATAACAAAGAGAAAGAAGCTTTCTGACAAACTTCTTTGTGTTCTGTGAAATCATCTCAAGGAGTTAGAGCTTCCCCTCCAGAAGCCTTTGGCTAAGACAGTTCTTGTGGAATTGGCAAAGTGATATTTGGAAGCCCATAGAGGGCTACCGTGAAAAAGGAAATATCCACCGATGAAATCTGGAAAGAAGCTTTCTGAGAAACTGCTTAGTGTTCTGTTAATTCGTCTCACAGAGTTACATGTGTATTTCGTGGATCTCTTTGCTAGCCTTATTTCTGTGGAATCTGAAAACCGATATTTCGGATCCCTTTGAAGACTATAGGGCCAAAGGAAATATCCTCCCATAACAAAGAGAAAGAAGCTTTCTGAGAAACTTCTTTGTGTTCTGTGAAATGATCTCACAGAGTTACAGCTTTCCCCTCAAGAAGCCTTTCGCTAAGACAGTTCTTGTGGAATTGGCAAAGTGATATTTGGAAGCCCATAGAGGGCTATGGTGAAAAAGGAAATATCCTCAGATGAAATCTGGAAAGAAGTTTCTGAGAAACTGCTTAGTGTTCTGTTAATTCATCTCACAGAGTTACATGTGTATTTCGTGGATCTCTTTGCTAGGCTTATTTCGGTGGAATCTAAGAACAGATATTTCGGATCCCATTGATGACTATAGGGCCAAAGGAAATATCCTCCGATAACAAAGAGAAAGAAGCTTTCTGAGAAATTTCTTTGTGTTCTGTGAAATCATCTCACAGAGTTACAGCTTTCCCCTCAAGAATCCTTTCGCTAAGACAGTTCTTGTGGAATAGGCAAAGTGATATTTGGAAGCACATAGAGGGCTATGGTGAAAAAGGAAATATCCTCAGATGAAATCTGGAAAGAAGCTTTCTGAGAAACTGCTTAGTATTCTGTTAATTCATCTCACAAAGTTACATGTGTATTTCGTGGATCTCTTTGCTAGCCTTATTTCTGTGGAATCTGAGAACAGATATTTCGGATCTCTCTGAAGACTACAGGGCCAAAGGAAATATCCTCCGATAACAAAGAGAAAGAAGCTTTCTGAGAAACTTCTTCGTGTTCTGTGAAATCATCTCACAGAGTTACAGCTTTCCCCTCAAGAAGCCTTTCGCTAAGACAGTTCTTGTAGAATAGGCAAAGTGATATTTAGAAGCCCATAGAGGGCTATGGTGAAAAAGGAAATATCCTCAGATGAAATCTGGAAAGAAGCTTTCTGAGAAACTGCTTAGTGTTCTGTTAATTCATCTCAAAGAGTTACATGTGTATTTCATGGATCTCCTTGCTAGCCTTTTTTCTGTGGAATCTGAGAACAGATATTTCGGAACCCTTTGAAGACTATAGGGCCAAAGGAAATATCCTCCCATAACAAAGAGAAAGAAGCTTTCTGACAAACTTCTTTGTGTTCTGTGAAATCATCTCACAGAGCTACAGCTTTCCCCACAAGAAGCCTTTCGCTAACACAGTTCTTGTGGAATTGGCAAAGTGATATTTTTAAGCCCATAGAGGGCTATGGTGAAAAAGGAAATATCCTCAGATGAAATCTGGAAAGAAGCTTTCTGAGAAACTGCTTAGTGTTCTGTTAATTCATCTCACAGAGTTACATGTGTATTTCGTGGATCTCTTTGCCAGCCTTATTTCTGTGGAATCTGAGATCAGATATTTCGGATCCCTCTGAACACTACAGGGCCAAAGGAAATATCCTCCGATAACAAACAGAAAGAAGCTTTCTGAGAAACTTCTTTGTGTTCTGTGAAATCATCTCACAGAGTTACAGCTTTCCCCTCAAGAAGCCTTTCGCAAAGACAGTTCTTGTGGAATTGGCAAAGTGATATTTGGAAGCCCATAGAGGGCTATGGTGAAAAAGGAAATATCCTCAGATGAAATCTGGAAAGAAGCTTTCTGAGAAACTGCTTAGTGTTCTGTTAATTCATCTCACAGAGTTACATGTGTATTTCGTGGATCTCTTTGCTAGCCTTATTTCTGTGGAATCTGAGAACAGATATTTCGGATCCCATTGAAGACTGTAGGGCCAAAGGAAATATCCTCCCATAACAAAGAGAAAGAAGCTTTCTGAGAAACTTCTTTGTGTTCTGTGAAATCATCTCACAGAGTTACAGCTTTCCCCTAAAGAAGCCTTTCGCTAAGACAGTTCTTGTGGAATTGGCAAAGTGATATTTGGAAGCCCTTAGAGGGCTATGGTGAAAAAGGAAATATCCTCACAGGAAATCTGGAAAGAAGCTTTCTGAGAAACTGCTTAGTGTTCCGTTAATTCATCTCACAGAGTTACATGTGTATTTCGTGGATCTCTTTGCTAGCCTTATTTCTGTGGAATCTGAGAACAGATATTTCGGATCCCATTGATGACTATAGGGCCAAAGGAAATATCCTCCGATAACAAAGAGAAAGAAGCTTTCTGAGAAACTTCTTTGTGTTCTGTGAAATCATCTCACAGAGTTACAGCTTTCCCCTCAAGAAGCCTTTCGCTAAGACAGTTCTTGTGGAATTGGCAAAGTGATATTTGGAAGCCCATAGAGGGCTATGGTGAAAAATGAAATATCCTCACAGGAAATCTGGAAAGAAGCTTTCTGAGAAACTGCTTAGTGTTCTGTTAATTCATCTCACAGAGTTACATGTGTATTTCGTGGATCTCTTTGCTAGCCTTATTTCTGTGGAATCTGAGAACCGATATTTCGGATCCCTTTGAAGACTATACGGCCAAAGGAAATATCCTCCTATAACACAGAGAAAGAAGCTTTCTGAGAAACTTCTTTGTGTTCTGTGAAATCATCTCACAGAGTTACAGCTTTCCCCTCAAGAAGGCTTTCGCTAAGACAGTTCTTGTGGAATTGGCAAAGTGATATTTGGAAGACCACAGAGGGCTATGGTGAAAAAGGAAATATCCTCAGATGAAATCTGGAAAGAAGCTTTCTGAGAAACTGCTTAGTGTTCTGTTAATTCATCTCACAGAGTTACATGTGTATTTCGTGGATCTCTTTGCTTGGCTTATTTCTGTGGAATCTGAGAACAGATATTTCGGATCCCTTTGAAAACTATAGGGCCAAAGGAAATATCCTCCGATAACAAAGAGAAAGAAGCTTTCTGAGAAACTTCTTTGTGTTCTGTGAAATCATCTCACAGAGTTACAGCTTTCCCCTCAAAAAAACTTTCGCTAAGACAGTTCTTGTGGACTAGACAATGTGATATTTGGAAGCCCATAGAGGGCTATGGTGAAAAAGGAAATATCCTCCGATGAAATCTGGAAAGAAGCTTTCTGAGAAACTGCTTAGTGTTCTGTTAATTCATCTCACAGAGTTACATGTGTATTTCGTGGATCTCTTTGCTAGCTTTATTTCTGTGCAATCTGAGAACAGATAATTCGGAACCATTTGAAGACAATAGGGCCAAAGGAAATATCATGCCAAAACAAAGAGAAAGAAGCTTTCTGAGAAACTTCTTTGTGTTCTGTGAAATCATCTCACAGAGATACTGCTTTGCCCTCAAGAAGCCTTTCGCTAACATAGTTCTTGTGGAATTGGCAAAGTGATATTTGGAAGCCCATAGAGGGCTACGGTGAAAAAGGAAATATCCTCAGATGTAATCTGGAAAGAAGCTTTCTGAGAAACTGCTTAGTGTTCTGTTAATTCATCTCACAGAGTTACATGTGTATTTCGTGGATCTCTTTGCTAGCCTTATTTCTGTGGAATCTGAAAAGAGATATTTCAGATCCCTCTGAAGACTATAGGGCCAAAGGAAATATCCTCCGATAACAAAGAGAAAGAAGCTTTCTGAGGAACTTCTTTGTGTTCTGCGAAATCATCTCACAGAGTTACAGCTTTCCCGTCAAGAAGCCTTTCGCTAAGACAGTTCTTGTGGAATTGGCAAAGTGATATTTGGAATCCCATAGAGGGCTATGGTGAAAAAGGAAATATGCTCAGATGAAATCTGGAAAGAAGCTTTCTGAGAAACTGCTTAGTGTTCCGTTAATTCATCTCACAGAGTTACATGTGTATTTCGTGGATCTCTTTACTAGCCTTATTTCTGTGGAATCTGAGAACAAATATTTCGGATCCCTTTGATGACTATAGGGCCAAAGGAAATATCCTCCGATAACAAAGAGAAAGAAGCTTTCTGAGAAACTTCTTTGTGTTCTGTGAAATCATCTCACAGAGTTACAGCTTTCCCCTCAAGAAGCCTTTCGCTAATACAGTTCTTGTGGCATAGGCAAAGTGATATTTGGAAGCCCATAGAGGGCTATGGTGAAAAAGGAAATGTCCTCCAATGAAATCTGGAAAGAAGCTTTCTGAGAAACTGCTTAGTGTTCTGTTAATTCATCTCACAGAGTTACATGTGTATTTCGTGGATCTCTTTGCTAGCCTTATTTCTGTGGAATCTGAGAACCGATATTTCGGATCCCTTTGAAGAGTATAGGGCCAAAGGAAATATCCTCCGATAACAAAGAGAAAGAAGCTTTCTGAGAAACTTCTTTGTGTTCTGTGAAATCATCTCACAGAGTTACAGCTATCCCCTCAAGAAGCCTTTCGCTAAGACAGTTCTTGTGGAATAGGCAAAGTGTTATTTGGAAGCCCGTAGAGGGCTATGGTGAAAAAGGAAATATCCTCAGATGAAATCTGGAAAGAAGCTTTCTGAGAAACTGCTTAGTGTTCTGTTAATTCATCTCACAGAGTTACATGTGTATTTCGTGGATCTCTTTGCTGGCCTTATTTCTGTGGAATCTGAGAACAGATATTTCGGATCCCTTTGAAGACTATAGGGCCAAAGGAAATATCCTCCCATAACAAAGAGAAAGAAGCTTTCTGAGAAACTTCTTTGTGTTCTGTGAAATCATCTCACAGAGTTACAGCTTTCCCCTCAAGAAGCCTTTCGCTAAGACAGTTCTTGTGGAATTGGCAAAGTGATATTTGGAAGCCCATAGAGGGCTATGGTGAAAAAGGAAATATCCTCACAGGAAATCTGGAAAGAAGCTTTCTGAGAAACTGCTTAGTGTTCTGTTAATTCATCTCTCAGAGTTACATGTGTATTTCGTGGATCTCTTTGCTAGCCTTATTTCTGTGGAATCTGAGAACCGATATTTCGGATCCCTTTGAAGACTATACGGCCAAAGGAAATATCCTCCTATAACAAAGAGAAAGAAGCTTTCTGAGAAACTTCTTTGTGTTCTGTGAAATCATCTCACAGAGTTACAGCTTTCCCCTCAAGAACGCTTTCGCTAAGACAGTTCTTGTGGAATTGGCAAAGTGATATTTGGAAGACCATAGAGGGCTATGGTGAAAAAGGAAATATCCTCCGATGAAATCTGGAAAGAAGCTTTCTGAGAAACTGCTTAGTGTTCTGTTAATTCATCTCACAGAGTTACATGTGTATTTCGTGGATCTCTTTGCTTGGCTTATTTCTGTGGAATCTGAGAACAGATATTTCGGATCCCTTTGAAAACTATAGGGCCAAAGGAAATATCCTCCGATAACAAAGAGAAAGAAGCTTTCTGAGAAACTTCTTTGTGTTCTGTGAAATCATCTCACAGAGTTCCAGCTTTCCCCTCAAAAAAACTTTCGCTAAGACAGTTCTTGTGGAATACACAAAGTGATATTTGGAAGCCCATAGAGGGCTATGGTGAAAAAGGAAATATCCTCCGATAAAATCTGGAAAGAAGCTTTCTGAGAAACTGCTTAGTGTTCTGTTAATTCATCTCACAGAGTTACATGTGTATTTCGTGGATCTCTTTGCTAGCCTTATTTCTGTGCAATCTGAGAACAGATAATTCGGAACCATTTGAAGACAATAGGGCCAAAGGAAATATCATGCCAAAACAAAGAGAAAGAAGCTTTCTGAGAAACTTGTGTTCTGTGAAATCATCTCACAGAGTTACTGCTTTGCCCTCAAGAAGCCTTTCGCTAACACAGTTCTTGTGGAATTGGCAAAGTGATATTTGGAAGCCCATAGAGGGCTACGGTGAAAAAGGAAATATCCTCAGATGTAATCTGGAAAGAAGCTTTCTGAGAAACTGCTTAGTGTTCTGTTAATTCATCTCACAGAGTTACATGTGTATTTCGTGGATCTCTTTGCTAGCCTTATTTCTGTGGAATCTGAAAAGAGATATTTCAGATCCCTCTGAAGACTATAGGGCCAAAGGAAATATCCTCCGATAACAAAGAGAAAGAAGCTTTCTGAGGAACTTCTTTGTGTTCTGCGAAATCATCTCACAGAGTTACAGCTTTCCCGTCAAGAAGCCTTTCGCTAAGACAGTTCTTGTGGAATTGGCAAAGTGATATTTGGAAGCCCATAGAGGGCTATGGTGAAAAAGGAAATATCCTCAGATGAAATCTGGAAAGAAGCTTTCTGAGAAACTGCTTAGTGTTCCGTTAATTCATCTCACAGAGTTACATGTGTATTTCGTGGATCTCTTTACTAGCCTTATTTCTGTGGAATCTGAGAACAAATATTTCGGATCCCATTGATGACTATAGGGCCAAAGGAAATATCCTCCGATAACAAAGAGAAAGAAGCTTTCTGAGAAACTTCTTTGTGTTCTGTGAAATCATCTCACAGAGTTACAGCTTTCCCCTCAAGAAGCCTTTCGCTAATACAGTTCTTGTGGCATAGGCAAAGTGATATTTGGAAGCCCATAGAGGGCTATGGTGAAAAAGGAAATGTCCTCCAATGAAATCTGGAAAGAAGCTTTCTGAGAAACTGCTTAGTGTTCTGTTAATTCATCTCACAGGGTTACATGTGTATTTCGTGGATCTCTTTGCTAGCCTTATTTCTGTGGAATCTGAGAACCGATATTTCGGATCCCTTTGAAGAGTATAGGGCCAAAGGAAATATCCTCCGATAACAAAGAGAAAGAAGCTTTCTGAGAAACTTCTTTGTGTTCTGTGAAATCATCTCACAGAGTTACAGCTTTCCCCTCAAGAAGCCTTTCGCTAAGACAGTTCTTGTGGAATAGGCAAAGTGATATTTGGAAGCCCATAGAGGGCTATGGTGAAAAAGGAAATATCCTCAGATGAAATCTGGAAAGAAGCTTTCTGAGAAACTGCTTAGTGTTCTGTTAATTCATCTCACAGAGTTACATGTGTATTTCGTGGATCTCTTTGCTGGCCTTATTTCTGTGGAATATGAGAACAGATATTTCGGATCCCTTTGAAGACTATAGGGCCAAAGGAAATATCCTCCCATAACAAAGAGAAAGAAGCTTTCTGAGAAACTTCTTTGTGTTCTGTGAAATCACCTCAAGGAGTTACAGCTTCCCCTCCAGAAGACTTTCGCTAAGACAGTTCTTGTGGAATTGGCAAAATGATATTTGGAAGCCCATAGAGGGCTATGGTGAAAAAGGAAATATCCTCACAGGAAATCTGGAAAGAAGCTTTCTGAGAAACTGCTTAGTGTTCTGTTAATTCATCTCACAGAGTTACATGTGTATTTCGTGGATCTCTTTGCTAGCCTTATTTCTGTGGAATCTGAGAACAGATATTTCGGATCCCTTTGAAGACTATACGGCCAAAGGAAATATCCTCCTATAACAAAGAGAAAGAAGCTTTCTGAGAAACTTCTTTGTGTTCCGTGAAATCATCTCACAGAGTTACAGCTTTCCCCTCAAGAAGCCTTTCGCTAAGACAGTTCTTGTGGAATTGGCAAAGTGATATTTGGAAGACCATAGAGGGCTATGGTGAAAAAGGAAATATCCTCCGATGAAATCTGGAAAGAAGCTCTCAGAAAAACTGCTTAGTGTTCTGTTAATTCATCTCACAGAGTTACATGTGTATTTCGTGGATCTCTTTGCTAGCCTTATTTCTGTGGAATCTGAGAACAGATATTTCCGATCCCTTTGAAAACTATAGGGCCAAAGGAAATATCCTCCGATAACAAAGAGAAAGAAGCTTTCTGAGAAACTTCTTTGTGTTCTGTGAAATCATCTCACAGGGTTCCAGCTTTCCCCTCAAAAAAACTTTCGCTAAGACAGTTCTTGTGGAATAGACAAAGTGATATTTGGAAGCCCATAGAGGGCTATGGTGAAAAAGGAAATATCCTCCGATGAAATCTGGAAAGAAGCTTTCTGAGAAACTGCTTAGTGTTCTGTTAATTCATCTCACAGAGTTACATGTGTATTTCGTGGATCTCTTTGCTAGCCTTATTTCTGTGGAATCTGAGAATAGATATTTCGGATCCCATTGATGACTATAGGGCCAAAGGAAATATCCTCCGATAACAAAGAGAAAGAAGCTTTCTGAGAAACTTCTTTGTGTTCTGTGAAATCATCTCATAGAGTTACAGCATTCCCCTCAAGAAGCCTTTCGCTAAGACAGTTCTTGTGGAATTGGCAAAGTGATATTTGGAAGCCCATAGAGGGCTACGGTGAAAAAGGAAATATCCTCACAGGAAATCTGGAAAGAAGCTTTCTGAGAAACTGCTTAGTGTTCTGTTAATTCATCTCACAGAGTTACATGTGTATTTCGTGGATCTCTTTGCTAGCCTTATTTCTGTGGTATCTGAGAACAGATATTTCGGATCCCTTTGAAGACTATAGGGCCAAAGGAAATATCCTCCGATAACAAAGAGAAAGAAGCTTTCTGAGAAACTTCTTTGTGTTCTGTGAAATCATCTCACAGAGTTACAGCTTTCCCCTCAAGAAGCCTTTCGCTAAGACAGTTCTTGTGGAATTGGCAAAGTGATATTTGGAAGCCCATAGAGGGCTATGGTGAAAAAGGAAATATCCTCAGATGAAATCTGGAAAGAAGCTTTCTGAGAAACTGCTTAGTGTTCTGTTAATTCATCTCAGAGAGTTACATGTGTATTTCGTGGATCTCTTTGCTAGCCTTATTTCTGTGGAATCTGAGAACAGATATTTCGGATCCCTTTGAAGACTATAGGGCCAAAGGAAATATCCTCCGATAACAAAGAGAAAGAAGCTTTCTGAGAAACTTCTTTGTGTTCTGTGAAATCATCTCACAGAGTTACAGCTTTCCCCTCAAGAAGCCTTTCGCTAAGACAGTTCTTGTGGAATTGGCAAAGTGATATTTGGAAGCCCTTAGAGGGCTATGGTGAAAAAGGAAATATCCTCAGATGAAATCTGGAAAGAAGCTTTCTGAGAAACTGCTTAGTGTTCCGTTAATTCATCTCACAGAGTTACATGTTTATTTCGTGGATCTCTTTGCTAGCCTTTTTTCTGTGGAATCTGAGAACAGATATTTCGGATCCCATTGATGACTATAGGGCCAAAGGAAATATCCTCCGATAACAAAGAGAAAGAAGCTTTCTGAGAAACTTCTTTGTGTTCTGTGAAATCATCTCACAGAGCTACAGCTTTCCCCTCAAGAAGCCTTTCGCTAAGACAGTTCTTGTGGAATTGGCAAAGTGATATTTGGAAGCCCATAGAGGGCTATGGTGAAAAAGCAAATATCCTCCAATGAAATCTGGAAAGAAGCTTTCTGAGAAACTGCTTAGTGTTCTGTTAACTCATCTCACAGAGTTACATGTGTATTTCGTGGATCTCTTTGCTAGCCTTATTTCTGTGGAATCTGAGAACAGATATTTCGGATCCCATTGATGACTATAGGGACTAAGGAAATATCCTCCGATAACAAAGAGAAAGAAGCTTTCTGAGAAACTTCCTTGTGTTCTGTGAAATCATCTCACAGAGTTACAGCTTTCCCGTCAAGAAGCCTTTCGCTAAGACAGTTCTTGTGGAATAGGCAAAGTGATATTTGGAAGCCCATAGAGGGCTATGGTGAAAAAGGAAATATCCTCAGATGAAATCTGGAAAGAAGCTTTCTGAGAAACTGCTTAGTGTTCTGTTAATTCATCTCACAGAGTTACATGTGTATTTCGTGGATCTCTTTGCTAGCCTTATTTCTGTGGAATCTGAGAACCGATATTTCGGATCCCTTTGAAGACTATAGGGCCAAAGGAAATAACCTCCCATAACAAAGAGAAAGAAGCTTTCTGAGAAACTTCTTTGTGTTCTGTGAAATCATCTCACAGAGTTACAGCTTTCCAATCAAGAAGCCTTTCGCTAAGACAGTTCTTGTGGAATTGGCAAAGTGATATTTCGAAGCCCTTAGAGGGCTATGGTGAAAAAGGAAATATCCTCAGATGAAATCTGGAAAGAAGCTTTCTGAGAAACTGCTTAGTGTTCCGTTAATTCATCTCACAGAGTTACATGTGTATTTCGTGGATCTCTTTGCTAGCCTTTTTTCTGTGGAATCTGAGAACAGATATTTCGGATCCCATTGATGACTATAGGGCCAAAGGAAATATCCTCTGATAACAAAGAGAAAGAAGCTTTCTGAGAAACTTCTTTGTGTTCTGTGAAATCATCTCACAGAGTTACAGCTTTCCCCTCAAGAAGCCTTTCGCTAAGACAGTTCTTGTGGAATTGGCAAAGTGATATTTGGAAGCCCATAGAGGGCTATGGTGAAAAAGGAAATATCCTCAGATGAAATCTGGAAAGAAGCTTTCTGAGAAACTGCTTAGTGTTCTGTTAATTCATCTCACAGAGTTACATGGGTATTTCGTGGATCTCTTTGCTAGCCTTATTTCTGTGGAATCTGAGAACAGATATTTCGGATCCCTCTGAAGACTATGGGGCCAAAGGAAATATCCTCCGATAACAAAGAGAAAGAAGCTTTCTGAGAAACTTCTTTGTGTTCTGTGAAATCATCTCACAGAATTACAGCTTTCCCCTCAAGAAGCCTTTCACTAAGACAGTTCTTGTGGAATTGGCAAAGTGATATTTGGAAGCCCATAGAGGGCTATGGTGAAAAAGGAAATATCCTCACAGGAAATCTGGAAAGAAGCTTTCTGAGAAACTGCTTAGTGTTCTGTTAATTCATCTCACAGAGTTACATGTGTATTTCGTGGATCTCTTTGCTAGCCTTATTTCTGTGGAATCTGAGAACAGATATTTCGGATCCCATTGATGACTATAGGGCCAAAGGAAATATCCTCCGATAACAAAGAGAAAGAAGCTTTCTGAGAAATTTCTTTGTGTTCTGTGTAATCATCTCACAGAGTTACAGCTTTCCCCTCAAGAAGCCTTTCGCTAAGACAGTTCTTGTGGAATTGGCAAAGTGATATTTGGAAGCCCATAGAGGGCTATGGTGAAAAAGGAAATATCCTCAGATGAAATCTGGAAAGAAGCTTTCTGAGAAACTGCTTAGTGTTCTGTTAATTCATCTCAGAGTGTTACATGTGTATTTCGTGGATCTCTTTGCTAGCCTTATTTCTGTGGAATCTGAGAACAGATATTTCGGATCCCTCTGAAGACTATAGGGCCAAAGGAAATATCCTCCGATAACAAAGAGAAAGAAGCTTTCTGAGAAACTTCTTTGTGTTCTGTGAAATCATCTCACAGAGTTACAGCTTTTCCCTCAAGAAGCCTTTCGCTAAGACAGTTCTTGTGGAATTGGCAAAGTGATATTTGGAAGCCCATAGAGGGCTATGGTGAAAAAGGAAATATCCTCACAGGAAATCTGGAAAGAAGCTTTCTGAGAAACTGCTTAGTGTTCTGTTAATTCATCTCACAGAGTTACATGTGTATTTCGTGGATCTCTTTGCTAGCCTTATTTCTGTGGAATCTGAGAACAGATATTTCGGATCCCATTGAAGACTATAGGGCCAAAGGAAATATCCTCCGATAACAAAGAGAAAGAAACTTTCTGAGAAACTTCTTTGTGTTCTGTGAAATCATCTCACAGAGTTACAGCTTTCCCCTCAAGAAGCCTTTCGCTAAGACAGTTCTTGTGGAATTGGCAAAGTGATATTTGGAAGCCCATAGAGGGCTATGGTGAAAAAGGAAATATTCTCAGATGAAATCTGGAAAGAAGCTTTCTGAGAAACTGTTTAGTGTTCTGTTAATTCATCTCACAGAGTTACATGTGTATTTCGTGGATCTCTTTGCTAGCCTTATTTCTGTGGAATCTGAGAACAGATATTTCGGATCCCTCTGAAGACTATAGGGCCAAAGGAAATATCCTCCGATAACAAAGAGAAAGAAGCTTTCTGAGAAACTTCTTTGTGTTCTGTGAAATCATCTCACAGAGTTACAGCTTTCCCCTCAAGAAGCCTTTCGCTAAGACAGTTCTTGTGGAATTGGCAAAGTGATATTTGGAAGCCCATAGAGGGCTATGGTGAAAAAGGAAATATCCTCACAGGAAATCTGGAAAGAAGCTTTCTGAGAAACTGCTTACTGTTCTGTTAATTCATCTCACAGAGTTACATGTGTATTTCGTGGATCTCTTTGCTAGCCTTATTTCTGTGGAATCTGAGAACAGATATTTCGGATCCCATTGATGACTATAGGGCCAAAGGAAATATCCTCCGATAACAAAGAGAAAGAAGCTTTCTGAGAAATTTCTTTGTGTTCTGTGAAATCATCTCACAGAGTTACAGCTTTCCCCTCAAGAAGCCTTTCGCTAAGACAGTTCTTGTGGAATTGGCAAAGTGATATTTGGAAGCACATAGAGGGCTGTGGTGAAAAAGGAAATATCCTCAGATGAAATCTGGAAAGAAGCTTTCTGAGAAACTGCTTAGTGTTCTGTTAATTCATCTCACAGTGTTACATGTGTATTTCGTGGATCTCTTTGCTACCCTTATTTCTGTGGAATCTGAGAACAGATATTTCTGATCCCTCTGATGACTATAGGGCCAAAGGAAATATCCTCCGATAACAAAGAGAAAGAAGCTTTCTGAGAAACTTCTTTGTGTTCTGTGAAATCATCTCACAGAGTTACAGCTTTCCCCTCAAGAAGCCTTTCGCTAAGACAGTTCTTGTGGAATAGGCAAAGTGATATTTGGAAGCCCATAGAGGGCTATGGTGAAAAAGGAAATATCCTCAGATGAAATCTGGAAAGAAGCTTTCTGAGAAACTGCTTAGTGTTCTGTTAATTCATCTCACAGAGTTACATGTGTATTTCGTGGATCTCTTTGCTAGCCTTATTTCTGTGGTATCTGAGAACAGATATTTCTGATCCCTTTGAAGACTATAGGGCCAAAGGAAATATCCTCCGATAACAAAGAGAAAGAAGCTTTCTGAGAAACTTCTTTGTGTTCTGTGAAATCATCTCACAGAGTTACAGCTTTCCCCTCAAGAACCCTTTCGCTAAGACAGTTCTTGTGGAATTGGCAAAGTGATATTTGGAAGCCCATAGAGGGCTATGGTGAAAAAGGAAATATCCTCAGATGAAATCTGGAAAGAAGCTTTCTGAGAAACTGCTTAGTGTTCTGTTAATTCATCTCACAGAGTTACATGTGTATTTCGTGGATCTCTTTGCTAGCCTTATTTCTGTGGAATCTGAGAACAGATATTTCGGATCCCTCTGAAGACTATAGGGCCAAAGGAAATATCCTCCGATAACAAAGAGAAAGAAGCTTTCTGAGAAACTTCTTTGTGTTCTGTGAAATCATCTCACAGAGTTACAGCTTTCCCCTCAAGAAGCCTTTCGCTAAGACAGTTCTTGTGGAATTGGCAAAGTGATATTTGGAAGCCCATAGAGGGCTATGGTGAAAAAGGAAATATTCTCAGATGAAATCTGGAAAGAAGCTTTCTGAGAAACTGTTTAGTGTTCTGTTAATTCATCTCACAGAGTTACATGTGTATTTCGTGGATCTCTTTGCTAGCCTTATTTCTGTGGAATCTGAGAACAGATATTTCGGATCCCTCTGAAGACTATAGGGCCAAAGGAAATATCCTCCGATAACAAAGAGAAAGAAGCTTTCTGAGAAACTTCTTTGTGTTCTGTGAAATCATCTCACAGAGTTACAGCTTTCCCCTCAAGAAGCCTTTCGCTAAGACAGTTCTTGTGGAATTGGCAAAGTGATATTTGGAAGCCCATAGAGGGCTATGGTGAAAAAGGAAATATCCTCACAGGAAATCTGGAAAGAAGCTTTCTGAGAAACTGCTTACTGTTCTGTAAATTCATCTCACAGATTACATGTGTATTTCGTGGATCTCTTTGCTAGCCTTATTTCTGTGGAATCTGAGAACAGATATTTCGGATCCCATTGATGACTCTAGGGCCAAAGGAAATATCCTCCGATAACAAAGAGAAAGAAGCTTTCTGAGAAATTTCTTTGTGTTCTGTGAAATCATCTCACAGAGTTACAGCTTTCCCCTCAAGAAGCCTTTCGCTAAGACAGTTCTTGTGGAATTGGCAAAGTGATATTTGGAAGCACATAGAGGGCTGTGGTGAAAAAGGAAATATCCTCAGATGAAATCTGGAAAGAAGCTTTCTGAGAAACTGCTTAGTGTTCTGTTAATTCATCTCACAGTGTTACATGTGTATTTCGTGGATCTCTTTGCTACCCTTATTTCTGTGGAATCTGAGAACAGATATTTCGGATCCCTCTGATGACTATAGGGCCAAAGGAAATATCCTCCGATAACAAAGAGAAAGAAGCTTTCTGAGAAACTTCTTTGTGTTCTGTGAAATCATCTCACAGAGTTACAGCTTTCCCCTCAAGAAGCCTTTCGCTAAGACAGTTCTTGTGGAATAGGCAAAGTGATATTTGGAAGCCCATAGAGGGCTATGGTGAAAAAGGAAATATCCTCAGATGAAATCTGGAAAGAAGCTTTCTGAGAAACTGCTTAGTGTTCTGTTAATTCATCTCACAGAGTTACATGTGTATTTCGTGGATCTCTTTGCTAGCCTTATTTCTGTGGTATCTGAGAACAGATATTTCTGATCCCTTTGAAGACTATAGGGCCAAAGGAAATATCCTCCGATAACAAAGAGAAAGAAGCTTTCTGAGAAACTTCTTTGTGTTCTGTGAAATCATCTCACAGAGTTACAGCTTTCCCCTCAAGAAGCCTTTCGCTAAGACAGTTCTTGTGGAATTGGCAAAGTGATATTTGGAAGCCCATAGAGGGCTATGGTGAAAAAGGAAATATCCTCAGATGAAATCTGGAAAGAAGCTTTCTGAGAAACTGCTTAGTGTTCTGTTAATTCATCTCACAGAGTTACATGTGTATTTCGTGGATCTCTTTGCTAGCCTTATTTCTGTGGAATCTGAGAACAGATATTTCGGATCCCTCTGAAGACTATAGGGCCAAAGGAAATATCCTCCGATAACAAAGAGAAAGAAGCTTTCTGAGAAACTTCTTTGTGTTCTGTGAAATCATCTCACAGAGTTACAGCTTTTCCCTCAAGAAGCCTTTCGCTAAGACAGTTCTTGTGGAATTGGCAAAGTGATACTTGGAAGCCCATAGAGGGCTATGGTGAAAAAGGAAATATCCTCACAGGAAATCTGGAAAGAAGCTTTCTGAGAAACTGCTTAGTGTTCTGTTAATTCATCTCACAGAGTTACATGTGTATTTCGTGGATCTCTTTGCTAGCCTTATTTCTGTGGCATCTGAGAACAGATATTTCGGATCCCATTGAAGACTATAGGGCCAAAGGAAATATCCTCTGATAACAAAGAGAAAGAAACTTTCTGAGAAACTTCTTTGTGTTCTGTGAAATCATCTCACAGAGTTAAAGCTTTCCCCTCAAGAAGCCTTTCGCTAAGACAGTTCTTGTGGAATTGGCAAAGTGATATTTGGAAGCCCATAGAGGGCTATGGTGAAAAAGGAAATATTCTCAGATGAAATCTGGAAAGAAGCTTTCTGAGAAACTGTTTAGTGTTCTGTTAATTCATCTCACAGAGTTACATGTGTATTTCGTGGATCTCTTTGCTAGCCTTATTTCTGTGGAATATGAGAACAGATATTTCGGATCCCTCTGAAGACTATAGGGCCAAAGGAAATATCCTCCGATAACAAAGAGAAAGAAGCTTTCTGAGAAACTTCTTTGTTTTCTGTGAAATCATCTCACAGAGTTACAGCTTTCCCCTCAAGAAGCCTTTCGCTAAGACAGTTCTTGTGGAATTGGCAAAGTGATATTTGGAAGCCCATAGAGGGCTATGGTGAAAAAGGAAATATCCTCACAGGAAATCTGGAAAGAAGCTTTCTGAGAAACTGCTTACTGTTCTGTTAATTCATCTCACAGAGTTACATGTGTATTTCGTGGATCTCTTTGCTAGCCTTATTTCTGTGGAATCTGAGAACAGATATTTCGGATCCCTCTGATGACTATAGGGCCAAAGGAAATATCCTCCGATAACAAAGAGAAAGAAGCTTTCTGAGAAACTTCTTTGTGTTCTGTGAAATCATCTCACAGAGTTACAGCTTTTCCCTCAAGAAGCCTTTCGCTAAGACAGTTCTTGTGGAATTGGCAAAGTGATACTTGGAAGCCCATAGAGGGCTATGGTGAAAAAGGAAATATCCTCACAGGAAATCTGGAAAGAAGCTTTCTGAGAAACTGCTTAGTGTTCTGTTAATTCATCTCACAGAGTTACATGTGTATTTCGTGGATCTCTTTGCTAGCCTTATTTCTGTGGCATCTGAGAACAGATATTTCGGATCCCATTGAAGACTATAGGGCCAAAGGAAATATCCTCTGATAACAAAGAGAAAGAAACTTTCTGAGAAACTTCTTTGTGTTCTGTGAAATCATCTCACAGAGTTAAAGCTTTCCCCTCAAGAAGCCTTTCGCTAAGACAGTTCTTGTGGAATTGGCAAAGTGATATTTGGAAGCCCATAGAGGGCTATGGTGAAAAAGGAAATATTCTCAGATGAAATCTGGAAAGAAGCTTTCTGAGAAACTGTTTAGTGTTCTGTTAATTCATCTCACAGAGTTACATGTGTATTTCGTGGATCTCTTTGCTAGCCTTATTTCTGTGGAATATGAGAACAGATATTTCGGATCCCTCTGAAGACTATAGGGCCAAAGGAAATATCCTCCGATAACAAAGAGAAAGAAGCTTTCTGAGAAACTTCTTTGTTTTCTGTGAAATCATCTCACAGAGTTACAGCTTTCCCCTCAAGAAGCCTTTCGCTAAGACAGTTCTTGTGGAATTGGCAAAGTGATATTTGGAAGCCCATAGAGGGCTATGGTGAAAAAGGAAATATCCTCACAGGAAATCTGGAAAGAAGCTTTCTGAGAAACTGCTTACTGTTCTGTTAATTCATCTCACAGAGTTACATGTGTATTTCGTGGATCTCTTTGCTAGCCTTATTTCTGTGGAATCTGAGAACAGATATTTCGGATCCCTCTGATGACTATAGGGCCAAAGGAAATATCCTCCGATAACAAAGAGAAAGAAGCTTTCTGAGAAACTTCTTTGTGTTCTGTGAAATCATCTCACAGGGTTACAGCTTTCCCCTCAAGAAGCCTTTCGCTAAGACAGTTCTTGTGGAATAGGCAAAGTGATATTTGGAAGCCCATAGAGGGCTATGGTGAAAAAGGAAATATCCTCAGATGAAATCTGGAAAGAAGCTTTCTGAGAAACTGCTTAGTGTTCTGTTAATTCATCTCACAGAGTTACATGTGTATTTCGTGGATCTCTTTGCTAGCCTTATTTCTGTGGAATCTGAGAACCGATATTTCGGATCCCTTTGAAGACTATAGGGCCAAAGGAAATTTCCTCCGATAACAAAGAGAAAGAAGCATTCTGAGAAACTTCTTTGTGTTCTGTGAAATCATCTCACAGAGTTACAGCTTTCCCGTCAAGAAGCCTTTCGCTAAGACAGTTCTTGTGGAATAGGCAAAGTGATATTTGGAAACCCATAGAGGGCTATGGTGAAAAAGGAAATATCCTCAGATGAAATCTGGAAAGAAGCTTTCTGAGAAACTGCTTAGTGTTCTGTTAATTCATCTCACAGAGTTACATGTGTATTTCCTGGATCTCTTTGCTAGCCTTATTTCTGTGGAATCTGAGAACAGATATTTCGGATCCCTTCGAAGACTATAGGGCCAAAGGAAATATCCTCCCATAACAAAGAGAAAGAAGCTTTCTGAGAAACTTCTTTGTGTTCTGTGAAATCATCTCACAGAGTTACAGCTTTCCCCTCAAGAAGCCTTTCGCTAAGACAGTTCTTGTGGAATTGGCAAAGTGATATTTGGAAGCCCTTAGAGGGCTATGGTGAAAAAGGAAATATCCTCAGATGAAATCTGGAAAGAATCTTTCTGAGAAACTGCTTAGTGTTCCGTTAATTCATCTCACAGAGTTACATGTGTATTTCGTGGATCTCTTTGCTAGCCTTATTTCTGTGGAATCTGAGAACAGATATTTCGGATCCCATTGATGACTATAGGGCCAAAGGAAATATCCTCCGATAACAAAGAGAAAGAAGCTTTCTGAGAAACTTCTTTGTGTTCTGTGAAATCATCTCACAGAGTTACAGCTTTCCCCTCAAGAAGCCTTTCGCTAAGACAGTTCTTCTGGAATAGGCAAAGTGATATTTGGAAGCCCATAGAGGGCTATGGTGAAATAGGAAATATCCTCAAATGAAATCTGGCAAGAAGCTTTCTGAGAAACTGCTTAGTGTTCTGTTAATTCATCTCACAGAGTTACATGTGTATTTCGTGGATCTCTTTGCTAGCCTTATTTCTGTGGAATCTGAGAACACATATTTCGGATCCCTTTGAAGACTATGGGGCCAAAGGATATATCCTCCGATAACAAAGAGAAAGAAGCCTTCTGAGGAACTTCTTTGTGTTGTGTGAAATCATCTCACAGAGTTACAGCTTTCCCCTAAAGAAGCCTTTCGCTAAGACAGTTCTTGTGGAATTGGCAAAGTGATATTTGGAAGCCCATAGAGGGCTATGGTGAAAAAGGAAATATCCTCAGATGAAATCTGGAAAGAAGCTTTCTGAGAAACTGCTTAGTGTTCTGTTAATTCATCTCACAGAGTTACATGTGTATTTCGTGGATCTCTTTGCTAGCCTTATTTCTGTGGAATCTGAGAACAGATATTTCGGATCCCATTGATGACTAGAGGGCCAAAGGAAATATCCTCCGATAACAAAGAGAAAGAAGCTTTCTGAGAAACTTCTTTGTGTTCTGTGAAATCATCTCACAGAGTTACAGCTTTCCCCTCAAGAAGCCTTTCGCTAAGACAGTTCTTGTGGAATTGGCAAAGTGATATTTGGAAGCCCATAGAGGGCTATTTTGAAAAAGGAAATACCTCACAGGAAATCTGGAAAGAAGCTTTCTGAGAAACTTCTTAGTGTTCTGTTAATTCATCTCACAGAGTTACATGTGTATTTCGTGGATCTCTTTGCTAGCCTTATTTCTGTGGAATCTGAGAACAGATATTTCGGATCCCATTGATGACTATAGGGCCAAAGGAAATATCCTCCGATAACAAAGAGAAAGAAGCTTTCTGAGAAATTTCTTTGCGTTCTGTGAAATCATCTCACAGAGTTACAGCTTTCCCCTCAAGAAGCCTTTGGCTAAGACAGTTCTTGTGGAATTGGCAAAGTGATATTTGGAAGCACATAGAGGGCTATGGTGAAAAAGGAAATATCCTCAGATGAAATCTGGAAAGAAGCTTTCTGAGAAACTGCTTAGTGTTCTGTTAATTCATCTCACAGTGTTACATGTGTATTTCGTGGATCTCTTTGCTAGCCTTATTTCTGTGGAATCTGAGAACAGATATTTCGGATCCCTCTGAAGACTATAGGGCCAAAGGAAATATCCTCCGATAACAAAGAGAAAGAAGCTTTCTGAGAAACTTCTTTGTGTTCTGTGAAATCATCTCACAGAATTACAGCTTTCCCCTCAAGAAGCCTTTCGCTAAGACAGTTCTTGTGGAATAGGCAAAGTGATATTTGGAAGCCCATAGAGGGATATGGTGAAAAAGGAAATATCCTCAGATGAAATCTGGAAAGAAGCTTTCTGAGAAACTGCTTAGTGTTCTGTTAATTCATCTCACAGAGTTACATGTGTATTTCGTGGATCTCTTTGCTAGCCTTATTTCTGTGGAATCTGAGAACAGCTATTTCTGATCCTTTTGAAGACTATAGGGCCAAAGGAAATATCCTCCGATAACAAAGAGAAAGAAGCTTTCTGAGAAACTTCTTTGTGTTCTGTGAAATCATCTCACAGAGTTACAGCTTTCCCGTCAAGAAGCCTTTCGCTAAGACAGTTCTTCTGGAATAGGCAAAGTGATATTTGGAAGCCCATAGAGGGCTATGGTGAAAAAGGAAATATCCTCAGATGAAATCTGGAAAGAAGCTTTCTGAGAAACTGCTTAGTGTTCTGTTAATTCATCTCACAGAGTTACATGTGTATTTCGTGGATCTCTTTGCTAGCCTTATTTCTGTGGAATCTGAGGACAGATATTTCGGATCCCTTTGAAGACTATAGGGCCAAAGGAAATATCCTCCCATAACAAAGAGAAAGAACCTTTCTGAGAAACTTCTTTGTGTTCTGTGAAATCATCTCACAGAGTTACAGCTTTCCCCTCAAGAAGCCTTTCGCTAAGACAGTTCTTGTGGAATTGGCAAAGTGATATTTGGAAGCCCTGAGAGGGCTATGGTGAAAAAGGAAATATCCTCAGATGAAATCTGGAAAGAAGCTTTCAGAGAAACTGCTTAGTGTTCCGTTAATTCATCTCACGGAGTTACATGTGTATTTCGTGGACCTCTTTGCTAGCCTTTTTTCTGTGGAATCTGAGAACAGATATTTCGGATCCCATGATGACAATAGGGCCAAAGGAAATATCCTCCGATAACAAAGAGAAAGAAGCTTTCTGAGAAACTTCTTTGTGTTCTGTGAAATCATCTCACAGAGTTACAGCTTTCCCCTCAAGAAGCCTTTCGCTTAGACAGTTCTTGTGGAATTGGCAAAGTGATATTTGGAAGCCCATAGAGGGCTATGGTGAAAAAGGAAATATCCTCCAATGAAATCTGGAAAGAAGCTTTCTGAGAAACTGTTTAGTGTTCTGTTAATTCATCTCACAGAGTTACATGTGTATTTCGTGGATCTCTTTGCTAGCCTTATTTCTGTGGAATCTGAGAACCGCTATTTCGGATCCCTTTGAAGACTATAGGGCCAAAGGAAATATCCTACGATAACAAAGAGAAAGAAGCTTTCTGAGAAACTTCTTTGTGTTCTGTGAAATCATCTCACAGAGTTACAGCTTTCCCCTCAAGAAGCCTTTCGCTAAGACAGTTCTTGTGGAATAGGCAAAGTGATATTTGAAAGCCCATAGAGGGCTACGGTGAAAAAGGAAATATCCTCAGATGAAATCTGGAAAGAAGCTTTCTGAGAAACTGCTTAGTGTTCTGTTAATTCATCTCACAGAGTTACATGTGTATTTCGTGGATCTCTTTGCTAGCCTTATTTCTGTGGAATCTGAGAACAGATATTTCGGATCCTTTTGAAGACTATAGGGCCAAAGGAAATATCCTCCCATAACAAAGACAAAGAAGCTTTCTGAGAAACTTCTTTGTGTTCTGTGAAATCATCTCACAGAGTTACAGCTTTCCCCTCAAGAAGCCTTTCGCTAAGACAGTTCTTGTGGAATTGGCAAAGTGATATTTGGAAGCCCATAGAGGGCTATGGTGAAAAAGGAAATATCCTCAGATGAAATCTGGAAAGAAGCTTTCTGAGAAACTGCTTAGTGTTCTGTTAATTCATCTCACAGAGTTACATGTGTATTTCGTGGATCTCTTTGCTAGCCTTATTTCTGTGGAATCTGAGAACAGATATTTCGGATCCCCTTGATGACTATAGGGCCAAAGGAAATATCCTCCGATAACAAAGAGAAAGAAGCTTTCTGAGAAACTTCTTTGTGTTCTGTGAAATCATCACACAGAGTTACAGCTTTCCCCTCAAGAAGCCTTTCGCTAAGACAGTTCTTGTGGAATTGGCAAAGTGATATTTGGAAGCCCATAGAGGGCTATGGTGAAAAAGGAAATATTCTCAGATGAAATCTGGAAAGAAGCTTTCTGAGAAACTGTTTAGTGTTCTGTTAATTCATCTCACAGAGTTACATGTGTATTTCGTGGATCTCTTTGCTAGCCTTATTTCTGTGGAATCTGAGAACAGATATTTCGGATCCCTCTGAAGACTATAGGGCCAAAGGAAATATCCTCCGATAACAAAGAGAAAGAAGCTTTCTGAGAAACTTCTTTGTGTTCTGTGAAATCATCACACAGAGTTACAGCTTTCCCCTCAAGAAGCCTTTCGCTAAGACAGTTCTTGTGGAATTGGCAAAGTGATATTTGGAAGCCCATAGAGGGCTATGGTGAAAAAGGAAATATTCTCAGATGAAATCTGGAAAGAAGCTTTCTGAGAAACTGTTTAGTGTTCTGTTAATTCATCTCACAGAGTTACATGTGTATTTCGTGGATCTCTTTGCTAGCCTTATTTCTGTGGAATCTGAGAACAGATATTTCGGATCCCTCTGAAGACTATAGGGCCAAAGGAAATATCCTCCGATAACAAAGAGAAAGAAGCTTTCTGAGAAACTTCTTTGTGTTCTGTGAAATCATCTCACAGAGTTACAGCTTTCCCCTCAAGAAGCCTTTCGCTAAGACAGTTCTTGTGGAATTGGCAAAGTGATATTTGGAAGCCCATAGAGGGCTATGGTGAAAAAGGAAATATCCTCACAGGAAATCTGGAAAGAAGCTTTCTGAGAAACTGCTTACTGTTCTGTTAATTCATCTCACAGATTACATGTGTATTTCGTGGATCTCTTTGCTAGCCTTATTTCTGTGGAATCTGAGAACAGATATTTCGGATCCCATTGATGACTATAGGGCCAAAGGAAATATCCTCCGATAACAAAGAGAAAGAAGCTTTCTGAGAAACTTCTTTGTGTTCTGTGAAATCATCTCACAGAGTTACAGCTTTCCCCTCAAGAAGCCTTTCGCTTAGACAGTTCTTGTGGAATTGGCAAAGTGATATTTGGAAGCCCATAGAGGGCTATGGTGAAAAAGGAAATATCCTCCAATGAAATCTGGAAAGAAGCTTTCTGAGAAACTGTTTAGTGTTCTGTTAATTCATCTCACAGAGTTACATGTGTATTTCGTGGATCTCTTTGCTAGCCTTATTTCTGTGGAATCTGAGAACCGATATTTCGGATCCCTTTGAAGACTATAGGGCCAAAGGAAATATCCTACGATAACAAAGAGAAAGAAGCTTTCTGAGAAACTTCTTTGTGTTCTGTGAAATCATCTCACAGAGTTACAGCTTTCCCCTCAAGAAGCCTTTCGCTAAGACAGTTCTTGTGGAATTGGCAAAGTGATATTTGGAAGCCCATAGAGGGCTATGGTGAAAAAGGAAATATGCTCCGATGAAATCTGGAAAGAAGCTTTCTGAGAAACTGCTTAGTGTTCTGTTAATTCGTCTCACAGAGTTACATGTGTATTTCGTTGATCTCTTTGCTAGCCTTATTTCTGTGGAATCTGAGAACAGATATTTCGGATCCCATTGAAGACTATAGGGCCAAAGGAAATATCCTCCGATAACAAAGAGAAAGAAACTTTCTGAGAAACTTCTTTGTGTTCTGTGAAATCATCTCACAGAGTTACAGCTTTCCCCTCAAGAAGCCTTTCGCTAAGACAGTTCTTGTGGAATTGGCAAAGTGATATTTGGAAGCCCATAGAGGGCTATGGTGAAAAAGGAAATATCCTCAGATGAAATCTGGAAAGAAGCTTTCTGAGAAACTGCTTAGTGTTCTGTTAATTCATCTCACAGAGTTACATGTGTATTTCGTGGATCTCTTTGCTAGCCTTATTTCTGTGGAATCTGAGAACAGATATTTCGGATCCCTCTGAAGACTATAGGGCCAAAGGAAATATCCTCCGATAACAAAGAGAAAGAAGCTTTCTGAGAAACTTCTTTGTGTTCTGTGAAATCATCTCACAGAGTTACAGCTTTCCCCTCCAGAAGCCTTTCTCTAAGACAGTTCTTGTGGAATAGGCAAAGTGATATTTGAAAGCCCATAGAGGGCTACGGTGAAAAAGGAAATATCCTCAGATGAAATCTGGAAGGAAGCTTTCTGAGAAACTGCTTAGTGTTCTGTTAATTCATCTCACAGAGTTACATGTGTATTTCGTGGATCTCTTTGCTAGCCTTATTTCTGTGGAATCTGAGAACAGATATTTCGGATCCTTTTGAAGACTATAGGGCCAAAGGAAATATCCTCCCATAACAAAGACAAAGAAGCTTTCTGAGAAACTTCTTTGTGTTCTGTGAAATCATCTCACAGAGTTACAGCTTTCCCCTCAAGAAGCCTTTCGCTAAGACAGTTCTTGTGGAATTGGCAAAGTGATATTTGGAAGCCCATAGAGGGCTATGGTGAAAAAGGAAATATCCTCAGATGAAATCTGGAAAGAAGCTTTCTGAGAAACTGCTTAGTGTTCTGTTAATTCATCTCACAGAGTTACATGTGTATTTCGTGGATCTCTTTGCTAGCCTTATTTCTGTGGAATCTGAGAACAGATATTTCGGATCCCATTGATGACTATAGGGCCAAAGGAAATATCCTCCGATAACAAAGAGAAAGAAGCTTTCTGAGAAACTTCTTTGTGTTCTGTGAAATCATCACACAGAGTTACAGCTTTCCCCTCAAGAAGCCTTTCGCTAAGACAGTTCTTGTGGAATTGGCAAAGTGATATTTGGAAGCCCATAGAGGGCTATGGTGAAAAAGGAAATATTCTCAGATGAAATCTGGAAAGAAGCTTTCTGAGAAACTGTTTAGTGTTCTGTTAATTCATCTCACAGAGTTACATGTGTATTTCGTGGATCTCTTTGCTAGCCTTATTTCTGTGGAATCTGAGAACAGATATTTCGGATCCCTCTGAAGACTATAGGGCCAAAGGAAATATCCTCCGATAACAAAGAGAAAGAAGCTTTCTGAGAAACTTCTTTGTGTTCTGTGAAATCATCACACAGAGTTACAGCTTTCCCCTCAAGAAGCCTTTCGCTAAGACAGTCCTTGTGGAATTGGCAAAGTGATATTTGGAAGCCCATAGAGGGCTATGGTGAAAAAGGAAATATTCTCAGATGAAATCTGGAAAGAAGCTTTCTGAGAAACTGTTTAGTGTTCTGTTAATTCATCTCTCAGAGTTACATGTGTATTTCGTGGATCTCTTTGCTAGCCTTATTTCTGTGGAATCTGAGAACAGATATTTCGGATCCCTCTGAAGACTATAGGGCCAAAGGAAATATCCTCCGATAACAAAGAGAAAGAAGCTTTCTGAGAAACTTCTTTGTGTTCTGTGAAATCATCTCACAGAGTTACAGCTTTCCCCTCAAGAAGCCTTTCGCTAAGACAGTTCTTGTGGAATTGGCAAAGTGATATTTGGAAGCCCATAGAGGGCTATGGTGAAAAAGGAAATATCCTCACAGGAAATCTGGAAAGAAGCTTTCTGAGAAACTGCTTACTGTTCTGTTAATTCATCTCACAGATTACATGTGTATTTCGTGGATCTCTTTGCTAGCCTTATTTCTGTGGAATCTGAGAACAGATATTTCGGATCCCATTGATGACTATAGGGCCAAAGGAAATATCCTCCGATAACAAAGAGAAAGAAGCTTTCTGAGAAATTTCTTTGTGTTCTGTGAAATCATCTCACAGAGTTACAGCTTTCCCCTCAAGAAGCTTTTCGCTAAGACAGTTCTTGTGGAATTGGCAAAGTGATATTTGGAAGCACATAGAGGGCTGTGGTGAAAAAGGAAATATCCTCAGATGAAATCTGGAAAGAAGCTTTCTGAGAAACTGCTTAGTGTTCTGTTAATTCATCTCACAGTGTTACATGTGTATTTCGTGGATCTCTTTGCTACCCTTATTTCTGTGGAATCTGAGAACAGATATTTCGGATCCCTCTGATGACTATAGGGCCAAAGGAAATATCCTCCGATAACAAAGAGAAAGAAGCTTTCTGAGAAACTTCTTTGTGTTCTGTGAAATCATCTCACAGAGTTACAGCTTTCCCCTCAAGAAGCCTTTCGCTAAGACAGTTCTTGTGGAATAGGCAAAGTGATATTTGGAAGCCCATAGAGGGCTATGGTGAAAAAGGAAATATCCTCAGATGAAATCTGGAAAGAAGCTTTCTGAGAAACTGCTTAGTGTTCTGTTAATTCATCTCACAGAGTTACATGTGTATTTCGTGGATCTCTTTGCTAGCCTTATTTCTGTGGTATCTGAGAACAGATATTTCTGATCCCTTTGAAGACTATAGGGCCAAAGGAAATATCCTCCGATAACAAAGAGAAAGAAGCTTTCTGAGAAACTTCTTTGTGTTCTGTGAAATCATCTCACAGAGTTACAGCTTTCCCCTCAAGAACCCTTTCGCTAAGACAGTTCTTGTGGAATTGGCAAAGTGATATTTGGAAGCCCATAGAGGGCTATGGTGAAAAAGGAAATATCCTCAGATGAAATCTGGAAAGAAGCTTTCTGAGAAACTGCTTAGTGTTCTGTTAATTCATCTCACAGAGTTACATGTGTATTTCGTGGATCTCTTTGCTAGCCTTATTTCTGTGGAATCTGAGAACAGATATTTCGGATCCCTCTGAAGACTATAGGGCCAAAGGAAATATCCTCCGATAACAAAGAGAAAGAAGCTTTCTGAGAAACTTCTTTGTGTTCTGTGAAATCATCTCACAGAGTTACAGCTTTTCCCTCAAGAAGCCTTTCGCTAAGACAGTTCTTGTGGAATTGGCAAAGTGATATTTGGAAGCCCATAGAGGGCTATGGTGAAAAAGGAAATATCCTCACAGGAAATCTGGAAAGAAGCTTTCTGCGAAACTGCTTACTGTTCTGTTAATTCATCTCACAGAGTTACATGTGTATTTCGTGGATCTCTTTGCTAGCCTTATTTCTGAGGCATCTGAGAACAGATATTTCGGATCCCATTGAAGACTATAGGGCCAAAGGAAATATCCTCTGATAACAAAGAGAAAGAAACTTTCTGAGAAACTTCTTTGTGTTCTGTGAAATCATCTCACAGAGTTACAGCTTTCCCCTCAAGAAGCCTTTCGCTAAGACAGTTCTTGTGGAATTGGCAAAGTGATATTTGGAAGCCCATAGAGGGCTATGGTGAAAAAGGAAATATTCTCAGATGAAATCTGGAAAGAAGCTTTCTGAGAAACTGTTTAGTGTTCTGTTAATTCATCTCACAGAGTTACATGTGTATTTCGTGGATCTCTTTGCTAGCCTTATTTCTGTGGAATATGAGAACAGATATTTCGGATCCCTCTGAAGACTATAGGGCCAAAGGAAATATCCTCCGATAACAAAGAGAAAGAAGCTTTCTGAGAAACTTCTTTGTTTTCTGTGAAATCATCTCACAGAGTTACAGCTTTCCCCTCAAGAAGCCTTTCGCTAAGACAGTTCTTGTGGAATTGGCAAAGTGATATTTGGAAGCCCATAGAGGGCTATGGTGAAAAAGGAAATATCCTCACAGGAAATCTGGAAAGAAGCTTTCTGAGAAACTGCTTACTGTTCTGTTAATTCATCTCACAGAGTTACATGTGTATTTCGTGGATCTCTTTGCTAGCCTTATTTCTGTGGAATCTGAGAACAGATATTTCGGATCCCTCTGATGACTATAGGGCCAAAGGAAATATCCTCCGATAACAAAGAGAAAGAAGCTTTCTGAGAAACTTCTTTGTGTTCTGTGAAATCATCTCACAGAGTTACAGCTTTCCCCTCAAGAAGCCTTTCGCTAAGACAGTTCTTGTGGAATAGGCAAAGTGATATTTGGAAGCCCTTAGAGGGCTATGGTGAAAAAGGAAATATCCTCAGATGAAATCTGGAAAGAAGCTTTCTGAGAAACTGCTTAGTGTTCTGTTAATTCATCTCACAGAGTTACATGTGTATTTCGTGGATCTCTTTGCTAGCCTTATTTCTGTGGAATCTGAGAACCGATATTTCGGATCCCTTTGAAGACTATAGGGCCAAAGGAAATTTCCTCCGATAACAAAGAGAAAGAAGCATTCTGAGAAACTTCTTTGTGTTCTGTGAAATCATCTCACAGTGTTACAGCTTTCCCGTCAAGAAGCCTTTCGCTAAGACAGTTCTTGTGGAATAGGCAAAGTGATATTTGGAAGCCCATAGAGGGCTATGGTGAAAAAGGAAATATCCTCAGATGAAATCTGGAAAGAAGCTTTCTGAGAAACTGCTTAGTGTTCTGTTAATTCATCTCACAGAGTTACATGTGTATTTCGTGGATCTCTTTGCTAGCCTTATTTCTGTGGAATCTGAGAACAGATATTTCGGATCCCTTCGAAGACTATAGGGCCAAAGGAAATATCCTCCCATAACAAAGAGAAAGAAGCTTTCTGAGAAACTTCTTTGTGTTCTGTGAAATCATCTCACAGAGTTACAGCTTTCCCCTCAAGAAGCCTTTCGCTAAGACAGTTCTTGTGGAATTGGCAAAGTGATATTTGGAAGCCCTTAGAGGGCTATGGTGAAAAAGGAAATATCCTCAGATGAAATCTGGAAAGAATCTTTCTGAGAAACTGCTTAGTGTTCCGTTAATTTATCTCACAGAGTTACATGTGTATTTCGTGGATCTCTTTGCTAGCCTTATTTCTGTGGAATCTGAGAACAGATATTTCGGATCCCATTGATGACTATAGGGCCAAAGGAAATATCCTCCGATAACAAAGAGAAAGAAGCTTTCTGAGAAACTTCTTTGTGTTCTGTGAAATCATCTCACAGAGTTACAGCTTTCCCCTCAAGAAGCCTTTCGCTAAGACAGTTCTTCTGGAATAGGCAAAGTGATATTTGGAAGCCCATAGAGGGCTATGGTGAAATAGGAAATATCCTCAAATGAAATCTGGCAAGAAGCTTTCTGAGAAACTGCTTAGTGTTCTGTTAATTCATCTCACAGAGTTACATGTGTATTTCGTGGATCTCTTTGCTAGCCTTATTTCTGTGGAATCTGAGAACACATATTTCGGATCCCTTTGAAGACTATGGGGCCAAAGGATATATCCTCCGATAACAAAGAGAAAGAAGCCTTCTGAGGAACTTCTTTGTGTTGTGTGAAATCATCTCACAGAGTTACAGCTTTCCCCTAAAGAAGCCTTTCGCTAAGACAGTTCTTGTGGAATTGGCAAAGTGATATTTGGAAGCCCATAGAGGGCTATGGTGAAAAAGGAAATATCCTCAGATGAAATCTGGAAAGAAGCTTTCTGAGAAACTGCTTAGTGTTCTGTTAATTCATCTCACAGAGTTACATGTGTATTTCGTGGATCTCTTTGCTAGCCTTATTTCTGTGGAATCTGAGAACAGATATTTCGGATCCCATTGATGACTAGAGGGCCAAAGGAAATATCCTCCGATAACAAAGAGAAAGAAGCTTTCTGAGAAACTTCTTTGTGTTCTGTGAAATCATCTCACAGAGTTACAGCTTTCCCCTCAAGAAGCCTTTCGCTAAGACAGTTCTTGTGGAATTGGCAAAGTGATATTTGGAAGCCCATAGAGGGCTATTTTGAAAAAGGAAATACCTCACAGGAAATCTGGAAAGAAGCTTTCTGAGAAACTGCTTAGTGTTCTGTTAATTCATCTCACAGAGTTACATGTGTATTTCGTGGATCTCTTTGCTAGCCTTATTTCTGTGGAATCTGAGAACAGATATTTCGGATCCCATTGATGACTATAGGGCCAAAGGAAATATCCTCCGATAACAAAGAGAAAGAAGCTTTCTGAGAAATTTCTTTGTGTTCTGTGAAATCATCTCACAGAGTTACAGCTTTCCCCTCAAGAAGCCTTTGGCTAAGACAGTTCTTGTGGAATTGGCAAAGTGATATTTGGAAGCACATAGAGGGCTATGGTGAAAAAGGAAATATCCTCAGATGAAATCTGGAAAGAAGCTTTCTGAGAAACTGCTTAGTGTTCTGTTAATTCATCTCACAGTGTTACATGTGTATTTCGTGGATCTCTTTGCTAGCCTTATTTCTGTGGAATCTGAGAACAGATATTTCGGATCCCTCTGAAGACTATAGGGCCAAAGGAAATATCCTCCGATAACAAAGAGAAAGAAGCTTTCTGAGAAACTTCTTTGTGTTCTGTGAAATCATCTCACAGAATTACAGCTTTCCCCTCAAGAAGCCTTTCGCTAAGACAGTTCTTGTGGAATAGGCAAAGTGATATTTGGAAGCCCATAGAGGGATATGGTGAAAAAGGAAATATCCTCAGATGAAATCTGGAAAGAAGCTTTCTGAGAAACTGCTTAGTGTTCTGTTAATTCATCTCACAGAGTTACATGTGTATTTCGTGGATCTCTTTGCTAGCCTTATTTCTGTGGAATCTGAGAACAGCTATTTCTGATCCCTTTGAAGACTATAGGGCCAAAGGAAATATCCTCCGATAACAAAGAGAAAGAAGCTTTCTGAGAAACTTCTTTGTGTTCTGTGAAATCATCTCACAGAATTACAGCTTTCCCCTCAAGAAGCCTTTCGCTAAGACAGTTCTTCTGGAATAGGCAAAGTGATATTTGGAAGCCCATAGAGGGATATGGTGAAAAAGGAAATATCCTCAGATGAAATCTGGAAAGAAGCTTTCTGAGAAACTGCTTAGTGTTCTGTTAATTCATCTCACAGAGTTACATGTGTATTTCGTGGATCTCTTTGCTAGCCTTATTTCTGTGGAATCTGAGAACAGCTATTTCTGATCCCTTTGAAGACTATAGGGCCAAAGGAAATATCCTCCGATAACAAAGAGAAAGAAGCTTTCTGAGAAACTTCTTTGTGTTCTGTGAAATCATCTCACAGAGTTACAGCTTTCCCGTCAAGAAGCCTTTCGCTAAGACAGTTCTTCTGGAATAGGCAAAGTGATATTTGGAAGCCCATAGAGGGCTATGGTGAAAAAGGAAATATCCTCAGATGAAATCTGGAAAGAAGCTTTCTGAGAAACTGCTTAGTGTTCTGTTAATTCATCTCACAGAGTTACATGTGTATTTCGTGGATCTCTTTGCTAGCCTTATTTCTGTGGAATCTGAGAACAGATATTTCGGATCCCTTTGAAGACTATAGGGCCAAAGGAAATATCCTCCCATAACAAAGAGAAAGAACCTTTCTGAGAAACTTCTTTGTGTTCTGTGAAATCATCTCACAGAGTTACAGCTTTCCCCTCAAGAAGCCTTTCGCTAAGACAGTTCTTGTGGAATTGGCAAAGTGATATTTGGAAGCCCTGAGAGGGCTATGGTGAAAAAGGAAATATCCTCAGATGAAATCTGGAAAGAAGCTTTCAGAGAAACTGCTTAGTGTTCCGTTAATTCATCTCACAGAGTTACATGTGTATTTCGTGGACCTCTTTGCTAGCCTTTTTTCTGTGGAATCTGAGAACAGATATTTCGGATCCCATGATGACAATAGGGCCAAAGGAAATATCCTCCGATAACAAAGAGAAAGAAGCTTTCTGAGAAACTTCTTTGTGTTCTGTGAAATCATCTCACAGAGTTACAGCTTTCCCCTCAAGAAGCCTTTCGCTTAGACAGTTCTTGTGGAATTGGCAAAGTGATATTTGGAAGCCCATAGAGGGCTATGGTGAAAAAGGAAATATCCTCCAATGAAATCTGGAAAGAAGCTTTCTGAGAAACTGCTTAGTGTTCTGTTAATTCATCTCACAGAGTTACATGTGTATTTCGTGGATCTCTTTGCTAGCCTTATTTCTGTGGAATCTGAGAACCGATATTTCGGATCCCTTTGAAGACTATCGGGCCAAAGGAAATATCCTACGATAACAAAGAGAAAGAAGCTTTCTGAGAAACTTCTTTGTGTTCTGTGAAATCATCTCACAGAGTTACAGCTTTCCCCTCAAGAAGCCTTTCGCTAAGACAGTTCTTGTGGAATTGGCAAAGTGATATTTGGAAGCACATAGAGGGCTGTGGTGAAAAAGGAAATATCCTCAGATGAAATCTGGAAAGAAGCTTTCTGAGAAACTGCTTAGTGTTCTGTTAATTCATCTCACAGTGTTACATGTGTATTTCGTGGATCTCTTTGCTACCCTTATTTCTGTGGAATCTGAGAACAGATATTTCGGATCCCTCTGATGACTATAGGGCCAAAGGAAATATCCTCCGATAACAAAGAGAAAGAAGCTTTCTGAGAAACTTCTTTGTGTTCTGTGAAATCATCTCACAGAGTTACAGCTTTCCCCTCAAGAAGCCTTTCGCTAAGACAGTTCTTGTGGAATTGGCAAAGTGATATTTGGAAGCCCATAGAGGGCTATGGTGAAAAAGGAAATATCCTCAGATGAAATCTGGAAAGAAGCTTTCTGAGAAACTGCTTAGTGTTCTGTTAATTCATCTCACAGAGTTACATGTGTATTTCGTGGATCTCTTTGCTAGCCTTATTTCTGTGGTATCTGAGAACAGATATTTCTGATCCCTTTGAAGACTATAGGGCCAAAGGAAATATCCTCCGATAACAAAGAGAAAGAAGCTTTCTGAGAAACTTCTTTGTGTTCTGTGAAATCATCTCACAGAGTTACAGCTTTCCCCTCAAGAACCCTTTCGCTAAGACAGTTCTTGTGGAATTGGCAAAGTGATATTTGGAAGCCCATAGAGGGCTATGGTGAAAAAGGAAATATCCTCAGATGAAATCTGGAAAGAAGCTTTCTGAGAAACTGCTTAGTGTTCTGTTAATTCATCTCACAGAGTTACATGTGTATTTCGTGGATCTCTTTGCTAGCCTTATTTCTGTGGAATCTGAGAACAGATATTTCGGATCCCTCTGAAGACTATAGGGCCAAAGGAAATATCCTCCGATAACAAAGAGAAAGAAGCTTTCTGAGAAACTTCTTTGTGTTCTGTGAAATCATCTCACAGAGTTACAGCTTTTCCCTCAAGAAGCCTTTCGCTAAGACAGTTCTTGTGGAATTGGCAAAGTGATATTTGGAAGCCCATAGAGGGCTATGGTGAAAAAGGAAATATCCTCACAGGAAATCTGGAAAGAAGCTTTCTGAGAAACTGCTTAGTGTTCTGTTAATTCATCTCACAGAGTTACATGTGTATTTCGTGGATCTCTTTGCTAGCCTTATTTCTGTGGCATCTGAGAACAGATATTTCGGATCCCATTGAAGACTATAGGGCCAAAGGAAATATCCTCTGATAACAAAGAGAAAGAAACTTTCTGAGAAACTTCTTTGTGTTCTGTGAAATCATCTCACAGAGTTACAGCTTTCCCCTCAAGAAGCCTTTCGCTAAGACAGTTCTTGTGGAATTGGCAAAGTGATATTTGGAAGCCCATAGAGGGCTATGGTGAAAAAGGAAATATTCTCAGATGAAATCTGGAAAGAAGCTTTCTGAGAAACTGTTTAGTGTTCTGTTAATTCATCTCACAGAGTTACATGTGTATTTCGTGGATCTCTTTGCTAGCCTTATTTCTGTGGAATATGAGAACAGATATTTCGGATCCCTCTGAAGACTATAGGGCCAAAGGAAATATCCTCCGATAACAAAGAGAAAGAAGCTTTCTGAGAAACTTCTTTGTTTTCTGTGAAATCATCTCACAGAGTTACAGCTTTCCCCTCAAGAAGCCTTTCGCTAAGACAGTTCTTGTGGAATTGGCAAAGTGATATTTGGAAGCCCATAGAGGGCTATGGTGAAAAAGGAAATATCCTCACAGGAAATCTGGAAAGAAGCTTTCTGAGAAACTGCTTACTGTTCTGTTAATTCATCTCACAGAGTTACATGTGTATTTCGTGGATCTCTTTGCTAGCCTTATTTCTGTGGAATCTGAGAACAGATATTTCGGATCCCTCTGATGACTATAGGGCCAAAGGAAATATCCTCCGATAACAAAGAGAAAGAAGCTTTCTGAGAAACTTCTTTGTGTTCTGTGAAATCATCTCACAGAGTTACAGCTTTCCCCTCAAGAAGCCTTTCGCTAAGACAGTTCTTGTGGAATAGGCAAAGTGATATTTGGAAGCCCATAGAGGGCTATGGTGAAAAAGGAAATATCCTCAGATGAAATCTGGAAAGAAGCTTTCTGAGAAACTGCTTAGTGTTCTGTTAATTCATCTCACAGAGTTACATGTGTATTTCGTGGATCTCTTTGCTAGCCTTATTTCTGTGGAATCTGAGAACCGATATTTCGGATCCCTTTGAAGACTATAGGGCCAAAGGAAATATCCTCCGATAACAAAGAGAAAGAAGCATTCTGAGAAACTTCTTTGTGTTCTGTGAAATCATCTCACAGAGTTACAGCTTTCCCGTCAAGAAGCCTTTCGCTAAGACAGTTCTTGTGGAATAGGCAAAGTGATATTTGGAAGCCCATAGAGGGCTATGGTGAAAAAGGAAATATCCTCAGATGAAATCTGGAAAGAAGCTTTCTGAGAAACTGCTTAGTGTTCTGTTAATTCATCTCACAGAGGTACATGTGTATTTCGTGGATCTCTTTGCTAGCCTTATTTCTGTGGAATCTGAGAACAGATATTTCGGATCCCTTCGAAGACTATAGGGCCAAAGGAAATATCCTCCCATAACAAAGAGAAAGAAGCTTTCTGAGAAACTTCTTTGTGTTCTGTGAAATCATCTCACAGAGTTACAGCTTTCCCCTCAAGAAGCCTTTCGCTAAGACAGTTCTTGTGGAATTGGCAAAGTGATATTTGGAAGCCCTTAGAGGGCTATGGTGAAAAAGGAAATATCCTCAGATGAAATCTGGAAAGAATCTTTCTGAGAAACTGCTTAGTGTTCCGTTAATTCATCTCACAGAGTTACATGTGTATTTCGTGGATCTCTTTGCTAGCCTTATTTCTGTGGAATCTGAGAACAGATATTTCGGATCCCATTGATGACTATAGGGCCAAAGGAAATATCCTCCGATAACAAAGAGAAAGAAGCTTTCTGAGAAACTTCTTTGTGTTCTGTGAAATCATCTCACAGAGTTACAGCTTTCCCCTCAAGAAGCCTTTCGCTAAGACAGTTCTTCTGGAATAGGCAAAGTGATATTTGGAAGCCCATAGAGGGCTATGGTGAAATAGGAAATATCCTCAAATGAAATCTGGCAAGAAGCTTTCTGAGAAACTGCTTAGTGTTCTGTTAATTCATCTCACAGTGTTACATGTGTATTTCGTGGATCTCTTTGCTAGCCTTATTTCTGTGGAATCTGAGAACACATATTTCGGATCCCTTTGAAGACTATGGGGCCAAAGGATATATCCTCCGATTACAAAGAGAAAGAAGCCTTCTGAGGAACTTCTTTGTGTTGTGTGAAATCATCTCACAGAGTTACAGCTTTCCCCTAAAGAAGCCTTTCGCTAAGACAGTTCTTGTGGAATTGGCAAAGTGATATTTGGAAGCCCATAGAGGGCTATGGTGAAAAAGGAAATATCCTCAGATGAAATCTGGAAAGAAGCTTTCTGAGAAACTGCTTAGTGTTCTGTTAATTCATCTCACAGAGTTACATGTGTATTTCGTGGATCTCTTTGCTAGCCTTATTTCTGTGGAATCTGAGAACAGATATTTCGGATCCCATTGATGACTAGAGGGCCAAAGGAAATATCCTCCGATAACAAAGAGAAAGAAGCTTTCTGAGAAACTTCTTTGTGTTCTGTGAAATCATCTCACAGAGTTACAGCTTTCCCCTCAAGAAGCCTTTCGCTAAGACAGTTCTTGTGGAATTGGCAAAGTGATATTTGGAAGCCCATAGAGGGCTATTTTGAAAAAGGAAATACCTCACAGGAAATCTGGAAAGAAGCTTTCTGAGAAACTGCTTAGTGTTCTGTTAATTCATCTCACAGAGTTACATGTGTATTTCGTGGATCTCTTTGCTAGCCTTATTTCTGTGGAATCTGAGAACAGATATTTCGGATCCCATTGATGACTATAGGGCCAAAGGAAATATCCTCCGATAACAAAGAGAAAGAAGCTTTCTGAGAAATTTCTTTGCGTTCTGTGAAATCATCTCACAGAGTTACAGCTTTCCCCTCAAGAAGCCTTTGGCTAAGACAGTTCTTGTGGAATTGGCAAAGTGATATTTGGAAGCACATAGAGGGCTATGGTGAAAAAGGAAATATCCTCAGATGAAATCTGGAAAGAAGCTTTCTGAGAAACTGCTTAGTGTTCTGTTAATTCATCTCACAGTGTTACATGTGTATTTCGTGGATCTCTTTGCTAGCCTTATTTCTGTGGAATCTGAGAACAGATATTTCGGATCCCTCTGAAGACTATAGGGCCAAAGGAAATATCCTCCGATAACAAAGAGAAAGAAGCTTTCTGAGAAACTTCTTTGTGTTCTGTGAAATCATCTCACAGAATTACAGCTTTCCCCTCAAGAAGCCTTTCGCTAAGACAGTTCTTGTGGAATAGGCAAAGTGATATTTGGAAGCCCATAGAGGGATATGGTGAAAAAGGAAATATCCTCAGATGAAATCTGGAAAGAAGCTTTCTGAGAAACTGCTTAGTGTTCTGTTAATTCATCTCACAGAGTTACATGTGTATTTCGTGGATCTCTTTGCTAGCCTTATTTCTGTGGAATCTGAGAACAGCTATTTCTGATCCCTTTGAAGACTATAGGGCCAAAGGAAATATCCTCCGATAACAAAGAGAAAGAAGCTTTCTGAGAAACTTCTTTGTGTTCTGTGAAATCATCTCACAGAGTTACAGCTTTCCCGTCAAGAAGCCTTTCGCTAAGACAGTTCTTCTGGAATAGGCAAAGTGATATTTGGAAGCCCATAGAGGGCTATGGTGAAAAAGGAAATATCCTCAGATGAAATCTGGAAAGAAGCTTTCTGAGAAACTGCTTAGTGTTCTGTTAATTCATCTCACAGAGTTACATGTGTATTTCGTGGATCTCTTTGCTAGCCTTATTTCTGTGGAATCTGAGAACAGATATTTCGGATCCCTTTGAAGACTATAGGGCCAAAGGAAATATCCTCCCATAACAAAGAGAAAGAACCTTTCTGAGAAACTTCTTTGTGTTCTGTGAAATCATCTCACAGAGTTACAGCTTTCCCCTCAAGAAGCCTTTCGCTAAGACAGTTCTTGTGGAATTGGCAAAGTGATATTTGGAAGCCCTGAGAGGGCTATGGTGAAAAAGGAAATATCCTCAGATGAAATCTGGAAAGAAGCTTTCAGAGAAACTGCTTAGTGTTCCGTTAATTCATCTCACAGAGTTACATGTGTATTTCGTGGACCTCTTTGCTAGCCTTTTTTCTGTGGAATCTGAGAACAGATATTTCGGATCCCATGATGACAATAGGGCCAAAGGAAATATCCTCCGATAACAAAGAGAAAGAAGCTTTCTGAGAAACTTCTTTGTGTTCTGTGAAATCATCTCACAGAGTTACAGCTTTCCCCTCAAGAAGCCTTTCGCTTAGACAGTTCTTGTGGAATTGGCAAAGTGATATTTGGAAGCCCATAGAGGGCTATGGTGAAAAAGGAAATATCCTCCAATGAAATCTGGAAAGAAGCTTTCTGAGAAACTGCTTAGTGTTCTGTTAATTCATCTCACAGAGTTACATGTGTATTTCGTGGATCTCTTTGCTAGCCTTATTTCTGTGGAATCTGAGAACCGATATTTCGGATCCCTTTGAAGACTATAGGGCCAAAGGAAATATCCTACGATAACAAAGAGAAAGAAGCTTTCTGAGAAACTTCTTTGTGTTCTGTGAAATCATCTCACAGAGTTACAGCTTTCCCCTCAAGAAGCCTTTCGCTAAGACAGTTCTTGTGGAATTGGCAAAGTGATATTTGGAAGCCCATAGAGGGCTATGGTGAAAAAGGAAATATGCTCCGATGAAATCTGGAAAGAAGCTTTCTGAGAAACTGCTTAGTGTTCTGTTAATTCGTCTCACAGAGTTACATGTGTATTTCGTTGATCTCTTTGCTAGCCTTATTTCTGTGGAATCTGAGAACAGATATTTCGGATCCCATTGAAGACTATAGGGCCAAAGGAAATATCCTCCGATAACAAAGAGAAAGAAACTTTCTGAGAAACTTCTTTGTGTTCTGTGAAATCATCTCACAGAGTTACAGCTTTCCCCTCAAGAAGCCTTTCGCTAAGACAGTTCTTGTGGAATTGGCAAAGTGATATTTGGAAGCCCATAGAGGGCTATGGTGAAAAAGGAAATATCCTCAGATGAAATCTGGAAAGAAGCTTTCTGAGAAACTGCTTAGTGTTCTGTTAATTCATCTCACAGAGTTACATGTGTATTTCGTGGATCTCTTTGCTAGCCTTATTTCTGTGGAATCTAAGAACAGATATTTCGGATCCCTCTGAAGACTATAGGGCCAAAGGAAATATCCTCCGATAACAAAGAGAAAGAAGCTTTCTGAGAAACTTCTTTGTGTTCTGTGAAATCATCTCACAGAGTTACAGCTTTCCCCTCAAGAAGCCTTTCGCTAAGACAGTTCTTGTGGAATAGGCAAAGTGATATTTGAAAGCCCATAGAGGGCTATGGTGAAAAAGGAAATATCCTCAGATGAAATCTGGAAAGAAGCTTTCTGAGAAACTGCTTAGTGTTCTGTTAATTCATCTCACAGAGTTACATGTGTATTTCGTGGATCTCTTTGCTAGCCTTATTTCTGTGGAATCTGAGAACAGATATTTCGGATCCTTTTGAAGACTATAGGGCCAAAGGAAATATCCTCCCATAACAAAGACAAAGAAGCTTTCTGAGAAACTTCTTTGTGTTCTGTGAAATCATCTCACAGAGTTACAGCTTTCCCCTCAAGAAGCCTTTCGCTAAGACAGTTCTTGTGGAATTGGCAAAGTGATATTTGGAAGCCCATAGAGGGCTATGGTGAAAAAGGAAATATCCTCAGATGAAATCTGGAAAGAAGCTTTCTGAGAAACTGCTTAGTGTTCTGTTAATTCATCTCACAGAGTTACATGTGTATTTCGTGGATCTCTTTGCTAGCCTTATTTCTGTGGAATCTGAGAACAGATATTTCGGATCCCATTGATGACTATAGGGCCAAAGGAAATATCCTCCGATAACAAAGAGAAAGAAGATTTCTGAGAAATTTCTTTGTGTTCTGTGAAATCATCTCACAGAGTTACAGCTTTCCCCTCAAGAAGCCTTTCGCTAAGACAGTTCTTGTGGAATTGGCAAAGTGATATTTGGAAGCACATAGAGGGCTATGGTGAAAAAGGAAATATCCTCAGATGAAATCTGGAAAGAAGCTTTCTGAGAAACTGCTTAGTGTTCTGTTAATTCATCTCACAGTGTTACATGTGTATTTCGTGGATCTCTTTGCTAGCCTTATTTCTGTGGAATCTGAGAACAGATATTTCGGATCCCTTTGAAGACTATAGGGCCAAAGGAAATATCCTCCGATAACAAAGAGAAAGAAGCTTTCTGAGAAACTTCTTTGTGTTCTGTGAAATCATCTCACAGAGTTACAGCTTTCCCCTCAAGAAGCCTTTCGCTAAGACAGTTCTTGTGGAATAGGCAAAGTGATATTTGGAAGCCCATAGAGGGCTATGGTGAAATAGGAAATATCCTCAAATGAAATCTGCCAAGAAGCTTTCTGAGAAACTGCTTAGTGTTCTGTTAATTCATCTCACAGAGTTACATGTGTATTTCGTGGATCTCTTTGCTAGCCTTATTTCTGTGGAATCTGAGAACAGATATTTCGGATCCCTTTTAAGACTATAGGGCCAAAGGAAATATCCTCCGATAACAAAGAGAAAGAAGCTTTCTGAGGAACTTCTTTGTGTTCTCTGAAATCATCTCACAGAGTTACAGCTTTCCCCTAAAGAAGCCTTTCGCTAAGACAGTTCTTGTGGAATTGGCAAAGTGATGTTTGGAAGCCCATAGAGGGCTATGGTGAAAAAGGAAATATCCTCAGATGAAATCTGGAAAGAAGCTTTCTGAGAAACTGCTTAGTGTTCTGTTAATTCATCTCACAGAGTTACATGTGTATTTCGTGGATCTCTTTGCTAGCCTTATTTCTGTGGAATCTGAGAACAGATATTTCGGATCCCATTGATGACTATAGGGCCAAAGGAAATATCCTCCGATAACAAAGAGAAAGAAGCTTTCTGAGAAACTTCTTTGTGTTCTGTGAAATCATCTCATAGAGTTACAGCTTTCCCCTCAAGAAGCCTTTCGCTAAGACAGTTCTTGTGGAATAGGCAAAGTGATATTTGGAAGCCCATAGAGGGCTATGGTGAAAAAGGAAATATCCTCAGATGAAATCTGGAAAGAAGTTTTCTGAGAAACTGCTTAGTGTTCTGTTAATTCATCTCACAGAGTTACATGTGTATTTCGTGGATCTCTTTGCTAGCCTTATTTCTGTGGAATCTGAGAACAGATATTTCGGATCCCTCTGAAGACTATAGGGCCAAAGGAAATATCCTCCGATAACAAAGAGAAAGAAGCTTTCTGAGAAACTTCTTTGTGTTCTGTGAAATCATCTCACAGAGTTACAGCTTCCCCCTCAAGAAGCCTTTCGCTAAGACAGTTCTTGTGGAATAGGCAAAGTGATAATTGGAAGCCCACAGAGGGCTATGGTGAAAAAGGAAATATCCTCAGATGAAATCTCGAAAGAAGCTTTCTGAGAAACTGCTTAGTGTTCTGTTAATTCATCTCACAGAGTTACATGTGTATTTCGTGGATCTCTTTGCTAGCCTTATTTCTGTGGAATCTGAGAACACATATTTCGGATCCCTTTGAAGACTATAGGGCCAAAGGAAATATCCTCTGATAACAAAGAGAAAGAAGCTTTCTGAGAAACTTCTTTGTGTTCTGTGAAATCATCTCACAGAGTTACAGCTTTCCCCTCAAGAAGCCTTTCGCTAAGACAGTTCTTGTGGAATTGGCAAAGTGATATTTGGAAGCCCTTAGAGGGCTATGGTGAAAAAGGAAATATCCTCAGATGAAATCTGGAAAGAAGCTTTCTGAGAAACTGCTTAGTGTTCCGTTAATTCATCTCACAGAGTTACGTGTGTATTTCGTGGATCTCTTTGCTAGCCTTATTTCTGTGGAATCTGAGAACAGATATTTCGGATCCCATTGATGACTATAGGGCCAAAGGAAATATCCTCCGATAACAAAGAGAAAGAAGCTTTCTGAGAAACTTCTTTGTGTTCTGTGAAATCATCTCACAGAGTTACAGCTTTCCCCTCAAGAAGCCTTTCGCTAAGACAGTTCTTGTGGAATTGGCAAAGTGATATTTGGAAGCCCATGGAGGGCTATGGTGAAAAAGGAAATATCCTCCAATGAAATCTGGAAAGAAGCTTTCTGAGAAACTGCTTAGTGTTCTCTTAATTCATCTCACAGAGTTACATGTGTATTTCGTGGATCTCTTTGCTAGCCTTATTTCTGTGGAATCTGAGAACCGATATTTCGGATCCCTTTGAAGACTATAGGGCCAAAGGAAATATCCTCCGATAACAAAGAGAAAGAAGCTTTCTGAGAAACTTCTTTGTGTTCTGTGAAATCATCTCACAGAGTTACAGCTTTCCCCTCAAGAAGCCTTTCGCTAAGACAGTTCTTGTGGAATAGGCAAAGTGATATTTGGAAGCCCATAGAGGGCTATGGTGAAAAAGGAAATATCCTCCAATGAAATCTGGAAAGAAGCTATCTGAGAAACTGCTTAGTGTTCTGTTAATTCATCTCACAGAGTTACATGTGTATTTCGTGGATCTCTTTGCTAGCCTTATTTCTGTGGAATCTGAGAACCGATATTTCGGATCCCTTTGAAGACTATACGGCCAAAGGAAATATCCTCCTATAACAAAGAGAAAGAAGCTTTCTGAGAAACTTCATTGTGTTCTGTGAAATCATCTCACAGAGTTACAGCTTTCCCCTCAAGAAGCCTTTCGCTAATACAGTTCTTGTGGAATTGGCAAAGTGATATTTGGAAGCCCATAGAGGGCTATGGTGAAAAAGGAAATATGCTCCGATGAAATCTGGAAAGAAGCTTTCTGAGAAACTGCTTAGTGTTCTGTTAATTCACCTCACAGAGTTACATGTGTATTTCGTGGATCTTTTTGCTAGCCTTATTTCTGTGGAATCTGAGAACAGATATTTCGGATCCCTTTGAAAACTATAGGGCCAAAGGAAATATCCTCCGATAACAAAGAGAAAGAAGGTTTCTGAGAAACTTCTTTGTGTTCTGTGAAATCATCTCACAGAGTTACAGCTTTCACCTCAAGAAGCCTTTCGCTAAGACAGTTCTTGTGGAATTGGCAAAGTGATATTTGGAAGCCCATAGAGGGCTATGGTGAAAAAGGAAATATCCTCACAGGAAATCTGGAAAGAAGCTTTCTGAGAAACTGCTTAGTGTTCTGTTAATTCGTCTCACAGAGTTACATCTGTATTTCGTTGATCTCTTTGCTAGCCTTATTTCTGTGGAATCTGAGAACAGATATTTCGGATCCCATTGAAGACTATAGGGACAAAGGAAATATCCTCCGATAACAAAGAGAAAGAAACTTTCTGAGAAACTTCTTTCTGTTCTGTGAAATCAGCTCACAGAGTTACAGCTTTCCCCTCAAGAAGCCTTTCGCTAAGACAGTTCTTGTGGAATTGGCAAAGTGATATTTGGAAGCCCATAGAGGGCTACGGTGAAAAAGGAAATATCCTCAGATGAAATCTGGAAAGAAGCTTTCTGAGAAACTGCTTAGTGTTCTGTTAATTCATCTCACAGAGTTACATGTGTATTTCATGGATCTCTTTGCTAGCCTTATTTCTGTGGAATCTGAGAACAGATATTTCGGATCCCTCTGAAGACTATAGGGCCAAAGGAAATATCCTCCCATAACAAAGAGAAAGAAGCTTTCTGAGAAACTTCTTTGTGTTCTGTGAAATCATCTCACAGAGTTACAGCTTTCCCCTCAAGAAGCCTTTCGCTAAGACAGTTTTTGTGGAATTGGCAAAGTGATATTTGGAAGCCCATAGAGGGCTATGGTGAAAAAGGAAATATCCTCACAGAAAATCTGGAAAGAAGCTTTCTGAGAAACTGCTTAGTGTTCTGTTAATTCATCTCACAGAGTTACATGTGTATTTCGTGGATCTCTTTGCTAGCCTTATTTCTGTGGAATCTGAGAACAGATATTTCGGATCCCATTGATGACTATAGGGCCAAAGGAAATATCCTCCGATAACAAAGAGAAAGAAGCTTTCTGAGAAATTTCTTTGTGTTCTGTGAAATCATCTCACAGAGTTACAGCTTTCCCCTTAAGAAGCCTTTCGCTAAGACAGTTCTTGTGGAATTGGCAAAGTGATATTTGGAAGCACATAGAGGGCTATGGTGAAAAAGGAAATATCCTCAGATGAAATCTGGAAAGAAGCTTTCTGAGAAACTGCTTAGTGTTCTGTTAATTCATCTCACAGTGTTACATGTGTATTTCGTGGATCTCTTTGCTAGCCTTATTTCTGTGGAATCTGAGAACAGATATTTCGGATCCCTCTGAAGACTATAGGGCCAAAAGAAATATCCTCCGATAACAAAGAGAAAGAAGCTTTCTGAGAAACTTCTTTGTGTTCTGTGAAATCATCTCACAGAGTTACAGCTTTCCCCTCAAGAAGCCTTTCGCTAAGACAGTTCTTGTGGAATAGGCAAAGTGATATTTGGAAGCCCATAGAGGGCTATTGTGAAAAAGGAAATATTCTCACAGGAAATCTGTAAAGAAGCTTTCTGAGAAACTGCTTAGTGTTCTGTTAATTCATCTCACAGAGTTACATGTGTATTTCGTGGATCTCTTTGCTAGCCTTATTTCTGTGGAATCTGACAGCAGATATTTCGGATCCCTTTGAAGACTACAGGGCCAAAGGAAATATCCTCCGATAACAAAGAGAAAGAAGCTTTCTGAGAAACTTCTTTGTGTTCTGTGAAATCATCTCACAGAGTTACAGCTTTCCCGCATGAAGCCTTTCGCTAACACAGTTCTTGTGGAATTGGCAAAGTGATGTTTGGAAGCCCATAGAGGGCTATGGTGAAAAAGGAAATATCCTCAGATGAAATCTGGAAAGAAGCTTTCTGAGAAACTGCTTAGTGTTCTGTTAATTCATCTCACAGAGTTACATGTGTATTTCGTGGATCTCTTTGCTAGCCTTATTTCTGTGGAATCTGAGAACAGATATTTCGGATCCCATTGATGACTATAGGGCCAAAGGAAATATCCTCCGATAACAAAGAGAAAGAAGCTTTCTGAGAAACTTCTTTGTGTTCTGTGAAATCATCTCATAGAGTTACAGCTTTCCCCTCAAGAAGCCTTTCGCTAAGACAGTTCTTGTGGAATTGGCAAAGTGATATTTGGAAGCCCATAGAGGGCTATGGTGAAAAAGGAAATATCCTCAGATGAAATCTGGAAAGAAGTTTTCTGAGAAACTGCTTAGTGTTCTGTTAATTCATATCACAGAATTACATGTGTATTTCGTGGATCTCTTTGCTAGCCTTATTTCTGTGGAATCTGAGAACAGATATTTCGGATCCCTCTGAAGACTATAGGGCCAAAGGAAATATCCTCCCATAACAAAGAGAAAGAAGCTTTCTGACAAACTTCTTTGTGTTCTGTAAAATCATCTCAAGGAGTTAGAGCTTCCACTCCAGAAGCCTTTCGCTAAGACAGTTCTTGTGGAATTGGCAAAGTGATATTTGGAAGCCCATAGAGGGATATGGTGAAAAAGGAAATGTCCTCCGATGAAACCTGGAAAGAAGCTTTCTGAGAAACTGCTTAGTGTTCTGTTAATTCATCTCACAGAGTTACAGGTGTATTTCGTAGATATCGTTGCTAGCCTTATTTCTGTGGAATCTGAGAACAGATATTTCGGATCCCTTTGAAGACTATAGGGCCAAAGGAAATATCCTCCGATAACAAAGAGAAAGAAGGTTTCTGAGAAACTTCTTTGTGTTCTGTGAAATCATCTCACCGAGTTACAGCTTTCCCCTCAAGAAGCCTTTCGCTAAGACAGTTCTTGTGGAATTGGCAAAGTGATATTTGGAAGCCCATAGAGGGCTATGGTGAAAAAGGAAATATGCTCCGATGAAATCTGGAAAGAAGCTTTCTGAGAAACTGCTTAGTGTTCTGTTAATTCATCTCACAGAGTTACATGTGTATTTCGTGGATCTCTTTGCTAGCCTTATTTCTGTGGAATCTGAGAACAGATATTTCGGATCCCATTGATGACTATAGGGCCAAAGGAAATATCCTCCCATAACAAAGAGAAGGAAGCTTTCTGAGAAACTTCTTTGTGTTCTGTGAAATCATCTCACAGAGTTACAGCTTTCCCCTCAAGAAGCCTTTCGCTAACACAGTTTTTGTGGAATTGGCAAAGTGATATTTGGAAGCCCATAGAGGGCTATGGTGAAAAAGGAAATATCCTCACAGAAAATCGGGAAAGAAGCTTTCTGAGAAACTGCTTAGTGTTCTGTTAATTCATCTCACAGAGTTACATGTGTATTTCGTGGATCTCTTTGCTAGCCTTATTTCTGTGGAATCTGAGAACAGATATTTCGGATCCCATTGATGACTATAGGGCCAAAGGAAATATCCTCCGATAACAAAGAGAAAGAAGCTTTCTGAGAAATTTCTTTGTGTTCTGTGAAATCATCTCACAGAGTTACAGCTTTCCCCTTAAGAAGCCTTTCGCTAAGACAGTTCTTGTGGAATTGGCAAAGTGATATTTGGAAGCACATAGAGGGCTATGGTGAAAAAGGAAATATCCTCAGATGAAATCTGGAAAGAAGCTTTCTGAGAAACTGCTTAGTGTTCTGTTAATTCATCTCACAGTGTAACATGTGTATTTCGTGGATCTCTTTGCTAGCCTTATTTCTGTGGAATATGAGAACAGATATTTCGGATCCCTCTGAAGACTATAGGGCCAAAGGAAATATCCTCCGATAACAAAGAGAAAGAAGCTTTCTGAGAAACTTCTTTGTGTTCTGTGAAATCATCTCACAGAGTTACAGCTTTCCCCTCAAGAAGCCTTTCGCTAAGACAGTTCTTGTGGAATAGGCAAAGTGATATTTGGAAGCCCATAGAGGGCTATTGTGAAAAAGGAAATATTCTCACAGGAAATCTGGAAAGAAGCTTTCTGAGAAACTGCTTAGTGTTCTGTTAATTCATCTCACAGAGTTACATGTGTATTTCGTGGATCTCTTTGCTAGCCTTATTTATGTGGAATCTGACAGCAGATATTTCGGATCCCTTTGAAGACTATAGGGCCAAAGGAAATATCCTCCGATAACAAAGAGAAAGAAGCTTTCTGAGAAACTTCTTTGTGTTCTGTGAAATCATCTCACAGAGTTACAGCTTTCCCGCAAGAAGCCTTTCGCTAAGACAGTTCTTGTGGAATTGGCAAAGTGATATATAGAAGCACATAGAGGGCTATGGTGAAAAAGGAAATATCCTCAGATGAAATCTGGAAAGAAGCTTTCTGAGAAACTGCTTAGTGTTCTGTTAATTCATCTCACAGAGTTACATGTGTATTTCGTGGATCTCTTTGCTAGCCTTATTTCTGTGGAATCTGAGAACAGATATTTCGGATCCCTTTGAAGACTATAGGGCCAAAGGAAATATCCTCCCATAACAAAGAGAAAGAAGCTTTCTGACAAACTTCTTTGTGTTCTGTGAAATCATCTCACCGAGTTACAGCTTTCCCCTCAAGAAGCCTTTCGCTAAGACAGTTCTTGTGGAATTGGCAAAGTGATATTTGGAAGCCCATAGAGGGATATGGTGAAAAAGGAAATGTCCTCCGATGAAACCTGGAAAGAAGCTTTCTGAGAAACTGCTTAGTGTTCTGTTAATTCATCTCACAGAGTTACAGGTGTATTTCGTGGATCTCTTTGCTAGCCTTATTTCTATGGAATCTGAGAACAGATATTTCGGATCCCTTTGAAAACTATAGGGCCAAAGGAAATATCCTCCGATAACAAAGAGAAAGAAGGTTTCTGAGAAACTTCTTTGTGTTCTGTGAAATCATCTCACAGAGTTACAGCTTTCCCCTCAAGAAGCCTTTCGCTAAGACAGTTCTTGTGGAATTGGCAAAGTGATATTTGGAAGCCCATAGAGGGCTATGGTGAAAAAGGAAATATCCTCACAGGAAATCTGGAAAGAAGCTTTCTGAGAAACTGCTTAGTGTTCTGTTAATTCGTCTCACAGAGTTACATCTGTATTTCGTTGATCTCTTTGCTAGCCTTATTTCTGTGGAATCTGAGAACAGATATTTCGGATCCCATTGAAGACTATAGGGACAAAGGAAATATCCTCCGATAACAAAGAGAAAGAAACTTTCTGAGAAACTTCTTTCTGTTCTGTGAAATCAGCTCACAGAGTTACAGCTTTCCCCTCAAGAAGCCTTTCGCTAAGACAGTTCTTGTGGAATTGGCAAAGTGATATTTGGAAGCACATAGAGGGCTATGGTGAAAAAGGAAATATCCTCAGATGAAATCTGGAAAGAAGCTTTCTGAGAAACTGCTTAGTGTTCTGTTAATTTATCTCACAGTGTTACATGTGTATTTCGTGGATCTCTTTGCTAGCCTTATTTCTGTGGAATCTGACAACAGATATTTCGGATCCCTCTGAAGACTATAGGGCCAAAAGAAATATCCTCCGATAACAAAGAGAAAGAAGCTTTCTGAGAAACTTCTTTGTGTTCTGTGAAATCATCTCACAGAGTTACAGCTTTCCCCTCAAGAAGCCTTTCGCTAAGACAGTTCTTGTGGAATAGGCAAAGTGATATTTGGAAGCCCATAGAGGGCTATTGTGAAAAAGGAAATATTCTCACAGGAAATCTGGAAAGAAGCTTTCTGAGAAACTGCTTAGTGTTCTGTTAATTCATCTCACAGAGTTACATGTGTATTTCGTGGATCTCTTTGCTAGCCTTATTTCTGTGGAATCTGACAGCAGATATTTCGGATCCCTTTGAAGACTACAGGGCCAAAGGAAATATCCTCCGATAACAAAGAGAAAGAAGCTTTCTGAGAAACTTCTTTGTGTTCTGTGAAATCATCTCACAGAGTTACAGCTTTCCCGCAAGAAGCCTTTCGCTAACACAGTTCTTGTGGAATTGGCAAAGTGATGTTTGGAAGCCCATAGAGGGCTATGGTGAAAAAGGAAATATCCTCAGATGAAATCTGGAAAGAAGCTTTCTGAGAAACTGCTTAGTGTTCTGTTAATTCATCTCACAGAGTTACATGTGTATTTCGTGGATCTCTTTGCTAGCCTTATTTCTGTGGAATCTGAGAACAGATATTTCGGATCCCATTGATGACTATAGGGCCAAAGGAAATATCCTCCGATAACAAAGAGAAAGAAGCTTTCTGAGAAACTTCTTTGTGTTCTGTGAAATCATCTCACAGAGTTACAGCTTTCCCCTCAAGAAGCCTTTCGCTAAGACAGTTCTTGTGGAATTGGCAAAGTGATATTTGGAAGCCCATAGAGGGCTATGGTGAAAAAGGAAATATCCTCAGATGAAATCTGGAAAGAAGTTTTCTGAGAAACTGCTTAGTGTTCTGTTAATTCATATCACAGAATTACATGTGTATTTCGTGGATCTCTTTGCTAGCCTTATTTCTGTGGAATCTGAGAACAGATATTTCGGATCCCTCTGAAGACTATAGGGCCAAAGGAAATATCCTCCCATAACAAAGAGAAAGAAGCTTTCTGACAAACTTCTTTGTGTTCTGTAAAATCATCTCAAGGAGTTAGAGCTTCCACTCCAGAAGCCTTTCGCTAAGACAGTTCTTGTGGAATTGGCAAAGTGATATTTGGAAGCCCATAGAGGGATATGGTGAAAAAGGAAATGTCCTCCGATGAAACCTGGAAAGAAGCTTTCTGAGAAACTGCTTAGTGTTCTGTTAATTCATCTCACAGAGTTACAGGTGTATTTCGTAGATATCGTTGCTAGCCTTATTTCTGTGGAATCTGAGAACCGATATTTCGGATCCCTTTGAAGACTATAGGGCCAAAGGAAATATCCTCCGATAACAAAGAGAAAGAAGGTTTCTGAGAAACGTCTTTGTGTTCTGTGAAATCATCTCACCGAGTTACAGCTTTCCCCTCAAGAAGCCTTTCGCTAAGACAGTTCTTGTGGAATTGGCAAAGTGATATTTGGAAGCCCATAGAGGGCTATGGTGAAAAAGGAAATATGCTCCGATGAAATCTGGAAAGAAGCTTTCTGAGAAACTGCTTAGTGTTCTGTTAATTCATCTCACAGAGTTACATGTGTATTTCGTGGATCTCTTTGCTAGCCTTATTTCTGTGGAATCTGAGAACAGATATTTCGGATCCCATTGATGACTATAGGGCCAAAGGAAATATCCTCCCATAACAAAGAGAAAGAAGCTTTCTGAGAAACTTCTTTGTGTTCTGTGAAATCATCTCACAGAGTTACAGCTTTCCCCTCAAGAAGCCTTTCGCTAACACAGTTTTTGTGGAATTGGCAAAGTGATATTTGGAAGCCCATAGAGGGCTATGGTGAAAAAGGAAATATCCTCACAGAAAATCGGGAAAGAAGCTTTCTGAGAAACTGCTTAGTGTTCTGTTAATTCATCTCACAGAGTTACATGTGTATTTCGTGGATCTCTTTGCTAGCCTTATTTCTGTGGAATCTGAGAACAGATATTTCGGATCCCATTGATGACTATAGGGCCAAAGGAAATATCCTCCGATAACAAAGAGAAAGAAGCTTTCTGAGAAATTTCTTTGTGTTCTGTGAAATCATCTCACAGAGTTACAGCTTTCCCCTTAAGAAGCCTTTCGCTAAGACAGTTCTTGTGGAATTGGCAAAGTGATATTTGGAAGCACATAGAGGGCTATGGTGAAAAAGGAAATATCCTCAGATGAAATCTGGAAAGAAGCTTTCTGAGAAACTGCTTAGTGTTCTGTTAATTCATCTCACAGTGTAACATGTGTATTTCGTGGATCTCTTTGCTAGCCTTATTTCTGTGGAATCTGAGAACAGATATTTCGGATCCCTCTGAAGACTATAGGGCCAAAGGAAATATCCTCCGATAACAAAGAGAAAGAAGCTTTCTGAGAAACTTCTTTGTGTTCTGTGAAATCATCTCACAGAGTTACAGCTTTCCCCTCAAGAAGCCTTTCGCTAAGACAGTTCTTGTGGAATAGGCAAAGTGATATTTGGAAGCCCATAGAGGGCTATTGTGAAAAAGGAAATATTCTCACAGGAAATCTGGAAAGAAGCTTTCTGAGAAACTGCTTAGTGTTCTGTTAATTCATCTCACAGAGTTACATGTGTATTTCGTGGATCTCTTTGCTAGCCTTATTTCTGTGGAATCTGACAGCAGATATTTCAGATCCCTTTGAAGACTATAGGGCCAAAGGAAATATCCTCCGATAACAAAGAGAAAGAAGCTTTCTGAGAAACTTCTTTGTGTTCTGTGAAATCATCTCACAGAGTTACAGCTTTCCCGCAAGAAGCCTTTCGCTAAGACAGTTCTTGTGGAATTGGCAAAGTGATATATAGAAGCACATAGAGGGCTATGGTGAAAAAGGAAATATCCTCAGATGAAATCTGGAAAGAAGCTTTCTGAGAAACTGCTTAGTGTTCTGTTAATTCATCTCACAGAGTTACATGTGTATTTCGTGGATCTCTTTGCTAGCCTTATTTCTGTGGAATCTGAGAACAGATATTTCGGATCCCTTTGAAGACTATAGGGCCAAAGGAAATATCCTCCCATAACAAAGAGAAAGAAGCTTTCTGACAAACTTCTTTGTGTTCTGTGAAATCATCTCACCGAGTTACAGCTTTCCCCTCAAGAAGCCTTTCGCTAAGACAGTTCTTGTGGAATTGGCAAAGTGATATTTGGAAGCCCATAGAGGGATATGGTGAAAAAGGAAATGTCCTCCGATGAAACCTGGAAAGAAGCTTTCTGAGAAACTGCTTAGTGTTCTGTTAATTCATCTCACAGAGTTACAGGTGTATTTCGTGGATCTCTTTGCTAGCCTTATTTCTATGGAATCTGAGAACAGATATTTCGGATCCCTCTGAAGACTATAGGGCCAAAGGAAATATCCTCCGATAACAAAGAGAAAGAAGCTTTCTGAGAAACTTCTCTGTGTTCTGTGAAATCATCTCACAGAGTTACAGCTTTCCCCTCAAGAAGCCTTTCGCTAAGACAGTTCTTGTGGAATTGGCAAAGTGATATTTGGAAGCCCATAGAGGGCTATGGTGAAAAAGGAAATATCCTCACAGGAAATCTGGAAAGAAGCTTTCTGAGAAACTGCTTAGTGTTCTGTTAATTCGTCTCACAGAGTTACATCTGTATTTCGTTGATCTCTTTGCTAGCCTTATTTCTGTGGAATCTGAGAACAGATATTTCGGATCCCATTGAAGACTATAGGGACAAAGGAAATATCCTCCGATAACAAAGAGAAAGAAACTTTCTGAGAAACTTCTTTCTGTTCTGTGAAATCATCTCACAGAGTTACAGCTTTCCCCTCAAGAAGCCTTTCGCTAACACAGTTTTGGTGGAATTGGCAAAGTGATATTTGGAAGCCCATAGAGGGCTATGGTGAAAAAGGAAATATCCTCAGATGAAATCTGGAAAGAAGCTTTCTGAGAAACTGCTTAGTGTTCTGTTAATTCATCTCACAGAGTTACATGTGTATTTCGTGGATCTCTTTGCTAGCCTTATTTCTGTGGAATCTGAGAACAGATATTTCGGATCCCATTGATGACTATAGGGCCAAAGGAAATATCCTCCGATAACAAAGAGAAAGAAGCTTTCTGAGAAATTTCTTTGTGTTCTGTGAAATCATCTCACAGAGTTACAGCTTTCCCCTTAAGAAGCCTTTCGCTAAGACAGTTCTTGTGGAATTGGCAAAGTGATATTTGGAAGCACATAGAGGGCTATGGTGAAAAAGGAAATATCCTCAGATGAAATCTGGAAAGAAGCTTTCTGAGAAACTGCTTAGTGTTCTGTTAATTCATCTCACAGTGTAACATGTGTATTTCGTGGATCTCTTTGCTAGCCTTATTTCTGTGGAATCTGAGAACAGATATTTCGGATCCCTCTGAAGACTATAGGGCCAAAGGAAATATCCTCCGATAACAAAGAGAAAGAAGCTTTCTGAGAAACTTCTTTGTGTTCTGTGAAATCATCTCACAGAGTTACAGCTTTCCCCTCAAGAAGCCTTTCGCTAAGACAGTTCTTGTGGAATAGGCAAAGTGATATTTGGAAGCCCATAGAGGGCTATTGTGAAAAAGGAAATATTCTCACAGGAAATCTGGAAAGAAGCTTTCTGAGAAACTGCTTAGTGTTCTGTTAATTCATCTCACAGAGTTACATGTGTATTTCGTGGATCTCTTTGCTAGCCTTATTTCTGTGGAATCTGACAGCAGATATTTCGGATCCCTTTGAAGACTATAGGGCCAAAGGAAATATCCTCCGATAACAAAGAGAAAGAAGCTTTCTGAGAAACTTCTTTGTGTTCTGTGAAATCATCTCACAGAGTTACAGCTTTCCCGCAAGAAGCCTTTCGCTAAGACAGTTCTTGTGGAATTGGCAAAGTGATATATAGAAGCACATAGAGGGCTATGGTGAAAAAGGAAATATCCTCAGATGAAATCTGGAAAGAAGCTTTCTGAGAAACTGCTTAGTGTTCTGTTAATTCATCTCACAGAGTTACATGTGTATTTCGTGGATCTCTTTGCTAGCCTTATTTCTGTGGAATCTGAGAACAGATATTTCGGATCCCTTTGAAGACTATAGGGCCAAAGGAAATATCCTCCCATAACAAAGAGAAAGAAGCTTTCTGACAAACTTCTTTGTGTTCTGTGAAATCATCTCACCGAGTTACAGCTTTCCCCTCAAGAAGCCTTTCGCTAAGACAGTTCTTGTGGAATTGGCAAAGTGATATTTGGAAGCCCATAGAGGGATATGGTGAAAAAGGAAATGTCCTCCGATGAAACCTGGAAAGAAGCTTTCTGAGAAACTGCTTAGTGTTCTGTTAATTCATCTCACAGAGTTACAGGTGTATTTCGTGGATCTCTTTGCTAGCCTTATTTCTATGGAATCTGAGAACAGATATTTCGGATCCCTCTGAAGACTATAGGGCCAAAGGAAATATCCTCCGATAACAAAGAGAAAGAAGCTTTCTGAGAAACTTCTCTGTGTTCTGTGAAATCATCTCACAGAGTTACAGCTTTCCCCTCAAGAAGCCTTTCGCTAAGACAGTTCTTGTGGAATTGGCAAAGTGATATTTGGAAGCCCATAGAGGGCTATGGTGAAAAAGGAAATATCCTCACAGGAAATCTGGAAAGAAGCTTTCTGAGAAACTGCTTAGTGTTCTGTTAATTCGTCTCACAGAGTTACATCTGTATTTCGTTGATCTCTTTGCTAGCCTTATTTCTGTGGAATCTGAGAACAGATATTTCGGATCCCATTGAAGACTATAGGGACAAAGGAAATATCCTCCGATAACAAAGAGAAAGAAACTTTCTGAGAAACTTCTTTCTGTTCTGTGAAATCAGCTCACAGAGTTACAGCTTTCCCCTCAAGAAGCCTTTCGCTAAGACAGTTCTTGTGGAATTGGCAAAGTGATATTTGGAAGCCCATAGAGGGCTACGGTGAAAAAGGAAATATCCTCAGATGAAATCTGGAAAGAAGCTTTCTGAGAAACTGCTTAGTGTTCTGTTAATTCATCTCACAGAGTTACATGTGTATTTCATGGATCTCTTTGCTAGCCTTATTTCTGTGGAATCTGAGAACAGATATTTCGGATCCCTCTGAAGACTATAGGGCCAAAGGAAATATCCTCCCATAACAAAGAGAAAGAAGCTTTCTGAGAAACTTCTTTGTGTTCTGTGAAATCATCTCACAGAGTTACAGCTTTCCCCTCAAGAAGCCTTTCGCTAAGACAGTTTTTGTGGAATTGGCAAAGTGATATTTGGAAGCCCATAGAGGGCTATGGTGAAAAAGGAAATATCCTCACAGAAAATCTGGAAAGAAGCTTTCTGAGAAACTGCTTAGTGTTCTGTTAATTCATCTCACAGAGTTACATGTGTATTTCGTGGATCTCTTTGCTAGCCTTATATCTGTGGAATCTGAGAACAGATATTTCGGATCCCATTGATGACTATAGGGCCAAAGGAAATATCCTCCGATAACAAAGAGAAAGAAGCTTTCTGAGAAATTTCTTTGTGTTCTGTGAAATCATCTCACAGAGTTACAGCTTTCCCCTTAAGAAGCCTTTCGCTAAGACAGTTCTTGTGGAATTGGCAAAGTGATATTTGGAAGCACATAGAGGGCTATGGTGAAAAAGGAAATATCCTCAGATGAAATCTGGAAAGAAGCTTTCTGAGAAACTGCTTAGTGTTCTGTTAATTCATCTCACAGTGTTACATGTGTATTTCGTGGATCTCTTTGCTAGCCTTATTTCTGTGGAATCTGAGAACAGATATTTCGGATCCTCTGAAGACTATAGGGCCAAAGGAAATATCCTCCGATAACAAAGAGAAAGAAGCTTTCTGAGAAACTTCTTTGTGTTCTGTGAAATCATCTCACAGAGTTACAGCTTTCCCCTCAAGAAGCCTTTCGCTAAGACAGTTCTTGTGGAATAGGCAAAGTGATATTTGGAAGCCCATAGAGGGCTATTGTGAAAAAGGAAATATTCTCACAGGAAATCTGGAAAGAAGCTTTCTGAGAAACTGCTTAGTGTTCTGTTAATTCATCTCACAGAGTTACATGTGTATTTCGTGGATCTCTTTGCTAGCCTTATTTCTGTGGAATCTGACAGCAGATATTTCGGATCCCTTTGAAGACTATAGGGCCAAAGGAAATATCCTCCGATAACAAAGAGAAAGAAGCTTTCTGAGAAACTTCTTTGTGTTCTGTGAAATCATCTCACAGAGTTACAGCTTTCCCGCAAGAAGCCTTTCGCTAACACAGTTCTTGTGGAATTGGCAAAGTGATGTTTGGAAGCCCATAGAGGGCTATGGTGAAAAAGGAAATATCCTCAGATGAAATCTGGAAAGAAGCTTTCTGAGAAACTGCTTAGTGTTCTGTTAATTCATCTCACATAGTTACATGTGTATTTCGTGGATCTCTTTGCTAGCCTTATTTCTGTGGAATCTGAGAACAGATATTTCGGATCCCATTGATGACTATAGGGCCAAAGGAAATATCCTCCGATAACAAAGAGAAAGAAGCTTTCTGAGAAACTTCTTTGTGTTCTGTGAAATCATCTCATAGAGTTACAGCTTTCCCCTAAAGAAGCCTTTCGCTAAGACAGTTCTTGTGGAATTGGCAAAGTGATATTTGGAAGCCCATAGAGGGATATGGTGAAAAAGGAAATGTCCCCCGATGAAACCTGGAAAGAAGCTTTCTGAGAAACTGCTTAGTGTTCTGTTAATTCATCTCACAGAGTTACAGGTGTATTTCGTAGATATCGTTGCTAGCCTTATTTCTGTGGAATCTGAGAACCGATATTTCGGATCCCTTTGAAGACTATAGGGCCAAAGGAAATATCCTGCGATAACAAAGAGAAAGAACCTTTCTGAGAAACTTCTTTGTGTTCTGTGAAATCATCTCACCGAGTTACAGCTTTCCCCTCAAGAAGCCTTTCGCTAAGACAGTTCTTGTGGAATTGGCAAAGTGATATTTGGAAGCCCATAGAGGGCTATGGTGAAAAAGGAAATATGCTCCAATGAAATCTGGAAAGAAGCTTTCTGAGAAACTGCTTAGTGTTCTGTTAATTCATCTCACAGAGTTACATGTGTATTTCGTGGATCTCTTTGCTAGCCTTATTTCTGTGGAATCTGAGAACAGATATTTCGGATCCCTTTGATGACTATAGGGCCAAAGGAAATATCCTCCCATAACAAAGAGAAAGAAGCTTTCTGAGAAACTTCTTTGTGTTCTGTGAAATCATCTCACAGAGTTACAGCTTTCCCCTCAAGAAGCCTTTCGCTAACACAGTTTTTGTGGAATTGGCAAAGTGATATTTGGAAGCCCATAGAGGGCTATGGTGAAAAAGGAAATATCCTCACAGAAAATCGGGAAAGAAGCTTTCTGAGAAACTGCTTAGTGTTCTGTTAATTCATCTCACAGAGTTACATGTGTATTTCGTGGATCTCTTTGCTAGCCTTATTTCTGTGGAATCTGAGAACAGATATTTCGGATCCCATTGATGACTATATGGCCAAAGGAAATATCCTCCGATAACAAAGAGAAAGAAGCTTTCTGAGAAATTTCTTTGTGTTCTGTGAAATCATCTCACAGAGTTACAGCTTTCCCCTTAAGAAGCCTTTCGCTAAGACAGTTCTTGTGGAATTGGCAAAGTGATATTTGGAAGCACATAGAGGGCTATGGTGAAAAAGGAAATATCCTCAGATGAAATCTGGAAAGAAGCTTTCTGAGAAACTGCTTAGTGTTCTGTTAATTCATCTCACAGTGTAACATGTGTATTTCGTGGATCTCTTTGCTAGCCTTATTTCTGTGGAATCTGAGAACAGATATTTCGGATCCCTCTGAAGACTATAGGGCCAAAGGAAATATCCTCCGATAACAAAGAGAAAGAAGCTTTCTGAGAAACTTCTTTGTGTTCTGTGAAATCATCTCACAGAGTTACAGCTTTCCCCTCAAGAAGCCTTTCGCTAAGACAGTTCTTGTGGAATAGGCAAAGTGATATTTGGAAGCCCATAGAGGGCTATTGTGAAAAAGGAAATATTCTCACAGGAAATCTGGAAAGAAGCTTTCTGAGAAACTGCTTAGTGTTCTGTTAATTCATCTCACAGAGTTACATGTGTATTTCGTGGATCTCTTTGCTAGCCTTATTTCTGTGGAATCTGACAGCAGATATTTCGGATCCCTTTGAAGACTATAGGGCCAAAGGAAATATCCTCCTATAACAAAGAGAAAGAAGCTTTCTGAGAAACTTCTTTGTGTTCTGTGAAATCATCTCACAGAGTTACAGCTTTCCCGCAAGAAGCCTTTCGCTAAGACAGTTCTTGTGGAATTGGCAAAGTGATATATAGAAGCACATAGAGGGCTATGGTGAAAAAGGAAATATCCTCAGATGAAATCTGGAAAGAAGCTTTCTGAGAAACTGCTTAGTGTTCTGTTAATTCATCTCACAGAGTTACATGTGTATTTCGTGGATCTCTTTGCTAGCCTTATTTCTGTGGATTCTGAGAACAGATATTTCGGATCCCTCTGAAGACTATAGGGCCAAAGGAAATATCCTCCGATAACAAAGAGAAAGAAGCTTTCTGAGAAACTTCTTTGTGTTCTGTGAAATCATCTCACAGAGTTACAGCTCTCCCCTCAAGAAGCCTATCGCTAAGTCAGTTCTTGTGGAATTGGCAAAGGGATATTTGGAAGCCCATAGAGGGCTATGGTGAAAAAGGAAATATCCACAGATGAAATCTGGAAAGAAGCTTTCTGGGAAACTGCTTAGTGTTCTGTTAATTCATCTCACAGAGTTACATGTGTATTTCGTGGATCTCTTTGCTAGCGTTATTTCTGTGGAATCTGAGAACAGATGTTTCGGAACCCTTTGAAGACTATAGGGCCAAAGGAAATATCCTCCGATAACAAAGAGAAAGAAACTTTCTGAGAAACTTCTTTGTGTTCTGTGAAATCATCTCACAGAGTTACAGCTTTCCCCTCAAGAAGCCTTTCGCTAAGACAGTTCTTGTGGAATTGGCAAAGTGATATTTGGAAGCCCATAGAGGGCTATGGTGAAAAAGGAAATATCCTCAGATGAAATCTGGAAAGAGGCTTTCTGAGAAACTGCTTAGGGTTCTGTTAATTCATCTCACAGAGTTCCATGTGTATTTCGTGGATCTCCTTGCTAGCCTTATTTCTGTGGAATCTGAGAACAGATATTTCTGATCCCTCTGAAGACTATAGGGCCAAAGGAAATATCCTCCGATAACAAACAGAAAGAAGGTTTCTGAGAAACTTCTTTGTGTTCTGTGAAATCATCTCACAGAGTTACAGCTTTCCCCTTCAGAAGCCTTTCGCTAAGACAGTTCTTGTGGAATAGGCAAAGTGATATTTGGAAGCCCATAGAGGGCTATGGTGAAAAAGGAAATATCCTCAGATGAAATCTGGAAAGAAGCTTTCTGAGAAACTGCTTAGTGTTCTGTTAATTCATCTCACAGAGTTACATGTGTATTTCGTGGATCTCTTTGCTAGCCTTATTTCTGTGGAATCTGAGAACAGATATTTCGGATCCCTTTGAAGACTATAGGGCCTAAGGAAATATCCTCCGATAACAAAGAGAAAGAAGCTTTCTGAGAAACTTCTTTGTGTTCTGTGAAATCATCTCACAGAGTTACAGCTTTCCCCTCAAGAAGCCTTTCGCTAAGACAGTTCTTGTGGAATTGGCAAAGTGATATTTGGAAGTCCTTAGAGGGCTATAGTGAAAAAGGAAATATCCTCAGATGAAATCCGGAAAGAAGCTTTCTGAGAAACTGCTTAGTGTTCTGTTAATTCATCTCACACAGTTACATCTGTATTTCGTGGATCTCTTTGCTAGCCTTATATCTGTGGAATCTGAGAACAGATATTTCGGATCCCTTTGAAGACTATACGGCCAAAGGAAATATCCTCCGATAACAAAGAGAAAGAAGCTTTCTGAGAAACTTCTTTGTGTTCTGTGAAATCATCTCACAGAGTTACAGCTTTCCCCTCAAGAAGCCTTTCGCTAAGACAGTTCTTGTGGAATTGGCAAAGTGATATTTGGAAGCCCATAGAGGGCTATGGTGAAAAAGGAAATATCCTCCGATGAAATCTGGAAAGAAGGTTTCTGAGAAACTGCTTAGTGTTCTGTTAATTCATCTCACAGAGTTACATGTGTATTCCGTGGATCTCTTTGCTAGCCTTATTTCTGTGGAAACTGACAACAGATATTTCGGATCCCTCTGAAGACTATAGGGCCAAAGGAAATATCCTCCCATAACAAAGAGAAGGAAGCTTTCTGAGAAAATTATTTGTGTTCTGTGAAATCATCTCAAAGAGTTACAGCTTTCTCCTCAAGAAACCTTTCGCTTAGACAGTTGTTGTGGAATTGGCAAAGTGATATTTGGAAGCCCATAGAGGGCTATGGTGAAAAAGGAAATATCCTCAGATGAAATCTGGAAAGAAGCTTTCTGAGAAACTGCTTAGTGTTCTGTTAATTCATCTCACAGGGTTACATGTGTATTTCGTGGATCTCATTGCTAGCCTTATTTCTGCGGAATCTGAGTACAGATATTTCGGATCCCTTTGAAGAATATAGGGCCAAAGGAAATATCCTCCGATAACAAAGAGAAAGAAGCTTTCCGAGAAACTTCTTTGTGTTCTGTGAAATCATCTCACAGAGTTACTGCTCTCCCCTCAAGAAGCCTATCGCTAAGTCAGTTCTTGTGGAATTGGCAAAGTGATATTTGGAAGCCCTTAGAGGGCTGTGGTGAAAAAGGAAATATCCACAGATGAAATCTGGAAAGAAGCTTTCTGAGAAACTGCTTAGTGTTCTGTTAATTCATCTCACAGAGTTACATGTGTATTTCGTGGATCTCTTTGCTAGCGTTATTTCTGTGGAATCTGAGAACAGATATTTCGGAACCCTTTGAAGACTATAGGGCCAAAGGAAATATCCTCCGATAACAAAGAGAAAGAAGCTTTCTGAGAAACTTCTTTGTGTTCTGTGAAATCATCTCACAGAGTTACAGCTTTCCCGCAAGAAGCCTTTCGCTAAGACAGTTCTTGTGGAATTGGCAAAGTGATATATAGAAGCACATAGAGGGCTATGGTGAAAAAGGAAATATCCTCAGATGAAATCTGGAAAGAAGCTTTCTGAGAAACTGCTTAGTGTTCTGTTAATTCATCTCACAGAGTTACATGTGTATTTCGTGGATCTCTTTGCTAGCCTTATTTCTGTGGAATCTGAGAACAGATATTTCGGATCCCTTTGAAGACTATAGGGCCAAAGGAAATATCCTCCCATAACAAAGAGAAAGAAGCTTTCTGACAAACTTCTTTGTGTTCTGTGAAATCATCTCACAGAGTTACAGCTTTCCCCTCAAGAAGCCTTTCGCTAAGACAGTTCTTGTGGAATTGGCAAAGTGATATTTGGAAGCCCATAGAGGGATATGGTGAAAAAGGAAATGTCCTCCGATGAAACCTGGAAAGAAGCTTTCTGAGAAACTGCTTAGTGTTCTGTTAATTCATCTCACAGAGTTACAGGTGTATTTCGTGGATCTCTTTGCTAGCCTTATTTCTATGGAATCTGAGAACAGATATTTCGGATCCCTCTGAAGACTATAGGGCCAAAGGAAATATCCTCCGATAACAAAGAGAAAGAAGCTTTCTGAGAAACTTCTCTGTGTTCTGTGAAATCATCTCACAGAGTTACAGCTTTCCCCTCAAGAAGCCTTTCGCTAAGACAGTTCTTGTGGAATTGGCAAAGTGATATTTGGAAGCCCATAGAGGGCTATGGTGAAAAAGGAAATATCCTCACAGGAAATCTGGAAAGAAGCTTTCTGAGAAACTGCTTAGTGTTCTGTTAATTCGTCTCACAGAGTTACATCTGTATTTCGTTGATCTCTTTGCTAGCCTTATTTCTGTGGAATCTGAGAACAGATATTTCGGATCCCATTGAAGACTATAGGGACAAAGGAAATATCCTCCGATAACAAAGAGAAAGAAACTTTCTGAGAAACTTCTTTCTGTTCTGTGAAATCAGCTCACAGAGTTACAGCTTTCCCCTCAAGAAGCCTTTCGCTAAGACAGTTCTTGTGGAATTGGCAAAGTGATATTTGGAAGCCCATAGAGGGCTACGGTGAAAAAGGAAATATCCTCAGATGAAATCTGGAAAGAAGCTTTCTGAGAAACTGCTTAGTGTTCTGTTAATTCATCTCACAGAGTTACATGTGTATTTCATGGATCTCTTTGCTAGCCTTATTTCTGTGGAATCTGAGAACAGATATTTCGGATCCCTCTGAAGACTATAGGGCCAAAGGAAATATCCTCCCATAACAAAGAGAAAGAAGCTTTCTGAGAAACTTCTTTGTGTTCTGTGAAATCATCTCACAGAGTTACAGCTTTCCCCTCAAGAAGCCTTTCGCTAAGACAGTTTTTGTGGAATTGGCAAAGTGATATTTGGAAGCCCATAGAGGGCTATGGTGAAAAAGGAAATATCCTCACAGAAAATCTGGAAAGAAGCTTTCTGAGAAACTGCTTAGTGTTCTGTTAATTCATCTCACAGAGTTACATGTGTATTTCGTGGATCTCTTTGCTAGCCTTATATCTGTGGAATCTGAGAACAGATATTTCGGATCCCATTGATGACTATAGGGCCAAAGGAAATATCCTCCGATAACAAAGAGAAAGAAGCTTTCTGAGAAATTTCTTTGTGTTCTGTGAAATCATCTCACAGAGTTACAGCTTTCCCCTTAAGAAGCCTTTCGCTAAGACAGTTCTTGTGGAATTGGCAAAGTGATATTTGGAAGCACATAGAGGGCTATGGTGAAAAAGGAAATATCCTCAGATGAAATCTGGAAAGAAGCTTTCTGAGAAACTGCTTAGTGTTCTGTTAATTCATCTCACAGTGTTACATGTGTATTTCGTGGATCTCTTTGCTAGCCTTATTTCTGTGGAATCTGAGAACAGATATTTCGGATCCTCTGAAGACTATAGGGCCAAAGGAAATATCCTCCGATAACAAAGAGAAAGAAGCTTTCTGAGAAACTTCTTTGTGTTCTGTGAAATCATCTCACAGAGTTACAGCTTTCCCCTCAAGAAGCCTTTCGCTAAGACAGTTCTTGTGGAATAGGCAAAGTGATATTTGGAAGCCCATAGAGGGCTATTGTGAAAAAGGAAATATTCTCACAGGAAATCTGGAAAGAAGCTTTCTGAGAAACTGCTTAGTGTTCTGTTAATTCATCTCACAGAGTTACATGTGTATTTCGTGGATCTCTTTGCTAGCCTTATTTCTGTGGAATCTGACAGCAGATATTTCGGATCCCTTTGAAGACTATAGGGCCAAAGGAAATATCCTCCGATAACAAAGAGAAAGAAGCTTTCTGAGAAACTTCTTTGTGTTCTGTGAAATCATCTCACAGAGTTACAGCTTTCCCGCAAGAAGCCTTTCGCTAACACAGTTCTTGTGGAATTGGCAAAGTGATGTTTGGAAGCCCATAGAGGGCTATGGTGAAAAAGGAAATATCCTCAGATGAAATCTGGAAAGAAGCTTTCTGAGAAACTGCTTAGTGTTCTGTTAATTCATCTCACATAGTTACATGTGTATTTCGTGGATCTCTTTGCTAGCCTTATTTCTGTGGAATCTGAGAACAGATATTTCGGATCCCATTGATGACTATAGGGCCAAAGGAAATATCCTCCGATAACAAAGAGAAAGAAGCTTTCTGAGAAACTTCTTTGTGTTCTGTGAAATCATCTCATAGAGTTACAGCTTTCCCCTCAAGAAGCCTTTCGCTAAGACAGTTCTTGTGGAATTGGCAAAGTGATATTTGGAAGCCCATAGAGGGATATGGTGAAAAAGGAAATGTCCCCCGATGAAACCTGGAAAGAAGCTTTCTGAGAAACTGCTTAGTGTTCTGTTAATTCATCTCACAGAGTTACAGGTGTATTTCGTAGATATCGTTGCTAGCCTTATTTCTGTGGAATCTGAGAACCGATATTTCGGATCCCTTTGAAGACTATAGGGCCAAAGGAAATATCCTGCGATAACAAAGAGAAAGAACCTTTCTGAGAAACTTCTTTGTGTTCTGTGAAATCATCTCACCGAGTTACAGCTTTCCCCTCAAGAAGCCTTTCGCTAAGACAGTTCTTGTGGAATTGGCAAAGTGATATTTGGAAGCCCATAGAGGGCTATGGTGAAAAAGGAAATATGCTCCGATGAAATCTGGAAGGAAGCTTTCTGAGAAACTGCTTAGTGTTCTGTTAATTCATCTCACAGAGTTACATGTGTATTTCGTGGATCTCTTTGCTAGCGTTATTTCTGTGGAATCTGAGAACAGATATTTCGGAACCCTTTGAAGACTATAGGGCCAAAGGAAATATCCTCCGATAAAAAAGAGAAAGAAGCTTTCTGAGAAACTTCTTTGTGTTCTGTGAAATCATCTCACAGAGTTACAGCTTTCCCGCAAGAAGCCTTTCGCTAAGACAGTTCTTGTGGAATTGGCAAAGTGATATATAGAAGCACATAGAGGGCTATGGTGAAAAAGGAAATATCCTCAGATGAAATCTGGAAAGAAGCTTTCTGAGAAACTGCTTAGTGTTCTGTTAATTCATCTCACAGAGTTACATGTGTATTTCGTGGATCTCTTTGCTAGCCTTATTTCTGTGGAATCTGAGAACAGATATTTCGGATCCCTTTGAAGACTATAGGGCCAAAGGAAATATCCTCCCATAACAAAGAGAAAGAAGCTTTCTGACAAACTTCTTTGTGTTCTGTGAAATCATCTCACCGAGTTACAGCTTTCCCCTCAAGAAGCCTTTCGCTAAGACAGTTCTTGTGGAATTGGCAAAGTGATATTTGGAAGCCCATAGAGGGATATGGTGAAAAAGGAAATGTCCTCCGATGAAACCTGGAAAGAAGCTTTCTGAGAAACTGCTTAGTGTTCTGTTAATTCATCTCACAGAGTTACAGGTGTATTTCGTGGATCTCTTTGCTAGCCTTATTTCTATGGAATCTGAGAACAGATATTTCGGATCCCTCTGAAGACTATAGGGCCAAAGGAAATATCCTCCGATAACAAAGAGAAAGAAGCTTTCTGAGAAACTTCTCTGTGTTCTGTGAAATCATCTCACAGAGTTACAGCTTTCCCCTCAAGAAGCCTTTCGCTAAGACAGTTCTTGTGGAATTGGCAAAGTGATATTTGGAAGCCCATAGAGGGCTATGGTGAAAAAGGAAATATCCTCACAGGAAATCTGGAAAGAAGCTTTCTGAGAAACTGCTTAGTGTTCTGTTAATTCGTCTCACAGAGTTACATCTGTATTTCGTTGATCTCTTTGCTAGCCTTATTTCTGTGGAATCTGAGAACAGATATTTCGGATCCCATTGAAGACTATAGGGACAAAGGAAATATCCTCCGATAACAAAGAGAAAGAAACTTTCTGAGAAACTTCTTTCTGTTCTGTGAAATCAGCTCACAGAGTTACAGCTTTCCCCTCAAGAAGCCTTTCGCTAAGACAGTTCTTGTGGAATTGGCAAAGTGATATTTGGAAGCCCATAGAGGGCTACGGTGAAAAAGGAAATATCCTCAGATGAAATCTGGAAAGAAGCTTTCTGAGAAACTGCTTAGTGTTCTGTTAATTCATCTCACAGAGTTACATGTGTATTTCATGGATCTCTTTGCTAGCCTTATTTCTGTGGAATCTGAGAACAGATATTTCGGATCCCTCTGAAGACTATAGGGCCAAAGGAAATATCCTCCCATAACAAAGAGAAAGAAGCTTTCTGAGAAACTTCTTTGTGTTCTGTGAAATCATCTCACAGAGTTACAGCTTTCCCCTCAAGAAGCCTTTCGCTAACACAGTTTTTGTGGAATTGGCAAAGTGATATTTGGAAGCCCATAGAGGGCTATGGTGAAAAAGGAAATATCCTCACAGAAAATCGGGAAAGAAGCTTTCTGAGAAACTGCTTAGTGTTCTGTTAATTCATCTCACAGAGTTACATGTGAATTTCGTGGATCTCTTTGCTAGCCTTATTTCTGTGGAATCTGAGAACAGATATTTCGGATCCCATTGATGACTATAGGGCCAAAGGAAATATCCTCCGATAACAAAGAGAAAGAAGCTTTCTGAGAAATTTCTTTGTGTTCTGTGAAATCATCTCACAGAGTTACAGCTTTCCCCTTAAGAAGCCTTTCGCTAAGACAGTTCTTGTGGAATTGGCAAAGTGATATTTGGAAGCACATAGAGGGCTATGGTGAAAAAGGAAATATCCTCAGATGAAATCTGGAAAGAAGCTTTCTGAGAAACTGCTTAGTGTTCTGTTAATTCATCTCACAGTGTAACATGTGTATTTCGTGGATCTCTTTGCTAGCCTTATTTCTGTGGAATCTGAGAACAGATATTTCGGATCCCTCTGAAGACTATAGGGCCAAAGGAAATATCCTCCGATAACAAAGAGAAAGAAGCTTTCTGAGAAACTTCTTTGTGTTCTGTGAAATCATCTCACAGAGTTACAGCTTTCCCCTCAAGAAGCCTTTCGCTAAGACAGTTCTTGTGGAATAGGCAAAGTGATATTTGGAAGCCCATAGAGGGCTATTGTGAAAAAGGAAATATTCTCACAGGAAATCTGGAAAGAAGCTTTCTGAGAAACTGCTTAGTGTTCTGTTAATTCATCTCACAGAGTTACATGTGTATTTCGTGGATCTCTTTGCTAGCCTTATTTCTGTGGAATCTGACAGCAGATATTTCGGATCCCTTTGAAGACTATAGGGCCAAAGGAAATATCCTCCTATAACAAAGAGAAAGAAGCTTTCTGAGAAACTTCTTTGTGTTCTGTGAAATCATCTCACAGAGTTACAGCTTTCCCGCAAGAAGCCTTTCGCTAAGACAGTTCTTGTGGAATTGGCAAAGTGATATATAGAAGCACATAGAGGGCTATGGTGAAAAAGGAAATATCCTCAGATGAAATCTGGAAAGAAGCTTTCTGAGAAACTGCTTAGTGTTCTGTTAATTCATCTCACAGAGTTACATGTGTATTTCGTGGATCTCTTTGCTAGCCTTATTTCTGTGGATTCTGAGAACAGATATTTCGGATCCCTCTGAAGACTATAGGGCCAAAGGAAATATCCTCCGATAACAAAGAGAAAGAAGCTTTCTGAGAAACTTCTTTGTGTTCTGTGAAATCATCTCACAGAGTTACAGCTCTCCCCTCAAGAAGCCTATCGCTAAGTCAGTTCTTGTGGAATTGGCAAAGGGATATTTGGAAGCCCATAGAGGGCTATGGTGAAAAAGGAAATATCCACAGATGAAATCTGGAAAGAAGCTTTCTGGGAAACTGCTTAGTGTTCTGTTAATTCATCTCACAGAGTTACATGTGTATTTCGTGGATCTCTTTGCTAGCGTTATTTCTGTGGAATCTGAGAACAGATGTTTCGGAACCCTTTGAAGACTATAGGGCCAAAGGAAATATCCTCCGATAACAAAGAGAAAGAAACTTTCTGAGAAACTTCTTTGTGTTCTGTGAAATCATCTCACAGAGTTACAGCTTTCCCCTCAAGAAGCCTTTCGCTAAGACAGTTCTTGTGGAATTGGCAAAGTGATATTTGGAAGCCCATAGAGGGCTATGGTGAAAAAGGAAATATCCTCAGATGAAATCTGGAAAGAGGCTTTCTGAGAAACTGCTTAGGGTTCTGTTAATTCATCTCACAGAGTTCCATGTGTATTTCGTGGATCTCCTTGCTAGCCTTATTTCTGTGGAATCTGAGAACAGATATTTCTGATCCCTCTGAAGACTATAGGGCCAAAGGAAATATCCTCCGATAACAAACAGAAAGAAGGTTTCTGAGAAACTTCTTTGTGTTCTGTGAAATCATCTCACAGAGTTACAGCTTTCCCCTTCAGAAGCCTTTCGCTAAGACAGTTCTTGTGGAATAGGCAAAGTGATATTTGGAAGCCCATAGAGGGCTATGGTGAAAAAGGAAATATCCTCAGATGAAATCTGGAAAGAAGCTTTCTGAGAAACTGCTTAGTGTTCTGTTAATTCATCTCACAGAGTTACATGTGTATTTCGTGGATCTCTTTGCTAGCCTTATTTCTGTGGAATCTGAGAACAGATATTTCGGATCCCTTTGAAGACTATAGGGCCTAAGGAAATATCCTCCGATAACAAAGAGAAAGAAGCTTTCTGAGAAACTTCTTTGTGTTCTGTGAAATCATCTCACAGAGTTACAGCTTTCCCCTCAAGAAGCCTTTCGCTAAGACAGTTCTTGTGGAATTGGCAAAGTGATGTTTGGAAGTCCTTAGAGGGCTATAGTGAAAAAGGAAATATCCTCAGATGAAATCCGGAAAGAAGCTTTCTGAGAAACTGCTTAGTGTTCTGTTAATTCATCTCACACAGTTACATCTGTATTTCGTGGATCTCTTTGCTAGCCTTATATCTGTGGAATCTGAGAACAGATATTTCGGATCCCTTTGAAGACTATACGGCCAAAGGAAATATCCTCCGATAACAAAGAGAAAGAAGCTTTCTGAGAAACTTCTTTGTGTTCTGTGAAATCATCTCACAGAGTTACAGCTTTCCCCTCAAGAAGCCTTTCGCTAAGACAGTTCTTGTGGAATTGGCAAAGTGATATTTGGAAGCCCATAGAGGGCTATGGTGAAAAAGGAAATATCCTCCGATGAAATCTGGAAAGAAGGTTTCTGAGAAACTGCTTAGTGTTCTGTTAATTCATCTCACAGAGTTACATGTGTATTCCGTGGATCTCTTTGCTAGCCTTATTTCTGTGGAAACTGACAACAGATATTTCGGATCCCTCTGAAGACTATAGGGCCAAAGGAAATATCCTCCCATAACAAAGAGAAGGAAGCTTTCTGAGAAAATTATTTGTGTTCTGTGAAATCATCTCAAAGAGTTACAGCTTTCTCCTCAAGAAACCTTTCGCTTAGACAGTTGTTGTGGAATTGGCAAAGTGATATTTGGAAGCCCATAGAGGGCTATGGTGAAAAAGGAAATATCCTCAGATGAAATCTGGAAAGAAGCTTTCTGAGAAACTGCTTAGTGTTCTGTTAATTCATCTCACAGGGTTACATGTGTATTTCGTGGATCTCATTGCTAGCCTTATTTCTGCGGAATCTGAGTACAGATATTTCGGATCCCTTTGAAGAATATAGGGCCAAAGGAAATATCCTCCGATAACAAAGAGAAAGAAGCTTTCCGAGAAACTTCTTTGTGTTCTGTGAAATCATCTCACAGAGTTACTGCTCTCCCCTCAAGAAGCCTATCGCTAAGTCAGTTCTTGTGGAATTGGCAAAGTGATATTTGGAAGCCCTTAGAGGGCTGTGGTGAAAAAGGAAATATCCACAGATGAAATCTGGAAAGAAGCTTTCTGAGAAACTGCTTAGTGTTCTGTTAATTCATCTCACAGAGTTACATGTGTATTTCGTGGATCTCTTTGCTAGCGTTATTTCTGTGGAATCTGAGAACAGATATTTCGGAACCCTTTGAAGACTATAGGGCCAAAGGAAATATCCTCCGATAACAAAGAGAAAGAAACTTTCTGAGAAACTTCTTTGTGTTCTGTGAAATCATCTCACGGAGTTACAGCTTTCCCCTCAAGAAGCCTTTCGCTAAGACAGTTCTTGTGGAATTGGCAAAGTGATATTTGGGAGCCCATAGAGGGCTATGGTGAAAAAGGAATTATCCTCAGATGAAATCTGGAAAGAAGCTTTCTGAGAAACTGCTTAGTGTTCTGTTAATTCATCTCACAGAGTTACATGTGTATTTCGTGGATCTCTTTGCTAGCCTTATTTCTGTGGAATCTGAGAACAGATATTTCGGATCCCTTTGAAGACTATAGGGCCAAAGGAAATATCCTCCGATAACAAAGAGAAAGAAGCTTTCTGAGAAACTTCTTTGTGTTCTGTGAAATCATCTCACAGAGTTACAGCTTTCCCCTCAAGAAGCCTTTCGCTAAGACAGTTCTTGTGGAATTGGCAAAGTGATATTTGGAAGCCCTTAGAGGGCTATAGTGAAAAAGGAAATATCCTCAGATGAAATCTGGAAAGAAGCTTTCTGAGAAACTGCTTAGTGTTCTGTTAATTCATCTCACAGAGTTACATGTGTATTTCGTGGATCTCTTTGCTAGCCTTATTTCTGTGGAATCTGAGAACAGATATTTCGGATCCCTTTGAAGACTATAGGGCCAAAGGAAATATCCTCCGATAACAAAGAGAAAGAAGCTTTCTGAGAAATTTCTTTGTGTTCTGTGAAATCATCTCACAGAGTTACAGCTCTCCCCTCAAGAAGCCTATCGCTAAGACAGTTCTTGTCGAATTGGCAAAGTGATATTTGGAAGCCCTTAGAGGGCTATGGTGAAAAAGGAAATATCCTCAGATGAAATCTGGAAAGAAGCTTTCTGAGAAACTGCTTAGTGTTCTGTTAATTCATCTCACAGAGTTACATGTGTATTTCATGGATCTCTTTGCTAGCCTTATTTCTGTGGAATCTAAGAACAGATATTTCGGAACCCTTTGAAGACTATAGGTCCAAATGAAATATCATGCCAAAAGAAAGAGAAAGAAGCTTTCTGAGAAACTTCTTTGTGTTCTGTGAAATCATCTCACAGAGTTACAGCTTTCCCCTCAAGAAGCCTTTCGCTAACACAGTTCTTGTGGAATTGCCAAAGTGATATTTTGAAGCCCATAGAGGGCTATGGTGAAAAAGGAAATATCCTCAGATGAAATCTGGAAAGAAGCTTTCTGAGAAACTGCTTAGTGTTCTGTTAATTCATCTCACAGAGTTACATCTGTATTTCGTGGATCTCTTTGCTAGCATTATTTCTGTGGAATCTGAGAACAGATATTTCGGATCCCATTGAAGACTATAGGGCGAAAGGAAATATCCTCCCATAACAAAGAGAAAGAAGGTTTCTGAGAAACTTCTTTGTGTTCTGTGAAACCAACTCTCAGAGTTACAGCTTTCTCCTCAAGAACCCTTTGGCTAAGACAGTTCTTGTGGAATTGGCAAAGTGATATTTGGAAGCATATAGAGGGCTATGGTGAAAAAGGAAATATCCTCAGATCAAATCTGGAAAGAAGCTTTCTGAGAAACTGCTTAGTGTTCTGTTAATTCATCTCACAGAGTTACATGTGTATGTCGTTGATCTCTTTGCTAGCCTTATTTCTGTGGAATCTGAGAACACATATTTCGAATCCCTTTGAAGACTATAGGGCCAAAGGAAATATCCTCCGATAACAAAGAGAAAGAAGCTTTCTGAGAAACTTCTTTGTGTTCTGTGAAATCATCTCACAGAGTTACAGCTCTCCCCTCAAGAATCCTATCGCTAAGACAGTTCTTGTGGAATTGGCAAAGTGATATTTGGAAGCCCTTAGAGGGCTATGGTGAAAAAGGAAATATCCTCAGATGAAATCTGGAAAGAAGCTTTCTGAGAAACTGCTTAGTGTTCTGTTAATTCATCTCACAGAGATACATGTGTATTTCATGGATCTCTTTGCTAGCCTTATTTCTGTGGAATCTAAGAACAGATATTTCGGAACCCTTTGAAGACTATAGGTCCAAATGAAATATCATGCCAAAAGAAAGAGAAAGAAGCTTTCTGAGAAACTTCTTTGTGTTCTGTGAAATCATCTCACAGAGTTACAGCTTTCGCCTCAAGAAGCCTTTCGCTAACACAGTTCTTGTGGAATTGGCAAAGTGATATTTTGAAGCCCATAGAGGGCTATGGTGAAAAAGGAAATATCCTCAGATGAAATCTGGAAAGAAGCTTTCTGAGAAACTGCTTAGTGTTCTGTTAATTCATCTCACAGAGTTACATCTGTATTTCGTGGATCTCTTTGCTAGCATTATTTCTGTGGAATCTGAGAACAGATATTTCGGATCCCATTGAAGACTATAGGGCGAAAGGAAATATCCTCCCATAACAAAGAGAAAGAAGGTTTCTGAGAAACTTCTTTGTGTTCTGTGAAATCATCTCACAGAGTTACAGCTTTCTCCTCAAGAACCCTTTGGCTAAGACAGTTCTTGTGGAATTGGCAAAGTGATATTTGGAAGCACATAGAGGGCTATGGTGAAAAAGGAAATATCCTCACTGGAAATCTGGAAAGAAGCTTTCTGAGAAACTGCTTAGTGTTCTGTTAATTCATCTCACAGAGTTACATGTGTATTTCGTGGATCTCTTTGCTAGCCTTATTTCTGTGGAATCTGAGAACAGATATTTCGGATCCCTTTGAAGACTATAGGGCCAAAGGAAATATCCTCCCATAACAAAGAGAAAGAAGCTTTCTGAGAAACTTCTCTGTGTTCTGTGAAATCATCTCAAGGAGTTACAGCTTTCCCCTCAAGAAGCCTTTCGCTAAGACAGTTCTTGTGGAATTGGCAAAGTGATATTTGGAAGCCCATAGAGGGCTACGGTGAAAAAGGAAATATCCTCCGATGAAATCTGGAAATAAGCTTTCTGAGAAACTGCTTAGTGTTCTGTTAATTCATCTCACAGAGTTACATGTGTATTTCGTGGATCTCTTTGCTAGCCTTATTTCTGTGGAATCTGAGAACAGATATTTCGGATCCCTTTGAAAAGTAGAGGGCCTAAGGAAATATACTCTGATAACAAAGAGAAAGAAGGTTTCTGAGAAACTTCTTTGTGTTCTGTGAAATCATCTCACAGAGTTACAGCTTTCCCCTCAAGAAGCCTTTCGCTAAGACAGTTCTTGTGGAATTGGCAAAGTGATATTTGGAAGCCCTTAGAGGGCTATGTTGAAAAAGGAAATATCCTCACAGGAAATCTGGAAAGAAGCTTTCTGAGAAACTGCTTAGTGTTCTGTTAATTCATCTCACAGAGTTACATGTGTATTTCGTGGATCTCTTTGCTAGCCTTATTTCTGTGGAATCTGAGAACAGATATTTCGGATCCCTTTGATGACTATAGGGCCAAAGGAAATATCCTCCGATAACAAAGAGAAAGAAACTTTCTGAGAAACTTCTTTGTGTTCTGGAAATCATCTCACGGAGTTACAGCTTTCCCCTCAAGAAACCTTTCGCTAAGACAGTTCTTCTGGAATTGGCAAAGTGATATTTGGAAGCCCATAGAGGGCTATGGTGAAAAAGGAAATATCCTCAGATGAAATCTGGAAAGAAGCTTTCTGAGAAACTGCTTAGTGTTCTGTTAATTCATCTCACAGAGTTACATGTGTATTTCGTGGATCTCTTTGCTAGCCTTATTTCTGTGGAATCTGAGAACAGATATTTCGGATCCCTCTGAAGACTATAGGGCCAAAGTAAATATCCTCCGATAACAAACAGAAAGAAGCTTTCTGAGAAACTTCTTTGTGTTCTGTGAAATCATCTCAAAGAGTTACAGCTTTCCCCTCAAGAAGCCTTTCGCTAAGACAGTTCTTGTGGAATTGGCAAAGTGATATTTGGAAGCCCATAGAGGGCTATGGTGAAAAAGGAAATATCCTCACAGGAAATCTGGAAAGAAGCTTTCTGAGAAACTGCTTAGTGTTCTGTTAATTCATCTCACAGAGTTACATGTGTATTTCGTGGATCTCTTTGCTAGCCTTATTTCTGTGGATTCTGAGGACTGATATTTCGGATCCCATTGATGACTATAGGGCCAAAGGAAATATCCTCCGATTACAAAGAGAAAGAAGCTTTCTGAGAAACTTCTTTGTGTTCTGTGAAATCATCTCACAGAGGTACAGCTTTCCCCTCAAGAAGCCTTTCGCTAAGACAGTTCTTGTGGAATTGGCAAAGTGATATTTGGAAGCCCATAGAGGGCTATGGTGAAAAAGGAAATATCCTCAGATGAAATCTGGAAAGAAGGTTTCTGAGAAACTGCTTAGTGTTCTCTTAATTCATCTCACAGAGTTACATGTGTATTTCGTGGATCTCTTTGATAGCCTTATTTCTGTGGAATCTGAGGACAGATATTTCTGATCCCTTTGAAAACTATTGGGCCAAAGGAAATATCCTCCGATAACAAAGAGAAAGAAGATTTCTGAGGAACTTCTTTGTGTTCTGTGAAATCATCTCACAGAGTTACAGCTTTCCGCTCAAGTAGCCTTTCGCTAAGACAGTTCTTCTGGAATAGGCAAAGTGATATTTGGAAGCCCATAGAGGGCTATGGTGAAAAAGGAAATATCCTCAGATGAAATCTGGAAAGAAGCTTTCTGAGAAACTGCTTAGTGTTCTGTTAATTCATCTCACAGAGTTACATGTGTATTTCGTGGATCTCTTTGCTAGCCTTATTTCTGTGGAATCTGAGAACAGATATTTCGGATCCCTTTGAAGACTATAGGGCCAAAGGAAATATCCTCCGATAACAAAGAGAAAGAAGCTTTCTGAGTAACTTCTTTGTGTTCTGTGAAAACATCTCACAGAGTTACAGCTTTCCCCTCAAGAAGCCTTTCGCTAAGACAGTTCTTGTGGAATTGGCAAAGTGATATTTGGAAGCCCTTAGAGGGCTATAGTGAAAAAGGAAATATCCTCAGATGAAATCTGGAAAGAAGCTTTCTGAGAAACTGCTTAGTGTTCTGTTAATTCATCTCACAGAGTTACATGTGTATCTCGTGAATATCTTTGCTAGCCTTATTTCTGTGCAATCTGAGAACAGATATTTCGGAACCCTCTGAAGACTATAGGGCCAAAGGAAATATCCTCCGATAACAAAGAGAAAGAAGCTTTCTGAGAAACTTCTTTGTGTTCTGTGAAATCATCTCACAGAGTTACAGCTTTCCCCTCAAGAAGCCTTTCGCAAAGACAGTTCTTGTGGAATAGGCAAAGTGATATTTGGAAGCCCATAGAGGGCTATGGTGAAAAAGGAAATATCCTCAGATGAAATCTGGAAAGAAGCTTTCTGAGAAACTGCTTAGTGTTCTGTTAATTCTTCTCACAGAGTTACATGTGGATTTCGTGTATCTCTTTGCTAGCCTTATTTCTGTGGAATCTGAGAACAGATATTTCGGATCCCTTTGAAGACTATAGGGCCAAAGGAAATATCCTCCCATAACAAAGAGAAGGAAGCTTTCTGAGAAACTTCTTTGTGTTCTGTGAAATCATCTCACAGAGTTACAGCTTTCTCCTCAAGAACCCTTTCGCTTAGACAGTTCTTGTGGTATTGGCAAAGTGATATTTGGAAGCCCATAGAGGGCTATGGTGAAAAAGGAAATATCCTCAGATGAAATCTGGAAAGAAGCTTTCTGAGAAACTGCTTAGTGTTCTGTTAATTCATCTCACAGAGTTACATGTGTATTTCGTGGATCTCTTTGCTAGCCTTATTTCTGTGGAATCTGAGAACAGATATTTCGGATCCCATTGATGACTATAGGGCCAAAGGAAATATCCTCCGATAAGAAAGAGAAAGAAGCTTTCTGAGAAACTTCTTTGTGTTCTGTGAAATCATCTCACAGAGTTACAGCTTTCCCCTCAAGAAGCCTTTTGCTAAGACAGTTCTTGTGGAATTGGCAAAGTGATATTTGGAAGCCCATAGAGGGCTATGGTGAAAAAGGAAATATCTTCAGATGAAATCTGGAAAGAAGCTTTCTGAGAAACTGCTTAGTGTTCTGTTAATTCATCTCACAGAGTTACATGTGTATTTCGTGGATCTGTTTGCTAGCCTTATTTCTGTGGAATCTGAGAACAAATATTTCGGATCCCTTTGAAGACTATAGGGCCAAAGGAAATATCCTCCGATAACAAAGAGAAAGAAGCTTTCTGAGTAACTTCTTTGTGTTCTGTGAAATCATCTCACAGAGTTACAGCTTTCCCCTCAAGAAGCCTTTCGCTAAGACAGTTCTTGTGGAATTGGCAAAGTGATATTTGGAAGCCCTTAGAGGGCTATAGTGAAAAAGGAAATATCCTCAGATGAAATCTGGAAAGAAGCTTTCTGAGAAACTGCTTAGTGTTCTGTTAATTCATCTCACAGAGTTACATGTGTATCTCGTGGATATCTTTGCTAGCCTTATTTCTGTGCAATCTGAGAACAGATATTTCAGAACCCTCTGAAGACTATAGGGCCAAAGGAAATATCCTCCGATAACAAAGAGAAAGAAGCTCTCTGAGAAACTTCTTTGTGTTCTGTGAAATCATCTCACAGAGTTACAGCTTTCCCCTCAAGAAGCCTTTCGCAAAGACAGTTCTTGTGGAATAGGCAAAGTGATATTTGGAAGCCCATAGAGGGCTATGGTGAAAAAGGAAATATCCTCAGATGAAATCTGGAAAGAAGCTTTCTGAGAAACTGCTTAGTGTTCTGTTAATTCTTCTCACAGAGTTACATGTGGATTTCGTGTATCTCTTTGCTAGCCTTATTTCTGTGGAATCTGAGAACAGATATTTCGGATCCCTTTGAAGACTATAGGGCCAAAGGAAATATCCTCCCATAACAAAGAGAAGGAAGCTTTCTGAGAAACTTCTTTGTGTTCTGTGAAATCATCTCACAGAGTTACAGCTTTCTCCTCAAGAACCCTTTCGCTTATACAGTTCTTGTGGTATTGGCAAAGTGATATTTGGAAGCCCATAGAGGGCTATGGTGAAAAAGGAAATATCCTCAGATGAAATCTGGAAAGAAGCTTTCTGAGAAACTGCTTAGTGTTCTGTTAATTCATCTCACAGAGTTACATGTGTATGTCGTGGATCTCTTTGCTAGCGTTATTTCTGTGGAATCTGAGAACAGATATTTCGGAACCCTTTGAAGACTATAGGGCCAAAGGAAATATCCTCCGATAACAAAGAGAAAGAAACTTTCTGAGAAACTTCTTTGTGTTCTGTGAAATCATCTCAAAGAGTTACAGCTTTCCCCTCAAGAAGCCTTTTGCTAAGACAGTTCTTGTGGAATTGGCAAAGTGATATTTGGAAGCCCATAGAGGGCTATGGTGAAAAAGGAAATATCCTCAGATGAAATCTGGAAAGAAGCTTTCTGAGAAACTGCTTAGTGTTCTGTTAATTCATCTCACAGAGTTACATGTGTATCTCGTGGATATCTTTGCTAGCCTTATTTCTGTGCAATCTGAGAACAGATATTTCAGAACCCTCTGAAGACTATAGGGCCAAAGGAAATATCCTCCGATAACAAAGAGAAAGAAGCTTTCTGAGAAACTTCTTTGTGTTCTGTGAAATCATCTCACAGAGTTACAGCTTTCCCCTCAAGAAGCCTTTCGCAAAGACAGTTCTTGTGGAATAGGCAAAGTGATATTTGGAAGCCCATAGAGGGCTATGGTGAAAAAGGAAATATCCTCAGATGAAATCTGGAAAGAAGCTTTCTGAGAAACTGCTTAGTGTTCTGTTAATTCTTCTCACAGAGTTACATGTGGTTTTCATGTATCTCTTTGCTGGCCTTATTTCTGTGGAATCTGAGAACAGATATTTCGGATCCCTTTGAAGACTATAGGGCCAAAGGAAATATCCTCCCATAACAAAGAGAAGGAAGCTTTCTGAGAAACTTCTTTGTGTTCTGTGAAATCATCTCACAGAGTTACAGCTTTCTCCTCAAGAACCCTTTCGCTTAGACAGTTCTTGTGGTATTGGCAAAGTGATATTTGGAAGCCCATAGAGGGCTATGGTGAAAAAGGAAATATCCTCAGATGAAATCTGGAAAGAAGCTTTCTGAGAAACTGCTTAGTGTTCTGTTAATTCATCTCACAGAGTTACATGTGTATGTCGTGGATCTCTTTGCTAGCGTTATTTCTGTGGAATCTGAAAACAGATATTTCGGAACCCTTTGAAGACTATAGGGCCAAAGGAAATATCCTCCGATAACAAAGAGAAAGAAACTTTCTGAGAAACTTCTTTGTGTTCTGTGAAATCATCTCAAAGAGTTACAGCTTTCCCCTCAAGAAGCCTTTTGCTAAGACAGTTCTTGTGGAATTGGCAAAGTGATATTTGGAAGCCCATAGAGGGCTATGGTGAAAAAGGAAATATCCTCAGATGAAATCTGGAAAGAAGCTTTCTGAGAAACTGCTTAGTGTTCTGTTAATTCATCTCACAGAGTTACATGTGTATTTCGTGGATCTCTTTGCTAGCCTTATTTCTGTGGAATCTGAGTACAGATATTTCGGATCCCTTTGAAGAATATAGGGCCAAAGGAAATATCCTCCGATAACAAAGAGAAAGAAGCTTTCTGAGAAACTTCTTTGTGTTCTGTGAAATCATCTCACAGAGTTACAGCTCTCCCCTCAAGAAGCCTATCGCTAAGTCAGTTCTTGTGGAATTGGCAAAGTGATATTTGGAAGCCCGTAGAGGGCTATGGGGAAAAAGGAAATATCCACAGATGAAATCTGGAAAGAAGCTTTCTGAGAAACTGCTTAGTGTTCTGTTAATTCATCTCACAGAGTTACATTTGTATTTCGTGGATCTCTTTGCTAGCGTTATTTCTGTGGAATCTGAGAACAGATATTTCGGAAACCTTTGAAGACTATAGGGCCAAAGGAAATATCCTCCGATAACAAAGAGAAAGAAACTTTCTGAGAAACTTCTTTGTGTTCTGTGAAATCATCTCAAAGAGTTACAGCTTTCCCCTCAAGAAGCCTTTCGCTAAGACAGTTCTTGTGGAATTGGCAAAGTGATATTTGGAAGCCCAAAGAGGGCTGTGGTGAAAAAGGAAATATCCTCAGATGAAATCTGGAAAGAAGCTTTCTGAGAAACTGCTTAGTGTTCTGTTACTTCATCTCACAGAGTTACATGTGTATTTCGTGGATCTCTTTGCTAGCCTTATTTCTGTGGAATCTGAGAACAGATATTTCGGATCCCATTGATGACTATAGGGCCAAAGGAATTATCAAGCCAAAACAAAGAGAAAGAAGCTTTCTACGAACTTCTTTGTGTTCTGTGAAATGATCTCACAGAGTTACAGCTTTCCCCTCAAGAAGCCTTTCGCTAAGACAGTTCTTGTGGAATTGGCAAAGTGATATTTGGAAGCCCATAGAGGGCTATGGTGAAAAAGGAAATATCCTCAGATGAAATCTGGAAAGAAGGTTTCTGAGAAACTGCTAGTGTTCTCTTAATTCATCTCACAGAGTTACATGTGTATTTCGTGGATCTCTTTGCTAGCCTTATTTCTGTGGAATCTGAGGACAGATATTTCTGATCCCTTTGAAAACTATTGGGCCAAAGGAAATAACCTCCGATAACAAAGAGAAAGAAGATTTCTGAGAAACTTCTTTGTGTTCTGTGAAATCATCTCACAGAGTTACAGCTTTCCCCTCAAGAAGCCTTTCGCTAAGACAGTTCTTGTGGAATTGGCAAAGTGATATTTGGAAGCCCTTAGAGGGCTATAGTGAAAAAGGAAATGTCCTCAGATGAAATCTGGAAAGAAGCTTTCTGAGAAACTGCTTAGTGTTCTGTTAATTCATCTCACAGAGTTACATGTGTATTTCGTGGATCTCTTTGCTAGCCTTATTTCTGTGGAATCTGAGAACAGATATTTCGGATCCCTTTGAAGACTATAGGGCCAAAGGAAATATCCTCCGATAACAAAGAGAAAGAAGCTTTCTGAGAAATTTCTTTGTGTTCTGTGAAATCATCTCACAGAGTTACAGCTTTCCCCTCAAGAAGCCTTTCGCTAAGACAGTTCTTGTGGAATTGGTAAAGTGATATTTGGAAGACCATAGAGGGCTATGGTGAAAAAGGAAATATCCTCACAGGAAATCTGGAAAGAAGCTTTCTGAGAAACTGCTTAGTGTTCAGTTAATTCATCTCACAGAGTTACATGTGTATTTCGTGGATCTCTTTGCTAGCCTTATTTCTGTGGAATCTGAGAACAGATATTTCGGATCCCATTGATGACTATAGGGCCAAAGGAAATATCCTCCGATAACAAAGAGAAAGAAGCTTTCTGAGAAACTTCTTTGTGTTCTGTGAAATCATATCACAGAGTTACACATTTCCCCTCAAGAAGCCTTTCGCTAAGACAGTTCTTGTGGATTTGGCAAAGTGATATTTGGAAGCCCATAGAGGGCTATGGTGAAAAAGGAAATATCCTCAGATGAAATCTGGAAAGAAGCTTTGTGAGAAACTGCTTAGTGTTCTGTTAATTCATCTCACAGGGTTGCATGTGTATTTCGTGGATCTCTTTGCTAGCCTTATTTCTGTGGAATCTGAGAACAGATATTTCGGATCCCTCTGAAGACTATAGGGCCAAAGGAAATATCCTCCGATAACAAAGAGAAAGAAGCTTTCTGAGAAACTTCTTTGTGTTCTGTGAAATCATCTCACAGAGTTACAGCTTTCCCCTCAAGAAGCATTTCGCTAAGAAAGTTCTTGTGGAATAGGCAAAGTGATAGTTGGAAGCCCATAGAGGGCTATGGTGAAAAAGGAAATATCCTCAGATGAAATCTGGAAAGAAGCTTTCTGAGAAACTGCTTAGTGTTCTGTTAATTCATCTCACAGAGTTACATGTGTATTTCGTGGATCTCTTTGCTAGCCTTATTTCTGTGGAATCTGAGAACAGATATTTCGGATCCCTTTGAAGACTATAGGGCCAAAGGAAATATCATGCCAAAACAAAGAGAAAGAAGCTTTCTGAGAAACTTCTTCGTGTTCTGTGAAATCATCTCACAGAGTTACAGCTTTCCCCTCAAGAACCCTTTCGCTAACACAGTTCTTGTCGAATTGGCAAAGTGATATTTGGAAGCCCTTAGAGGGCTATAGTGAAAAAGGAAATATCCCCAGATGAAATCTGGAAAGACGCTTTCTGAGAAACTGCTTAGTGTTCTGTTAATTCATCTCACAGAGTTACATGTGTATTTCGTGGATCTCTTTGCTAGCCTTATTTCTGTGGAATCTGAGAACAGATATTTCGGATCCCTTTGATGACTATAGGGCCAAAGGAAATATCATGCCAAAACAAAGAGAAAGAAGCTTTCTACGAACTTCTTTGTGTTCTGTGAAATGATCTCACAGAATTACAGCTTTCCCCTCAAGAAGCCTTTCGCTAAGACAGTTCTTGTGGAATTGGCAAAGTGATATTTGGAAGCCCCTAGAGGGCTATGGTGAAAAAGGAAATATCCTCAGATGAAATCTGGAAAGAAGCTTTCTGAGAAACTGCTTAGTGTTCTGTTAATTCATCTCACAGAGTTACATGTGTATGTCGTGGATCTCTTTGCTAGCGTTATTTCTGTGGAATCTGAGAACAGATATTTCGGAACCCTTTGAAGACTATAGGGCCAAAGGAAATATCCTCCGATAACAAAGAGAAAGAAACTTTCTGAGAAACTTCTTTGTGTTCTGTGAAATCATCTCAAAGAGTTACAGCTTTCCCCTCAAGAAGCCATTTGCTAAGACAGTTCTTGTGGAATTGGCAAAGTGATATTTGGAAGCCCATAGAGGGCTATGGTGAAAAAGGAAATATCCTCAGATGAAATCTGGAAAGAAGCTTTCTGAGAAACTGCTTAGTGTTCTGTTAATTCATCTCACAGAGTTACATGTGTATCTCGTGGATATCTTTGCTAGCCTTATTTCTGTGCAATCTGAGAACAGATATTTCAGAACCCTCTGAAGACTATAGGGCCAAAGGAAATATCCTCCGATAACAAAGAGAAAGAAGCTTTCTGAGAAACTTCTTTGTGTTCTGTGAAATCATCTCACAGAGTTACAGCTTTCCCCTCAAGAAGCCTTTCGCAAAGACAGTTCTTGTGGAATAGGCAAAGTGATATTTGGAAGCCCATAGAGGGCTATGGTGAAAAAGGAAATATCCTCAGATGAAATCTGGAAAGAAGCTTTCTGAGAAACTGCTTAGTGTTCTGTTAATTCTTCTCACAGAGTTACATGTGGATTTCGTGTATCTCTTTGCTAGCCTTATTTCTGTGGAATCTGAGAACAGATATTTCGGATCCCTTTGAAGACTATAGGGCCAAAGGAAATATCCTCCCATAACAAAGAGAAGGAAGCTTTCTGAGAAACTTCTTTGTGTTCTGTGAAATCATCTCACAGAGTTACAGCTTTCTCCTAAAGAACCCTTTCGCTTAGACAGTTCTTGTGGTATTGGCAAAGTGATATTTGGAAGCCCATAGAGGGCTATGGTGAAAAAGGAAATATCCTCAGATGAAATCTGGAAAGAAGCTTTCTGAGAAACTGCTTAGTGTTCTGTTAATTCATCTCACAGAGTTACATGTGTATGTCGTGGATCTCTTTGCTAGCGTTATTTCTGTGGAATCTGAGAACAGATATTTCGGAACCCTTTGAAGACTATAGGGCCAAAGGAAATATCCTCCCATAACAAAGAGAAAGAAACTTTCTGAGAAACTTCTTTGTGTTCTGTGAAATCATCTCAAAGAGTTACAGCTTTCCCCTCAAGAAGCCTTTTGCTAAGACAGTTCTTGTGGAATTGGCAAAGTGATATTTGGAAGCCCATAGAGGGCTATGGTGAAAAAGGAAATATCCTCAGATGAAATCTGGAAAGAAGCTTTCTGAGAAACTGCTTAGTGTTCTGTTAATTCATCTCACAGAGTTACATGTGTATTTCGTGGATCTCTTTGCTAGACTTATTTCTGTGGAATCTGAGTACAGATATTTCGGATCCCTTTGAAGAATATAGGGCCAAAGGAAATATCCTCCGATAACAAAGAGAAAGAAGCTTTCTGAGAAACTTCTTTGTGTTCTGTGAAATCATCTCACAGAGTTACAGCTCTCCCCTCAAGAAGCCTATCGCTAAGTCAGTTCTTGTGGAATTGGCAAAGTGATATTTGGAAGCCCGTAGAGGGCTATGGGGAAAAAGGAAATATCCACAGATGAAATCTGGAAAGAAGCTTTCTGAGAAACTGCTTAGTGTTCTGTTAATTCATCTCACAGAGTTACATTTGTATTTCGTGGATCTCTTTGCTAGCGTTATTTCTGTGGAATCTGAGAACAGATATTTCGGAAACCTTTGAAGACTATAGGGCCAAAGGAAATATCCTCCGATAACAAAGAGAAAGAAACTTTCTGAGAAACTTCTTTGTGTTCTGTGAAATCATCTCAAAGAGTTACAGCTTTCCCCTCAAGAAGCCTTTCGCTAAGACAGTTCTTGTGGAATTGGCAAAGTGATATTTGGAAGCCCAAAGAGGGCTGTGGTGAAAAAGGAAATATCCTCAGATGAAATCTGGAAAGAAGCTTTCTGAGAAACTGCTTAGTGTTCTGTTACTTCATCTCACAGAGTTACATGTGTATTTCGTGGATCTCTTTGCTAGCCTTATTTCTGTGGAATCTGAGAACAGATATTTCGGATCCCATTGATGACTATAGGGCCAAAGGAATTATCAAGCCAAAACAAAGAGAAAGAAGCTTTCTACGAACTTCTTTGTGTTCTGTGAAATGATCTCACAGAGTTACAGCTTTCTCCTCAAGAAGCCTTTCGCTAAGACAGTTCTTGTGGAATTGGCAAAGTGATATTTGGAAGCCCATAGAGGGCTATGGTGAAAAAGGAAATATCCTCAGATGAAATCTGGAAAGAAGGTTTCTGAGAAACTGCTTAGTGTTCTCTTAATTCATCTCACAGAGTTACATGTGTATTTCGTGGATCTCTTTGCTAGCCTTATTTCTGTGGAATCTGAGGACAGATATTTCTGATCCCTTTGAAAACTATTGGGCCAAAGGAAATAACCTCCGATAACAAAGAGAAAGAAGATTTCTGAGAAACTTCTTTGTGTTCTGTGAAATCATCTCACAGAGTTACAGCTTTCCCCTCAAGAAGCCTTTCGCTAAGACAGTTCTTGTGGAATTGGCAAAGTGATATTTGGAAGCCCTTAGAGGGCTATAGTGAAAAAGGAAATGTCCTCAGATGAAATCTGGAAAGAAGCTTTCTGAGAAACTGCTTAGTGTTCTGTTAATTCATCTCACAGAGTTACATGTGTATTTCGTGGATCTCTTTGCTAGCCTTATTTCTGTGGAATCTGAGAACAGATATTTCGGAACCCTTTGAAGACTATAGGGCCAAAGGAAATATCCTCCGATAACAAAGAGAAAGAAGCTTTCTGAGAAATTTCTTTGTGTTCTGTGAAATCATCTCACAGAGTTACAGCTTTCCCCTCAAGAAGCCTTTCGCTAAGACAGTTCTTGTGGAATTGGCAAAGTGATATTTGGAAGACCATAGAGGGCTATGGTGAAAAAGGAAATATCCTCACAGGAAATCTGGAAAGAAGCTTTCTGAGAAACTGCTTAGTGTTCAGTTAATTCATCTCACAGAGTTACATGTGTATTTCGTGGATCTCTTTGCTAGCCTTATTTCTGTGGAATCTGAGAACAGATATTTCGGATCCCATTGATGACTATAGGGCCAAAGGAAATATCCTCCGATAACAAAGAGAAAGAAGCTTTCTGAGAAACTTCTTTGTGTTCTGTGAAATCATATCACAGAGTTACACCTTTCCCCTCAAGAAGCCTTTCGCTAAGACAGTTCTTGTGGATTTGGCAAAGTGATATTTGGAAGCCCATAGAGGGCTATGGTGAAAAAGGAAATATCCTCAGATGAAATCTGGAAAGAAGCTTTGTGAGAAACTGCTTAGTGTTCTGTTAATTCATCTCACAGGGTTGCATGTGTATTTCGTGGATCTCTTTGCTAGCCTTATTTCTGTGGAATCTGAGAACAGATATTTCGGATCCCTCTGAAGACTATAGGGCCAAAGGAAATATCCTCCGATAACAAAGAGAAATAAGCTTTCTGAGAAACTTCTTTGTGTTCTGTGAAATCATCTCACAGAGTTACAGCTTTCCCCTCAAGAAGCCTTTCGCTAAGACAGTTCTTGTGGAATAGGAAAAGTGATATTTGGAAGCCCATAGAGGGCTATGGTGAAAAAGGAAATATCCTCAGATGAAATCTGGAAAGAAGCTTTCTGAGAAACTGCTTAGTGTTCTGTTAATTCATCTCACAGAGTTACATGTGTATTTCGTGGATCTCTTTGCTAGCCTTATTTCTGTGGAATCTGAGAACAGATATTTCGGATCCCTTTGAAGACTATAGGGCCAAAGGAAATATCATGCCAAAACAAAGAGAAAGAAGCTTTCTGAGAAACTTCTTCGTGTTCTGTGAAATCATCTCACAGAGTTACAGCTTTCCCCTCAAGAACCCTTTCGCTAACACAGTTCTTGTCGAATTGGCAAAGTGATATTTGGAAGCCCTTAGAGGGCTATAGTGAAAAAGGAAATATCCCCAGATGAAATCTGGAAAGACGCTTTCTGAGAAACTGCTTAGTGTTCTGTTAATTCATCTCACAGAGTTACATGTGTATTTCGTGGATCTCTTTGCTAGCCTTATTTCTGTGGAATCTGAGAACAGATATTTCGGATCCCTTTGATGACTATAGGGCCAAAGGAAATATCATGCCAAAACAAAGAGAAAGAAGCTTTCTACGAACTTCTTTGTGTTCTGTGAAATGATCTCACAGAATTACAGCTTTCCCCTCAAGAAGCCTTTCGCTAAGACAGTTCTTGTGGAATTGGCAAAGTGATATTTGGAAGCCCATAGAGGGCTATGGTGAAAAAGGAAATATCCTAGATGAAATCTGGAAAGAAGCTTTCTGAGAAACTGCTTAGTGTTCTGTTAATTCATCTCACAGAGTTACATGTGTATTTCGTGGATCTCTTTGCTAGCCTTATTTCTGTGGAATCTGAGAACAGATATTTCGGATCCCTTTGAAGACTATAGGGCCAATGGAAATATCATGCCAAAACAAAGAGAAAGAAGCTTTCTGAGAAACTTCTTTGTGTTCTGTGAAATCATCTCACAGAGTTACAGCTTTCCCCTCAAGAACCCTTTCGCTAACAGAGTTCTTGTGGAATTGGCAAAGTGATATTTGGAAGCCCTTAGAGGGCTATAGTGAAAAAGGAAATATCCCCAGACGAAATCTGGAAAGAAGCTTTCTGAGAAACTGCTTAGTGTTCTGTTAATTCATCTCACAGAGTTACATGTGTATTTCGTGGATCTCTTTGCTAGCCTTATTTCTGTGGAATCTGAGAACAGATATTTCGGATCCCTTTGAAGACTATAGGGCCAAAGGAAATATCCTCCGATAACAAAGAGAAAGAAGCTTTCTGAGAAACTTCTTTGTGTTCTGTGAAATCATCTCACAGAGTTACAGCTTTCCCCTCAAGAAGCCTTTCGCTAAGACAGTTCTTGTGGAATTGGCAAAGTGATATTTGGAAGCCCATAGAGGGCTATGGTGAAAAAGGAAATATCCTCCAGTGAAATCTGGAAAGAAGCTTTCTGAGAAACTGCTTAGTGTTCTGTTAATTCATCTCACAGAGTTACATGTGTATTTCGTGGATCTCTTTGCTAGCCTTATTTCTGTGGAATCTGAGAACCGATATTTCGGATCCCTTTGAAGACTATACGGCCAAAGGAAATATCCTCCTATAACAAAGAGAAAGAAGCTTTCTGAGAAACTTCTTTGTGTTCTGTGAAATCATCTCACAGAGTTACAGCTTTCCCCTCAAGAAGCCTTTCGCTAAGACAGTTCTTGTGGAATTGGCAAAGTGATATTTGGAAGCCCATAGAGGGCTCCGGTGAAAAAGGAAATATCCTCAGATGAAATCTGGAAAGAAGCTTTCTGAGAAACTGCTTAGTGTTCTGTTAATTCATCTCACAGAGTTACATGTGTATTTCGTGCCTCTCTTTGCTAGCCTTATTTCTGTGGAATCTGAGAACAGATATTTCGGAACCCTTTGAAAACTATAGGGCCAAAGGAAATATCATGCCAAATCAAAGAGAAAGAAGCTTTCTGAGAAACTTCTTTGTGTTCTGTGAAATCATCTCACAGAGTTACAGCTTTGCCCTCAAGAAACCTTTCGCTAACACAGTTCTTGTGGAATTGGCAAAGTGATATTTGGAAGCCCATAGAGGGCTACGGTGAAAAACGAAATATCCTCAGATGAAATCTGGAAAGAAGCATTCTGAGAAACTGCTTAGTGTTCTGTTAATTAATCTCACAGAGTTACATGTGTATTTTGTGGATCTCTTTCCTAGCCTTATTTCTGTGGAATCTGAGAACAGATATTTTGGATCCCTCCGAATACTATAGGGCCAAAGGAAATATCCTTCGATAAAAAAGAGAAAGAAGCTTTCTGAGAAACTTCTTTGTGTTCTGTGAAATCATCTCATAGAGTTACAGCTTTCCCCTCAAGAAGCCTTTCGCTAAGACAGTTCTTGTGGAATTGGCAAAGTGATATTTGGAAGCCCATAGAGGGCTATGTTGAAAAAGGAAATATCCTCAGATGAAATCTGGAAAGAAGCTTTCTGAGAAACTGCTTAGTGTTCTGTTAATTCATCTCACAGAGTTACATGTGTATTTCGTGGATCTCTTTGCTAGCCTTATTTCTGTGGAATCTGAGAACAGATATTTCGGATCCCTTTGAAAACTATAGGGCCAAAGGAAATATCCTCCGATAACAAAGAGAAAGAAGGTTTCTGAGAAACTTCTTTGTGTTCTGTGAAATCATGTCACAGAGTTACAGCTTTCCCCTCAAGAAAACTTTCGCTAACACAGTTCTTGTGGAATTGGCAAAGTGATATTTGGAAGCCCTTAGAGGGCTATGGTGAAAAAGGAAATATCCTCAGATGAAATCTGGAAAGAAGCTTTCTGAGAAACTGCTTAGTGTTCTGTTAATTCATCTCACAGAGTTACATGTGTATTTCGTGGATCTCTTTGCTATTATTTCTCTGGAATCTGAGAACAGATATTTCGGATCCCTTTGAAGACTATAGGGCCAAAGGAAATATCCTCCGATAACAAAGAGAAAGAAGGTTTCTGAGAAACTTCTTTGTGTTTTGTGAAATCATCCCACAGAGTTACAGCTTTCCCCTCAAGAAGCCTTACGCTAAGACAGTTCTTGTGGAATAGGCAAGGAGATATTTGGAAGCCCTTAGTGGGCTATGGTGAAAAAGGAAATATCCTCCGATGAAATCTGGAAAGAAGCTTTCTGAGAAACTGCTTAGTGTTCTGTTAATTCATCTCACAGAGTTACATGTGTATTTCGTGGATCTCTTTGCTAGCCTTATTTCTGTGGAATGTGAGAACAGATATTTCGGAACCCTTTGAAGACTATAGGGCCAAAGGAAATATCATGCCAAAACAAAGAGAAAGAAGCTTTCTGAGAAACCTCTTTGTGTTCTGTGAAATCATCTCACAGAGTTACAACTTTCCCCTCAAGAAGCCTTTCGCTAAGACAGTTCTTGTGGAATTGGCAAAGTGATATTTGGAAGCCCCTAGAGGGCTATGGTGAAAAAGGAAATATCCTCAGATGAAATCTGGAAAGAAGCTTTCTGAGAAACTGCTTAGTGTTCTGTTAATTCATCTCACAGAGTTACATGTGTATTTCGTGGATCTCTTTGCTAGCCTTATTTCTGTGGAATCTGAAAACAGATATTTCGGATCCCTTTGAAGACTATAGGGCCAAAGGAAATATCCACCCATAACAAAGAGAAAGAAGCTTTCTGAGAAACTTCTTTGTGTTCTGTGAAATCATCTCAAGGAGTTACAGCTTCCCCTCCAGAAGCCATTCGCTAAGACAGTTCTTGTGGAATTGGCAAAGTGATATTTGGAAGCCCATAGAGAGCTATGGTGAAAAAGGAAATATCCTCCGATGAAATCTGGAAAGAAGCTTTCTGAGAAACTGCTTAGTGTTCTGTTAATTCATCTCACAGAGTTACCTGTGTATTTCGTGGATCTCTTTGCTAGCCTTATTTCTGTGGAATCTGAGAACAGATATTTCGGAACCCTTTGAAGACTATAGGGCCAAAGGAAATATCATGCCAAAACAAAGAGAAAGAAGCTTTCTGAGAAACTTCTTTGTGTTCTGTTAAATCATCTCACAGAGTTACAGCTTTCCCCTCAAGAAGCCTTTCGCTAAGACAGTTCTTGTGGAATTGGCAAACTGATATTTGGGAGCCCATAGAGGGCTACGTTGAAAAAGGAAATATCCTCAGATGAAATCTGCAAAGAAGCTTTCTGAGAAACTGCTTAGTGTTCTGTTAATTCATCTCACAGAGTTACATGGGTATTTCGTGGATCTCTTTGCTAGCCTTATTTCTGTGGAATCTGAGAACAGATATTTCGGATCCCATTGATGACTATAGGGCCAAAGGAAATATCCTCCGATAACAAAGAGAAAGAAGCTTTCTGAGAAACTTCTATGTGTTCTGTGAAATCATCTCATAGAGTTACAGCTTTCCCCTCAAGAAGCCTTTCGCTAAGACAGTTCTTGTGGAATTGGCAAAGTGATATTTGGAAGCCCATAGAGGGCTACGGTGATAAAGGAAATATCCTCAGATGAAATCTGGAAAGAAGCTTTCTGAGAAACTGCTTAGTGTTCTGTTAATTCATCTCACAGAGTTACATGTGTATTTCATGGATCTCTTTGCTAGCCTTATTTCTGTGGAATGTGAGAACAGATATTTCGGAACCCTTTGAAGACTATAGGGCCAAAGGAAATATCATGCCAAAACAAAGAGAAAGAAGCTTTCTGAGAAACCTCTTTGTGTTCTGTGAAATCATCTCACAGAGTTACAACTTTCCCCTCAAGAAGCCTTTCGCTAAGACAGTTCTTGTGGAATTGGCAAAGTGATATTTGGAAGCCCCTAGAGGGCTATGGTGAAAAAGGAAATATCCTCAGATGAAATCTGGAAAGAAGCTTTCTGAGAAACTGCTTAGTGTTCTGTTAATTCATCTCACAGAGTTACATGTGTATTTCGTGGATCTCTTTGCTAGCCTTATTTCTGTGGAATCTGAAAACAGATATTTCGGATCCCTTTGAAGACTATAGGGCCAAAGGAAATATCCACCCATAACAAAGAGAAAGAAGCTTTCTGAGAAACTTCTTTGTGTTCTGTGAAATCATCTCAAGGAGTTACAGCTTCCCCTCCAGAAGCCATTCGCTAAGACAGTTCTTGTGGAATTGGCAAAGTGATATTTGGAAGCCCATAGAGAGCTATGGTGAAAAAGGAAATATCCTCCGATGAAATCTGGAAAGAAGCTTTCTGAGAAACTGCTTAGTGTTCTGTTAATTCATCTCACAGAGTTACATGTGTATTTCGTGGATCTCTTTGCTAGCCTTATTTCTGTGGAATCTGAGAACAGATATTTCGGAACCCTTTGAAGACTATAGGGCCAAAGGAAATATCATGCCAAAACAAAGAGAAAGAAGCTTTCTGAGAAACTTCTTTGTGTTCTGTTAAATCATCTCACAGAGTTACAGCTTTCCCCTCAAGAAGCCTTTCGCTAAGACAGTTCTTGTGGAATTGGCAAACTGATATTTGGGAGCCCATAGAGGGCTACGTTGAAAAAGGAAATATCCTCAGATGAAATCTGCAAAGAAGCTTTCTGAGAAACTGCTTAGTGTTCTGTTAATTCATCTCACAGAGTTACATGGGTATTTCGTGGATCTCTTTGCTAGCCTTATTTCTGTGGAATCTGAGAACAGATATTTCGGAACCCTTTGAAGACTATAGGGCCAAAGGAAATATCCTCCGATAACAAAGAGAAAGAAGCTTTCTGAGAAATTTCTTTGTGTTCTGTGAAATCATCTCACAGAGTTACAGCTTTCCCCTCAAGAAGCCTTTCGCTAAGACAGTTCTTGTGGAATTGGCAAAGTGATATTTGGAAGACCATAGAGGGCTATGGTGAAAAAGGAAATATCCTCACAGGAAATCTGGAAAGAAGCTTTCTGAGAAACTGCTTAGTGTTCAGTTAATTCATCTCACAGAGTTACATGTGTATTTCGTGGATCTCTTTGCTAGCCTTATTTCTGTGGAATCTGAGAACAGATATTTCGGATCCCATTGATGACTATAGGGCCAAAGGAAATATCCTCCGATAACAAAGAGAAAGAAGCTTTCTGAGAAACTTCTTTGTGTTCTGTGAAATCATATCACAGAGTTACACCTTTCCCCTCAAGAAGCCTTTCGCTAAGACAGTTCTTGTGGATTTGGCAAAGTGATATTTGGAAGCCCATAGAGGGCTATGGTGAAAAAGGAAATATCCTCAGATGAAATCTGGAAAGAAGCTTTGTGAGAAACTGCTTAGTGTTCTGTTAATTCATCTCACAGGGTTGCATGTGTATTTCGTGGATCTCTTTGCTAGCCTTATTTCTGTGGAATCTGAGAACAGATATTTCGGATCCCTCTGAAGACTATAGGGCCAAAGGAAATATCCTCCGATAACAAAGAGAAAGAAGCTTTCTGAGAAACTTCTTTGTGTTCTGTGAAATCATCTCACAGAGTTACAGCTTTCCCCTCAAGAAGCCTTTCGCTAAGACAGTTCTTGTGGAATAGGAAAAGTGATATTTGGAAGCCCATAGAGGGCTATGGTGAAAAAGGAAATATCCTCAGATGAAATCTGGAAAGAAGCTTTCTGAGAAACTGCTTAGTGTTCTGTTAATTCATCTCACAGAGTTACATGTGTATTTCGTGGATCTCTTTGCTAGCCTTATTTCTGTGGAATCTGAGAACAGATATTTCGGATCCCTTTGAAGACTATAGGGCCAAAGGAAATATCATGCCAAAACAAAGAGAAAGAAGCTTTCTGAGAAACTTCTTCGTGTTCTGTGAAATCATCTCACAGAGTTACAGCTTTCCCCTCAAGAACCCTTTCGCTAACACAGTTCTTGTCGAATTGGCAAAGTGATATTTGGAAGCCCTTAGAGGGCTATAGTGAAAAAGGAAATATCCCCAGATGAAATCTGGAAAGACGCTTTCTGAGAAACTGCTTAGTGTTCTGTTAATTCATCTCACAGAGTTACATGTGTATTTCGTGGATCTCTTTGCTAGCCTTATTTCTGTGGAATCTGAGAACAGATATTTCGGATCCCTTTGATGACTATAGGGCCAAAGGAAATATCATGCCAAAACAAAGAGAAAGAAGCTTTCTACGAACTTCTTTGTGTTCTGTGAAATGATCTCACAGAATTACAGCTTTCCCCTCAAGAAGCCTTTCGCTAAGACAGTTCTTGTGGAATTGGCAAAGTGATATTTGGAAGCCCCTAGAGGGCTATGGTGAAAAAGGAAATATCCTCAGATGAAATCTGGAAAGAAGCTTTATGAGAAACTGCTTAGTGTTCTCTTAATTCATCTCACAGAGTTACATGTGTATTTCGTGGATCTCTTTGCTAGCCTTATTTCTGTGGAATCTGAGAACAGATATTTCAGAACCCTTTGAAAACTATTGGGCCAAAGGAAATATCCTCCGATAACAAAGAGAAAGAAGATTTCTGAGAAACTTCTTTGTGTTCTGTGAAATCATCTCACAGAGTTACAGCTTTCCCCTCAAGAAGCCTTTCGCTAAGACAGTTCTTGTGGAATAGGCAAAGTGATATTTGGAAGCCCTTAGAGGGCTATGGTGAAAAAGGAAATATCCTCAGATGAAATCTGGAAAGAAGCTTTCTGAGAAACTGCTTAGTGTTCTGTTAATTTATCTCACAGAATTACATGTGTATTTCGTGGATCTCTTTGCTAGCCTTATTTCTGTGGAATCTGAGAACCGATACTTCGGATCCCTTTGAAGACTATAGGGCCAAAGGAAATATCCTCCGATAACAAAGAGAAAGAAGCTTTCTGAGAAACTTCTTTGTGTTCTGTGAAATCATCTCACAGAGTTACAGCTTTCCCCTCAAGAAGCCTTTCGCTAAGACAGTTCTTGTGGAATTGGCAAAGTGATATTTGGAAGCCCTTAGAGGGCTATAGTGAAAAAGGAAATATCCTCAGATGAAATCTGGAAAGAAGCTTTCTGAGAAACTGCTTAGTGTTCTGTTAATTCATCTCACAGAGTTACATGTGTATTTCGTGGATCTCTTTGCTAGCCTTATTTCTGTGGAATCTGAGAACAGATATTACGAATCCCTTTGAAGACTATAGGGCCAAAGGAAATATCCTCCGATAACAAAGAGAAAGAAGCTTTCTGAGAAATTTCTTTGTGTTCTGTGAAATCATCTCACAGAGTTACAGCTTTCCCCTCAAGAAGCCTTTCGCTAAGACAGTTCTTGTGGAATTGGCAAAGTGATATTTGGAAGCCCATAGAGGGCTATGGTGAAAAAGGAAATATCCTCACAGGAAATCTGGAAAGAAGCTTTCTGAGAAACTGCTTAGTGTTCTGTTAATTCATCTCAGAGAGTTACATGTGTATTTCGTGGATCTCTTTGCTAGCGTTATTTCTGTGGAATCTGAGAACAGATATTTCGGATCCCATTGATGACTATAGGGCCAAAGGAAATATCCTCCGATAACAAAGAGAAAGAAGCTTTCTGAGAAACTTCTTTGTGTTCTGTGAAATCATCTCACAGAGTTACATCTTTCCCCTCAAGAAGCCTTTCGCTAAGACAGTTCTTGTGGATTTGGCAAAGTGATATTTGGAAGCCCATAGAGGGCTATGGTGAAAAAGGAAATATCCTCAGATGAAATCTGGAAAGAAGCTTTGTGAGAAACTGCTTAGTGTTCTGTTAATTCATCTCACAGGGTTACATGTGTATTTCGTGGATCTCTTTGCTAGCCTTATTTCTGTGGAATCTGAGAACAGATATTTCGGATCCCTCTGAAGACTATAGGGCCAAAGGAAATATCCTCCGATAACAAAGAGAAAGAAGCTTTCTGAGAAACTTCTTTGTGTTCTGTGAAATCATCTCACAGAGTTACAGCTTTCCCTACAGAAGCCTTTCGCAAAGACAGTTCTTGTGGAATAGGCAAAGTGATATTTGGAAGCCCATAGAGGGCTATGGTGAAAAAGGAAATATCCTCAGATGAAATCTGGAAAGAAGCTTTCTGAGAAACTGCTTAGTGTTCTGTTAATTCATCTCACAGAGTTACATGTGTATTTCGTGGATCTCTTTGCTAGCCTTATTTCTGTGGAATCTGAGAACAGATATTTCGGATCCCTTTGAAGACTATAGGGCCAAAGGAAATATCATGCCAAAACAAAGAGAAAGAAGCTTTCTGAGAAACTTCTTTGTGTTCTGTGAAATCATCTCACAGAGTTACAGCTTTCCCCTCAAGAACCCTTTCGCTAACAGAGTTCTTGTGGAATTGGCAAAGTGATATTTGGAAGCCCTTAGAGGGCTATAGTGAAAAAGGAAATATCCCCAGATGAAATCTGGAAAGAAGCTTTCTGAGAAACTGCTTAGTGTTCTGTTAATTCATCTCACAGAGTTACATGTGTATTTCGTGGATCTCTTTGCTAGCCTTATTTCTGTGGAATCTGAGAACAGATATTTCGGATCCCTTTGAAGACTATAGGGCCAAAGGAAATATCCTCCGATAACAAAGAGAAAGAAGCTTTCTGAGAAACTTCTTTGTGTTCTGTGAAATCATCTCACAGAGTTACAGCTTTCCCCTCAAGAAGCCTTTCGCTAAGACAGTTCTTGTGGAATTGGCAAAGTGATATTTGGAAGCCCATAGAGGGCTATGGTGAAAAAGGAAATATCCTCCAGTGAAATCTGGAAAGAAGCTTTCTGAGAAACTGCTTAGTGTTCTGTTAATTCATCTCACAGAGTTACATGTGTATTTCGTGGATCTCTTTGCTAGCCTTATTTCTGTGGAATCTGAGAACCGATATTTCGGATCCCTTTGAAGACTATACGGCCAAAGGAAATATCCTCCTATAACAAAGAGAAAGAAGCTTTCTGAGAAACTTCTTTGTGTTCTGTGAAATCATCTCACAGAGTTACAGCTTTCCCCTCAAGAAGCCTTTCGCTAAGACAGTTCTTGTGGAATTGGCAAAGTGATATTTGGAAGCCCATAGAGGGCTCCGGTGAAAAAGGAAATATCCTCAGATGAAATCTGGAAAGAAGCTTTCTGAGAAACTGCTTAGTGTTCTGTTAATTCATCTCACAGAGTTACATGTGTATTTCGTGCCTCTCTTTGCTAGCCTTATTTCTGTGGAATCTGAGAACAGATATTTCGGAACCCTTTGAAAACTATAGGGCCAAAGGAAATATCATGCCAAATCAAAGAGAAAGAAGCTTTCTGAGAAACTTCTTTGTGTTCTGTGAAATCATCTCACAGAGTTACAGCTTTGCCCTCAAGAAACCTTTCGCTAACACAGTTCTTGTGGAATTGGCAAAGTGATATTTGGAAGCCCATAGAGGGCTACGGTGAAAAACGAAATATCCTCAGATGAAATCTGGAAAGAAGCATTCTGAGAAACTGCTTAGTGTTCTGTTAATTAATCTCACAGAGTTACATGTGTATTTTGTGGATCTCTTTCCTAGCCTTATTTCTGTGGAATCTGAGAACAGATATTTTGGATCCCTCCGAATACTATAGGGCCAAAGGAAATATCCTTCGATAAAAAAGAGAAAGAAGCTTTCTGAGAAACTTCTTTGTGTTCTGTGAAATCATCTCATAGAGTTACAGCTTTCCCCTCAAGAAGCCTTTCGCTAAGACAGTTCTTGTGGAATTGGCAAAGTGATATTTGGAAGCCCATAGTGGGCTATGTTGAAAAAGGAAATATCCTCAGATGAAATCTGGAAAGAAGCTTTCTGAGAAACTGCTTAGTGTTCTGTTAATTCATCTCACAGAGTTACATGTGTATTTCGTGGATCTCTTTGCTAGCCTTATTTCTGTGGAATCTGAGAACAGATATTTCGGATCCCTTTGAAAACTATAGGGCCAAAGGAAATATCCTCCGATAACAAAGAGAAAGAAGGTTTCTGAGAAACTTCTTTGTGTTCTGTGAAATCATCTCACAGAGTTACAGCTTTCCCCTCAATAAAACTTTCGCTAACACAGTTCTTGTGGAATTGGCAAAGTGATATTTGGAAGCCCTTAGAGGGCTATGGTGAAAAAGGAAATATCCTCAGATGAAATCTGGAAAGAAGCTTTCTGAGAAACTGCTTAGTGTTCTGTTAATTCATCTCACAGAGTTACATGTGTATTTCGTGGATCTCTTTGCTATTATTTCTCTGGAATCTGAGAACAGATATTTCGGATCCCTTTGAAGACTATAGGGCCAAAGGAAATATCCTCCGATAACAAAGAGAAAGAAGGTTTCTGAGAAACTTCTTTGTGTTTTGTGAAATCATCCCACAGAGTTACAGCTTTCCCCTCAAGAAGCCTTACGCTAAGACAGTTCTTGTGGAATAGGCAAGGAGATATTTGGAAGCCCTTAGTGGGCTATGGTGAAAAAGGAAATATCCTCCGATGAAATCTGGAAAGAAGCTTTCTGAGAAACTGCTTAGTGTTCTGTTAATTCATCTCACAGAGTTACATGTGTATTTCGTGGATCTCTTTGCTAGCCTTATTTCTGTGGAATGTGAGAACAGATATTTCGGAACCCTTTGAAGACTATAGGGCCAAAGGAAATATCATGCCAAAACAAAGAGAAAGAAGCTTTCTGAGAAACCTCTTTGTGTTCTGTGAAATCATCTCACAGAGTTACAACTTTCCCCTCAAGAAGCCTTTCGCTAAGACAGTTCTTGTGGAATTGGCAAAGTGATATTTGGAAGCCCCTAGAGGGCTATGGTGAAAAAGGAAATATCCTCAGATGAAATCTGGAAAGAAGCTTTCTGAGAAACTGCTTAGTGTTCTGTTAATTCATCTCACAGAGTTACATGTGTATTTCGTGGATCTCTTTGCTAGCCTTATTTCTGTGGAATCTGAAAACAGATATTTCGGATCCCTTTGAAGACTATAGGGCCAAAGGAAATATCCACCCATAACAAAGAGAAAGAAGCTATCTGAGAAACTTCTTTGTGTTCTGTGAAATCATCTCAAGGAGTTACAGCTTCCCCTCCAGAAGCCATTCGCTAAGACAGTTCTTGTGGAATTGGCAAAGTGATATTTGGAAGCCCATAGAGAGCTATGGTGAAAAAGGAAATATCCTCCGATGAAATCTGGAAAGAAGCTTTCTGAGAAACTGCTTAGTGTTCTGTTAATTCATCTCACAGAGTTACATGTGTATTTCGTGGATCTCTTTGCTAGCCTTATTTCTGTGGAATCTGAGAACAGATATTTCGGAACCCTTTGAAGACTATAGGGCCAAAGGAAATATCATGCCAAAACAAAGAGAAAGAAGCTTTCTGAGAAACTTCTTTGTGTTCTGTTAAATCATCTCACAGAGTTACAGCTTTCCCCTCAAGAAGCCTTTCGCTAAGACAGTTCTTGTGGAATTGGCAAACTGATATTTGGGAGCCCATAGAGGGCTACGTTGAAAAAGGAAATATCCTCAGATGAAATCTGAAAAGAAGCTTTCTGAGAAACTGCTTAGTGTTCTGTTAATTCATCTCACAGAGTTACATGGGTATTTCGTGGATCTCTTTGCTAGCCTTATTTCTGTGGAATCTGAGAACAGATATTTCGGATCCCATTGATGACTATAGGGCCAAAGGAAATATCCTCCGATAACAAAGAGAAAGAAGCTTTCTGAGAAACTTCTATGTGTTCTGTGAAATCATCTCATAGAGTTACAGCTTTCCCCTCAAGAAGCCTTTCGCTAAGACAGTTCTTGTGGAATTGGCAAAGTGATATTTGGAAGCCCATAGAGGGCTACGGTGATAAAGGAAATATCCTCAGATGAAATCTGGAAAGAAGCTTTCTGAGAAACTGCTTAGTGTTCTGTTAATTCATCTCACAGAGTTACATGTGTATTTCGTGGATCTCTTTGCTAGCCTTATTTCTGTGGAATGTGAGAACAGATATTTCGGAACCCTTTGAAGACTATAGGGCCAAAGGAAATATCATGCCAAAACAAAGAGAAAGAAGCTTTCTGAGAAACCTCTTTGTGTTCTGTGAAATCATCTCACAGAGTTACAACTTTCCCCTCAAGAAGCCTTTCGCTAAGACAGTTCTTGTGGAATTGGCAAAGTGATATTTGGAAGCCCCTAGAGGGCTATGGTGAAAAAGGAAATATCCTCAGATGAAATCTGGAAAGAAGCTTTCTGAGAAACTGCTTAGTGTTCTGTTAATTCATCTCACAGAGTTACATGTGTATTTCGTGGATCTCTTTGCTAGCCTTATTTCTGTGGAATCTGAAAACAGATATTTCGGATCCCTTTGAAGACTATAGGGCCAAAGGAAATATCCACCCATAACAAAGAGAAAGAAGCTTTCTGAGAAACTTCTTTGTGTTCTGTGAAATCATCTCAAGGAGTTACAGCTTCCCCTCCAGAAGCCATTCGCTAAGACAGTTCTTGTGGAATTGGCAAAGTGATATTTGGAAGCCCATAGAGAGCTATGGTGAAAAAGGAAATATCCTCCGATGAAATCTGGAAAGAAGCTTTCTGAGAAACTGCTTAGTGTTCTGTTAATTCATCTCACAGAGTTACATGTGTATTTCGTGGATCTCTTTGCTAGCCTTATTTCTGTGGAATCTGAGAACAGATATTTCGGAACCCTTTGAAGACTATAGGGCCAAAGGAAATATCATGCCAAAACAAAGAGAAAGAAGCTTTCTGAGAAACTTCTTTGTGTTCTGTGAAATCATCTCACAGAGTTACAGCTTTCCCCTCAAGAAGCCTTTCGCTAAGACAGTTCTTGTGGAATTGGCAAACTGATATTTGGGAGCCCATAGAGGGCTACGTTGAAAAAGGAAATATCCTCAGATGAAATCTGCAAAGAAGCTTTCTGAGAAACTGCTTAGTGTTCTGTTAATTCATCTCACAGAGTTACATGGGTATTTCGTGGATCTCTTTGCTAGCCTTATTTCTGTGGAATCTGAGAACAGATATTTCGGATCCCATTGATGACTATAGGGCCAAAGGAAATATCCTCCGATAACAAAGAGAAAGAAGCTTTCTGAGAAACTTCTATGTGTTCTGTGAAATCATCTCATAGAGTTACAGCTTTCCCCTCAAGAAGCCTTTCGCTAAGACAGTTCTTGTGGAATTGGCAAAGTGATATTTGGAAGCCCATAGAGGGCTACGGTGATAAAGGAAATATCCTCAGATGAAATCTGGAAAGAAGCTTTCTGAGAAACTGCTTAGTGTTCTGTTAATTCATCTCACAGAGTTACATGTGTATTTCGTGGATCTCTTTGCTAGCCTTATTTCTGTGGAATCTGAGAACAGATATTTCGGATCCCTCTGAAGACTATAGGGCCAAAGGAAATATCCTCTGATAACAAAGAGAAAGAAGCTTTCTGAGAAACTTCTTTGTGTTCTGTGAAATCATCTCACAGAGTTACAGCTTTCCCCTCAAGAAGCCTTTCGCTAAGACAGTTCTTGTGGAATTGGCAAAGTGATATTTGGAAGCCCATAGAGGGCTATGGTGAAAAAGGAAATATCCTCAGATGAAATCTGGAAAGAAGCTTTCTGAGAAACTGCTTAGTGTTCTGTTAATTCATCTCACAGAGTTACATGTGTATTTCGTGGATCTCTTTGCTAGCCTTATTTCTGTGGAATCTGAGAACAGATATTTCGGATCCCATTGATGACTATAGGGCCAAAGGAAATATCCTCCGATAACAAAGAGAAAGAAGCTTTCTGAGAAACTTCTTTGTGTTCTGTGAAATCATCTCATAGAGTTACAGCTTTCCCCTCAAGAAGCCTTTCGCTAAGACAGTTTTTGTGGAATTGGCAAAGTGATATTTGGAAGCCCATAGAGGGCTATGGTGAAAAAGGAAATATCCTCAGATGAAATCTGGAAAGAAGCTTTCTGAGAAACTGCTTAGTGTTCTGTTAATTCATCTCACAGAGTTACATGTGTATTTCGTGGATCTCTTTGCTAGCCTTATTTCTGTGGTATCTGAGAACAGATATTTTGGATCCCTTTGAAGACTATAGGGCCAAAGGAAATATCCTCCGATAACAAAGAGAAAGAAGCTTTCTGAGAAACTTCTTTGTGTTCTGTGAAATCATCTCACAGAGTTACAGCTTTCCCCTCAAGAAGCCTTTCGCTAAGACAGTTCTTGTGGAATTGGCAAAGTGATATTGGGAAGCCCATAGAGGGCTATGGTGAAAAAGGAAATATCCTCCGATGAAATCTGGAAAGAAGCTTTCTGAGAAACTGCTTAGTGTTCTGTTAATTCATCTCACAGAGTTACATGTGTATTTCGTGGATCTCTTTGCAAGCCTTATTTCTGTGGAATTGAAAACATGTATTTCGGATCCCATTGATTACTATAGGGCCAAAGGAAATATCCTCCGATAACAAAGAGAAAGAAGCTTTCTGAGAAACTTCTTTGTGTTCTGTGAAATCATCTCACAGAGTTACAGCTTTCCCCTCAAGAAGCCTTTCGCTAAGACAGTTCTTGTGGAATTGGCAAAGTGATATTTGGAAGCCCATAGAGGGCTATGGTGAAAAAGGAAATATCCTCAGATGAAATCTGGAAAGAAGCTTTCTGAGAAACTGCTTAGTGTTCTGTTAATTCATCTCACAGAGTTACATGTGTATTTCGTGGATCTCTTTGCTAGCCTTATTTCTGTGGAATCTGAGAACAGATATTTCGGATCCCTTTGAAGACTATAGGGCCAAAGGAAATATCCTCCCATAACAAAGAGAAAGAAGCTTTCTGAGAAACTTCTTTGTGTTCTGTGAAATCATCTCACAGAGTTACAGCTTTCCCCTCAAGAAGCTTTTCGCTAAGACAGTTCTTGTGGAATTGGCAAAGTGATATTTGGAAGCCCATAGAGGGCTATGGTGAAAAAGGAAATATCCTCAGATGAAATCTGGAAAGAAGCTTTCTGAGAAACTGCTTAGTGTTCTGTTAATTCATCTCACAGAGTTACATGTGTATTTCGTGGATCTCTTTGCTAGCCTTATTTCTGTGGAATCTGAGAACAGATATTTCGGATCCCTCTGAAGACTATAGGGCCATAGGAAATATCCTCCGATAACAAAGAGAAAGAAGCTTTCTGAGAAATTTCTTTGTTTTCTGTGAAATCATCTCACAGAGTTACAGCTTTCCCCTCAAGAAGCCTTTCGCTAAGACAGTACTTGTGGAATTGGCAAAGTGATATTTGGAAGCCCATAGAGTTCTATGGTGAAAAAGGAAATATCCTCACAGGAAATCTGGAAAGAAGCTTTCTGAGAAACTGCTTAGTGTTCTGTTAATTCATCTCACAGAGTTACATGTGTATTTCGTGGATCTCTTTGCTAGCCTTATTTCTGTGGAATCTGAGTACAGATATTTCGGATCCCTTTGAAGACTGTAGGGCCAAAGGAATATCCTCCGATAACAAAGAGAAAGAAGCTTTCTGAGAAACTTCTTTGTGTTCTGGAAATCATCTCACAGAGTTACAGCTCTCCCCTCAAGAAGCCTATCGCTAAGACAGTTCTTGTGGAATTGGCAAAGTGATATTTGGAAGCCCCTAGAGGGCTATGGTGAAAAAGGAAATATCCTCAGATGAAATCTGGAAAGAAGCTTTCTGAGAAACTGCTTAGTGTTCTGTTAATTCATCTCACAGAGTTACATGTACATTTCGTGGATCTCTTTGCTCGCCTTATTTCTGTGGAATCTGAGAACAGATATTTCGGATCCCTTTGAAGGGTACTGGGCCAAAGGAAATATCCTCCCATAACAAAGAGAAAGAAGCTTTCTGAGAAACTTCTTTGTGTTCTGTGAAATCATCTCACAGAGTTACAGCTTTCCACTCAAGAAGCCTTTCGCTAAGACAGTTCTTGTGGAATTGGCAAAGTGATATTTGGAAGCCCATAGAGGGCTATGGTCAAAAAGGAAATATCCTCACAGGAAATCTGGAAAGAAGCTTTCTGAGAAACTGCTTAGTGTTCTGTTAATTCATCGCACAGAGATACATGTGTATTTCATGGATCTCTTTGCTAGCCTTATTTCTGTGGAATCTGAGAACAGATATTTAGGATCCCAATGATGACTATAGGGCCAAAGGAAATATCCTCCGATATCAAAGAGAAAGAAGCTTTCTGAGAAACTTCCTTGTGTTCTGTGAAATCATCTCACAGAGTTACAGCTTTCCCCTAAAGAAGCCTTTCTCTAAGACAGTTCTTGTGGAATTGGCAAAGTGATATTTGGAAGCCCATACAGGGCTATGGTGAAAAATGAAATATCCTCAGATGAAATCTGGAAAGAAGCTTTCTGAGAAACTGCTTAGTGTTCTGTTAATTCATCTACAGAGTTACATGTGTATTTCGTGGATCTCTTTGCTAGCCTTATTTCTGTGGAATTTGAGAACAGATATTTCGGATCCCTCTGAAGACTGTAGGGCCAAAGGAAATATCCTCCGATAACAAAGAGAAAGAAGCTTTCTGAGAAACTTCTTTGTGTTCTGTTAAATCATGTCAAGGAGTTACAGATTCCCCTCCAGAAGCCTTTCGCTAAGACAGTTCTTGTGGAATTGACAAAGTGATAATTGGAAGCCCATAGAGTGCTATGGTGAAAAAGGAAATATCCTCCGATGAAATCTGGAAAGCAGCTTTCTGAGAAACTGCTTAGTGTTCTGTTAATTCATCTCACAGAGTTACATGTGTATTTCGTGGATCTCTTTGCTAGCCTTATTTCTGTGGAATCTGAGAACAGATATTTGGAAACCCTTTGAAGACTATAGGGCCAAAGGAAATATCATGCCAAAACAAAGAGAAAGAAGCTTTCTGAGAAACTTCTTTGTGTTCTGTGAAATCATCTCAAGGAGTTACAGCTTCCCCTCCAGAAGCCTTTCGCTAAGACAGTTCTTGTGGAATAGGCAAAGTGATATTTGGAAGCCCATAGAGGGCTATGGTGAAAAAGGAAATATCCTCAGATGAAATCTGGAAAGAAGCTTTCTGAGAAACTGCTTAGTGTTCTGTTAATTCATCTCACAGAGTTACATGTGTATTTCCTGGATCTCTTTGCTAGCCTTATTTCTGTGGAACTTGAGAAGAGATATTTCGGATCCCTTTGAAGACTATAGGGCCAAAGGAAATATCCTCCGATAACAAAGAGAAAGAAGCTTTCTGAGAAACTTCTTTGTGTTCTGTGAAATCATCTCACAGAGTTACATCTTTCCCCTCAAGAAGCCTTTCGCTAAGACAGTTCTTGTGCAATTGGCAAAGTGATATTTGGAAGCCCATAGAGGACTACGGTGAAAAAGGAAATATCCTCGGATGAAATCTGGAAAGAAGCTTTCTGAGAAACTGCTTAGTGTTCTGTTAATTCATCTCACAGTGTTACATGTGTATTTCCTGGATCTCTTTGCTAGCCTTATTTCTGTGGAATCTGAGAACAGATATTTCGGATCCCTTTGAAGAGTACTGGGCCAAAGGAAATATCCTCCCATAACAAAGAGAAAGAAGCTTTCAGAGAAACTTCTTTGTCTTCTGTGAAATCATCTCACAGAGTTACAGCTTTCCACTCAAGAAGCCTTTCGCTAAGACAGTTCTTGTGGAATTGGCAAAGTGATATTTGGAAGCCCATAGAGGGCTATGGTCAAAAAGGAAATCTCCTCACAGGAAATCTGGAAAGAAGCTTTCTGAGAAACTGCTTAGTGTTCTGTTAATTCATCTCACAGAGTTACATGTGTATTTCGTGGATCTCTTTGCTAGCCTTATTTCTGTGGAATCTGAGAACAGATATTTCTGATCCCATTGATGACTATAGGGCCAAAGGAAATATCCTCCGATAACAAAGAGAAAGAAGCTTTCTGAGAAACTTCTTTGTGTTCTGTGAAATCATCTCACAGAGTTACAGCTTTCCTCTCAAGAAGCCTTTGGCTAAGACAGTTCTTGTGGAATTGGCAAAGTGATATTTGGAAGCCCATAGAGGGCTATGGTGAAAAAGGTAATATCCTCACAGGAAATCTGGAAAGAAGCTTTTTGAGAAACTGCTTAGTGTTTTGTTAATTCATCTCACAGAGTTACATGTGTATTTCGTGGATCTCTTTGCCAGCCCCATTTCTGTGGAATCTGAGTACAGATATTTTGGATCCCTTTGAAGACTATAGGGCCAAAGGAAATATCCTACGTAACAAAGAGAAAGAAGCTTTCTGAGAAACTTCTTTGTGTTCTGTGAAATCATCTCACAGAGTTACAGCTCTCCCCTGAAGAAGCCTTTCGCTAAGACAGTTCTTGTGGAATTGGCAAAGTGAATTTTGGAAGCCCATAGAGGGCTATGGTGAAAAAGTAAATATCCTCTGATGAAATCTGGAAAGAAGCTTTCTGAGAAACTGCTTAGTGTTCTGTTAATTCATCTCACAGAGTTACATGTGTATTTCGTGGATCTCTTTGCTAGCCTTATTTCTGTGGAATCTGAGAACAGATATTTCGGAACCCTTTGAAGACTAGAGGGCCAAAGGAAATATCATGCCAAAACAAAGAGAAAGAAGCTTTCTGAGAAACTTCTTTGTGTTCTGTTAAATCATGTCAAGGAGTTACAGCTTCCCCTCCAGAAGCCTTTCGCTAAGACAGTTCTTGTCGAATTGACAAAGTGATATTTGGAAGCCCATAAAGTGCTATGGTGAAAAAGGAAATATCCTCCGATGAAATCTGGAAATAAGCTTTCTGAGAAACTGCTTAGTGTTCTGTTAATTCATCTCACAGAGTTACATGGGTATTTCGTGGATCTCTTTGCTAGCCTTATTTCTGTGGAATCTGAGAACCGATATTTCGGAACCCTTTGAAGACTATAGGGCCAAAGGAAATATCATGCCAAAACAAAGAGAAAGAAGCTTTCTGAGAAACTTCTTTGTGTTCTGTGAAATCATCTCCCAGAGTTACAGCTTTCCCCTCAAGAAGCCTTTCGCTAAGACAGTTCTTGTGGAATTGGCAAAGTAATATTTGGAAGCCCATAGAGGGCTACGGTGAAAAAGGAAATATCCTCAGATGAAATCTGGAAAGAAGCTTTCTGAGAAACTGCTTAGTGTTCTGTTAATTCATCTCACAGAGTTACATGTGTATTTCGTGGATCTCTTTGCTAGCCTTATTTCTGTGGAATCTGAAAAGAGATATTTCGGATCCCTCTGAAGACTATAGGGCCAAAGGAAATATCCTCCGATAACAAAGAGAAAGAAGGTTTCTGATAAACTTCTTTGTGTTCTGTGAAATCATCTCACAGAGTTACAGCTTTCCTCTCAAGAAGCCTTTCGCTAAGACAGTTCTTGTGGAATTGGCAAAGTGATATTTGGAAGCCCCTAGAGGGCTGTGGTGAAAAAGGATATATCCTCAGATGAAATCTGGAAAGAAGCTTCCTGAGAAACTGCTTAGTGTTCTGTTAATTCATCTCACAGAGTTACATCTGTATTTCGTGGATCTCTTTGCTAGCCTTATTTCTGTGGAATCTGAGAATAGATATTTCGGATCCCATTGATGACTATAGGGCCAAAGGAAATATCCTCCGATAACAAAGAGAAAGAAGCTTTCTGAGAAACTTCTTTGTGTTCTGTGAAATCATCTCACAGAGTTACAGCTTTCCCCTCAAGAAGCCTTTCGCAAAGACAGTTCTTGTGGAATTGGCAAAGTGATATTTGGAAGCCCATAGAGGGCTATGGTGAAAAAGGAAATATCCTCACAGGAAATCTGGAAAGAAGCTTTCTGAGAAACTGCTTAGTGTTCTGTTAATTCATCTCACAGAGTTCCATGTGTATTTCGTGGATCTCTTTGCTAGCCTTATTTCTGTGGAATCTGAGAACAGATATTTCGGATCCCTTTGAAGACTATAGGTCCAAAGGAAATATCCTCCCATAACAAAGAGAAAGAAGCTTAATGACAAACTTCTTTGTGTTCTGTGAAATCATCTCAAGGAGTTACAGCTTCCCCTCCAGAAGCCTTTCGCTAAGACAGTTCTTGTGGAATTGGCAAAGTGATATTTGGAAGCCCATAGAGGGCTATGGTGAAAAAGGAAATATCCTCAGATGAAATATGGAAAGAAGCTTTCTGAGAAACTGCTTAGTCTTCTGTTAATTCATCTCACAGAGTTACATGTGTATTTCGTGGATCTCTTTGCTAGCCTTATTTCTGTGGAACCTGAGAAGAGATATTTCGGATCCCTTTGAAGACTATAGGGCCAAAGGAAATATCCTCCGTTAACATAGAGAAAGAAGCTTTCTGAGAAACTTCTTTGTGTTCTGTGAAATCATCTCACAGAGTTAGAGCTTTCCCCTCAAGAAGCCTTTCGCTAAGACAGTTCTTGTGGAATTGGCAAAGTGATATTTGGAAGCCCATAGAGGGCTATGGTCAAAAAGGAAATATCCTCACAGGAAATCTGGAAAGAAGCTTTCTGAGAAACTGCTTAGTGTTCTGTTAATTCATCTCACAGAGTTACATGTGTATTTCGTGGATCTCTTTGCTAGCCTTATTTCTGTGGAATCTGAGAACAGATATTTCTGATCCCATTGATGACTATAGGGTCAAAGGAAATATCCTCCGATAACAAAGAGAAAGAAGCTTTCTGAGAAACTTCTTTGTGTTCTGTGAAATCATCTCACAGAGTTACAGCTTTCCTCTCAAGAAGCCTTTCGCTAAGACAGTTCTTGTGGAATTGGCAAAGTGATATTTGGAAGCCCATAGAGGGCTATGGTGAAAAAGGAAATATCCTCAGATGAAATCTGGAAAGAAGCTTTCAGAGAAACTGCTTAGTGTTCTGTTAATTCATCTCACAGAGTTACATGTGTATTTCGTGGATCTCTTTGCCAGCCCCATTTCTGTGGAATCTGAGTACAGATATTTTGGATCCCTTTGAAGACTATAGGGCCAAAGGAAATATCCTCCGTAACAAAGAGAAAGAAGCTTTCTGAGAAACTTCTTTGTGTTCTGTGAAATCATCTCAAGGAGTTACAGCTTTCCCTACAGAAGCCTTTCGCTAAGACAGTTCTTGTGGAATTGGCAAAGTGATATTTGGAAGCCCATAGAGGGCTATGGTGAAAAAGGAAATATCCTCACTGGAAATCTGGAAAGAAGCTTTCTGAGAAAGTGCTTAGTGTTCTGTTAATTCATCTCACAGAGTTACATGTGTATTTCCTGGATCTCATTGCTAGCCTTATTTCTGTGGAATCTGAGAACCGATATTTCGGATCCCTTTGAAGACTGTAGGGCCAAAGGAAATATCCTCCGATAACAAAGAGAAAGAAGCTTTCTGAGAAACTTCTTTGTGTTCTGTGAAATCATCTCACAGAGTTACAGCTTTCCCCTCAGGAAGCCTTTCGCTAAGACAGTTCTTGTGGAATAGGCAAAGTGATATTTGGAAGCCCATAGAGGGCTATGGTGAAAAAGGAAATATCCTCAGATGAAATCTGGAAAGAAGCTTTCTGAGAAACTGCTTAGTGTTCTGTTAATTCATCTCACAGAGTTACGTGTGTATTTCGTGGATCTCTTTGCTAGCCTTATTTCTGTGGAATCTGAGAACAGATATTTCGTATCCCTTTGAAGAGTACAGGGCCAAAGGAAATATCCTCCGATAACAAAGAGAAAGAAGCTTTGTGAGAAACTACTTTGTGTTCTGTGAAATCATCTCACAGAGTTACATCTTTCCTCTCAAGAAGCCTTTCCCTAAGACAGTTCTTGTGCAATTGGCAAAGTGATATTTGGAAGCCCATAGAGGACTACGGTGAAAAAGGAAATATCCTCACAGGAAATCTGGAAAGAAGCTTTCTGAGAAACTGCTTAGTGTTCTGTTAATTCATCTCACAGAGTTACATGTGTATTTCGTGGATCTCTTTGCTAGCCTTATTTCTGTGGAATCTGAGAACAGATATTTCGGAACCCTTTGAAGACTATAGGGCCAAAGGAAATATCATGCCAAAACAAAGAGAAAGAAGCTTTCTGAGAAACTTCTTTGTGTTCTGTGAAATCATCTCACAGAGTTACAGCTTTCCCCTCAAGATGCCTTTCGCTAACACAGTTCTTGTGGAATTGGCAAAGTAATATTTGGAAGCCCAAAGAGGGCTACGGTGAAAAAGGAAATATCCTCAGATGAAATCTGGAAAGAAGCTTTCTGAGAAACTGCTTAGTGTTCTGTTAATTCATCTCACAGAGTTACATGTGTATTTCGTGGATCTCTTTGGTAGCCTTATTTCTGTGGAATCTGAAAAGAGATATTTCGGATCCCTCTGAAGACTATAGGGCCAAAGGAAATATCCTCCGATAACAAAGAGAAAGAAGCTTTCTGAGAAACTTCTTTGTGTTCTGTGAAATCATCTCACAGAGTTACAGCTTTCCCCTAAAGAAGCCTTTCGCTAAGACAGTTCTTGTGGAATTGGCAAAGTGATATTTGGAAGCCCATAGAGGGCTATGGTGAAAAAGGAAATATCCTCACAGGAAATCTGGAAAGAAACTTTCTGAGAAACTGCTTAGTGTTCTGTTAATTCATCTCACAGAGTTACATGTGTATTTCGTGGATCTCTTTGCTAGCCTTATTTCTATGGAACCTGAGAAGAGATATTTCGGATCCCTTTGAAGACTATAGGGCCAAAGGAAATATCCTCCGTTAACATAGAGAAAGAAGCTTTCTGAGAAACTTCTTTGTGTTCTGTGAAATCATCTCACAGAGTTACAGCTTTCCCCTCAAGAAGCCTTTCTATAAAACAGTTCTTGTGCAATTGGGAAAGTGATATTTGGAAGCCCATAGAGGACTATGGTGAAAAAGGAAATATCCTCCGATGAAATCTGGAAAGAAGCTTTCTGAGAAACTGCTTAGTGTTCTGTTAATTCATCTCACAGAGTTACATGTGTATTTCGTGGATCTCTTTGCTAGCCTTATTTCTGTGGAATCTGAGAACAGATATTTCGGATCCCTTTGAAGAGTACAGGGCCAAAGGAAATATCCTCCCATAACAAAGAGAAAGAAGCTTTCTGAGAAACTTCTTTGTGTTCTGTGAAATCATCTCACAGAGTTACAGCTTTCCCCTCAAGAAGCCTTTCGCTAAGACAGTTCTTGTGGAATTGGCAAAGTGATATTTGGAAGCCCTTAGAGGGCTATGGTCAAAAAGGAAATATCCTCACAGGAAATATGGAAAGAAGCTTTCTGAGAGACTGCTTATGTTCTGTTAATTCATCTCACAGAGTTACATGTGTATTTCGTGGATCTCTTTGCTAGCCTTATTTCTGTGGAATCTGAGAACAGATATTTCTGATCCCATTGATGACTATAGGGTCAAAGGAAATATCCTCCGATAACAAAGAGAAAGAAGCTTTCTGAGAAACTTCTTTGTGTTCTGTGAAATCATCTCACAGAGTTACAGCGTTCCTCTCAAGAAGCCTTTCGCTAAGACAGTTCTTGTGGAATTGGCAAAGTGATATTTGGAAGCCCATAGAGGGCTATGGTGAAAAAGGAAATATCCTCACAGGAAATCTGGAAAGAAGCTTTCAGAGAAACTGCTTAGTGTTCTGTTAATTCATCTCACAGAGTTACATGTGTATTTCGTGGATCTCTTTGCCAGCCCCATTTCTGTGGAATCTGAGTACAGATATTTTGGATCGCTTTGAAGACTATAGGGCCAAAGGAAATATCCTCCGTAACAAAGAGAAAGAAGCTTTCTGAGAAACTTCTTTGTGTTCTGTGAAATCATCTCACAGAGTTACAGCTTTCCCCTCAAGAAGCCTTTCTATAAAACAGTTCTTGTGCAATTGGGAAAGTGATATTTGGAAGCCCATAGAGGACTATGGTGAAAAAGGAAATATCCTCCGATGAAATCTGGAAAGAAGCTTTCTGAGAAACTGCTTAGTGTTCTGTTAATTCATCTCACAGAGTTACATGTGTATTTCGTGGATCTCTTTGCTAGCCTTATTTCTGTGGAATCTGAGAACAGATATTTCGGATCCCTTTGAAGAGTACAGGGCCAAAGGAAATATCCTCCCATAACAAAGAGAAAGAAGCTTTCTGAGAAACTTCTTTGTGTTCTGTGAAATCATCTCAAGGAGTTACAGCTTTCCCTACAGAAGCCTTTCGCTAAGACAGTTCTTGTGGAATTGGCAAAGTGATATTTGGAAGCCCATAGAGGGCTATGGTGAAAAAGGAAATATCCTCACTGGAAATCTGGAAAGAAGCTTTCTGAGAAAGTGCTTAGTGTTCTGTTAATTCATCTCACAGAGTTACATGTGTATTTCCTGGATCTCATTGCTAGCCTTATTTCTGTGGAATCTGAGAACCGATATTTCGGATCCCTTTGAAGACTGTAGGGCCAAAGGAAATATCCTCCGATAACAAAGAGAAAGAAGCTTTCTGAGAAACTTCTTTGTGTTCTGTGAAATCATCTCACAGAGTTACAGCTTTCCCCTCAGGAAGCCTTTCGCTAAGACAGTTCTTGTGGAATAGGCAAAGTGATATTTGGAAGCCCATAGAGGGCTATGGTGAAAAAGGAAATATCCTCAGATGAAATCTGGAAAGAAGCTTTCTGAGAAACTGCTTAGTGTTCTGTTAATTCATCTCACAGAGTTACGTGTGTATTTCGTGGATCTCTTTGCTAGCCTTATTTCTGTGGAATCTGAGAACAGATATTTCGTATCCCTTTGAAGAGTACAGGGCCAAAGGAAATATCCTCCGATAACAAAGAGAAAGAAGCTTTGTGAGAAACTACTTTGTGTTCTGTGAAATCATCTCACAGAGTTACATCTTTCCTCTCAAGAAGCCTTTCCCTAAGACAGTTCTTGTGCAATTGGCAAAGTGATATTTGGAAGCCCATAGAGGACTACGGTGAAAAAGGAAATATCCTCACAGGAAATCTGGAAAGAAGCTTTCTGAGAAACTGCTTAGTGTTCTGTTAATTCATCTCACAGAGTTACATGTGTATTTCGTGGATCTCTTTGCTAGCCTTATTTCTGTGGAATCTGAGAACAGATATTTCGGAACCCTTTGAAGACTATAGGGCCAAAGGAAATATCATGCCAAAACAAAGAGAAAGAAGCTTTCTGAGAAACTTCTTTGTGTTCTGTGAAATCATCTCACAGAGTTACAGCTTTCCCCTCAAGATGCCTTTCGCTAACACAGTTCTTGTGGAATTGGCAAAGTAATATTTGGAAGCCCAAAGAGGGCTACGGTGAAAAAGGAAATATCCTCAGATGAAATCTGGAAAGAAGCTTTCTGAGAAACTGCTTAGTGTTCTGTTAATTCATCTCACAGAGTTACATGTGTATTTCGTGGATCTCTTTGGTAGCCTTATTTCAGTGGAATCTGAAAAGAGATATTTCGGATCCCTCTGAAGACTATAGGGCCAAAGGAAATATCCTCCGATAACAAAGAGAAAGAAGCTTTCTGAGAAACTTCTTTGTGTTCTGTGAAATCATCTCACAGAGTTACAGCTTTCCCCTAAAGAAGCCTTTCGCTAAGACAGTTCTTGTGGAATTGGCAAAGTGATATTTGGAAGCCCATAGAGGGCTATGGTGAAAAAGGAAATATCCTCACAGGAAATCTGGAAAGAAACTTTCTGAGAAACTGCTTAGTGTTCTGTTAATTCATCTCACAGAGTTACATGTGTATTTCGTGGATCTCTTTGCTAGCCTTATTTCTATGGAACCTGAGAAGAGATATTTCGGATCCCTTTGAAGACTATAGGGCCAAAGGAAATATCCTCCGTTAACATAGAGAAAGAAGCTTTCTGAGAAACTTCTTTGTGTTCTGTGAAATCATCTCACAGAGTTACAGCTTTCCCCTCAAGAAGCCTTTCTATAAAACAGTTCTTGTGCAATTGGGAAAGTGATATTTGGAAGCCCATAGAGGACTATGGTGAAAAAGGAAATATCCTCCGATGAAATCTGGAAAGAAGCTTTCTGAGAAACTGCTTAGTGTTCTGTTAATTCATCTCACAGAGTTACATGTGTATTTCGTGGATCTCTTTGCTAGCCTTATTTCTGTGGAATCTGAGAACAGATATTTCGGATCCCTTTGAAGAGTACAGGGCCAAAGGAAATATCCTCCCATAACAAAGAGAAAGAAGCTTTCTGAGAAACTTCTTTGTGTTCTGTGAAATCATCTCACAGAGTTACAGCTTTCCCCTCAAGAAGCCTTTCGCTAAGACAGTTCTTGTGGAATTGGCAAAGTGATATTTGGAAGCCCTTAGAGGGCTATGGTCAAAAAGGAAATATCCTCACAGGAAATATGGAAAGAAGCTTTCTGAGAGACTGCTTATGTTCTGTTAATTCATCTCACAGAGTTTCATGTGTATTTCGTGGATCTCTTTGCTAGCCTTATTTCTGTGGAATCTGAGAACAGATATTTCTGATCCCATTGATGACTATAGGGTCAAAGGAAATATCCTCCGATAACAAAGAGAAAGAAGCTTTCTGAGAAACTTCTTTGTGTTCTGTGAAATCATCTCACAGAGTTACAGCGTTCCTCTCAAGAAGCCTTTCGCTAAGACAGTTCTTGTGGAATTGGCAAAGTGATATTTGGAAGCCCATAGAGGGCTATGGTGAAAAAGGAAATATCCTCACAGGAAATCTGGAAAGAAGCTTTCAGAGAAACTGCTTAGTGTTCTGTTAATTCATCTCACAGAGTTACATGTGTATTTCGTGGATCTCTTTGCCAGCCCCATTTCTGTGGAATCTGAGTACAGATATTTTGGATCGCTTTGAAGACTATAGGGCCAAAGGAAATATCCTCCGTAACAAAGAGAAAGAAGCTTTCTGAGAAACTTCTTTCTGTTCTGTGAAATCATCTCACAGAGTTACAGATCTCCCCTGAAGAAGCCTTTCGCTAAGACAGTTCTTGTGGAATTGGCAAAGTGAATTTTGGAAGCCCATAGAGGGCTATGGTGAAAAAGGAAATATCCTCTGATGAAATCTGGAAAGAAGCTTTCTGAGAAACTGCTTAGTGTTCTGTTAATTCATCTCACAGAGTTACATGTGTATTTCGTGGATCTCATTGCTAGCCTTATTTCTGTGGAATCTGAGAACCGATATTTCGGATCCCTTTGAAGACTATAGGGCCAAAGGAAATATCCTCCGATAACAAAGAGAAAGAAGCTTTCTGAGAAACTTCTTTGTGTTCTGTGAAATCATCTCACAGAGTTACAGCTTTCCCCTCAAGAAGCCTTTCGCTAAGACAGTTCTTGTGGAATAGGCAAAGTGATATTTGGAAGCCCATAGAGGGCTATGGTGAAAAAGGAAATATCCTCAGATGAAATCTGGTAAGAAGCTTTCAGAGAAACTGCTTAGTGTTCTGTTAATTCATCTCACAGAGTTACATGTGTACTTCGTGGATCTCTTTGCTAGCCTTATTTCTGTGGAACCTGAGAAGAGATATTTCGGATCCCTTTGAAGACTATAGGGCCAAAGGAAATATCATGCCAAAACAAAGAGAAAGAAGCTTTCTGAGAAACTTCTTTGTGTTCTGTGAAATCATCTCACAGAGTTACAGCTTTCCCCCCAAGAAGCCTTTCGCTAAGACACTTCTTGTGCAATTGGCAAAGTGATATTTGGAAGCCCATAGAGGACTATGGTGAAAAAGGAAATATCATCAAATGAAATCTGGAAAGAAGCTTTCTGAGAAACTGCTTAGTGTTCTGTTAACTCATCTCACAGAGTTACGTGTGTATTTCGTGGATCTCTTTGCTAGCCTTATTTCTGTGGAATCTGAGAACAGATATTTCGGATCCCTTTGAAGAGTACAGGGCCAAAGGAAATATCCTCCGATAACAAAGAGAAAGAAGCTTTCTGAAAAACTCCTTTGTGTTCTGTGAAATCATCTCACAGAGTTACAGCTTTCCCCTCAAGAAGCCTTTCGCTAAGACAGTTCTTGTGGAATTGGCAAAGTGATATTTGGAAGCCCATAGAGGGCTACGGTGAAAAAGGAAATATCCTCAGATGAAATCTGGAAAGAAGCTTTCTGAGAAACTGCTTAGTGTTCTGTTAATTCATCTCTCAGAGTTACATGTGTATTTCGTGGATCTCTTTGCTAGCCTTATTTCTGTGGAATCTGAGAACAGATATTTCGGATCCCATTGATGAGTATAGGGCCAAAGGAAATATCCTTCGATAACAAAGAGAAAGAAGCTTTCTGAGAAACTTCTTTGTGTTCAGTGAAATCATCTCACAGAGTTACAGCTTTCCCCTCATGAAGCCTTTCGCTAAGACAGTTCTTGTGGAATTGGCAAAGTGATATTTGGAAGCCCATAGAGGGCTATGGTGAAAAAGGAAACATCCTCACAGGAAATCTGGAAAGAAGCTTTCTGAGAAACTGCTTAGTGTTCTGTTAATTCATCTCACAGAGTTACATGTGTATTTCGTGGATCTCTTTGCTAGCCTTATTTCTGTGGAATCTGAGAACAGATATTTGGGAACCCTTTGAAGACTGTAGGGCCAAAGGAAATATCATGCCAAAACAAAGAGAAAGAAGCTTTCTGAGAAACTTCTTTGTGTTCTGTGAAATCATCTCAAGGAGTTACAGCTTCCCCTCCAGAAGCCTTTCGCTAAGAAAGTTCTTGTGGAATAGGCAAAGTGATATTTGGAAGCCCATAGAGGGCTATGGTGAAAAAGGAAATATCCTCAGATGAAATCTGGAAAGAAGCTTTCTGAGAAACTGCTTAGTGTTCTGTTAATTCATCTCACAGAGTTACATGTGTATTTCGTGGATCTCTTTGCTAGCCTTATTTCTGTGGAACCTGAGAACAGATATTTCGGATCCCTTTGAAGACTATAGGGCCAAAGGAAATATCCTCCGATAACAAAGAGAAAGAAGCTTTCTGAGAAACTTCTTTGTGTTCTGTGAAATCATCTCACAGAGTTACATCTTTCCCCTCAAGAAGCCTTTCCCTAAGACAGTTCTTGTGCAATTGGCAAAGTGATATTTGGAAGCCCATAGAGGACTACGGTGAAAAAGGAAATATCCTCACAGGAAATCTGGAAAGAAGCTTTCTGAGAAACTGCTTAGTGTTCTGTTAATTCATCTCACAGTGTTACATGTGTATTTCGTGGATCTCTTTGCTAGCGTTATTTCTGTGGAATCTGAGAACAGATATTTCGGATCCCTTTGAAGAGTACTGGGCCAAAGGAAATATCCTCCCATAACAAAGAGAAAGAAGCTTTCTGAGAAACTTCTTTGTGTTCTGTGAAATCATCTCACAGTGTTACAGCTTTCCACTCAAGAAGTCTTTCGCTAAGACAGTTCTTGTGGAATTGGCAAAGTGATATTTGGAAGCCCATAGAGGGCTATGGTCAAAAAGGAAATATCCTCACAGGAAATCTGGAAATAAGCTTTCTGAGAAACTGCTTAGTGTTCTGTTAATTCATCTCACAGAGTTACATGTGTATTTCGTGGATCTCTTTGCTAGCCTTATTTCTGTGGAATCTGAGAACAGATATTTCTGATCCCATTGATGACTATAGGGCCAAAGGAAATATCCTCCGATAACAAAGAGAAAGAAGCTTTCTGAGAAACTTCTTTGTGTTCTGTGAAATCATCTCACAGAGTTACAGCTTTCCTCTCAAGAAGCCTTTCGCTAAGACAGTTCTTGTGGAATTGGCAAAGTGATATTTGGAAGCCCATAGAGGGCTATGGTGAAAAAGGTAATATCCTCACAGGAAATCTGGAAAGAAGCTTTCTGAGAAACTGCTTAGTGTTTTGTTAATTCATCTCACAGAGTTACATGTGTATTTCGTGGATCTCTTTGCCAGCCCCATTTCTGTGGAATCTGAGTACAGATATTTTGGATCCCTTTGAAGACTATAGGGCCAAAGGAAATATCCTCCGTAACAAAGAGAAAGAAGCTTTCTGAGAAACTTCTTTGTGTTCTGTGAAATCATCTCACAGAGTTACAGCTCTCCCCTCAAGAAGCCTTCGCTAAGACAGTTCTTGTGGAATTGGCAAAGTGAATTTTGGAAGCCCATAGAGGGCTATGGTGAAAAAGTAAATATCCTCTGATGAAATCTGGAAAGAAGCTTTCTGAGAAACTGCTTAGTGTTCTGTTAATTCATCTCACAGAGTTACATGTGTATTTCGTGGATCTCTTTGCTAGCCTTATTTCTGTGGAATCTGAGAACAGATATTTCGGAACCCTTTGAAGACTAGAGGGCCAAAGGAAATATCATGCCAAAACAAAGAGAAAGAAGCTTCCTGAGAAACTTCTTTGTGTTCTGTTAAATCATGTCAAGGAGTTACAGCTTCCCCTCCAGAAGCCTTTCGCTAAGACAGTTCTTGTCGAATTGACAAAGTGATATTTGGAAGCCCATAGAGTGCTATGGTGAAAAAGGAAATATCCTCCGATGAAATCTGGAAAGAAGCTTTCTGAGAAACTGCTTAGTGTTCTGTTAATTCATCTCACAGAGTTACATGTGTATTTCGTGGATCTCTTTGCTAGCCTTATTTCTGTGGAATCTGAGAACAGATATTTCGGAACCCTTTGAAGACTATAGGGCCAAAGGAAATATCATGCCAAAACAAAGAGAAAGAAGCTTTCTGAGAAACTTCTTTGTGTTCTGTGAAATCATCTCACAGAGTTACAGCTTTCCCCTCAAGAAGCCTTTCGCTAAGACAGTTCTTGTGGAATTGGCAAAGTAATATTTGGAAGCCCAGAGAGGGCTACGGTGAAAAAGGAAATATCCTCAGATGAAATCTGGAAAGAAGCTTTCTGAGAAACTGCTTAGTGTTCTGTTAATTCATCTCACAGAGTTACATGTGTATTTCGTGGATCTCTTTGCTAGCTTTATTTCTGTGGAATCTGAAAAGAGATATTTCGGATCCCTCTGAAGACTATAGGGCCAAAGGAAATATCCTCCGATAACAAAGAGAAAGAAGCTTTCTGAGAAACTTCTTTGTGTTCTGTGAAATCATCTCACAGAGTTACAGCTTTCCCCTCAAGAAGCCTTTCGCTAAGACAGTTCTTGTGGAATAGGCAAAGTGATATTTGGAAGCCCATAGAGGGCTATGGTGAAAAAGGAAATATCCTCAGATGAAATCTGGAAAGAAGCTTTCTGAGAAACTGCTTAGTGTTCTGTTAATTCATCTCACAGAGTTACATGTGTACTTCGTGGATCTCTTTGCTAGCCTTATTTCTGTGGAACCTTTGAGGAGATATTTCGGATCCCTTTGAAGACTATAGGGCCAAAGGAAATATCATGCCAAAACAAAGAGAAAGAAGCTTTCTGAGAAACTTCTTTGTGTTCTGTGAAATCATCTCACAGAGTTACAGCTTTCCCCTCAAGAAGCCTCTCGCTAAGACACTTCTTGTGCAATTGGCAAAGTGATATTTGGAAGCCCATAGAGGACTATGGTGAAAAAGGAAATATCCTCAGATGAAATCTGGAAAGAAGCTTTCTGAGAAATTGCTTAGTGTTCTGTTAATTCATCTCACAGAGTTACGTGTGTATTTCGTGGGTCTCTTTGCTAGCCTTATTTCTGTGGAATCTGAGAACAGATATTTCGGATCCCTTTGAAGAGTACAGGGCCAAAGGAAATATCCTCCCATAACAAAGAGAAAGAAGCTTTCTGAGAAACTTCTTTGTGTTCTGTGAAATCTTCTCAAGGAGTTACATCTTCCCCTCCAGAAGCCTTTCGCTAAGACAGTTCTTGTGGAATTGGCAAAGTGATATATGGAAGCCCATAGAGGGCTATGGTGAAAAAGTAAATATCCTCACAGGAAATCTGGAAAGAAGCTTTCTGAGAAACTGCTTAGTGTTCTGTTAATTCATCTCACAGAGTTACATGTGTATTTCGTGGATCTCTTTGCTAGCCTTATTTCTGTGGAATCTGAGAACAGATATTTCGGATCCCTTTGAAGACTATAGGGCCGAAGGAAATATCCTCCGATAACAAAGAGAAAGAAGCTTTCTGAGAAACTTCTTTGTGTTCTGTGAAATCATCTCACAGAGTTACAGCTTTCCCCTCAAGAACCCTTTCGCTAAGACAGTTCTTGTGGATTTGGCAAAGTGATATTTGGAAGCCCATAGAGGGCTGTGGTGAAAAAGGAAATATCCTCCGATGAAATCTGGAAAGAAGCTTTCTGAGAAACTGCTTAGTGTTCAGTTAATTCATCTCACAGAGTTACATGTGTATTTCGTGGATCTCTTTGCTAGCCTTATTTCTGTGGAATCTGAGAACAGATATTTCGGAACCCTTTGAAGACTATAGGGCCAAAGGAAATATCATGCCAAAACAAAGAGAAAGAAGCCTTCTGAGAATCTTCTTTGTGTTCTGTGAAATCATCTCACAGAGTTACAGCTTTCCCCTCAAGAAGCCTTTCGCTAAGACAGTTCTTGTGGAATTGGCAAAGTGATATTTGGAAGCCCATAGAGGGCTATGGTGAAAAAGGAAATATCCTCAGATGAAATCTGGAAAGAATCTTTCTGAGAAACTGCTTAGTGTTCTGTTAATTCATCTCACAGAGTTACATGTGTATTTCGTGGATCTCTTTGCTAGCCTTATTTCTGTGGAATCTGAGAACAGATATTTCGGATCCCTTTGAAGACTATAGGGCCAAAGGAAATATCCTCCGATAACAAAGAGAAAGAAGCTTTCTGAGAAACTTCTTTGTGTTCTGTGAAATCATCTCACAGAGTTACAGCTTTCCCCTCAAGAAGCCTTTCGCTAAGACAGTTCTTGTGGAATTGGCAAAGTGATATTGGGAAGCCCATAGAGGGCTATGGTGAAAAAGGAAATATCCTCAGATGAAATCTGGAAAGAAGCTTTCTGAGAAACTGCTTAGTGTTCTGTTAATTCATCTCACAGAGTTACATGTGTATTTCGTTGATCTCTTTGCTAGCCTTATTTCTGTGGAATCTGAGAACAGGTATTTCGGATCCCATTGATGACTATAGGGCCAAAGGAAATATCCTCCGATAACAAAGAGAAAGAAGCTTTCTGAGAAACTTCTTTGTGTCTGTGAAATCATCTCACAGAGTTACAGCTTTCCCCTCAAGAAGCCTTTCGCTAAGACAGTTCTTGTGGAATTGGCAAAGTGATATTTGGAAGCCCATAGAGGGCTATGGTGAAAAAGGAAATATCCTCCGATGAAATCTGGAAAGAAGCTTTCTGAGAAACTGCTTAGTGTTCTGTTAATTCATCTCACAGAGTTACCTGTGTATTTCGTGGATCTCTTTGCTAGCCTTATTTCTGTGGAATCTGAGAACAGATATTTCGGATCCCTTTGAAAACTACAGTTCCAAAGGAAATATCCTCCGATAACAAAGAGAAAGAAGCTTTCTGAGAAACTCCTTTGTGTTCTGTGAAATCATCTCACAGAGTTACAGCTTTCCGCTCAAGAAGCCTTTCGCTAAGACAGTTCTTGTGGAATTGGCAAAGTGATATTTGGAAGCCCATAGAGGGCTATGGTGAAAAAGGAAATATCGTCAGATGAAATCTGGAAAGAAGCTTTCTGAGAAACTGCTTAGTGTTCTGTTAATTCATCTCACAGAGTTACATGTGTATTTCGTGGATCTCTTTGCTAGCCTTATTTCTGTGGAATCTGAGAACAGATATTTCGGATCCCATTGATGACTATAGGGCCAAAGGAAATATCCTCCCAAAACAAAGAGAAAGAAGCTTTCTGAGAAACTTCTTTGTGTTCTGTGAAATCATCTCACAGAGTTACAGCTTTCCGCTCAAGAAGCCTTTCGCTAAGACAGTTCTTGTGGAATTGGCAAAGTGATATTTGAAGCCCATAGAGGGCTATGGTGAAAAAGGAAATATCCTCAGATGAAATCTGGAAAGAAGCTTTCTGAGAAACTGCTTAGTGTTCTGTTAATTCATCTCACAGAGTTACATGTGTGTTTCGTGGATCTCTTTGCTAGCCTTATTTCTGTGGAATCTGAGAACAGATATTTCGGATCCCTTTGAAAACTATAGGGCCAAAGGAAATATCCTCCGATAACAAACAGAAAGAAGCTTTCTGAGAAACTTCTTTGTGTTCTGTGAAATCATCTCACAGAGTTACAGCTTTCCCCTCAAGAAGCCTTTCGCTAAGACAGTTCTTGTGGAATTGGCAAAGTGATATTTGGAAGCCCATAGAGGGCTATGGTGAAAAAGGAAATATCCTCACAGGAAATCTGGAAAGAAGCTTTCTGAGAAACTGCTTAGTGTTCTGTTAATTCATCTCACAGAGTTACAGGTGTATTTCGTGGATCTCTTTGCTAGCCTTATTTCTGTGGAATCTGAGAACAGATATTTCGGATCCCTTTGAAAACTCTAGGGCCAAAGGAAATATCCTCCGATAACAAAGAGAAAGAAGCTTTCTGAGAAACTTCTTTGTGTTCTGTGAAATCATCTCACAGAGTTACAGCTTTCCGCTCAAGAAGCCTTTCGCTAAGACAGTTCTTGTGGAATTGGCAAAGTGATATTTGGAAGCCCATAGAGGGCTATGGTGAAAAAGGAAATATCCTCACAGGAAATCTGGAAAGAAGCTTTCTGAGAAACTGCTTAGTGTTCTGTTAATTCATCTCACAGAGTTACATGTGTATTTCGTGGATCTCTTTGCTAGCCTTATTTCTGTGGAATCTGAGAACAGATATTTCGGATCGCTCTGAAGACTATAGGGCCAAAGGAAATATCCTCCCATAACAAACAGAAAGAAGCTTTCTGAGAAACTTCTTCGTTTTCTGTGAAATCACCTCACAGAGTTACAGCTTTCCCCTCAAGAAGCCTTTCGCTAAGACAGTTCTTGTGGAATTGGCAAAGTGATATTTGGAAGCCCATAGAGGGCTATGGTGAAAAAGGAAATATCCACAGATGAAATCTGGAAAGAAGCTTTCTGAGAAACTGCTTAGTGTTCTGTTAATTCATCTCACAGAGTTACATGTGTATTTCGTGGATCTCTTTGCTAGCCTTATTTCTGTGGAATCTGAGAACAGATATTTCGGATCCCTTTGAAGAGTATAGGGCCAAAGGAAATATCCTCCCATAGCAAAGAGAAAGAAGCTTTCTGAGAAACTTCTTTGTGTTCTGTGAAATCATCTCACAGAGTTACAGCTTTCCGCTCAAGAAGCCTTTCGCTAAGACAGTTCTTGTGGAATTGGCAAAGTGATATTTGGAAGCCCCTAGAGGGCTGTGGTGAAAAAGGAAATATCCTCAGATGAAATCTGGAAAGAAGCTTTCTGAGAAACTGCTTAGTGTTCTGTTAATTCATCTCACAGAGTTACATGTGTATTTCGTGGATCTCTTTGCTAGCCTTATTTCTGTGGAATCTGAAAACAGATATTTCCGATCCCTTTGAAGACTATAGGGCCAAAGGAAATATCCTCCCATAACAAAGAGAAAGAAGCTTTCTGAGAAACTTCTTTGTGTTCTGTGAAATCGTCTCACAGAGTTACAGCTTTCCCCTCAAGAAGCCTTTCGCTAAGACAGTTCTTGTGGAATTGGCAAAGTGATATTTGGAAGCCCCTAGAGGGCTGTGGTGAAAAAGGAAATATCCTCAGATGAAATCTGGAAAGAAGCTTTCTGAGAAACTGCTTAGTGTTCTGTTAATTCATCTCACAGAGTTACATGTGTATTTCGTGGATCTCTTTGCTAGCCTTATTTCTGTGGAATCTGAGAACAGATATTTCCGATCCCTTTGAAGACTATAGGGCCAAAGGAAATATCCTCCCATAACAAAGAGAAAGAAGCTTTCTGAGAAACTTCTTTGTGTTCTGTGAAATCGTCTCACAGAGTTACAGCTTTCCCCTCAAGAAGCCTTTCGCTAAGACAGTTCTTGTGGAATTGGCAAAGTGATATTTGGAAGCCCATAGAGGGCTAAGGTGAAAAAGGAAATATCCTCAGATGAAATCTGGAAAGAAGCTTTCTGAGAAACTGCTTAGTGTTCTGTTAATTCATCTCACAGAGTTACATGTGTATTTCGTGGATCTCCTTGCTAGCCTTATTTCTGTGGAGTCTGAGAACAGATATTTCGGATCCCATTGGAGACTATAGGGCCAAAGGAAATATCCTCCGATAACAACGAGAAAGAAGCTTTCTGAGAAACTTCTTTGTGTTCTGTGAAATCATCTCACAGAGTTACAGCTTTCCCCTCAAGAAGCCTTTCGCTAAGACAGTTCTTGTGGAATTGGCAAAGTGATATTTGGAAGCCCATAGAGGGCTATGGTGAAAAAGGAAATATCCTCAGATGAAATCTGGAAAGAAGCTTTCTGAGAAACTGCTTAGTGTTCTGTTAATTCATCCCACAGAGTTACATGTGTATTTCGTGGATCTCTTTTCTAGCCTTATTTCTGTGGAATCTGAGAACAGATATTTCGGATCCAATTGATGACTATAGGGCCAAAGGAAATATCATGCCAAAACAAAGAGAAAGAAGCTTTCTACGAACTTCTTTGTGTTCTGTGAAATGATCTCACAGAGTTACAGCTTTCCCCTCAAGAAGCCTTTCGCTAAGACAGTTCTTGTGGAATTGGCAAAGTGATATTTGGAAGCCCCTAGAGGGCTATGGTGAAAAAGGAAATATCCTCAGATGAAATCTGGAAAGAAGCTTTCTGAGAAACTGCTTAGTGTTCTGTTAATTCATCTCACAGAGTTACATGTGTATTTCTTGGATCTCTTTGCTAGCCTTATTTCTGTGGAATCAGAGAACACATATTTCGGATCCCTTTGAAGAGTATAGGGCCAAAGGAAATATCCTCCCATAACAAAGAGAAAGAAGCTTTCTGAGAAACATCTTTGTGTTCTGTGAAATCATCTCACAGAGTTACAGCTTTCCGCTCAAGAAGCCTTTCGCTAAGACAGTTCTTGTGGAATTGGCAAAGTGATATTTGGAAGCCCATAGAGGGCTATGGTGAAAAAGTAAATATCCACAGATGAAATCTGGAAAGAAGCTTTCTGAGAAACTGCTTAGTGTTCTGTTAATTCATCTCACAGAGTTACATGTGTATTTCGTGGATCTCTTTGCTAGCCTTATTTCTGTGGAATCTGAGAACAGATATTTCGGATCCCTTTGAAGAGTATAGGGCCAAAGGAAATATCCTCCCATAGCAAAGAGAAAGAAGCTTTCTGAGAAACTTCTTTGTGTTCTGTGAAATCATCTCACAGAGTTACAGCTTTCCGCTCAAGAAGCCTTTCGCTAAGACAGTTCTTGTGGAATTGGCAAAGTGATATTTGGAAGCCCCTAGAGGGCTGTGGTGAAAAAGGAAATATCCTCATATGAAATCTGGAAAGAAGCTTTCTGAGAAACTGCTTAGTGTTCTGTTAATTCATCTCACAGAGTTACATGTGTATTTCGTGGATCTCTTTGCTAGCCTTATTTCTGTGGAATCTGAAAACAGATATTTCCGATCCCTTTGAAGACTGTAGGGCCAAAGGAAATATCCTCCCATAACAAAGAGAAAGAAGCTTTCTAAGAAACTTCTTTGTGTTCTGTGAAATCGTCTCACAGAGTTACAGCTTTCCCCTCAAGAAGCCTTTCGCTAAGACAGTTCTTGTGGAATTGGCAAAGTGATATTTGGAAGCCCCTAGAGGGCTGTGGTGAAAAAGGAAATATCCTCAGATGAAATCTGGAAAGAAGCTTTCTGAGAAACTGCTTAGTGTTCTGTTAATTCATCTCACAGAGTTACATGTGTATTTCGTGGATCTCTTTGCTAGCCTTATTTCTGTGGAATCTGAGAACAGATATTTCCGATCCCTTTGAAGACTATAGGGCCAAAGGAAATATCCTCCCATAACAAAGAGAAAGAAGCTTTCTGAGAAACTTCTTTGTGTTCTGTGAAATCGTCTCACAGAGTTACAGCTTTCCCCTCAAGAAGCCTTTCGCTAAGACAGTTCTTGTGGAATTGGCAAAGTGATATTTTGAAGCCCATAGAGGGCTAAGGTGAAAAAGGAAATATCCTCAGATGAAATCTGGAAAGAAGCTTTCTGAGAAACTGCTTAGTGTTCTGTTAATTCATCTCACAGAGTTACATGTGTATTTCGTGGATCTCCTTGCTAGCCTTATTTCTGTGGAGTCTGAGAACTGATATTTCGGATCCCATTGGAGACTATAGGGCCAAAGGAAATATCCTCCGATAACAACGAGAAAGAAGCTTTCTGAGAAACTTCTTTGTGTTCTGTGAAATCATCTCACAGAGTTACAGCTTTCCCCTCAAGAAGCCTTTCGCTAAGACAGTTCTTGTGGAATTGGCAAAGTGATATTTGGAAGCCCATAGAGGGCTATGGTGAAAAAGGAAATATCCTCAGATGAAATCTGGAAAGAAGCTTTCTGAGAAACTGCTTAGTGTTCTGTTAATTCATCCCACAGAGTTACATGTGTATTTCGTGGATCTCTTTGCTAGCCTTATTTCTGTGGAATCTGAGAACAGATATTTCGGATCCCATTGATGACTATAGGGCCAAAGGAAATATCATGCCAAAACAAAGAGAAAGAAGCTTTCTACGAACTTCTTTGTGTTCTGTGAAATGATCTCACAGAGTTACAGCTTTCCCCTCAAGAAGCCTTTCGCTAAGACAGTTCTTGTGGAATTGGCAAAGTGATATTTGGAAGCCCCTAGAGGGCTATGGTGAAAAAGGAAATATCCTCAGATGAAATCTGGAAAGAAGCTTTCTGAGAAACTGCTTAGTGTTCTGTTAATTCATCTCACAGAGTTACATGTGTATTTCTTGGATCTCTTTGCTAGCCTTATTTCTGTGGAATCTGAGAACACATATTTCGGATCCCTTTGAAGAGTATAGGGCCAAAGGAAATATCCTCCCATAACAAAGAGAAAGAAGCTTTCTGAGAAACTTCTTTGTGTTCTGTGAAATCATCTCACAGAGTTACAGCTTTCCGCTCAAGAAGCCTTTCGCTAAGACAGTTCTTGTGGAATTGGCAAAGTGATATTTGGAAGCCCATAGAGGGCTATGGTGAAAAAGGAAATATCCTCAGATGAAATCTGGAAAGAAGCTTTCTGAGAAACTGCTTAGTGTTCTGTTAATTCATCTCACAGAGTTACCTGTGTATTTCGTGGATCTCTTTGCTAGCCTTATTTCTGTGGAATCTGAGAACAGATATTTCGAATCGCTCTGAAGACTATAGGGCCAAAGGAAATATCCTCCGATAACAAACAGAAAGAAGCTTTCTGAGAAACTTCTTTGTGTTCTGTGAAATCATCTCACAGAGTTACAGCTTTCCCCTCAAGAAGCCTTTCGCTAAGACAGTTCTTGTGGAATTGGCAAAGTGATATTTGGAAGCCCGTAGAGGGCTATGGTGAAAAAGGAAATATCCTCAGATGAAATCTGTAAGAAGCTTTCTGAGAAACTGCTTAGTGTTCTGTTAATTCATCTCACAGAGTTACATGTGTATTTCGTTGATCTCTTTGCTAGCCTTATTTCTGTGGAATCTGAGAACAGATATTTCGGATCCCTTTGAAGAGTATAGGGCCAAAGGAAATATCCTCCCATAACAAAGAGAAAGAAGCTTTCTGAGAAACTTCTTTGTGTTCTGTGAAATCATCTCACAGAGTTACAGCTTTCCCCTCAAGAAGCCTTTCGCTAAGACAGTTCTTGTGGAATTGGCATAGTGATATTTGGAAGCCCATAGTGGGCTATGGTGAAAAAGGAAATATCCTCACAGGAAATCTGGAAAGAAGCTTTCTGAGAAACTGCTTAGTGTTCTGTTAATTCATCCCACAGAGTTACATGTGTATTTCGTGGATCTCTTTGCTGGCCTTATTTCTGTGGAATGTGAGAACAGATATTAAGGATCCCTTTGAAAACTATAGGGCCAAAGGAAATATCCTCCGATAACAAAGAGAAAGAAGCTTTCTGACAAACTTCTTTGTGTTCTGTGAAATCATCTCACAGAGTTACAGCTTTCCGCTCAAGAAGCCTTTCGCTAAGACAGTTCTTGTGGAATTGGCAAAGTGATATTTGGAAGCCCATAGAGGGCTACGGTGGAAAAGGAAATATCCTCACAGGAAATCTGGAAAGAAGCTTTCTGAGAAACTGCTTAGTGTTCTGTTAATTCATCTCACAGAGTTACATGTGTATTTCGTGGATCTCTCTGCTAGCCTTATTTCTGTGGAATCTGAGAACAGATATTTCGGATCGCTCTGAAGACTATAGGGCCAAAGGAAATATCCTCCCATAACAAACAGAAAGAAGCTTTCTGAGAAACTTCTTCGTTTTCTGTGAAATCATCTCACAGAGTTACAGCTTTCCCCTCAAGAAGCCTTTCGCTAAGACAGTTCTTGTGGAATTGGCAAAGTGATATTTGGAAGCCCATAGAGGGCTATGGTGAAAAAGGAAATATCCTCACAGGAAATCTGGAAAGAAGCTTTCTGAGAAACTGCTTAGTGTTCTCTTAATTCATCTCACAGAGTTACATGTGTATTTCGTGGATCTCTTTGCTAGCCTTATTACTGTGGAATCTGAGAACAGATATTTCGGATCGCTCTGAAGACTATAGGGCCAAAGGAAATATCCTCCCATAACAAAGAGAAAGAAGCTTTCTGAGAAACTTCTTTGTGTTCTGTGAAATCATCTCACAGAGTTACAGCTTTCCCCTCAAGAAGCCTTTCGCTAAGACAGTTCTTTTGGAATTGGCAAAGTGATATTTGGAAGCCCACAGTGGGCTATGGTGAAAAAGGAAATATCCTCAGATGAAATCTGGAAAGAAGCTTTCTGAGAAACTGCTTAGTGTTCTGTTAATTCATCTCACAGAGTTACCTGTGTATTTCGTGGATCTCTTTGCTAGCCTTATTTCTGTGGAATCTGAGAACAGATATTTCGAATCGCTCTGAAGACTATAGGGCCAAAGGAAATATCCTCCGATAACAAACAGAAAGAAGCTTTCTGAGAAACTTCTTTGTGTTCTGTGAAATCATCTCACAGAGTTACAGCTTTCCCCTCAAGAAGCCTTTCGCTAAGACAGTTCTTGTGGAATTGGCAAAGTGATATTTGGAAGCCCGTAGAGGGCTATGGTGAAAAAGGAAATATCCTCAGATGAAATCTGTAAGAAGCTTTCTGAGAAACTGCTTAGTGTTCTGTTAATTCATCTCACAGACTTACATGTGTATTTCGTGGATCTCTTTGCTAGCCTTATTTCTGTGGAATCTGAGAACAGATATTTCGGATCCCTTTGAAGAGTATAGGGCCAAAGGAAATATCCTCCCATAACAAAGAGAAAGAAGCTTTCTGAGAAACTTCTTTGTGTTCTGTGAAATCATCTCACAGAGTTACAGCTTTCCCCTCAAGAAGCCTTTCGCTAAGACAGTTCTTGTGGAATTGGCAAAGTGATATTTGGAAGCCCATAGTGGGCTATGGTGAAAAAGGAAATATCCTCACAGGAAATCTGGAAAGAAGCTTTCTGAGAAACTGCTTAGTGTTCTGTTAATTAATCCCACAGAGTTACATGTGTATTTCGTGGATCTCTTTGCTAGCCTTATTTCTGTGGAATGTGAGAACAGATATTAAGGATCCCTTTGAAAACTATAGGGCCAAAGGAAATATCCTCCGATAACAAAGAGAAAGAAGCTTTCTGAGAAACTTCTTTGTGTTCTGTGAAATCATCTCACAGAGTTACAGCTTTCCGCTCAAGAAGCCTTTCGCTAAGACAGTTCTTGTGGAATTGGCAAAGTGATATTTGGAAGCCCATAGAGGGCTATGGTGGAAAAGGAAATATCCTCAGATGAAATCTGGAAAGAAGCTTTCTGAGAAACTGCTTAGTGTTCTGTTAATTCATCTCACAGAGTTACATGTGTATTTCGTGGATCTCTTTGCTAGCCTTATTTCTGTGGAATCTGAGAACAGATATTTCGGATCGCTCTGAAGACTATAGGGCCAAAGGAAATATCCTCCCATAACAAACAGAAAGAAGCTTTCTGAGAAACTTCTTCGTTTTCTGTGAAATCATCTCACAGAGTTACAGCTTTCCCCTCAAAAAGCCTTTCGCTAAGACAGTTCTTTTGGAATTGGCAAAGTGATATTTGGAAGCCCATAGAGGGCTGTGGTGAAAAAGGAAATATCCTCAGATGAAATCTGGAAAGAAGCTTTCTGCGAAACTGCTTAGTGTTCTGTAAATTCATCTCACAGAGTTACATGTGTATTTCGTGGATCTCTTGGCTAGCCTTATTTCTGTGGAATCTGAGAACAGATATTTCCGATCCCTTTGAAGACTATAGGGCCAAAGGAAATATCCTCCCATAACAAAGAGAAAGAAGCTTTCTGAGAAACTTCTTTGTGTTCTGTGAAATCATCTCACAGAGTTACAGCTTTCCCCTCAAGAAGCCTTTCGCTAAGACAGTTCTTGTGGAATTGGCAAAGTGATATTTGGAAGCCCATAGAGGGCTATGGTGAAAAAGGAAATATCCTCAGATGAAATCTGGAAAGAAGCTTTCTGAGAAACTGCTTAGTGTTCTGTTAATTCATTTCACAGAGATACATGTGTATTTCGTGGATCTCCTTGCTAGCCTTATTTCTGTGGAGTCTGAGAACAGATATTTCGGATCCCTTTGGAGACTATAGGGCCAAAGGAAATATACTCCGATAACAAAGAGAAAGAAGCTTTCTGAGAAACTTCTTTGTGTTCTGTGAAATCATCTCACAGAGTTACAGCTTTCCCCTCAAGAAGCCTTTCGCTAAGACAGTTCTTGTGGAATTGGCAAAGTGATATTTGGAAGCCCATAGAGGGCTATGGTGAAAAAGGAAATATCCTCACAGGAAATCTGGAAAGAATCTTTCTGAGAAACTGCTTAGTGTTCTGTTAATTCATCTCACAGAGTTACATGTGTATTTCGTGGATCTCTTTGCTAGCCTTATTTCTGTGGAATCTGAGAACAGATATTTCGGATCCCTTTGAAAACTATAGGGCCAAAGGAAATATCCTCCGATAACAAAGAGAAAGAAGCTTTCTGAGAAACTTCTTTGTGTTCTGTGAAATCATCTCACAGAGTTACAGCTTTCCCCTCAAGAAGCCTTTCGCTAAGACAGTTCTTGTGGAATTGGCAAAGTGATATTTGGAAGCCCATAGAGGGCTATGGTGAAAAAGGAAATATCCTCACAGGAAATCTGGAAAGAAGCTTTCTGAGAAACTGCTTAGTGTTCTCTTAATTCATCTCACAGAGTTACATGTGTATTTCGTGGATCTCTTTGCTAGCCTTATTACTGTGGAATCTGAGAACAGATATTTCGGATCGCTCTGAAGACTATAGGGCCAAAGGAAATATCCTCCCATAACAAAGAGAAAGAAGCTTTCTGAGAAACTTCTTTGTGTTCTGTGAAATCATCTCACAGAGTTACAGCTTTCCCCTCAAGAAGCCTTTCGCTAAGACAGTTCTTTTGGAATTGGCAAAGTGATATTTGGAAGCCCACAGTGGGCTATGGTGAAAAAGGAAATATCCTCCGATGAAATCTGGAAAGAAGCTTTCTGAGAAACTGCTTAGTGTTCTGTTAATTCATCTCACAGAGTTACCTGTGTATTTCGTGGATCTCTTTGCTAGCCTTATTTCTGTGGAATCTGAGAACAGATATTTCGGATCCCTTTGAAAACTATAGTTCCAAAGGAAATATCCTCCGATAACAAAGAGAAAGAAGCTTTCTGAGAAACTCCTTTGTGTTCTGTGAAATCATCTCACAGAGTTACAGCTTTCCGCTCAAGAAGCCTTTCGCTAAGACAGTTCTTGTGGAATTGGCAAAGTGATATTTGGAAGCCCATAGAGGGCTATGGTGAAAAAGGAAATATCGTCAGATGAAATCTGGAAAGAAGCTTTCTGAGAAACTGCTTAGTGTTCTGTTAATTCATCTCACAGAGTTACATGTGTATTTCGTGGATCTCTTTGCTAGCCTTATTTCTGTGGAATCTGAGAACAGATATTTCGGATCCCATTGATGACTATAGGGCCAAAGGAAATATCCTCCCAAAACAAAGAGAAAGAAGCTTTCTGAGAAACTTCTTTGTGTTCTGTGAAATCATCTCACAGAGTTACAGCTTTCCGCTCAAGAAGCCTTTCGCTAAGACAGTTCTTGTGGAATTGGCAAAGTGATATTTGAAGCCCATAGAGGGCTATGGTGAAAAAGGAAATATCCTCAGATGAAATCTGGAAAGAAGCTTTCTGAGAAACTGCTTAGTGTTCTGTTAATTCATCTCACAGACTTACATGTGTGTTTCGTGGATCTCTTTGCTAGCCTTATTTCTGTGGAATCTGAGAACAGATATTTCGGATCCCTTTGAAAACTATAGGGCCAAAGGAAATATCCTCCGATAACAAAGAGAAAGAAGCTTTCTGAGAAACTTCTTTGTGTTCTGTGAAATCATCTCACAGAGCTACAGCTTTCCGCTCAAGAAGCCTTTCGCTAAGACAGTTCTTGTGGAATTGGCAAAGTGATATTTGGAGCCCATAGAGGGCTATGGTGAAAAAGGAAATATCCTCACAGGAAATCTGGAAAGAAGCTTTCTGAGAAACTGCTTAGTGTTCTGTTAATTCATCTCACAGAGTTACATGTGTATTTCGTGGATCTCTTTGCTAGCCTTATTTCTGTGGAATCTGAGAACAGATATTTCGGATCGCTCTGAAGACTATAGGGCCAAAGGAAATATCCTCCCATAACAAACAGAAAGAAGCTTTCTGAGAAACTTCTTCGTTTTCTGTGAAATCATCTCACAGAGTTACAGCTTTCCCCTCAAGAAGCCTTTCGCTAAGACAGTTCTTGTGGAATTGGCAAAGTGATATTTGGAAGCCCATAGAGGGCTATGGTGAAAAAGGAAATATCCACAGATGAAATCTGGAAAGAAGCTTTCTGAGAAACTGCTTAGTGTTCTGTTAATTCATCTCACAGAGTTACATGTGTATTTCGTGGATCTCTTTGCTAGCCTTATTTCTGTGGAATCTGAGAACAGATATTTCGGATCCCTTTGAAGAGTATAGGGCCAAAGGAAATATCCTCCCATAGCAAAGAGAAAGAAGCTTTCTGAGAAACTTCTTTGTGTTCTGTGAAATCATCTCACAGAGTTACAGCTTTCCGCTCAAGAAGCCTTTCGCTAAGACAGTTCTTGTGGAATTGGCAAAATAATATTTGGAAGCCCCTAGAGGGCTGTGGTGAAAAAGGAAATATCCTCAGATGAAATCTTTAAAGAAGCTTTCTGAGAAACTGCTTAGTGTTCTGTTAATTCATCTCACAGAGTTACATGTGTATTTCGTGGATCTCTTTGCTAGCCTTATTTCTGTGGAATCTGAGAACAGATATTTCCGATCCCTTTGAAGACTATAGGGCCAAAGGAAATATCCTCCCATAACAAAGAGAAAGAAGCTTTCTGAGAAACGTCTTTGTGTTCTGTGAAATCATCTCACAGAGTTACAGCTTTCCCCTCAAGAAGCCTTTCGCTAAGACAGTTCTTGTGGAATTGGCAAAGTGATATTTGGAAGCCCATAGAGGGCTATGGTGAAAAAGGAAATATCCTCAGATGAAATCTGCAAAGAAGCTTTCTGAGAAACTGCTTAGTGTTCTGTTAATTCATCTCACAGAGTTACATGTGTATTTCATGGATCTCCTTGCTAGCCTTATTTCTGTGGAGTCTGAGAACAGATATTTCGGATCCCTTTGGAGACTATAGGGCCAAAGGAAATATCCTCCGATAACAAAGAGAAAGAAGCTTTCTGAGAAACTTCTTTGTGTTCTGTGAAATCATCTCACAGAGTTACAGCTTTCCCCTCAAGAAGCCTTTCGCTAAGACAGTTCTTGTGGAATTGGCAAAGTGATATTTTGAAGCCCTTAGAGGGCTATGGTGAAAAAGGAAATATCCTCAGATGAAATCTGGAAAGAATCTTTCTGAGAAACTGCTTAGTGTTCTGTTAATTCATCTCACAGAGTTACATGTGTATTTCGTGGATCTCTTTGCTAGGCTTATTTCTGTGGAATCTGAGAACAGATATTTCGGATCCCTTTGAAAACTATAGGGCCAAAGGAAATATCCTCCGATAACAAAGAGACAGAAGCTTTCTGAGAAACTTCTTTGTGTTCTGTGAAATCATCTCACAGAGTTACAGCTTTCCCCTCAAGAAGCCTTTCGCTAAGACAGTTCTTGTGGAATTGGCAAAGTGATATTTGGAAGCCCATAGAGGGCTATGGTGAAAAAGGAAATATCCTCACAGGAAATCTGGAAAGAAGCTTTCTGAGAAACTGCTTAGTGTTCTGTTAATTCATCTCACAGAGTTACATGTGTATTTCGTGGATCTCTTTGCTAGCCTTATTTCTGTGGAATCTGAGAACAGATATTTCGGATCCCTTTGAAAACTATAGGGCCAAAGGAAATATCCTCCGATAACAAAGAGAAAGAAGCTTTCTAAGAACCTTCTTTGTGTTCTGTGAAATCATCTCGCAGAGTTACAGCTTTCCGCTCAGGAAGCCTTTCGCTAAGACAGTTCTTGTGGAATTGGCAAAGTGATATTTGGAACCCCTAGAGGGCTATGGTGAAAAAGGAAATATCCTCAGATGAAATCTGGAAAGAAGCTTTCTGAGAAACTGCTTAGTGTTCTGTTAATTCATCTCACAGAGTTACATGTGTATTTCGTGGATCTCTTTGCTAGCCTTATTTCTGTGGAATCTGAGAACAGATATTTCGGATCGCTCTGAAGACTATAGGGCCAAAGGAAATATCCTCCCATAACAAACAGAAAGAAGCTTTCTGAGAAACTTCTTTGTGTTCTGTGAAATCATCTCACAGAGTTACAGCTTTCCCCTCAAGAAGCCTTTCGCTAAGACAGTTCTTCTGGAATTGGCAAAGTGATATTTGGAAGCCCATAGAGGGGTATGGTGAAAAAGGAAATATCCTCAGATGAAATCTGGAAAGAAGCTTTCTGAGAAACTGCTTAGTGTTCTGTTAATTCATCTCACAGAGTTACATGTGTATTTCGTGGATCTCTTTGCTAGCCTTATTTCTGTGGAATCTGAGAACAGATATTTCGGATCGCTCTGAAGACTATAGGGCCAAAGGAAATATCCTCCCATAACAAACAGAAAGAAGCTTTCTGAGAAACTTCTTTGTGTTCTGTGAAATCATCTCACAGACTTACAGCTTTCAAGTCAAGAAGCCTTTCGCTAAGACAGTTCTTGTGGAATTGGCAAAGTGATATTTGGAAGCCCATAGAGGGCTATGGTGAAAAAGGAAATATCCTCAGATGAAATCTGTAAGAAGCTTTCTGAGAAACTGCTTAGTGTTCTGTTAATTCATCTCACAGAGTTACATGTGTATTTCGTGGATCTCTTTGCTAGCCTTATTTCTGTGGAATCTGAGAAGAGATATTTCGGATCCCTTTGAAGAGTATAGGGCCAAAGGAAATATCCTCCCATAACAAAGAGAAAGAAGCTTTCTGAGAAACTTCTTTGTCTTCTGTGAAATCATCTCACAGAGTTACAGCTTTCCGCTCAAGAAGCCTTTCGCTAAGACAGTTCTTGTGGAATTGGCAAAGTGATATTTGGAAGCCCAAAGAGTGCTGTGGTGAAAAAGGAAATATCCTCAGATGAAATCTGGAAAGAATCTTTCTGAGAAACTGCTTAGTGTTCTGTTAATTCATCTCACAGAGTTACATGTGTATTTCGTGGATCTCTTTGCTAGGCTTATTTCTGTGGAATCTGAGAACAGATATTTCGGATCCCTTTGAAAACTATAGGGCCAAAGGAAATATCCTCCGATAACAAAGAGACAGAAGCTTTCTGAGAAACTTCTTTGTGTTCTGTGAAATCATCTCACAGAGTTACAGCTTTCCCCTCAAGAAGCCTTTCGCTGAGACAGTTCTTGTGGAATTGGCAAAGTGATATTTGGAAGCCCATAGAGGGCTATGGTGAAAAAGGAAATATCCTCACAGGAAATCTGGAAAGAAGCTTTCTGAGAAACTGCTTAGTGTTCTGTTAATTCATCTCACAGAGTTACATGTGTATTTCGTGGATCTCTTTGCTAGCCTTATTTCTGTGGAATCTGAGAACAGATATTTCGGATCCCTTTGAAAACTATAGGGCCAAAGGAAATATCCTCCGATAACAAAGAGAAAGAAGCTTTCTAAGAACCTTCTTTGTGTTCTGTGAAATCATCTCACAGAGTTACAGCTTTCCGCTCAGGAAGCCTTTCGCTAAGACAGTTCTTGTGGAATTGGCAAAGTGATATTTGGAACCCCTAGAGGGCTATGGTGAAAAAGGAAATATCCTCAGATGAAATCTGGAAAGAAGCTTTCTGAGAAACTGCTTAGTGTTCTGTTAATTCATCTCACAGAGTTACATGTGTATTTCGTGGATCTCTTTGCTAGCCTTATTTCTGTGGAATCTGAGAACAGATATTTCGGATCGCTCTGAAGACTATAGGGCCAAAGGAAATATCCTCCCATAACAAACAGAAAGAAGCTTTCTGAGAAACTTCTTTGTGTTCTGTGAAATCATCTCACAGAGTTACAGCTTTCCCCTCAAGAAGCCTTTCGCTAAGACAGTTCTTGTGGAATTGGCAAAGTGATATTTGGAAGCCCACAGTGGGCTATGGTGAAAAAGGAAATATCCTCAGATGAAATCTGTAAGAAGCTTTCTGAGAAACTGCTTAGTGTTCTGTTAATTCATCTCACAGACTTACATGTGTATTTCGTGGATCTCTTTGCTAGCCTTATTTCTGTGGAATCTGAGAACAGATATTTCGGATCCCTTTGAAGAGTATAGGGCCAAAGGAAATATCCTCCCATAACAAAGAGAAAGAAGCTTTCTGAGAAACTTCTTTGTGTTCTGTGAAATCATCTCACAGAGTTACAGCTTTCCCCTCAAGAAGCCTTTCGCTAAGACAGTTCTTTTGGAATTGGCAAAGTGATATTTGGAAGCCCACAATGGGCTATGGTGAAAAAGGAAATATCCTCCGATGAAATCTGGAAAGAAGCTTTCAGAGAAACTGCTTAGTGTTCTGTTAATTCATCTCACAGAGTTACCTGTGTATTTCGTGGATCTCTTTGCTAGCCTTATTTCTGTGGAATCTGAGAACAGATATTTCGGATCCCTTTGAAAACTATAGTTCCAAAGGAAATATCCTCCGATAACAAAGAGAAAGAAGCTTTCTGAGAAACTCCTTTGTGTTCTCTGAAATCATCTCACAGAGTTACAGCTTTCCGCTCAAGAAGCCTTTCGCTAAGACAGTTCTTGTGGAATTGGCAAAGTGATATTTGGAAGCCCATAGAGGGCTATGGTGAAAAAGGAAATATCGTCAGATGAAATCTGGAAAGAAGCTTTCTGAGAAACTGCTTAGTGTTCTGTTAATTCATCTCACAGAGTTACATGTGTATTTCGTGGATCTCTTTGCTAGCCTTATTTCTGTGGAATCTGAGAACAGATATTTCGGATCCCATTGATGACTATAGGGCCAAAGGAAATATCCTCCCATAACAAAGAGAAAGAAGCTTTCTGAGAAACTTCTTTGTGTTCTGTGAAATCATCTCACAGAGTTACAGCTTTCTGCTCAAGAAGCCTTTCGCTAAGACAGTTCTTGTGGAATTGGCAAAGTGATATTTGGAAGCCCATAGAGGGCTGTGGTGAAAAAGGAAATATCCACAGATGAAATCTGGAAAAAAGCTTTCTGAGAAACTGCTTAGTGTTCTGTTGATTCATCTCACAGAGTTACATGTGTATTTCGTGGATCTCTTTTCTAGCCTTATTTCTGTGGAATCTGAGAACAGATATTTCCGATCCCTTTGAAGACTATAGGGCCAAGGGAAATATCCTCCGATAACAAAGAGAAAGAAGCTTTCTGAGAAACTTCTTTGTGTTCTGTGAAATCATCTCACAGAGTTACAGATTTCCCCTCATGAAGCCTTTCGCTAAGACAGTTCTTCTGGAATTGGCAAAGTGATATTTGGAAGCCCATAGAGGGGTATGGTGAAAAAGGAAATATCCTCAGATGAAATCTGGAAAGAAGCTTTCTGAGAAACTGCTTAGTGTTCTGTTTATTCATCTCACAGAGTTACATGTGTATTTCGTGGATCTCTTTGCTAGCCTTATTTCTGTGGAATCTGAGAACAGATATTTCGGATCGCTCTGAAGACTATAGGGCCAAAGGAAATATCCTCCCATAACAAACAGAAAGAAGCTTTCTGAGAAACTTCTTTGTGTTCTGTGAAATCATCTCACAGACTTACAGCTTTCAAGTCAAGAAGCCTTTCGCTAAGACAGTTCTTGTGGAATTGGCAAAGTGATATTTGGAAGCCCATAGAGGGCTATGGTGAAAAAGGAAATATCCTCAGATGAAATCTGTAAGAAGCTTTCTGAGAAACTGCTTAGTGTTCTGTTAATTCATCTCACAGAGTTACATGTGTATTTCGTGGATCTCTTTGCTAGCCTTATTTCTGTGGAATCTGAGAAGAGATATTTCGGATCCCTTGGAAGAGTATAGGGCCAAAGGAAATATCCTCCCATAACAAAGAGAAAGAAGCTTTCTGAGAAACTTCTTTGTCTTCTGTGAAATCATCTCACAGAGTTACAGCTTTCCGCTCAAGAAGCCTTTCGCTAAGACAGTTCTTGTGGAATTGGCAAAGTGATATTTGGAAGCCCAAAGAGTGCTGTGGTGAAAAAGGAAATATCCTCAGATGAAATCTGGAAAGAATCTTTCTGAGAAACTGCTTAGTGTTCTGTTAATTCATCTCACAGAGTTACATGTGTATTTCGTGGATCTCTTTGCTAGGCTTATTTCTGTGGAATCTGAGAACAGATATTTCGGATCCCTTTGAAAACTATAGGGCCAAAGGAAATATCCTCCGATAACAAAGAGACAGAAGCTTTCTGAGAAACTTCTTTGTGTTCTGTGAAATCATCTCACAGAGTTACAGCTTTCCCCTCAAGAAGCCTTTCGCTGAGACAGTTCTTGTGGAATTGGCAAAGTGATATTTGGAAGCCCATAGAGGGCTATGGTGAAAAAGGAAATATCCTCACAGGAAATCTGGAAAGAAGCTTTCTGAGAAACTGCTTAGTGTTCTGTTAATTCATCTCACAGAGTTACATGTGTATTTCGTGGATCTCTTTGCTAGCCTTATTTCTGTGGAATCTGAGAACAGATATTTCGGATCCCTTTGAAAACTATAGGGCCAAAGGAAATATCCTCCGATAACAAAGAGAAAGAAGCTTTCTAAGAACCTTCTTTGTGTTCTGTGAAATCATCTCACAGAGTTACAGCTTTCCGCTCAGGAAGCCTTTCGCTAAGACAGTTCTTGTGGAATTGGCAAAGTGATATTTGGAACCCCTAGAGGGCTATGGTGAAAAAGGAAATATCCTCAGATGAAATCTGGAAAGAAGCTTTCTGAGAAACTGCTTAGTGTTCTGTTAATTCATCTCACAGAGTTACATGTGTATTTCGTGGATCTCTTTGCTAGCCTTATTTCTGTGGAATCTGAGAACAGATATTTCGGATCGCTCTGAAGACTATAGGGCCAAAGGAAATATCCTCCCATAACAAACAGAAAGAAGCTTTCTGAGAAACTTCTTTGTGTTCTGTGAAATCATCTCACAGAGTTACAGCTTTCCCCTCAAGAAGCCTTTCGCTAAGACAGTTCTTGTGGAATTGGCAAAGTGATATTTGGAAGCCCACAGTGGGCTATGGTGAAAAAGGAAATATCCTCAGATGAAATCTGTAAGAAGCTTTCTGAGAAACTGCTTAGTGTTCTGTTAATTCATCTCACAGACTTACATGTGTATTTCGTGGATCTCTTTGCTAGCCTTATTTCTGTGGAATCTGAGAACAGATATTTCGGATCCCTTTGAAGAGTATAGGGCCAAAGGAAATATCCTCCCATAACAAAGAGAAAGAAGCTTTCTGAGAAACTTCTTTGTGTTCTGTGAAATCATCTCACAGAGTTACAGCTTTCCCCTCAAGAAGCCTTTCGCTAAGACAGTTCTTTTGGAATTGGCAAAGTGATATTTGGAAGCCCACAATGGGCTATGGTGAAAAAGGAAATATCCTCCGATGAAATCTGGAAAGAAGCTTTCAGAGAAACTGCTTAGTGTTCTGTTAATTCATCTCACAGAGTTACCTGTGTATTTCGTGGATCTCTTTGCTAGCCTTATTTCTGTGGAATCTGAGAACAGATATTTCGGATCCCTTTGAAAACTATAGTTCCAAAGGAAATATCCTCCGATAACAAAGAGAAAGAAGCTTTCTGAGAAACTCCTTTGTGTTCTCTGAAATCATCTCACAGAGTTACAGCTTTCCGCTCAAGAAGCCTTTCGCTAAGACAGTTCTTGTGGAATTGGCAAAGTGATATTTGGAAGCCCATAGAGGGCTATGGTGAAAAAGGAAATATCGTCAGATGAAATCTGGAAAGAAGCTTTCTGAGAAACTGCTTAGTGTTCTGTTAATTCATCTCACAGAGTTACATGTGTATTTCGTGGATCTCTTTGCTAGCCTTATTTCTGTGGAATCTGAGAACAGATATTTCGGATCCCATTGATGACTATAGGGCCAAAGGAAATATCCTCCCATAACAAAGAGAAAGAAGCTTTCTGAGAAACTTCTTTGTGTTCTGTGAAATCATCTCACAGAGTTACAGCTTTCTGCTCAAGAAGCCTTTCGCTAAGACAGTTCTTGTGGAATTGGCAAAGTGATATTTGGAAGCCCATAGAGGGCTGTGGTGAAAAAGGAAATATCCACAGATGAAATCTGGAAAAAAGCTTTCTGAGAAACTGCTTAGTGTTCTGTTGATTCATCTCACAGAGTTACATGTGTATTTCGTGGATCTCTTTGCTAGCCTTATTTCTGTGGAATCTGAGAACAGATATTTCCGATCCCTTTGAAGACTATAGGGCCAAGGGAAATATCCTCCGATAACAAAGAGAAAGAAGCTTTCTGAGAAACTTCTTTGTGTTCTGTGAAATCATCTCACAGAGTTACAGATTTCCCCTCATGAAGCCTTTCGCTAAGACAGTTCTTCTGGAATTGGCAAAGTGATATTTGGAAGCCCATAGAGGGGTATGGTGAAAAAGGAAATATCCTCAGATGAAATCTGGAAAGAAGCTTTCTGAGAAACTGCTTAGTGTTCTGTTAATTCATCTCACAGAGTTACATGTGTATTTCGTGGATCTCTTTGCTAGCCTTATTTCTGTGGAATCTGAGAACAGATATTTCGGATCGCTCTGAAGACTATAGGGCCAAAGGAAATATCCTCCCATAACAAACAGAAAGAAGCTTTCTGAGAAACTTCTTTGTGTTCTGTGAAATCATCTCACAGACTTACAGCTTTCAAGTCAAGAAGCCTTTCGCTAAGACAGTTCTTGTGGAATTGGCAAAGTGATATTTGGAAGCCCATAGAGGGCTATGGTGAAAAAGGAAATATCCTCAGATGAAATCTGTAAGAAGCTTTCTGAGAAACTGCTTAGTGTTCTGTTAATTCATCTCACAGAGTTACATGTGTATTTCGTGGATCTCTTTGCTAGCCTTATTTCTGTGGAATCTGAGAAGAGATATTTCGGATCCCTTGGAAGAGTATAGGGCCAAAGGAAATATCCTCCCATAACAAAGAGAAAGAAGCTTTCTGAGAAACTTCTTTGTCTTCTGTGAAATCATCTCACAGAGTTACAGCTTTCCGCTCAAGAAGCCTTTCGCTAAGACAGTTCTTGTGGAATTGGCAAAGTGATATTTGGAAGCCCAAAGAGTGCTGTGGTGAAAAAGGAAATATCCTCAGATGAAATCTGGAAAGAATCTTTCTGAGAAACTGCTTAGTGTTCTGTTAATTCATCTCACAGAGTTACATGTGTATTTCGTGGATCTCTTTGCTAGGCTTATTTCTGTGGAATCTGAGAACAGATATTTCGGATCCCTTTGAAAACTATAGGGCCAAAGGAAATATCCTCCGATAACAAAGAGACAGAAGCTTTCTGAGAAACTTCTTTGTGTTCTGTGAAATCATCTCACAGAGTTACAGCTTTCCCCTCAAGAAGCCTTTCGCTGAGACAGTTCTTGTGGAATTGGCAAAGTGATATTTGGAAGCCCATAGAGGGCTATGGTGAAAAAGGAAATATCCTCACAGGAAATCTGGAAAGAAGCTTTCTGAGAAACTGCTTAGTGTTCTGTTAATTCATCTCACAGAGTTACATGTGTATTTCGTGGATCTCTTTTCTAGCCTTATTTCTGTGGAATCTGAGAACAGATATTTCGGATCCCTTTGAAAACTATAGGGCCAAAGGAAATATCCTCCGATAACAAAGAGAAAGAAGCTTTCTAAGAACCTTCTTTGTGTTCTGTGAAATCATCTCACAGAGTTACAGCTTTCCGCTCAGGAAGCCTTTCGCTAAGACAGTTCTTGTGGAATTGGCAAAGTGATATTTGGAACCCCTAGAGGGCTATGGTGAAAAAGGAAATATCCTCAGATGAAATCTGGAAAGAAGCTTTCTGAGAAACTGCTTAGTGTTCTGTTAATTCATCTAACAGAGTTACATGTGTATTTCGTGGATCTCTTTGCTAGCCTTATTTCTGTGGAATCTGAGAACAGATATTTCGGATCGCTCTGAAGACTATAGGGCCAAAGGAAATATCCTCCCATAACAAACAGAAAGAAGCTTTCTGAGAAACTTCTTTGTGTTCTGTGAAATCATCTCACAGAGTTACAGCTTTCCCCTCAAGAAGCCTTTCGCTAAGACAGTTCTTGTGGAATTGGCAAAGTGATATTTGGAAGCCCACAGTGGGCTATGGTGAAAAAGGAAATATCCTCAGATGAAATCTGTAAGAAGCTTTCTGAGAAACTGCTTAGTGTTCTGTTAATTCATCTCACAGACTTACATGTGTATTTCGTGGATCTCTTTGCTAGCCTTATTTCTGTGGAATCTGAGAACAGATATTTCGGATCCCTTTGAAGAGTATAGGGCCAAAGGAAATATCCTCCCATAACAAAGAGAAAGAAGCTTTCTGAGAAACTTCTTTGTGTTCTGTGAAATCATCTCACAGAGTTACAGCTTTCCCCTCAAGAAGCCTTTCGCTAAGACAGTTCTTTTGGAATTGGCAAAGTGATATTTGGAAGCCCACAATGGGCTATGGTGAAAAAGGAAATATCCTCCGATGAAATCTGGAAAGAAGCTTTCAGAGAAACTGCTTAGTGTTCTGTTAATTCATCTCACAGAGTTACCTGTGTATTTCGTGGATCTCTTTGCTAGCCTTATTTCTGTGGAATCTGAGAACAGATATTTCGGATCCCTTTGAAAACTATAGTTCCAAAGGAAATATCCTCCGATAACAAAGAGAAAGAAGCTTTCTGAGAAACTCCTTTGTGTTCTCTGAAATCATCTCACAGAGTTACAGCTTTCCGCTCAAGAAGCCTTTCGCTAAGACAGTTCTTGTGGAATTGGCAAAGTGATATTTGGAAGCCCATAGAGGGCTATGGTGAAAAAGGAAATATCGTCAGATGAAATCTGGAAAGAAGCTTTCTGAGAAACTGCTTAGTGTTCTGTTAATTCATCTCACAGAGTTACATGTGTATTTCGTGGATCTCTTTGCTAGCCTTATTTCTGTGGAATCTGAGAACAGATATTTCGGATCCCATTGATGACTATAGGGCCAAAGGAAATATCCTCCCATAACAAAGAGAAAGAAGCTTTCTGAGAAACTTCTTTGTGTTCTGTGAAATCATCTCACAGATTTACAGCTTTCTGCTCAAGAAGCCTTTCGCTAAGACAGTTCTTGTGGAATTGGCAAAGTGATATTTGGAAGCCCATAGAGGGCTGTGGTGAAAAAGGAAATATCCACAGATGAAATCTGGAAAAAAGCTTTCTGAGAAACTGCTTAGTGTTCTGTTGATTCATCTCACAGAGTTACATGTGTATTTCGTGGATCTCTTTGCTAGCCTTATTTCTGTGGAATCTGAGAACAGATATTTCCGATCCCTTTGAAGACTATAGGGCCAAGGGAAATATCCTCCGATAACAAAGAGAAAGAAGCTTTCTGAGAAACTTCTTTGTGTTCTGTGAAATCATCTCACAGAGTTACAGATTTCCCCTCATGAAGCCTTTCGCTAAGACAGTTCTTCTGGAATTGGCAAAGTGATATTTGGAAGCCCATAGAGGGGTATGGTGAAAAAGGAAATATCCTCAGATGAAATCTGGAAAGAAGCTTTCTGAGAAACTGCTTAGTGTTCTGTTAATTCATCTCACAGAGTTACATGTGTATTTCGTGGATCTCTTTGCTAGCCTTATTTCTGTGGAATCTGAGAACAGATATTTCGGATCGCTCTGAAGACTATAGGGCCAAAGGAAATATCCTCCCATAACAAACAGAAAGAAGCTTTCTGAGAAACTTCTTTGTGTTCTGTGAAATCATCTCACAGACTTACAGCTTTCAAGTCAAGAAGCCTTTCGCTAAGACAGTTCTTGTGGAATTGGCAAAGTGATATTTGGAAGCCCATAGAGGGCTATGGTGAAAAAGGAAATATCCTCAGATGAAATCTGTAAGAAGCTTTCTGAGAAACTGCTTAGTGTTCTGTTAATTCATCTCACAGAGTTACATGTGTATTTCGTGGATCTCTTTGCTAGCCTTATTTCTGTGGAATCTGAGAAGAGATATTTCGGATCCCTTGGAAGAGTATAGGGCCAAAGGAAATATCCTCCCATAACAAAGAGAAAGAAGCTTTCTGAGAAACTTCTTTGTCTTCTGTGAAATCATCTCACAGAGTTACAGCTTTCCGCTCAAGAAGCCTTTCGCTAAGACAGTTCTTGTGGAATTGGCAAAGTGATATTTGGAAGCCCAAAAAGTGCTGTGGTGAAAAAGGAAATATCCTCAGATGAAATCTGGAAAGAAGCTCTCTGAGAAACTACTTAGTGTCCTGTTAATTCATCTCACAGAGTTACATGTGTATTTCGTGGATCTCTTTGCTAGCCTTATTTCTGTGGAATCTGAGAACAGATATTTCCGATCCCTTTGAAGACTATAGGGCCAAAGGAAATATCCTCCCATAACAAAGAGAAAGAAGCTTTCTGAGAAACTTCTTTGTGTTCTGTGAAATCATCTCACAGAGTTACAGCTTTCCCCTCAAGAAGCCTTTCGCTAAGACAGTTCTTGTGGAATTGGCAAAGTGATATTTGGAAGCCCATAGAGGGCTATGGTGAAAAAGGAAATATCCTCAGATGAAATCTGGAAAGAAGCTTTCTGAGAAACTGCTTAGTGTTCCGTTAATTCATCTCACAGAGTTACATGTGTATTTCGTGGATCTCCTTGCTAGCCTTATTTCTGTGGAGTCTGAGAACAGATATTTCGGATCCCATTGGAGACTATAGGGCCAAAGGAAATATCCTCCGATAACAAAGAGAAAGAAGCTTTCTGAGAAACTTCTTTGTGTTCTGTGAAATCATCTCACAGAGTTACAGCTTTCCCCTCAAGAAGCCTTTCGCTAAGACAGTTTTTGTGGAATTGGCAAAGTGATATTTGGAAGCCCATAGAGGGCTATGGTGAAAAAGGAAATATCCTCAGATGAAATCTGGAAAGAATCTTTCTGAGAAACTGCTTAGTGTTCTGTTAATTCATCTCACAGAGTTACATGTGTATTTCGTGGATCTTTTGCTAGCCTTATTTCTGTGGAATCTGAGAACAGATATTTCGGATCCCTTTGAAAACTATAGGGCCAAAGGAAATATCCTCCGATAACAAAGAGAAAGAAGCTTTCTGAGAAACTCCTTTGTGTTCTGTGAAATCATCTCACAGAGTTACAGCTTTCCGCTCAAGAAGCCTTTCGCTAAGACAGTTCTTGTGGAATTGGCAAAGTGATATTTGGAAGCCCATAGAGGGCTATGGTGAAAAAGGAAATATCGTCAGATGAAATCTGGAAAGAAGCTTTCTGAGAAACTGCTTAGTGTTCTGTTAATTCATCTCACAGAGTTACATGTGTATTTCGTGGATCTCTTTGCTAGCCTTATTTCTGTGGAATCTGAGAACAGATATTTCGGATCCCATTGATGACTACAGGGCCAAAGGAAATATCCTCCCAAAACAAAGAGAAAGAAGCTTTCTGAGAAACTTCTTTGTGTTCTGGGAAATCATCTCACAGAGTTACAGCTTTCCGCTCAAGAAGCCTTTCGCTAAGACAGTTCTTGTGGAATTGGGAAAGTGATATTTGGAAGCCCATAGAGGGCTATGGTGAAAAAGGAAATATCCTCAGATGAAATCTGGAAAGAAGCTTTCTGAGAAACTGCTTAGTGTTCTGTTAATTCATCTCACAGAGTTACATGTGTATTTGGTGGATCTCTTTGCTAGCCTTATTTCTGTGGAATCTGAGAACAGATATTTCGGATCCCTTTGAAGAGTATAGGGCCAAAGGAAATATCCTCCCATAACAAAGAGAAAGAAGCTTTCTGAGAAACTTCTTTGTGTTCTGTGAAATCATCTCACAGAGTTACAGCTTTCCACTCCAGAAGCCTTTCGCTAAGACAGTTCTTGTGGAATTGGCAAAGTGATATTTGGAAGCCCATAGAGGGCTGTGGTGAAAAAGGAAATATCCACAGATGAAATCTGGAAAAAAGCTTTCTGAGAAACTGCTTAGTGTTCTGTTGATTCATCTCACAGAGTTACATGTGTATTTCGTGGATCTCTTTGCTAGCCTTATTTCTGTGGAATCTGAGAACAGATATTCCGATCCCTTTGAAGACTATATGGCCAAAGGAAATATCCTCCCATAACAAAGAGAAAGAAGCTTTCTGAGAAACTTCTTTGTGTTCTGTGAAATCATCTCACAGAGTTACAGCTTTCCCCTCAAGAAGACTTTCGCTAAGACAGTTCTTGTGGAATTGGCATAGTGATATTTGGAAGCCCATAGAGGGCTATGGTGAAAAAGGAAATATCCTCACAGGAAATCTGGAAAGAAGCTTTCTGAGAAACTGCTTAGTGTTCTGTTAATTCATCTCACAGAGTTACATGTGTATTTCGTGGATCTCTTTGCTAGCATTATTTCTGTGGAATCTGAGAACAGATATTTCGGATCGCTCTGAAGACTATAGGGCCAAAGGAAATATCCTCCCATAACAAACAGAAAGAAGCTTTCTGAGAAACTTCTCTGTGTTCTGTGAAATCATCTCACAGACTTACAGCTTTCAAGTCAAGAAGCCTTTCGCTAAGACAGTTCTTGTGGAATTGGCAAAGTGATATTTGGAAGCCCATAGAGGGCTATGGTGAAAAAGGAAATATCCTCAGATGAAATCTGTAAGAAGCTTTCTGAGAAACTGCTTAGTGTTCTGTTAATTCATCTCACAGAGTTACATGTGTATTTCGTGGATCTCTTTGCTAGCCTTATTTCTGTGGAATCTGAGAGGAGATATTTCGGATCCCTTTGAAGAGTATAGGGCCAAAGGAAATATCCTCCCATAACAAAGAGAAAGAAGCTTTCTGAGAAACTTCTTTGTGTTCTGTGAAATCATCTCACAGAGTTACAGCTTTCCCCTCAAGAAGCCTTTCGCTAAGACAGTTCTTGTGGAATTGGCAAAGTGATATTTGGAAGCCCATAGAGGGCTATGGTGAAAAAGGAAATATCCTCACAGGAAATCTGGAAAGAAGCTTTCTGAGAAACTGCTTAGTGTTCTGTTAATTCATCTCACAGAGTTACATGTGTATTTCGTGGATCTCTTTGCTAGCCTTATTTCTGTGGAATCTGAGAACAGATATTTCGGATCCCTTTGAAAACTATAGGGCCAAAGGAAATATCCTCCGATAACAAAGAGAAAGAAGCTTTTTGAGAAACTTCTTTGTGGTCTGTGAAATCATCTCACAGAGTTACAGCTTTCCGCTCAGGAAGCCTTTCGCTAAGACAGTTCTTGTGGAATTGGCAAAGTGATATTTGGAAGCCCATAGAGGGCTATGGTGAAAAAGGAAATATCGTCAGATGAAATCTGGAAAGAAGCTTTCTTAGAAACTGCTTAGTGTTCTGTTAATTCATCTCACAGAGTTACATGTGTATTTCGTGGATCTCTTTGATAGCCTTATTTCTGTGGAATCTGAGAACAGATATTTCGGATCCCTTTGATGACTATAGGGCCAAAGGAAATATCCTCCCAAAACAAAGAGAAAGAAGGTTTCTGAGAAACTTCTTTGTGTTCTGTGAAATCATCTCACAGAGTTACAGCTTTCCGCTCAAGAAGCCTTTCGCTAAGACAGTTCTTGTGGAATTGGCAAAGTGATATTTGGAAGCCCATAGAGGGCTATGGTGAAAAAGGAAATATCCTCAGATGAAATCTGGAAAGAAGCTTTCTGAGAAACTGCTTAGTGTTCTGTTAATTCATCTCACAGAGTTACATGTGTATTTCGTGGATCAATTTGCTAGCCTTATTTCTGTGGAATCTGAGAACAGATATTTCGGATCCCTTTCAAAACTATAGGGCCAAAGGAAATATCCTCCGATAACAAAGAGAAAGAAGCTTTCTGAGAAACTTCTTTGTGTTCTGTGAAATCATCTCACAGAGTTACAGCTTTCCGCTCAAGTAGCCTTTCGCTAAGACAGTTCTTGTGGAATTGGCAAAGTGATATTTGGAAGCCCATAGAGGGCTATGGTGAAAAAGGAAATATCCTCCGATGAAATCTGGAAAGAAGCTTTCTGAGAAACTGCTTAGTGTTCTGTTAATTCATCTCACAGAGTTACATGTGTGTTTCGTGGATCTCTTTGCTAGCCTTATTTCTGTGGAATCTGAGAACAGATATTTCGGATCCCTTTGAAAACTATAGGGGCAAAGGAAATATCCTCCGATAACAAAAAGAAAGAAGCTTTCTGAGAAACTTCTTTGTGTTCTGTGAAATCATCTCACAGTGTTACAGCTTTCCCCTCAAGAAGCCTTTCGCTAAGACAGTTCTTGTGGAATTGGCAAAGTGATATTTGGAAGCCCATAGAGGGCTATGGTGAAAAAGGAAATATCCTCACAGGAAATCTGGAAAGAAGCTTTCTGAGAAACTGCTTAGTGTTCTGTTAATTCATCTCACAGAGTTACATGTGTATTTCGTGGATCTCTTTGCTAGCCTTATTTCTGTGGAATCTGAGAACAGATATATCGGATCCCTTTGAAAACTATAGGGCCAAAGGAAATATCCTCCTATAACAAAGAGAAAGAAGCTTTCTGAGAAACTTCTTTGTGTTCTGTGAAATCATCTCACAGAGTTACAGCTTTCCGCTCAAGAAGCCTTTCGCTAAGACAGTTCTTGTGGAATTGGCAAAGTGATATTTGGAACCCCATAGAGGGCCATGGTGAAAAAGGAAATATCCTCAGATGAAATCTGGAAAGAAGCTTTCTGAGAAACTGCTTAGTGTTCTGTTAATTCATCTCACAGAGTTACATGTGTATTTCGTGGATCTCTTTGCTAGCCTTATTTCTGTGGAATCTGAGAACAGATATTTCCGATCCCTTTGAAGACTATAGGGCCAAAGGAAATATCCTCCCATAACAAAGAGAAAGAAGCTTTCTGAGAAACTTCTTTGTGTTCTGTGAAATCATCTCACAGAGTTACAGCTTTCCCCTCAAGAAGCCTTTCGCTAAGACAGTTCTTGTGGAATTGGCAAAGTGATATTTGGAAGCCCATAGAGGGCTACGGTGAAAAAGGAAATATCCTCAGATGAAATCTGGAAGGAAGCTTTCTGAGAAACTGCTTAGTGTTCTGTTAATTCATCTCACAGAGTTACATGTGTATTTCGTGGATCTCCTTGCTAGCCTTATTTTTGTGGAGTCTGAGAACAGATATTTCGGATCCCATTGGAGACTATAGGGCCAAAGGAAATATCCTCCGATAACAAAGAGAAAGAAGCTTTCTGAGAAACTTCTTTGTGTTCTGTGAAATCATCTCACAGAGTTACAGCTTTCCCCTCAAGAAGCCTTTCGCTAAGACAGTTCTTGTGGAATTGGCAAAGTGATATTTGGAAGCCCATAGAGGGCTATGGTGAAAAAGGAAATATCCTCACAGGAAATCTGGAAAGAAGCTTTCTGAGAAACTGCTTAGTGTTCTGTTAATTCATCTCACAGAGTTACATGTGTGTTTCGTGGATCTCTTTGCTAGCCTTATTTCTGTGGAATCCGAGAACAGATATTTCGGATACCTTTGAAAACTATAGGGCCAAAGGAAATATCCTCCGATAACAAACAGAAAGAAGCTTTCTGAGAAACTTCTTTGTGTTCTGTGAAATCATCTCACAGTGTTACAGCTTTCCCCTCAAGAAGCCTTTCGCTAAGACAGTTCTTGTGGAATTGGCAAAGTAATAATTGGAAGCCCATAGAGGGCTATGGTGAAAAAGGAAATATCCTCACAGGAAATCTGGAAAGAAGCTTTCTGAGAAACTGCTTAGTGTTCTGTTAATTCATCTCACAGAGATACATGTGTATTTCGTGGATCTCTTTGCTAGCCTTATTTCTGTGGAATCTGAGAACAGATATTTCGGATCCCTTTGAAAACTATAGGGCCAAAGGAAATATCCTCCGATAACAAAGAGAAAGAAGCTTTCTGAGAAACTTCTTTGTGTTCTGTGAAATCATCTCACAGAGTTACAGCTTTCCGCTCAAGAAGCCTTTCGCTAAGACAGTTCTTGTGGAATTGGCAAAGTGATATTTGGAAGCCCATAGAGGGCTATGGTGAAAAAGGAAATATCCTCAGATGAAATCTGGAAAGAAGCTTTCTGAGAAACTGCTTAGTGTTCTGTTAATTCATCTCACAGAGTTAAATGTGTATTTCGTGGATCTCTTTGCTAGCCTTATTTCTGTGGAATCTGAGAACAGATATTTCGGATCGCTCTGAAGACTATAGGGCCAAAGGAAATATCCTCCCATAACAAAGAGAAAGAAGCTTTCTGAGAAACTTCTTCGTTTTCTGTGAAATCATCTCACAGAGTTACAGCTTTCCCCTCAAGAAGCCTTTCGCTAAGACAGTTCTTGTGGAATTGGCAAAGTGATATTTGGAAGCCCATAGAGGGCTATGGTGAAAAAGGAAATATCCTCAGATGAAATCTGGAAAGAAGCTTTCTGAGAAACTGCTTAGTGTTCTGTTAATTCATCTCACAGAGTTACATGTGTATTTCGTGGATCTCTTTGCTAGCGTTATTTCTGTGGAATCTGAGAACAGATATTTCGGATCCCTTTGAAGAGTATAGGGCCAAAGGAAATATCCTCCCATAACAAAGACAAAGAATCTTTCTGAGAAACTTCTTTGTGTTCTGTGAAATCATCTCACAGAGTTACAGCTTTCCGCTCAAGAAGCCTTTCGCTAAGACAGTTCTTGTGGAATTGGCAAAGTGATATTTGGAAGCCCCTAGAGGGCTGTGGTGAAAAAGGAAATATCCTCAGATGAAATCTGGAAAGAAGCTTTCTGAGAAACTGCTTAGTGTTCTGTTAATTCATCTCACAGAGTTACATGTGTATTTCGTGGATCTCTTTGCTAGCCTTATTTCTGTGGAATCTGAGAACAGATATTTCCGATCCCTTTGAAGACTATAGGGCCAAAGGAAATATCCTCCGATAACAAAGAGAAAGAAGCTTTCTGAGAAACTTCTTTGTGTTCTGTGAAATCATCTCACAGAGTTACAGCTTTCCCCTCAAGAAGACTTTCGCTAAGACAGTTCTTGTGGAATTGGCAAAGTGATATTTGGAAGCCCATAGAGGGCTATGGTGAAAAAGGAAATATCCTCAGATGAAATCTGGAAAGAAGCTTTCTGAGAAACTGCTTAGTGTTCTGTTAATTCATCTCACAGAGTTACATGTGTATTTCGTGGATCTCCTTGCTAGCCTTATTTCTGTGGAGTCTGAGAACAGATATTTCGGATCCCATTGGAGACTATAGGGCCAAAGGAAATATCCTCCGATAACAAAGAGAAAGAAGCTTTCTGAGAAACTTCTTTGTGTTCTGTGAAATCATCTCACAGAGTTACAGCGTTCCCCTCAAGAAGCCTTTCGCTAAGACAGTTCTTGTGGAATTGGCAAAGTGATATTTGGAAGCCCAAAGAGGGCTATGGTGAAAAAGGAAATATCCTCAGATGAAATCTGGAAAGAAGCTTTCTGAGAAACTGCTTAGTGTTCTGTTAATTCATCTCACAGAGTTACATGTGTATTTCGTGGATCTCTTTGCTAGCCTTATTTCTGTGGAATCTCAGAACAGATATTTCGGATCCCTTTGAAAACTATAGGGCCAAAGGAAATATCCTCCGATAACAAAGAGAAAGAAGCTTTCTGAGAAACTTCTTTGTGTTCTGTGAAATCATCTCACAGAGTTACAGCTTTCCGCTCAGGAAGCCTTTCGCTAAGAGAGTTCTTGTGGAATTGGCAAAGTGGTATTTGGAAGCCCATAGAGGGCTATGGTGAAAAAGGAAATATCCTCAGATGAAATCTGGAAAGAAGCTTTCTGAGAAACTGCTTAGTGTTCTGTTAATTCATCTCACAGAGTTACATGTATATTTCGTGGATCTCTTTGCTAGCCTTATTTCTGTGGAATCTGAGAACAGATATTTCGGATCCCTTTGAAGAGTATAGGGCCAAAGGAAATATCCTCCCTTAACAAAGACAAAGAAGCTTTCTGAGAAACTTCTTTGTGTTCTGTGAAATCATCTCACAGAGTTACAGCTTTCCGCTCAAGAAGCCTTTCGCTAAGACAGTTCTGGTGGAATTGGCAAAGTGATATTTGGAAGCCCATAGAGGGCTCTGGTGAAAATGGAAATATCCTCAGATGAAATCTGGAAAGAAGCTTTCTGAGAAACTCCTTAGTGTTCTGTTAATTCATCTCACAGAGTTACATGTGTATTTCGTGGATCTCTTTGCGAGACTTATTTCTGTGGAATCTGAGAACAGATATTTCCGGTCCCTTTGAAGACTATAGGGCCAAAGGAAATATCCTCCGATAACAAACAGAAAGAAGCTTTCTGAGAAACTTCTTTGTGTTCTGTGAAATCATCTCACAGAGTTACAGCTTTCCCCTCAAGAAGCCTTACGCTAAGACAGTTCTTGTGGAATTGGCAAAGTGATATTTGGAAGCCCATAGAGGGCTATGGTGAAAAAGGAAATATCCTCAGATGAAATCTGGAAAGAAGCTTTCTGAGAAGCTGCTTAGTGTTCTGTTAATTCATCTCACAGAGTTACATGTGTATTTCGTGGATCTTCCTTGCTAGCCTTATTTCTGTGAAGTCTGAGAACAGATATTTCGGATCCCATTGGAGACTATAGGGCCAAAGGAAATATCCTCCGATAACAAAGAGAAAGAAGCTTTCTGAGAAACTTCTTTGTGTTCTGTGAAATCATCTCACAGAGTTACAGCTTTCCCCTCAAGAAGCCTTTCGCTAAGACAGTTCTTGTGGAATTGGCAAAGTGATATTTGGAAGCCCATAGAGGGCTATGGTGAAAAAGGAAATATCCTCAGATGAAATCTGGAAAGAATCTTTCTGAGAAACTGCTTAATGTTCTGTTAATTCATCTCACAGAGTTTCATGTGTATTTCGTGGATCTCTTTGCTAGCCTTATTTCTGTGGAATCTGAGAACAGATATTTCCGATCCCTTTGAAAACTATAGGGCCAAAGGAAATATCCTCCGATAACAAAGAGAAAGAAGCTTTCTGAGAAACTTCTTTGTGTTCTGTGAAATCATCTCACAGAGTTACAGATTTCCCCTCAAGAAGCCTTTCGCTAAGACAGTTCTAGTGGAATTGGCAAAGTGATATTTGGAAGCCCATAGAGGGCTATGGTGAAAAAGGAAATATCCTCACAGGAAATCTGGAAAGAAGCTTTCTGAGAAACTGCTTAGTGTTCTGTTAATTCATCTCACAGAGTTACATCTGTATTTCGTGGATCTCTTTGCTAGCCTTATTTCTGTGGAATCTGAGAACAGATATTTCGGATCACTTTGAAAACTATAGGGCCAAAGGAAATATCCTCCGATAACAAAGAGAAAGAAGCTTTCTGAGAAACTTCTTTGTGTTCTGTGAAATCATCTCACAGAGTTACAGCTTTCTGCTCAGGAAGCCTTTCGCTAAGACAGTTCTTGTGGAATTGGCAAGGTGATATTTGGAAGCCCATAGAGGGCTATGGTGAAAAAGGAAATATCCTCAGATGAAATCTGGAAAGAAGCTTTCTGAGAAACTGCTTAGTGTTCTGTTAATTCATCTCACAGAGTTACATGTGTATTTCGTGGATCTCTTTGCTAGCCTTATTTCTGTGGAATCTGAGAACAGATATTTCGGATCGCTCTGAAGACTATAGGGCCAAAGGAAATATCCTCCCATAACAAACAGAAAGAAGCTTTCTGAGAAACTTCTTTGTGTTCTGTGAAATCATCTCACAGAGTTACAGCTTTCCCCTCAAGAAGCCTTTCGCTAAGACAGTTCTTGTGGAATTGGCAAAGTGATATTTGCAAGACCATAGAGGGCTATGGTGAAAAAGGAAATATCCTCAGATGAAATCTGTAAGAAGCTTTCTGAGAAACTGCTTAGTGTTCTGTTAATTCATCTCACAGAGTTACATGTGTATTTCGTGGATCTCCTTGCTAGCCTTATTTCTGTGGAGTCTCAGAACAGATATTTCGGATCCCATTGGAGACTATAGGGCCAAAGGAAATATCCTCCGATAACAAAGAGAAAGAAGCTTTCTGAGAAACTTCTTTGTGTTCTGTGAAATCATCTCACAGAGTTACAGCTTTCCGCTCAGGAAGCCTTTCGCTAAGACAGTTCTTGTGGAATTGGCAAAGTGATATTTGGAAGCCCATAGAGGGCTATGGTGAAAAAGGAAATATCGTCAGATGAAATCTGGAAAGAAGCTTTCTGAGAAACTGCTTAGTGTTCTGTTAATTCATCTCACAGAGTTACATGTGTATTTCGTGGATCTCTTTGCTAGCCTTATTTCTGTGGAATCTGAGAACAGATATTTCGGATCCCATTGATGACTATAGGGCCAAAGGAAATATCCTCCCATAACAAACAGAAAGAAGCTTTCATAGAAACCTCTTCGTTTTCTGTAAAATCATCTCACAGAGTTACAGCTTTCCCCTCAAGAAGCCTTTCGCTAAGACAGTTCTTGTGGAATTGGCAAAGTGATATTTGGAAGCCCATAGAGGGCTATGGTGAAAAAGGAAATATCCTCCGATGAAATCTGGAAAGAAGCTTTCTGAGAAACTGCTTAGTGTTCTGTTAATTCATCTCACAGAGTTACCTGTGTATTTCGTGGATCTCTTTGCTAGCCTTATTTCTGTGGAATCTGAGAACAGATATTTCGGATCCCTTTGAAAACTATAGTTCCAAAGGAAATATCCTCCGATAACAAAGAGAAAGAAGCTTTCTGAGAAACTCCTTTGTGTTCTGTGAAATCATCTCACAGAGTTACAGCTTTCCGCTCAAGAAGCCTTTCGCTAAGACAGTTCTTGTGGAATTGGCAAAGTGATATTTGGAAGCCCATAGAGGGCTATGGTGAAAAAGGAAATATCGTCAGATGAAATCTGGAAAGAAGCTTTCTGAGAAACTGCTTAGTGTTCTGTTAATTCATCTCACAGAGTTACATGTGTATTTCGTGGATCTCTTTGATAGCCTTATTTCTGTGGAATCTGAGAACAGATATTTCGGATCCAATTGATGACTATAGGGCCAAAGGAAATATCCTCCCAAAACAAAGAGAAAGAAGGTTTCTGAGAAACTTCTTTGTGTTCTGTGAAATCATCTCACAGAGTTACAGCTTTCCCCTCAAGAAGCCTTTCGCTAAGACAGTTCTTGTGGAATTGGCAAAGTGATATTTGGAAGCCCATAGAGGGCTATGGTGAAAAAGGAAATATCCTCAGATGAAATCTGGAAAGAAGCTTTCTGAGAAACTGCTTAGTGTTCTGTTAATTCATCTCACAGAGTTACATGTGTATTTCGTGGATCAATTTGCTAGCCTTATTTCTGTGGAATCTGAGAACAGATATTTCGGATCCCTTTGAAAACTATAGGGCCAAAGGAAATATCCTCCGATAACAAAGAGAAAGAAGCTTTCTGAAAAACTACTTTGTGTTCTGTGAAATCATCTCACAGAGTTACATCTTTCCGCTCATGTAGCCTTTCGCTAAGACAGTTCTTGTGGAATTGGCAACCTGATATTTGGAAGCCCGTAGAGGGCTATGGTGAAAAAGGAAATATCCTCAGATGAAATCTGGAAAGAAGCTTTCTGAGAAACTGCTTAGTGTTCTGTTAATTCATCTCACAGAGTTACATGTGTATTTCGTGGATCTCTTTGCTAGCCTTATTTCTGTGGAATCTGAGAACAGATATTTCTGATCCCTTTGAAGACTATAGGGCCAAAGGAAATATCCTCCCATAACAAAGAGAAAGAAGCTTTCTGAGAAACTTCTTTGTGTTCTGTTAAATCATCTCACAGAGTTACAGCTTTCCCCTCAAGAAGCCTTTCGCTAAGACAGTTCTTGTGGAATTGGCAAAGTCATATTTGGAAGTCCATAGAGGGCAATGGTGAAAAAGGAAATATCGTCCGATGAAATATGGAAGGAAGCTTTCCGAGAAACTGCTTAGTGTTCTGTTAATTCATCTCACAGAGTTACATGTGTGTTTCGTGGATCTCTTTGCTAGCCTTATTTCTGTGGAATCTGAGAACAGATATTTCGGATCCCTTTGAAAACTATAGGGCCAAAGGAAATATCCTCCCATAACAAACAGAAAGAAGCTTTCTGAGAAACTTCTTTGTGTTCTGTGAAATCATCTCACAGTGTTACAGCTTTCCCCTCAAGAAGCCTTTCGCTAAGACAGTTCTTGTGGAATTGGCAAAGTGATATTTGGAAGCCCCTAGAGGGCTATGGTGAAAAAGGAACTATCCTCAGATGAAATCTGGAAAAAAGCTTTCTGAGAAACTGCTTAGTGTTCTGTTAATTCATCTCACAGAGTTACATGTGTATTTCGTGGATCTCTTTGCTAGCCTTATTTCTGTGGAATCTGAGAACAGATATTTCGGATCCCTTTGAAGAGTATAGGGCCAAAGGAAATATCCTCCCATAACAAAGACAAAGTAGCTTTCTGAGAAACTTCTTTGTGTTCTGTGAAATCATCTCACAGAGTTACAGCTTTCCGCTCAAGAAGCCTTTCGCTAAGACAGTTCTTGTGGAATTGGCAAAGTGATATTTGGAAGCCCATAGAGGGCTATGGTGAAAAAGGAAATATCCTCAGATGAAATCTGGAAAGAAGCTTTCTGAGAAACTGCTTAGTGTTCTGTTAATTCATCTCACAGAGTTACATGTGTATTTCGTGGATCTCCTTGCTAGCCTTATTTCTGTGGAGTCTGAGAACAGATATTTCGGATCCCTTTGGAGACTATAGAGCCAAAGGAAATATCCTCCGATAACAAAGAGAAAGAAGCTTTCTGAGAAACTTCTTTGTGTTCTGTGAAATCATCTCACAGATTTACAGCTTTCCCCTCAAGAAGCCTTTCGCTAAGACAGTTCTTGTGGAATTGGCAAAGTGATATTTGGAAGCCCATAGAGGGCTATGGTGAAAAAGGAAATATCCTCAGATGAAATCTGGAAAGATGCTTTCTGAGAAACTGCTTAGTGTTCTGTTAATTCATCTCACAGAGTTACATGTGTATTTCGTGGATCTCTTTGCTAGCCTTATTTCTGTGGAATCTGAGAACAGATATTTCGGATCCCTTTGAAAACTATAGGGCCAAAGGAAATATCCTCCGATAACAAAGAGAAAGAAGCTTTCTGAGAAACTTCTTTGTGTTCTGTGAAATCATCTCACAGCGTTACAGCTTTCCCCTCAAGAAGCCTTTCGCTAAGACAGTTCTTGTGGAATTGGCAAAGTGATATTTGGAAGCCCATAGAGGGCTATGGTGAAAAAGGAAATATCCTCACAGGAAATCTGGAAAGAAGCTTTCTGAGAAACTGCTTAGTGTTCTGTTAATTCATCTCACAGAGTTACATGTGTATTTCGTGGATCTCTTTGCTAGCCTTATTTCTGTGGAATCTGAGAACAGATATTTCGGATCCCTTTGAAAACTATAGGGCCAAAGGAAATATCCTCCCATAACAAAGAGAAAGAAGCTTTCTGAGAAACTTCTTTGTGTTCTGTGAAATCGTCTCACAGAGTTACAGCTTTCCCCTCAAGAAGCCTTTCGCTAAGACAGTTCTTGTGGAATTGGCAAAGTGATATTTGGAAGCCCCTAGAGGGCTGTGGTGAAAAAGGAAATATCCTCAGATGAAATCTGGAAAGAAGCTTTCTGAGAAACTGCTTAGTGTTCTGTTAATTCATCTCACAGAGTTACATGTGTATTTCGTGGATCTCTTTGCTAGCCTTATTTCTGTGGAATCTGAGAACAGATATTTCCGATCCCTTTGAAGACTATAGGGCCAAAGGAAATATCCTCCCATAACAAAGAGAAAGAAGCTTTCTGAGAAACTTCTTTGTGTTCTGTGAAATCGTCTCACAGAGTTACAGCTTTCCCCTCAAGAAGCCTTTCGCTAAGACAGTTCTTGTGGAATTGGCAAAGTGATATTTGGAAGCCCATAGAGGGCTAAGGTGAAAAAGGAAATATCCTCAGATGAAATCTGGAAAGAAGCTTTCTGAGAAACTGCTTAGTGTTCTGTTAATTCATCTCACAGAGTTACATGTGTATTTCGTGGATCTCCTTGCTAGCCTTATTTCTGTGGAGTCTGAGAACAGATATTTCGGATCCCATTGGAGACTATAGGGCCAAAGGAAATATCCTCCGATAACAACGAGAAAGAAGCTTTCTGAGAAACTTCTTTGTGTTCTGTGAAATCATCTCACAGAGTTACAGCTTTCCCCTCAAGAAGCCTTTCGCTAAGACAGTTCTTGTGGAATTGGCAAAGTGATATTTGGAAGCCCATAGAGGGCTATGGTGAAAAAGGAAATATCCTCAGATGAAATCTGGAAAGAAGCTTTCTGAGAAACTGCTTAGTGTTCTGTTAATTCATCCCACAGAGTTACATGTGTATTTCGTGGATCTCTTTGCTAGCCTTATTTCTGTGGAATCTGAGAACAGATATTTCGGATCCCATTGATGACTATAGGGCCAAAGGAAATATCATGCCAAAACAAAGAGAAAGAAGCTTTCTACGAACTTCTTTGTGTTCTGTGAAATGATCTCACAGAGTTACAGCTTTCCCCTCAAGAAGCCTTTCGCTAAGACAGTTCTTGTGGAATTGGCAAAGTGATATTTGGAAGCCCCTAGAGGGCTATGGTGAAAAAGGAAATATCCTCAGATGAAATCTGGAAAGAAGCTTTCTGAGAAACTGCTTAGTGTTCTGTTAATTCATCTCACAGAGTTACATGTGTATTTCTTGGATCTCTTTGCTAGCCTTATTTCTGTGGAATCTGAGAACACATATTTCGGATCCCTTTGAAGAGTATAGGGCCAAAGGAAATATCCTCCCATAACAAAGAGAAAGAAGCTTTCTGAGAAACTTCTTTGTGTTCTGTGAAATCATCTCACAGAGTTACAGCTTTCCGCTCAAGAAGCCTTTCGCTAAGACAGTTCTTGTGGAATTGGCAAAGTGATATTTGGAAGCCCATAGAGGGCTATGGTGAAAAAGGAAATATCCTCAGATGAAATCTGCAAAGAAGCTTTCTGAGAAACTGCTTAGTGTTCTGTTAATTCATCTCACAGAGTTACATGTGTATTTCGTGGATCTCTTTGATAGCCTTATTTCTGTGGAATCTGAGAACAGATATTTCGAATCGCTCTGAAGACTATAGGGCCAAAGGAAATATCCTCCGATAACAAACAGAAAGAAGCTTTCTGAGAAACTTCTTTGTGTTCTGTGAAATCATCTCACAGAGTTACAGCTTTCCCCTCAAGAAGCCTTTCGCTAAGACAGTTCTTGTGGAATTGGCAAAGTGATATTTGGAAGCCCGTAGAGGGCTATGGTGAAAAAGGAAATATCCTCAGATGAAATCTGTAAGAAGATTTCTGAGAAATTGCTTAGTGTTCTGTTAATTCATCTCACAGACTTACATGTGTATTTCGTGGATCTCTTTGCTAGCCTTATTTCTGTGGAATCTGAGAACAGATTTCGGATCCCTTTGAAGAGTATAGGGCCAAAGGAAATATCCTCCCATAACAAAGAGAAAGAAGCTTTCTGAGAAACTTCTTTGTGTTCTGTGAAATCATCTCACAGAGTTACAGCTTTCCCCTCAAGAAGCCTTTCGCTAAGACAGTTCTTGTGGAATTGGCAAAGTGATATTTGGAAGCCCATAGTGGGCTATGGTGAAAAAGGAAATATCCTCACAGGAAATCTGGAAAGAAGCTTTCTGAGAAACTGCTTAGTGTTCTGTTAATTCATCCCACAGAGTTACATGTGTATTTCGTGGATCTCTTTGCTAGCCTTATTTCTGTGGAATGTGAGAACAGATATTAAGGATCCCTTTGAAAACTATAGGGCCAAAGGAAATATCCTCCGATAACAAAGAGAAAGAAGCTTTCTGAGAAACTTCTTTGTGTTCTGTGAAATCATCTCACAGAGTTACAGCTTTCCGCTCAAGAAGCCTTTCGCTAAGACAGTTCTTGTGGAATTGGCAAAGTGATATTTGGAAGCCCATAGAGGGCTACGGTGGAAAAGGAAATATCCTCAGATGAAATCTGGAAAGAAGCTTTCTGAGAAACTGCTTAGTGTTCTGTTAATTCATCTCACAGAGTTACATGTGTATTTCGTGGATCTCTTTGCTAGCCTTATTTCTGTGGAATCTGAGAACAGATATTTCGGATCGCTCTGAAGACTATAGGGCCAAAGGAAATATCCTCCCATAACAAACAGAAAGAAGCTTTCTGAGAAACTTCTTCGTTTTCTGTGAAATCATCTCACAGAGTTACAGCTTTCCCCTCTAAAAGCCTTTTGCTAAGACAGTTCTTTTGGAATTGGCAAAGTGATATTTGGAAGCCCATAGAGGGCTGTGGTGAAAAAGGAAATATCCTCAGATGAAATCTGGAAAGAAGCTTTCTGCGAAACTGCTTAGTGTTCTGTAAATTCATCTCACAGAGTTACATGTGTATTTCGTGGATCTCTTGGCTAGCCTTATTTCTGTGGAATCTGAGAACAGATATTTCCGATCCCTTTGAAGACTATAGGGCCAAAGGAAATATCCTCCCATAACAAAGAGAAAGAAGCTTTCTGAGAAACTTCTTTGTGTTCTGTGAAATCATCTCACAGAGTTACAGCTTTCCCCTCAAGAAGCCTTTCGCTAAGACAGTTCTTGTGGAATTGGCAAAGTGATATTTGGAAGCCCATAGAGGGCTATGGTGAAAAAGGAAATATCCTCAGATGAAATCTGGAAAGAAGCTTTCTGAGAAACTGCTTAGTGTTCTGTTAATTCATTTCACAGAGTTACATGTGTATTTCGTGGATCTCCTTGCTAGCCTTATTTCTGTGGAGTCTGAGAACAGATATTTCGGATCCCTTTGGAGACTATAGGGCCAAAGGAAATATACTCCGATAACAAAGAGAAAGAAGCTTTCTGAGAAACTTCTTTGTGTTCTGTGAAATCATCTCACAGAGTTACAGCTTTCCCCTCAAGAAGCCTTTCGCTAAGACAGTTCTTGTGGAATTCGCAAAGTGATATTTGGAAGCCCACAGTGGGCTATGGTGAAAAAGGAAATATCCTCCGATGAAATCTGGAAAGAAGCTTTCTGAGAAACTGCTTAGTGTTCTGTTAATTCATCTCACAGAGTTACCTGTGTATTTCGTGGATCTCTTTGCTAGCCTTATTTCTGTGGAATCTGAGAACAGATATTTCGGATCCCTTTGAAAACTATAGTTCCAAAGGAAATATCCTCCGATAACAAAGAGAAAGAAGCTTTCTGAGAAACTCCTTTGTGTTCTGTGAAATCATCTCACAGAGTTACAGCTTTCCGCTCAAGAAGCCTTTCGCTAAGACAGTTCTTGTGGAATTGGCAAAGTGATATTTGGAAGCCCATAGAGGGCTATGGTGAAAAAGGAAATATCGTCAGATGAAATCTGGAAAGAAGCTTTCTGAGAAACTGCTTAGTGTTCTGTTAATTCATCTCACATGGTTACATGGGTATTTCGTGGATCTCTTTGCTAGCCTTATTTCTGTGGAATCTGAGAACAGATATTTCGGATCCCATTGATGACTATAGGGCCAAAGGAAATATCCTCCCAAAACAAAGAGAAAGAAGCTTTCTGAGAAACTTCTTTGTGTTCTGTGAAATCATCTCACAGAGTTACAGCTTTCCGCTCAAGAAGCCTTTCGCTAAGACAGTTCTTGTGGAATTGGCAAAGTGATATTTGAAGCCCATAGAGGGCTATGGTGAAAAAGGAAATATCCTCAGATGAAATCTGGAAAGAAGCTTTCTGAGAAACTGCTTAGTGTTCTGTTAATTCATCTCACAGACTTACATGTGTGTTTCGTGGATCTCTTTGCTAGCCTTCTTTCTGTGGAATCTGAGAACAGATATTTCGGATCCCTTTGAAAACTATAGGGCCAAAGGAAATATCCTCCGATAACAAAGAGAAAGAAGCTTTCTGAGAAACTTCTTTGTGTTCTGTGAAATCATCTCACAGAGTTACAGCTTTCCCCTCAAGAAGCCTTTCGCTAAGACAGTTCTTGTGGAATTGGCAAAGTGATATTTGGAAGCCCATAGAGGGCTATGGTGAAAAAGGAAATATCCTCACAGGAAATCTGGAAAGAAGCTTTCTGAGAAACTGCTTAGTGTTCTGTTAATTCATCTCACAGAGTTACATGTGTATTTCGTGGATCTCTTTGCTAGCCTTATTTCTGTGGAATCTGAGAACAGATATTTCGGATCGCTCTGAAGACTATAGGGCCAAAGGAAATATCCTCCCATAACAAACAGAAAGAAGCTTTCTGAGAAACTTCTTCGTTTTCTGTGAAATCATCTCACAGAGTTACAGCTTTCCCCTCAAGAAGCCTTTCGCTAAGACAGTTCTTGTGGAATTGGCAAAGTGATATTTGGAAGCCCATAGAGGGCTATGGTGAAAAAGGAAATATCCACAGATGAAATCTGGAAAGAAGCTTTCTGAGAAACTGCTTAGTGTTCTGTTAATTCATCTCACAGAGTTACATGTGTATTTCGTGGATCTCTTTGCTAGCCTTATTTCTGTGGAATCTGAGAACAGATATTTCGGATCCCTTTGAAGAGTATAGGGCCAAAGGAAATATCCTCCCATAGCAAAGAGAAAGAAGCTTTCTGAGAAACTTCTTTGTGTTCTGTGAAATCATCTCACAGAGTTACAGCTTTCCGCTCAAGAAGCCTTTCGCTAAGACAGTTCTTGTGGAATTGGCAAAGTAATATTTGGAAGCCCCTAGAGGGCTGTGGTGAAAAAGGAAATATCCTCAGATGAAATCTGGAAAGAAGCTTTCTGAGAAACTGCTTAGTGTTCTGTTAATTCATCTCACAGAGTTACATGTGTATTTCGTGGATCTCTTTGCTAGCCTTATTTCTGTGGAATCTGAGAACAGATATTTCCGATCCCTTTGAAGACTATAGGGCCAAAGGAAATATCCTCCCATAACAAAGAGAAAGAAGCTTTCTGAGAAACTTCTTTGTGTTCTGTGAAATCATCTCACAGAGTTACAGCTTTCCCCTCAAGAAGCCTTTCGCTAAGACAGTTCTTGTGGAATTGGCAAAGTGATATTTGGAAACCCATAGAGGGCTATGGTGAAAAAGGAAATATCCTCAGATGAAATCTGGAAAGAAGCTTTCTGAGAAACTGCTTAGTGTTCTGTTAATTCATCTCACAGAGTTACATGTGTATTTCGTGGATCTCTTTGCTAGCCTTATTTCTGTGGAATCTGAGAACAGATATTTCGGATCGCTCTGAAGACTATAGGGCCAAAGGAAATATCCTCCCATAACAAACAGAAAGAAGCTTTCTGAGAAACTTCTTTGTGTTCTGTGAAATCATCTCACAGACTTACAGCTTTCAAGTCAAGAAGCCTTTCGCTAAGACAGTTCTTGTGGAATTGGCAAAGTGATATTTGGAAGCCCTTAGAGGGCTATGGTGAAAAAGGAAATATCCTCAGATGAAATCTGTAAGAAGTTTTCTGAGAAACTGCTTAGTGTTCTGTTAATTCATCTCACAGAGTTACATGTGTATTTCGTGGATCTCTTTGCTAGCCTTATTTCTGTGGAATCTGAGAAGAGATATTTCGTATCCCTTTGAAGAGTATAGGGCCAAAGGAAATATCCTCCCATAACAAAGAGAAAGAAGCTTTCTGAGAAACTTCTTTGTCTTCTGTGAAATCATCTCACAGAGTTACAGCTTTCCGCTCAAGAAGCCTTTCGCTAAGACAGTTCTTGTGGAATTGGCAACGTGATATTTGGAAGCCCAAAGAGTGCTGTGGTGAAAAAGGAAATATCCTCAGATGAAATCTGGAAAGAATCTTTCTGAGAAACTGCTTAGTGTTCTGTTAATTCATCTCACAGAGTTACATGTGTATTTCGTGGATCTCTTTGCTAGGCTTATTTCTGTGGAATCTGAGAACAGATATTTCGGATCCCTTTGAAAACTATAGGGCCAAAGGAAATATCCTCCGATAACAAAGAGACAGAAGCTTTCTGAGAAACTTCTTTGTGTTCTGTGAAATCATCTCACAGAGTTACAGCTTTCCCCTCAAGAAGCCTTTCGCTGAGACAGTTCTTGTGGAATTGGCAAAGTGATATTTGGAAGCCCATAGAGGGCTATGGTGAAAAAGGAAATATCCTCACAGGAAATCTGGAAAGAAGCTTTCTGAGAAACTGCTTAGTGTTCTGTTAATTCATCTCACATAGTTACATGTGTATTTCGTGGATCTCTTTGCTAGCCTTATTTCTGTGGAATCTGAGAACAGATATTTCGGATCCCTTTGAAAACTATAGGGCCAAAGGAAATATCCTCCGATAACAAAGAGAAAGAAGCTTTCTAAGAACCTTCTTTGTGTTCTGTGAAATCATCTCACAGAGTTACAGCTTTCCGCTCAGGAAGCCTTTCGCTAAGACAGTTCTTGTGGAATTGGCAAAGTGATATTTGGAACCCCTAGAGGGCTATGGTGAAAAAGGAAATATCCTCACAGGAAATCTGGAAAGAAGCTTTCTGAGAAACTGCTTAGTGTTCTGTTAATTCATCTCACAGAGTTACATGTGTATTTCGTGGATCTCTTTGCTAGCCTTATTTCTGTGGAATCTGAGAACAGATATTTCGGATCGCTCTGAAGACTATAGGGCCAAAGGAAATATCCTCCCATAACAAACAGAAAGAAGCTTTCTGAGAAACTTCTTTGTGTTCTGTGAAATCATCTCACAGAGTTACAGCTTTCCCCTCAAGAAGCCTTTCGCTAAGACAGTTCTTGTGAAATTGGCAAAGTGATATTTGGAAGCCCACAGTGGGCTATGGTGAAAAAGGAAATATCCTCAGATGAAATCTGTAAGAAGCTTTCTGAGAAACTGCTTAGTGTTCTGTTAATTCATCTCACAGACTTACATGTGTATTTCGTGGATCTCTTTGCTAGCCTTATTTCTGTGGAATCTGAGAACAGATATTTCGGATCCCTTTGAAGAGTATAGGGCCAAAGGAAATATCCTCCCATAACAAAGAGAAAGAAGCTTTCTGAGAAACTTCTTTGTGTTCTGTGAAATCATCTCACAGAGTTACAGCTTTCCCCTCAAGAAGCCTTTCGCTAAGACAGTTCTTTTGGAATTGGCAAAGTGATATTTGGAAGCCCACAGTGGGCTATGGTGAAAAAGGAAATATCCTCCGATGAAATCTGGAAAGAAGCTTTCAGAGAAACTGCTTAGTGTTCTGTTAATTCATCTCACAGAGTTACCTGTGTATTTCGTGGATCTCTTTGCTAGCCTTATTTCTGTGGAATCTGAGAAGAGATATTTCGGATCCCTTTGAAAACTATAGTTCCAAAGGAAATATCCTCCGATAACAAAGAGAAAGAAGCTTTCTGAGAAACTCCTTTGTGTTCTCTGAAATCATCTCACAGAGTTACAGCTTTCCGCTCAAGAAGCCTTTCGCTAAGACAGTTCTTGTGGAATTGGCAAAGTGATATTTGGAAGCCCATAGAGGGCTATGGTGAAAAAGGAAATATCGTCAGATGAAATCTGGAAAGAAGCTTTCTGAGAAACTGCTTAGTGTTCTGTTAATTCATCTCACAGAGTTACATGTGTATTTCGTGGATCTCTTTGCTAGCCTTATTTCTGTGGAATCTGAGAACAGATATTTCGGATCCCATTGATGACTATAGGGCCAAAGGAAATATCCTCCCATAACAAAGAGAAAGAAGCTTTCTGAGAAACTTCTTTGTGTTCTGTGAAATCATCTCACAGAGTTACAGCTTTCCGCTCAAGAAGCCTTTCGCTAAGACAGTTCTTGTGGAATTGGCAAAGTGATATTTGGAAGCCCATAGAGGGCTGTGGTGAAAAAGGAAATATCCACAGATGAAATCTGGAAAAAAGCTTTCTGAGAACTGCTTAGTGTTCTGTTGATTCATCTCACAGAGTTACATGTGTATTTCGTGGATCTCTTTGCTAGCCTTATTTCTGTGGAATCTGAGAACAGATATTTCCGATCCCTTTGAAGACTATAGGGCCAAGGGAAATATCCTCCGATAACAAAGAGAAAGAAGCTTTCTGAGAAACTTCTTTGTGTTCTGTGACATCATCTCACAGAGTTACAGATTTCCGCTCAGGAAGCCTTTCGCTAAGACAGTTCTTCTGGAATTGGCAAAGTGATATTTGGAAGCCCATAGAGGGGTATGGTGAAAAAGGAAATATCCTCAGATGAAATCTGGAAAGAAGCTTTCTGAGAAACTGCTTAGTGTTCTGTTAATTCATCTCACAGAGTTACATGTGTATTTCGTGGATCTCTTTGCTAGCCTTATTTCTGTGGAATCTGAGAACAGATATTTCGGATCGCTCTGAAGACTATAGGACCAAAGGAAATATCCTCCCATAACAAACAGAAAGAAGCTTTCTGAGAAACTTCTTTGTGTTCTGTGAAATCATCTCACAGACTTACAGCTTTCCCCTCAAGAAGCCTTTCGCTAAGACAGTTCTTGTGGAATTGGCAAAGTGATATTTGGAAGCCCATAGAGGGCTATGGTGAAAAAGGAAATATCCTCAGATGAAATCTGTAAGAAGCTTTCTGAGAAACTGCTTAGTGTTCTGTTAATTCATCTCACAGAGTTACATGTGTATTTCGTGGATCTCTTTGCTAGCCTTATTTCTGTGGAATCTGAGAAGAGATATTTCGGATCCCTTTGAAGAGTATAGGGCCAAAGGAAATATCCTCCCATAACAAAGAGAAAGAAGCTTTCTGAGAAACTTCTTTGTCTTCTGTGAAATCATCTCACAGAGTTACAGCTTTCCGCTCAAGAAGCCTTTCGCTAAGACAGTTCTTGTGGAATTGGCAAAGTGATATTTGGAAGCCCAAAGAGTGCTGTGGTGAAAAAGGAAATATCCTCAGATGAAATCTGGAAAGAAGCTCTCTGAGAAACTACTTAGTGTTCTGTTAATTCATCTCACAGAGTTACATGTGTATTTCGTGGATCTCTTTGCTAGCCTTATTTCTGTGGAATCTGAGAACAGATATTTCCGATCCCTTTGAAGACTATAGGGCCAAAGGAAATATCCTCCCATAACAAAGAGAAAGAAGCTTTCTGAGAAACTTCTTTGTGTTCTCTGAAATCATCTCACAGAGTTACAGCTTTCCCCTCAAGAAGCCTTTCGCTAAGACAGTTCTTGTGGAATTGGCAAAGTGATATTTGGAAGCCCATAGAGGGCTATGGTGAAAAAGGAAATATCCTCACAGGAAATCTGGAAAGAATCTTTCTGAGAAACTGCTTAGTGTTCTGTTAATTCATCTCACAGAGTTACATGTGTATTTCGTGGATCTCTTTGCTAGCCTTATTTCTGTGGAATCTGAGAACAGATATTTCGGATCCCTTTGAAAACTATAGGGCCAAATGAAATATCCTCCGATAACAAAGAGAAAGAAGCTTTCTGAGAAACTTCTTTGTGTTCTGTGAAATCATCTCACAGAGTTACAGCTTTCCCCTCAAGAAGCCTTTCGCTAAGACAGTTCTTGTGGAATTGGCAAAGTGATATTTGGAAGCCCATAGAGGGCTATGGTGAAAAAGGAAATATCCTCACAGGAAATCTGGAAAGAAGCTTTCTGAGAAACTGCTTAGTGTTCTCTTAATTCATCTCACAGAGTTACATGTGTATTTCGTGGATCTCTTTGCTAGCCTTATTACTGTGGAATCTGAGAACAGATATTTCGGATCGCTCTGAAGACTATAGGGCCAAAGGAAATATCCTCCCATAACAAAGAGAAAGAAGCTTTCTGAGAAACTTCTTTGTGTTCTGTGAAATCATGTCACAGAGTTACAGCTTTCCCCTCAAGAAGCCTTTCGCTAAGACAGTTCTTTTGGAATTGGCAAAGTGATATTTGGAAGCCCACAGTGGGCTATGGTGAAAAAGGAAATATCCTCCGATGAAATCTGGAAAGAAGCTTTCTGAGAAACTGCTTAGTGTTCTGTTAATTCATCTCACAGAGTAACCTGTGTATTTCGTGGATCTCTTTGCTAGCCTTATTTCTGTGGAATCTGAGAACAGATATTTCGGATCCCTTTGAAAACTATAGTTCCAAAGGAAATATCCTCCGATAACAAAGAGAAAGAAGCTTTCTGAGAAACTCCTTTGTGTTCTGTGAAATCATCTCACAGAGTTACAGCTTTCCGCTCAAGAAGCCTTTCGCTAAGACAGTTCTTGTGGAATTGGCAAAGTGATATTTGGAAGCCCATAGAGGGCTATGGTGAAAAAGGAAATATCGTCAGATGAAATCTGGAAAGAAGCTTTCTGAGAAACTGCTTAGTGTTCTGTTAATTCATCTCACAGAGTTACATGTGTATTTCGTGGATCTCTTTGCTAGCCTTATTTCTGTGGAATCTGAGAACAGATATTTCGGATCCCATTGATGACTATAGGGCCAAAGGAAATATCCTCCCAAAACAAAGAGAAAGAAGCTTTCTGAGAAACTTCTTTGTGTTCTGTGAAATCATCTCACAGAGTTACAGCTTTCCGCTCAAGAAGCCTTTCGCTAAGACAGTTCTTGTGGAATTGGCAAAGTGATATTTGAAGCCCATAGAGGGCTATGGTGAAAAAGGAAATATCCTCAGATGAAATCTGGAAAGAAGCTTTCTGAGAAACTGCTTAGTGTTCTGTTAATTCATCTCACAGACTTACATGTGTGTTTCGTGGATCTCTTTGCTAGCCTTATTTCTGTGGAATCTGAGAACAGATATTTCGGATCCCTTTGAAAACTATAGGGCCAAAGGAAATATCCTCCGATAACAAACAGAAAGAAGCTTTCTGAGAAACTTCTTTGTGTTGTGTGAAATCATCTCACAGAGTTACAGCTTTCCGCTCAAGAAGCCTTTCGCTAAGACAGTTCTTGTGGAATTGGCAAAGTGATATTTGGAAGCCCATAGAGGGCTATGGTGAAAAAGGAAATATCCTCACAGGAAATCTGGAAAGAAGCTTTCTGAGAAACTGCTTAGTGTTCTGTTAATTCATCTCACAGAGTTACATGTGTATTTCGTGGATCTCTTTGCTAGCCTTATTTCTGTGGAATCTGAGAACAGATATTTCGGATCCCTTTGAAAACTATAGGGCCAAAGGAAATATCCTCCGATAACAAAGAGACAGAAGCTTTCTGAGAAACTTCTTTGTGTTCTGTGAAATCATCTCACAGAGTTACAGCTTTCCCCTCAAGAAGCCTTTCGCTAAGACAGTTCTTGTGGAATTGGCAAAGTGATATTTGGAAGCCCATAGAGGGCTATGGTGAAAAAGGAAATATCCTCACAGGAAATCTGGAAAGAAGCTTTCTGAGAAACTGCTTAGTGTTCTGTTAATTCATCTCACAGAGTTACATGTGTATTTCGTGGATCTCTTTGCTAGCCTTATTTCTGTGGAATCTGAGAACAGATATTTCGGATCCCTTTGAAAACTATAGGGCCAAAGGAAATATCCTCCGATAACAAAGAGAAAGAAGCTTTCTAAGAACCTTCTTTGTGTTCTGTGAAATCATCTCACAGAGTTACAGCTTTCCGCTCAGGAAGCCTTTCGCTAAGACAGTTCTTGTGGAATTGGCAAAGTGATATTTGGAACCCCTAGAGGGCTATGGTGAAAAAGGAAATATCCTCAGATGAAATCTGGAAAGAAGCTTTCTGAGAAACTGCTTAGTGTTCTGTTAATTCATCTCACAGAGTTACATGTGTATTTCGTGGATCTCTTTGCTAGCCTTATTTCTGTGGAATCTGAGAACAGATATTTCGGATCGCTCTGAAGACTATAGGGCCAAAGGAAATATCCTCCCATAACAAACAGAAAGAAGCTTTCTGAGAAACTTCTTTGTGTTCTGTGAAATCATCTCACAGAGTTACAGCTTTCCCCTCAAGAAGCCTTTCGCTAAGACTGTTCTTGTGGAATTGGCAAAGTGATATTTGGAAGCCCACAGTGGGCTATGGTGAAAAAGGAAATATCCTCAGATGAAATCTGTAAGAAGCTTTCTGAGAAACTGCTTAGTGTTCTGTTAATTCATCTCACAGACTTACATGTGTATTTCGTGGATCTCTTTGCTAGCCTTATTTCTGTGGAATCTGAGAACAGATATTTCGGATCCCTTTGAAGAGTATAGGGCCAAAGGAAATATCCTCCGATAACAAAGAGAAAGAAGCTTTCTGAGAAACTTCTTTGTGTTCTGTGAAATCATCTCACAGAGTTACAGATTTCCGCTCAGGAAGCCTTTCGCTAAGACAGTTCTTCTGGAATTGGCAAAGTGATATTTGGAAGCCCATAGAGGGGTATGGTGAAAAAGGAAATATCCTCAGATGAAATCTGGAAAGAAGCTTTCTGAGAAACTGCTTAGTGTTCTGTTAATTCATCTCACAGAGTTACATGTGTATTTCGTGGATCTCTTTGCTAGCCTTATTTCTGTGGAATCTGAGAACAGATATTTCGGATCGCTCTGAAGACTATAGGGCCAAAGGAAATATCCTCCCATAACAAACAGAAAGAAGCTTTCTGAGAAACTTCTTTGTGTTCTGTGAAATCATCTCACAGACTTACAGCTTTCAAGTCAAGAAGCCTTTCGCTAAGACAGTTCTTCTGGAATTGGCAAAGTGATATTTGGAAGCCCATAGAGGGCTATGGTGAAAAAGGAAATATCCTCAGATGAAATCTGTAAGAAGCTTTCTGAGAAACTGCTTAGTGTTCTGTTAATTCATCTCACAGAGTTACATGTGTATTTCGTGGATCTCTTTGCTAGCCTTATTTCTGTGGAATCTGAGAAGAGATATTTCGGATCCCTTTGAAGAGTATAGGGCCAAAGGAAATATCCTCCCATAACAAAGAGAAAGAAGCTTTCTGAGAAACTTCTTTGTCTTCTGTGAAATCATCTCACAGAGTTACAGCTTTCCGCTCAAGAAGCCTTTCGCTAAGACAGTTCTTGTGGAATTGGCAAAGTGATATTTGGAAGCCCAAAGAGTGCTGTGGTGAAAAAGGAAATATCCTCAGATGATATCTGGAAAGAATCTTTCTGAGAAACTGCTTAGTGTTCTGTTAATTCATCTCACAGAGTTACATGTGTATTTCGTGGATCTCTTTGCTAGGCTTATTTCTGTGGAATCTGAGAACAGATATTTCGGATCCCTTTGAAAACTATAGGGCCAAAGGAAATATCCTCCGATAACAAAGAGACAGAAGCTTTCTGAGAAACTTCTTTGTGTTCTGTGAAATCATCTCACAGAGTTACAGCTTTCCCCTCAAGAAGCCTTTCGCTGAGACAGTTCTTGTGGAATTGGCAAAGTGATATTTGGAAGCCCATAGAGGGCTATGGTGAAAAAGGAAATATCCTCACAGGAAATCTGGAAAGAAGCTTTCTGAGAAACTGCTTAGTGTTCTGTTAATTCATCTCACAGAGTTACATGTGTATTTCGTGGATCTCTTTGCTAGCCTTATTTCTGTGGAATCTGAGAACAGATATTTCGGATCCCTTTGAAAACTATAGGGCCAAAGGAAATATCCTCCGATAACAAAGAGAAAGAAGCTTTCTAAGAACCTTCTTTGTGTTCTGTGAAATCATCTCACAGAGTTACAGCTTTCCGCTCAGGAAGCCTTTCGCTAAGACAGTTCTTGTGGAATTGGCAAAGTGATATTTGGAACCCCTAGAGGGCTATGGTGAAAAAGGAAATATCCTCACAGGAAATCTGGAAAGAAGCTTTCTGAGAAACTGCTTAGTGTTCTGTTAATTCATCTCACAGAGTTACATGTGTATTTCGTGGATCTCTTTGCTAGCCTTATTTCTGTGGAATCTGAGAACAGATATTTCGGATCGCTCTGAAGACTATAGGGCCAAAGGAAATATCCTCCCATAACAAACAGAAAGAAGCTTTCTGAGAAACTTCTTTGTGTTCTGTGAAATCATCTCACAGAGTTACAGCTTTCCCCTCAAGAAGCCTTTCGCTAAGACAGTTCTTGTGGAATTGGCAAAGTGATATTTGGAAGCCCACAGTGGGCTATGGTGAAAAAGGAAATATCCTCAGATGAAATCTGTAAGAAGCTTTCTGAGAAACTGCTTAGTGTTCTGTTAATTCATCTCACAGACTTACATGTGTATTTCGTGGATCTCTTTGCTAGCCTTATTTCTGTGGAATCTGAGAACAGATATTTCGGATCCCTTTGAAGAGTATAGGGCCAAAGGAAATATCCTCCCATAACAAAGAGAAAGAAGCTTTCTGAGAAACTTCTTTGTGTTCTGTGAAATCATCTCACAGAGTTACAGCTTTCCCCTCAAGAAGCCTTTCGCTAAGACAGTTCTTTTGGAATTGGCAAAGTGATATTTGGAAGCCCACAGTGGGCTATGGTGAAAAAGGAAATATCCTCCGATGTAATCTGGAAAGAAGCTTTCAGAGAAACTGCTTAGTGTTCTGTTAATTCATCTCACAGAGTTACCTGTGTATTTCGTGGATCTCTTTGCTAGCCTTATTTCTGTGGAATCTGAGAACAGATATTTCGGATCCCTTTGAAAACTATAGTTCCAAAGGAAATATCCTCCGATAACAAAGAGAAAGAAGCTTTCTGAGAAACTCCTTTGTGTTCTCTGAAATCATCTCACAGAGTTACAGCTTTCCGCTCAAGAAGCCTTTCGCTAAGACAGTTCTTGTGGAATTGGCAAAGTGATATTTGGAAGCCCATAGAGGGCTATGGTGAAAAAGGAAATATCGTCAGATGAAATCTGGAAAGAAGCTTTCTGAGAAACTGCTTAGTGTTCTGTTAATTCATCTCACAGAGTTACATGTGTATTTCGTGGATCTCTTTGCTAGCCTTATTTCTGTGGAATCTGAGAAGAGATATTTCGGATCCCATTGATGACTATAGGGCCAAAGGAAATATCCTCCCATAACAAAGAGAAGGAAGCTTTCTGAGAAACTTCTTTGTGTTCTGTGAAATCATCTCACAGAGTTACAGCTTTCCGCTCAAGAAGCCTTTCGCTAAGACAGTTCTTGTGGAATTGGCAAAGTGATATTTGGAAGCCCATAGAGGGCTATGGTGAAAAAGGAAATATCGTCAGATGAAATCTGGAAAGAAGCTTTCTGAGAAACTGCTTAGTGTTCTGTTAATTCATCTCACAGAGTTACATGTGTATTTCGTGGATCTCTTTGCTAGCCTTATTTCTGTGGAATCTGAGAACAGATATTTCGGATCCCATTGATGACTATAGGGCCAAAGGAAATATCCTCCCATAACAAAGAGAAAGAAGCTTTCTGAGAAACTTCTTTGTGTTCTGTGAAATCATCTCACAGAGTTACAGCTTTCCCCTCAAGAAGACTTTCGCTAAGACAGTTCTTGTGGAATTGGCATAGTGATATTTGGAAGCCCATAGAGGGCTATGGTGAAAAAGGAAATATCCTCACAGGAAATCTGGAAAGAAGCTTTCTGAGAAACTGCTTAGTGTTCTGTTAATTCATCTCACAGAGTTACATGTGTATTTCGTGGATCTCTTTGCTAGCATTATTTCTGTGGAATCTGAGAACAGATATTTCGGATCGCTCTGAAGACTATAGGGCCAAAGGAAATATCCTCCCATAACAAACAGAAAGAAGCTTTCTGAGAAACTTCTTTGTGTTCTGTGAAGTCATCTCACAGACTTACAGCTTTCAAGTCAAGAAGCCTTTCGCTAAGACAGTTCTTGTGGAATTGGCAAAGTGATATTTGGAAGCCCATAGAGGGCTATGGTGAAAAAGGAAATATCCTCCGATGAAATCTGTAAGAAGCTTTCTGAGAAACTGCTTAGTGTTCTGTTAATTCATCTCAGAGAGTTACATGTGTATTTCGTGGATCTCTTTGCTAGCCTTATTTCTGTGGAATCTGAGAGGAGATATTTCGGATCCCTTTGAAGAGTATAGGGCCAAAGGAAATATCCTCCCATAACAAAGAGAAAGAAGCTTTCTGAGAAACTTCTTTGTGTTCTGTGAAATCATCTCACAGAGTTACAGCTTTCCCCTCAAGAAGCCTTTCGCTAAGACAGTTCTTGTGGAATTGGCAAAGTGATATTTGGAAGCCCATAGAGGGCTATGGTGAAAAAGGAAATATCCTCACAGGAAATCTGGAAAGAAGCTTTCTGAGAAACTGCTTAGTGTTCTGTTAATTCATCTCACAGAGTTACATGTGTATTTCGTGGATCTCTTTGCTAGCCTTATTTCTGTGGAATCTGAGAACAGATATTTCGGATCCCTTTGAAAACTATAGGGCCAAAGGAAATATCCTCCGATAACAAAGAGAAAGAAGCTTTTTGAGAAACTTCTTTGTGGTCTGTGAAATCATCTCACAGAGTTACAGCTTTCCGCTCAGGAAGCCTTTCGCTAAGACAGTTCTTGTGGAATTGGCAAAGTGATATTTGGAAGCCCATAGAGGGCTATGGTGAAAAAGGAAATATCGTCAGATGAAATCTGGAAAGAAGCTTTCTTAGAAACTGCTTAGTGTTCTGTTAATTCATCTCACAGAGTTACATGTGTATTTCGTGGATCTCTTTGATAGCCTTATTTCTGTGGAATCTGAGAACAGATATTTCGGATCCCTTTGATGACTATAGGGCCAAAGGAAATATCCTCCCAAAACAAAGAGAAAGAAGGTTTCTGAGAAACTTCTTTGTGTTCTGTGAAATCATCTCACAGAGTTACAGCTTTCCGCTCAAGAAGCCTTTCGCTAAGACAGTTCTTGTGGAATTGGCAAAGTGATATTTGGAAGCCCATAGACGGCTATGGTGAAAAAGGAAATATCCTCAGATGAAATCTGGAAAGAAGCTTTCTGAGAAACTGCTTAGTGTTCTGTTAATTCATCTCACAGAGTTACATGTGTATTTCGTGGATCAATTTGCTAGCCTTATTTCTGTGGAATCTGAGAACAGATATTTCCGATCCCTTTGAAAACTATAGGGCCAAAGGAAATATCCTCCGATAACAAAGAGAAAGAAGCTTTCTGAGAAACTTCTTTGTGTTCTGTGAAATCATCTCACAGAGTTACAGCTTTCCGCTCAAGTAGCCTTTCGCTAAGACAGTTCTTGTGGAATTGGCAAAGTGATATTTGGAAGCCCATAGAGGGCTATGGTGAAAAAGGAAATATCCTCCGATGAAATCTGGAAAGAAGCTTTCTGAGAAACTGCTTAGTGTTCTGTTAATTCATCTCACAGAGTTACGTGTGTGTTTCGTGGATCTCTTTGCTAGCCTTATTTCTGTGGAATCTGAGAACAGATATTTCGGATCCCTTTGAAAACTATAGGGCCAAAGGAAATATCCTCCGATAACAAAAAGAAAGAAGCTTTCTGAGAAACTTCTTTGTGTTCTGTGAAATCATCTCACAGTGTTACAGCTTTCCCCTCAAGAAGCCTTTCGCTAAGACAGTTCTTGTGGAATTGGCAAAGTGATATTTGGAAGCCCATAGAGGGCTATGGTGAAAAAGGAAATATCCTCACAGGAAATCTGGAAAGAAGCTTTCTGAGAAACTGCTTAGTGTTCTGTTAATTCATCTCACAGAGTTACATGTGTATTTCGTGGATCTCTTTGCTAGCCTTATTTTTGTGGAATCTGAGAACAGATATATCGGATCCCTTTGAAAACTATAGGGCCAAAGGAAATATCCTCCGATAACAAAGAGAAAGAAGCTTTCTGAGAAACTTCTTTGTGTTCTGTGAAATCATCTCACAGAGTTACAGCTTTCCGCTCAAGAAGCCTTTCGCTAAGACAGTTCTTGTGGAATTGGCAAAGTGATATTTGGAACCCCATAGAGGGCCATGGTGAAAAAGGAAATATCCTCAGATGAAATCTGGAAAGAAGCTTTCTGAGAAACTGCTTAGTGTTCTGTTAATTCATCTCACAGAGTTACATGTGTATTTCGTGGATCTCTTTGCTAGCCTTATTTCTGTGGAATCTGAGAACAGATATTTCCGATCCCTTTGAAGACTATAGGGCCAAAGGAAATATCCTCCGATAACAAAGAGAAAGAAGCTTTCTGAGAAACTTCTTTGTGTTCTGTGAAATCATCTCACAGAGTTACAGCTTTCCCCTCAAGAAGCCTTTCGCTAAGACAGTTCTTGTGGAATTGGCAAAGTGATATTTGGAAGCCCATAGAGGGCTACGGTGAAAAAGGAAATATCCTCAGATGAAATCTGGAAGGAAGCTTTCTGAGAAACTGCTTAGTGTTCTGTTAATTCATCTCACAGAGTTACATGTGTATTTCGTGGATCTCCTTGCTAGCCTTATTTTGGTGGAGTCTGAGAATAGATATTTCGGATCCCATTGGAGACTATAGGGCCAAACGAAATATCCTCCGATAACAAAGAGAAAGAAGCTTTCTGAGAAACTTCTTTGTGTTCCGTGAAATCATCTCACAGAGTTACAGCTTTCCCCTCAAGAAGCCTTTCGCTAAGACAGTTCTTGTGGAATTGGCAAAGTGATATTTGGAAGCCCATAGAGGGCTATGGTGAAAAAGGAAATATCCTCACAGGAAATCTGGAAAGAAGCTTTCTGAGAAACTGCTTAGTGTTCTGTTAATTCATCTCACAGAGTTACATGTGTGTTTCGTGGATCTCTTTGCTAGCCTTATTTCTGTGGAATCTGAGAACAGATATTTCGGATCCCTTTGAAAACTATAGGGCCAAAGGAAATATCCTCCGATAACAAACAGAAAGAAGCTTTCTGAGAAACTTCTTTGTGTTCTGTGAAATCATCTCACAGTGTTACAGCTTTCCCCTCAAGAAGCCTTTCGCTAAGACAGTTCTTGTGGAATTGGCAAAGTAATAATTGGAAGCCCATAGAGGGCTATGGTGAAAAAGGAAATATCCTCACAGGAAATCTGGAAAGAAGCTTTCTGAGAAACTGCTTAGTGTTCTGTTAATTCATCTCACAGAGATACATGTGTATTTCGTGGATCTCTTTGCTAGCCTTATTTCTGTGGAATCTGAGAACAGATATTTCGGATCCCTTTGAAAACTATAGGGCCAAAGGAAATATCCTCCGATAACAAAGAGAAAGAAGCTTTCTGAGAAACTTCTTTGTGTTCTGTGAAATCATCTCACAGAGTTACAGCTTTCCGCTCAAGAAGCCTTTCGCTAAGACAGTTCTTGTGGAATTGGAAAAGTGATATTTGGAAGCCCATAGAGGGCTATGGTGAAAAAGGAAATATCCTCAGATGAAATCTGGAAAGAAGCTTTCTGAGAAACTGCTTAGTGTTCTGTTAATTCATCTCACAGAGTTAAATGTGTATTTCGTGGATCTCTTTGCTAGCCTTATTTCTGTGGAATCTGAGAACAGATATTTCGGATCGCTCTGAAGACTATAGGGCCAAAGGAAATATCCTCCCATAACAAAGAGAAATAAGCTTTCTGAGAAACTTCTTTGTGTTCTCTGAAATCATCTCACAGAGTTACAGCTTTCCCCTCAAGAAGCCTTTCGCTAAGACAGTTCTTGTGGAATTGGCAAAGTGATATTTGGAAGCCCATAGAGGGCTACGGTGAAAAAGGAAATATCCTCAGATGAAATCTGGAAGGAAGCTTTCTGAGAAACTGCTTAGTGTTCTGTTAATTCATCTCACAGAGTTACATGTGTATTTCGTGGATCTCCTTGCTAGCCTTATTTTTGTGGAGTCTGAGAATAGATATTTCGGATCCCATTGGAGACTATAGGGCCAAAGGAAATATCCTCCGATAACAAAGAGAAAGAAGCTTTCTGAGAAACTTCTTTGTGTTCTGTGAAATCATCTCACAGAGTTACAGCTTTCCCCTCAAGAAGCCTTTCGCTAAGACAGTTCTTGTGGAATTGGCAAAGTGATATTTGGAAGCCCATAGAGGGCTATGGTGAAAAAGGAAATATCCTCACAGGAAATCTGGAAAGAAGCTTTCTGAGAAACTGCTTAGTGTTCTGTTAATTCATCTCACAGAGTTACATGTGTGTTTCGTGGATCTCTTTGCTAGCCTTATTTCTGTGGAATCTGAGAACAGATATTTCGGATCCCTTTGAAAACTATAGGGCCAAAGGAAATATCCTCCGATAACAAACAGAAAGAAGCTTTCTGAGAAACTTCTTTGTGTTCTGTGAAATCATCTCACAGTGTTACAGCTTTCCCCTCAAGAAGCCTTTCGCTAAGACAGTTCTTGTGGAATTGGCAAAGTAATAATTGGAAGCCCATAGAGGGCTATGGTGAAAAAGGAAATATCCTCACAGGAAATCTGGAAAGAAGCTTTCTGAGAAACTGCTTAGTGTTCTGTTAATTCATCTCACAGAGATACATGTGTATTTCGTGGATCTCTTTGCTAGCCTTATTTCTGTGGAATCTGAGAACAGATATTTCGGATCCCTTTGAAAACTATAGGGCCAAAGGAAATATCCTCCGATAACAAAGAGAATGAAGCTTTCTGAGAAACTTCTTTGTGTTCTGTGAAATCATCTCACAGAGTTACAGCTTTCCGCTCAAGAAGCCTTTCGCTAAGACAGTTCTTGTGGAATTGGCAAAGTGATATTTGGAAGCCCATAGAGGGCTATGGTGAAAAAGGAAATATCCTCAGATGAAATCTGGAAAGAAGCTTTCTGAGAAACTGCTTAGTGTTCTGTTAATTCATCTCACAGAGTTAAATGTGTATTTCGTGGATCTCTTTGCTAGCCTTATTTCTGTGGAATCTGAGAACAGATATTTCGGATCGCTCTGAAGACTATAGGGCCAAAGGAAATATCCTCCCATAACAAACAGAAAGAAGCTTTCTGAGAAACTTCTTCGTTTTCTGTGAAATCATCTCACAGAGTTACAGCTTTCCCCTCAAGAAGCCTTTCGCTAAGACAGTTCTTGTGGAATTGGCAAAGTGATATTTGGAAGCCCATAGAGGGCTATGGTGAAAAAGGAAATATCCTCAGATGAAATCTGGAAAGAAGCTTTCTGAGAAACTGCTTAGTGTTCTGTTAATTCATCTCACAGAGTTACATGTGTATTTCGTGGATCTCTTTGCTAGCGTTATTTCTGTGGAATCTGAGAACAGATATTTCGGATCCCTTTGAAAACTATAGGGCCAAAGGAAATATCCTTCGATAACAAAGAGAAGGAAGCTTTCTGAGAAACTACTTTGTGTTCTGTGAAATCATCTCACAGAGTTACAGCTTTCCGCTCAAGTAGCCTTTCGCTAAGACAGTTCTTGTGGAATTGGCAAAGTGATATTTGGAAGCCCATAGAGGGCTATGGTGAAAAAGGAAATATCCTCAGATGAAATCTGGAAAGAAGCTTTCTGAGAAACTGCTTAGTGTTCTGTTAATTCATCTCACAGAGTTACATGTGTATTTCGTGGATCTCTTTGCTAGCCTTATTTCTGTGGAATCTGAGAACAGATATTTCCGATCCCTTTGAAGACTATGGGGCCAAAGGAAATATCCTCCCATAACAAAGAGAAAGAAGCTTTCTGAGAAACTTCTTTGTGTTCTGTGAAATCATCTCACAGAGTTAGAGCTTTCCCCTCAAGAAGCCTTTCGCTAAGACAGTTCTTGTGGAATTGGCAAAGTGATATTTGGAAGTCCATAGAGGGCAATGGTGAAAAAGGAAACATCCTCCGATGAAATATGGAAGGAAGCTTTCCGAGAAACTGCTTAGTGTTCTGTTAATTCATCTCACAGAGTTACATGTGTGTTTCGTGGATCTCTTTGCTAGCCTTATTTCTGTGGAATCTGAGAACAGATATTTCGGATCCCTTTGAAAACTATAGGGCCAAAGGAAATATCCTCCGATAACAAACAGAAAGAAGCTTTCTGAGAAACTTCTTTGTGTTCTGTGAAATCATCTCACAGTGTTACAGCTTTCCCCTCAAGAAGCCTTTCGCTAAGACAGTTCTTGTGGAATTGGCAAAGTGATATTTGGAAGCCCCTAGAGGGCTATGGTGAAAAAGGAAATATCCTCACAGGAAATCTGGAAAGAAGCTTTCTGAGAAACTGCTTAGTGTTCTGTTAATTCATCTCACAGAGTTACATGTGTATTTCGTGGATCTCTTTGCTAGCCTTATTTCTGTGGAATCTGAGAACAGATATATCGGATCCCTTTGAAAACTATAGGGCCAAAGGAAATATCCTCCGATAACAAAGAGAAAGAAGCTTTCTGAGAAACTTCTTTGTGTTCTGTGAATTCATCTCACAGAGTTACAGCTTTCCGCTCAAGAAGCCTTTCGCTAAGACAGTTCTTGTGGAATTGGCAAAGTGATATTTGGAAGCCCATAGAGGGCTATGGTGAAAAAGGAAATATCCTCAGATGAAATCTGGAAAGAAGCTTTCTGAGAAACTGCTTAGTGTTCTGTTAATTCATCTCACAGAGTTACATGTGTATTTCGTGGATCTCTTTGATAGCCTTATTTCTGTGGAATCTGAGAACAGATATTTCGGATCCAATTGATGACTATAGGGCCAAAGGAAATATCCTCCCAAAACAAAGAGAAAGAAGGTTTCTGAGAAACTTCTTTGTGTTCTGTGAAATCATCTCACAGAGTTACAGCTTTCCCCTCAAGAAGCCTTTCGCTAAGACAGTTCTTGTGCAATTGGCAAAGTGATATTTGGAAGCCCATAGAGGGCTATGGTGAAAAAGGAAATATCCTCAGATGAAATCTGGAAAGAAGCTTTCTGAGAAACTGCTTAGTGTTCTGTTAATTCATCTCACAGAGTTACATGTGTATTTCGTGGATCAATTTGCTAGCCTTATTTCTGTGGAATCTGAGAACAGATATTTCGGATCCCTTTGAAAACTATAGGGCCAAAGGAAATATCCTCCGATAACAAAGAGAAGGAAGCTTTCTGAGAAACTACTTTGTGTTCTGTGAAATCATCTCACAGAGTTACAGCTTTCCGCTCAAGTAGCCTTTCGCTAAGACTGTTGTTGTGGAATTGGCAAAGTGATATTTGGAAGCCCATAGACGGCTATGGTGAAAAAGGAAATATCCTCAGATGAAATCTGGAAAGAAGCTTTCTGAGAAACTGCTTAGTGTTCTGTTAATTCATCTCACAGAGTTACATGTGTATTTCGTGGATCTCTTTGCTAGCCTTATTTCTGTGGAATCTGAGAACAGATATTTCCGATCCCTTTGAAGACTATAGGGCCAAAGGAAATATCCTCCCATAACAAAGAGAAAGAAGCTTTCTGAGAAACTTCTTTGTGTTCTGTGAAATCATCTCACAGAGTTAGAGCTTTCCCCTCAAGAAGCCTTTCACTAAGACAGTTCTTGTGGAATTGGCAAAGTGATATTTGGAAGTCCATAGAGGGCAATGGTGAAAAAGGAAATATCCTCCGATGAAATATGGAAGGAAGCTTTCCGAGAAACTGCTTAGTGTTCTGTTAATTCATCTCACAGAGTTACATGTGTGTTTCGTGGATCTCTTTGCTAGCCTTATTTCTGTGGAATCTGAGAACAGATATTTCGGATCCCTTTGAAAACTATAGGGCCAAAGGAAATATCCTCCGATAACAAACAGAAAGAAGCTTTCTGAGAAACTTCTTTGTGTTCTGTGAAATCATCTCACAGTGTTACAGCTTTCCCCTCAAGAAGCCTTTCGCTAAGACAGTTCTTGTGGAATTGGCAAAGTGATATTTGGAAGCCCCTAGAGGGCTATGGTGAAAAAGGAAATATCCTCACAGGAAATCTGGAAAGAAGCTTTCTGAGAAACTGCTTAGTGTTCTGTTAATTCATCTCACAGAGTTACATGTGTATTTCGTGGATCTCTTTGCTAGCCTTATTTCTGTGGAATCTGAGAACAGATATATCGGATCCCTTTGAAAACTATACGGCCAAAGGAAATATCCTCCGATAACAAAGAGAAAGAAGCTTTCTGAGAAACTTCTTTGTGTTCTGTGAATTCATCTCACAGAGTTACAGCTTTCCGCTCAAGAAGCCTTTCGCTAAGACAGTTCTTGTGGAATTGGCAAAGTGATATTTGGAAGCCCATAGAGGGCTATGGTGAAAAAGGAAATATCCTCAGATGAAATCTGGAAAGAAGCTTTCTGAGAAACTGCTTAGTGTTCTGTTAATTCATCTCACAGAGTTACATGTGTATTTCGTGGATCAATTTGCTAGCCTTATTTCTGTGGAATCTGAGAACAGATATTTCGGATCCCTTTGAAAACTATAGGGCCAAAGGAAATATCCTCCGATAACAAAGAGAAGGAAGCTTTCTGAGAAACTACTTTGTGTTCTGTGAAATCATCTCACAGAGTTACAGCTTTCCGCTCAAGTAGCCTTTCGCTAAGACAGTTGTTGTGGAATTGGCAAAGTGATATTTGGAAGCCCATAGACGGCTATGGTGAAAAAGGAAATATCCTCAGATGAAATCTGGAAAGAAGCTTTCTGAGAAACTGCTTAGTGTTCTGTTAATTCATCTCACAGAGTTACATGTGTATTTCGTGGATCTCTTTGCTAGCCTTATTTCTGTGGAATCTGAGAACAGATATTTCCGATCCCTTTGAAGACTATAGGGCCAAAGGAAATATCCTCCCATAACAAAGAGAAAGAAGCTTTCTGAGAAACTTCTTTGTGTTCTGTGAAATCATCTCACAGAGTTAGAGCTTTCCCCTCAAGAAGCCTTTCACTAAGACAGTTCTTGTGGAATTGGCAAAGTGATATTTGGAAGTCCATAGAGGGCAATGGTGAAAAAGGAAATATCCTCCGATGAAATATGGAAGGAAGCTTTCCGAGAAACTGCTTAGTGTTCTGTTAATTCATCTCACAGAGTTACATGTGTGTTTCGTGGATCTCTTTGCTAGCCTTATTTCTGTGGAATCTGAGAACAGATATTTCGGATCCCTTTGAAAACTATAGGGCCAAAGGAAATATCCTCCGATAACAAACAGAAAGAAGCTTTCTGAGAAACTTCTTTGTGTTCTGTGAAATCATCTCACAGTGTTACAGCTTTCCCCTCAAGAAGCCTTTCGCTAAGACAGTTCTTGTGGAATTGGCAAAGTGATATTTGGAAGCCCCTAGAGGGCTATGGTGAAAAAGGAAATATCCTCAGATGAAATCTGGAAAGAAGCTTTCTTCGAAACTGCTTAGTGTTCTGTTAATTCATCTCACAGAGTTACATGTGTATTTCGTGGATCTCTTTGCTAGCCTTATTTCTGTGGAATCTGAGAACAGATATATCGGATCCCTTTGAAAACTATACGGCCAAAGGAAATATCCTCCGATAACAAAGAGAAAGAAGCTTTCTGAGAAACTTCTTTGTGTTCTGTGAATTCATCTCACAGAGTTACAGCTTTCCGCTCAAGAAGCCTTTCGCTAAGACAGTTCTTGTGGAATTGGCAAAGTGATATTTGGAAGCCCCTAGAGGGCTATGGTGAAAAAGGAAATATCCTCAGATGAAATCTGGAAAGAAGCTTTCTGAGAAACTGCTTAGTGTTCTGTTAATTCATCTCACAGAGTTAAATGTGTATTTCGTGGATCTCTTTGCTAGCCTTATTTCTGTGGAATCTGAGAACAGATATTTCGGATCGCTCTGAAGACTATAGGGCCAAAGGAAATATCCTCCCATAACAAACAGAAAGAAGCTTTCTGAGAAACTTCTTCGTTTTCTGTGAAATCATCTCACAGAGTTACAGCTTTTCCCTCAAGAAGCCTTTCGCTAAGACAGTTCTTGTGGAATTGGCAAAGTGATATTTGGAAGCCCATAGAGGGCTATGTTGAAAAAGGAACTATCCTCAGATGAAATCTGGAAAGAAGCTTTCTGAGAAACTGCTTAGTGTTCTGTTAATTCATCTCACAGAGTTACATGTGTATTTCGTGGATCTCTTTGCTAGCCTTATTTCTGTGGAATCTGAGAACAGATATTTCGGATCCCTTTGAAGAGTATAGGGCCAAAGGAAATATCCTCCCATAACAAAGACAAAGAAGCTTTCTGAGAAACTTCTTTGTGTTCTGTGAAATCATCTCACAGAGTTACAGCTTTCCGCTCAAGAAGCCTTTCGCTAAGACAGTTCTTGTGGAATTGGCAAAGTGATATTTGGAAGCCCATAGAGGGCTATGGTGAAAAAGGAAATATCCTCAGATGAAATCTGGAAAGAAGCTTTCTGAGAAACTGCTTAGTGTTCTGTTAATTCATCTCACAGAGTTACATGTGTATTTCGTGGATCAATTTGCTAGCCTTATTTCTGTGGAATCTGAGAACAGATATTTCGGATCCCTTTGAAAACTATAGGGCCAAAGGAAATATCCTCCGATAACAAAGAGAAAGAAGCTTTCTGAGAAACTACTTTGTGTTCTGTGAAATCATCTCACAGAGTTACAGCTTTCCGCTCAAGTAGCCTTTCGCTAAGACAGTTCTTGTGGAATTGGCAAAGTGATATTTGGAAGCCCATAGAGGGCTATGGTGAAAAAGGAAATATCCTCAGATGAAATCTGGAAAGAAGCTTTCTGAGAAACTGCTTAGTGTTCTGTTAATTCATCTCACAGAGTTACATGTGTATTTCGTGGATCTCCTTGCTAGCCTTATTTCTGTGGAGTCTGAGAACAGATATTTCGGATCCCATTGGAGACTATAGGGCCAAAGGAAATATCCTCCGATAACAAAGAGAAAGAAGCTTTCTGAGAAACTTCTTTGTGTTCTGTGAAATCATCTCACAGAGTTACAGCTTTCCCCTCAAGAAGCCTTTCGCTAAGACAGTTCTTGTGGAATTGGCAAAGTGATATTTGGAAGCCCATAGAGGGCTATTGTGAAAAAGGAAATATCCTCACAGGAAATCTGGAAAGAAGCTTTCTGAGAAACTGCTTAGTGTTCTGTTAATTCATCTCACAGAGTTACATGTGTGTTTCGTGGATCTCTTTGCTAGCCTTATTTCTGTGGAATCTGAGAACAGATATTTCGGATCCCATTGATGACTATAGGGCCAAAGGAAATATCCTCCCATAACAAACAGAAAGAAGCTTTCTGAGAAACCTCTTCGTTTTCTGTGAAATCATCTCACAGAGTTACAGCTTTCCCCTCAAGAAGCCTTTCGCTAAGACAGTTCTTGTGGAATTGGCAAAGTGATATTTGGAAGCCCATAGAGGGCTATGTTGAAAAAGGAACTATCCTCAGATGAAATCTGGAAAGAAGCTTTCTGAGAAACTGCTTAGTGTTCTGTTAATTCATCTCACAGAGTTACATGTGTATTTCGTGGATCTCTTTGCTAGCCTTATTTCTGTGGAATCTGAGAACAGATATTTCGGATCCCTTTGAAGAGTATAGGGCCAAAGGAAATATCCTCCCATAACAAAGAGAAAGAAGCTTTCTGAGAAACTTCTTTGTGTTCTGTGAAATCATCTCACAGAGTTACAGCTTTCCGCTCAAGAAGCCTTTCGCTAAGACAGTTCTTGTGGAATTGGCAAAGTGATATTTGGAAGCCCATAGAGGGCTATGGTGAAAAAGGAAATATCCTCAGATGAAATCTGGAAAGAAGCTTTCTGAGAAACTGCTTAGTGTTCTGTTAATTCATCTCACAGAGTTACATGTGTATTTCGTGGATCAATTTGCTAGCCTTATTTCTGTGGAATCTGAGAACAGATATTTCGGATCCCTTTGAAAACTATAGGGCCAAAGGAAATATCCTCCGATAACAAAGAGAAAGAAGCTTTCTGAGAAACTACTTTGTGTTCTGTGAAATCATCTCACAGAGTTACAGCTTTCCGCTCAAGTAGCCTTTCGCTAAGACAGTTCTTGTGGAATTGGCAAAGTGATATTTGGAAGCCCATAGAGGGCTATGGTGAAAAAGGAAATATCCTCAGATGAAATCTGGAAAGAAGCTTTCTGAGAAACTGCTTAGTGTTCTGTTAATTCATCTCACAGAGTTACATGTGTATTTCGTGGATCTCCTTGCTAGCCTTATTTCTGTGGAGTCTGAGAACAGATATTTCGGATCCCATTGGAGACTATAGGGCCAAAGGAAATATCCTCCGATAACAAAGAGAAAGAAGATTTCTGAGAAACTTCTTTGTGTTCTGTGAAATCATCTCACAGAGTTACAGCTTTCCCCTCAAGAAGCCTTTCGCTAAGACAGTTCTTGTGGAATTGGCAAAGTGATATTTGGAAGCCCATAGAGGGCTATTGTGAAAAAGGAAATATCCTCACAGGAAATCTGGAAAGAAGCTTTCTGAGAAACTGCTTAGTGTTCTGTTAATTCATCTCACAGAGTTACATGTGTGTTTCGTGGATCTCTTTGCTAGCCTTATTTCTGTGGAATCTGAGAACAGATATTTCGGATCCCATTGATGACTATAGGGCCAAAGGAAATATCCTCCCATAACAAACAGAAAGAAGCTTTCTGAGAAACCTCTTCGTTTTCTGTGAAATCATCTCACAGAGTTACAGCTTTCCCCTCAAGAAGCCTTTCGCTAAGACAGTTCTTGTGGAATTGGCAAAGTGATATTTGGAAGCCCATAGAGGGCTATGGTGAAAAAGGAAATATCCTCCGATGAAATCTGGAAAGAAGCTTTCTGAGAAACTGCTTAGTGTTCTGTTAATTCATCTCACAGAGTTACATGTGTATTTCGTGGATCTCTTTGCTAGCCTTATTTCTGTGGAATCTGAGAACAGATATTTCCGATCCCTTTGAAGACTATAGGGCCAAAGGAAATATCCTCCCATAACAAAGAGAAAGAAGCTTTCTGAGAAACTTCTTTGTGTTCTGTGAAATCATCTCACAGAGTTACAGCTTTCCCCTCAAGAAGCCTTTCGCTAAGAGAGTTCTTGTGGAATTGGCAAAGTGATATTTGGAAGCCCATAGAGGGCTATGGTGAAAAAGGAAATATCCTCACAGGAAATCTGGAATGAAGCTTTCTGAGAAACTGCTTAGTGTTCTGTTAATTCATCTCACAGAGTTACATGTGTATTTCGTGGATCTCTTTTCTAGACTTATTTCTGTGGAATCTGAGAACAGATATTTCCGGTCCCTTTGAAGACTATAGGGCCAAAGGAAATATCCTCCGATAACAAACAGAAAGAAGCTTTCTGAGAAACTTCTTTGTGTTCTGTGAAATCATCTCACAGAGTTACAGCTTTCCCCTCAAGAAGCCTTACGCTAAGACAGTTCTTGTGGAATTGGCAAAGTGATATTTGGAAGCCCATAGAGGGCTATGGTGAAAAAGGAAATATCCTTAGATGAAATCTGGAAAGAAGCTTTCTGAGAAACTGCTTAGTGTTCTGTTAATTCATCTCACAGAGTTACATGTGTATTTCGTGGATCTCCTGCTAGCCTTATTTCTGTGAAGTCTGAGAACAGATATTTCGGATCCCATTGGAGAGTATAGGGCCAAAGGAAATATCCTCCGATAACAAAGAGAAAGAAGCTTTCTGAGAAACTTCTTTGTGTTCTGTGAAATCATCTCACAGAGTTACAGCTTTCCCCTCAAGAAGCCTTTCGCTAAGACAGTTCTTGTGGAATTGGCAAAGTTATATTTGGAAGCCCATAGAGGGCTATGGTGAAAAAGGAAATATCCTCAGATGAAATCTGGAAAGAATCTTTCTGAGAAACTGCTTAATGTTCTGTTAATTCATCTCACAGAGTTTCATGTGTATTTCGTGGATCTCTTTGATAGCCTTATTTCTGTGGAATCTGAGAACAGATATTTCGGATCCCTTTGAAAACTATAAGGCCAAAGGAAATATCCTCCGATAACAAAGAGAAAGAAGCTTTCTGAGAAACTTCTTTGTGTTCTGTGAAATCATCTCACAGAGTTACAGCTTTCCCCTCAAGAAGCCTTTCGCTAAGACAGTTCTTGTGGAATTGGCAAAGTGATATTTGGAAGCCCATAGAGGGCTATGGTGAAAAAGGAAATATCCTCACAGGAAATCTGGAAAGAAGCTTTCTGAGAAACTGCTTAGTGTTCTGTTAATTCATCTCACAGAGTTACATGTGTATTTCGTGGATCTCTTTGCTAGCCTTATTTCTGTGGAATCTGAGAACAGATATTTCGGATCCCTTTGAAAACTATAGGGCCAAAGAAAATATCCTACGATAACAAAGAGAAAGAAGCTTTCTGAGAAACTTCTTTGTGTTCTGTGAAATCATCTCACAGAGTTACAGCTTTCCGCTCAGGAAGCCTTTCGCTAAGAGAGTTCTTGTGGAATTGGCAAAGTGGTATTTGGAAGCCCATAGAGGGCTATGGTGAAAAAGGAAATATCCTCAGATGAAATCTGGAAAGAAGCTTTCTGAGAAACTGCGTAGTGTTCTGTTAATTCATCTCACAGAGTTACATGTGTATTTCGTGGATCTCTTTGCTAGCCTTATTTCTGTGGAATCTGAGAACAGATATTTCGGATCCCATTGATGACTATATGGCCAAAGGAAATATCCTCCCATAACAAACAGAAAGAAGCTTTCTGAGAAACTTCTTCATTTTCTGTGAAATCATCTCACAGAGTTACAGCTTTCCCCTCAAGAAGCCTTTCGCTAAGACAGTTCTTGTGGAATTGGCAAAGTGATATTTGGAAGCCCATAAAGGGCTATGGTGAAAAAGGAAATATCCTCAGATGAAATCTGGAAAGAACCTTTCTGAGAAACTGCTTAGTGTATGTTAATTCATCTCACAGAGTTACATGTGTATTTCGTGGATCTCTTTGCTAGCCTTATTTCTGTGGAATCTGAGAACAGATATTTCGGATCCCTTTGAAGAGTATAGGGCCAAAGGAAATATCCTCCCACAACAAAGAGAAAGAAGCTTTTTGAGAAACTTCTTTGTGTTCTGTGAAATCATCTCACAGAGTTACAGCTTTCCGCTCAAGAAGTCTTTCGCTAAGACAGTTCTTGTGGAATTGGCAAAGTGATATTTGGAAGCCCATAGAGGGCTGTGGTGAAAAAGGAAATATCCTCAGATGAAATCTGGAAAGAAGCTTTCTGAGAAACTGCTTAGTGTTCTGTTAATTCATCTCACAGAGTTACATGTGTATTTCGTGGATCTCTTTGCTAGCCTTATTTCTGTGGAATCTGAGAACAGATATTTCCGATCCCTTTGAAGACTACAGGGCCAAAGGAAATATCCTCCCATAACAAAGAGAAAGAAGCTTTCTGAGAAACTTCTTTGTGTTCTGTGAAATCATCTCACAGAGTTACAGCTTTCCCCTCAAGAAGCCTTTCGCTAAGACAGTTCTTGTGGAATTGGCAAAGTGATATTTGGAAGCCCATAGAGGGCTATGGTGAAAAAGGAAATATCCTCAGATGAAATCTGGAAAGAAGCTTTCTGAGAAACTGCTTAGTGTTCTGTTAATTCATCTCACAGAGTTACATGTGTATTTCGTGGATCTCCTTGCTAGCCTTATTTCTGTGGAGTCTGAGAACAGATATTTCGGATCCCATTGGAGACTATAGGGCCAAAGGAAATATCCTCCGATAACAAAGACAAAGAAGCTTTCTGAGAAACTTCTTTGTGTTCTGTGAAATCATCTCACAGAGTTACAGCTTTCCCCTCAAGAAGCCTTTCGCTAAGACAGTTCTTGTGGAATTGGCAAAGTGATATTTGGAAGCCCATAGAGGGCTATGGTGAAAAAGGAAATATCCTCAGATGAAATCTGGAAAGAATCTTTCTGAGAAATGCTTAGTGTTCTGTTAATTCATCTCACAGAGTTACATGTGTATTTCGTGGATCTCTTTGCTAGCCTTATTTCTGTGGAATCTGAGAACAGATATATCGGATCCCTTTGAAAACTATAGGGCCAAAGGAAATATCCTCCGATAACAAAGAGAAAGAAGCTTTCTGAGAAACTTCTTTGTGTTCTGTGAAATCATCTCACAGAGTTACAGCTTGCCGCTCAAGAAGCCTTTCGCTAAGACAGTTCTTGTGGAATTGGCAAAGTGATATTTGGAAGCCCATAGAGGGCTGTGGTGAAAAAGGAAATATCCTCAGATGAAATCTGGAAAGAAGCTTTCTGAGAAACTGCTTAGTGTTCTGTTAATTCATCTCACAGAGTTACATGTGTATTTCGTGGATCTCTTTGCTAGCCTTATTTCTGTGGAATCTGAGAACAGATATTTCCGGTCCCTTTGAAGACTATAGGGCCAAAGGAAATATCCTCCGATAACAAACAGAAAGAAGCTTTCTGAGAAAATTCTTTGTGTTCTGTGAAATCATCTCACAGAGTTACAGCTTTCCCCTCAAGAAGCCTTACGCTAAGACAGTTCTTGTGGAATTGGCAAAGTGATACTTGGAAGCCCATAGAGGGCTATGGTGAAAAAGGAAATATCCTCAGATGAAATCTGGAAAGAAGCTTTCTGGGAAACTGCTTAGTGTTCTGTTAATTCATCTCACAGAGTTACATGTGTATTTCGTGGATCTCCTTGCTAGCCTTATTTCTGTGGAGTCTGAGAACAGATATTTCGGATCCCATTGGAGACTATAGGGCCAAAGGAAATATCCTCCGATAACAAAGAGAAAGAAGCTTTCTGAGAAACTTCTTTGTGTTCTGTGAAATCATCTCACAGAGTTACAGCTTTCCCCTCAAGAACCCTTTCGCTAAGACAGTTCTTGTGGAATTGGCAAAGTGATATTTGGAAGCCCATAGAGGGCTATGGTGAAAAAGGAAATATCCTCAGATGAAATCTGGAAAGAATCTTTCTGAGAAACTGCTTAGTGTTCTGTTAATTCATCTCACAGAGTTACATGTGTATTTCGTGGATCTCTTTGCTAGCCTTATTTCTGTGGAATCTGAGAACAGATATTTCGGATCCCTTTGAAAACTATAGGGCCAAAGGAAATATCCTCCGATAACAAACAGAAAGAAGCTTTCTGAGAAACTTCTTTGTGTTCTGTGAAATCATCTCACAGTGTTACAGCTTTCCCCTCAAGAAGCCTTTCGCTAAGACAGTTCTTGTGGAATTGGCAAAGTGATATTTGGAAGCCCATAGAGGGCTATGGTGAAAAAGGAAATATCCTCAGATGAAATCTGGAAAGAAGCTTTCTGAGAAACTGCTTAGTGTTCTGTTAATTCATCTCACAGAGTTACATGTGTATTTCGTGGATCTCTTTGCTAGCGTTATTTCTGTGGAATCTGAGAACAGATATTTCGGATCCCTTTGAAGAGTATAGGGCCAAAGGAAATATCCTCCCATAACGAAGACAAAGAAGCTTTCTGAGAAACTTCTTTGTGTTCTGTGAAATCATCTCACAGAGTTACAGCTTTCCCCTCAAGAAGCCTTTCGCTAAGACAGTTCTTGTGGAATTGGCAAAGTGATATTTGGAAGCCCCTAGAGGGCTGTGGTGAAAAAGGAAATATCCTCAGATGAAATCTGGAAAGAAGCTTTCTGAGAAACTGCTTAGTGTTCTGTTAATTCATCTCACAGAGTTACATGTGTATTTCGTGGATCTCTTTGCTAGCCTTATTTCTGTGGAATCTGAGAACAGATGTTTCCGATCCCTTTGAAGACTATAGGGCCAAAGGAAATATCCTCCCATAACAAAGAGAAAGAAGCTTTCTGAGAAACTTCTTTGTGTTCTGTGAAATCATCTCACAGAGTTACAGCTTTCCCCTCAAGAAGCCTTTCGCTAAGACAGTTCTTGTGGAATTGGCAAAGTGATATTTGGAAGCCCATAGAGGGCTATGGTGAAAAAGGAAATATCCTCACAGGAAATCTGGAATGAAGCTTTCTGAGAAACTGCTTAGTGTTCTGTTAATTCATCTCACAGAGTTACATGTGTATTTCGTGGATCTCCTTGCTAGCCTTATTTCTGTGGAGTCTGAGAACAGATATTTCGGATCCCTTTGGAGACTATAGGGCCAAAGGAAATATAATCCGATAACAAAGAGAAAGAAGCTTTCTGAGAAACTTCTTTGTGTTCTGTGAAATCATCTCACAGAGTTACAGCTTTCCCCTCAAGAAGCCTTTCGCTAAGACAGTTCTTGTGGAATTGGCAAAGTGATATTTGGAAGCCCATAGAGGGCTATGGTGAAAAAGGAAATATCCTCACAGGAAATCTGGAAAGAAGCTTTCTGAGAAACTGCTTCGTGTTCTGTTAATTCATCTCACAGAGTTACATGTGTATTTCGTGGATCTCTTTGCTAGCCTTATTTCTGTGGAATCTCAGAACAGATATTTCGTATCCCTTTGAAAACTATAGGGCCAAAGGAAATATCCTCCGATAACAAAGAGAAAGAAGCTTTCTGAGAAACTTCTTTGTGTTCTGTGAAATCATCTCACAGAGTTACAGCTTTCCGCTCAGGAAGCCTTTCGCTAAGAGAGTTCTTGTGGAATTGGCAAAGTGGTATTTGGAAGCCCATAGAGGGCTATGGTGAAAAAGGAAATATCCTCAGATGAAATCTGGAAAGAAGCTTTCTGAGAAACTGCTTAGTGTTCTGTTAATTCATCTCACAGAGTTACATGTGTATTTCGTGGATCTCCTGCTAGCCTTATTTCTGTGAAGTCTGAGAACAGATATTTCGGATCCCATTGGAGAGTATAGGGCCAAAGGAAATATCCTCCGATAACAAAGAGAAAGAAGCTTTCTGAGAAACTTCTTTGTGTTCTGTGAAATCATCTCACAGAGTTACAGCTTTCCCCTCAAGAAGCCTTTCGCTAAGACAGTTCTTGTGGAATTGGCAAAGTTATATTTGGAAGCCCATAGAGGGCTATGGTGAAAAAGGAAATATCCTCAGATGAAATCTGGAAAGAATCTTTCTGAGAAACTGCTTAATGTTCTGTTAATTCATCTCACAGAGTTTCATGTGTATTTCGTGGATCTCTTTGATAGCCTTATTTCTGTGGAATCTGAGAACAGATATTTCGGATCCCTTTGAAAACTATAAGGCCAAAGGAAATATCCTCCGATAACAAAGAGAAAGAAGCTTTCTGAGAAACTTCTTTGTGTTCTGTGAAATCATCTCACAGAGTTACAGCTTTCCCCTCAAGAAGCCTTTCGCTAAGACAGTTCTTGTGGAATTGGCAAAGTGATATTTGGAAGCCCATAGAGGGCTATGGTGAAAAAGGAAATATCCTCACAGGAAATCTGGAAAGAAGCTTTCTGAGAAACTGCTTAGTGTTCTGTTAATTCATCTCACAGAGTTACATGTGTATTTCGTGGATCTCTTTGCTAGCCTTATTTCTGTGGAATCTGAGAACAGATATTTCGGATCCCTTTGAAAACTATAGGGCCAAAGAAAATATCCTACGATAACAAAGAGAAAGAAGCTTTCTGAGAAACTTCTTTGTGTTCTGTGAAATCATCTCACAGAGTTACAGCTTTCCGCTCAGGAAGCCTTTCGCTAAGAGAGTTCTTGTGGAATTGGCAAAGTGGTATTTGGAAGCCCATAGAGGGCTATGGTGAAAAAGGAAATATCCTCAGATGAAATCTGGAAAGAAGCTTTCTGAGAAACTGCGTAGTGTTCTGTTAATTCATCTCACAGAGTTACATGTGTATTTCGTGGATCTCTTTGCTAGCCTTATTTCTGTGGAATCTGAGAACAGATATTTCGGATCCCATTGATGACTATATGGCCAAAGGAAATATCCTCCCATAACAAACAGAAAGAAGCTTTCTGAGAAACTTCTTCATTTTCTGTGAAATCATCTCACAGAGTTACAGCTTTCCCCTCAAGAAGCCTTTCGCTAAGACAGTTCTTGTGGAATTGGCAAAGTGATATTTGGAAGCCCATAGAGGGCTATGGTGAAAAAGGAAATATCCTCAGATGAAATCTGGAAAGAACCTTTCTGAGAAACTGCTTAGTGTATGTTAATTCATCTCACAGAGTTACATGTGTATTTCGTGGATCTCTTTGCTAGCCTTATTTCTGTGGAATCTGAGAACAGATATTTCGGATCCCTTTGAAGAGTATAGGGCCAAAGGAAATATCCTCCCACAACAAAGAGAAAGAAGCTTTTTGAGAAACTTCTTTGTGTTCTGTGAAATCATCTCACAGAGTTACAGCTTTCCGCTCAAGAAGTCTTTCGCTAAGACAGTTCTTGTGGAATTGGCAAAGTGATATTTGGAAGCCCATAGAGGGCTGTGGTGAAAAAGGAAATATCCTCAGATGAAATCTGGAAAGAAGCTTTCTGAGAAACTGCTTAGTGTTCTGTTAATTCATCTCACAGAGTTACATGTGTATTTCGTGGATCTCTTTGCTAGCCTTATTTCTGTGGAATCTGAGAACAGATATTTCCGATCCCTTTGAAGACTACAGGGCCAAAAGAAATATCCTCCCATAACAAAGAGAAAGAAGCTTTCTGAGAAACTTCTTTGTGTTCTGTGAAATCATCTCACAGAGTTACAGCTTTCCCCTCAAGAAGCCTTTCGCTAAGACAGTTCTTGTGGAATTGGCAAAGTGATATTTGGAAGCCCATAGAGGGCTATGGTGAAAAAGGAAATATCCTCAGATGAAATCTGGAAAGAAGCTTTCTGAGAAACTGCTTAGTGTTCTGTTAATTCATCTCACAGAGTTACATGGGTATTTCGTGGATCTCCTTGCTAGCCTTATTTCTGTGGAGTCTGAGAACAGATATTTCGGATCCCATTGGAGACTAGAGGGCCAAAGGAAATATCCTCCGATAACAAAGACAAAGAAGCTTTCTGAGAAACTTCTTTGTGTTCTGTGAAATCATCTCACAGAGTTACAGCTTTCCCCTCAAGAAGCCTTTCGCTAAGACAGTTCTTGTGGAATTGGCAAAGTGATATTTGGAAGCCCATAGAGGGCTATGGTGAAAAAGGAAATATCCTCAGATGAAATCTGGAAAGAATCTTTCTGAGAAATGCTTAGTGTTCTGTTAATTCATCTCACAGAGTTACATGTGTATTTCGTGGATCTCTTTGCTAGCCTTATTTCTGTGGAATCTGAGAACAGATATATCGGATCCCTTTGAAAACTATAGGGCCAAAGGAAATATCCTCCGATAACAAAGAGAAAGAAGCTTTCTGAGAAACTTCTTTGTGTTCTGTGAAATCATCTCACAGAGTTACAGCTTGCCGCTCAAGAAGCCTTTCGCTAAGACAGTTCTTGTGGAATTGGCAAAGTGATATTTGGAAGCCCATAGAGGGCTGTGGTGAAAAAGGAAATATCCTCAGATGAAATCTGGAAAGAAGCTTTCTGAGAAACTGCTTAGTGTTCTGTTAATTCATCTCACAGAGTTACATGTGTATTTCGTGGATCTCTTTGCTAGCCTTATTTCTGTGGAATCTGAGAACAGATATTTCCGGTCCCTTTGAAGACTATAGGGCCAAAGGAAATATCCTCCGATAACAAACAGAAAGAAGCTTTCTGAGAAAATTCTTTGTGTTCTGTGAAATCATCTCACAGAGTTACAGCTTTCCCCTCAAGAAGCCTTACGCTAAGACAGTTCTTGTGGAATTGGCAAAGTGATACTTGGAAGCCCATAGAGGGCTATGGTGAAAAAGGAAATATCCTCAGATGAAATCTGGAAAGAAGCTTTCTGGGAAACTGCTTAGTGTTCTGTTAATTCATCTCACAGAGTTACATGTGTATTTCGTGGATCTCCTTGCTAGCCTTATTTCTGTGGAGTCTGAGAACAGATATTTCGGATCCCATTGGAGACTATAGGGCCAAAGGAAATATCCTCCGATAACAAAGAGAAAGAAGCTTTCTGAGAAACTTCTTTGTGTTCTGTGAAATCATCTCACAGAGTTACAGCTTTCCCCTCAAGAACCCTTTCGCTAAGACAGTTCTTGTGGAATTGGCAAAGTGATATTTGGAAGCCCATAGAGGGCTATGGTGAAAAAGGAAATATCCTCAGATGAAATCTGGAAAGAATCTTTCTGAGAAACTGCTTAGTGTTCTGTTAATTCATCTCACAGAGTTACATGTGTATTTCGTGGATCTCTTTGCTAGCCTTATTTCTGTGGAATCTGAGAACAGATATTTCGGATCCCTTTGAAAACTATAGGGCCAAAGGAAATATCCTCCGATAACAAACAGAAAGAAGCTTTCTGAGAAACTTCTTTGTGTTCTGTGAAATCATCTCACAGTGTTACAGCTTTCCCCTCAAGAAGCCTTTCGCTAAGACAGTTCTTGTGGAATTGGCAAAGTGATATTTGGAAGCCCATAGAGGGCTATGGTGAAAAAGGAAATATCCTCAGATGAAATCTGGAAAAAAGCTTTCTGAGAAACTGCTTAGTGTTCTGTTAATTCATCTCACAGAGTTACATGTGTATTTCGTGGATCTCTTTGCTAGCGTTATTTCTGTGGAATCTGAGAACAGATATTTCGGATCCCTTTGAAGAGTATAGGGCCAAAGGAAATATCCTCCCATAACAAAGACAAAGAAGCTTTCTGAGAAACTTCTTTGTGTTCTGTGAAATCATCTCACAGAGTTACAGCTTTCCCCTCAAGAAGCCTTTCGCTAAGACAGTTCTTGTGGAATTGGCAAAGTGATATTTGGAAGCCCCTAGAGGGCTGTGGTGAAAAAGGAAATATCCTCAGATGAAATCTGGAAAGAAGCTTTCTGAGAAACTGCTTAGTGTTCTGTTAATTCATCTCACAGAGTTACATGTGTATTTCGTGGATCTCTTTGCTAGCCTTATTTCTGTGGAATCTGAGAACAGATGTTTCCGATCCCTTTGAAGACTATAGGGCCAAAGGAAATATCCTCCCATAACAAAGAGAAAGAAGCTTTCTGAGAAACTTCTTTGTGTTCTGTGAAATCATCTCACAGAGTTACAGCTTTCCCCTCAAGAAGCCTTTCGCTAAGACAGTTCTTGTGGAATTGGCAAAGTGATATTTGGAAGCCCATAGAGGGCTATGGTGAAAAAGGAAATATCCTCACAGGAAATCTTTAATGAAGCTTTCTGAGAAACTGCTTAGTGTTCTGTTAATTCATCTCACAGAGTTACATGTGTATTTCGTGGATCTCCTTGCTAGCCTTATTTCTGTGGAGTCTGAGAACAGATATTTCGGATCCCTTTGGAGACTATAGGGCCAAAGGAAATATCCTCCGATAACAAAGAGAAAGAAGCTTTCTGAGAAACTTCTTTGTGTTCTGTGAAATCATCTCACAGAGTTACAGCTTTCCCCTCAAGAAGCCTTTCGCTAAGACAGTTCTTGTGGAATTGGCAAAGTGATATTTGGAAGCCCATAGAGGGCTATGGTGAAAAAGGAAATATCCTCACAGGAAATCTGGAAAGAAGCTTTCTGAGAAACTGCTTAGTGTTCTGTTAATTCATCTCACAGAGTTACATGTGTATTTCGTGGATCTCTTTGCTAGCCTTATTTCTGTGGAATCTCAGAACAGATATTTCGTATCCCTTTGAAAACTATAGGGCCAAAGGAAATATCCTCCGATAACAAAGAGAAAGAAGCTTTCTGAGAAACTTCTTTGTGTTCTGTGAAATCATCTCACAGAGTTACAGCTTTCCGCTCAGGAAGCCTTTCGCTAAGAGAGTTCTTGTGGAATTGGCAAAGTGGTATTTGGAAGCCCATAGAGGGCTATGGTGAAAAAGGAAATATCCTCAGATGAAATCTGGAAAGAAGCTTTCTGAGAAACTGCTTAGTGTTCTGTTAATTCATCTCACAGAGTTACATGTGTATTTCGTGGATCTCTTTGCTAGCCTTGTTTCTGTGGAATCTGAGAACAGATATTTCGGATCCCTGTGAAGAGTGTAGGGCCAAAGGTAATATCCTCCCATAACAAAGACAAAGAAGCTTTCTGAGAAACTTCTTTGTGTTCTGTGAAATCATCTCACAGAGTTACAGCTTTCCGCTCAAGAAACCTTTCGCTAAGACAGTTCTGGTGGAATTGGCAAAGTGATATTTGGAAGCCCATAGAGGGCTGTGGTGAAAAAGGAAATATCCTCAGATGAAATCTGGAAAGAAGCTTTCTGAGAAACTGCTTAGTGTTCTGTTAATTCATCTCACAGAGTTACATGTGTATTTCGTGGATCTCTTTGCTAGACTTATTTCTGTGGAATCTGAGAACAGATATTTCCGGTCCCTTTGAAGACTATAGGGCCAAGGAAATATCCTCCGATAACAAACAGAAAGAAGCTTTCTGAGAAACTTCTTTGTGTTCTGTGAAATCATCTCACAGAGTTACAGCTTTCCCCTCAAGAAGCCTTACGCTAAGACAGTTCTTGTGGAATTGGCAAAGTGATATTTGGAAGCCCATAGAGGGCTATGGTGAAAAAGGAAATATCCTCAGATGAAATCTGGAAAGAAGCTTTCTGAGAAACTGCTTAGTGTTCTGTTAATTCATCTCACAGAGTTACATGTGTATTTCGTGGATCTCCTTGCTAGCCTTATTTCTGTGGAGTCTGAGAACAGATATTTCGGATCCCATTGGAGACTATAGGGCCAAAGGAAATATCCTCCGATAACAAAGAGAAAGAAGCTTTCTGAGAAACTTCTTTGTGTTCTGTGAAATCATCTCACAGAGTTACAGCTTTCCCCTCAAGAACCCTTTCGCTAAGACAGTTCTTGTGGAATTGGCAAAGTGATATTTGGAAGCCCATAGAGGCCTATGGTGAAAAAGGAAATATCCTCAGATGAAATCTGGAAAGAAGCTTTCTGAGAAACTGCTTAGTGTTCTGTTAATTCATCTCACAGAGTTACATGTGTATTTCGTGGATCTCTTTGCTAGCCTTATTTCTGTGGAATCTGAGAACAGATATTTCGGATCCCTTTGAAGAGAATAGGGCCAAAGGAAATATCCTCCGATAACAAAGACAAAGAAGCTTTCTGAGAAACTTCTTTGTGTTCTGTGAAATCATCTCACAGAGTTACAGCTTTCCGCTCAAGAAGCCTTTCGCTAAGACAGTTCTGGTGGAATTGGCAAAGTGATATTTGGAAGCCCATAGAGGGCTGTGGTGAAAAAGGAAATATCCTCAGATGAAATCTGGAAAGAAGCTTTCTGAGAAACTGCTTAGTGTTCTGTTAATTTATCTCACAGAGTTACATGTGTATTTCGTGGATCTCTTTCCTAGACTTATTTCTGTGGAATCTGAGAACAGATATTTCCGATCCCTTTGAAGACTATAGGGCCAAAGGAAATATCCTCCGATAACAAACAGAAAGGAGCTTTCTGAGAAACTTCTTTGTGTTCTGTGAAATCATCTCACAGAGTTACAGCTTTCCCCTTAAGAAGCCTTACGCTAAGACAGTTCTTCTGGAATTGGCAAAGTGATATTTGGAAGCCCATAGAGGGCTATGGTGAAAAAGGAAATATCCTCAGATGAAATCTGGAAAGAAGCTTTCTGAGAAACTGCTTAGTGTTCTGTTAATTCCTCTCATAGAGTTACATGTGTATTTCGTGGATCTCTTTGCTAGACTTATTTCTGTGGAATCTGAGAACAGATATTTCCGATCCCTTTGAAGACTATAGGGCCAAAGGAAATATCCTCCGATAACAAACAGAAAGAAGCTTTCTGAGAAACTTCTTTGTGTTCTGTGAAATCATCTCACAGAGTTACAGCTTTCCCCTCTAGAAGCCTTACGCTAAGACAGTTCTTGTGGAATTGGCAAAGTGATATTTGGAAGCCCATAGAGGGCTATGGTGAAAAAGGAAATATCCTCAGATGAAATCTGGAAAGAAGCTTTCTGAGAAACTGCTTGGTGTTCTGTTAATTCATCTTACAGAGTTACATGTGTATTTCGTGGATCTCCTTGCTAGCCTTATTTCTGTGGAGTCTGAGAACAGATATTTCGGATCCCATTGGAGACTATAGGGCCAAAGGAAATATCCTCCGATAACAAAGAGAAAGAAGCTTTCTGAGAAACTTCTTTGTGTTCTGTGAAATCATCTCACAGAGTTACAGCTTTCCCCTCAAGAAGCCTTTCGCTAAGACAGTTCTTGTGGAATTGGCAAAGTGATATTTGGAAGCCCATAGGGGGCTATGGTGAAAAAGGAAATATCCTCAGATGAAATCTGGAAAAAAGCTTTCTGAGAAACTGCTTAGTGTTCTGTTAATTCATCTCACAGAGTTACATCTGTATTTCGTGGATCTCTTTGCTAGCCTTATTTCTGTGGAATCTGAGAACAGATATTTCGGATCCCTTTGAAAACTATAGGGCCAAAGGAAATATCCTCCGATAACAAAGAGAAAGAAGCTTCCTGAGAAACTTCTTTGTGTTCTGTGAAATCATCTCACAGAGTTACAGCTTTCCGCTCAGGAAGCCTTTCGCTAAGACAGTTCTTGTGGAATTGGCAAAGTGATATTTGGAAGCCCATAGAGGGCTATGGTGAAAAAGGAAATATCCTCAGATGAAATCTGGAAAGAAGCTTTCTGAGAAACTGCTTAGTGTTCTGTTAATTCATCTCACAGAGTTACATGTGTATTTCGTGGATCTCTTTGCTAGCCTTATTTCTGTGGAATCTGAGAACAGATATTTCGGATCCCATTGATGACTATATGGCCAAAGGAAATATCCTCCCATAACAAACAGAAAGAAGCTTTCTGAGAAACTTCTTCATTTTCTGTGAAATCATCTCACAGAGTTACAGCTTTCCCCTCAAGAAGCCTTTCGCTAAGACAGTTCTTGTGGAATTGGCAAAGTGATATTTGGAAGCCCATAGAGGGCTATGGTGAAAAAGGAAATATCCTCAGATGAAATCTGGAAAGAACCTTTCTGAGAAACTGCTTAGTGTATGTTAATTCATCTCACAGAGTTACATGTGTATTTCGTGGATCTCTTTGCTAGCCTTATTTCTGTGGAATCTGAGAACAGATATTTCGGATCCCTTTGAAGAGTATAGGGCCAAAGGAAATATCCTCCCACAACAAAGAGAAAGAAGCTTTTTGAGAAACTTCTTTGTGTTCTGTGAAATCATCTCACAGAGTTACAGCTTTCCGCTCAAGAAGTCTTTCGCTAAGACAGTTCTTGTGGAATTGGCAAAGTGATATTTCGAAGCCCATAGAGGGCTGTGGTGAAAAAGGAAATATCCTCAGATGAAATCTGGAAAGAAGCTTTCTGAGAAACTGCTTAGTGTTCTGTTAATTCATCTCACAGTGTTACATGTGTATTTCGTGGATCTCTTTGCTAGCCTTATTTCTGTGGAATCTGAGAACAGATATTTCCGATCCCTTTGAAGACTACAGGCCCAAAGGAAATATCCTCCCATAACAAAGAGAAAGAAGCTTTCTGAGAAACTTCTTTGTGTTCTGTGAAATCATCTCACAGAGTTACAGCTTTCCCCTCAAGAAGCCTTTCGCTAAGACAGTTCTTGTGGAATTGGCAAAGTGATATTTGGAAGCCCATAGAGGGCTATGGTGAAAAAGGAAATATCCTCAGATGAAATCTGGAAAGAAGCTTTCTGAGAAACTGCTTAGTGTTCTGTTAATTCATCTCACAGAGTTACATGTGTATTTCGTGGATCTCCTTGCTAGCCTTATTTCTGTGGAGTCTGAGAACAGATATTTCGGATCCCATTGGAGACTATAGGGCCAAAGGAAATATCCTCCGATAACAAAGACAAAGAAGCTTTCTGAGAAACTTCTTTGTGTTCTGTGAAATCATCTCACAGAGTTACAGCTTTCCCCTCAAGAAGCCTTTCGCTAAGACAGTTCTTGTGGAATTGGCAAAGTGATATTTGGAAGCCCATAGAGGGCTATGGTGAAAAAGGAAATATCCTCAGATGAAATCTGGAAAGAATCTTTCTGAGAAACTGCTTAGTGTTCTGTTAATTCATCTCACAGAGTTACATGTGTATTTCGTGGATCTCTTTGCTAGCCTTATTTCTGTGGAATCTGAGAACAGATATTTCGGATCCCTTTGAAAACTATAGGGCCAAAGGAAATATCCTCCGATAACAAAGAGAAAGAAGCTTTCTGAGAAACTTCTTTGTGTTCTGTGAAATCATCTCACAGAGTTACAGCTTTCCCCTCAAGAAGCCTTTCGCTAAGACAGTTCTTGTGGAATTGGCAAAGTGATATTTGGAAGCCCATAGAGGGCTATGGTGAAAAAGGAAATATCCTCACAGGAAATCTGGAAAGAAGCTTTCTGAGAAACTGCTTAGTGTTTTGTTAATTCATCTCACAGAGTTACATGTGTATTTCGTGGATCTCTTTGCTAGCCTTATTTCTGTGGAATCTGAGAACAGATATATCGGATCCCTTTGAAAACTATAGGGCCAAAGGAAATATCCTCCGATAACAAAGAGAAAGAAGCTTTCTGAGAAACTTCTTTGTGTTCTGTGAAATCATCTCACAGAGTTACAGCTTTCCGCTCAAGAAGCCTTTCGCTAAGACAGTTCTTGTGGAATTCGCAAAGTGATATTTGGAAGCCCATAGAGGGCTATGGTGAAAAAGTAAATATCCTCCGATGAAATCTGGAAAGAAGCTTTCTGAGAAACTGCTTAGTGTTCTGTTAATTCATCTCACAGAGTTAAATGTGTATTTCGTGGATCTCTTTGCCAGCCTTATTTCTGTGGAATCTGAGAACAGATATTTCGGATCGCTCTGAAGACTATAGGGCCAAAGGAAATATCCTCCCATAACAAACAGAAAGAAGCTTTCTGAGAAACTTCTTCATTTTCTGTGAAATCATCTCACAGAGTTACAGCTTTCCCCTCAAGAAGCCTTTCGCTAAGACAGTTCTTGTGGAATTGGCAAAGTGATATTTGGAAGCCCATAGAGGGCTATGGTGAAAAAGGAAATATCCTCACAGGAAATCTGGAAAGAAGCTTTCTGAGAAACTGCTTAGTGTTCTGTTAATTCATCTCACAGAGTTACATGTGTGTTTCGTGGATCTCTTTGCTAGCGTTATTTCTGTGGAATCTGAGAACAGATATTTCGGATCCCTTTGAAGAGTATAGGGCCAAAGGAAATATCCTCCCATAACAAAGACAAAGAATCTTTCTGAGAAACTTCTTTGTGTTCTGTGAAATCATCTCACAAAGTTACAGCTTTCCGCTCAAGAAGCCTTTCGCTAAGACAGTTCTTGTGGAATTGACAAAGTGATATTTGGAAGCCCCTAGAGGGCTGTGGTGAAAAAGGAAATATCCTCAGATGAAATCTGGAAAGAAGCTTTCTGAGAAACTGCTTAGTGTTCTGTTAATTCATCTCACAGAGTTACATGTGTATTTCGTGGAACTCTTTGCTAGCCTTATTTCTGTGGAATCTGAGAACAGATATTTCGGATCCCTTTGAAGACTATAGGGCCAAAGGAAATATCCTCCCACAACAAAGAGAAAGAAGCTTTCTGAGAAACTTCTTTGTGTTCTGTGAAATCATCTCACAGAGTTACAGCTTTCCGCTCAAGAAGCCTTTCGCTAAGACAGTTCTTGTGGAATTGGCAAAGTGATATTTGGAAGCCCATAGAGGGCTATGGTGAAAAAGGAAATATCCTCAGATGAAATCTGGAAAGAAGCTTTCTGAGAAACTGCTAAGTGTTCTGTTAATTCATCTCACAGAGTTACATGTGTATTTCGTGGATCTCCTTGCTAGCCTTATTTCTGTGGAGTCTGAGAACAGATATTTCGGATCCCTTTGGAGACTATAGGGCCAAAGGAAATATCCTCCGATAACAAAGAGAAAGAAGCTTTCTGAGAAACTTCTTTGTGTTCTGTGAAATCATCTCACTGAGTTACAGCTTTCCCTCAAGAAGCCTTTCGCTAAGACAGTTCTTGTGGAATTGGCAAAGTGATATTTGGAAGCCCATAGAGGGCTATGGTGAAAAAGGAAATATCCTCAGATGAAATCTGGAAAGAAGCTTTCTGAGAAACTGCTTAGTGTTCTGTTAATTCATCTCACAGAGTTACATGAGTATTTCGTGGATCTCTTTGCTAGCCTTATTTCTGTGGAATCTGAGAACAGATATTTCGGATCCCTTTGAAAACTATAGGGCCAAAGGAAATATCCTCCGATAACAAAGAGAAAGAAGCTTTCTGAGAAACTTCTTTGTGTTCTGTGAAATCATCTCACAGAGTTACAGCTTTCCCCTCAAGAAGCCTTTCGCTAAGACAGTTCTTGTGGAATTGGCAAAGTGATATTTGGAAGCCCATAGAGGGCTATGGTGAAAAAGGAAATATCCTCACAGGAAATCTGGAAAGAAGCTTTCTGAGAAACTGCTTAGTGTTCTGTTAATTCATCTCACAGAGTTACATGTGTATTTCGTGGATCTCCTTGCTAGCCTTATTTCTGTGGAGTCTGAGAACAGATATTTCGGATCCCATTGGAGACTATAGGGCCAAAGGAAATATCCTCCGATAACAAAGAGGAAGAAGCTTTCTGAGAAACTTCTTTGTGTTCTGTGAAATCATCTCACAGAGTTACAGCTTTCCCCTCAAGAAGCCTTTCGCTAAGACAGTTCTTGTGGAATTGGCAAAGTGATATTTGGAAGCCCATAGAGGGCTATGGTGAAAAAGGAAATATCCTCAGATGAAATCTGGAAAGAAGCTTTCTGAGAAACTGCTTAGTGTTCTGTTAATTCATCTCACAGAGTTACATGTGTGTTTCGTGGATCTCTTTGCTAGCCTTATTTCTGTGGAATCTGAGAACAGATATTTCGGATCCCTTTGAAAACTATAGGGCCAAAGGAAATATCCTCCGATAACAAACAGAAAGAAGCTTTCTGAGAAACTTCTTTGTGTTCTGTGAAATCATCTCACAGAGTTACAGCTGTCCCCTCAAGAAGCCTTTCGCTAAGACAGTTATTATGGAATTGGCAAAGTGATATTTGGAAGCCCATAGGGGGCTATGGTGAAAAAGGAAATACCCTCAGATGAAATCTGGAAAGAAGCTTTCTGAGAAACTGCTTAGTGTTCTGTTAATTCATCTCACAGAGTTACATGTGTATTTCGTGGATCTCTTTGCTAGCCTTATTTCTGTGGAATCTGAGAACAGATATTTCGGATCGCTCTGAAGACTATAGGGCCAAAGGAAATATCCTCCCATTACAAACAGAAAGAAGCTTTCTGAGAAACTTCTTCGTTTTCTGTGAAATCATCTCACAGAGTTACAGCTTTCCCCTCAAGAAGCCTTTCGCTAAGACAGTTCTTGTGGAATTGGCAAAGTGATATTTGGAAGCCCATAGAGGGCTATGGTGAAAAAGGAAATATCCTCAGATGAAATCTGGAAAGAAGCTTTCTGAGAAACTGCTTAGTGTTCTGTTAATTCATCTCACAGAGTTACATGTGTGTTTCGTGGATCTCTTTGCTAGCCTTATTTCTGTGGAATCTGAGAACAGATATTTCGGATCCCTTTGAAAACTATAGGGCCAAAGGAAATATCCTCCGATAACAAAGAGAAAGAAGCTTTCTGAGAAACTTCTTTGTGTTCTGTGAAATCATCTCACAGAGTTACAGCTTTCCCCTCAAGAAGCCTTTCGCTAAGACAGTTCTTGTGGAATTGGCAAAGTGATATTTGGAAGCCCATAGAGGGCTATGGTGAAAAAGGAAATATCCTCACAGGAAATCTGGAAAGAAGCTTTCTGAGAAACTGCTTAGTGTTCTGTTAATTCATCTCACAGAGTTACATGTGTATTTCGTGGATCTCTTTGCTAGCCTTATTTCTGTGGAATCTGAGAACAGATATTTCGGATCCCTTTGAAAACTATAGGGCCAAAGGAAATATCCTCCGATAACAAAGAGAAAGAAGCTTTCTGAGAAACTTCTTTGTGTTCTGTGAAATCATCTCACAGAGTTACAGCTTTCCGCTCAAGAAGCCTTTCGCTAAGACAGTTCTTGTGGAATTGGCAAAGTGATATTTGGAAGCCCATAGAGGGCTATGGTGAAAAAGGAAATATCCTCAGATGAAATCTGGAAAGAAGCTTTCTGAGAAACTGCTTAGTGTTCTATTAATTCATCTCACAGAGTTACATGTGTATTTCGTGGATCTCTTTGATAGCCTTATTTCTGTGGAATCTGAGAACAGATATTTCGGATCGCTCTGAAGACTATAGGGCCAAAGGAAATATCCTCCCATAACAAACAGAAAGAAGCTTTCTGAGAAACTTCTTCATTTTCTGTGAAATGATCTCACAGAGTTACAGCTTTCCCCTCAAGAAGCCTTTCGCTAAGACAGTTCTTGTGGAATTGGCAAAGTGATATTTGGAAGCCCATAGAGGGCTATGGTGAAAAAGGAAATATCCTCACAGGAAATCTGGAAAGAAGCTTTCTGAGAAACTGCTTAGTGTTCTGTTAATTCGTCTCACAGAGTTACATGTGTATTTCGTGGATCTCTTTGCTAGCCTTATTTCTGTGGAATCTGAGAACAGATATTTCGGATCGCTCTGAAGACTATAGGGCCAAAGGAAATATCCTCCCATAACAAAGAGAAAGAAGCTTTCTGAGAAACTTCTTTGTTTTCTGTGAAATCATCTCACAGAGTTACAGCTTTCCGCTCAAGAAGCCTTTCGCTAAGACAGTTCTTGTGGAATTGGCAAAGTGATATTTGGAAGCCCATAGAGGGCTATGGTGAAAAAGGAAATATCCTCAGATGAAATCTGGAAAGAAGCTTTCTGAGAAACTGCTTAGTGTTCTGTTAATTCATCTCACAGAGTTACATGTGTATTTCGTGGATCTCTTTGCTAGCCTTATTTCTGTGGAATCTGAGAACAGATATTTCGGATCCCTTTGAAAACTATAGGGCCAAAGGAAATATCCTCCGATAACAAACAGAAAGAAGCTTTCTGAGAAACTTCTTTGTGTTCTGTGAAATCATCTCACAGAGTTACAGCTTTCCGCTCAAGAAGCCTTTCGCTAAGACAGTTCTTGTGGAATTGGCAAAGTGATATTTGGAAGCCCATAGAGGGCTATGGTGAAAAAGGAAATATCCTCACAGGAAATCTGGAAAGAAGCTTTCTGAGAAACTGCTTAGTGTTCTGTTAATTCATCTCACAGAGTTACATGTGTATTTCGTGGATCTCTTTGCCAGCCTTATTTCTGTGGAATCTGAGATCAGATATTTCGGATCGCTCTGAAGACTATAGGGCCAAAGGAAATATCCTCCCATAACAAACAGAAAGAAGCTTTCTGAGAAACTTCTTCGTTTTCTGTGAAATCATCTCACAGAGTTACAGCTTTCCCCTCAAGAAGCCTTTCGCTAAGACAGTTCTTGTGGAATTGGCAAAGTGATATTTGGAAGCCCATAGAGGGCTATGGTGAAAAAGGAAATATCCTCAGATGAAATCTGGAAAGAAGCTTTCTGAGAAACTGCTTAGTGTTCTGTTAATTCATCTCACAGAGTTACATGTGTATTTCGTGGATCTCTTTGCTAGCCTTATTTCTGTGGAATCTGAGAACAGATATTTCGGATCCCTTTGAAAACTATAGGGCCAAAGGAAATATCCTCCGATAACAAAGAGAAAGAAGCTTTCTGAGAAACTTCTTTGTGTTCTGTGAAATCATCTCACAGAGTTACAGCTTTCCGCTCAGGAAGCCTTTCGCTAAGACAGTTCTTGTGGAATTGGCAAAGTGATATTTGGAAGCCCATAGAGGGCTACGGTGAAAAAGGAAATATCCTCAGATGAAATCTGGAAAGAAGCTTTCCTCGAAACTGCTTAGTGTTCTGTTAATTCATCTCACAGAGTTACATGTGTATTTCGTGGATCTCTTTGCTAGCCTTATTTCTGTGGAACCTGAGAACAGATATTTCCGATCCCTTTGAAGACTATAGGGCCAAAGGAAATATCCTCCCATAACAAACAGAAAGAAGCTTTCTGAGAAACTTCTTTGTGTTCTGTGAAATCATCTCACAGAGTTACAGCTGTCCCCTCAAGAAGCCTTTCGCTAAGACAGTTCTTATGGAATTCGCAAAGTGATATTTGGAAGCCCATAGGGGGCTATGGTGAAAAAGGAAATATCCTCAGATGAAATCTGGAGAGAAGCTTTCTGAGAAACTGCTTAGTGTTCTGTTAATTCATCTCACAGAGTTACATGTGTATTTCGTGGATCTCTTTGCTAGCCTTATTTCTGTGGAATCTGAGAACAGATATTTCGGATCCCTTTGAAAACTATAGGGCCAAAGGAAATATCCTCCGATAACAAAGAGAAAGAAGCTTTCTGAGAAACTTCTTTGTGTTCTGTGAAATCATCTCACAGAGTTACAGCTTTCCCCTCAAGAAGCCTTTCGCTAAGACAGTTCTTGTGGAATTGGCAAAGTGATATTTGGAAGCCCATAGAGGGCTATGGTGAAAAAGGAAATATCCTCAGATGAAATCTGGAAAGAAGCTTTCTGAGAAACTGCTTAGTGTTCTGTTAATTCATCTCACAGAGTTACATGTGTGTTTCGTGGATCTCTTTGCTAGCCTTATTTCTGTGGAATCTGAGAACAGATATTTCGGATCCCTTTGAAAACTATAGGGCCAAAGGAAATATCCTCCGATAACAAAGAGAAAGAAGCTTTCTGAGAAACTTCTTTGTGTTCTGTGAAATCATCTCACAGAGTTACAGCTTTCCCCTCAAGAAGCCTTTCGCTAAGACAGTTCTTGTGGAATTGGCAAAGTGATATTTGGAAGCCCATAGAGGGCTATGGTGAAAAAGGAAATATCCTCACAGGAAATCTGGAAAGAAGCTTTCTGAGAAACTGCTTAGTGTTCTGTTAATTCATCTCACAGAGTTACATGTGTATTTCGTGGATCTCTTTGCTAGCCTTATTTCTGTGGAATCTGAGAACAGATATTTCGGATCCCTTTGAAAACTATAGGGCCAAAGGAAATATCCTCCGATAACAAAGAGAAAGAAGCTTTCTGAGAAACTTCTTTGTGTTCTGTGAAATCATCTCACAGAGTTACAGCTTTCCGCTCAAGAAGCCTTTCGCTAAGACAGTTCTTGTGGAATTGGCAAAGTGATATTTGGAAGCCCATAGAGGGCTATGGTGAAAAAGGAAATATCCTCAGATGAAATCTGGAAAGAAGCTTTCTGAGAAACTGCTTAGTGTTCTATTAATTCATCTCACAGAGTTACATGTGTATTTCGTGGATCTCTTTGATAGCCTTATTTCTGTGGAATCTGAGAACAGATATTTCGGATCGCTCTGAAGACTATAGGGCCAAAGGAAATATCCTCCCATAACAAACAGAAAGAAGCTTTCTGAGAAACTTCTTCATTTTCTGTGAAATGATCTCACAGAGTTACAGCTTTCCCCTCAAGAAGCCTTTCGCTAAGACAGTTCTTGTGGAATTGGCAAAGTGATATTTGGAAGCCCATAGAGGGCTATGGTGAAAAAGGAAATATCCTCACAGGAAATCTGGAAAGAAGCTTTCTGAGAAACTGCTTAGTGTTCTGTTAATTCGTCTCACAGAGTTACATGTGTATTTCGTGGATCTCTTTGCTAGCCTTATTTCTGTGGAATCTGAGAACAGATATTTCGGATCGCTCTGAAGACTATAGGGCCAAAGGAAATATCCTCCCATAACAAAGAGAAAGAAGCTTTCTGAGAAACTTCTTTGTTTTCTGTGAAATCATCTCACAGAGTTACAGCTTTCCGCTCAAGAAGCCTTTCGCTAAGACAGTTCTTGTGGAATTGGCAAAGTGATATTTGGAAGCCCATAGAGGGCTATGGTGAAAAAGGAAATATCCTCAGATGAAATCTGGAAAGAAGCTTTCTGAGAAACTGCTTAGTGTTCTGTTAATTCATCTCACAGAGTTACATGTGTATTTCGTGGATCTCTTTGCTAGCCTTATTTCTGTGGAATCTGAGAACAGATATTTCGGATCCCTTTGAAAACTATAGGGCCAAAGGAAATATCCTCCGATAACAAACAGAAAGAAGCTTTCTGAGAAACTTCTTTGTGTTCTGTGAAATCATCTCACAGAGTTACAGCTTTCCGCTCAAGAAGCCTTTCGCTAAGACAGTTCTTGTGGAATTGGCAAAGTGATATTTGGAAGCCCATAGAGGGCTATGGTGAAAAAGGAAATATCCTCACAGGAAATCTGGAAAGAAGCTTTCTGAGAAACTGCTTAGTGTTCTGTTAATTCATCTCACAGAGTTACATGTGTATTTCGTGGATCTCTTTGCCAGCCTTATTTCTGTGGAATCTGAGATCAGATATTTCGGATCGCTCTGAAGACTATAGGGCCAAAGGAAATATCCTCCCATAACAAACAGAAAGAAGCTTTCTGAGAAACTTCTTCGTTTTCTGTGAAATCATCTCACAGAGTTACAGCTTTCCCCTCAAGAAGCCTTTCGCTAAGACAGTTCTTGTGGAATTGGCAAAGTGATATTTGGAAGCCCATAGAGGGCTATGGTGAAAAAGGAAATATCCTCAGATGAAATCTGGAAAGAAGCTTTCTGAGAAACTGCTTAGTGTTCTGTTAATTCATCTCACAGAGTTACATGTGTATTTCGTGGATCTCTTTGCTAGCCTTATTTCTGTGGAATCTGAGAACAGATATTTCGGATCCCTTTGAAAACTATAGGGCCAAAGGAAATATCCTCCGATAACAAAGAGAAAGAAGCTTTCTGAGAAACTTCTTTGTGTTCTGTGAAATCATCTCACAGAGTTACAGCTTTCCGCTCAGGAAGCCTTTCGCTAAGACAGTTCTTGTGGAATTGGCAAAGTGATATTTGGAAGCCCATAGAGGGCTACGGTGAAAAAGGAAATATCCTCAGATGAAATCTGGAAAGAAGCTTTCCTCGAAACTGCTTAGTGTTCTGTTAATTCATCTCACAGAGTTACATGTGTATTTCGTGGATCTCTTTGCTAGCCTTATTTCTGTGGAACCTGAGAACAGATATTTCCGATCCCTTTGAAGACTATAGGGCCAAAGGAAATATCCTCCCATAACAAACAGAAAGAAGCTTTCTGAGAAACTTCTTTGTGTTCTGTGAAATCATCTCACAGAGTTACAGCTGTCCCCTCAAGAAGCCTTTCGCTAAGACAGTTCTTATGGAATTCGCAAAGTGATATTTGGAAGCCCATAGGGGGCTATGGTGAAAAAGGAAATATCCTCAGATGAAATCTGGAGAGAAGCTTTCTGAGAAACTGCTTAGTGTTCTGTTAATTCATCTCACAGAGTTACATGTGTATTTCGTGGATCTCTTTGCTAGCCTTATTTCTGTGGAATCTGAGAACAGATATTTCGGATCCCTTTGAAAACTATAGGGCCAAAGGAAATATCCTCCGATAACAAAGAGAAAGAAGCTTTCTGAGAAACTTCTTTGTGTTCTGTGAAATCATCTCACAGAGTTACAGCTTTCCCCTCAAGAAGCCTTTCGCTAAGACAGTTCTTGTGGAATTGGCAAAGTGATATTTGGAAGCCCATAGAGGGCTATGGTGAAAAAGGAAATATCCTCAGATGAAATCTGGAAAGAAGCTTTCTGAGAAACTGCTTAGTGTTCTGTTAATTCATCTCACAGAGTTACATGTGTATTTCGTGGATCTCTTTGCTAGCCTTATTTCTGTGGAATCTGAGAACAGATATATCGGATCCCTTTGAAAACTATAGGGCCAAAGGAAATATCCTCCGATAACAAAGAGAAAGAAGCTTTCTGAGAAACTTCTTTGTGTTCTGTGAAATCATCTCACAGAGTTACAGCTTTCCGCTCAAGAAGCCTTTCGCTAAGACAGTTCTTGTGGAATTGGCAAAGTGATATTTGGAAGCCCCTAGAGGGCTGTGGTGAAAAAGGAAATATCCTCAGATGAAATCTGGAAAGAAGCTTTCTGAGAAACTGCTTAGTGTTCTGTTAATTCATCTCACAGAGTTACATGTGTATTTCGTGGATCTCTTTGCTAGACTTATTTCTGTGGAATCTGAGAACAGATATTTCCGGTCCCTTTGAAGACTATAGGGCCAAAGGAAATATCCTCCGATAACAAACAGAAAGAAGCTTTCTGAGAAACTTCTTTGTGTTCTGTGAAATCATCTCACAGAGTTACAGCTTTCCCCTCAAGAAGCCTTACGCTAAGACAGTTCTTGTGGAATTGGCAAAGTGATACTTGGAAGCCCATAGAGGGCTATGGTGAAAAAGGAAATATCCTCAGATGAAATCTGGAAAGAAGCTTTCTGGGAAACTGCTTAGTGTTCTGTTAATTCATCTCACAGAGTTACATGTGTATTTCGTGGATCTCCTTGCTAGCCTTATTTCTGTGGAGTCTGAGAACAGATATTTCGGATCCCATTGGAGACTATAGGGCCAAAGGAAATATCCTCCGATAACAAAGAGAAAGAAGCTTTCTGAGAAACTTCTTTGTGTTCTGTGAAATCATCTCACAGAGTTACAGCTTTCCCCTCAAGAACCCTTTCGCTAAGACAGTTCTTGTGGAATTGGCAAAGTGATATTTGGAAGCCCATAGAGGGCTATGGTGAAAAAGGAAATATCCTCAGATGAAATCTGGAAAGAATCTTTCTGAGAAACTGCTTAGTGTTCTGTTAATTCATCTCACAGAGTTACATGTGTATTTCGTGGATCTCTTTGCTAGCCTTATTTCTGTGGAATCTGAGAACAGATATTTCGGATCCCTTTGAAAACTATAGGGCCAAAGGAAATATCCTCCGATAACAAACAGAAAGAAGCTTTCTGAGAAACTTCTTTGTGTTCTGTGAAATCATCTCACAGTGTTACAGCTTTCCCCTCAAGAAGCCTTTCGCTAAGACAGTTCTTGTGGAATTGGCAAAGTGATATTTGGAAGCCCATATAGGGCTATGGTGAAAAAGGAAATATCCTCACAGGAAATCTGGAAAGAAGCTTTCTGAGAAACTGCTTAGTGTTCTGTTAATTCATCTCACAGAGTTACATGTGTATTTCGTGGATCTCTTTGCTAGCCTTATTTCTGTGGAATCTGAGAACAGATATTTCGGATCCCTTTGAAAACTATAGGGCCAAAGGAAATATCCTCTGACAACAAAGAGAAAGAAGCTTTCTGAGAAACTTCTTTGTGTTCTGTGAATTCATCTCACAGAGTTACAGCTTTCCGCTCAAGAAGCCTTTCGCTAAGACAGTTCTTGTGGAATTGGCAAAGTGATATTTGGAAGCCCATAGAGGGCTACGTTGAAAAAGGAAATATCCTCAGATGAAATATGGAAAGAAGCTTTCTGAGAAACTGCTTAGTGTTCTGTTAATTCATCTCACAGAGTTAAATGTGTATTTCGTGGAACTCTTTGCTAGCCTTATTTCTGTGGAATCTGAGAACAGATATTTCGGATCGCTCTGAAGACTATAGGGCCAAAGGAAATATCCTCCCATGACAAACAGAAAGAAGCTTTCTGAGAAACTTGTTTGTGTTCTGTGAAATCATCTCACAGAGTTACAGCTGTCCCCTCAAGAAGCCTTTCGCTAAGACAGATCTTATGGAATTGGCAAAGTGATATTTGGAAGCCCATAGGGGGCTATGGTGAAAAAGGAAATATCCTCAGATGAAATCTGGAAAGAAGCTTTCTGAGAAACTGCTTAGTGTTCTGTTAATTCATCTCACAGAGTTACATGTGTATTTCGTGGATCTCTTTGCTAGCCTTATTTCTGTGGAATCTGAGAACAGATATTTCGGATCCCTTTGAAAACTATAGGGCCAAAGGAAATATCCTCCGATAACAAAGAGAAAGAAGCTTTCTGAGAAACTTCTTTGTGTTCTGTGAAATCATCTCACAGAGTTACAGCTTTCCCCTCAAGAAGCCTTTCGCTAAGACAGTTCTTGTGGAATTGGCAAAGTGATATTTGGAAGCCCATAGAGGGCTATGGTGAAAAAGGAAATATCCTCACAGGAAATCTGGAAAGAAGCTTTCTGAGAAACTGCTTAGTGTTCTGTTAATTCATCTCACAGAGTTACATGTGTATTTCGTGGATCTCTTTGCTAGCCTTATTTCTGTGGAATCTGAGAACAGATATATCGGATCCCTTTGAAAACTATAGGGCCAAAGGAAATATCCTCCGATAACAAAGAGAAAGAAGCTTTCTGAGAAACTTCTTTGTGTTCTGTGAAATCATCTCACAGAGTTACAGCTTTCCGCTCAAGAAGCCTTTCGCTAAGACAGTTCTTGTGGAATTGGCAAAGTGATATTTGGAAGCCCATAGAGGGCTATGGTGAAAAAGTAAATATCCTCCGATGAAATCTGGAAAGAAGCTTTCTGAGAAACTGCTTAGTGTTCTGTTAATTCATCTCACAGAGTTAAATGTGTATTTCGTGTATCTCTTTGCCAGCCTTATTTCTGTGGAATCTGAGAACAGATATTTCGGATCGCTCTGAAGACTATAGGGCCAAAGGAAATATCCTCCCATAACAAAGAGAAAGAAGCTTTCTGAGAAACTTGTTTGTGTTCTGTGAAATCATCTCACAGAGTTACAGCTTTCCCCTCAAGAAGCCTTTCGCTAAGACAGTTCTTGTGGAATTGGCAAAGTGATATTTGGAAGCCCATAGAGGGCTATGGTGAAAAAGGAAATATCCTCAGATGAAATCTGGAAAGAAGCTTTCTGAGAAACTGCTTAGTGTTCTGTTAATTCATCTCACAGAGTTACATGTGTGTTTCGTGGATTTCTTTGCTAGCCTTATTTCTGTTGGATCTGAGAACAGATATTTCGGATCCCTTTGAAAACTATAGGGCAAAAGGAAATATCCTCCGATAACAAAGAGAAAGAAGCTTTCTGAGAAACTTCTTTGTGTTCTGTGAAATCATCTCACAGAGTTACAGCTGTCCCCTCAAGAAGCCTTTCGCTAAGACAGTTCTTATGGAATTGGCAAAGTGATATTTGGAAGCCCATAGAGGGCTATGGTGAAAAAGGAAATATCCTCACAGGAAATCTGGAAAGAAGCTTTCTGAGAAACTGCTTAGTGTTCTGTTAATTCATCTCACAGAGTTACATGTGTATTTCGTGGATCTCTTTGGTAGCCTTATTTCTGTGGAATCTGAGAACAGATATTTCGGATCCCTTTGAAAACTATAGGGCAAAAGGAAATATCCTCCGATAACAAAGAGAAAGAAGCTTTCTGAGAAACTTCTTTGTGTTCTGTGAAATCATCTCACAGAGTTACAGCTTTCCGCTCAAGTAGCGTTTCGCTAAGACAGTTCTTGTGGAATTGGCAAAGTGATATTTGGAAGCCCATAGAGGGCTATGGTGAAAAAGGAAATATCCTCAGATGAAATCTGGAAAGAAGCTTTCTGAGAAACTGCTTAGTGTTCTGTTAATTCATCTCACAGAGTTACATGTGTATTTCGTGGATCTCTTTGCTAGCCTTATTTCTGTGGAATCTGAGAACAGATATTTCGGATCGCTCTGAAGACTATAGGGCCAAAGGAAATATCCTCCCATAACAAACAGAAAGAAGCTTTCTGAGAAACTTCTTCGTTTTCTGTGAAATCATCTCACAGAGTTACAGCTTTCCCCTCAAGAAGCCTTTCGCTAAGACAGTTCTTGTGGAATTGGCAAAGTGATATTTGGAAGCCCATAGAGGGCTATGGTGAAAAAGGAAATATCCTCAGATGAAATCTGGAAAGAAGCTTTCTGAGAAACTGCTTAGTGTTCTCTTAATTCATCTCACAGAGTTACATGTGTATTTCGTGGATCTCTTTGCTAGCCTTATTTCTGTGGAATCTGAGAACAGATATTTCCGATCCCTTTGAAGACTATAGGGCCAAAGGAAATATCCTCCCATAACAAAGAGAAAGAAGCTTTCTGAGAAACTTCTTTGTGTTCTGTGAAATCATCTCACAGAGTTACAGCTTTCCCCTCAAGAAGCCTTTCGCTAAGACAGTTCTTGTGGAATTGGCAAAGTGATATTTGGAAGCCCATAGAGGGCTATGGTGTAAAAGGAAATATCCTCAGATGAAATCTGGAAAGAAGCTTTCTGAGAAACTGCTTAGTGTTCTGTTAATTCATCTCACAGAGTTACATGTGTATTTCGTGGATCTCCTTGCTAGCCTTATTTCTGTGGAGTCTGAGAACAGATATTTCGGATCCCATTGGAGACTATAGGGCCAAAGGAAATATCCTCCGATAACAAAGAGAAAGAAGCTTTCTGAGAAACTTGTTTGTGTTCTGTGAAATCATCTCACAGAGTTACAGCTTTCCCCTCAAGAAGCCTTTCGCTAAGACAGTTCTTGTGGAATTGGCAAAGTGATATTTGGAAGCCCATAGAGGGCTATTGTGAAAAAGGAAATATCCTCACAGGAAATCTGGAAAGAAGCTTTCTGAGAAACTGCTTAGTGTTCTGTTAATTCATCTCACAGAGTTACATGTGTGTTTCGTGGATCTCTTTGCTAGCCTTATTTCTGTGGAATCTGAGAACAGATATTTCGGATCCCTTTGAAAACTATAGGGCCAAAGGAAATATCCTCTGATAACAAACAGAAAGAAGCTTTCTGAGAAACTTCTTTGTGTTCTGTGAAATCATCTCACAGAGTTACAGCTGTCCCCTCAAGAAGCCTTTCGCTAAGACAGTTCTTATGGAATTGGCAAAGTGATATTTGGAAGCCCTTAGAGGGCTATGGTGAAAAAGGAAATATCCTCACAGGAAATCTGGAAAGAAGCTTTCTGAGAAACTGCTTAGTGTTCTGTTAATTCATCTCACAGAGTTACATGTGTATTTCGTGGATCTCTTTGTTAGCCTTATTTCTGTGGAATCTGAGAACAGATATTTCGGATCCCTTTGAAAACTATAGGGCCAAAGGAAATATCCTCCGATAACAAAGAGAAAGAAGCTTTCTGAGAAACTTCTTTGTGTTCTGTGAAATCATCTCACAGAGTTACAGCTTTCCGCTCAAGAAGCCTTTCGCTAAGACAGTTCTTGTGGAATTGGCAAAGTGATATTTGGAAGCCCATAGAGGGCTATGGTGAAAAAGGAAATATCCTCAGATGAAATCTGGAAAGAAGCTTTCTGAGAAACTGCTTAGTGTTCTGTTAATTCATCTCACAGAGTTACATGTGTATTTCGTGGATCTCTTTGCTAGCCTTATTTCTGTGGAATCTGAGAACAGATATTTCGGATCCCTTTGAAAACTATAGGGCCAAAGGAAATATCCTCCGATAACAAAGAGAAAGAAGCTTTCTGAGAAACTTCTTTGTGTTCTGTGAAATCATCTCACAGAGTTACAGCTTTCCGCTCAGGCAGCCTTTCGCTAAGACAGTTCTTGTGGAATTGGCAAAGTGATATTTGGAAGCCCATAGAGGGCTATGGTGAAAAAGGAAATATCCTCAGATGAAATCTGGAAAGAAGCTTTCTGAGAAACTGCTTAATGTTCTGTTAATTCATCTCACAGAGTTACATGTGTATTTCGTGGATCTCTTTGCTAGCCTTATTTCTGTGGAATCTGAGAACAGATATTTCCGATCCCTTTGAAGACTATAGGGCCAAAGGAAATATCCTCCCATAACAAAGAGAAAGAAGCTTTCTGAGAAACTTCTTTGTGTTCTGTGAAATCATCTCACAGACTTACAGCTTTCCCCTCAAGAAGCCTTTCGCTAAGACAGTTCTTGTGGAATTGGCAAAGTGATATTTGGAAGCCCATAGAGGGCTATGGTGAAAAAGTAAATATCCTCCGATGAAATCTGGAAAGAAGCTTTCTGAGAAACTGCTTAGTGTTCTGTTAATTCATCTCACAGAGTTACATGTGTATTTCGTGGATCTCTTTGCTAGCCTTATTTCTGTGGAATCTGAGAACAGATACTTCGGATCGCTCTGAAGACTATAGGGCCAAAGGAAATATCCTCCCATAACAAACAGAAAGAAGCTTTCTGAGAAACTTCTTCGTTTTCTGTGAAATCATCTCACAGAGTTACAGCTTTCCCCTCAAGAAGCCTTTCGCTAAGACAGTTCTTGTGGAATTGGCAAAGTGATATTTGGAAGCCCATAGAGGGCTACGGTGAAAAAGGAAATATCCTCAGATGAAATCTGGAAAGAAGCTTTCTGAGAAACTGCTTAGTGTTCTGTTAATTCATCTCACAGAGTTACATGTGTATTTCGTGGATCTCTTTGCCAGCCTTATTTCTGTGGAATCTGAGAACAGATATTTCCGATCCCTTTGAAGACTATAGGGCCAAAGGAAATATCCTCCCATAACAAAGAGAAAGAAGCTTTCTGAGAAACTTCTTTGTGTTCTGTGAAATCATCTCACAGAGTTACAGCTTTCCCCTAAAGAAGCCTTTCGCTAACACAGTTCTTGTGGAATTGGCAAAGTGATATTTGGAAGCCCATAGAGGGCTATGGTGTAAAAGGAAATATCCTCAGATGAAATCTGGAAAGAAGCTTTCTGAGAAACTGCTTAGTGTTCTGTTAATTCATCTCACAGAGTTACATGTGTATTTCGTGGATCTCTTTGCTAGCCTTATTTCTGTGGAATCTGAGAACAGATGTTTCCGATCCCTTTGAAGACTATAGGGCCAAAGGAAATATCCTCCCATAACAAAGAGAAAGAAGCTTTCTGAGAAACTTCTTTGTGTTCTGTGAAATCATCTCACAGAGTTACAGCTTTCCCCTCAAGAAGCCTTTCGCTAAGACAGTTCTTGTGGAATTGGCAAAGTGATATTTGGAAGCCCATAGAGGGCTATGGTGAAAAAGGAAATATCCTCACAGGAAATCTGGAATGAAGCTTTCTGAGAAACTGCTTAGTGTTCTGTTAATTCATCTCACAGAGTTACATGTGTATTTCGTGGATCTCCTTGCTAGCCTTATTTCTGTGGAGTCTGAGAACAGATATTTCGGATCCCTTTGGAGACTATAGGGCCAAAGGAAATATCCTCCGATAACAAAGAGAAAGAAGCTTTCTGAGAAACTTCTTTGTGTTCTGTGAAATCATCTCACAGAGTTACAGCTTTCCCCTCAAGAAGCCTTTCGCTAAGACAGTTCTTGTGGAATTGGCAAAGTGATATTTGGAAGCCCATAGAGGGCTATGGTGAAAAAGGAAATATCCTCACAGGAAATCTGGAAAGAAGCTTTCTGAGAAACTGCTTCGTGTTCTGTTAATTCATCTCACAGAGTTACATGTGTATTTCGTGGATCTCTTTGCTAGCCTTATTTCTGTGGAATCTCAGAACAGATATTTCGTATCCCTTTGAAAACTATAGGGCCAAAGGAAATATCCTCCGATAACAAAGAGAAAGAAGCTTTCTGAGAAACTTCTTTGTGTTCTGTGAAATCATCTCACAGAGTTACAGCTTTCCGCTCAGGAAGCCTTTCGCTAAGAGAGTTCTTGTGGAATTGGCAAAGTGGTATTTGGAAGCCCATAGAGGGCTATGGTGAAAAAGGAAATATCCTCAGATGAAATCTGGAAAGAAGCTTTCTGAGAAACTGCTTAGTGTTCTGTTAATTCATCTCACAGAGTTACATGTGTATTTCGTGGATCTCCTGCTAGCCTTATTTCTGTGAAGTCTGAGAACAGATATTTCGGATCCCATTGGAGAGTATAGGGCCAAAGGAAATATCCTCCGATAACAAAGAGAAAGAAGCTTTCTGAGAAACTTCTTTGTGTTCTGTGAAATCATCTCACAGAGTTACAGCTTTCCCCTCAAGAAGCCTTTCGCTAAGACAGTTCTTGTGGAATTGGCAAAGTTATATTTGGAAGCCCATAGAGGGCTATGGTGAAAAAGGAAATATCCTCAGATGAAATCTGGAAAGAATCTTTCTGAGAAACTGCTTAATGTTCTGTTAATTCATCTCACAGAGTTTCATGTGTATTTCGTGGATCTCTTTGATAGCCTTATTTCTGTGGAATCTGAGAACAGATATTTCGGATCCCTTTGAAAACTATAAGGCCAAAGGAAATATCCTCCGATAACAAAGAGAAAGAAGCTTTCTGAGAAACTTCTTTGTGTTCTGTGAAATCATCTCACAGAGTTACAGCTTTCCCCTCAAGAAGCCTTTCGCTAAGACAGTTCTTGTGGAATTGGCAAAGTGATATTTGGAAGCCCATAGAGGGCTATGGTGAAAAAGGAAATATCCTCACAGGAAATCTGGAAAGAAGCTTTCTGAGAAACTGCTTAGTGTTCTGTTAATTCATCTCACAGAGTTACATGTGTATTTCGTGGATCTCTTTGCTAGCCTTATTTCTGTGGAATCTGAGAACAGATATTTCGGATCCCTTTGAAAACTATAGGGCCAAAGAAAATATCCTACGATAACAAAGAGAAAGAAGCTTTCTGAGAAACTTCTTTGTGTTCTGTGAAATCATCTCACAGAGTTACAGCTTTCCGCTCAGGAAGCCTTTCGCTAAGAGAGTTCTTGTGGAATTGGCAAAGTGGTATTTGGAAGCCCATAGAGGGCTATGGTGAAAAAGGAAATATCCTCAGATGAAATCTGGAAAGAAGCTTTCTGAGAAACTGCGTAGTGTTCTGTTAATTCATCTCACAGAGTTACATGTGTATTTCGTGGATCTCTTTGCTAGCCTTATTTCTGTGGAATCTGAGAACAGATATTTCGGATCCCATTGATGACTATATGGCCAAAGGAAATATCCTCCCATAACAAACAGAAAGAAGCTTTCTGAGAAACTTCTTCATTTTCTGTGAAATCATCTCACAGAGTTACAGCTTTCCCCTCAAGAAGCCTTTCGCTAAGACAGTTCTTGTGGAATTGGCAAAGTGATATTTGGAAGCCCATAGAGGGCTATGGTGAAAAAGGAAATATCCTCAGATGAAATCTGGAAAGAACCTTTCTGAGAAACTGCTTAGTGTATGTTAATTCATCTCACAGAGTTACATGTGTATTTCGTGGATCTCTTTGCTAGCCTTATTTCTGTGGAATCTGAGAACAGATATTTCGGATCCCTTTGAAGAGTATAGGGCCAAAGGAAATATCCTCCCACAACAAAGAGAAAGAAGCTTTTTGAGAAACTTCTTTGTGTTCTGTGAAATCATCTCACAGAGTTACAGCTTTCCGCTCAAGAAGTCTTTCGCTAAGACAGTTCTTGTGGAATTGGCAAAGTGATATTTGGAAGCCCATAGAGGGCTGTGGTGAAAAAGGAAATATCCTCAGATGAAATCTGGAAAGAAGCTTTCTGAGAAACTGCTTAGTGTTCTGTTAATTCATCTCACAGAGTTACATGTGTATTTCGTGGATCTCTTTGCTAGCCTTATTTCTGTGGAATCTGAGAACAGATATTTCCGATCCCTTTGAAGACTACAGGGCCAAAGGAAATATCCTCCCATAACAAAGAGAAAGAAGCTTTCTGAGAAACTTCTTTGTGTTCTGTGAAATCATCTCACAGAGTTACAGCTTTCCCCTCAAGAAGCCTTTCGCTAAGACAGTTCTTGTGGAATTGGCAAAGTGATATTTGGAAGCCCATAGAGGGCTATGGTGAAAAAGGAAATATCCTCAGATGAAATCTGGAAAGAAGCTTTCTGAGAAACTGCTTAGTGTTCTGTTAATTCATCTCACAGAGTTACATGGGTATTTCGTGGATCTCCTTGCTAGCCTTATTTCTGTGGAGTCTGAGAACAGATATTTCGGATCCCATTGGAGACTATAGAGCCAAAGGAAATATCCTCCGATAACAAAGACAAAGAAGCTTTCTGAGAAACTTCTTTGTGTTCTGTGAAATCATCTCACAGAGTTACAGCTTTCCCCTCAAGAAGCCTTTCGCTAAGACAGTTCTTGTGGAATTGGCAAAGTGATATTTGGAAGCCCATAGAGGGCTATGGTGAAAAAGGAAATATCCTCAGATGAAATCTGGAAAGAATCTTTCTGAGAAATGCTTAGTGTTCTGTTAATTCATCTCACAGAGTTACATGTGTATTTCGTGGATCTCTTTGCTAGCCTTATTTCTGTGGAATCTGAGAACAGATATATCGGATCCCTTTGAAAACTATAGGGCCAAAGGAAATATCCTCCGATAACAAAGAGAAAGAAGCTTTCTGAGAAACTTCTTTGTGTTCTGTGAAATCATCTCACAGAGTTACAGCTTGCCGCTCAAGAAGCCTTTCGCTAAGACAGTTCTTGTGGAATTGGCAAAGTGATATTTGGAAGCCCATAGAGGGCTGTGGTGAAAAAGGAAATATCCTCAGATGAAATCTGGAAAGAAGCTTTCTGAGAAACTGCTTAGTGTTCTGTTAATTCATCTCACAGAGTTACATGTGTATTTCGTGGATCTCTTTGCTAGCCTTATTTCTGTGGAATCTGAGAACAGATATTTCCGGTCCCTTTGAAGACTATAGGGCCAAAGGAAATATCCTCCGATAACAAACAGAAAGAAGCTTTCTGAGAAAATTCTTTGTGTTCTGTGAAATCATCTCACAGAGTTACAGCTTTCCCCTCAAGAAGCCTTACGCTAAGACAGTTCTTGTGGAATTGGCAAAGTGATACTTGGAAGCCCATAGAGGGCTATGGTGAAAAAGGAAATATCCTCAGATGAAATCTGGAAAGAAGCTTTCTGGGAAACTGCTTAGTGTTCTGTTAATTCATCTCACAGAGTTACATGTGTATTTCGTGGATCTCCTTGCTAGCCTTATTTCTGTGGAGTCTGAGAACAGATATTTCGGATCCCATTGGAGACTATAGGGCCAAAGGAAATATCCTCCGATAACAAAGAGAAAGAAGCTTTCTGAGAAACTTCTTTGTGTTCTGTGAAATCATCTCACAGAGTTACAGCTTTCCCCTCATGAACCCTTTCGCTAAGACAGTTCTTGTGGAATTGGCAAAGTGATATTTGGAAGCCCATAGAGGGCTATGGTGAAAAAGGAAATATCCTCAGATGAAATCTGGAAAGAATCTTTCTGAGAAACTGCTTAGTGTTCTGTTAATTCATCTCACAGAGTTACATGTGTATTTCGTGGATCTCTTTGCTAGCCTTATTTCTGTGGAATCTGAGAACAGATATTTCGGATCCCTTTGAAAACTATAGGGCCAAAGGAAATATCCTCCGATAACAAACAGAAAGAAGCTTTCTGAGAAACTTCTTTGTGTTCTGTGAAATCATCTCACAGTGTTACAGCTTTCCCCTCAAGAAGCCTTTCGCTAAGACAGTTCTTGTGGAATTGGCAAAGTGATATTTGGAAGCCCATAGAGGGCTATGGTGAAAAAGGAAATATCCTCAGATGAAATCTGGAAAGAAGCTTTCTGAGAAACTGCTTAGTGTTCTGTTAATTCATCTCACAGAGTTACATGTGTATTTCGTGGATCTCTTTGCTAGCGTTATTTCTGTGGAATCTGAGAACAGATATTTCGGATCCCTTTGAAGAGTATAGGGCCAAAGGAAATATCCTCCCATAACAAAGACAAAGAAGCTTTCTGAGAAACTTCTTTGTGTTCTGTGAAATCATCTCACAGAGTTACAGCTTTCCCCTCAAGAAGACTTTCGCTAAGACAGTTCTTGTGGAATTGGCAAAGTGATATTTGGAAGCCCCTAGAGGGCTGTGGTGAAAAAGGAAATATCCTCAGATGAAATCTGGAAAGAAGCTTTCTGAGAAACTGCTTAGTGTTCTGTTAATTCATCTCACAGAGTTACATGTGTATTTCGTGGATCTCTTTGCTAGCCTTATTTCTGTGGAATCTGAGAACAGATGTTTCCGATCCCTTTGAAGACTATAGGGCCAAAGGAAATATCCTCCCATAACAAAGAGAAAGAAGCTTTCTGAGAAACTTCTTTGTGTTCTGTGAAATCATCTCACAGAGTTACAGCTTTCCCCTCAAGAAGCCTTTCGCTAAGACAGTTCTTGTGGAATTGGCAAAGTGATATTTGGAAGCCCATAGAGGGCTATGGTGAAAAAGGAAATATCCTCACAGGAAATCTTTAATGAAGCTTTCTGAGAAACTGCTTAGTGTTCTGTTAATTCATCTCACAGAGTTACATGTGTATTTCGTGGATCTCCTTGCTAGCCTTATTTCTGTGGAGTCTGAGAACAGATATTTCGGATCCCTTTGGAGACTATAGGGCCAAAGGAAATATCCTCCGATAACAAAGAGAAAGAAGCTTTCTGAGAAACTTCTTTGTGTTCTGTGAAATCATCTCACAGAGTTACAGCTTTCCCCTCAAGAAGCCTTTCGCTAAGACAGTTCTTGTGGAATTGGCAAAGTGATATTTGGAAGCCCATAGAGGGCTATGGTGAAAAAGGAAATATCCTCACAGGAAATCTGGAAAGAAGCTTTCTGAGAAACTGCTTAGTGTTCTGTTAATTCATCTCACAGAGTTACATGTGTATTTCGTGGATCTCTTTGCTAGCCTTATTTCTGTGGAATCTCAGAACAGATATTTCGTATCCCTTTGAAAACTATAGGGCCAAAGGAAATATCCTCCGATAACAAAGAGAAAGAAGCTTTCTGAGAAACTTCTTTGTGTTCTGTGAAATCATCTCACAGAGTTACAGCTTTCCGCTCAGGAAGCCTTTCGCTAAGAGAGTTCTTGTGGAATTGGCAAAGTGGTATTTGGAAGCCCATAGAGGGCTATGGTGAAAAAGGAAATATCCTCAGATGAAATCTGGAAAGAAGCTTTCTGAGAAACTGCTTAGTGTTCTGTTAATTCATCTCACAGAGTTACATGTGTATTTCGTGGATCTCTTTGCTAGCCTTGTTTCTGTGGAATCTGAGAACAGATATTTCGGATCCCTGTGAAGAGTGTAGGGCCAAAGGTAATATCCTCCCATAACAAAGACAAAGAAGCTTTCTGAGAAACTTCTTTGTGTTCTGTGAAATCATCTCACAGAGTTACAGCTTTCCGCTCAAGAAACCTTTCGCTAAGACAGTTCTGGTGGAATTGGCAAAGTGATATTTGGAAGCCCATAGAGGGCTGTGGTGAAAAAGGAAATATCCTCAGATGAAATCTGGAAAGAAGCTTTCTGAGAAACTGCTTAGTGTTCTGTTAATTCATCTCACAGAGTTACATGTGTATTTCGTGGATCTCTTTGCTAGACTTATTTCTGTGGAATCTGAGAACAGATATTTCCGGTCCCTTTGAAGACTATAGGGCCAAGGAAATATCCTCCGATAACAAACAGAAAGAAGCTTTCTGAGAAACTTCTTTGTGTTCTGTGAAATCATCTCACAGAGTTACAGCTTTCCCCTCAAGAAGCCTTACGCTAAGACAGTTCTTGTGGAATTGGCAAAGTGATATTTGGAAGCCCATAGAGGGCTATGGTGAAAAAGGAAATATCCTCAGATGAAATCTGGAAAGAAGCTTTCTGAGAAACTGCTTAGTGTTCTGTTAATTCATCTCACAGAGTTACATGTGTATTTCGTGGATCTCCTTGCTAGCCTTATTTCTGTGGAGTCTGAGAACAGATATTTCGGATCCCATTGGAGACTATAGGGCCAAAGGAAATATCCTCCGATAACAAAGAGAAAGAAGCTTTCTGAGAAACTTCTTTGTGTTCTGTGAAATCATCTCACAGAGTTACAGCTTTCCCCTCAAGAACCCTTTCGCTAAGACAGTTCTTGTGGAATTGGCAAAGTGATATTTGGAAGCCCATAGAGGCCTATGGTGAAAAAGGAAATATCCTCAGATGAAATCTGGAAAGAAGCTTTCTGAGAAACTGCTTAGTGTTCTGTTAATTCATCTCACAGAGTTACATGTGTATTTCGTGGATCTCTTTGCTAGCCTTATTTCTGTGGAATCTGAGAACAGATATTTCGGATCCCTTTGAAGAGTATAGGGCCAAAGGAAATATCCTCCGATAACAAAGACAAAGAAGCTTTCTGAGAAACTTCTTTGTGTTCTGTGAAATCATCTCACAGAGTTACAGCTTTCCGCTCAAGAAGCCTTTCGCTAAGACAGTTCTGGTGGAATTGGCAAAGTGATATTTGGAAGCCCATAGAGGGCTGTGGTGAAAAAGGAAATATCCTCAGATGAAATCTGGAAAGAAGCTTTCTGAGAAACTGCTTAGTGTTCTGTTAATTTATCTCACAGAGTTACATGTGTATTTCGTGGATCTCTTTCCTAGACTTATTTCTGTGGAATCTGAGAACAGATATTTCCGATCCCTTTGAAGACTATAGGGCCAAAGGAAATATCCTCCGATAACAAACAGAAAGGAGCTTTCTGAGAAACTTCTTTGTGTTCTGTGAAATCATCTCACAGAGTTACAGCTTTCCCCTTAAGAAGCCTTACGCTAAGACAGTTCTTCTGGAATTGGCAAAGTGATATTTGGAAGCCCATAGAGGGCTATGGTGAAAAAGGAAATATCCTCAGATGAAATCTGGAAAGAAGCTTTCTGAGAAACTGCTTAGTGTTCTGTTAATTCCTCTCATAGAGTTACATGTGTATTTCGTGGATCTCTTTGCTAGACTTATTTCTGTGGAATCTGAGAACAGATATTTCCGATCCCTTTGAAGACTATAGGGCCAAAGGAAATATCCTCCGATAACAAACAGAAAGAAGCTTTCTGAGAAACTTCTTTGTGTTCTGTGAAATCATCTCACAGAGTTACAGCTTTCCCCTCTAGAAGCCTTACGCTAAGACAGTTCTTGTGGAATTGGCAAAGTGATATTTGGAAGCCCATAGAGGGCTATGGTGAAAAAGGAAATATCCTCAGATGAAATCTGGAAAGAAGCTTTCTGAGAAACTGCTTGGTGTTCTGTTAATTCATCTTACAGAGTTACATGTGTATTTCGTGGATCTCCTTGCTAGCCTTATTTCTGTGGAGTCTGAGAACAGATATTTCGGATCCCATTGGAGACTATAGGGCCAAAGGAAATATCCTCCGATAACAAAGAGAAAGAAGCTTTCTGAGAAACTTCTTTGTGTTCTGTGAAATCATCTCACAGAGTTACAGCTTTCCCCTCAAGAAGCCTTTCGCTCAGACAGTTCTTGTGGAATTGGCAAAGTGATATTTGGAAGCCCATAGGGGGCTATGGTGAAAAAGGAAATATCCTCAGATGAAATCTGGAAAGAAGCTTTCTGAGAAACTGCTTAGTGTTCTGTTAATTCATCTCACAGAGTTACATCTGTATTTCGTGGATCTCTTTGCTAGCCTTATTTCTGTGGAATCTGAGAACAGATATTTCGGATCCCTTTGAAAACTATAGGGCCAAAGGAAATATCCTCCGATAACAAAGAGAAAGAAGCTTCCTGAGAAACTTCTTTGTGTTCTGTGAAATCATCTCACAGAGTTACAGCTTTCCGCTCAGGAAGCCTTTCGCTAAGACAGTTCTTGTGGAATTGGCAAAGTGATATTTGGAAGCCCATAGAGGGCTATGGTGAAAAAGGAAATATCCTCAGATGAAATCTGGAAAGAAGCTTTCTGAGAAACTGCTTAGTGTTCTGTTAATTCATCTCACAGAGTTACATGTGTATTTCGTGGATCTCTTTGCTAGCCTTATTTCTGTGGAATCTGAGAACAGATATTTCGGATCCCATTGATGACTATATGGCCAAAGGAAATATCCTCCCATAACAAACAGAAAGAAGCTTTCTGAGAAACTTCTTCATTTTCTGTGAAATCATCTCACAGAGTTACAGCTTTCCCCTCAAGAAGCCTTTCGCTAAGACAGTTCTTGTGGAATTGGCAAAGTGATATTTGGAAGCCCATAGAGGGCTATGGTGAAAAAGGAAATATCCTCAGATGAAATCTGGAAAGAACCTTTCTGAGAAACTGCTTAGTGTATGTTAATTCATCTCACAGAGTTACATGTGTATTTCGTGGATCTCTTTGCTAGCCTTATTTCTGTGGAATCTGAGAACAGATATTTCGGATCCCTTTGAAGAGTATAGGGCCAAAGGAAATATCCTCCCACAACAAAGAGAAAGAAGCTTTTTGAGAAACTTCTTTGTGTTCTGTGAAATCATCTCACAGAGTTACAGCTTTCCGCTCAAGAAGTCTTTCGCTAAGACAGTTCTTGTGGAATTGGCAAAGTGATATTTCGAAGCCCATAGAGGGCTGTGGTGAAAAAGGAAATATCCTCAGATGAAATCTGGAAAGAAGCTTTCTGAGAAACTGCTTAGTGTTCTGTTAATTCATCTCACAGTGTTACATGTGTATTTCGTGGATCTCTTTGCTAGCCTTATTTCTGTGGAATCTGAGAACAGATATTTCCGATCCCTTTGAAGACTACAGGCCCAAAGGAAATATCCTCCCATAACAAAGAGAAAGAAGCTTTCTGAGAAACTTCTTTGTGTTCTGTGAAATCATCTCACAGAGTTACAGCTTTCCCCTCAAGAAGCCTTTCGCTAAGACAGTTCTTGTGGAATTGGCAAAGTGATATTTGGAAGCCCATAGAGGGCTATGGTGAAAAAGGAAATATCCTCAGATGAAATCTGGAAAGAAGCTTTCTGAGAAACTGCTTAGTGTTCTGTTAATTCATCTCACAGAGTTACATGTGTATTTCGTGGATCTCCTTGCTAGCCTTATTTCTGTGGAGTCTGAGAACAGATATTTCGGATCCCATTGGAGACTATAGGGCCAAAGGAAATATCCTCCGATAACAAAGACAAAGAAGCTTTCTGAGAAACTTCTTTGTGTTCTGTGAAATCATCTCACAGAGTTACAGCTTTCCCCTCAAGAAGCCTTTCGCTAAGACAGTTCTTGTGGAATTGGCAAAGTGATATTTGGAAGCCCATAGAGGGCTATGGTGAAAAAGGAAATATCCTCAGATGAAATCTGGAAAGAATCTTTCTGAGAAACTGCTTAGTGTTCTGTTAATTCATCTCACAGAGTTACATGTGTATTTCGTGGATCTCTTTGCTAGCCTTATTTCTGTGGAATCTGAGAACAGATATTTCGGATCCCTTTGAAAACTATAGGGCCAAAGGAAATATCCTCCGATAACAAAGAGAAAGAAGCTTTCTGAGAAACTTCTTTGTGTTCTGTGAAATCATCTCACAGAGTTACAGCTTTCCCCTCAAGAAGCCTTTCGCTAAGACAGTTCTTGTGCAATTGGCAAAGTGATATTTGGAAGCCCATAGAGGGCTATGGTGAAAAAGGAAATATCCTCACAGGAAATCTGGAAAGAAGCTTTCTGAGAAACTGCTTAGTGTTTTGTTAATTCATCTCACAGAGTTACATGTGTATTTCGTGGATCTCTTTGCTAGCCTTATTTCTGTGGAATCTGAGAACAGATATATCGGATCCCTTTGAAAACTATAGGGCCAAAGGAAATATCCTCCGATAACAAAGAGAAAGAAGCTTTCTGAGAAACTTCTTTGTGTTCTGTGAAATCATCTCACAGAGTTACAGCTTTCCGCTCAAGAAGCCTTTCGCTAAGACAGTTCTTGTGGAATTGGCAAAGTGATATTTGGAAGCCCATAGAGGGCTATGGTGAAAAAGTAAATATCCTCCGATGAAATCTGGAAAGAAGCTTTCTGAGAAACTGCTTAGTGTTCTGTTAATTCATCTCACAGAGTTAAATGTGTATTTCGTGGATCTCTTTGCCAGCCTTATTTCTGTGGAATCTGAGAACAGATATTTCGGATCGCTCTGAAGACTATAGGGCCAAAGGAAATATCCTCCCATAACAAACAGAAAGAATCTTTCTGAGAAACTTCTTCATTTTCTGTGAAATCATCTCACAGAGTTACAGCTTTCCCCTCAAGAAGCCTTTCGCTAAGACAGTTCTTGTGGAATTGGCAAAGTGATATTTGGAAGCCCATAGAGGGCTATGGTGAAAAAGGAAATATCCTCACAGGAAATCTGGAAAGAAGCTTTCTGAGAAACTGCTTAGTGTTCTGTTAATTCATCTCACAGAGTTACATGTGTGTTTCGTGGATCTCTTTGCTAGCGTTATTTCTGTGGAATCTGAGAACAGATATTTCGGATCCCTTTGAAGAGTATAGGGCCAAAGGAAATATCCTCCCATAACAAAGACAAAGAATCTTTCTGAGAAACTTCTTTGTGTTCTGTGAAATCATCTCACAAAGTTACAGCTTTCCGCTCAAGAAGCCTTTCGCTAAGACAGTTCTTGTGGAATTGACAAAGTGATATTTGGAAGCCCCTAGAGGGCTGTGGTGAAAAAGGAAATATCCTCAGATGAAATCTGGAAAGAAGCTTTCTGAGAAACTGCTTAGTGTTCTGTTAATTCATCTCACAGAGTTACATGTGTATTTCGTGGAACTCTTTGCTAGCCTTATTTCTGTGGAATCTGAGAACAGATATTTCGGATCCCTTTGAAGACTATAGGGCCAAAGGAAATATCCTCCCACAACAAAGAGAAAGAAGCTTTCTGAGAAACTTCTTTGTGTTCTGTGAAATCATCTCACAGAGTTACAGCTTTCCGCTCAAGAAGCCTTTCGCTAAGACAGTTCTTGTGGAATTGGCAAAGTGATATTTGGAAGCCCATAGAGGGCTATGGTGAAAAAGGAAATATCCTCAGATGAAATCTGGAAAGAAGCTTTCTGAGAAACTGCTAAGTGTTCTGTTAATTCATCTCACAGAGTTACATGTGTATTTCGTGGATCTCCTTGCTAGCCTTATTTCTGTGGAGTCTGAGAACAGATATTTCGGATCCCTTTGGAGACTATAGGGCCAAAGGAAATATCCTCCGATAACAAAGAGAAAGAAGCTTTCTGAGAAACTTCTTTGTGTTCTGTGAAATCATCTCACTGAGTTACAGCTTTCCCTCAAGAAGCCTTTCGCTAAGACAGTTCTTGTGGAATTGGCAAAGTGATATTTGGAAGCCCATAGAGGGCTATGGTGAAAAAGGAAATATCCTCAGATGAAATCTGGAAAGAAGCTTTCTGAGAAACTGCTTAGTGTTCTGTTAATTCATCTCACAGAGTTACATGAGTATTTCGTGGATCTCTTTGCTAGCCTTATTTCTGTGGAATCTGAGAACAGATATTTCGGATCCCTTTGAAAACTATAGGGCCAAAGGAAATATCCTCCGATAACAAAGAGAAAGAAGCTTTCTGAGAAACTTCTTTGTGTTCTGTGAAATCATCTCACAGAGTTACAGCTTTCCCCTCAAGAAGCCTTTCGCTAAGACAGTTCTTGTGGAATTGGCAAAGTGATATTTGGAAGCCCATAGAGGGCTATGGTGAAAAAGGAAATATCCTCACAGGAAATCTGGAAAGAAGCTTTCTGAGAAACTGCTTAGTGTTCTGTTAATTCATCTCACAGAGTTACATGTGTATTTCGTGGATCTCCTTGCTAGCCTTATTTCTGTGGAGTCTGAGAACAGATATTTCGGATCCCATTGGAGACTATAGGGCCAAAGGAAATATCCTCCGATAACAAAGAGGAAGAAGCTTTCTGAGAAACTTCTTTGTGTTCTGTGAAATCATCTCACAGAGTTACAGCTTTCCCCTCAAGAAGCCTTTCGCTAAGACAGTTCTTGTGGAATTGGCAAAGTGATATTTGGAAGCCCATAGAGGGCTATGGTGAAAAAGGAAATATCCTCAGATGAAATCTGGAAAGAAGCTTTCTGAGAAACTGCTTAGTGTTCTGTTAATTCATCTCACAGAGTTACATGTGTGTTTCGTGGATCTCTTTGCTAGCCTTATTTCTGTGGAATCTGAGAACAGATATTTCGGATCCCTTTGAAAACTATAGGGCCAAAGGAAATATCCTCCGATAACAAACAGAAAGAAGCTTTCTGAGAAACTTCTTTGTGTTCTGTGAAATCATCTCACAGAGTTACAGCTGTCCCCTCAAGAAGCCTTTCGCTAAGACAGTTATTATGGAATTGGCAAAGTGATATTTGGAAGCCCATAGGGGGCTATGGTGAAAAAGGAAATACCCTCAGATGAAATCTGGAAAGAAGCTTTCTGAGAAACTGCTTAGTGTTCTGTTAATTCATCTCACAGAGTTACATGTGTATTTCGTGGATCTCTTTGCTAGCCTTATTTCTGTGGAATCTGAGAACAGATATTTCGGATCGCTCTGAAGACTATAGGGCCAAAGGAAATATCCTCCCATTACAAACAGAAAGAAGCTTTCTGAGAAACTTCTTCGTTTTCTGTGAAATCATCTCACAGAGTTACAGCTTTCCCCTCAAGAAGCCTTTCGCTAAGACAGTTCTTGTGGAATTGGCAAAGTGATATTTGGAAGCCCATAGAGGGCTATGGTGAAAAAGGAAATATCCTCAGATGAAATCTGGAAAGAAGCTTTCTGAGAAACTGCTTAGTGTTCTGTTAATTCATCTCACAGAGTTACATGTGTGTTTCGTGGATCTCTTTGCTAGCCTTATTTCTGTGGAATCTGAGAACAGATATTTCGGATCCCTTTGAAAACTATAGGGCCAAAGGAAATATCCTCCGATAACAAAGAGAAAGAAGCTTTCTGAGAAACTTCTTTGTGTTCTGTGAAATCATCTCACAGAGTTACAGCTTTCCCCTCAAGAAGCCTTTCGCTAAGACAGTTCTTGTGGAATTGGCAAAGTGATATTTGGAAGCCCATAGAGGGCTATGGTGAAAAAGGAAATATCCTCACAGGAAATCTGGAAAGAAGCTTTCTGAGAAACTGCTTAGTGTTCTGTTAATTCATCTCACAGAGTTACATGTGTATTTCGTGGATCTCTTTGCTAGCCTTATTTCTGTGGAATCTGAGAACAGATATTTCGGATCCCTTTGAAAACTATAGGGCCAAAGGAAATATCCTCCGATAACAAAGAGAAAGAAGCTTTCTGAGAAACTTCTTTGTGTTCTGTGAAATCATCTCACAGAGTTACAGCTTTCCGCTCAAGAAGCCTTTCGCTAAGACAGTTCTTGTGGAATTGGCAAAGTGATATTTGGAAGCCCATAGAGGGCTATGGTGAAAAAGGAAATATCCTCAGATGAAATCTGGAAAGAAGCTTTCTGAGAAACTGCTTAGTGTTCTATTAATTCATCTCACAGAGTTACATGTGTATTTCGTGGATCTCTTTGATAGCCTTATTTCTGTGGAATCTGAGAACAGATATTTCGGATCGCTCTGAAGACTATAGGGCCAAAGGAAATATCCTCCCATAACAAACAGAAAGAAGCTTTCTGAGAAACTTCTTCATTTTCTGTGAAATGATCTCACAGAGTTACAGCTTTCCCCTCAAGAAGCCTTTCGCTAAGACAGTTCTTGTGGAATTGGCAAAGTGATATTTGGAAGCCCATAGAGGGCTATGGTGAAAAAGGAAATATCCTCACAGGAAATCTGGAAAGAAGCTTTCTGAGAAACTGCTTAGTGTTCTGTTAATTCGTCTCACAGAGTTACATGTGTATTTCGTGGATCTCTTTGCTAGCCTTATTTCTGTGGAATCTGAGAACAGATATTTCGGATCGCTCTGAAGACTATAGGGCCAAAGGAAATATCCTCCCATAACAAAGAGAAAGAAGCTTTCTGAGAAACTTCTTTGTTTTCTGTGAAATCATCTCACAGAGTTACAGCTTTCCGCTCAAGAAGCCTTTCGCTAAGACAGTTCTTGTGGAATTGGCAAAGTGATATTTGGAAGCCCATAGAGGGCTATGGTGAAAAAGGAAATATCCTCAGATGAAATCTGGAAAGAAGCTTTCTGAGAAACTGCTTAGTGTTCTGTTAATTCATCTCACAGAGTTACATGTGTATTTCGTGGATCTCTTTGCTAGCCTTATTTCTGTGGAATCTGAGAACAGATATTTCGGATCCCTTTGAAAACTATAGGGCCAAAGGAAATATCCTCCGATAACAAACAGAAAGAAGCTTTCTGAGAAACTTCTTTGTGTTCTGTGAAATCATCTCACAGAGTTACAGCTTTCCGCTCAAGAAGCCTTTCGCTAAGACAGTTCTTGTGGAATTGGCAAAGTGATATTTGGAAGCCCATAGAGGGCTATGGTGAAAAAGGAAATATCCTCAGATGAAATCTGGAAAGAAGCTTTCTGAGAAACTGCTTAGTGTTCTGTTAATTCATCTCACAGAGTTACATGTGTATTTCGTGGATCTCTTTGCCAGCCTTATTTCTGTGGAATCTGAGATCAGATATTTCGGATCGCTCTGAAGACTATAGGGCCAAAGGAAATATCCTCCCATAACAAACAGAAAGAAGCTTTCTGAGAAACTTCTTCGTTTTCTGTGAAATCATCTCACAGAGTTACAGCTTTCCCCTCAAGAAGCCTTTCGCTAAGACAGTTCTTGTGGAATTGGCAAAGTGATATTTGGAAGCCCATAGAGGGCTATGGTGAAAAAGGAAATATCCTCAGATGAAATCTGGAAAGAAGCTTTCTGAGAAACTGCTTAGTGTTCTGTTAATTCATCTCACAGAGTTACATGTGTATTTCGTGGATCTCTTTGCTAGCCTTATTTCTGTGGAATCTGAGAACAGATATTTCGGATCCCTTTGAAAACTATAGGGCCAAAGGAAATATCCTCCGATAACAAAGAGAAAGAAGCTTTCTGAGAAACTTCTTTGTGTTCTGTGAAATCATCTCACAGAGTTACAGCTTTCCGCTCAGGAAGCCTTTCGCTAAGACAGTTCTTGTGGAATTGGCAAAGTGATATTTGGAAGCCCATAGAGGGCTACGGTGAAAAAGGAAATATCCTCAGATGAAATCTGGAAAGAAGCTTTCCTCGAAACTGCTTAGTGTTCTGTTAATTCATCTCACAGAGTTACATGTGTATTTCGTGGATCTCTTTGCTAGCCTTATTTCTGTGGAACCTGAGAACAGATATTTCCGATCCCTTTGAAGACTATAGGGCCAAAGGAAATATCCTCCCATAACAAACAGAAAGAAGCTTTCTGAGAAACTTCTTTGTGTTCTGTGAAATCATCTCACAGAGTTACAGCTGTCCCCTCAAGAAGCCTTTCGCTAAGACAGTTCTTATGGAATTCGCAAAGTGATATTTGGAAGCCCATAGGGGGCTATGGTGAAAAAGGAAATATCCTCAGATGAAATCTGGAGAGAAGCTTTCTGAGAAACTGCTTAGTGTTCTGTTAATTCATCTCACAGAGTTACATGTGTATTTCGTGGATCTCTTTGCTAGCCTTATTTCTGTGGAATCTGAGAACAGATATTTCGGATCCCTTTGAAAACTATAGGGCCAAAGGAAATATCCTCCGATAACAAAGAGAAAGAAGCTTTCTGAGAAACTTCTTTGTGTTCTGTGAAATCATCTCACAGAGTTACAGCTTTCCCCTCAAGAAGCCTTTCGCTAAGACAGTTCTTGTGGAATTGGCAAAGTGATATTTGGAAGCCCATAGAGGGCTATGGTGAAAAAGGAAATATCCTCAGATGAAATCTGGAAAGAAGCTTTCTGAGAAACTGCTTAGTGTTCTGTTAATTCATCTCACAGAGTTACATGTGTATTTCGTGGATCTCTTTGCTAGCCTTATTTCTGTGGAATCTGAGAACAGATATATCGGATCCCTTTGAAAACTATAGGGCCAAAGGAAATATCCTCCGATAACAAAGAGAAAGAAGCTTTCTGAGAAACTTCTTTGTGTTCTGTGAAATCATCTCACAGAGTTACAGCTTTCCGCTCAAGAAGCCTTTCGCTAAGACAGTTCTTGTGGAATTGGCAAAGTGATATTTGGAAGCCCCTAGAGGGCTGTGGTGAAAAAGGAAATATCCTCAGATGAAATCTGGAAAGAAGCTTTCTGAGAAACTGCTTAGTGTTCTGTTAATTCATCTCACAGAGTTACATGTGTATTTCGTGGATCTCTTTGCTAGACTTATTTCTGTGGAATCTGAGAACAGATATTTCCGGTCCCTTTGAAGACTATAGGGCCAAAGGAAATATCCTCCGATAACAAACAGAAAGAAGCTTTCTGAGAAACTTCTTTGTGTTCTGTGAAATCATCTCACAGAGTTACAGCTTTCCCCTCAAGAAGCCTTACGCTAAGACAGTTCTTGTGGAATTGGCAAAGTGATACTTGGAAGCCCATAGAGGGCTATGGTGAAAAAGGAAATATCCTCAGATGAAATCTGGAAAGAAGCTTTCTGGGAAACTGCTTAGTGTTCTGTTAATTCATCTCACAGAGTTACATGTGTATTTCGTGGATCTCCTTGCTAGCCTTATTTCTGTGGAGTCTGAGAACAGATATTTCGGATCCCATTGGAGACTATAGGGCCAAAGGAAATATCCTCCGATAACAAAGAGAAAGAAGCTTTCTGAGAAACTTCTTTGTGTTCTGTGAAATCATCTCACAGAGTTACAGCTTTCCCCTCAAGAACCCTTTCGCTAAGACAGTTCTTGTGGAATTGGCAAAGTGATATTTGGAAGCCCATAGAGGGCTATGGTGAAAAAGGAAATATCCTCAGATGAAATCTGGAAAGAATCTTTCTGAGAAACTGCTTAGTGTTCTGTTAATTCATCTCACAGAGTTACATGTGTATTTCGTGGATCTCTTTGCTAGCCTTATTTCTGTGGAATCTGAGAACAGATATTTCGGATCCCTTTGAAAACTATAGGGCCAAAGGAAATATCCTCCGATAACAAACAGAAAGAAGCTTTCTGAGAAACTTCTTTGTGTTCTGTGAAATCATCTCACAGTGTTACAGCTTTCCCCTCAAGAAGCCTTTCGCTAAGACAGTTCTTGTGGAATTGGCAAAGTGATATTTGGAAGCCCATATAGGGCTATGGTGAAAAAGGAAATATCCTCACAGGAAATCTGGAAAGAAGCTTTCTGAGAAACTGCTTAGTGTTCTGTTAATTCATCTCACAGAGTTACATGTGTATTTCGTGGATCTCTTTGCTAGCCTTATTTCTGTGGAATCTGAGAACAGATATTTCGGATCCCTTTGAAAACTATAGGGCCAAAGGAAATATCCTCCGACAACAAAGAGAAAGAAGCTTTCTGAGAAACTTCTTTGTGTTCTGTGAATTCATCTCACAGAGTTACAGCTTTCCGCTCAAGAAGCCTTTCGCTAAGACAGTTCTTGTGGAATTGGCAAAGTGATATTTGGAAGCCCATAGAGGGCTACGTTGAAAAAGGAAATATCCTCAGATGAAATATGGAAAGAAGCTTTCTGAGAAACTGCTTAGTGTTCTGTTAATTCATCTCACAGAGTTAAATGTGTATTTCGTGGAACTCTTTGCTAGCCTTATTTCTGTGGAATCTGAGAACAGATATTTCGGATCGCTCTGAAGACTATAGGGCCAAAGGAAATATCCTCCCATGACAAACAGAAAGAAGCTTTCTGAGAAACTTGTTTGTGTTCTGTGAAATCATCTCACAGAGTTACAGCTGTCCCCTCAAGAAGCCTTTCGCTAAGACAGATCTTATGGAATTGGCAAAGTGATATTTGGAAGCCCATAGGGGGCTATGGTGAAAAAGGAAATATCCTCAGATGAAATCTGGAAAGAAGCTTTCTGAGAAACTGCTTAGTGTTCTGTTAATTCATCTCACAGAGTTACATGTGTATTTCGTGGATCTCTTTGCTAGCCTTATTTCTGTGGAATCTGAGAACAGATATTTCGGATCCCTTTGAAAACTATAGGGCCAAAGGAAATATCCTCCGATAACAAAGAGAAAGAAGCTTTCTGAGAAACTTCTTTGTGTTCTGTGAAATCATCTCACAGAGTTACAGCTTTCCCCTCAAGAAGCCTTTCGCTAAGACAGTTCTTGTGGAATTGGCAAAGTGATATTTGGAAGCCCATAGAGGGCTATGGTGAAAAAGGAAATATCCTCACAGGAAATCTGGAAAGAAGCTTTCTGAGAAACTGCTTAGTGTTCTGTTAATTCATCTCACAGAGTTACATGTGTATTTCGTGGATCTCTTTGCTAGCCTTATTTCTGTGGAATCTGAGAACAGATATATCGGATCCCTTTGAAAACTATAGGGCCAAAGGAAATATCCTCCGATAACAAAGAGAAAGAAGCTTTCTGAGAAACTTCTTTGTGTTCTGTGAAATCATCTCACAGAGTTACAGCTTTCCGCTCAAGAAGCCTTTCGCTAAGACAGTTCTTGTGGAATTGGCAAAGTGATATTTGGAAGCCCATAGAGGGCTATGGTGAAAAAGTAAATATCCTCCGATGAAATCTGGAAAGAAGCTTTCTGAGAAACTGCTTAGTGTTCTGTTAATTCATCTCACAGAGTTAAATGTGTATTTCGTGTATCTCTTTGCCAGCCTTATTTCTGTGGAATCTGAGAACAGATATTTCGGATCGCTCTGAAGACTATAGGGCCAAAGGAAATATCCTCCCATAACAAAGAGAAAGAAGCTTTCTGAGAAACTTGTTTGTGTTCTGTGAAATCATCTCACAGAGTTACAGCTTTCCCCTCAAGAAGCCTTTCGCTAAGACAGTTCTTGTGGAATTGGCAAAGTGATATTTGGAAGCCCATAGAGGGCTATGGTGAAAAAGGAAATATCCTCAGATGAAATCTGGAAAGAAGCTTTCTGAGAAACTGCTTAGTGTTCTGTTAATTCATCTCACAGAGTTACATGTGTGTTTCGTGGATTTCTTTGCTAGCCTTATTTCTGTTGGATCTGAGAACAGATATTTCGGATCCCTTTGAAAACTATAGGGCAAAAGGAAATATCCTCCGATAACAAAGAGAAAGAAGCTTTCTGAGAAACTTCTTTGTGTTCTGTGAAATCATCTCACAGAGTTACAGCTGTCCCCTCAAGAAGCCTTTCGCTAAGACAGTTCTTATGGAATTGGCAAAGTGATATTTGGAAGCCCATAGAGGGCTATGGTGAAAAAGGAAATATCCTCACAGGAAATCTGGAAAGAAGCTTTCTGAGAAACTGCTTAGTGTTCTGTTAATTCATCTCACAGAGTTACATGTGTATTTCGTGGATCTCTTTGGTAGCCTTATTTCTGTGGAATCTGAGAACAGATATTTCGGATCCCTTTGAAAACTATAGGGCAAAAGGAAATATCCTCCGATAACAAAGAGAAAGAAGCTTTCTGAGAAACTTCTTTGTGTTCTGTGAAATCATCTCACAGAGTTACAGCTTTCCGCTCAAGTAGCGTTTCGCTAAGACAGTTCTTGTGGAATTGGCAAAGTGATATTTGGAAGCCCATAGAGGGCTATGGTGAAAAAGGAAATATCCTCAGATGAAATCTGGAAAGAAGCTTTCTGAGAAACTGCTTAGTGTTCTGTTAATTCATCTCACAGAGTTACATGTGTATTTCGTGGATCTCTTTGCTAGCCTTATTTCTGTGGAATCTGAGAACAGATATTTTGGATCGCTCTGAAGACTATAGGGCCAAAGGAAATATCCTCCCATAACAAACAGAAAGAAGCTTTCTGAGAAACTTCTTCGTTTTCTGTGAAATCATCTCACAGAGTTACAGCTTTCCCCTCAAGAAGCCTTTCGCTAAGACAGTTCTTGTGGAATTGGCAAAGTGATATTTGGAAGCCCATAGAGGGCTATGGTGAAAAAGGAAATATCCTCAGATGAAATCTGGAAAGAAGCTTTCTGAGAAACTGCTTAGTGTTCTCTTAATTCATCTCACAGAGTTACATGTGTATTTCGTGGATCTCTTTGCTAGCCTTATTTCTGTGGAATCTGAGAACAGATATTTCCGATCCCTTTGAAGACTATAGGGCCAAAGGAAATATCCTCCCATAACAAAGAGAAAGAAGCTTTCTGAGAAACTTCTTTGTGTTCTGTGAAATCATCTCACAGAGTTACAGCTTTCCCCTCAAGAAGCCTTTCGCTAAGACAGTTCTTGTGGAATTGGCAAAGTGATATTTGGAAGCCCATAGAGGGCTATGGTGTAAAAGGAAATATCCTCAGATGAAATCTGGAAAGAAGCTTTCTGAGAAACTGCTTAGTGTTCTGTTAATTCATCTCACAGAGTTACATGTGTATTTCGTGGATCTCCTTGCTAGCCTTATTTCTGTGGAGTCTGAGAACAGATATTTCGGATCCCATTGGAGACTATAGGGCCAAAGGAAATATCCTCCGATAACAAAGAGAAAGAAGCTTTCTGAGAAACTTGTTTGTGTTCTGTGAAATCATCTCACAGAGTTACAGCTTTCCCCTCAAGAAGCCTTTCGCTAAGACAGTTCTTGTGGAATTGGCAAAGTGATATTTGGAAGCCCATAGAGGGCTATTGTGAAAAAGGAAATATCCTCACAGGAAATCTGGAAAGAAGCTTTCTGAGAAACTGCTTAGTGTTCTGTTAATTCATCTCACAGAGTTACATGTGTGTTTCGTGGATCTCTTTGCTAGCCTTATTTCTGTGGAATCTGAGAACAGATATTTCGGATCCCTTTGAAAACTATAGGGCCAAAGGAAATATCCTCTGATAACAAACAGAAAGAAGCTTTCTGAGAAACTTCTTTGTGTTCTGTGAAATCATCTCACAGAGTTACAGCTGTCCCCTCAAGAAGCCTTTCGCTAAGACAGTTCTTATGGAATTGGCAAAGTGATATTTGGAAGCCCTTAGAGGGCTATGGTGAAAAAGGAAATATCCTCACAGGAAATCTGGAAAGAAGCTTTCTGAGAAACTGCTTAGTGTTCTGTTAATTCATCTCACAGAGTTACATGTGTATTTCGTGGATCTCTTTGTTAGCCTTATTTCTGTGGAATCTGAGAACAGATATTTCGGATCCCTTTGAAAACTATAGGGCCAAAGGAAATATCCTCCGATAACAAAGAGAAAGAAGCTTTCTGAGAAACTTCTTTGTGTTCTGTGAAATCATCTCACAGAGTTACAGCTTTCCGCTCAAGAAGCCTTTCGCTAAGACAGTTCTTGTGGAATTGGCAAAGTGATATTTGGAAGCCCATAGAGGGCTATGGTGAAAAAGGAAATATCCTCAGATGAAATCTGGAAAGAAGCTTTCTGAGAAACTGCTTAGTGTTCTGTTAATTCATCTCACAGAGTTACATGTGTATTTCGTGGATCTCTTTGCTAGCCTTATTTCTGTGGAATCTGAGAACAGATATTTCGGATCCCTTTGAAAACTATAGGGCCAAAGGAAATATCCTCCGATAACAAAGAGAAAGAAGCTTTCTGAGAAACTTCTTTGTGTTCTGTGAAATCATCTCACAGAGTTACAGCTTTCCGCTCAGGCAGCCTTTCGCTAAGACAGTTCTTGTGGAATTGGCAAAGTGATATTTGGAAGCCCATAGAGGGCTATGGTGAAAAAGGAAATATCCTCAGATGAAATCTGGAAAGAAGCTTTCTGAGAAACTGCTTAGTGTTCTGTTAATTCATCTCACAGAGTTACATGTGTATTTCGTGGATCTCTTTGCTAGCCTTATTTCTGTGGAATCTGAGAACAGATATTTCCGATCCCTTTGAAGACTATAGGGCCAAAGGAAATATCCTCCCATAACAAAGAGAAAGAAGCTTTCTGAGAAACTTCTTTGTGTTCTGTGAAATCATCTCACAGACTTACAGCTTTCCCCTCAAGAAGCCTTTCGCTAAGACAGTTCTTGTGGAATTGGCAAAGTGATATTTGGAAGCCCATAGAGGGCTATGGTGAAAAAGTAAATATCCTCCGATGAAATCTGGAAAGAAGCTTTCTGAGAAACTGCTTAGTGTTCTGTTAATTCATCTCACAGAGTTACATGTGTATTTCGTGGATCTCTTTGCTAGCCTTATTTCTGTGGAATCTGAGAACAGATACTTCGGATCGCTCTGAAGACTATAGGGCCAAAGGAAATATCCTCCCATAACAAACAGAAAGAAGCTTTCTGAGAAACTTCTTCGTTTTCTGTGAAATCATCTCACAGAGTTACAGCTTTCCCCTCAAGAAGCCTTTCGCTAAGACAGTTCTTGTGGAATTGGCAAAGTGATATTTGGAAGCCCATAGAGGGCTACGGTGAAAAAGGAAATATCCTCAGATGAAATCTGGAAAGAAGCTTTCTGAGAAACTGCTTAGTGTTCTGTTAATTCATCTCACAGAGTTACATGTGTATTTCGTGGATCTCTTTGCCAGCCTTATTTCTGTGGAATCTGAGAACAGATATTTCCGATCCCTTTGAAGACTATAGGGCCAAAGGAAATATCCTCCCATAACAAAGAGAAAGAAGCTTTCTGAGAAACTTCTTTGTGTTCTGTGAAATCATCTCACAGAGTTACAGCTTTCCCCTAAAGAAGCCTTTCGCTAACACAGTTCTTGTGGAATTGGCAAAGTGATATTTGGAAGCCCATAGAGGGCTATGGTGTAAAAGGAAATATCCTCAGATGAAATCTGGAAAGAAGCTTTCTGAGAAACTGCTTAGTGTTCTGTTAATTCATCTCACAGAGTTACATGTGTATTTCGTGGATCTCCTTGCTAGCCTTATTTCTGTGGAGTCTGAGAACAGATATTTCGGATCCCATTGGAGACTATAGGGCCAAAGGAAATATCCTCCGATAACAAAGAGGAAGAAGCTTTCTGAGAAACTTGTTTGTGTTCTGTGAAATCATCTCACAGAGTTACAGCTTTCCCCTCAAGAAGCCTTTCGCTAAGACAGTTCTTGTGGAATTGGCAAAGTGATATTTGGAAGCCCATAGAGGGCTATGGTGAAAAAGGAAATATCCTCAGATGAAATCTGGAAAGAAGCTTTCTGAGAAACTGCTTAGTGTTCTGTTAATTCATCTCACAGAGTTACATGTGTGTTTCGTGGATCTCTTTGCTAGCCTTATTTCTGTGGAATCTGAGAACAGATATTTCGGATCCCTTTGAAAACTATAGGGCCAAAGGAAATATCCTCCGATAACAAACAGAAAGAAGCTTTCTGAGAAACTTCTTTGTGTTCTGTGAAATCATCTCACAGAGTTACAGCTGTCCCCTCAAGAAGCCTTTCGCTAAGACAGTTATTATGGAATTGGCAAAGTGATATTTGGAAGCCCATAGGGGGCTATGGTGAAAAAGGAAATACCCTCAGATGAAATCTGGAAAGAAGCTTTCTGAGAAACTGCTTAGTGTTCTGTTAATTCATCTCACAGAGTTACATGTGTATTTCGTGGATCTCTTTGCTAGCCTTATTTCTGTGGAATCTGAGAACAGGTATTTCGGATCGCTCTGAAGACTATAGGGCCAAAGGAAATATCCTCCCATTACAAACAGAAAGAAGCTTTCTGAGAAACTTCTTCGTTTTCTGTGAAATCATCTCACAGAGTTACAGCTTTCCCCTCAAGAAGCCTTTCGCTAAGACAGTTCTTGTGGAATTGGCAAAGTGATATTTGGAAGCCCATAGAGGGCTATGGTGAAAAAGGAAATATCCTCAGATGAAATCTGGAAAGAAGCTTTCTGAGAAACTGCTTAGTGTTCTGTTAATTCATCTCACAGAGTTACATGTGTGTTTCGTGGATCTCCTTGCTAGCCTTATTTCTGTGGAATCTGAGAACAGATATTTCGGATCCCTTTGAAAACTATAGGGCCAAAGGAAATATCCTCCGATAACAAAGAGAAAGAAGCTTTCTGAGAAACTTCTTTGTGTTCTGTGAAATCATCTCACAGAGTTACAGCTTTCCCCTCAAGAAGCCTTTCGCTAAGACAGTTCTTGTGGAATTGGCAAAGTGATATTTGGAAGCCCATAGAGGGCTATGGTGAAAAAGGAAATATCCTCACAGGAAATCTGGAAAGAAGCTTTCTGAGAAACTGCTTAGTGTTCTGTTAATTCATCTCACAGAGTTACATGTGTATTTCGTGGATCTCTTTGCTAGCCTTATTTCTGTGGAATCTGAGAACAGATATTTCGGATCCCTTTGAAAACTATAGGGCCAAAGGAAATATCCTCCGATAACAAAGAGAAAGAAGCTTTCTGAGAAACTTCTTTGTGTTCTGTGAAATCATCTCACAGAGTTACAGCTTTCCGCTCAAGAAGCCTTTCGCTAAGACAGTTCTTGTGGAATTGGCAAAGTGATAATTGGAAGCCCATAGAGGGCTATGGTGAAAAAGGAAATATCCTCAGATGAAATCTGGAAAGAAGCTTTCTGAGAAACTGCTTAGTGTTCTGTTAATTCATCTCACAGAGTTACATGTGTATTTCGTGGATCTCTTTGATAGCCTTATTTCTGTGGAATCTGAGAACAGATATTTCGGATCGCTCTGAAGACTATAGGGCCAAAGGAAATATCCTCCCATAACAAACAGAAAGAAGCTTTCTGAGAAACTTCTTCATTTTCTGTGAAATCATCTCACAGAGTTACAGCTTTCCCCTCAAGAAGCCTTTCGCTAAGACAGTTCTTGTGGAATTGGCAAAGTGATATTTGGAAGCCCATAGAGGGCTATGGTGAAAAAGGAAATATCCTCACAGGAAATCTGGAAAGAAGCTTTCTGAGAAACTGCTTAGTGTTCTGTTAATTCATCTCACAGAGTTACATGTGTATTTCGTGGATCTCTTTGCTAGCCTTATTTCTGTGGAATCTGAGAACAGATATTTCGGATCGCTCTGAAGACTATAGGGCCAAAGGAAATATCCTCCCATAACAAACAGAAAGAAGCTTTCTGAGAAACTTCTTTGTTTTCTGTGAAATCATCTCACAGAGTTACAGCTTTCCGCTCAAGAAGCCTTTCGCTAAGACAGTTCTTGTGGAATTGGCAAAGTGATATTTGGAAGCCCATAGAGGGCTATGGTGAAAAAGGAAATATCCTCAGATGAAATCTGGAAAGAAGCTTTCTGAGAAACTGCTTAGTGTTCTGTTAATTCATCTCACAGAGTTACATGTGTATTTCGTGGATCTCTTTGCTAGCCTTATTTCTGTGGAATCTGAGAACAGATATTTCGGATCCCTTTGAAAACTATAGGGCCAAAGGAAATATCCTCCGATAACAAACAGAAAGAAGCTTTCTGAGAAACTTCTTTGTGTTCTGTGAAATCATCTCACAGAGTTACAGCTTTCCGCTCAAGAAGCCTTTCGCTAAGACAGTTCTTGTGGAATTGGCAAAGTGATATTTGGAAGCCCATAGAGGGCTATGGTGAAAAAGGAAATATCCTCAGATGAAATCTGGAAAGCAGCTTTCTGAGAAACTGCTTAGTGTTCTGTTAATTCATCTCACAGAGTTACATGTGTATTTCGTGGATCTCTTTGCCAGCCTTATTTCTGTGGAATCTGAGATCAGATATTTCGGATCGCTCTGAAGACTATAGGGCCAAAGGAAATATCCTCCCATAACAAACAGAAAGAAGCTTTCTGAGAAACTTCTTCGTTTTCTGTGAAATCATCTCACAGAGTTACAGCTTTCCCCTCAAGAAGCCTTTCGCTAAGACAGTTCTTGTGGAATTGGCAAAGTGATATTTGGAAGCCCATAGAGGGCTATGGTGAAAAAGGAAATATCCTCAGATGAAATCTGGAAAGAAGCTTTCTGAGAAACTGCTTAGTGTTCTGTTAATTCATCTCAGAGAGTTACATGTGTATTTCGTGGATCTCTTTGCTAGCCTTATTTCTGTGGAATCTGAGAACAGATATTTCGGATCCCTTTGAAAACTATAGGGCCAAAGGAAATATCCTCCGATAACAAAGAGAAAGAAGCTTTCTGAGAAACTTCTTTGTGTTCTGTGAAATCATCTCACAGAGTTACAGCTTTCCGCTCAGGAAGCCTTTCGCTAAGACAGTTCTTGTGGAATTGGCAAAGTGATATTTGGAAGCCCATAGAGGGCTACGGTGAAAAAGGAAATATCCTCAGATGAAATCTGGAAAGAAGCTTTCTTCGAAACTGCTTAGTGTTCTGTTAATTCATCTCACAGAGTTACATGTGTATTTCGTGGATCTCTTTGCTAGCCTTATTTATGTGGAACCTGAGAACAGATATTTCCGATCCCTTTGAAGACTATAGGGCCAAAGGAAATATCCTCCCATAACAAAGAGAAAGAAGCTTTCTGAGAAACTTCTTTGTGTTCTGTGAAATCATCTCACAGACTTACAGCTTTCCCCTCAAGAAGCCTTTCGCTAAGACAGTTCTTGTGGAATTGGCAAAGTGATATTTGGAAGCCCATAGAGGGCTATGGTGAAAAAGGAAATATCCTCAGATGAAATCTGGAAAGAAGCTTTCTGAGAAACTGCTTAGTGTTCTGTTAATTCATCTCACAGAGTTACATGTGTATTTCGTGGATCTCTTTGCTAGCCTTATTTCTGTGGAATCTGAGAACAGATATTTCGGATCGCTCTGAAGACTATAGGGCCAAAGGAAATATCCTCCCATAACAAACAGAAAGAAGCTTTCTGAGAAACTTCTTCGTTTTCTGTGAAATCATCTCACAGAGTTACAGCTTTCCCCTCAAGAAGACTTTCGCTAAGACAGTTCTTGTGGAATTGGCAAAGTGATATTTGGAAGCCCATAGAGGGCTATGGTGAAAAAGGAAATATCCTCAGATGAAATCTGGAAAGAAGCTTTCTGAGAAACTGCTTAGTGTTCTGTTAATTCATCTCACAGAGTTACATGTGTATTTCGTGGATCTCTTTGCCAGCCTTATTTCTGTGGAATCTGAGAACAGATATTTCCGATCCCTTTGAAGACTATAGGGCCAAAGGAAATATCCTCCCATAACAAAGAGAAAGAAGCTTTCTGAGAAACTTCTTTGTGTTCTGTGAAATCATCTCACAGAGTTACAGCTTTCCCCTCAAGAAGCCTTTCGCTAATACAGTTCTTGTGGAATTGGCAAAGTGATATTTGGAAGCCCATAGAGGGCTATGGTGTAAAAGGAAATATCCTCAGATGAAATCTGGAAAGAAGCTTTCTGAGAAACTGCTTAGTGTTCTGTTAATTCATCTCACAGAGTTACATGTGTATTTCGTGGATCTCCTTGCTAGCCTTATTTCTGTGGAGTCTGAGAACAGATATTTCGGATCCCATTGGAGACTATAGGGCCAAAGGAAATATCCTCCGATAACAAAGAGGAAGAAGCTTTCTGAGAAACTTGTTTGTGTTCTGTGAAATCATCTCACAGAGTTACAGCTTTCCCCTCAAGAAGCCTTTCGCTAAGACAGTTCTTGTGGAATTGGCAAAGTGATATTTGGAAGCCCATAGAGGGCTATGGTGAAAAAGGAAATATCCTCACAGGAAATCTGGAAAGAAGCTTTCTGAGAAACTGCTTAATGTTCTGTTAATTCATCTCACAGAGTTACATGTGTATTTCGTGGATCTCTTTGCTAGCCTTATTTCTGTGGAATCTGAGAACAGATATTTCGGATCCCTTTGAAAACTATAGGGCCAAAGGAAATATCCTCCGATAACAAAGAGAAAGAAGCTTTCTGAGAAACTTCTTTGTGTTCTGTGAAATCATCTCACAGAGTTACAGCTTTCCCCTCAAGAAGCCTTTCGCTAAGACAGTTCTTGTGGAATTGGCAAAGTGATATTTGGAAGCCCATAGAGGGCTACGGTGAAAAAGGAAATATCCTCAGATGAAATCTGGAAAGAAGCTTTCTGAGAAACTGCTTAGTGTTCTGTTAATTCATCTCACAGAGTTACATGTGTATTTCGTGGATCTCTTTGATAGCCTTATTTCTGTGGAATCTGAGAACAGATATTTCGGATCTCTCTGAAGACTATAGGGCCAAAGGAAATATCCTCCCATAACAAACAGAAAGAAGCTTTCTGAGAAACTTCTTCATTTTCTGTGAAATCATCTCACAGAGTTACAGCTTTCCCCTCAAGAAGCCTTTCGCTAAGACAGTTCTTGTGGAATTGGCAAAGTGATATTTGGAAGCCCATAGAGGGCTATGGTGAAAAAGGAAATATCCTCACAGGAAATCTGGAAAGAAGCTTTCTGAGAAACTGCTTAGTGTTCTGTTAATTCATCTCACAGAGTTACATGTGTATTTCGTGGATCTCTTTGCTAGCCTTATTTCTGTGGAATCTGAGAACAGATATTTCGGATCGCTCTGAAGACTATAGGGCCAAAGGAAATATCCTCCCATAACAAACAGAAAGAAGCTTTCTGAGAAACTTCTTTGTTTTCTGTGAAATCATCTCACAGAGTTACAGCTTTCCGCTCAAGAAGCCTTTCGCTAAGACAGTTCTTGTGGAATTGGCAAAGTAATATTTGGAAGCCCATAGAGGGCTATGGTGAAAAAGGAAATATCCTCAGATGAAATCTGGAAAGAAGCTTTCTGAGAAACTGCTTAGTGTTCTGTTAATTCATCTCACAGAGTTACATGTGTATTTCGTGGATCTCTTTGCTAGCCTTATTTCTGTGGAATCTTAGAACAGATATTTCGGATCCCTTTAAAAACTATAGGGCCAAAGGAAATATCCTCCGATAACAAAGAGAAAGAGGCTTTCTGAGAAACTTCTTTGTGTTCTGTGAAATCATCTCACAGAGTTACAGCTTTCCGCTCAAGAAGCCTTTCGCTAAGACAGTTCTTGTGGAATTGGCAAAGTGATATTTGGAAGCCCATAGAGGGCTATGGTGAAAAAGGAAATATCCTCAGATGAAATCTGGAAAGAAGCTTTCTGAGAAACTGCTTAGTGTTCTGTTAATTCATCTCACAGAGTTACATGTGTATTTCGTGGATCTCTTTGCCAGCCTTATTTCTGTGGAATCTGAGATCAGATATTTCGGATCACTCTGAAGACTATAGGGCCAAAGGAAATATCCTCCCATAACAAACAGAAAGAAGCTTTCTGAGAAACTTCTTCGTTTTCTGTGAAATCATCTCACAGAGTTACAGCTTTCCCCTCAAGAAGCCTTTCGCTAAGACAGTTCTTGTGGAATTGGCAAAGTGATATTTGGAAGCCCATAGAGGGCTATGGTGAAAAAGGAAATATCCTCAGATGAAATCTGGAAAGAAGCTTTCTGAGAAACTGCTTAGTGTTCTGTTAATTCATCTCACAGAGTTACATGTGTATTTCGTGGATCTCTTTGCTAGCCTTATTTCTGTGGAATCTGAGAACAGATATTTCGGATCCCTTTGAAAACTATAGGGCCAAAGGAAATATCCTCCGATAACAAAGAGAAAGAAGCTTTCTGAGAAACATCTTTGTGTTCTGTGAAATCATCTCACAGAGTTACAGCTTTCCGCTCAGGAAGCCTTTCGCTAAGACAGTTCTTGTGGAATTGGCAAAGTGATATTTGGAAGCCCATAGAGGGCTACGGTGAAAAAGGAAATATCCTCAGATGAAATCTGGAAAGAAGCTTTCTTCGAAACTGCTTAGTGTTCTGTTAATTCATCTCACAGAGTTACATGTGTATTTCGTGGATCTCTTTGCTAGCCTTATTTCTGTGGAATCTGAGAACAGATATTTCCGATCCCTTTGAAGACTATAGGGCCAAAGGAAATATCCTCCCATAACAAAGAGAAAGAAGCTTTCTGAGAAACTTCTTTGTGTTCTGTGAAATCATCTCACAGACTTACAGCTTTCCTCTCAAGAAGCCTTTCGCTAAGACAGTTCTTGTGGAATTGGCAAAGTGATATTTGGAAGCCCATAGAGGGCTATGGTGAAAAAGGAAATATCCTCAGATGAAATCTGGAAAGAAGCTTTCTGAGAAACTGCTTAGTGTTCTGTTAATTCATCTCACAGAGTTACATGTGTATTTCGTGGATCTCCTTGCTAGCCTTATTTCTGTGGAGTCTGAGAACAGATATTTCGGATCCCATTGGAGACTATAGGGCCAAAGGAAATATCCTCCGATAACAAAGAGGAAGAAGCTTTCTGAGAAACTTGTTTGTGTTCTGTGAAATCATCTCACAGAGTTACAGCTTTCCCCTCAAGAAGCCTTTCGCTAAGACAGTTCTTGTGGAATTGGCAAAGTGATATTTGGAAGCCCATAGAGGGCTATGGTGAAAAAGGAAATATCCTCAGATGAAATCTGGAAAGAAGCTTTCTGAGAAACTGCTTAGTGTTCTGTTAATTCATCTCACAGAGTTACATGTGTGTTTCGTGGATCTCTTTGCTAGCCTTATTTCTGTGGAATCTGAGAACAGATATTTTGGATCCCTTTGAAAACTATAGGGCCAAAGGAAATATCCTCCGATAACAAACAGAAAGAAGCTTTCTGAGAAACTTCTTTGTGTTCTGTGAAATCATCTCACAGAGTTACAGCTGTCCCCTCAAGAAGCCTTTCGCTAAGACAGTTCTTATGGAATTGGCAAAGTGATATTTGGAAGCACATAGGGGGCTATGGTGAAAAAGGAAATATCCTCAGATGAAATCTGGAAAGAAGCTTTCTGAGAAACTGCTTAGTGTTCTGTTAATTCATCTCACAGAGTTACATGTGTATTTCGTGGATCTCTTTGCTAGCCTTATTTCTGTGGAATCTGAGAACAGATATTTCGGATCTCTCTGAAGACTATAGGGCCAAAGGAAATATCCTCCCATTACAAACAGAAAGAAGCTTTCTGAGAAACTTCTTCGTTTTCTGTGAAATCATCTCACAGAGTTACAGCTTTCCCCTCAAGAAGCCTTTCGCTAAGACAGTTCTTGTGGAATTGGCAAAGTGATATTTGGAAGCCCATAGAGGGCTATGGTGAAAAAGGAAATATCCTCAGATGAAATCTGGAAAGAAGCTTTCTGAGAAACTGCTTAGTGTTCTGTTAATTCATCTCACAGAGTTACATGTTTGTTTCGTGGATCTCTTTGCTAGCCTTATTTCTGTGGAATCTGAGAACAGATATTTCGGATCCCTTTGAAAACTATAGGGCCAAAGGAAATATCCTCCAATAACAAAGAGAAAGAAGCTTTCTGAGAAACTTCTTTGTGTTCTGTGAAATCATCTCACAGAGTTACAGCTTTCCCCTCAAGAAGCCTTTCGCTAAGACAGTTCTTGTGGAATTGGCAAAGTGATATTTGGAAGCCCATAGAGGGCTATGGTGAAAAAGGAAATATCCTCACAGGAAATCTGGAAAGAAGCTTTCTGAGAAACTGCTTAGTGTTCTGTTAATTCATCTCACAGAGTTACATGTGTATTTCGTGGATCTCCTTGCTAGCCTTATTTCTGTGGAGTCTGAGAAGAGATATTTCGGATCCCATTGGAGACTATAGGGCCAAAGGAAATATCCTCCGATAACAAAGAGGAAGAAGCTTTCTGAGAAACTTGTTTGTGTTCTGTGAAATCATCTCACAGAGTTACAGCTTTCCCCTCAAGAAGCCTTTCGCTAAGACAGTTCTTGTGGAATTGGCAAAGTGATATTTGGAAGCCCATAGAGGGCTATGGTGAAAAAGGAAATATCCTCAGATGAAATCTGGAAAGAAGCTTTCTGAGAAACTGCTTAGTGTTCTGTTAATTCATCTCACAGAGTTACATGTGTGTTTCGTGGATCTCTTTGCTAGCCTTATTTCTGTGGAATCTGAGAACAGATATTTCGGATCCCTTTGAAAACTATAGGGCCAAAGGAAATATCCTCCGATAACAAACAGAAAGAAGCTTTCTGAGAAACTTCTTTGTGTTCTGTGAAATCATCTCACAGAGTTACAGCTGTCCCCTCAAGAAGCCTTTCGCTAAGACAGTTCTTATGGAATTGGCAAAGTGATATTTGGAAGCCCATAGGGGGCTACGGTGAAAAAGGAAATATCCTCAGATGAAATCTGGAAAGAAGCTTTCTGAGAAACTGCTTAGTGTTCTGTTAATTCATCTCACAGAGTTACATGTGTATTTCGTGGATCTCTTTGCTAGCCTTATTTCTGTGGAATCTGAGAACAGATATTTCGGATCGCTCTGAAGACTATAGGGCCAAAGGAAATATCCTCCCATTACAAACAGAAAGAAGCTTTCTGAGAAACTTCTTCGTTTTCTGTGAAATCATCTCACAGAGTTACAGCTTTCCCCTAAAGAAGCCTTTCGCTAAGACAGTTCTTGTGGAATTGGCAAAGTGATATTTGGAAGCCCATAGAGGGCTATGGTGAAAAAGGAAATATCCTCAGATGAAATCTGGAAAGAAGCTTTCTGAGAAACTGCTTAGTGTTCTGTTAATTCATCTCACAGAGTTACATGTGTATTTCGTGGATCTCTTTGCTAGCCTTATTTCTGTGGAATCTGAGAACAGATATTTCAGATCCCTTTGAAAACTATAGTTCCAAAGGAAATATCCTCCGATAACAAAGAGAAAGAAACTTTCTGAGAAACTTCTTTGTGTTCTGTGAAATCATCTCACAGAGTTACAGCTTTCCGCTCAGGAAGCCTTTCGCTAAGACAGTTCTTGTGGAATTGGCAAAGTGATATTTGGAAGCCCATAGAGGGCTATGGTGAAAAAGGAAATATCCTCAGATGAAATCTGGAAAGAAGCTTTCTTCGAAACTGCTTAGTGTTCTGTTAATTCATCTCACAGAGTTACATGTGTATTTCGTGGATCTCTTTGCTAGCCTTATTTCTGTGGAATCTGAGAACAGATATTTCGGATCGCTCTGAAGACTATAGGGCCAAAGGAAATATCCTCCCATAACAAACAGAAAGAAGCTTTCTGAGAAACTTCTTCGTTTTCTGTGAAATCATCTCACAGAGTTACAGCTTTCCCCTCAAGAAGCCTTTCGCTAAGACAGTTCTTGTGGAATTGGCAAAGTGATATTTGGAAGCCCATAGAGGGCTATGGTGAAAAAGGAAATATCCTCACAGGAAATCTGGAAAGAAGCTTTCTGAGAAACTGCTTAGTGTTCTGTTAATTCATCTCACAGAGTTACATGTGTATTTCGTGGATCTCTTTGCTAGCCTTATTTCTGTGGAATCTGAGAACAGATATTTCGGATCCCTTTGAAAACTATAGGGCCAAAGGAAATATCCTCCGATAACAAAGAGAAAGAAGCTTTCTGAGAAACTTCTTTGTGTTCTGTGAAATCATCTCACAGAGTTACATCTTTCCGCTCAGGAAGCCTTTCGCTAAGACAGTTCTTGTGGAATTGGCAAAGTGATATTTGGAAGCCCATAGAGGGCTATGGTGAAAAAGGAAATATCCTCAGATGAAATCTGGAAAGAAGCTTTCTTCGAAACTGCTTAGTGTTCTGTTAATTCATCTCACAGAGTTACATGTGTATTTCGTGGATATCTTTGCTAGCCTTATTTCTGTGGAATCTGAGAACAGATATTTCTGATCCCTTTGAAAACCATAGGGCCAAAGGAAATATCCTCCCATAACAAAGAGAAAGAAGCTTTCTGAGAAACTTCTTTGTGTTCTGTGAAATCATCTCACAGAGTTACAGCTTTCCCCTCAAGAACCCTTTCGCTAAGACAGTTCTTGTGGAATTGGCAAAGTGATATTTGGAAGCCCATAGAGGGCTATGGTGAAAAAGGAAATATCCTCAGATGAAATCTGGAAAGAATCTTTCTGAGAAACTGCTTAGTGTTCTGTTAATTCATCTCACAGAGTTACATGTGTATTTCGTGGATCTCTTTGCTAGCCTTATTTCTGTGGAATCTGAGAACAGATATTTCGGATCCCTTTGAAAACTATAGGGCCAAAGGATATATCCTCCGATAACAAACAGAAAGAAGCTTTCTGAGAAACTTCTTTGTGTTCTGTGAAATCATCTCACAGTGTTACAGCTTTCCCCTCAAGAAGCCTTTCGCTAAGACAGTTCTTGTGGAATTGGCAAAGTGATATTTGGAAGCCCATATAGGGCTATGGTGAAAAAGGAAATATCCTCACAGGAAATCTGGAAAGAAGCTTTCTGAGAAACTGCTTAGTGTTCTGTTAATTCATCTCACAGAGTTACATGTGTATTTCGTGGATCTCTTTGCTAGCCTTATTTCTGTGGAATCTGAGAACAGATATTTCGGATCCCTTTGAAAACTATAGGGCCAAAGGAAATATCCTCCGACAACAAAGAGAAAGAAGCTTTCTGAGAAACTTCTTTGTGTTCTGTGAATTCATCTCACAGAGTTACAGCTTTCCGCTCAAGAAGCCTTTCGCTAAGACAGTTCTTGTGGAATTGGCAAAGTGATATTTGGAAGCCCATAGAGGGCTACGTTGAAAAACGAAATATCCTCAGATGAAATATGGAAAGAAGCTTTCTGAGAAACTGCTTAGTGTTCTGTTAATTCATCTCACAGAGTTAAATGTGTATTTCGTGGAACTCTTTGCTAGCCTTATTTCTGTGGAATCTGAGAACAGATATTTCGGATCGCTCTGAAGACTATAGGGCCAAAGGAAATATCCTCCCATGACAAACAGAAAGAAGCTTTCTGAGAAACATGTTTGTGTTCTGTGAAATCATCTCACAGAGTTACAGCTGTCCCCTCAAGAAGCCTTTCGCTAAGACAGATCTTATGGAATTGGCAAAGTGATATTTGGAAGCCCATAGGGGGCTATGGTGAAAAAGGAAATATCCTCAGATGAAATCTGGAAAGAAGCTTTCTGAGAAACTGCTTAGTGTTCTGTTAATTCATCTCACAGAGTTACATGTGTATTTCGTGGATCTCTTTGCTAGCCTTATTTCTGTGGAATCTGAGAACAGATATTTCGGATCCCTTTGAAAACTATAGGGCCAAAGGAAATATCCTCCGATAACAAAGAGAAAGAAGCTTTCTGAGAAACTTCTTTGTGTTCTGTGAAATCATCTCACAGAGTTACAGCTTTCCCCTCAAGAAGCCTTTCGCTAAGACAGTTCTTGTGGAATTGGCAAAGTGATATTTGGAAGCCCATAGAGGGCTATGGTGAAGAAGGAAATATCCTCACAGGAAATCTGGAAAGAAGCTTTCTGAGAAACTGCTTAGTGTTCTGTTAATTCATCTCACAGAGTTACATGTGTATTTCGTGGATCTCTTTGCTAGCCTTATTTCTGTGGAATCTGAGAACAGATATATCGGATCCCTTTGAAAACTATAGGGCCAAAGGAAATATCCTCCGATAACAAAGAGAAAGAAGCTTTCTGAGAAACTTCTTTGTGTTCTGTGAAATCATCTCACAGAGTTACAGCTTTCCGCTCAAGAAGCCTTTCGCTAAGACAGTTCTTGTGGAATTGGCAAAGTGATATTTGGAAGCCCATAGAGGGCTATGGTGAAAAAGTAAATATCCTCCGATGAAATCTGGAAAGAAGCTTTCTGAGAAACTGCTTAGTGTTCTGTTAATTCATCTCACAGAGTTAAATGTGTATTTCGTGTATCTCTTTGCCAGCCTTATTTCTGTGGAATCTGAGAACAGATATTTCGGATCGCTCTGAAGACTATAGGGCCAAAGGAAATATCCTCCCATAACAAAGAGAAAGAAGCTTTCTGAGAAACTTGTTTGTGTTCTGTGAAATCATCTCACAGAGTTACAGCTTTCCCCTCAAGAAGCCTTTCGCTAAGACAGTTCTTGTGGAATTGGCAAAGTGATATTTGGAAGCCCATAGAGGGCTATGGTGAAAAAGGAAATATCCTCAGATGAAATCTGGAAAGAAGCTTTCTGAGAAACTGCTTAGTGTTCTGTTAATTCATCTCACAGAGTTACATGTGTGTTTCGTGGATTTCTTTGCTAGCCTTATTTCTGTTGGATCTGAGAACAGATATTTCGGATCCCTTTGAAAACTATAGGGCAAAAGGAAATATCCTCCGATAACAAAGAGAAAGAAGCTTTCTGAGAAACTTCTTTGTGTTCTGTGAAATCATCTCACAGAGTTACAGCTGTCCCCTCAAGAAGCCTTTCGCTAAGACAGTTCTTATGGAATTGGCAAAGTGATATTTGGAAGCCCATAGAGGGCTATGGTGAAAAAGGAAATATCCTCACAGGAAATCTGGAAAGAAGCTTTCTGAGAAACTGCTTAGTGTTCTGTTAATTCATCTCACAGAGTTACATGTGTATTTCGTGGATCTCTTTGGTAGCCTTATTTCTGTGGAATCTGAGAACAGATATTTCGGATCCCTTTGAAAACTATAGGGCAAAAGGAAATATCCTCCGATAACAAAGAGAAAGAAGCTTTCTGAGAAACTTCTTTGTGTTCTGTGAAATCATCTCACAGAGTTACAGCTTTCCGCTCAAGTAGCGTTTCGCTAAGACAGTTCTTGTGGAATTGGCAAAGTGATATTTGGAAGCCCATAGAGGGCTATGGTGAAAAAGGAAATATCCTCAGATGAAATCTGGAAAGAAGCTTTCTGAGAAACTGCTTAGTGTTCTGTTAATTCATCTCACAGAGTTACATGTGTATTTCGTGGATCTCTTTGCTAGCCTTATTTCTGTGGAATCTGAGAACAGATATTTCGGATCGCTCTGAAGACTATAGGGCCAAAGGAAATATCCTCCCATAACAAACAGAAAGAAGCTTTCTGAGAAACTTCTTCGTTTTCTGTGAAATCATCTCACAGAGTTACAGCTTTCCCCTCAAGAAGCCTTTCGCTAAGACAGTTCTTGTGGAATTGGCAAAGTGATATTTGGAAGCCCATAGAGGGCTATGGTGAAAAAGGAAATATCCTCAGATGAAATCTGGAAAGAAGCTTTCTGAGAAACTGCTTAGTGTTCTCTTAATTCATCTCACAGAGTTACATGTGTATTTCGTGGATCTCTTTGCTAGCCTTATTTCTGTGGAATCTGAGAACAGATATTTCCGATCCCTTTGAAGACTATAGGGCCAAAGGAAATATCCTCCCATAACAAAGAGAAAGAAGCTTTCTGAGAAACTACTTTGTGTTCTGTGAAATCATCTCACAGAGTTACAGCTTTCCCCTCAAGAAGCCTTTCGCTAAGACAGTTCTTGTGGAATTGGCAAAGTGATATTTGGAAGCCCATAGAGGGCTATGGTGTAAAAGGAAATATCCTCAGATGAAATCTGGAAAGAAGCTTTCTGAGAAACTGCTTAGTGTTCTGTTAATTCATCTCACAGAGTTACATGTGTATTTCGTGGATCTCCTTGCTAGCCTTATTTCTGTGGAGTCTGAGAACAGATATTTCGGATCCCATTGGAGACTATAGGGCCAAAGGAAATATCCTCCGATAACAAAGAGAAAGAAGCTTTCTGAGAAACTTGTTTGTGTTCTGTGAAATCATCTCACAGAGTTACAGCTTTCCCCTCAAGAAGCCTTTCGCTAAGACAGTTCTTGTGGAATTGGCAAAGTGATATTTGGAAGCCCATAGAGGGCTATTGTGAAAAAGGAAATATCCTCACAGGAAATCTGGAAAGAAGCTTTCTGAGAAACTGCTTAGTGTTCTGTTAATTCATCTCACAGAGTTACATGTGTGTTTCGTGGATCTCTTTGCTAGCCTTATTTCTGTGGAATCTGAGAACAGATATTTCGGATCCCTTTGAAAACTATAGGGCCAAAGGAAATATCCTCTGATAACAAACAGAAAGAAGCTTTCTGAGAAACTTCTTTGTGTTCTGTGAAATCATCTCACAGAGTTACAGCTGTCCCCTCAAGAAGCCTTTCGCTAAGACAGTTCTTATGGAATTGGCAAAGTGATATTTGGAAGCCCTTAGAGGGCTATGGTGAAAAAGGAAATATCCTCACAGGAAATCTGGAAAGAAGCTTTCTGAGAAACTGCTTAGTGTTCTGTTAATTCATCTCACAGAGTTACATGTGTATTTCGTGGATCTCTTTGCTAGCCTTATTTCTGTGGAATCTGAGAACAGATATTTCGGATCCCTTTGAAAACTATAGAGCCAAAGGAAATATCCTCCGATAACAAAGAGAAAGAAGCTTTCTGAGAAACTTCTTTGTGTTCTGTGAAATCATCTCACAGAGTTACAGCTTTCCGCTCAAGAAGCCTTTCGCTAAGACAGTTCTTGTGGAATTGGCAAAGTGATATTTGGAAGCCCATAGAGGGCTATGGTGAAAAAGGAAATATCCTCAGATGAAATCTGGAAAGAAGCTTTCTGAGAAACTGCTTAGTGTTCTGTTAATTCATCTCACAGAGTTACATGTGTATTTCGTGGATCTCTTTGCTAGCCTTATTTCTGTGGAATCTGAGAACAGATATTTCGGATCCCTTTGAAAACTATAGGGCCAAAGGAAATATCCTCCGATAACAAAGAGAAAGAAGCTTTCTGAGAAACTTCTTTGTGTTCTGTGAAATCATCTCACAGAGTTACAGCTTTCCGCTCAGGCAGCCTTTCGCTAAGACAGTTCTTGTGGAATTGGCAAAGTGATATTTGGAAGCCCATAGAGGGCTATGGTGAAAAAGGAAATATCCTCAGATGAAATCTGGAAAGAAGCTTTCTGAGAAACTGCTTAGTGTTCTGTTAATTCATCTCACAGAGTTACATGTGTATTTCGTGGATCTCTTTGCTAGCCTTATTTCTGTGGAATCTGAGAACAGATATTTCCGATCCCTTTGAAGACTATAGGGCCAAAGGAAATATCCTCCCATAACAAAGAGAAAGAAGCTTTCTGAGAAACTTCTTTGTGTTCTGTGAAATCATCTCACAGACTTACAGCTTTCCCCTCAAGAAGCCTTTCGCTAAGACAGTTCTTGTGCAATTGGCAAAGTGATATTTGGAAGCCCATAGAGGGCTATGGTGAAAAAGGAAATATCCTCAGATGAAATCTGGAAAGAAGCTTTCTGAGAAACTGCTTAGTGTTCTGTTAATTCATCTCACAGAGTTACATGTGTATTTCGTGGATCTCTTTGCTAGCCTTATTTCTGTGGAATCTGAGAACAGATACTTCGGATCGCTCTGAAGACTATAGGGCCAAAGGAAATATCCTCCCATAACAAACAGAAAGAAGCTTTCTGAGAAACTTCTTCGTTTTCTGTGAAATCATCTCACAGAGTTACAGCTTTCCCCTCAAGAAGCCTTTCGCTAAGACAGTTCTTGTGGAATTGGCAAAGTGATATTTGGAAGCCCATAGAGGGCTATGGTGAAAAAGGAAATATCCTCAGATGAAATCTGGAAAGAAGCTTTCTGAGAAACTGCTTAGTGTTCTGTTAATTCATCTCACAGAGTTACATGTGTATTTCGTGGATCTCTTTGCCAGCCTTACTTCTGTGGAATCTGAGAACAGATATTTCCGATCCCTTTGAAGACTATAGGGCCAAAGGAAATATCCTCCCATAACAAAGAGAAAGAAGCTTTCTGAGAAACTTCTTTGTGTTCTGTGAAATCATCTCACAGAGTTACAGCTTTCCCCTAAAGAAGCCTTTCGCTAACACAGTTCTTGTGGAATTGGCAAAGTGATATTTGGAAGCCCATAGAGGGCTATGGTGTAAAAGGAAATATCCTCAGATGAAATCTGGAAAGAAGCTTTCTGAGAAACTGCTTAGTGTTCTGTTAATTCATCTCACAGAGTTACATGTGTATTTCGTGGATCTCCTTGCTAGCCTTATTTCTGTGGAGTCTGAGAACAGATATTTCGGATCCCATTGGAGACTATAGGGCCAAAGGAAATATCCTCCGATAACAAAGAGGAAGAAGCTGTCTGAGAAACTTCTTTGTGTTCTGTGAAATCATCTCACAGAGTTACAGCTTTCCCCTCAAGAAGCCTTTCGCTAAGACAGTTCTTGTGGAATTGGCAAAGTGATATTTGGAAGCCCATAGAGGGCTATGGTGAAAAAGGAAATATCCTCAGATGAAATCTGGAAAGAAGCTTTCTGAGAAACTGCTTAGTGTTCTGTTAATTCATCTCACAGAGTTACATGTGTGTTTCGTGGATCTCTTTGCTAGCCTTATTTCTGTGGAATCTGAGAACAGATATTTCGGATCCCTTTGAAAACTATAGGGCCAAAGGAAATATCCTCCGATAACAAACAGAAAGAAGCTTTCTGAGAAACTTCTTTGTGTTCTGTGAAATCATCTCACAGAGTTACAGCTGTCCCCTCAAGAAGCCTTTCGCTAAGACAGTTATTATGGAATTGGCAAAGTGATATTTGGAAGCCCATAGGGGGCTATGGTGAAAAAGGAAATACCCTCAGATGAAATCTGGAAAGAAGCTTTCTGAGAAACTGCTTAGTGTTCTGTTAATTCATCTCACAGAGTTACATGTGTATTTCGTGGATCTCTTTGCTAGCCTTATTTCTGTGGAATCTGAGAACAGGTATTTCGGATCGCTCTGAAGACTATAGGGCCAAAGGAAATATCCTCCCATTACAAACAGAAAGAAGCTTTCTGAGAAACTTCTTCGTTTTCTGTGAAATCATCTCACAGAGTTACAGCTTTCCCCTCAAGAAGCCTTTCGCTAAGACAGTTCTTGTGGAATTGGCAAAGTGATATTTGGAAGCCCTTAGAGGGCTATGGTGAAAAAGGAAATATCCTCAGATGAAATCTGGAAAGAAGCTTTCTGAGAAACTGCTTAGTGTTCTGTTAATTCATCTCACAGAGTTACATGTGTGTTTCGTGGATCTCCTTGCTAGCCTTATTTCTGTGGAATCTGAGAACAGATATTTCGGATCCCTTTGAAAACTATAGGGCCAAAGGAAATATCCTCCGATAACAAAGAGAAAGAAGCTTTCTGAGAAACTTCTTTGTGTTCTGTGAAATCATCTCACAGAGTTACAGCTTTCCCCTCAAGAAGCCTTTCGCTAAGACAGTTCTTGTGGAATTGGCAAAGTGATATTTGGAAGCCCATAGAGGGCTATGGTGAAAAAGGAAATATCCTCACAGGAAATCTGGAAAGAAGCTTTCTGAGAAACTGCTTAGTGTTCTGTTAATTCATCTCACAGAGTTACATGTGTATTTCGTGGATCTCTTTGCTAGCCTTATTTCTGTGGAATCTGAGAACAGATATTTCGGATCCCTTTGAAAACTATAGGGCCAAAGGAAATATCCTCCGATAACAAAGAGAAAGAAGCTTTCTGAGAAACTTCTTTGTGTTCTGTGAAATCATCTCACAGAGTTACAGCTTTCCGCTCAAGAAGCCTTTCGCTAAGACAGTTCTTGTGGAATTGGCAAAGTGATATTTGGAAGCCCATAGAGGGCTATGGTGAAAAAGGAAATATCCTCAGATGAAATCTGGAAAGAAGCTTTCTGAGAAACTGCTTAGTGTTCTGTTAATTCATCTCACAGAGTTACATGTGTATTTCGTGGATCTCTTTGATAGCCTTATTTCTGTGGAATCTGAGAACAGATATTTCGGATCGCTCTGAAGACTATAGGGCCAAAGGAAATATCCTCCCATAACAAACAGAAAGAAGCTTTCTGAGAAACTTCTTCATTTTCTGTGAAATCATCTCACAGAGTTACAGCTTTCCCCTCAAGAAGCCTTTCGCTAAGACAGTTCTTGTGGAATTGGCAAAGTGATATTTGGAAGCCCATAGAGGGCTATGGTGAAAAAGGAAATATCCTCACAGGAAATCTGGAAAGAAGCTTTCTGAGAAACTGCTTAGTGTTCTGTTAATTCATCTCACAGAGTTACATGTGTATTTCGTGGATCTCATTGCTAGCCTTATTTCTGTGGAATCTGAGAACAGATATTTCGGATCCCTTTGAAAACTATAGGGCCAAAGGAAATATCCTCCGATAACAAACAGAAAGAAGCTTTCTGAGAAACTTCTTTGTGTTCTGTGAAATCATCTCACAGTGTTACAGCTTTCCCCTCAAGAAGCCTTTCGCTAAGACAGTTCTTGTGGAATTGGCAAAGTGATATTTGGAAGCCCATATAGGGCTATGGTGAAAAAGGAAATATCCTCACAGGAAATCTGGAAAGAAGCTTTCTGAGAAACTGCTTAGTGTTCTGTTAATTCATCTCACAGAGTTACATGTGTATTTCGTGGATCTCTTTGCTAGCCTTATTTCTGTGGAATCTGAGAACAGATATTTCGGATCCCTTTGAAAACTATAGGGCCAAAGGAAATATCCTCCGACAACAAAGAGAAAGAAGCTTTCTGAGAAACTTCTTTGTGTTCTGTGAATTCATCTCACAGAGTTACAGCTTTCCGCTCAAGAAGCCTTTCGCTAAGACAGTTCTTGTGGAATTGGCAAAGTGATATTTGGAAGCCCATAGAGGGCTACGTTGAAAAAGGAAATATCCTCAGATGAAATATGGAAAGAAGCTTTCTGAGAAACTGCTTAGTGTTCTGTTAATTCATCTCACAGAGTTAAATGTGTATTTCGTGGAACTCTTTGCTAGCCTTATTTCTGTGGAATCTGAGAACAGATATTTCGGATCGCTCTGAAGACTATAGGGCCAAAGGAAATATCCTCCCATGACAAACAGAAAGAAGCTTTCTGAGAAACTTGTTTGTGTTCTGTGAAATCATCTCACAGAGTTACAGCTGTCCCCTCAAGAAGCCTTTCGCTAAGACAGATCTTATGGAATTGGCAAAGTGATATTTGGAAGCCCATAGGGGGCTATGGTGAAAAAGGAAATATCCTCAGATGAAATCTGGAAAGAAGCTTTCTGAGAAACTGCTTAGTGTTCTGTTAATTCATCTCACAGAGTTACATGTGTATTTCGTGGATCTCTTTGCTAGCCTTATTTCTGTGGAATCTGAGAACAGATATTTCGGATCCCTTTGAAAACTATAGGGCCAAAGGAAATATCCTCCGATAACAAAGAGAAAGAAGCTTTCTGAGAAACTTCTTTGTGTTCTGTGAAATCATCTCACAGAGTTACAGCTTTCCCCTCAAGAAGCCTTTCGCTAAGACAGTTCTTGTGGAATTGGCAAAGTGATATTTGGAAGCCCATAGAGGGCTATGGTGAAAAAGGAAATATCCTCACAGGAAATCTGGAAAGAAGCTTTCTGAGAAACTGCTTAGTGTTCTGTTAATTCATCTCACAGAGTTACATGTGTATTTCGTGGATCTCTTTGCTAGCCTTATTTCTGTGGAATCTGAGAACAGATATATCGGATCCCTTTGAAAACTATAGGGCCAAAGGAAATATCCTCCGATAACAAAGAGAAAGAAGCTTTCTGAGAAACTTCTTTGTGTTCTGTGAAATCATCTCACAGAGTTACAGCTTTCCGCTCAAGAAGCCTTTCGCTAAGACAGTTCTTGTGGAATTGGCAAAGTGATATTTGGAAGCCCATAGAGGGCTATGGTGAAAAAGTAAATATCCTCCGATGAAATCTGGAAAGAAGCTTTCTGAGAAACTGCTTAGTGTTCTGTTAATTCATCTCACAGAGTTAAATGTGTATTTCGTGTATCTCTTTGCCAGCCTTATTTCTGTGGAATCTGAGAACAGATATTTCGGATCGCTCTGAAGACTATAGGGCCAAAGGAAATATCCTCCCATAACAAAGAGAAAGAAGCTTTCTGAGAAACTTGTTTGTGTTCTGTGAAATCATCTCACAGAGTTACAGCTTTCCCCTCAAGAAGCCTTTCGCTAAGACAGTTCTTGTGGAATTGGCAAAGTGATATTTGGAAGCCCATAGAGGGCTATGGTGAAAAAGGAAATATCCTCAGATGAAATCTGGAAAGAAGCTTTCTGAGAAACTGCTTAGTGTTATGTTAATTCATCTCACAGAGTTACATGTGTGTTTCGTGGATTTCTTTGCTAGCCTTATTTCTGTTGGATCTGAGAACAGATATTTCGGATCCCTTTGAAAACTATAGGGCAAAAGGAAATATCCTCCGATAACAAAGAGAAAGAAGCTTTCTGAGAAACTTCTTTGTGTTCTGTGAAATCATCTCACAGAGTTACAGCTGTCCCCTCAAGAAGCCTTTCGCTAAGACAGTTCTTATGGAATTGGCAAAGTGATATTTGGAAGCCCATAGAGGGCTATGGTGAAAAAGGAAATATCCTCACAGGAAATCTGGAAAGAAGCTTTCTGAGAAACTGCTTAGTGTTCTGTTAATTCATCTCACAGAGTTACATGTGTATTTCGTGGATCTCTTTGGTAGCCTTATTTCTGTGGAATCTGAGAACAGATATTTCGGATCCCTTTGAAAACTATAGGGCAAAAGGAAATATCCTCCGATAACAAAGAGAAAGAAGCTTTCTGAGAAACTTCTTTGTGTTCTGTGAAATCATCTCACAGAGTTACAGCTTTCCGCTCAAGTAGCGTTTCGCTAAGACAGTTCTTGTGGAATTGGCAAAGTGATATTTGGAAGCCCATAGAGGGCTATGGTGAAAAAGGAAATATCCTCAGATGAAATCTGGAAAGAAGCTTTCTGAGAAACTGCTTAGTGTTCTGTTAATTCATCTCACAGAGTTACATGTGTATTTCGTGGATCTCTTTGCTAGCCTTATTTCTGTGGAATCTGAGAACAGATATTTCGGATCGCTCTGAAGACTATAGGGCCAAAGGAAATATCCTCCCATAACAAACAGAAAGAAGCTTTCTGAGAAACTTCTTCGTTTTCTGTGAAATCATCTCACAGAGTTACAGCTGTCCCCTCAAGAAGCCTTTCGCTAAGACAGTTCTTGTGGAATTGGCAAAGTGATATTTGGAAGCCCATAGAGGGCTATGGTGAAAAAGGAAATATCCTCAGATGAAATCTGGAAAGAAGCTTTCTGAGAAACTGCTTAGTGTTCTCTTAATTCATCTCACAGAGTTACATGTGTATTTCGTGGATCTCTTTGCTAGCCTTATTTCTGTGGAATCTGAGAACAGATATTTCCGATCCCTTTGAAGACTATAGGGCCAAAGGAAATATCCTCCCATAACAAAGAGAAAGAAGCTTTCTGAGAAACTTCTTTGTGTTCTGTGAAATCATCTCACAGAGTTACAGCTTTCCCCTCAAGAAGCCTTTCGCTAAGACAGTTCTTGTGGAATTGGCAAAGTGATATTTGGAAGCCCATAGAGGGCTATGGTGTAAAAGGAAATATCCTCAGATGAAATCTGGAAAGAAGCTTTCTGAGAAACTGCTTAGTGTTCTGTTAATTCATCTCACAGAGTTACATGTGTATTTCGTGGATCTCCTTGCTAGCCTTATTTCTGTGGAGTCTGAGAACAGATATTTCGGATCCCATTGGAGACTATAGGGCCAAAGGAAATATCCTCCGATAACAAAGAGAAAGAAGCTTTCTGAGAAACTTGTTTGTGTTCTGTGAAATCATCTCACAGAGTTACAGCTTTCCCCTCAAGAAGCCTTTCGCTAAGACAGTTCTTGTGGAATTGGCAAAGTGATATTTGGAAGCCCATAGAGGGCTATTGTGAAAAAGGAAATATCCTCACAGGAAATCTGGAAAGAAGCTTTCTGAGAAACTGCTTAGTGTTCTGTTAATTCATCTCACAGAGTTACATGTGTGTTTCGTGGATCTCTTTGCTAGCCTTATTTCTGTGGAATCTGAGAACAGATATTTCGGATCCCTTTGAAAACTATAGGGCCAAAGGAAATATCCTCTGATAACAAACAGAAAGAAGCTTTCTGAGAAACTTCTTTGTGTTCTGTGAAATCATCTCACAGAGTTACAGCTGTCCCCTCAAGAAGCCTTTCGCTAAGACAGTTCTTATGGAATTGGCAAAGTGATATTTGGAAGCCCTTAGAGGGCTATGGTGAAAAAGGAAATATCCTCACAGGAAATCTGGAAAGAAGCTTTCTGAGAAACTGCTTAGTGTTCTGTTAATTCATCTCACAGAGTTACATGTGTATTTCGTGGATCTCTTTGCTAGCCTTATTTCTGTGGAATCTGAGAACAGATATTTCGGATCCCTTTGAAAACTATAGGGCCAAAGGAAATATCCTCCGATAACAAAGAGAAAGAAGCTTTCTGAGAAACTTCTTTGTGTTCTGTGAAATCATCTCACAGAGTTACAGCTTTCCGCTCAAGAAGCCTTTCGCTAAGACAGTTCTTGTGGAATTGGCAAAGTGATATTTGGAAGCCCATAGAGGGCTATGGTGAAAAAGGAAATATCCTCAGATGAAATCTGGAAAGAAGCTTTCTGAGAAACTGCTTAGTGTTCTGTTAATTCATCTCACAGAGTTACATGTGTATTTCGTGGATCTCTTTGCTAGCCTTATTTCTGTGGAATCTGAGAACAGATATTTCGGATCCCTTTGAAAACTATAGGGCCAAAGGAAATATCCTCCGATAACAAAGAGAAAGAAGCTTTCTGAGAAACTTCTTTGTGTTCTGTGAAATCATCTCACAGAGTTACAGCTTTCCGCTCAGGCAGCCTTTCGCTAAGACAGTTCTTGTGGAATTGGCAAAGTGATATTTGGAAGCCCATAGAGGGCTATGGTGAAAAAGGAAATATCCTCAGATGAAATCTGGAAAGAAGCTTTCTGAGAAACTGCTTAGTGTTCTGTTAATTCATCTCACAGAGTTACATGTGTATTTCGTGGATCTCTTTGCTAGCCTTATTTCTGTGGAATCTGAGAACAGATATTTCCGATCCCTTTGAAGACTATAGGGCCAAAGGAAATATCCTCCCATAACAAAGAGAAAGAAGCTTTCTGAGAAACTTCTTTGTGTTCTGTGAAATCATCTCACAGACTTACAGCTTTCCCCTCAAGAAGCCTTTCGCTAAGACAGTTCTTGTGGAATTGGCAAAGTGATATTTGGAAGCCCATAGAGGGCTATGGTGAAAAAGGAAATATCCTCAGATGAAATCTGGAAAGAAGCTTTCTGAGAAACTGCTTAGTGTTCTGTTAATTCATCTCACAGAGTTACATGTGTATTTCGTGGATCTCTTTGCTAGCCTTATTTCTGTGGAATCTGAGAACAGATACTTCGGATCGCTCTGAAGACTATAGGGCCAAAGGAAATATCCTCCCATAACAAACAGAAAGAAGCTTTCTGAGAAACTTCTTCGTTTTCTGTGAAATCATCTCACAGAGTTACAGCTTTCCCCTCAAGAAGCCTTTCGCTAAGACAGTTCTTGTGGAATTGGCAAAGTGATATTTGGAAGCCCATAGAGGGCTATGGTGAAAAAGGAAATATCCTCAGATGAAATCTGGAAAGAAGCTTTCTGAGAAACTGCTTAGTGTTCTGTTAATTCATCTCACAGAGTTACATGTGTATTTCGTGGATCTCTTTGCCAGCCTTATTTCTGTGGAATCTGAGAACAGATATTTCCGATCCCTTTGAAGACTATAGGGCCAAAGGAAATATCCTCCCATAACAAAGAGAAAGAAGCTTTCTGAGAAACTTCTTTGTGTTCTGTGAAATCATCTCACAGAGTTACAGCTTTCCCCTAAAGAAGCCTTTCGCTAACACAGTTCTTGTGGAATTGGCAAAGTGATATTTGGAAGCCCATAGAGGGCTATGGTGTAAAAGGAAATATCCTCAGATGAAATCTGGAAAGAAGCTTTCTGAGAAACTGCTTAGTGTTCTGTTAATTCATCTCACAGAGTTACATGTGTATTTCGTGGATCTCCTTGCTAGCCTTATTTCTGTGGAGTCTGAGAACAGATATTTCGGATCCCATTGGAGACTATAGGGCCAAAGGAAATATCCTCCGATAACAAAGAGGAAGAAGCTTTCTGAGAAACTTCTTTGTGTTCTGTGAAATCATCTCACAGACTTACAGCTTTCCCCTCAAGAAGCCTTTCGCTAAGACAGTTCTTGTGGAATTGGCAAAGTGATATTTGGAAGCCCATAGAGGGCTATGGTGAAAAAGGAAATATCCTCAGATGAAATCTGGAAAGAAGCTTTCTGAGAAACTGCTTAGTGTTCTGTTAATTCATCTCACAGAGTTACATGTGTGTTTCGTGGATCTCTTTGCTAGCCTTATTTCTGTGGAATCTGAGAACAGATATTTCGGATCCCTTTGAAAACTATAGGGCCAAAGGAAATATCCTCCGATAACAAACAGAAAGAAGCTTTCTGAGAAACTTCTTTGTGTTCTGTGAAATCATCTCACAGAGTTACAGCTGTCCCCTCAAGAAGCCTTTCGCTAAGACAGTTATTATGGAATTGGCAAAGTGATATTTGGAAGCCCATAGGGGGCTATGGTGAAAAAGGAAATACCCTCAGATGAAATCTGGAAAGAAGCTTTCTGAGAAACTGCTTAGTGTTCTGTTAATTCATCTCACAGAGTTACATGTGTATTTCGTGGATCTCTTTGCTAGCCTTATTTCTGTGGAATCTGAGAACAGGTATTTCGGATCGCTCTGAAGACTATAGGGCCAAAGGAAATATCCTCCCATTACAAACAGAAAGAAGCTTTCTGAGAAACTTCTTCGTTTTCTGTGAAATCATCTCACAGAGTTACAGCTTTCCCCTCAAGAAGCCTTTCGCTAAGACAGTTCTTGTGGAATTGGCAAAGTGATATTTGGAAGCCCATAGAGGGCTATGGTGAAAAAGGAAATATCCTCAGATGAAATCTGGAAAGAAGCTTTCTGAGAAACTGCTTAGTGTTCTGTTAATTCATCTCACAGAGTTACATGTGTGTTTCGTGGATCTCCTTGCTAGCCTTATTTCTGTGGAATCTGAGAACAGATATTTCGGATCCCTTTGAAAACTATAGGGCCAAAGGAAATATCCTCCGATAACAAAGAGAAAGAAGCTTTCTGAGAAACTTCTTTGTGTTCTGTGAAATCATCTCACAGAGTTACAGCTTTCCCCTCAAGAAGCCTTTCGCTAAGACAGTTCTTGTGGAATTGGCAAAGTGATATTTGGAAGCCCATAGAGGGCTATGGTGAAAAAGGAAATATCCTCACAGGAAATCTGGAAAGAAGCTTTCTGAGAAACTGCTTAGTGTTCTGTTAATTCATCTCACAGAGTTACATGTGTATTTCGTGGATCTCTTTGCTAGCCTTATTTCTGTGGAATCTGAGAACAGATATTTCGGATCCCTTTGAAAACTATAGGGCCAAAGGAAATATCCTCCGATAACAAAGAGAAAGAAGCTTTCTGAGAAACTTCTTTGTGTTCTGTGAAATCATCTCACAGAGTTACAGCTTTCCGCTCAAGAAGCCTTTCGCTAAGACAGTTCTTGTGGAATTGGCAAAGTGATATTTGGAAGCCCATAGAGGGCTATGGTGAAAAAGGAAATATCCTCAGATGAAATCTGGAAAGAAGCTTTCTGAGAAACTGCTTAGTGTTCTGTTAATTCATCTCACAGAGTTACATGTGTATTTCGTGGATCTCTTTGATAGCCTTATTTCTGTGGAATCTGAGAACAGATATTTCGGATCGCTCTGAAGACTATAGGGCCAAAGGAAATATCCTCCCATAACAAACAGAAAGAAGCTTTCTGAGAAACTTCTTCATTTTCTGTGAAATCATCTCACAGAGTTACAGCTTTCCCCTCAAGAAGCCTTTCGCTAAGACAGTTCTTGTGGAATTGGCAAAGTGATATTTGGAAGCCCATAGAGGGCTATGGTGAAAAAGGAAATATCCTCACAGGAAATCTGGAAAGAAGCTTTCTGAGAAACTGCTTAGTGTTCTGTTAATTCATCTCACAGAGTTACATGTGTATTTCGTGGATCTCTTTGCTAGCCTTATTTCTGTGGAATCTGAGAACAGATATTTCGGATCGCTCTGAAGACTATAGGGCCAAAGGAAATATCCTCCCATAACAAACAGAAAGAAGCTTTCTGAGAAACTTCTTTGTTTTCTGTGAAATCATCTCACAGAGTTACAGCTTTCCGCTCAAGAAGCCTTTCGCTAAGACAGTTCTTGTGGAATTGGCAAAGTGATATTTGGAAGCCCATAGAGGGCTATGGTGAAAAAGGAAATATCCTCAGATGAAATCTGGAAAGAAGCTTTCTGAGAAACTGCTTAGTGTTCTGTTAATTCATCTCACAGAGTTACATGTGTATTTCGTGGATCTCTTTGCTAGCCTTATTTCTGTGGAATCTGAGAACAGATATTTCGGATCCCTTTGAAAACTATAGGGCCAAAGGAAATATCCTCCGATAACAAACAGAAAGAAGCTTTCTGAGAAACTTCTTTGTGTTCTGTGAAATCATCTCACAGAGTTACAGCTTTCCGCTCAAGAAGCCTTTCGCTAAGACAGTTCTTGTGGAATTGGCAAAGTGATATTCGGAAGCCCATAGAGGGCTATGGTGAAAAAGGAAATATCCTCAGATGAAATCTGGAAAGAAGCTTTCTGAGAAACTGCTTAGTGTTCTGTTAATTCATCTCACAGAGTTACATGTGTATTTCGTGGATCTCTTTGCCAGCCTTATTTCTGTGGAATCTGAGATCAGATATTTCGGATCGCTCTGAAGACTATAGGGCCAAAGGAAATATCCTCCCATAACAAACAGAAAGAAGCTTTCTGAGAAACTTCTTCGTTTTCTGTGAAATCATCTCACAGAGTTACAGCTTTCCCCTCAAGAAGCCTTTCGCTAAGACAGTTCTTGTGGAATTGGCAAAGTGATATTTGGAAGCCCATAGAGGGCTATGGTGAAAAAGGAAATATCCTCAGATGAAATCTGGAAAGAAGCTTTCTGAGAAACTGCTTAGTGTTCTGTTAATTCATCTCAGAGAGTTACATGTGTATTTCGTGGATCTCTTTGCTAGCCTTATTTCTGTGGAATCTGAGAACAGATATTTCGGATCCCTTTGAAAACTATAGGGCCAAAGGAAATATCCTCCGATAACAAAGAGAAAGAAGCTTTCTGAGAAACTTCTTTGTGTTCTGTGAAATCATCTCACAGAGTTACAGCTTTCCGCTCAGGAAGCCTTTCGCTAAGACAGTTCTTGTGGAATTGGCAAAGTGATATTTGGAAGCCCATAGAGGGCTACGGTGAAAAAGGAAATATCCTCAGATGAAATCTGGAAAGAAGCTTTCTTCGAAACTGCTTAGTGTTCTGTTAATTCATCTCACAGAGTTACATGTGTATTTCGTGGATCTCTTTGCTAGCCTTATTTCTGTGGAACCTGAGAACAGATATTTCCGATCCCTTTGAAGACTATAGGGCCAAAGGAAATATCCTCCCATAACAAAGAGAAAGAAGCTTTCTGAGAAACTTCTTTGTGTTCTGTGAAATCATCTCACAGACTTACAGCTTTCCCCTCAAGAAGCCTTTCGCTAAGACAGTTCTTGTGGAATTGGCAAAGTGATATTTGGAAGCCCATAGAGGGCTATGGTGAAAAAGGAAATATCCTCAGATGAAATCTGGAAAGAAGCTTTCTGAGAAACTGCTTAGTGTTCTGTTAATTCATCTCACAGAGTTACATGTGTATTTCGTGGATCTCTTTGCTAGCCTTATTTCTGTGGAATCTGAGAACAGATATTTCGGATCGCTCTGAAGACTATAGGGCCAAAGGAAATATCCTCCCATAACAAACAGAAAGAAGCTTTCTGAGAAACTTCTTCGTTTTCTGTGAAATCATCTCACAGAGTTACAGCTTTCCCCTCAAGAAGACTTTCGCTAAGACAGTTCTTGTGGAATTGGCAAAGTGATATTTGGAAGCCCATAGAGGGCTATGGTGAAAAAGGAAATATCCTCAGATGAAATCTGGAAAGAAGCTTTCTGAGAAACTGCTTAGTGTTCTGTTAATTCATCTCACAGAGTTACATGTGTATTTCGTGGATCTCTTTGCCAGCCTTATTTCTGTGGAATCTGAGAACAGATATTTCCGATCCCTTTGAAGACTATAGGGCCAAAGGAAATATCCTCCCATAACAAAGAGAAAGAAGCTTTCTGAGAAACTTCTTTGTGTTCTGTGAAATCATCTCACAGAGTTACAGCTTTCCCCTCAAGAAGCCTTTCGCTAATACAGTTCTTGTGGAATTGGCAAAGTGATATTTGGAAGCCCATAGAGGGCTATGGTGTAAAAGGAAATATCCTCAGATGAAATCTGGAAAGAAGCTTTCTGAGAAACTGCTTAGTGTTCTGTTAATTCATCTCACAGAGTTACATGTGTATTTCGTGGATCTCCTTGCTAGCCTTATTTCTGTGGAGTCTGAGAACAGATATTTCGGATCCCATTGGAGACTATAGGGCCAAAGGAAATATCCTCCGATAACAAAGAGGAAGAAGCTTTCTGAGAAACTTGTTTGTGTTCTGTGAAATCATCTCACAGAGTTACAGCTTTCCCCTCAAGAAGCCTTTCGCTAAGACAGTTCTTGTGGAATTGGCAAAGTGATATTTGGAAGCCCGTAGAGGGCTATGGTGAAAAAGGAAATATCCTCACAGGAAATCTGGAAAGAAGCTTTCTGAGAAACTGCTTAATGTTCTGTTAATTCATCTCACAGAGTTACATGTGTATTTCTTGGATCTCTTTGCTAGCCTTATTTCTGTGGAATCTGAGAACAGATATTTCGGATCCCTTTGAAAACTATAGGGCCAAAGGAAATATCCTCCGATAACAAAGAGAAAGAAGCTTTCTGAGAAACTTCTTTGTGTTCTGTGAAATCATCTCACAGAGTTACAGCTTTCCGCTCAAGAAGCCTTTCGCTAAGACAGTTCTTGTGGAATTGGCAAAGTGATATTTGGAAGCCCATAGAGGGCTACGGTGAAAAAGGAAATATCCTCAGATGAAATCTGGAAAGAAGCTTTCTGAGAAACTGCTTAGTGTTCTGTTAATTCATCTCACAGAGTTACATGTGTATTTCGTGGATCTCTTTGCTAGCCTTATTTCTGTGGAATCTGAGAACAGATATTTCGGATCTCTCTGAAGACTATAGGGCCAAAGGAAATATCCTCCCATAACAAACAGAAAGAAGCTTTCTGAGAAACTTCTTCATTTTCTGTGAAATCATCTCACAGAGTTACAGCTTTCCCCTCAAGAAGCCTTTCGCTAAGACAGTTCTTGTGGAATTGGCAAAGTGATATTTGGAAGCCCATAGAGGGCTATGGTGAAAAAGGAAATATCCTCACAGGAAATCTGGAAAGAAGCTTTCTGAGAAACTGCTTAGTGTTCTGTTAATTCATCTCACAGAGTTACATGTGTATTTCGTGGATCTCTTTGCTAGCCTTATTTCTGTGGAATCTGAGAACAGATATTTCGGATCGCTCTGAAGACTATAGGGCCAAAGGAAATATCCTCCCATAACAAACAGAAAGAAGCTTTCTGAGAAACTTCTTTGTTTTCTGTGAAATCATCTCACAGAGTTACAGCTTTCCGCTCAAGAAGCCTTTCGCTAAGACAGTTCTTGTGGAATTGGCAAAGTAATATTTGGAAGCCCATAGAGGGCTATGGTGAAAAAGGAAATATCCTCAGATGAAATCTGGAAAGAAGCTTTCTGAGAAACTGCTTAGTGTTCTGTTAATTCATCTCACAGAGTTACATGTGTATTTCGTGGATCTCTTTGCTAGCCTTATTTCTGTGGAATCTTAGAACAGATATTTCGGATCCCTTTAAAAACTATAGGGCCAAAGGAAATATCCTCCGATAACAAAGAGAAAGAAGCTTTCTGAGAAACTTCTTTGTGTTCTGTGAAATCATCTCACAGAGTTACAGCTTTCCGCTCAAGAAGCCTTTCGCTAAGACAGTTCTTGTGGAATTGGCAAAGTGATATTTGGAAGCCCATAGAGGGCTATGGTGAAAAAGGAAATATCCTCAGATGAAATCTGGAAAGAAGCTTTCTGAGAAACTGCTTAGTGTTCTGTTAATTCATCTCACAGAGTTACATGTGTATTTCGTGGATCTCTTTGCCAGCCTTATTTCTGTGGAATCTGAGATCAGATATTTCGGATCACTCTGAAGACTATAGGGCCAAAGGAAATATCCTCCCATAACAAACAGAAAGAAGCTTTCTGAGAAACTTCTTCGTTTTCTGTGAAATCATCTCACAGAGTTACAGCTTTCCCCTCAAGAAGCCTTTCGCTAAGACAGTTCTTGTGGAATTGGCAAAGTGATATTTGGAAGCCCATAGAGGGCTATGGTGAAAAAGGAAATATCCTCAGATGAAATCTGGAAAGAAGCTTTCTGAGAAACTGCTTAGTGTTCTGTTAATTCATCTCACAGAGTTACATGTGTATTTCGTGGATCTCTTTGCTAGCCTTATTTCTGTGGAATCTGAGAACAGATATTTCGGATCCCTTTGAAAACTATAGGGCCAAAGGAAATATCCTCCGATAACAAAGAGAAAGAAGCTTTCTGAGAAACTTCTTTGTGTTCTGTGAAATCATCTCACAGAGTTACAGCTTTCCGCTCAGGAAGCCTTTCGCTAAGACAGTTCTTGTGGAATTGGCAAAGTGATATTTGGAAGCCCATAGAGGGCTATGGTGAAAAAGGAAATATCCTCAGATGAAATCTGGAAAGAAGCTTTCTGAGAAACTGCTTAGTGTTCTGTTAATTCATCTCACAGAGTTACATGTGTATTTCGTGGATCTCTTTGCTAGCCTTATTTCTGTGGAATCTGAGAACAGATATTTCGGATCGCTCTGAAGACTATAGGGCCAAAGGAAATATCCTCCCATAACAAACAGAAAGAAGCTTTCTGAGAAACTTCTTCGTTTTCTGTGAAATCATCTCACAGAGTTACAGCTTTCCCCTCAAGAAGCCTTTCGCTAAGACAGTTCTTGTGGAATTGGCAAAGTGATATTTGGAAGCCCATAGAGGGCTATGGTGAAAAGGGAAATATCCTCAGATGAAATCTGGAAAGAAGCTTTCTGAGAAACTGCTTAGTGTTCTGTTAATTCATCTCACAGAGTTACATGTGTATTTCGTGGATCTCTTTGCCAGCCTTATTTCTGTGGAATCTGAGAACAGATATTTCGGATCCCTTTGAAGAGTATAGGGCCAAAGGAAATATCCTCCCATAACAAAGAGAAAGAAGCTTTCTGAGAAACTTCTTTGTGTTCTGTGAAATCATCTCACAGAGTTACAGCTTTCCCCTCAAGAAGCCTTTCGATAAGACAGTTCTTGTGGAATTGGCAAAGTGATATTTGGAAGCCCATAGAGGGCTATGGTGAAAAAGGAAATATCCTCAGATGAAATCTGGAAAGAAGCTTTCTGAGAAACTGCTTAGTGTTCTGTTAATTCATCTCACAGAGTTACATGTGTGCTTCGTGGATCTCTTTGCTAGCCTTATTTCTGTGGAATCTGAGAACAGATATTTCGGATCCCTTTGAAAACTATAGGGCCAAAGGAAATATCCTCCGATAACAAACAGAAAGAAGCTTTCTGAGAAACTTCTTTGTGTTCTGTGAAATCATCTCACAGAGTTACAGCTGTCCCCTCAAGAAGCCTTTCGCTAAGACAGTTCTTATGGAATTGGCAAAGTGATATTTGGAAGCCCATAGGGGGCTATGGTGAAAAAGGAAATATCCTCAGATGAAATCTGGAAAGAAGCTTTCTTCGAAACTGCTTAGTGTTCTGTTAATTCATCTCACAGAGTTACATGTGTATTTCGTGGATCTCTTTGCTAGCCTTATTTCTGTGGAATCTGAGAACAGATATTTCGGATCGCTCTGAAGACTATAGGGCCAAAGGAAATATCCTCCCATTACAAACAGAAAGAAGCTTTCTGAGAAACTTCTTCGTTTTCTGTGAAATCATCTCACAGAGTTACAGCTTTCCCCTCAAGAAGCCTTTCGCTAAGACAGTTCTTGTGGAATTGGCAAAGTGATATTTGGAAGCCCATAGAGGGCTATGGTGAAAAAGGAAATATCCTCAGATGAAATCTGGAAAGAAGCTTTCTGAGAAACTGCTTAGTGTTCTGTTAATTCATCTCACAGAGTTACATGTTTGTTTCGTGGATCTCTTTGCTAGCCTTATTTCTGTGGAATCTGAGAACAGATATTTCGGATCCCTTTGAAAACTATAGGGCCAAAGGAAATATCCTCCAATAACAAAGAGAAAGAAGCTTTCTGAGAAACTTCTTTGTGTTCTGTGAAATCATCTCACAGAGTTACAGCTTTCCCCTCAAGAAGCCTTTCGCTAAGACAGTTCTTGTGGAATTGGCAAAGTGATATTTGGAAGCCCATAGAGGGCTATGGTGAAAAAGGAAATATCCTCACAGGAAATCTGGAAAGAAGCTTTCTGAGAAACTGCTTAGTGTTCTGTTAATTCATCTCACAGAGTTACATGTGTATTTCGTGGATCTCCTTGCTAGCCTTATTTCTGTGGAGTCTGAGAAGAGATATTTCGGATCCCATTGGAGACTATAGGGCCAAAGGAAATATCCTCCGATAACAAAGAGGAAGAAGCTTTCTGAGAAACTTGTTTGTGTTCTGTGAAATCATCTCACAGAGTTACAGCTTTCCCCTCAAGAAGCCTTTCGCTAAGACAGTTCTTGTGGAATTGGCAAAGTGATATTTGGAAGCCCATAGAGGGCTATGGTGAAAAAGGAAATATCCTCAGATGAAATCTGGAAAGAAGCTTTCTGAGAAACTGCTTAGTGTTCTGTTAATTCATCTCACAGAGTTACATGTGTGTTTCGTGGATCTCTTTGCTAGCCTTATTTCTGTGGAATCTGAGAACAGATATTTCGGATCCCTTTGAAAACTATAGGGCCAAAGGAAATATCCTCCGATAACAAACAGAAAGAAGCTTTCTGAGAAACTTCTTTGTGTTCTGTGAAATCATCTCACAGAGTTACAGCTGTCCCCTCAAGAAGCCTTTCGCTAAGACAGTTCTTATGGAATTGGCAAAGTGATATTTGGAAGCCCATAGGGGGCTATGGTGAAAAAGGAAATATCCTCAGATGAAATCTGGAAAGAAGCTTTCTGAGAAACTGCTTAGTGTTCTGTTAATTCATCTCACAGAGTTACATGTGTATTTCGTGGATCTCTTTGCTAGCCTTATTTCTGTGGAATCTGAGAACAGATATTTCGGATCGCTCTGAAGACTATAGGGCCAAAGGAAATATCCTCCCATTACAAACAGAAAGAAGCTTTCTGAGAAACTTCTTCGTTTTCTGTGAAATCATCTCACAGAGTTACAGCTTTCCCCTCAAGAAGCCTTTCGCTAAGACAGTTCTTGTGGAATTGGCAAAGTGATATTTGGAAGCCCATAGAGGGCTATGGTGAAAAAGGAAATATCCTCAGATGAAATCTGGAAAGAAGCTTTCTGAGAAACTGCTTAGTGTTCTGTTAATTCATCTCACAGAGTTACATGTGTATTTCGTGGATCTCTTTGCTAGCCTTATTTCTGTGGAATCTGAGAACAGATATTTCAGATCCCTTTGAAAACTATAGTTCCAAAGGAAATATCCTCCGATAACAAAGAGAAAGAAACTTTCTGAGAAACTTCTTTGTGTTCTGTGAAATCATCTCACAGAGTTACAGCTTTCCGCTCAGGAAGCCCTTCGCTAAGACAGTTCTTGTGGAATTGGCAAAGTGATATTTGGAAGCCCATAGAGGGCTATGGTGAAAAAGGAAATATCCTCAGATGAAATCTGGAAAGAAGCTTTCTTCGAAACTGCTTAGTGTTCTGTTAATTCATCTCACAGAGTTACATGTGTATTTCGTGGATCTCTTTGCTAGCCTTATTTCTGTGGAATCTGAGAACAGATATTTCGGATCGCTCTGAAGACTACAGGGCCAAAGGAAATATCCTCCCATAACAAACAGAAAGAAGCTTTCTGAGAAACTTCTTCGTTTTCTGTGAAATCATCTCACAGAGTTACAGCTTTCCCCTCAAGAAGCCTTTCGCTAAGACAGTTCTTGTGGAATTGGCAAAGTGATATTTGGAAGCCCATAGAGGGCTATGGTGAAAAAGGAAATATCCTCACAGGAAATCTGGAAAGAAGCTTTCTGAGAAACTGCTTAGTGTTCTGTTTATTCATCTCACAGAGTTACATGTGTATTTCGTGGATCTCTTTGCTAGCCTTATTTCTGTGGAATCTGAGAACAGATATTTCGGATCCCTTTGAAAACTATAGGGCCAAAGGAAATATCCTCCGATAACAAAGAGAAAGAAGCTTTCTGAGAAACTTCTTTGTGTTCTGTGAAATCATCTCACAGAGTTACATCTTTCCGCTCAGGAAGCCTTTCGCTAAGACAGTTCTTGTGGAATTGGCAAAGTGATATTTGGAAGCCCATAGAGGGCTATGGTGAAAAAGGAAATATCCTCAGATGAAATCTGGAAAGAAGCTTTCTTCGAAACTGCTTAGTGTTCTGTTAATTCATCTCACAGAGTTACATGTGTATTTCGTGGATCTCTTTGCTAGCCTTATTTCTGTGGAATCTGAGAACAGATATTTCTGATCCCTTTGAAAACCATAGGGCCAAAGGAAATATCCTCCCATAACAAAGAGAAAGAAGCTTTCTGAGAAACTTCTTTGTGTTCTGTGAAATCATCTCACAGAGTTACAGCTTTCCTCTCAAGAAGCCTTTCGCTAAGACAGTTCTTGTGGAATTGGCAAAGTGATATTTGGAAGCCCATAGAGGGCTATGGTGTAAAAGGAAATATCCTCAGATGAAATCTGGAAAGAAGCTTTCTGAGAAACTGCTTAGTGTTCTGTTAATTCATCTCACAGTGTTACATGTGTATTTCGTGGATCTCCTTGCTAGCCTTATTTCTGTGGAGTCTGAGAATAGATATTTCGGATCCCATTGGAGACTATAGGGCCAAAGGAAATATCCTCCGATAACAAAGAGAAAGAAGCTTTCTGAGAAACTTGTTTGTGTTCTGTGAAATCATCTCACAGAGTTACAGCTTTCCCCTCAAGAAGCCTTTCGCTAAGACAGTTCTTGTGGAATTGGCAAAGTGATATTTGGAAGCCCATAGAGGGCTATGGTGAAAAAGGAAATATCCTCAGATGAAATCTGGAAAGAAGCTTTCTGAGAAACTGCTTAGTGTTCTGTTAATTCATCTCACAGAGTTACATGTGTATTTCGTGGATCTCTTTGCTAGCCTTATTTCTGTGGAATCTGAGAACAGATATTTCAGATCCCTTTGAAAACTATAGTTCCAAAGGAAATATCCTCCGATAACAAAGAGAAAGAAACTTTCTGAGAAACTTCTTTGTGTTCTGTGAAATCATCTCACAGAGTTACAGCTTTCCGCTCAGGAAGCCCTTCGCTAAGACAGTTCTTGTGGAATTGGCAAAGTGATATTTGGAAGCCCATAGAGGGCTATGGTGAAAAAGGAAATATCCTCAGATGAAATCTGGAAAGAAGCTTTCTTCGAAACTGCTTAGTGTTCTGTTAATTCATCTCACAGAGTTACATGTGTATTTCGTGGATCTCTTTGCTAGCCTTATTTCTGTGGAATCTGAGAACAGATATTTCGGATCGCTCTGAAGACTATAGGGCCAAAGGAAATATCCTCCCATAACAAACAGAAAGAAGCTTTCTGAGAAACTTCTTCGTTTTCTGTGAAATCATCTCACAGAGTTACAGCTTTCCCCTCAAGAAGCCTTTCGCTAAGACAGTTCTTGTGGAATTGGCAAAGTGATATTTGGAAGCCCATAGAGGGCTATGGTGAAAAAGGAAATATCCTCACAGGAAATCTGGAAAGAAGCTTTCTGAGAAACTGCTTAGTGTTCTGTTTATTCATCTCACAGAGTTACATGTGTATTTCGTGGATCTCTTTGCTAGCCTTATTTCTGTGGAATCTGAGAACAGATATTTCGGATCCCTTTGAAAACTATAGGGCCAAAGGAAATATCCTCCGATAACAAAGAGAAAGAAGCTTTCTGAGAAACTTCTTTGTGTTCTGTGAAATCATCTCACAGAGTTACATCTTTCCGCTCAGGAAGCCTTTCGCTAAGACAGTTCTTGTGGAATTGGCAAAGTGATATTTGGAAGCCCATAGAGGGCTATGGTGAAAAAGGAAATATCCTCAGATGAAATCTGGAAAGAAGCTTTCTTCGAAACTGCTTAGTGTTCTGTTAATTCATCTCACAGAGTTACATGTGTATTTCGTGGATCTCTTTGCTAGCCTTATTTCTGTGGAATCTGAGAACAGATATTTCTGATCCCTTTGAAAACCATAGGGCCAAAGGAAATATCCTCCCATAACAAAGAGAAAGAAGCTTTCTGAGAAACTTCTTTGTGTTCTGTGAAATCATCTCACAGAGTTACAGCTTTCCTCTCAAGAAGCCTTTCGCTAAGACAGTTCTTGTGGAATTGGCAAAGTGATATTTGGAAGCCCATAGAGGGCTATGGTGTAAAAGGAAATATCCTCAGATGAAATCTGGAAAGAAGCTTTCTGAGAAACTGCTTAGTGTTCTGTTAATTCATCTCACAGTGTTACATGTGTATTTCGTGGATCTCCTTGCTAGCCTTATTTCTGTGGAGTCTGAGAATAGATATTTCGGATCCCATTGGAGACTATAGGGCCAAAGGAAATATCCTCCGATAACAAAGAGAAAGAAGCTTTCTGAGAAACTTGTTTGTGTTCTGTGAAATCATCTCACAGAGTTACAGCTTTCCCCTCAAGAAGCCTTTCGCTAAGACAGTTCTTGTGGAATTGGCAAAGTGATATTTGGAAGCCCATAGAGGGCTACGGTGAAAAAGGAAATATCCTCAGATGAAATCTGGAAAGAAGCTTTCTGAGAAACTGCTTAGTGTTCTGTTAATTCATCTCACAGAGTTACATGTGTATTTCGTGGATCTCTTTGATAGCCTTATTTCTGTGGAATCTGAGAACAGATATTTCGGATCGCTCTGAAGACTATAGGGCCAAAGGAAATATCCTCCCATAACAAACAGAAAGAAGCTTTCTGAGAAACTTCTTCATTTTCTGTGAAATCATCTCACAGAGTGACAGCTTTCCCCTAAAGAAGCCTTTCGCTAAGACAGTTCTTGTGGAATTGGCAAAGTGATATTTGGAAGCCCATAGAGGGCTATGGTGAAAAAGGAAATATCCTCACAGGAAATCTGGAAAGAAGCTTTCTGAGAAACTGCTTAGTGTTCTGTTAATTCATCTCACAGAGTTACATGTGTATTTCGTGGATCTCTTTGCTAGCCTTATTTCTGTGGAATCTGAGAACAGATATTTCGGATCGCTCTGAAGACTATAGGGCCAAAGGAAATATCCTCCCATTACAAACAGAAAGAAGCTTTCTGAGAAACTTCTTCGTTTTCTGTGAAATCATCTCACAGAGTTACAGCTTTCCCCTAAAGAAGCCTTTCGCTAAGACAGTTCTTGTGGAATTGGCAAAGTGATATTTGGAAGCCCATAGAGGGCTATGGTGAAAAAGGAAATATCCTCAGATGAAATCTGGAAAGAAGCTTTCTGAGAAACTGCTTAGTGTTCTGTTAATTCATCTCACAGAGTTACATGTGTATTTCGTGGATCTCCTTGCTAGCCTTATTTCTGTGGAGTCTGAGAACACATATTTCGGATCCCATTGGAGACTATAGGGCCAAAGGAAATATCCTCCGATAACAAAGAGGAAGAAGCTTTCTGAGAAACTTGTTTGTGTTCTGTGAAATCATCTCACAGAGTTACAGCTTTCCCCTCAAGAAGCCTTTCGCTAAGACAGTTCTTGTGGAATTGGCAAAGTGATATTTGGAAGCCCATAGAGGGCTATGGTGAAAAAGGAAATATCCTCAGATGAAATCTGGAAAGAAGCTTTCTGAGAAACTGCTTAGTGTTCTGTTAATTCATCTCACAGAGTTACATGTGTGTTTCGTGGATCTCTTTGCTAGCCTTATTTCTGTGGAATCTGAGAACAGATATTTCGGATCCCTTTGAAAACTATAGGGCCAAAGGAAATATCCTCCGATAACAAACAGAAAGAAGCTTTCTGAGAAACTTCTTTGTGTTCTGTGAAATCATCTCACAGAGTTACAGCTTTCCCCTCAAGAAGCCTTTCGCTAAGACAGTTCTTATGGAATTGGCAAAGTGATATTTGGAAGCCCATAGGGGGCTATGGTGAAAAAGGAAATATCCTCAGATGAAATCTGGAAAGAAGCTTTCTGAGAAACTGCTTAGTGTTCTGTTAATTCATCTCACAGAGTTACATGTGTATTTCGTGGATCTCTTTGCTAGCCTTATTTCTGTGGAATCTGAGAACAGATATTTCGGATCGCTCTGAAGACTATAGGGCCAAAGGAAATATCCTCCCATTACAAACAGAAAGAAGCTTTCTGAGAAACTTCTTCGTTTTCTGTGAAATCATCTCACAGAGTTACAGCTTTCCCCTCAAGAAGCCTTTCGCTAAGACAGTTCTTGTGGAATTGGCAAAGTGATATTTGGAAGCCCATAGAGGGCTATGGTGAAAAAGGAAATATCCTCAGATGAAATCTGGAAAGAAGCTTTCTGAGAAACTGCTTAGTGTTCTGTTAATTCATCTCACAGAGTTCCATGTGTGTTTCGTGGATCTCTTTGCTAGCCTTATTTCTGTGGAATCTGAGAACAGATATTTCGGATCCCTTTGAAAACTATAGGGCCAAAGGAAATATCCTCCGATAACAAAGAGAAAGAAGCTTTCTGAGAAACTTCTTTGTGTTCTGTGAAATCATCTCACAGACTTACAGCTTTCCCCTCAAGAAGCCTTTCGCTAAGACAGTTCTTGTGGAATTGGCAAAGTGATATTTGGAAGCCCATAGAGGGCTATGGTGAAAAAGGAAATATCCTCAGATGAAATCTGGAAAGAAGCTTTCTGAGAAACTGCTTAGTGTTCTGTTAATTCATCTCACAGAGTTACATGTGTATTTCGTGGATCTCCTTGCTAGCCTTATTTCTGTGGAGTCTGAGAAGAGATATTTCGGATCCCATTGGAGACTATAGGGCCAAAGGAAATATCCTCCGATAACAAAGAGGAAGAAGCTTTCTGAGAAACTTGTTTGTGTTCTGTGAAATCATCTCACAGAGTTACAGCTTTCCCCTCAAGAAGCCTTTCGCTAAGACAGTTCTTGTGGAATTGGCAAAGTGATATTTGGAAGCCCATAGAGGGCTATGGTGAAAAAGGAAATATCCTCAGATGAAATCTGGAAAGAAGCTTTCTGAGAAACTGCTTAGTGTTCTGTTAATTCATCTCACAGAGTTACATGTGTGTTTCGTGGATCTCTTTCCTAGCCTTATTTCTGTGGAATCTGAGAACAGATATTTCGGATCCCTTTGAAAACTATAGGGCCAAAGGAAATATCCTCCGATAACAAACAGAAAGAAGCTTTCTGAGAAACTTCTTTGTGTTCTGTGAAATCATCTCACAGAGTTACAGCTGTCCCCTCAAGAAGCCTTTCGCTAAGACAGTTCTTATGGAATTGGCAAAGTGATATTTGGAAGCCCATAGGGGGCTATGGTGAAAAAGGAAATATCCTCAGATGAAATCTGGAAAGAAGCTTTCTGAGAAACTGCTTAGTGTTCTGTTAATTCATCTCACAGAGTTACATGTGTATTTCGTGGATCTCTTTGCCAGCCTTATTTCTGTGGAATCTGAGAACAGATATTTCCGATCCCTTTGAAGACTATAGGGCCAAAGGAAATATCCTCCGATAACAAAGAGAAAGAAGCTTTCTGAGAAACTTCTTTGTGTTCTGTGAAATCATCTCACAGAGTTACAGCTTTCCCCTCAAGAAGCCTTTCGCTAAGACAGTTCTTGTGGAATTGGCAAAGTGATATTTGGAAGCCCATAGAGGGCTATGGTGTAAAAGGAAATATCCTCAGATGAAATCTGGAAAGAAGCTTTCTGAGAAACTGCTTAGTGTTCTGTTAATTCATCTCACAGAGTTACATGTGTATTTCGTGGATCTCCTTGCTAGCCTTATTTCTGTGGAGTCTGAGAACACATATTTCGGATCCCATTGGAGACTATAGGGCCAAAGGAAATATCCTCCGATAACAAAGAGGAAGAAGATTTCTGAGAAACTTGTTTGTGTTCTGTGAAATCATCTCACAGAGTTACAGCTTTCCCCTCAAGAAGCCTTTCGCTAAGACAGTTCTTGTGGAATTGGCAAAGTGATATTTGGAAGCCCATAGAGGGCTATGGTGAAAAAGGAAATATCCTCAGATGAAATCTGGAAAGAAGCTTTCTGAGAAACTGCTTAGTGTTCTGTTAATTCATCTCACAGAGTTACATGTGTGTTTCGTGGATCTCTTTGCTAGCCTTATTTCTGTGGAATCTGAGAACAGATATTTCGGATCCCTTTGAAAACTATAGGGCCAAAGGAAATATCCTCCGATAACAAACAGAAAGAAGCTTTCTGAGAAACTTCTTTGTGTTCTGTGAAATCATCTCACAGAGTTACAGCTTTCCCCTCAAGAAGCCTTTCGCTAAGACAGTTCTTATGGAATTGGCAAAGTGATATTTGGAAGCCCATAGGGGGCTATGGTGAAAAAGGAAATATCCTCAGATGAAATCTGGAAAGAAGCTTTCTGAGAAACTGCTTAGTGTTCTGTTAATTCATCTCACAGAGTTACATGTGTATTTCGTGGATCTCTTTGCTAGCCTTATTTCTGTGGAATCTGAGAACAGATATTTCGGATCGCTCTGAAGACTATAGGGCCAAAGGAAATATCCTCCCATTACAAACAGAAAGAAGCTTTCTGAGAAACTTCTTCGTTTTCTGTGAAATCATCTCACAGAGTTACAGCTTTCCCCTCAAGAAGCCTTTCGCTAAGACAGTTCTTGTGGAATTGGCAAAGTGATATTTGGAAGCCCATAGAGGGCTATGGTGAAAAAGGAAATATCCTCAGATGAAATCTGGAAAGAAGCTTTCTGAGAAACTGCTTAGTGTTCTGTTAATTCATCTCACAGAGTTCCATGTGTGTTTCGTGGATCTCTTTGCTAGCCTTATTTCTGTGGAATCTGAGAACAGATATTTCGGATCCCTTTGAAAACTATAGGGCCAAAGGAAATATCCTCCGATAACAAAGAGAAAGAAGCTTTCTGAGAAACTTCTTTGTGTTCTGTGAAATCATCTCACAGACTTACAGCTTTCCCCTCAAGAAGCCTTTCGCTAAGACAGTTCTTGTGGAATTGGCAAAGTGATATTTGGAAGCCCATAGAGGGCTATGGTGAAAAAGGAAATATCCTCACAGGAAATCTGGAAAGAAGCTTTCTGAGAAACTGCTTAGTGTTCTGTTAATTCATCTCACAGAGTTACATGTGTATTTCGTGGATCTCCTTGCTAGCCTTATTTCTGTGGAGTCTGAGAACAGATATTTCGGATCCCATTGGAGACTATAGGGCCAAAGGAAATATCCTCCGATAACAAAGAGGAAGAAGCTTTCTGAGAAACTTGTTTGTGTTCTGTGAAATCATCTCACAGAGTTACAGCTTTCCCCTCAAGAAGCCTTTCGCTAAGACAGTTCTTGTGGAATTGGCAAAGTGATATTTGGAAGCCCATAGAGGGCTATGGTGAAAAAGGAAATATCCTCAGATGAAATCTGGAAAGAAGCTTTCTGAGAAACTGCTTAGTGTTCTGTTAATTCATCTCACAGAGTTACATGTGTGTTTCGTGGATCTCTTTGCTAGCCTTATTTCTGTGGAATCTGAGAACAGATATTTCGGATCCCTTTGAAAACTATAGGGCCAAAGGAAATATCCTCCGATAACAAACAGAAAGAAGCTTTCTGAGAAACTTCTTTGTGTTCTGTGAAATCATCTCACAGAGTTACAGCTGTCCCCTCAAGAAGCCTTTCGCTAAGACAGTTCTTATGGAATTGGCAAAGTGATATTTGGAAGCCCATAGGGGGCTATGGTGAAAAAGGAAATATCCTCAGATGAAATCTGGAAAGAAGCTTTCTGAGAAACTGCTTAGTGTTCTGTTAATTCATCTCACAGAGTTACATGTGTATTTCGTGGATCTCTTTGCTAGCCTTATTTCTGTGGAATCTGAGAACAGATATTTCGGATCGCTCTGAAGACTACAGGGCCAAAGGAAATATCCTCCCATTACAAACAGAAAGAAGCTTTCTGAGAAACTTCTTCGTTTTCTGTGAAATCATCTCACAGAGTTACAGCTTTCCCCTCAAGAAGCCTTTCGCTAAGACAGTTCTTGTGGAATTGGCAAAGTGATATTTGGAAGCCCACAGAGGGCTATGGTGAAAAAGGAAATATCCTCAGATGAAATCTGGAAAGAAGCTTTCTGAGAAACTGCTTAGTGTTCTGTTAATTCATCTCACAGAGTTACATGTGTATTTCGTGGATCTCTTTGCTAGCCTTATTTCTGTGGAATCTGAGAACAGATATTTCAGATCCCTTTGAAAACTATAGTTCCAAAGGAAATATCCTCCGATAACAAAGAGAAAGAAGCTTTCTGAGAAACTTCTTTGTGTTCTGTGAAATCATCTCACAGAGTTACAACTTTCCGCTCAGGAAGCCTTTCGCTAAGACAGTTCTTGTGGAATTGGCAAAGTGATATTTGGAAGCCCATAGAGGGCTATGGTGAAAAAGGAAATATCCTCAGATGAAATCTGGAAAGAAGCTTTCTTCGAAACTCCTTAGTGTTCTGTTAATTCATCTCACAGAGTTACATGGGTATTTCGTGGATCTCTTTGCTAGCCTTATTTCTGTGGAATCTGAGAACAGATATTTCGGATCGCTCTGAAGACTATAGGGCCAAAGGAAATATCCTCCCATAACAAACAAAAAGAAGCTTTCTGAGAAACTTCTTCGTTTTCTGTGAAATCATCTCACAGAGTTACAGCTTTCCCCTCAAGAAGTCTTTCGCTAAGACAGTTCTTGTGGAATTGGCAAAGTGATATTTGGAAGCCCATAGAGGGCTATGGTGAAAAAGGAAATATCCTCACAGGAAATCTGGAAAGAAGCTTTCTGAGAAACTGCTTAGTGTTCTGTTAATTCATCTCACAGAGTTACATGTGTATTTCGTGGATCTCTTTGCTAGCCTTATTTCTGTGGAATCTGAGAACAGATATTTCGGATCCCTTTGAAAACTATAGGGCCAAAGGAAATATCCTCCGATAACAAAGAGAAAGAAGCTTTCTGAGAAACTTCTTTGTGTTCTGTGAAATCATCTCACAGACTTACAGCTTTCCCCTCAAGAAGCCTTTCGCTAAGACAGTTCTTATGGAATTGGCAAAGTGATATTTGGAAGCCCATAGAGGGCTATGGTGAAAAAGGAAATATCCTCACAGGAAATCTGGAAAGAAGCTTTCTGAGAAACTGCTTAGTGTTCTGTTAATTCATCTCACAGAGTTACATGTGTATTTCGTGGATCTCTTTGCTAGCCTTATTTTTGTGGAATCTGAGAACAGATATTTCGGATCCCTTTGAAAACTATAGGGCCAAAGGAAATATCCTCCGATAACAAAGAGAAAGAAGCTTTCTGAGAAACTTCTTTGTGTTCTGTGAAATCATCTCACAGAGTTACAGCTTTCCGCTCAAGAAGCCTTTCGCTAAGACAGTTCTTGTGGAATTGGCAAAGTGATATTTGGAAGCCCATAGAGGGCTGTGGTGAAAAAGGAAATATCCTCAGATGAAATCTGGAAAGAAGCTTTCTGAGAAACTGCTTAGTGTTCTGTTAATTCATCTCACAGAGTTACATGTGTATTTCGTGGATCTCTTTGCTAGCCTTATTTCTGTGGAATCTGAGAACAGATATTTCGGATCGCTCTGAAGACTATAGGGCCAAAGGAAATATCCTCCCATAACAAACAGAAAGAAGCTTTCTGAGAAACTTCTTCGTTTTCTGTGAAATCATCTCACAGAGTTACAGCTTTCCCCTCAAGAAGCCTTTCGCTAAGACAGTTCTTGTGGAATTGGCAAAGTGATATTTGGAAGCCCATAAAGGGCTATGGTGTAAAAGGAAATATCCTCAGATGAAATCTGGAAAGAAGCTTTCTGAGAAACTGCTCAGTGTTCTGTTAATTCATCTCACAGAGTTACATGTGTATTTCGTGGATCTCCTTGCTAGCCTTATTTCTGTGGAGTCTGAGAACAGATATTTCGGATCGCTCTGAAGACTATAGGGCCAAAGGAAATATCCTCCCATAACAAACAGAAAGAAGCTTTCTGAGAAACTTCTTCGTTTTCTGTGAAATCATCTCACAGAGTTACAGCTTTCCCCTCAAGAAGCCTTTCGCTAAGACAGTTCTTGTGGAATTGGCAAAGTGATATTTGGAAGCCCATAGAGGGCTATGGTGAAAAAGGAAATATCCTCACAGGAAATCTGGAAAGAAGCTTTCTGAGAAACTGCTTAGTGTTCTGTTAATTCATCTCACAGAGTTACATGTGTATTTCATGGATCTCTTTGCTAGCCTTATTTCTGTGGAATCTGAGAACAGATATTTCGGATCCCTTTGAAAACTATAGGGCCAAAGGAAATATCCTCCGATAACAAAGAGAAAGAAGCTTTCTGAGAAACTTCTTTGTGTTCTGTGAAATCATCTCACAGAGTTACATCTTTCCGCTCAGGAAGCCTTTCGCTAAGACAGTTCTTGTGGAATTGGCAAAGTGATATTTGGAAGCCCATAGAGGGCTATGGTGAAAAAGGAAATATCCTCAGATGAAATCTGGAAAGAAGCTTTCTTCGAAACTGCTTAGTGTTCTGTTAATTCATCTCACAGAGTTACATGTGTATTTCGTGGATCTCTTTGCTAGCCTTATTTCTGTGGAATCTGAGAACAGATATTTCCGATCCCTTTGAAAACCATAGGGCCAAAGGAAATATCCTCCCATAACAAAGAGAAAGAAGCTTTCTGAGAAACTTCTTTGTGTTCTGTGAAATCATCTCACAGAGTTACAGCTTTCCCCTCAAGAAGCCTTTCGCTAAGACAGTTCTTGTGGAATTGGCAAAGTGATATTTGGAAGCCCATAGAGGGCTATGGTGTAAAAGGAAATATCCTCAGATGAAATCTGGAAAGAAGCTTTCTGAGAAACTGCTCAGTGTTCTGTTAATTCATCTCACAGAGTTACATGTGTATTTCGTGGATCTCCTTGCTAGCCTTATTTCTGTGGAGTCTGAGAACAGATATTTCGGATCCCATTGGAGACTATAGGGCCAAAGGAAATATCCTCCGATAACAAAGAGAAAGAAGCTTTCTGAGAAACTTGTTTGTGTTCTGTGAAATCATCTCACAGAGTTACAGCTTTCCCCTCAAGAAGCCTTTCGCTAAGACAGTTCTTGTGGAATTGGCAAAGTGATATTTGGAAGCCCTTAGAGGGCTATGGTGAAAAAGGAAATATCCTCAGATGAAATCTGGAAAGAAGCTTTCTGAGAAACTGCTTAGTGTTCTGTTAATTCATCTCACAGAGTTACATGTGTGTTTCGTGGATCTCTTTGCTAGCCTTATTTCTGTGGAATCTGAGAACAGATATTTCGGATCCCTTTGAAAACCATAGGGCCAAAGGAAATATCCTCCGATAACAAACAGAAAGAAGCTTTCTGAGAAACTTCTTTGTGTTCTGTGAAATCATCTCACAGACTTACAGCTTTCCCCTCAAGAAGCCTTTCGCTAAGACAGTTCTTATGGAATTGGCAAAGTGATATTTGGAAGCCCATAGAGGGCTATGGTGAAAAAGGAAATATCCTCACAGGAAATCTGGAAAGAAGCTTTCTGAGAAACTGCTTAGTGTTCTGTTAATTCATCTCACAGAGTTACATGTGTATTTCGTGGATCTCTTTGCTAGCCTTATTTCTGTGGAATCTGAGAACAGATATTTCGGATCCCTTTGAAAACTATAGGGCCAAAGGAAATATCCTCCGATAACAAACAGAAAGAAGCTTTCTGAGAAACTTCTTTGTGTTCTGTGAAATCATCTCACAGAGTTACAGCTTTCCGCTCAAGAAGCCTTTCGCTAAGACAGTTCTTGTGGAATTGGCAAAGTGATATTTGGAAGCCCATAGAGGGCTGTGGTGAAAAAGGAAATATCCTCAGATGAAATCTGGAAAGAAGCTTTCTGAGAAACTGCTTAGTGTTCTGTTAATTCATCTCACAGAGTTACATGTGTATTTCGTGGATCAATTTGCTAGCCTTATTTCTGTGGAATCTGAGAACAGATATTTCAGATTCCTTTGAAAACTATAGGGCCAAAGGAAATATCCTCCGATAACAAAGAGAAAGAAGCTTTCTGAGAAACTTGTTTGTGTTCTGTGAAATCATCTCACAGAGTTACAGCTTTCCCCTCAAGAAGCCTTTCGCTAAGACAGTTCTTGTGGAATTGGCAAAGTGATGTTTGGAAGCCCATAGAGGGCTATGGTGAAAAAGGAAATATCCTCAGATGAAATCTGGAAAGAAGCTTTCTGAGAAACTGCTTAGTGTTCTGTTAATTCATCTCAAAGAGTTACATGTGTATTTCGTGGATCTCTTTGCTAGCCTTATTTCTGTGGAATCTGAGAACAGATATTTCCGATCCCTTTGAAGACTATAGGGCCAAAGGAAATATCCTCCCATAACAAAGAGAAAGAAGCTTTCTGAGAAACTTCTTTGTGTTCTGTGAAATCATCTCACAGAGTTACAGCTTTCCCCTCAAGAAGCCTTTCGCTAAGACAGTTCTTGTGGAATTGGCAAAGTGATATTTGGAAGCCCATAGAGGGCTATGGTGTAAAAGGAAATATCCTCCGATGAAATCTGGAAAGAAGCTTTCTGAGAAACTGCTTAGTGTTCTGTTAATTCATCTCACAGAATTACATGTGTATTTCGTGGATCTCCTTGCTAGCCTTATTTCTGTGGAATCTGAGAACAGATATTTCGGATCCCATTGGAGACTATAGGGCCAAAGGAAATATCCTCCGATAACAAAGAGAAAGAAGCTTTCTAAGAAACTTGTTTGTGTTCTGTGAAATCATCTCACAGAGTTACAGCTTTCCCCTCAAGAAGCCTTTCGCTAAGACAGTTCTTGTGGAATTGGCAAAGTGATATTTGGAAGCCCATAGAGGGCTATGGTGAAAAAGGAAATATCCTCAGATGAAATCTGGAAAGAAGCTTTCTGAGAAACTGCTTAGTGTTCTGTTAATTCATCTCACAGAGTTACATGTGTGTTTCGTGGATCTCTTTGCTAGCCTTATTTCTGTGGAATCTGAGAACAGATATTTCGGATCCCTTTGGAGACTATAGGGCCAAAGGAAATATCCTCCGATAACAAAGAGAAAGAAGCTTTCTGAGAAACTTTTTTGTGTTCTGTGAAATCATCTCACAGAGTTACAGCTTTCCCCTCAAGAAGCCTTTCGCTAACACAGTTCTTGTGGAATTGGCAAAGTGATATTTGGAAGCCCATAGAGGGCTATGGTGAAAAAGGAAATATCCTCAGATGAAATCTGGAAAGAAGCTTTCTGAGAAACTGCTTAGTGTTCTATTAATTCATCTCACAGAGTTACATGTGTCATTCGTGGATCTCTTTGCTAGCCTTATTTCTGTGGAATCTGAGAACAGATATTTCGGATCCCTTTGAAAACCATAGGGCCAAAGGAAATATCCTCCGATAACAAAGAGAAAGAAGCTTTCTGAGAAACTTGTTTGTGTTCTGTGAAATCATCTCACAGAGTTACAGCTTTCCCCTCAAGAAGCCGTTCGCTAAGACAGTTCTTATGGAATTGGCAAAGTGATATTTGGAAGCCCATAGAGGGCTATGGTGAAAAAGGAAATATCCTCAGATGAAATCTGGAAAGAAGCTTTCTGAGAAACTGCTTAGTGTTCTATTAATTCATCTCACAGAGTTACATGTGTCATTCGTGGATCTCTTTGCTAGCCTTATTTCTGTGGAATCTGAGAACAGATATTTCGGATCCCTTTGAAAACCATAGGGCCAAAGGAAATATCCTCCGATAACAAAGAGAAAGAAGCTTTCTGAGAAACTTGTTTGTGTTCTGTGAAATCATCTCACAGAGTTACAGCTTTCCCCTCAAGAAGCCGTTCGCTAAGACAGTTCTTATGGAATTGGCAAAGTGATATTTGGAAGCCCATAGAGGGCTATGGTGAAAAAGGAAATATCCTCACAGGAAATCTGGAAAGAAGCTTTCTGAGAAACTGCTTAGTGTTCTGTTAATTCATCTCACAGAGTTACATGTGTATTTCGTGGATCTCTTTGCTAGCCTTATTTCTGTGGAATCTGAGAACAGATATTTCGGATCCCTTTGAAGAGTATAGGGCCAAAGGAAATATCCTCCGATAACAAAGAGAAAGAAGCTTTCTGAGAAACTTCTTTGTGTTCTGTGAAATCATCTCACAGACTTACAGCTTTCCGCTCAAGAAGCCTTTCGCTAAGACAGTTCTTGTGGAATAGGCAAAGTGATATTTGGAAGCCCATAGAGGGCTGTGGTGAAAAAGGAAATATCCTCAGATGAAATCTGGAAAGAAGCTTTCTGAGAAACTGCTTAGTGTTCTGTTAATTCATCTCACAGAGTTACATCTGTATTTCGTGGATCAATTTGCTAGCCTTATTTCTGTGGAATCTGAGAACAGATATTTCGGATCCCTTTGAAAACTATAGGGCCAAAGGAAATATCCTCCGATAACAAAGAGAAAGAAGCTTTCTGAGAAACTTCTTTGTGTTCTGTGAAATCATCTCACAGAGTTACAGCTTTCCGCTCAAGAAGCCTTTCGCTAAGACAGTTCTTGTGGAATTGGCAAAGTGATATTTGGAAGCCCATAGAGGGCTATGGTGAAAAAGGAAATATCCTCAGATGAAATCTGGAAAGAAGCTTTCTGAGAAACTGCTTAGTGTTCTGTTAATTCATCTCACAGAGTTACATGTGTATTTCGTGGATCTCTTTGCTAGCCTTATTTCTGTGGAATCTGAGAACAGATATTTCGGATCCCTTTGAAAACTATAGGGCCAAAGGAAATATCCTCCGATAACAAAGAGAAAGAAGCTTTCTGAGAAACTTCTTCATTTTCTGTGAAATCATCTCACAGAGTTACAGCTTTCCCCTAAAGAAGCCTTTCGCTAAGACAGTTCTTGTGGAATTGGCAAAGTGATATTTGGAAGCCCATAGAGGGCTATGGTGAAAAAGGAAATATCCTCAGATGAAATCTGGAAAGAAGCTTTCTGAGAAACTGCTTAGTGTTCTGTTAATTCATCTCACAGAGTTACATGTGTATTTCGTGGATCTCTTTGCTAGCCTTATTTCTGTGGAATCTGAGAACAGATATTTCGGATCCCTTTGAAAACTATAGTTCCAAAGGAAATATCCTCCGATAACAAAGAGAAAGAAGCTTTCTGAGAAACTTCTTTGTGTTCTGTGAAATCATCTCACAGAGTTACAGCTTTCCGCTCAGGAAGCCTTTCGCTAAGACAGTTCTTGTGGAATTGGCAAAGTGATATTTGGAAGCCCATAGAGGGCTATGGTGAAAAAGGAAATATCCTCAGATGAAATCTGGAAAGAAGCTTTCTGAGAAACTGCTTAGTGTTCTGTTAATTCATCTCACAGAGTTACATGTGTATTTCGTGGATCTCCTTGCTAGCCTTATTTCTGTGGAGTCTGAGAACAGATATTTCGGATCCCTTTGGAGACTATAGGGCCAAAGGAAATATCCTCCGATAACAAAGAGAAAGAAGCTTTCTGAGAAACTTCTTTGTGTTCTGTGAAATCATCTCACAGAGTTACAGCTTTCCGCTCAAGAAGCCTTTCGCTAAGACAGTTCTTGTGGAATTGGCAAAGTGATATTTGGAAGCCCATAGAGGGCTGTGGTGAAAAAGGAAATATCCTCAGATGAAATCTGGAAAGAAGCTTTCTGAGAAACTGCTTAGTGTTCTGTTAATTCATCTCACAGAGTTACATGTGTATTTCGTGGATCAATTTGCTAGCCTTATTTCTGTGGAATCTGAGAACAGATATTTCAGATCCCTTTGAAAACTATAGGGCCAAAGGAAATATCCTCCGATAACAAAGAGAAAGAAGCTTTCTGAGAAACTTCTTTGTATTCTGTGAAATCATCTCACAGAGTTACAGCTTTCCCCTCAAGAAGCCTTTCGCTAAGACAGTTCTTGGGGAATTGGCAAAGTGATATTTGGAAGCCCATAGAGGGCTATGGTGAAAAAGGAAATATCCTCAGATGAAATCTGGAAAGAAGCTTTCTGAGAAACTGCTTAGTGTTCTGTTAATTCATCTCACAGAGTTACATGTGTATTTCGTGGATCTCTTTGCTAGCCTTATTTCTGTGGAATCTGAGAACAGATATTTCGGATCGCTCTGAAGACTATAGGGCCAAAGTTAATATCCTCCCATAACAAACAGAAAGAAGCTTTCTGAGAAACTTGTTTGTGTTCTGTGAAATCATCTCACAGAGTTACAGCTTTTCCCTCAAGAAGCCTTTCGCTAAGACAGTTCTTGTGGAATTGGCAAAGTGATATTTCGAAGCCCATAGAGGGCTATGGTGAAAAAGGAAATATCCTCCGATGAAATCTGGAAAGAAGCTTTCTGAGAAACTGCTTAGTGTTCTGTTAATTCATCTCACAGAGTTACATGTGTGTTTCGTGGCTCTCTTTGCTAGCCTTATTTCTGTGGAATCTGAGAACAGATATTTCGGATCCCTTTGAAAACCATAGGGCCAAAGGAAATATCCTCCGATAACAAACAGAAAGAAGCTTTCTGAGAAACTTGTTTGTGTTCTGTGAAATCATCTCACAGAGTTACAGCTTTCCCCTCAAGAAGCCGTTCGCTAAGACAGTTCTTATGGAATTCGCAAAGTGATATTTGGAAGCCCATAGAGGGCTATGGTGAAAAAGGAAATATCCTCACAGGAAATCTGGAAAGAAGCTTTCTGAGAAACTGCTTAGTGTTCTGTTAATTCATCTCACAGAGTTACATGTGTGTTTCGTGGATCTCTTTGCTAGCCTTATTTCTGTGGAATCTGAGAACAGATATTTCGGATCCCTTTGAAAACCATAGGGCCAAAGGAAATATCCTCCGATAACAAACAGAAAGAAGCTTTCTGAGAAACTTGTTTGTGTTCTGTGAAATCATCTCACAGAGTTACAGCTTTCCCCTCAAGAAGCCTTTCGCTAAGACAGTTCTTATGGAATTGGCAAAGTGATATTTGGAAGCCCATAGAGGGCTAGGGTGAAAAAGGAAATATCCTCACAGGAAATCTGGAAAGAAGCTTTCTGAGAAACTGCTTAGTGTTCTGTTAATTCATCTCACAGAGTTACATGTGTATTTCGTGGATCTCTTTGCTAGCCTTATTTCTGTGGAATCTGAGAACAGATATTTCGGATCCCTTTGAAAACTATACTGCCAAAGGAAATATCCTCCGATAACAAAGAGAAAGAAGCTTTCTGAGAAACTTCTTTGTGTTCTGTGAAATCATCTCACAGAGTTACAGTTTCCGCTCAAGAAGCCTTTCGCTAAGACAGTTCTTGTGGAATTGGCAAAGTGATATTTGGAAGCCCATAGAGGGCTGTGGTGAAAAAGGAAATATCCTCAGATGAAATCTGTAAGAAGCTTTCTGAGAAACTGCTTAGTGTTCTGTTAATTCATCTCACAGAGTTACATGTGTATTTCGTGGATCAATTTGCCAGCCTTATTTCTGTGGAATCTGAGAACAGATATTTCAGATCCCTTTGAAAACTATAGGGCCAAAGGAAATATCCTCCGATAACAAAGAGAAAGAAGCTTTCTGAGAAACTTGTTTGTGTTCTGTGAAATCATCTCACAGAGTTACAGCTTTCCCCTCAAGAAGCCTTTCGCTAAGACAGTTCTTGTGGAATTGGCAAAGTGATATTTGGAAGCCCATAGAGGGCTATGGTGAAAAAGGAAATATCCTCAGATGAAATCTGGAAAGAAGCTTTCTGAGAAACTGCTTAGTGTTCTGTTAATTCATCTCACAGAGTTACATGTGTCATTCGTGGATCTCTTTGCTAGCCTTATTTCTGTGGAATCTGAGAACAGATATTTCGGATCCCTTTGAAAACCATAGGGCCAAAGGAAATATCCTCCGATAACAAAGAGAAAGAAGATTTCTGAGAAACTTGTTTGTGCTCTGTGAAATCATCTCACAGAGTTACAGCTTTCCCCTCAAGAAGCCGTTCGCTAAGACAGTTCTTATGGAATTGGCAAAGTGATATTTGGAAGCCCATAGAGGGCTATGGTGAAAAAGGAAATATCCTCACAGGAAATCTGGAAAGAAGCTTTCTGAGAAACTGCTTAGTGTTCTGTTAATTCATCTCACAGAGTTACATGTGTATTTCGTGGATCTCTTTGCTAGCCTTATTTCTGTGGAATCTGAGAACAGATATTTCGGATCCCTTTGAAAACTATAGGGCCAAAGGAAATATCCTCCGATAACAAAGAGAAAGAAGCTTTCTGAGAAACTTCTTTGTGTTCTGTGAAATCATCTCACAGAGTTACAGCTTTCCGCTCAAGAAGCCTTTCGCTAAGACAGTTCTTGTGGAATTGGCAAAGTGATATTTGGAAGCCCATAGAGGGCTGTGGTGAAAAAGGAAATATCCTCAGATGAAATCTGGAAAGAAGCTTTCTGAGAAACTGCTTAGTGTTCTGTTAATTCATCTCACAGAGTTACATGTGTATTTCGTGGATCAATTTGCTAGCCTTATTTCTGTGGAATCTGAGAACAGATATTTCGGATCCCTTTGAAAACCATAGGGCCAAAGGAAATATCCTCCGATAACAAAGAGAAAGAAGCTTTCTGAGAAACTTCTTTGTGTTCTGTGAAATCATCTCACAGAGTTACAGCTTTCCGCTCAAGAAGCCTTTCGCTAAGACAGTTCTTGTGGAATTGGCAAAGTGATATTTGGAAGCCCATAGAGGGCTATGGTGAAAAAGGAAATATCCTCAGATGAAATCTGGAAAGAAGCTTTCTGAGAAACTGCTTAGTGTTCTGTTAATTCATCTCACAGAGTTACATGTGTATTTCGTGGATCAATTTGCTAGCCTTATTTCTGTGGAATCTGAGAACAGATATTTCGGATCGCTCTGAAGACTATAGGGCCAAAGTTAATATCCTCCCATAACAAACAGAAAGAAGCTTTCTGAGAAACTTCTTCATTTTCTGTGAAATCATCTCACAGAGTTACAGCTTTCCCCTAAAGAAGCCTTTCGCTAAGACAGTTCTTGTGGAATTGGCAAAGTGATATTTGGAAGCCCATAGAGGGCTATGGTGAAAAAGGAAATATCCTGAGATGAAATCTGGAAAGAAGCTTTCTGAGAAACTGCTTAGTGTTCTGTTAATTCATCTCACAGAGTTACATGTGTATTTCGTGGATCTCTTTGCTAGCCTTATTTCTGTGGAATCTGAGAACAGATATTTCGGATCCCTTTGAAAACTATAGTTCCAAAGGAAATATCCTCCGATAACAAAGAGAAAGAAGCTTTCTGAGAAACTTCTTTGTGTTCTGTGAAATCATCTCACAGAGTTACAGCTTTCCGCTCAGGAAGCCTTTCGCTAAGACAGTTCTTGTGGAATTGGCAAAGTGATATTTGGAAGCCCATAGAGGGCTATGGTGAAAAAGGAAATATCCTCAGATGAAATCTGGAGAGAAGCTTTCTGAGAAACTGCTTAGTGTTCTGTTAATTCATCTCACAGAGTTACATGTGTATTTCGTGGATCTCCTTGCTAGCCTTATTTCTGTGGAGTCTGAGAACAGATATTTCGGATCCCCTTGGAGACTATAGGGCCAAAGGAAATATCCTCCGATAACAAAGAGAAAGAAGCTTTCTGAGAAACTTCTTTGTGTTCTGTGAAATCATCTCACAGAGTTACAGCTTTCCGCTCAAGAAGCCTTTCGCTAAGACAGTTCTTGTGGAATTGGCAAAGTGATATTTGGAAGCCCATAGAGGGCTGTGGTGAAAAAGGAAATATCCTCAGATGAAATCTGGAAAGAAGCTTTCTGAGAAACTGCTTAGTGTTCCGTTAATTCATCTCACAGAGTTACATCTGTATTTCGTGGATCAATTTGCTAGCCTTATTTCTGTGGAATCTGAGAAGAGATATTTCAGATCCCTTTGAAAACTATAGGGCCAAAGGAAATATCCTCTGATAACAAAGAGAAAGAAGCTTTCTGAGAAACTTGTTTGTGTTCTGTGAAATCATCTCACAGAGTTACAGCTTTCCCCTCAAGAAGCCTTTCGCTAAGACATTTCTTGTGGAATTGGCAAAGTGATATTTGGAAGCCCATTGAGGGCTACGGTGAAAAAGGAAATATCCTCAGATGAAATCTGGAAAGAAGCTTTCTGAGAAACTGCTTAGTGTTCTGTTAATTCATCTCACAGAGTTACATGTGTGTTTCGTGGATCTCTTTGCTAGCCTTATTTCTGTGGAATCTGAGAACAGATATTTCGGATCCCTTTGAAAACCATAGGGCCAAAGGAAATATCCTCCGATAACAAACAGAAAGAAGCTTTCTGAGAAACTTGTTTGTGTTCTGTGAAATCATCTCACCGAGTTACAGCTTTCCCCTCAAGAAGCCGTTCGCTAAGACAGTTCTTATGGAATTGGCAAAGTGATATTTGGAAGCCCATAGAGGGCTATGGTGACAAAGGAAATATCCTCACAGGAAATCTGGAAAGATGCTTTCTGAGAAACTGCTTAGTGTTCTGTTAATTCATCTCACAGAGTTACATGTGTATTTCGTGGATCTCTTTGCTAGCCTTATTTCTGTGGAATCTGAGAACAGATATTTCGGATCCCTTTGAAAACTATAGGGCCAAAGGAAATATCCTCCGATAACAAAGAGAAAGAAGCTTTCTGAGAAACTTCTTTGTGTTCTGTGAAATCATCTCACAGAGTTACAGCTTTCCGCTCAAGAAGCCTTTCGCTAAGACAGTTCTTGTGGAATTGGCAAAGTGATATTTGGAAGCCCATAGAGGGCTGAGGTGAAAAAGGAAATATCCTCAGATGAAATCTGGAAAGAAGCTTTCTGAGAAACTGCTTAGTGTTCTGTTAATTCATCTCACAGAGTTACATGTGTATTTCGTGGATCAATTTGCTAGCCTTATTTCTGTGGAATCTGAGAACAGATATTTCAGATCCCTTTGAAAACTATAGGGCCAAAGGAAATATCCTCCGATAACAAAGAGAAAGAAGCTTTCTGAGAAACTTCTTTGTGTTCTGTGAAATCATCTCACAGAGTTACAGCTTTCCGCTCAAGAAGCCTTTCGCTAAGACAGTTCTTGTGGAATTGGCAAAGTGATATTTGGAAGCCCATAGAGGGCTATGGTGAAAAAGGAAATATCCTCAGATGAAATCTGGAAAGAAGCTTTCTGAGAAACTGCTTAGTGTTCTGTTAATTCATCTCACAGAGTTACATGTGTATTTCGTGGATCTCTTTGCTAGCCTTATTTCTGTGGAATCTGAGAACAGATATTTCGGATCGCTCTGAAGACTATAGGGCCAAAGTTAATATCCTCCCATAACAAACAGAAAGAAGCTTTCTGAGAAACTTGTTTGTGTTCTGTGAAATCATCTCACAGAGTTACAGCTTTCCCCTCAAGAAGCCTTTCGCTAAGACAGTTCTTGTGGAATTGGCAAAGTGATATTTGGAAGCCCATAGAGGGCTATGGTGAAAAAGGAAATATCCTCACATGAAATCTGGAAAGAAGCTTTCTGAGAAACTGCTTAGTGTTCTGTTAATTCATCTCACAGAGTTACATGTGTATTTCGTGGATCAATTTGCTAGCCTTATTTCTGTGGAATCTGAGAACAGATATTTCAGATCACTTTGAAAACTATAGGGCCAAAGGAAATATCCTCCGATAACAAAGAGAAAGAAGCTTTCTGAGAAACTTCTTTGTGTTCTGTGAAATCATCTCACAGAGTTACAGCTTTCTGCTCAAGAAGCCTTTCGCTAAGACAGTTCTTGTGGAATTGGCAAAGTGATATTTGGAAGCCCATAGAGGGCTGTGGTGAAAAAGGAAATATCCTCAGATGAAATCTTGAAAGAAGCTTTCTGAGAAACTGCTTAGTGTTCTGTTAATTCATCTCACAGAGTTACATGTGTATTTCGTGGATCAATTTGCTAGCCTTATTTCTGTGGAATCTGAGAACAGATATTTCAGATCCCTTTGAAAACTATAGGGCCAAAGGAAATATCCTCCGATAACAAAGAGAAAGAAGCTTTCTGAGAAACTTCTTTGTGTTCTGTGAAATCATCTCACAGAGTTACAGCTTTCCGCTCAAGAAGCCTTTCGCTAAGACAGTTCTTGTGGAATTGGCAAAGTGATATTTGGAAGCCCATAGAGGGCTATGGTGAAAAAGGAAATATCCTCAGATGAAATCTGGAAAGAAGCTTTCTGAGAAACTGCTTAGTGTTCTGTTAATTCATCTCACAGAGTTACATGTGTATTTCGTGGATCTCTTTGCTAGCCTTATTTCTGTGGAATCTGAGAACAGATATTTCCGATCCCTTTGAAGACTATAGGGCCAAAGGAAATATCCTCCCATAACAAAGAGAAAGAAGCTTTCTGAGAAACTTCTTTGTGTTCTGTGAAATCATCTCACAGAGTTACAGCTTTCCCCTCAAGAAGCCTTTCGCTAAGACAGTTCTTGTGGAATTGGCAAAGTGATATTTGGAAGCCCATAGAGGGCTATGGTGTAAAAGGAAATATCCTCAGATGAAATCTGGAAAGAAGCTTTCTGAGAAACTGCTTAGTGTTCTGTTAATTCATCTCACAGAGTTACATGTGTATTTCGTGGATCTCCTTGCTAGCCTTATTTCTGTGGAATCTGAGAACAGATATTTCGGATCCCATTGGAGACTATAGGGCCAAAGGAAATATCCTCCGATAACAAAGAGAAAGAAGCTTTCTGAGAAACTTGTTTGTGTTCTGTGAAATCATCTCACAGAGTTACAGCTTTCCCCTCAAGAAGCCTTTCGCTAAGACAGTTCTTGTGGAATTGGCAAAGTGATATTTGGAAGCCCATAGAGGGCTATGGTGAAAAAGGAAATATCCTCAGATGAAATCTGGAAAGAAGCTTTCTGAGAAACTGCTTAGTGTTCTGTTAATTCATCTCACAGAGTTACATGTGTGTTTCGTGGATCTCTTTGCTAGCCTTATTTCTGTGGAATCTGAGAACAGATATTTCGGATCCCTTTGAAAACCATAGGGCCAAAGGAAATATCCTCCGATAACAAACAGAATGAAGCTTTCTGAGAAACTTCTTTGTGTTCTGTGAAATCATCTCACAGAGTTACAGCTTTCCCCTCAAGAAGCCTTTCGCTAAGACAGTTCTTGTGGAATTGGCAAAGTGATATTTGGAAGCCCATAGAGGGCTATGGTGAAAAAGGAAATATCCTCAGATGAAATCTGGAAAGAAGCTTTCTGAGAAACTGCTTAGTGTTCTGTTAACTCATCTCACAGAGTTACATGTGTGTTTCGTGGATCTCTTTGCTAGCCTTATTTCTGTGGAATCGGAGAACAGATATTTCGGATCCCTTTGAAAACCATAGGGCCAAAGGAAATATCCTCCGATAACAAACTGAAAGAAGCTTTCTGAGAAACTTCTTTGTGTTCTGTGAAATCATCTCACAGAGTTACAGCTTTCCCCTCAAGAAGCCTTTCGCTAAGACAGTTCTTGTGGAATTGGAAAGTGATATTTGGAAGCCCATAGAGGGCTATGGTGAAAAAGGAAATATCCTCAGATGAAATCTGGAAAGAAGCTTTCTGAGAAACTGCTTAGTGTTCTGTTAATTCATCTCACAGAGTTACATGTGTATTTCGTGGATCTCCTTGCTAGCCTTATTTCTGTGGAGTCTGAGAACAGATATTTCGGATCCCTTTGGAGACTATAGGGCCAAAGGAAATATCCTCCGATAACAAAGAGAAAGAAGCTTTCTGAGAAACTTGTTTGTGTTCTGTGAAATCATCTCACAGAGTTACAGCTTTCCCCTCAAGAAGCCTTTCGCTAAGACAGTTCTTGTGGAATTGGCAAAGTGATATTTGGAAGCCCATAGAGGGCTATGGTGAAAAAGGAAATATCCTCAGATGAAATCTGGAAAGAAGCTTTCTGAGAAACTGCTTAGTGTTCTGTTAATTCATCTCACAGAGTTACATGTGTGTTTCGTGGATCTCTTTGCTAGCCTTATTTCTGTGGAATCTGAGAACAGATATTTCGGATCCCTTTGAAAACCATAGGGCCAAAGGAAATATCCTCCGATAACAAACAGAAAGAAGCTTTCTGAGAAACTTGTTTGTGTTCTGTGAAATCATCTCACAGAGTTACAGCTTTCCCCTCAAGAAGCCTTTCGCTAAGACAGTTCTTATGGAATTGGCAAAGTGATATTTGGAAGCCCATAGAGGGCTATGGTGAAAAAGGAAATATCCTCACAGGAAATCTGGAAAGAAGCTTTCTGAGAAACTGCTTAGTGTTCTGTTAATTCATCTCACAGAGTTACATGTGTATTTCGTGGATCTCTTTGCTAGCCTTATTTCTGTGGAATCTGAGAACAGATATTTCGGATCCCTTTGAAAACTATACTGCCAAAGGAAATATCCTCCGATAACAAAGAGAAAGAAGCTTTCTGAGAAACTTCTTTGTGTTCTGTGAAATCATCTCACAGAGTTACAGCTTTGCGCTCAAGAAGCCTTTCGCTAAGACAGTTCTTGTGGAATTGGCAAAGTGATATTTGGAAGCCCATAGAGGGCTGTGGTGAAAAAGGAAATATCCTCAGATGAAATCTGGAAAGAAGCTTTCTGAGAAACTGCTTAGTGTTCTGTTAATTCATCTCACAGAGTTACATGTGTCATTCGTGGATCTCTTTGCTAGCCTTATTTCTGTGGAATCTGAGAACAGATATTTCGGATCCCTTTGAAAACCATAGGGCCAAAGGAAATATCCTCCGATAACAAAGAGAAAGAAGCTTTCTGAGAAACTTGTTTGTGTTCTGTGAAATCATCTCACAGAGTTACAGCTTTCCCCTCAAGAAGCCGTTCGCTAAGACAGTTCTTATGGAATTGGCAAAGTGATATTTGGAAGCCCATAGAGGGCTATGGTGAAAAAGGAAATATCCTCACAGGAAATCTGGAAAGAAGCTTTCTGAGAAACTGCTTAGTGTTCTGTTAATTCATCTCACAGAGTTACATGTGTATTTCGTGGATCTCTTTGCTAGCCTTATTTCTGTGGAATCTGAGAACAGATATTTCGGATCCCTTTGAAAACTATAGGGCCAAAGGAAATATCCTCCGATAACAAAGAGAAAGAAGCTTTCTGAGAAACTTCTTTGTGTTCTGTGAAATCATCTCACAGAGTTACAGTTTTCCGCTCAAGAAGACTTTCGCTAAGACAGTTCTTGTGGAATTGGCAAAGTGATATTTGGAAGCCCATAGAGGGCTGTGGTGAAAAAGGAAATATCCTCAGATGAAATCTGGAAAGAAGCTTTCTGAGAAACTGCTTAGTGTTCTGTTAATTCATCTCACAGAGTTACATGTGTATTTCGTGGATCAATTTGCTAGCCTTATTTCTGTGGAATCTGAGAACAGATATTTCGGATCCCTTTGAAAACTATAGAGCCAAAGGAAATATCCTCCGATAACAAAGAGAAAGAAGCTTTCTGAGAAACTTCTTCGTTTTCTGTGAAATCATCTCACAGAGTTACAGCTTTCCGCTCAAGAAGCCTTTCGCTAAGACAGTTCTTGTGGAATTGGCAAAGTGATATTTGGAAGCCCATAGAGGGCTACGGTGAAAAAGGAAATATCCTCAGATGAAATCTGGAAAGAAGCTTTCTGAGAAACTGCTTAGTGTTCTGTTAATTCATCTCACAGAGTTACATGTGTATTTCGTGGATCTCTTTGCTAGCCTTATTTCTGTGGAATCTGAGAACAGATATTTCGGATCGCTCTGAAGACTATAGGGCCAAAGTTAATATCCTCCCATAAAAAACAGAAAGAAGCTTTCTGAGAAACTTCTTCATTTTCTGTGAAATCATCTCACAGAGTTACAGCTTTCCCCTAAAGAAGCCTTTCGCTAAGACAGTTCTTGTGGAATTGGCAAAGTGATATTTGGAAGCCCATAGAGGGCTATGGTGAAAAAGGAAATATCCTGAGATGAAATCTGGAAAGAAGCTTTCTGAGAAACTGCTTAGTGTTCTGTTAATTCATCTCACAGAGTTACATGTGTATTTCGTGGATCTCTTTGCTAGCCTTATTTCTGTGGAATCTGAGAACAGATATTTCGGATCCCTTTGAAAACTATAGTTCCAAAGGAAATATCCTCCGATAACAAAGAGAAAGAAGCTTTCTGAGAAACTTCTTTGTGTTCTGTGAAATCATCTCACAGAGTTACAGCTTTCCGCTCAGGAAGCCTTTCGCTAAGACAGTTCTTGTGGAATTGGCAAAGTGATATTTGGAAGCCCATAGAGGGCTATGGTGAAAAAGGAAATATCCTCAGATGAAATCTGGAAAGAAGCTTTCTGAGAAACTGCTTAGTGTTCTGTTAATTCATCTCACAGAGTTACATGTGTATTTCGTGGATCTCCTTGCTAGCCTTATTTCTGTGGAGTCTGAGAACAGATATTTCGGATCCCTTTGGAGACTATAGGGCCAAAGGAAATATCCTCCGATAACAAAGAGAAAGAAGCTTTCTGAGAAACTTCTTTGTGTTCTGTGAAATCATCTCACAGAGTTACAGCTTTCCGCTCAAGAAGCCTTTCGCTAAGACAGTTCTTGTGGAATTGGCAAAGTGATATTTGGAAGCCCATAGAGGGCTGTGGTGAAAAAGGAAATATCCTCAGATGAAATCTGGAAAGAAGCTTTCTGAGAAACTGCTTAGTGTTCCGTTAATTCATCTCACAGAGTTACATGTGTATTTCGTGGATCAATTTGCTAGCCTTATTTCTGTGGAATCTGAGAAGAGATATTTCAGATCCCTTTGAAAACTATAGGGCCAAAGGAAATATCCTCTGATAACAAAGAGAAAGAAGCTTTCTGAGAAACTTGTTTGTGTTCTGTGAAATCATCTCACAGAGTTACAGCTTTCCCCTCAAGAAGCCTTTCGCTAAGACAGTTCTTGTGGAATTGGCAAAGTGATATTTGGAAGCCCATAGTGGGCTACGGTGAAAAAGGAAATATCCTCAGATGAAATCTGGAAAGAAGCTTTCTGAGAAACTGCTTAGTGTTCTGTTAATTCATCTCACAGAGTTACATGTGTATTTCGTGGATCTCTTTGCTAGCCTTATTTCTGTGGAATCTGAGAACAGATATTTCGGATCGCTCTGAAGACTATAGGGCCAAAGGAAATATCCTCCCATAACAAACAGAAAGAAGCTTTCTGAGAAACTTCTTTGTGTTCTGTGAAATCATCTCACAGAGTTACAGCTTTCCCCTCAAGAAGCCTTTCGCTAAGACAGTTCTTGTGGAATTGGAAAGTGATATTTGGAAGCCCATAGAGGGCTATGGTGAAAAAGGAAATATCCTCAGATGAAATCTGGAAAGAAGCTTTCTGAGAAACTGCTTAGTGTTCTGTTAATTCATCTCACAGAGTTACATGTGTATTTCGTGGATCTCCTTGCTAACCTTATTTCTGTGGAGTCTGAGAACAGATATTTCGGATCCCTTTGGAGACTATAGGGCCAAAGGAAATATCCTCCGATAACAAAGAGAAAGAAGCTTTCTGAGAAACTTGTTTGTGTTCTGTGAAATCATCTCACAGAGTTACAGCTTTCCCCTCAAGAAGCCTTTCGCTAAGACAGTTCTTGTGGAATTGGCAAAGAGATATTTGGAAGCCCATAGAGGGCTATGGTGAAAAAGGAAATATCCTCAGATGAAATCTGGAAAGAAGCTTTCTGAGAAACTGCTTAGTGTTCTGTTAATTCATCTCACAGAGTTACATGTGTGTTTCGTGGATCTCTTTGCTAGCCTTATTTCTGTGGAATCTGAGAACAGATATTTCGGATCCCTTTGAAAACCATAGGGCCAAAGGAAATATCCTCCGATAACAAACAGAAAGAAGCTTTCTGAGAAACTTGTTTGTGTTCTGTGAAATCATCACACAGAGTTACAGCTTTCCCCTCAAGAAGCCTTTCGCTAAGACAGTTCTTATGGAATTGGCAAAGTGATATTTGGAAGCCCATAGAGGGCTATGGTGAAAAAGGAAATATCCTCACAGGAAATCTGGAAAGAAGCTTTCTGAGAAACTGCTTAGTGTTCTGTTAATTCATCTCACAGAGTTACATGTGTATTTCGTGGATCTCTTTGCTAGCCTTATTTCTGTGGAATCTGAGAACAGATATTTCGGATCCCTTTGAAAACTATACTGCCAAAGGAAATATCCTCCGGTAACAAAGAGAAAGAAGCTTTCTGAGAAACTTCTTTGTGTTCTGTGAAATCATCTCACAGAGTTACAGCTTTCCGCTCAAGAAGCCTTTCGCTAAGACAGTTCTTGTGGAATTGGCAAAGTGATATTTGGAAGCCCATAGAGGGCTGTGGTGAAAAAGGAAATATCCTCAGATGAAATCTGGAAAGAAGCTTTCTGAGAAACTGCTTAGTGTTCTGTTAATTCATCTCACAGAGTTACATGTGTCATTCGTGGATCTCTTTGCTAGCCTTATTTCTGTGGAATCTGAGAACAGATATTTCGGATCCCTTTGAAAACCATAGGGCCAAAGGAAATATCCTCCGATAACAAAGAGAAAGAAGCTTTCTGAGAAACTTGTTTGTGTTGTGTGAAATCATCTCACAGAGTTACAGCTTTCCCCTCAAGAAGCCGTTCGCTAAGACAGTTCTTATGGAATTGGCAAAGTGATATTTGGAAGCCCATAGAGGGCTATGGTGAAAAAGGAAATATCCTCACAGGAAATCTGGAAAGAAGCTTTCTGAGAAACTGCTTAGTGTTCTGTTAATTCATCTCACAGAGTTACATGTGTATTTCGTGGATCTCTTTGCTAGCCTTATTTCTGTGGAATCTGAGAACAGATATTTCGGATCCCTTTGAAAACTATAGGGCCAAAGGAAATATCCTCCGATAACAAAGAGAAAGAAGCTTTCTGAGAAACTTCTTTGTGTTCTGTGAAATCATCTCACAGAGTTACAGCTTTCCCCTCAAGAAGCCTTTCGCTAAGACAGTTCTTGTGGAATTGGCAAAGTGATATTTGGAAGCCCATAGAGGGCTGTGGTGAAAAAGGAAATATCCTCAGATGAAATCTGGAAAGAAGCTTTCTGAGAAACTGCTTAGTGTTCTGTTAATTCATCTCACAGAGTTACATGTGTATTTCGTGGATCAATTTGCTAGCCTTATTTCTGTGGAATCTGAGAACAGATATTTCGGATCCCTTTGAAAACTATAGGGCCAAAGGAAATATCCTCCGATAACAAAGAGAAAGAAGCTTTCTGAGAAACTTCTTTGTGTTCTGTGAAATCAACTCACAGAGTTACAGCTTTCCGCTCAAGAAGCCTTTCGCTAAGACAGTTCTTGTGGAATTGGCAAAGTGATATTTGGAAGCCCATAGAGGGCTATGGTGAAAAAGGAAATATCCTCAGATGAAATCTGGAAAGAAGCTTTCTGAGAAACTGCTTAGTGTTCTGTTAATTCATCTCACAGAGTTACATGTGTATTTCGTGGATCTCTTTGCTAGCCTTATTTCTGTGGAATCTGAGAACAGATATTTCGGATCGCTCTGAAGACTATAGGGCCAAAGTTAATATCCTCCCATAACAAACAGAAAGAAGCTTTCTGAGAAACTTCTTCATTTTCTGTGAAATCATCACACAGAGTTACAGCTTTCCTCTTAAGAAGCCTTTCGCTAAGACAGTTCTTGTGGAATTGGCAAAGTGATATTTGGAAGCCCATAGAGGGCTATGGTGAAAAAGGAAATATCCTGAGATGAAATCTGGAAAGAAGCTTTCTGAGAAACTGCTTAGTGTTCTGTTAATTCATCTCACAGAGTTACATGTGTATTTCGTGGATCTCTTTGCTAGCCTTATTTCTGTGGAATCTGAGAACAGATATTTCGGATCCCTTTGAAAACTATAGTTCCAAAGGAAATATCCTCCGATAACAAAGAGAAAGAAGCTTTCTGAGAAACTTCTTTGTGTTCTGTGAAATCATCTCACAGAGTTACAGCTTTCCGCTCAGGAAGCCTTTCGCTAAGACAGTTCTTGTGGAATTGGCAAAGTGATATTTGGAAGCCCATAGAGGGCTATGGTGAAAAAGGAAATATCCTCAGATGAAATCTGGAAAGAAGCTTTCTGAGAAACTGCTTAGTGTTCTGTTAATTCATCTCACAGAGTTACATGTGTATTTCGTGGATCTCCTTGCTAGCCTTATTTCTGTGGAGTCTGAGAACAGATATTTCGGATCCCTTTGGAGACTATAGGGCCAAAGGAAATATCCTCCGATAACAAAGAGAAAGAAGCTTTCTGAGAAACTTCTTTGTGTTCTGTGAAATCATCTCACAGAGTTACAGCTTTCCGCTCAAGAAGTCTTTCGCTAAGACAGTTCTTGTGGAATTGGCAAAGTGATATTTGGAAGCCCATAGAGGGCTGTGGTGAAAAAGGAAATATCCTCAGATGAAATCTGGAAAGAAGCTTTCTGAGAAACTGCTTAGTGTTCCGTTAATTCATCTCACAGAGTTACATGTGTATTTCGTGGATCAATTTGCTAGCCTTATTTCTGTGGAATCTGAGAAGAGATATTTCAGATCCCTTTGAAAACTATAGGGCCAAAGGAAATATCCTCTGATAACAAAGAGAAAGAAGCTTTCTGAGAAACTTGTTTGTGTTCTGTGAAATCATCTCACAGAATTACAGCTTTCCCCTCAAGAAGCCTTTCGCTAAGACAGTTCTTGTGGAATTGGCAAAGTGATATTTGGAAGCCCATAGAGGGCTACGGTGAAAAAGGAAATATCCTCAGATGAAATCTGGAAAGAAGCTTTCTGAGAAACTGCTTAGTGTTCTGTTAATTCATCTCACAGAGTTACATGTGTGTTTCGTGGATCTCTTTGCTAGCCTTATTTCTGTGGAATCTGAGAACAGATATTTCGGATCCCTTTGAAAACCATAGGGCCAAAGGAAATATCCTCCGATAACAAACAGAAAGAAGCTTTCTGAGAAACTTGTTTGTGTTCTGTGAAATCATCTCACCGAGTTACAGCTTTCCCCTCAAGAAGCCGTTCGCTAAGACAGTTCTTATGGAATTGGCAAAGTGATATTTGGAAGCCCATAGAGCGCTATGGTGACAAAGGAAATATCCTCACAGGAAATCTGGGAAGATGCTTTCTGAGAAACTACTTAGTGTTCTGTTAATTCATCTCACAGAGTTACATGTGTATTTCGTGGATCTCTTTGCTAGCCTTATTTCTGTGGAATCTGAGAACAGATATTTCGGATCCCTTTGAAAACTATAGGGCCAAAGGAAATATCCTCCGATAACAAAGAGAAAGAAGCTTTCTGAGAAACTTCTTTGTGTTCTGTGAAATCATCTCACAGCGTTACAGCTTTCCGCTCAAGAAGCCTTTCGCTAAGACAGTTCTTGTGGAATTGGCAAAGTGATATTTGGAAGCCCATAGAAGGCTGTGGTGAAAAAGGAAATATCCTCAGATGAAATCTGGAAAGAAGCTTTCTGAGAAACTGCTTAGTGTTCTGTTAATTCATCTCACAGAGTTACATGTGTATTTCGTGGATCAATTTGCTAGCCTTATTTCTGTGGAATCTGAGAACAGATATTTCAGATCCCTTTGAAAACTATAGGGCCAAAGGAAATATCCTCCGATAACAAAGAGAAAGAAGCTTTCTGAGAAACTTCTTTGTGTTCTGTGAAATCAACTCACAGAGTTACAGCTTTCCGCTCAAGAAGCCTTTCGCTAAGACAGTTCTTGTGGAATTGGCAAAGTGATATTTGGAAGCCCATAGAGGGCTATGGTGAAAAAGGAAATATCCTCAGATGAAATCTGGAAAGAAGCTTTCTGAGAAACTGCTTAGTGTTCTGTTAATTCATCTCACAGAGTTACATGTGTATTTCGTGGATCTCTTTGCTAGCCTTATTTCTGTGGAATCTGAGAACAGATATTTCGGATCGCTCTGAAGACTATAGGGCCAAAGTTAATATCCTCCCATAACAAACAGAAAGAAGCTTTCTGAGAAACTTGTTTGTGTTCTGTGAAATCATCTCACAGAGTTACAGCTTTCCCCTCAAGAAGCCTTTCGCTAAGACAGTTCTTGTGGAATTGGCAAAGTGATATTTGGAAGCCCATAGAGGGCTATGGTGAAAAAGGAAATATCCTCAGATGAAATCTGGAAAGAAGCTTTCTGAGAAACTGCTTAGTGTTCTGTTAATTCATCTCACAGAGTTACATGTGTGTTTCGTGGATCTCTTTGCTAGCCTTATTTCTGTGGAATCTGAGAACAGATATTTCGGATCCCTTTGAAAACCATAGGGCCAAAGGAAATATCCTCCGATAACAAACAGAAAGAAGTTTTCTGAGAAACTTGTTTGTGTTCTGTGAAATCATCTCACAGAGTTACAGCTTTCCCCTCAAGAAGCCGTTCGCTAAGAGTGTTCTTATGGAATTGGCAAAGTGATATTTGGAAGCCCATAGAGGGCTATGGTGAAAAAGGAAATATCCTCACAGGAAATCTGGAAAGAAGCTTTCTGAGAAACTGCTTAGTGTTCTGTTAATTCATCTCACAGAGTTACATGTGTATTTCGTGGATCTCTTTGCTAGCCTTATTTCTGTGGAATCTGAGAACAGATATTTCGGATCCCTTTGAAAACTATAGGGCCAAAGGAAATATCCTCCGATAACAAAGAGAAAGAAGCTTTCTGAGAAACTACTTTGTGTTCTGTGAAATCATCTCACAGAGTTACAGCTTTCCGCTCAAGAAGCCTTTCGCTAAGACAGTTCTTGTGGAATTGGCAAAGTGATATTTGGAAGCCCATAGAGGGCTGTGGTGAAAAAGGAAATATCCTCAGATGAAATCTGGAAAGAAGCTTTCTGAGAAACTGCTTAGTGTTCTGTTAATTCATCTCACAGAGTTACATGTGTATTTCGTGGATCAATTTGCTAGCCTTATTTCTGTGGAATCTGAGAACAGATATTTCAGATCCCTTTGAAAACTATAGGGCCAAAGGAAATATCCTCCGATAACAAAGAGAAAGAAGCTTTCTGAGAAACTTCTTTGTGTTCTGTGAAATCATCTCACAGAGTTACAGCTTTCCGCTCAAGAAGCCTTTCGCTAAGACAGTTCTTGTGGAATTGGCAAAGTGATATTTGGAAGCCCATAGAGGGCTATGGTGAAAAAGGAAATATCCTCAGATGAAATCTGGAAAGAAGCTTTCTGAGAAACTGCTTAGTGTTCTGTTAATTCATCTCACAGAGTTACATGTGTATTTCGTGGATCTCTTTGCTAGCCTTATTTCTGTGGAATCTGAGAACAGATATTTCGGATCGCTCTGAAGACTATAGGGCCAAAGGAAATATCCTCCCATAACAAACAGAAAGAAGCTTTCTGAGAAACTTCTTCGTTTTCTGTGAAATCATCTCACAGAGTTACAGCTTTCCCCTAAAGAAGCCTTTCGCTAAGACAGTTCTTGTGGAATTGGCAAAGTGATATTTGGAAGCCCATAGAGGGCTATGGTGAAAAAGGAAATATCCTGAGATGAAATCTGGAAAGAAGCTTTCTGAGAAACTGCTTAGTGTTCTGTTAATTCATCTCACAGAGTTACATGTGTATTTCGTGGATCTCTTTGCTAGCCTTATTTCTGTGGAATCTGAGAACAGATATTTCGGATCCCTTTGAAAACTATAGTTCCAAAGGAAATATCCTCCGATAACAAAGAGAAAGAAGCTTTCTGAGAAACTTCTTTGTGTTCTGTGAAATCATCTCACAGAGTTACAGCTTTCCGCTCAGGAAGCCTTTCGCTACACAGTTCTTGTGGAATTGGCAAAGTGATATTTGGAAGCCCATAGAGGGCTATGGTGAAAAAGGAAATATCCTCAGATGAAATCTGGAAAGAAGCTTTCTTCGAAACTGCTTAGTGTTCTGTTAATTCATCTCAAAGAGTTACATGTGTATTTCGTGGATCTCTTTGCTAGCCTTATTTCTGTGGAATCTGAGAACAGATATTTCCGATCCCTTTGAAGACTATAGGGCCAAAGGAAATATCCTCCCATAACAAAGAGAAAGAAGCTTTCTGAGAAACTTCTTTGTGTTCTGTGAAATCATCTCACAGAGTTACAGCTTTCCCCTCAAGAAGCCTTTCGATAAGACAGTTCTTGTGGAATTGGCAAAGTGATATTTGGAAGCCCATAGAGGGCTATGGTGTAAAAGGAAATATCCTCAGATGAAATCTGGAAAGAAGCTTTCTGAGAAACTGCTTAGTGTTCTGTTAATTCATCTCACAGAGTTACATGTGTATTTCGTGGATCTCCTTGCTAGCCTTATTTCTGTGGAGTCTGAGAACACATATTTCGGATCCCATTGGAGACTATAGGGCCAAAGGAAATATCCTCCGATAACAAAGAGAAAGAAGCTTTCTGAGAAACTTGTTTGTGTTCTGTGAAATCATCTCACAGAGTTACAGCTTTCCCCTCAAGAAGCCTTTCGCTAAGACAGTTCTTGTGGAATTGGCAAAGTGATATTTGGAAGCCCTTAGAGGGCTATGGTGAAAAAGGAAATATCCTCAGATGAAATCTGGAAAGAAGCTTTCTGAGAAACTGCTTAGTGTTCTGTTAATTCATCTCACAGAGTTACATGTGTGTTTCGTGGATCTCTTTGCTAGCCTTATTTCTGTGGAATCTGAGAACAGATATTTCGGATCCCTTTGAAAACTATAGGGCCAAAGGAAATATCCTCCGATAACAAACAGAAAGAAGCTTTCTGAGAAACTTCTTTGTGTTCTGTGAAATCATCTCACAGAGTTACAGCTGTCCCCTCAAGAAGCCTTTCGCTAAGACAGTTCTTATGGAATTGGCAAAGTGATATTTGGAAGCCCATAGAGGGCTATGGTGAAAAAGGAAATATCCTCAGATGAAATCTGGAAAGAAGCTTTCTGAGAAACTGCTTAGTGTTCTGTTAATTCATCTCACAGAGTTACATGTGTATTTCGTGGATCTCTTTGCTAGCCTTATTTCTGTGGAATCTGAGAACAGATATTTCGGATCCCTTTGAAAACTATAGGGCCAAAGGAAATATCCTCCGATAACAAAGAGAAAGAAGCTTTCTGAGAAACTTCTTTGTGTTCTGTGAAATCATCTCACAGAGTTACAGCTTTCCGCTCAAGAAGCCTTTCGCTAAGACAGTTCTTGTGGAATTGGCAAAGTGATATTTGGAAGCCCATAGAGGGCTATGGTGAAAAAGGAAATATCCTCAGATGAAATCTGGAAAGAAGCTTTCTGAGAAACTGCTTAGTGTTCTTTTAATTCATCTCACAGAGTTACATGTGTATTTCGTGGATCTCTTTGCTAGCCTTATTTCTGTGGAATCTGAGAACAGATATTTCCGATCCCTTTGAAGACTATAGGGCCAAAGGAAATATCCTCCCATAACAAAGAGAAAGAAGCTTTCTGAGAAACTTCTTTGTGTTCTGTGAAATCATCTCACAGAGTTACAGCTTTCCCCTCAAGAAGCCTTTCGCTAAGACAGTTCTTGTGGAATTGGCAAAGTGATATTTGGAATCCCATAGAGGGCTACGGTGAAAAAGGAAATATCCTCAGATGAAATCTGGAAAGAAGATTTCTGAGAAACTGCTTAGTGTTCTGTTAATTCATCTCACAGAGTTACATGTGTATTTCGTGGATCTCCTTGCTAGCCTTATTTCTGTGGAGTCTGAGAACAGATATTTCGGATCCCTTTGGAGACTATAGGGACAAAGGAAATATCCTCCGATAACAAAGAGAAAGAAGCTTTCTGAGAAATTTGTTTGTGTTCTGTGAAATCATCTCACAGAGTTACAGCTTTCCCCTCAAGAAGCCTTTCGCTAAGACAGTTCTTGTGGAATTGGCAAAGTGATATTTGGAAGCCCATAGAGGGCTATGGTGAAAAAGGAAATATCCTCAGATGAAATCTGGAAAGAAGCTTTCTGAGAAACTGCTTAGTGTTCTGTTAATTCATCTCACAGAGTTACATGTGTGTTTCGTGGATCTCTTTGCTAGCCTTATTTCTGTGGAATCTGAGAACAGATATTTCGGATCCCTTTGAAAACTATAGGGCCAAAGGAAATATCCTCCGATAACAAAGAGAAAGAAGCTTTCTGAGAAACTTCTTTGTGTTCTGTGAAATCATCTCACAGAGTTACAGCTTTCCCATCAAGAAGCCTTTCGCTAAGACAGTTCTTGTGGAATTGGCAAAGTGATATTTGGAAGCCCATAGAGGGCTATGGTGAAAAAGGAAATATCCTCACAGGAAATCTGGAAAGAAGCTTTCTGAGAAACTGCTTAGTGTTCTGTTAATTCATCTCACAGAGTTACATGTGTATTTCGTGGATCTCTTTGCTAGCCTTATTTCTGTGGAATCTGAGAACAGATATTTCTGACCCCTTTGAAAACTATAGGGCCAAAGGAAATATCCTCCCATAACAAAGAGAAAGAAGCTTTCTGAGAAACTTCTTTGTGTTCTGTGAAATCATCTCACAGAGTTACAGCTTTCCGCTCAAGAAGCCTTTCGCTAAGACAGTTCTTGTGGAATTGGCAAAGTGATATTTGGAAGCCCATAGAGGGCTATGGTGAAAAAGGAAATATCCTCAGATGAAATCTGGAAAGAAGCTTTCTGAGAAACTGCTTAGTGTTCTGTTAATTCATCTCACAGAGTTACATGTGTATTTCGTGGATCTCTTTGCTAGCCTTATTTCTGTGGAATCTGAGAACAAATATTTCGGATCGCTCTGAAGACTATAGGGCCAAAGGAAATATCCTCCCATAACACACAGAAAGAAGCTTTCTGAGAAACTTCTTCGTTTTCTGTGAAATCATCTCACAGAGTTACAGCTTTCCCCTCAAGAAGCCTTTCGCTAAGACAGTTCTTGTGGAATTGGCAAAGTGATATTTGGAAGCCCATAGAGGGCTATGGTGAAAAAGGAAATATCCTCACAGGAAATCTGGAAAGAAGCTTTCTGAGAAACTGCTTAGTGTTCTGTTAATTCATCTCACAGAGTTACATGTGTATTTCGTGGATCTCTTTGCTAGCCTTATTTCTGTGGAATCTGAGAACAGATATTTCGGATCGCTCTGAAGACCATATGGCCAAAGGAAATATCCTCCCATAACAAACAGAAAGAAGCTTTCTGAGAAACTTCTTCGTTTTCTGTGAAATCATCTCACAGAGTTACAGCTTTCCGCTCAAGAAGCCTTTCGCTAAGACAGTTCTTGTGGAATTGGCAAAGTGATATTTGGAAGCCCATAGAGGGCTATGGTGAAAAAGGAAATATCCTCACAGGAAATCTGGAAAGAATCTTTCTGAGAAACTGCTTAGTGTTCTGTTAATTCATCTCACAGAGTTACATGTGTATTTCGTGGATCTCTTTGCTAGCCTTATTTCTGTGGAATCTGAGAACAGATATTTCGGATCCCTTTGAAAACTATAGGGCCAAAGGAAATATCCTCCGATAACAAAGAGAAAGAAGCTTTCTGAGAAACTTCTTTGTGTTCTGTGAAATCATCTCACAGAGTTACAGCTTTCCGCTCAGGAAGCCTTTCGCTAAGACAGTTCTTGTGGAATTGGCAAAGTGATATTTGGAAGCCCATAGAGGGCTATGGTGAAAAAGGAAATATCCTCAGATGAAATCTGGAAAGAAGCTTTCTTCGAAACTGCTTAGTGTTCTGTTAATTCATCTCACAGAGTTACATGTGTATTTCGTGGATCTCTTTGCTAGCCTTATTTCTGTGGAATCTGAGAACAGATATTTCCGATCCCTTTGAAGACTATAGGGCCAAAGGAAATATCCTCCCATAACAAAGAGAAAGAAGCTTTCTGAGAAACTTCTTTGTGTTCTGTGAAATCATCTCACAGAGTTACAGCTTTCCCCTCAAGAAGCCTTTCGCTAAGACAGTTCTTGTGGAATTGGCAAAGTGATATTTGGAAGCCCATAGAGGGCTATTGTGTAAAAGGAAATATCCTCAGATGAAATCTGGAAAGAAGCTTTCTGAGAAACTGCTTAGTGTTCTGTTAATTCATCTCACAGAGTTACATGTGTATTTCGTGGATCTCCTTGCTAGCCTTATTTCTGTGGAGTCTGAGAACAGATATTTCGGATCACATTGGAGACTATAGGGCCAAAGGAAATATCCTCCGATAACAAAGAGAAAGAAGCTTTCTGAGAAACTTCTTTGTGTTCTGTGAAATCATCTCACAGAGTTACAGCTTTCCCCTCAAGAAGCCTTTCGCTAAGACAGTTCTTGTGGAATTGGCAAAGTGATATTTGGAAGCCCTTAGAGGGCTATGGTGAAAAAGGAAATATCCTCAGATGAAATCTGGAAAGAAGCTTTCTGAGAAACTGCTTAGTGTTCTGTTAATTCATCTCACAGAGTTACATGTGTGTTTCGTGGATCTCTTTGCTAGCCTTATTTCTGTGGAATCTGAGAACAGATATTTCGGATCCCTTTGAAAACCATAGGGCCAAAGGAAATATCCTCCGATAACAAACAGAAAGAAGCTTTCTGAGAAACTTGTTTGTTTCTGTGAAATCATCTCACAGAGTTACAGCTTTCCCCTCAAGAAGCCTTTCGCTCAGACAGTTCTTATGGAATTCGCAAAGTGATATTTGGAAGCCCATAGAGGGCTATGGTGAAAAAGGAAATATCCTCACAGGAAATCTGGAAAGAAGCTTTCTGAGAAACTGCTTAGTGTTCTGTTAATTCATCTCACAGAGTTACATGTGTATTTCGTGGATCTCTTTGCTAGCCTTATTTCTGTGGAATCTGAGAACAGATATTTCGGATCCCTTTGAAAACTATAGGGCCAAAGGAAATATCCTCCGATAACAAAGAGAAAGAAGCTTTCTTAGAAACTTCTTTGTGTTCTGTGAAATCATCTCACAGAGTTACAGCTTTCCGCTCAAGAAGCCTTTCCCTAAGACAGTTCTTGTGGAATTGGCAAAGTGATATTTGGAAGCCCATAGAGGGCTGTGGTGAAAAAGGAAATATCCTCAGATGAAATCTGGAAAGAAGCTTTCTTCGAAACTGCTTAGTGTTCTGTTAATTCATCTCACAGAGTTACATGTGTATTTCGTGGATCTCTTTGCTAGCCTTATTTCTGTGGAATCTGAGAACAGATATTTCGGATCGCTCTGAAGACTATAGGGCCAAAGGAAATATCCTCACATAACAAACAGAAAGAAGCTTTCTGAGAAACTTCTTCGTTTTCTGTGAAATCATCTCACAGAGTTACAGCTTTCCCCTCAAGAAGCCTTTCGCTAAGACAGTTCTTGTGGAATTGGCAAAGTGATATTTGGAAGTCCATAGAGGGCTATGGTGAAAAAGGAAATATCCTCAGATGAAATCTGGAAAGAAGCTTTCTGAGAAACTGCTTAGTGTTCTGTTAATTCATCTCACAGAGTTACATGTGTGTTTCGTGGATCTCTTTGCTAGCCTTATTTCTGTGGAATCTGAGAACAGATATTTCGGATCCCTTTGAAAACTATAGGGCCAAAGGAAATATCCTCCGATAACAAAGAGAAAGAAGCTTTCTGAGAAACTTCTTTGTGTTCTGTGAAATCATCTCACAGAGTTACAGCTTTCCGCTCAGGAAGCCTTTCGCTAAGACAGTTCTTGTGGAATTGGCAAAGTGATATTTGGAAGCCCATAGAGGGCTATGGTGAAAAAGGAAATATCCTCAGATGAAATCTGGAAAGAAGCTTTCTTCGAAACTGCTTACTGTTCTGTTAATTCATCTCACAGAGTTACATGTGTATTTCGTGGATCTCTTTGCTAGCCTTATTTCTGTGGAATCTGAGAACAGATATTTCCGATCCCTTTGAAGACTATAGGGCCAAAGGAAATATCCTCTCATAACAAAGAGAAAGAAGCTTTCTGAGAAACTTCTTTGTGTTCTGTGAAATCATCTCACAGAGTTACAGCTTTCCCCTCAAGAAGCCTTTCGCTAAGACAGTTCTTGTGGAATTGGCAAAGTGATATTTGGAAGCCCATAGAGGGCTATGGTGTAAAAGGAAATATCCTCAGATGAAATCTGGAAAGAAGCTTTCTGAGAAACTGCTTAGTGTTCTGTTAATTCATCTCACAGAGTTACATGTGTATTTCGTGGATCTCCTTGCTAGCCTTATTTCTGTGGAGTCTGAGAACAGATATTTCGGATCACATTGGAGACTATAGGGCCAAAGGAAATATCCTCCGATAACAAAGAGAAAGAAGCTTTCTGAGAAACTTGTTTGTGTTCTGTGAAATCATCTCACAGAGTTACAGCTTTCCCCTCAAGAAGCCTTTCGCTAAGACAGTTCTTGTGGAATTGGCAAAGTGATATTTGGAAGCCCTTAGAGGGCTATGGTGAAAAAGGAAATATCCTCAGATGAAATCTGGAAAGAAGCTTTCTGAGAAACTGCTTAGTGTTCTGTTAATTCATCTCACAGAGTTACATGTGTGTTTCGTGGATCTCTTTGCTAGCCTTATTTCTGTGGAATCTGAGAACAGATATTTCGGATCCCTTTGAAAACCATAGGGCCAAAGGAAATATCCTCCGATAACAAACAGAAAGAAGCTTTCTGAGAAACTTGTTTGTTTCTGTGAAATCATCTCACAGAGTTACAGCTTTCCCCTCAAGAAGCCTTTCGCTCAGACAGTTCTTATGGAATTCGCAAAGTGATATTTGGAAGCCCATAGAGGGCTATGGTGAAAAAGGAAATATCCTCACAGGAAATCTGGAAAGAAGCTTTCTGAGAAACTGCTTAGTGTTCTGTTAATTCATCTCACAGAGTTACATGTGTATTTCGTGGATCTCTTTGCTAGCCTTATTTCTGTGGAATCTGAGAACAGATATTTCGGATCCCTTTGAAAACTATAGGGCCAAAGGAAATATCCTCCGATAACAAAGAGAAAGAAGCTTTCTGAGAAACTTCTTTGTGTTCTGTGAAATCATCTCACAGAGTTACAGCTTTCCGCTCAAGAAGCCTTTCCCTAAGACAGTTCTTGTGGAATTGGCAAAGTGATATTTGGAAGCCCATAGAGGGCTGTGGTGAAAAAGGAAATATCCTCAGATGAAATCTGGAAAGAAGCTTTCTGAGAAACTGCTTAGTGTTCTGTTAATTCATCTCACAGAGTTACATGTGTATTTCGTGGATCTCTTTGCTAGCCTTATTTCTGTGGAATCTGAGAACAGATATTTCGGATCGCTCTGAAGACTATAGGGCCAAAGGAAATATCCTCCCATAACAAACAGAAAGAAGCTTTCTGAGAAACTTCTTCGTTTTCTGTGAAATCATCTCACAGAGTTACAGCTTTCCCCTCAAGAAGCCTTTCGCTAAGACAGTTCTTGTGGAATTGGCAAAGTGATATTTGGAAGCCCATAGAGGGCTATGGTGAAAAAGGAAATATCCTCAGATGAAATCTGGAAAGAAGCTTTCTGAGAAACTGCTTAGTGTTCTGTTAATTCATCTCACAGAGTTACATGTGTGTTTCGTGGATCTCTTTGCTAGCCTTATTTCTGTGGAATCTGAGAACAGATATTTCGGATCCCTTTGAAAACTATAGGGCCAAAGGAAATATCCTCCGATAACAAAGAGAAAGAAGCTTTCTGAGAAACTTCTTTGTGTTCTGTGAAATCATCTCACAGAGTTACAGCTTTCCCCTCAAGAAGCCTTTCGCTAAGACAGTTCTTGTGGAATTGGCAAAGTGATATTTGGAAGCCCATAGAGGGCTATGGTGAAAAAGGAAATATCCTCAGATGAAATCTGGAAAGAAGCTTTCTGAGAAACTGCTTAGTGTTCTGTTAATTCATCTCACAGAGTTACATGTGTATTTCGTGGATCTCTTTGCTAGCCTTATTTCTGTGGAATCTGAGAACAGATATTTCGGATCCCTTTGAAAACTATAGGGCCAAAGGAAATATCCTCCGATAACAAAGAGAAAGAAGCTTTCTGAGAAACTTCTTTGTGTTCTGTGAAATCATCTCACAGAGTTACAGCTTTCCGCTCAAGAAGCCTTTCGCTAAGACAGTTCTTGTGGAATTGGCAAAGTGATATTTGGAAGCCCATAGAGGGCTATGGTGAAAAAGGAAATATCCTCACAGGAAATCTGGAAAGAATCTTTCTGAGAAACTGGTTAGTGTTCTGTTAATTCATCTCACAGAGTTACATGTGTATTTCGTGGATCTCTTTGCTAGCCTTATTTCTGTGGAATCTGAGAACAAATATTTCGGATCGCTCTGAAGACTATAGGGCCAAAGGAAATATCCTCCCATAACAAACAGAAAGAAGCTTTCTGAGAAACTTCTTCGTTTTCTGTGAAATCATCTCACAGAGTTACAGCTTTCCCCTCAAGAAGCCTTTCGCTAAGACAGTTCTTGTGGAATTGGCAAAGTGATATTTGGAAGCCCATAGAGGGCTATGGTGAAAAAGGAAATATCCTCACAGGAAATCTGGAAAGAAGCTTTCTGAGAAACTGCTTAGTGTTCTGTTAATTCATCTCACAGAGTTACATGTGTATTTCGTGGATCTCTTTGCTAGCCTTATTTCTGTGGAATCTGAGAACAGATATTTCGGATCGCTCTGAAGACCATAGGGCCAAAGGAAATATCCTCCCATAACAAACAGAAAGAAGCTTTCTGAGAAACTTCTTCGTTTTCTGTGAAATCATCTCACAGCGTTACAGCTTTCCGCTCAAGAAGCCTTTCGCTAAGACAGTTCTTGTGGAATTGGCAAAGTGATATTTGGAAGCCCATAGAGGGCTATGGTGAAAAAGGAAATATCCTCACAGGAAATCTGGAAAGAATCTTTCTGAGAAACTGCTTAGTGTTCTGTTAATTCATCTCACAGAGTTACATCTGTATTTCGTGGATCTCTTTGCTAGCCTTATTTCTGTGGAATCTGAGAACAGATATTTCGGATCCCTTTGAAAACTATAGGGCCAAAGGAAATATCCTCCGATAACAAAGAGAAAGAAGCTTTCTGAGAAACTTCTTTGTGTTCTGTGAAATCATCTCACAGAGTTACAGCTTTCCGCTCAGGAAGCCTTTCGCTAAGACAGTTCTTGTGGAATTGGCAAAGTGATATTTGGAAGCCCATAGAGGGCTATGGTGAAAAAGGAAATATCCTCAGATGAAATCTGGAAAGAAGCTTTCTTCGAAACTGCTTAGTGTTCTGTTAATTCATCTCACAGAGTTACATGTGTATTTCGTGGATCTCTTTGCTAGCCTTATTTCTGTGGAATCTGAGAACAGATATTTCCGATGCCTTTGAAGACTATAGGGCCAAAGGAAATATCCTCCCATAACAAAGAGAAAGAAGCTTTCTGAGAAACTTCTTTGTGTTCTGTGAAATCATCTCACAGAGTTACAGCTTTCCCCTCAAGAAGCCTTTCGCTAAGACAGTTCTTGTGGAATTGGCAAAGTGATATTTGGAAGCCCATAGAGGGCTATGGTGTAAAAGGAAATATCCTCAGATGAAATCTGGAAAGAAGCTTTCTGAGAAACTGCTTAGTGTTCTGTTAATTCATCTCACAGAGTTACATGTGTATTTCGTGGATCTCCTTGCTAGCCTTATTTCTGTGGAGTCTGAGAACAGATATTTCGGATCACATTGGAGACTATAGGGCCAAAGGAAATATCCTCCGATAACAAAGAGAAAGAAGCTTTCTGAGAAACTTGTTTGTGTTCTGTGAAATCATCTCACAGAGTTACAGCTTTCCCCTCAAGAAGCCTTTCGCTAAGACAGTTCTTGTGGAATTGGCAAAGTGATATTTGGAAGCCCTTAGAGGGCTATGGTGAAAAAGGAAATATCCTCAGATGAAATCTGGAAAGAAGCTTTCTGAGAAACTGCTTAGTGTTCTGTTAATTCATCTCACAGAGTTACATGTGTGTTTCGTGGATCTCTTTGCTAGCCTTATTTCTGTGGAATCTGAGAACAGATATTTCGGATCCCTTTGAAAACCATAGGGCCAAAGGAAATATCCTCCGATAACAAACAGAAAGAAGCTTTCTGAGAAACTTGTTTGTTTCTGTGAAATCATCTCACAGAGTTACAGCTTTCCCCTCAAGAAGCCTTTCGCTCAGACAGTTCTTATGGAATTCGCAAAGTGATATTTGGAAGCCCATAGAGGGCTATGGTGAAAAAGGAAATATCCTCACAGGAAATCTGGAAAGAAGCTTTCTGAGAAACTGCTTAGTGTTCTGTTAATTCATCTCACAGAGTTACATGTGTATTTCCTGGATCTCTTTGCTAGCCTTATTTCTGTGGAATCTGAGAACAGATATTTCGGATCCCTTTGAAAACTATAGGGCCAAAGGAAATATCCTCCGATAACAAAGAGAAAGAAGCTTTCTGAGAAACTTCTTTGTGTTCTGTGAAATCATCTCACAGAGTTACAGCTTTCCGCTCAAGAAGCCTTTCCCTAAGACAGTTCTTGTGGAATTGGCAAAGTGATATTTGGAAGCCCATAGAGGGCTGTGGTGAAAAAGGAAATATCCTCAGATGAAATCTGGAAAGAAGCTTTCTGAGAAACTGCTTAAGGTTCTGTTAATTCATCTCACAGAGTTACATGTGTATTTCGTGGATCTCTTTGCTAGCCTTATTTCTGTGGAATCTGAGAACAGATATTTCGGATCGCTCTGAAGACTATAGGACCAAAGGAAATATCCTCCCATAACAAACAGAAAGAAGCTTTCTGAGAAACTTCTTCGTTTTCTGTGAAATCATCTCACAGAGTTACAGCTTTCCCCTCAAGAAGCCTTTCGCTAAGACAGTTCTTGTGGAATTGGCAAAGTGATATTTGGAAGTCCATAGAGGGCTATGGTGAAAAAGGAAATATCCTCAGATGAAATCTGGAAAGAAGCTTTCTGAGAAACTGCTTAGTGTTCTGTTAATTCATCTCACAGAGTTACATGTGTGTTTCGTGGATCTCTTTGCTAGCCTTATTTCTGTGGAATCTGAGAACAGATATTTCGGATCCCTTTGAAAACTATAGGGCCAAAGGAAATATCCTCCGATAACAAAGAGAAAGAAGCTTTCTGAGAAACTTCTTTGTGTTCTGTGAAATCATCTCACAGAGTTACAGCTTTCCGCTCAGGAAGCCTTTCGCTAAGACAGTTCTTGTGGAATTGGCAAAGTGATATTTGGAAGCCCATAGAGGGCTATGGTGAAAAAGGAAATATCCTCAGATGAAATCTGGAAAGAAGCTTTCTTCGAAACTGCTTAGTGTTCTGTTAATTCATCTCACAGAGTTACATGTGTATTTCGTGGATCTCTTTGCTAGCCTTATTTCTGTGGAATCTGAGAACAGATATTTCCGATCCCTTTGAAGACTATAGGGCCAAAGGAAATATCCTCTCATAACAAAGAGAAAGAAGCTTTCTGAGAAACTTCTTTGTGTTCTGTGAAATCATCTCACAGAGTTACAGCTTTCCCCTCAAGAAGCCTTTCGCTAAGACAGTTCTTGTGGAATTGGCAAAGTGATATTTGGAAGCCCATAGAGGGCTATGGTGTAAAAGGAAATATCCTCAGATGAAATCTGGAAAGAAGCTTTCTGAGAAACTGCTTAGTGTTCTGTTAATTCATCTCACAGAGTTACATGTGTATTTCGTGGATCTCCTTGCTAGCCTTATTTCTGTGGAGTCTGAGAACAGATATTTCGGATCACATTGGAGACTATAGGGCCAAAGGAAATATCCTCCGATAACAAAGAGAAAGAAGCTTTCTGAGAAACTTGTTTGTGTTCTGTGAAATCATCTCACAGAGTTACAGCTTTCCCCTCAAGAAGCCTTTCGCTAAGACAGTTCTTGTGGAATTGGCAAAGTGATATTTGGAAGCCCTTAGAGGGCTATGGTGAAAAAGGAAATATCCTCAGATGAAATCTGGAAAGAAGCTTTCTGAGAAACTGCTTAGTGTTCTGTTAATTCATCTCACAGAGTTACATGTGTGTTTCGTGGATCTCTTTGCTAGCCTTATTTCTGTGGAATCTGAGAACAGATATTTCGGATCCCTTTGAAAACCATAGGGCCAAAGGAAATATCCTCCGATAACAAACAGAAAGAAGCTTTCTGAGAAACTTGTTTGTTTCTGTGAAATCATCTCACAGAGTTACAGCTTTCCCCTCAAGAAGCCTTTCGCTCAGACAGTTCTTATGGAATTCGAAAAGTGATATTTGGAAGCCCATAGAGGGCTATGGTGAAAAAGGAAATATCCTCACAGGAAATCTGGAAAGAAGCTTTCTGAGAAACTGCTTAGTGTTCTGTTAATTCATCTCACAGAGTTACATGTGTATTTCGTGGATCTCTTTGCTAGCCTTATTTCTGTGGAATCTGAGAACAGATATTTCGGATCCCTTTGAAAACTATAGGGCCAAAGGAAATATCCTCCGATAACAAAGAGAAAGAAGCTTTCTGAGAAACTTCTTTGTGTTCTGTGAAATCATCTCACAGAGTTACAGCTTTCCGCTCAAGAAGCCTTTCCCTAAGACAGTTCTTGTGGAATTGGCAAAGTGATATTTGGAAGCCCATAGAGGGCTGTGGTGAAAAAGGAAATATCCTCAGATGAAATCTGGAAAGAAGCTTTCTGAGAAACTGCTTAGTGTTCTGTTAATTCATCTCACAGAGTTACATGTGTATTTCGTGGATCTCTTTGCTAGCCTTATTTCTGTGGAATCTGAGAACAGATATTTCGGATCGCTCTGAAGACTATAGGGCCAAAGGAAATATCCTCCCATAACAAACAGAAAGAAGCTTTCTGAGAAACTTCTTTGTGTTCTGTGAAATCATCTCACAGAGTTACAGCTTTCCCCTCAAGAAGCCTTTCGCTAAGACAGTTCTTGTGGAATTGGCAAAGTGATATTTGGAAGCCCATAGAGGGCTATGGTGAAAAAGGAAATATCCTCAGATGAAATCTGGAAAGAAGCTTTCTGAGAAACTGCTTAGTGTTCTGTTAATTCATCTCACAGAGTTACATGTGTATTTCGTGGATCTCTTTGCTAGCCTTATTTCTGTGGAATCTGAGAACAGATATTTCGGATCCCTTTGAAAACTATAGGGCCAAAGGAAATATCCTCCGATAACAAAGAGAAAGAAGCTTTCTGAGAAACTTCTTTGTGTTCTGTGAAATCATCTCACAGAGTTACAGCTTTCCGCTCAAGAAGCCTTTCGCTAAGACAGTTCTTGTGGAATTGGCAAAGTGATATTTGGAAGCCCATAGAGGGCTATGGTGAAAAAGGAAATATCCTCACAGGAAATCTGGAAAGAAGCTTTCTGAGAAACTGCTTAGTGTTCTGTTAATTCATCTCACAGAGTTACATGTGTATTTCGTGGATCTCTTTGCTAGCCTTATTTCTGTGGAATCTGAGAACAGATATTTCGGATCCCTTTGAAAACTATAGGGCCAAAGGAAATATCCTCCGATAACAAAGAGAAAGAAGCTTTCTGAGAAACTTCTTTGTGTTCTGTGAAATCATCTCACAGAGTTACAGCTTTCCGCTCAGGAAGCCTTTCGCTAAGACAGTTCTTGTGGAATTGGCAAAGTGATATTTGGAAGCCCATAGAGGGCTATGGTGAAAAAGGAAATATCCTCAGATGAAATCTGGAAAGAAGCTTTCTTCGAAACTGCTTACTGTTCTGTTAATTCATCTCACAGAGTTACATGTGTATTTCGTGGATCTCTTTGCTAGCCTTATTTCTGTGGAATCTGAGAACAGATATTTCCGATCCCTTTGAAGACTATAGGGCCAAAGGAAATATCCTCCCATAACAAAGAGAAAGAAGCTTTCTGAGAAACTTCTTTGTGTTCTGTGAAATCATCTCACAGAGTTACAGCTTTCCCCTCAAGAAGCCTTTCGCTAAGACAGTTCTTGTGGAATTGGCAAAGTGATATTTGGAAGCCCATAGAGGGCTATGGTGTAAAAGGAAATATCCTCAGATGAAATCTGGAAAGAAGCTTTCTGAGAAACTGCTTAGTGTTCTGTTAATTCATCTCACAGAGTTACATGTGTATTTCGTGGATCTCCTTGCTAGCCTTATTTCTGTGGAGTCTGAGAACAGATATTTCGGATCCCATTGGAGACTATAGGGCCAAAGGAAATATCCTCCGATAACAAAGAGAAAGAAGCTTTCTGAGAAACTTGTTTGTGTTCTGTGAAATCATCTCACAGAGTTACAGCTTTCCCCTCAAGAAGCCTTTCGCTAAGACAGTTCTTGTGGAATTGGCAAAGTGATATTTGGAAGCCCTTAGAGGGCTATGGTGAAAAAGGAAATATCCTCAGATGAAATCTGGAAAGAAGCTTTCTGAGAAACTGCTTAGTGTTCTGTTAATTCATCTCACAGAGTTACATGTGTGTTTCGTGGATCTCTTTGCTAGCCTTATTTCTGTGGAATCTGAGAACAGATATTTCGGATCCCTTTGAAAACCATAGGGCCAAAGGAAATATCCTCCGATAACAAACAGAAAGAAGCTTTCTGAGAAACTTGTTTGTGTTCTGTGAAATCATCTCACAGAGTTACAGCTTTCCCCTCAAGAAGCCTTTCGCTCAGACAGTTCTTATGGAATTCGCAAAGTGATATTTGGAAGCCCATAGAGGGCTATGGTGAAAAAGGAAATATCCTCACAGCAAATCTGGAAAGAAGCTTTCTGAGAAACTGCTTAGTGTTCTGTTAATTCATCTCACAGAGTTACATGTGTATTTCGTGGATCTCTTTGCTAGCCTTATTTCTGTGGAATCTGAGAACAGATATTTCGGATCCCTTTGAAAACTATAGGGCCAAAGGAAATATCCTCCGATAACAAAGAGAAAGAAGATTTCTGAGAAACTTCTTTGTGTTCTGTGAAATCATCTCACAGAGTTACAGCTTTCCGCTCAAGAAGCCTTTCCCTAAGACAGTTCTTGTGGAATTGGCAAAGTGATATTTGGAAGCCCATAGAGGGCTGTCGTGAAAAAGGAAATATCCTCAGATGAAATCTGGAAAGAAGCTTTCTTCGAAACTGCTTAGTGTTCTGTTAATTCATCTCACAGAGTTACATGTGTATTTCGTGGATCTCTTTGCTAGCCTTATTTCTGTGGAATCTGAGAACAGATATTTCGGATCGCTCTGAAGACTATAGGGCCAAAGGAAATATCCTCCCATAACAAACAGAAAGAAGCTTTCTGAGAAACTTCTTCGTTTTCTGTGAAATCATCTCACAGAGTTACAACTTTCCCCTCAAGAAGCCTTTCGCTAAGACAGTTCTTGTGGAATTGGCAAAGTGATATTTGGAAGCCCATAGAGGGCTATGGTGAAAAAGGAAATATCCTCAGATGAAATCTGGAAAGAAGCTTTCTGAGAAACTGCTTAGTGTTCTGTTAATTCATCTCACAGAGTTACATGTGTGTTTCGTGGATCTCTTTGCTAGCCTTATTTCTGTGGAATCTGAGAACAGATATTTCGGATCCCTTTGAAAACCATAGGGCCAAAGGAAATATCCTCCGATAACAAACAGAAAGAAGCTTTCTGAGAAACTTCTTTGTGTTCTGTGAAATCATCTCACAGAGTTACAGCTTTCCCCTCAAGAAGCCTTTCGCTAAGACAGTTCTTGTGGAATTGGCAAAGTGATATTTGGAAGCCCATAGAGGGCTATGGTGAAAAAGGAAATATCCTCAGATGAAATCTGGAAAGAAGCTTTCTGAGAAACTGCTTAGTGTTCTGTTAATTCATCTCACAGAGTTACATGTGTGTTTCGTGGATCTCTTTGCTAGCCTTATTTCTGTGGAATCTGAGAACAGATATTTCGGATCCCTTTGAAAACCATAGGGCCAAAGGAAATATCCTCCGATAACAAACAGAAAGAAGCTTTCTGAGAAACTTCTTTGTGTTCTGTGAAATCATCTCACAGAGTTACAGCTTTCCCCTCAAGAAGCCTTTCGCTAAGACAGTTCTTATGGAATTGGCAAAGTGATATTTGGAAGCCCATAGAGGGCTATGGTGAAAAAGGAAATATCCTCACAGGAAATCTGTAAAGAAGCTTTCTGAGAAACTGCTTAGTGTTCTGTTAATTCATCTCACAGAGTTACATGTGTATTTCGTGGATCTCTTTGCTAGCCTTATTTCTGTGGAATCTGAGAACAGATATTTCGGATCGCTCTGAAGACTATAGGGCCAAAGGAAATATCCTCCCATAACAAACAGAAAGAAGCTTTCTGAGAAACTTCTTCGTTTTCTGTGAAATCATCTCACAGAGTTACAGCTTTCCCCTCAAGAAGCCTTTCGCTAAGACAGTTCTTGTGGAATTGGCAAAGTGATATTTGGAAGCCCATAGAGGGCTATGGTGAAAAAGGAAATATCCTCAGATGAAATCTGGAAAGAAGCTTTCTGAGAAACTGCTTAGTGTTCTGTTAATTCATCTCACAGAGTTACATGTGTATTTCGTGGATCTCTTTGCTAGCCTTATTTCTGTGGAATCTGAGAACAGATATTTCCGATCCCTTTGAAGACTATAGGGCCAAAGGAAATATCCTCCCATAACAAAGAGAAAGAAGCTTTCTGAGAAACTTCTTTGTGTTCTGTGAAATCATGTCACAGAGTTACAGCTTTCCCCTCAAGAAGCCTTTCACTAAGACAGTTCTTGTGGAATTGGCAAAGTGATATTTGGAAGCCCATAGAGGGCTATGGTGAAAAAGGAAATATCCTCAGATGAAATCTGGAAAGAATCTTTCTGAGAAACTGCTTAGTGTTCTGTTAATTCATCTCACAGAGTTACATGTGTATTTCGTGGATCTCTTTGCTAGCCTTATTTCTGTGGAATCTGAGAACAGATATTTCGGATCGCTCTGAAGACTACAGGGCCAAAGGAAATATCCTCCCATAACAAACAGAAAGAAGCTTTCTGAGAAACTTCTTTGTGTTCTGTGAAATCATCTCACAGAGTTACAGCTTTCCGCTCAGGAAGCCTTTCGCTGAGACAGTTCTTGTGGAATTGGCAAAGTGATATTTGGAAGCCCATAGAGGGCTATGGTGAAAAAGGAAATATCCTCAGATGAAATCTGGAAAGAAGCTTTCTTCGAAACTGCTTAGTGTTCTGTTAATTCATCTCACAGAGTTACATGTGTATTTCGTGGATCTCTTTGCTAGCCTTATTTCTGTGGAATCTGAGAACAGATATTTCCGATCCCTTTGAAGACTATAGGGCCAAAGGAAATATCCTCCCATAACAAAGAGAAAGAAGCTTTCTGAGAAACTTCTTTGTGTTCTGTGAAATCATCTCACAGAGTTACAGCTTTCCCCTCAAGAAGCCTTTCGCTAAGACAGTTCTTGTGGAATTGGCAAAGTGATATTTGGAAGCCCATAGAGGGCTATGGTGTAAAAGGAAATATCCTCAGATGAAATCTGGAAAGAAGCTTTCTGAGAAACTGCTTAGTGTTCTGTTAATTCATCTCACAGAGTTACATGTGTATTTCGTGGATCTCCTTGCTAGCCTTATTTCTGTGGAGTCTGAGAACAGATATTTCGGATCCCATTGGAGACTATAGGGCCAAAGGAAATATCCTCCGATAACAAAGAGAAAGAAGCTTTCTGAGAAACTTGTTTGTGTTCTGTGAAATCATCTCACAGAGTTACAGCTTTCCCCTCAAGAAGCCTTTCGCTAAGACAGTTCTTGTGGAATTGGCAAAGTGATATTTGGAAGCCCTTAGAGGGCTATGGTGAAAAAGGAAATATCCTCAGATGAAATCTGGAAAGAAGCTTTCTGAGAAACTGCTTAGTGTTCTGTTAATTCATCTCACAGAGTTACATGTGTGTTTCGTGGATCTCTTTGCTAGCCTTATTTCTGTGGAATCTGAGAACAGATATTTCGGATCCCTTTGAAAACCATAGGGCCAAAGGAAATATCCTCCGATAACAAACAGAAAGAAGCTTTCTGAGAAACTTGTTTGTGTTCTGTGAAATCATCTCACAGAGTTACAGCTTTCCCCTCAAGAAGCCTTTCGCTCAGACAGTTCTTATGGAATTCGCAAAGTGATATTTGGAAGCCCATAGAGGGCTATGGTGAAAAAGGAAATATCCTCACAGCAAATCTGGAAAGAAGCTTTCTGAGAAACTGCTTAGTGTTCTGTTAATTCATCTCACAGAGTTACATGTGTATTTCGTGGATCTCTTTGCTAGCCTTATTTCTGTGGAATCTGAGAACAGATATTTCGGATCCCTTTGAAAACTATAGGGCCAAAGGAAATATCCTCCGATAACAAAGAGAAAGAAGATTTCTGAGAAACTTCTTTGTGTTCTGTGAAATCATCTCACAGAGTTACAGCTTTCCGCACAAGAAGCCTTTCCCTAAGACAGTTCTTGTGGAATTGGCAAAGTGATATTTGGAAGCCCATAGAGGGCTGTCGTGAAAAAGGAAATATCCTCAGATGAAATCTGGAAAGAAGCTTTCTTCGAAACTGCTTAGTGTTCTGTTAATTCATCTCACAGAGTTACATGTGTATTTCGTGGATCTCTTTGCTAGCCTTATTTCTGTGGAATCTGAGAACAGATATTTCGGATCGCTCTGAAGACTATAGGGCCAAAGGAAATATCCTCCCATAACAAACAGAAAGAAGCTTTCTGAGAAACTTCTTCGTTTTCTGTGAAATCATCTCACAGAGTTACAGCTTTCCCCTCAAGAAGCCTTTCGCTAAGACAGTTCTTGTGGAATTGGCAAAGTGATATTTGGAAGCCCATAGAGGGCTATGGTGAAAAAGGAAATATCCTCAGATGAAATCTGGAAAGAAGCTTTCTGAGAAACTGCTTAGTGTTCTGTTAATTCATCTCACAGAGTTACATGTGTATTTCGTGGATCTCTTTGCTAGCCTTATTTCTGTGGAATCTGAGAACAGATATTTCCGATCCCTTTGAAGACTATAGGGCCAAAGGAAATATCCTCCCATAACAAAGAGAAAGAAGCTTTCTGAGAAACTTCTTTGTGTTCTGTGAAATCATCTCACAGAGTTACAGCTTTCCCCTCAAGAAGCCTTTCGCTAACACAGTTCTTGTGGAATTGGCAAAGTGATATTTGGAAGCCCATAGAGGGCTATGGTGTAAAAGGAAATATCCTCAGATGAAATCTGGAAAGAAGCTTTCTGAGAAACTGCTTAGTGTTCTGTTAATTCATCTCACAGAGTTACAAGTGTATTTCGTGGATCTCCTTGCTAGCCTTATTTCTGTGGAGTCTGAGAACAGATATTTCGGATCCCATTGGAGACTATAGGGCCAAAGGAAATCTCCTCCGATAACAAAGAGAAAGAAGCTTTCTGAGAAACTTGTTTGTGTTCTGTGAAATCATCTCACAGAGTTACAGCTTTCCCCTCAAGAAGCCTTTCGCTAAGACAGTTCTTGTGGAATTGGCAAAGTGATATTTGGAAGCCCATAGAGGGCTATGGTGAAAAAGGAAATATCCTCAGATGAAATCTGGAAAGAAGCTTTCTGAGAAACTGCTTAGTGTTCTGTTAATTCATCTCACAGAGTTACATGTGTGTTTCGTGGATCTCTTTGCTAGCCTTATTTCTGTGGAATCTGAGAACAGATATTTCGGATCCCTTTGAAAACCATAGGGCCAAAGGAAATATCCTCCGATAACAAACAGAAAGAAGCTTTCTGAGAAACTTCTTTGTGTTCTGTGAAATCATCTCACAGAGTTACAGCTTTCCCCTCAAGAAGCCTTTCGCTAAGACAGTTCTTGTGGAATTGGCAAAGTGATATTTGGAAGCCCATAGAGGGCTATGGTGAAAAAGGAAATATCCTCAGATGAAATCTGGAAAGAAGCTTTCTGAGAAACTGCTTAGTGTTCTGTTAATTCATCTCACAGAGTTACATGTGTGTTTCGTGGATCTCTTTGCTAGCCTTATTTCTGTGGAATCTGAGAACAGATATTTCGGATCCCTTTGAAAACCATAGGGCCAAAGGAAATATCCTCCGATAACAAACAGAAAGAAGCTTTCTGAGAAACTTCTTTGTGTTCTGTGAAATCATCTCACAGAGTTACAGCTTTCCCCTCAAGAAGCCTTTCGCTAAGACAGTTCTTATGGAATTGGCAAAGTGATATTTGGAAGCCCATAGAGGGCTATGGTGAAAAAGGAAATATCCTCACAGGAAATCTGTAAAGAAGCTTTCTGAGAAACTGCTTAGTGTTCTGTTAATTCATCTCACAGAGTTACATGTGTATTTCGTGGATCTCTTTGCTAGCCTTATTTCTGTGGAATCTGAGAACAGATATTTCGGATCGCTCTGAAGACTATAGGGCCAAAGGAAATATCCTCCCATAACAAACAGAAAGAAGCTTTCTGAGAAACTTCTTCGTTTTCTGTGAAATCATCTCACAGAGTTACAGCTTTCCCCTCAAGAAGCCTTTCGCTACGACAGTTCTTGTGGAATTGGCAAAGTGATATTTGGAAGCCCATAGAGGGCTATGGTGAAAAAGGAAATATCCTCAGATGAAATCTGGAAAGAAGCTTTCTGAGAAACTGCTTAGTGTTCTGTTAATTCATCTCACAGAGTTACATGTGTATTTCGTGGATCTCTTTGCTAGCCTTATTTCTGTGGAATCTGAGAACAGATATTTCCGATCCCTTTGAAGACTATAGGGCCAAAGGAAATATCCTCCCATAACAAAGAGAAAGAAGCTTTCTGAGAAACTTCTTTGTGTTCTGTGAAATCATGTCACAGAGTTACAGCTTTCCCCTCAAGAAGCCTTTCGCTAAGACAGTTCTTGTGGAATTGGCAAAGTGATATTTGGAAGCCCATAGAGGGCTATGGTGAAAAAGGAAATATCCTCAGATGAAATCTGGAAAGAATCTTTCTGAGAAACTGCTTAGTGTTCTGTTAATTCATCTCACAGAGTTACATGTGTATTTCGTGGATCTCTTTGCTAGCCTTATTTCTGTGGAATCTGAGAACAGATATTTCGGATCGCTCTGAAGACTACAGGGCCAAAGGAAATATCCTCCCATAACAAACAGAAAGAAGCTTTCTGAGAAACTTCTTTGTGTTCTGTGAAATCATCTCACAGAGTTACAGCTTTCCGCTCAGGAAGACTTTCGCTGAGACAGTTCTTGTGGAATTGGCAAAGTGATATTTGGAAGCCCATAGAGGGCTATGGTGAAAAAGGAAATATCCTCAGATGAAATCTGGAAAGAAGCTTTCTTCGAAACTGCTTAGTGTTCTGTTAATTCATCTCACAGTGTTACATGTGTATTTCGTGGATCTCTTTGCTAGCCTCATTTCTGTGGAATCTGAGAACAGATATTTCCGATCCCTTTGAAGACTATAGGGCCAAAGGAAATATCCTCCCATAACAAAGAGAAAGAAGCTTTCTGAGAAACTTCTTTGTGTTCTGTGAAATCATCTCACAGAGTTACAGCTTTCCCCTCAAGAAGCCTTTCGCTAAGACAGTTCTTGTGGAATTGGCAAAGTGATATTTGGAAGCCCATAGAGGGCTATGGTGTAAAAGGAAATATCCTCAGATGAAATCTGGAAAGAAGCTTTCTGAGAAACTGCTTAGTGTTCTGTTAATTCATCTCACAGAGTTACATGTGTGTTTCGTGGATCTCTTTGCTAGCCTTATTTCTGTGGAATCTGAGAACAGATATTTCGGATCCCTTTGAAAACCATAGGGCCAAAGGAAATATCCTCCGATAACAAACAGAAAGAAGCTTTCTGAGAAACTTCTTTGTGTTCTGTGAAATCATCTCACAGAGTTACAGCTTTCCCCTCAAGAAGCCTTTCGCTAAGACAGTTCTTGTGGAATTGGCAAAGTGATATTTGGAAGCCCATAGAGGGCTATGGTGAAAAAGGAAATATCCTCAGATGAAATCTGGAAAGAAGCTTTCTGAGAAACTGCTTAGTGTTCTGTTAATTCATCTCACAGCGTTACATGTGTGTTTCGTGGATCTCTTTGCTAGCCTTATTTCTGTGGAATCTGAGAACAGATATTTCGGATCCCTTTGAAAACCATAGGGCCAAAGGAAATATCCTCCGATAACAAACAGAAAGAAGCTTTCTGAGAAACTTGTTTGTGTTCTGTGAAATCATCTCACAGAGTTACAGCTTTCCCCTCAAGAAGCCTTTCGCTAAGACAGTTCTTATGGAATTGGCAAAGTGATATTTGGAAGCCCATAGAGGGCTATGGTGAAAAAGGAAATATCCTCAGATGAAATCTGGAAAGAAGCTTTCTGAGAAACTGCTTAGTGTTCTGTTAATTCATCTCACAGAGTTACATCTGTGTTTCGTGGATCTCTTTGCTAGCCTTATTTCTGTGGAATCTGAGAACAGATATTTCGGATCCCTTTGAAAACCATAGGGCCAAAGGAAATATCCTCCGATAACAAACAGAAAGAAGCTTTCTGAGAAACTTCTTTGTGTTCTGTGAAATCATCTCACAGAGTTACAGCTTTCCCCTCAAGAAGCCTTTCGCTAAGACAGTTCTTGTGGAATTGGCAAAGTGATATTTGGAAGCCCATAGAGGGCTATGGTGAAAAAGGAAATATCCTCAGATGAAATCTGGAAAGAAGCTTTCTGAGAAACTGCTTAGTGTTCTGTTAATTCATCTCACAGAGTTACATGTGTGTTTCGTGGATCTCTTTGCTAGCCTTATTTCTGTGGAATCTGAGAACAGATATTTCGGATCCCTTTGAAAACCATAGGGCCAAAGGAAATATCCTCCGATAACAAACAGAAAGAAGCTTTCTGAGAAACTTCTTTGTGTTCTGTGAAATCATCTCACAGAGTTACAGCTTTCCCCTCAAGAAGCCTTTCGCTAAGACAGTTCTTATGGAATTGGCAAAGTGATATTTGGAAGCCCATAGAGGGCTATGGTGAAAAAGGAAATATCCTCACAGGAAATCTGGAAAGAAGCTTTCTGAGAAACTGCTTAGTGTTCTGTTAATTCATCTCACAGAGTTACATGTGTATTTCGTGGATCTCTTTGCTAGCCTTATTTCTGTGGAATCTGAGAACAGATATTTCGGATCCCTTTGAAAACTATAGGGCCAAAGGAAATATCCTCCGATAACAAAGAGAAAGAAGCTTTCTGAGAAACTTCTTTGTGTTCTGTGAAATCATCTCACAGAGTTACAGCTTTCCGCTCAAGAAGCCTTTCTCTAAGACAGTTCTTGTGGAATTGGCAAAGTGATATTTGGAAGCCCATAGAGGGCTATGGTGAAAAAGGAAATATCCTCAGATGAAATCTGGAAAGAAGCTTTCTGAGAAACTGCTTAGTGTTCTGTTAATTCATCTCACAGAGTTACATGTGTATTTCGTGGATCTCTTTGCTAGCCTTATTTCTGTGGAATCTGAGAACAGATATTTCGGATCGCTCTGAAGACTATAGGGCCAAAGGAAATATCCTCCCATAACAAACAGAAAGAAGCTTTCTGAGAAACTTCTTCGTTTTCTGTGAAATCATCTCACAGAGTTACAGCTTTCCCCTCAAGAAGCCTTTCGCTACGACAGTTCTTGTGGAATTGGCAAAGTGATATTTGGAAGCCCATAGAGGGCTATGGTGAAAAAGGAAATATCCTCAGATGAAATCTGGAAAGAAGCTTTCTGAGAAACTGCTTAGTGTTCTGTTAATTCATCTCACAGAGTTACATGTGTATTTCGTGGATCTCTTTGCTAGCCTTATTTCTGTGGAATCTGAGAACAGATATTTCCGATCCCTTTGAAGACTATAGGGCCAAAGGAAATATCCTCCCATAACAAAGAGAAAGAAGCTTTCTGAGAAACTTCTTTGTGTTCTGTGAAATCATGTCACAGAGTTACAGCTTTCCCCTCAAGAAGCCTTTCGCTAAGACAGTTCTTGTGGAATTGGCAAAGTGATATTTGGAAGCCCATAGAGGGCTATGGTGAAAAAGGAAATATCCTCAGATGAAATCTGGAAAGAATCTTTCTGAGAAACTGCTTAGTGTTCTGTTAATTCATCTCACAGAGTTACATGTGTATTTCGTGGATCTCTTTGCTAGCCTTATTTCTGTGGAATCTGAGAACAGATATTTCGGATCGCTCTGAAGACTATAGGGCCAAAGGAAATATCCTCCCATAACAAACAGAAAGAAGCTTTCTGAGAAACTTCTTTGTGTTCTGTGAAATCATCTCACAGAGTTACAGCTTTCCGCTCAGGAAGCCTTTCGCTGAGACAGTTCTTGTGGAATTGGCAAAGTGATATTTGGAAGCCCATAGAGGGCTATGGTGAAAAAGGAAATATCCTCAGATGAAATCTGGAAAGAAGCTTTCTTCGAAACTGCTTAGTGTTCTGTTAATTCATCTCACAGAGTTACATGTGTATTTCGTGGATCTCTTTGCTAGCCTCATTTCTGTGGAATCTGAGAACAGATATTTCCGATCCCTTTGAAGACTATAGGGCCAAAGGAAATATCCTCCCATAACAAAGAGAAAGAAGCTTTCTGAGAAACTTCTTTGTGTTCTGTGAAATCATCTCACAGAGTTACAGCTTTCCCCTCAAGAAGCCTTTCGCTAAGACAGTTCTTGTGGAATTGGCAAAGTGATATTTGGAAGCCCATAGAGGGCTATGGTGTAAAAGGAAATATCCTCAGATGAAATCTGGAAAGAAGCTTTCTGAGAAACTGCTTAGTGTTCTGTTAATTCATCTCACAGAGTTACATGTGTGTTTCGTGGATCTCTTTGCTAGCCTTATTTCTGTGGAATCTGAGAACAGATATTTCGGATCCCTTTGAAAACCATAGGGCCAAAGGAAATATCCTCCGATAACAAACAGAAAGAAGCTTTCTGAGAAACTTCTTTGTGTTCTGTGAAATCATCTCACAGAGTTACAGCTTTCCCCTCAAGAAGCCTTTCGCTAAGACAGTTCTTGTGGAATTGGCAAAGTGATATTTGGAAGCCCATAGAGGGCTATGGTGAAAAAGGAAATATCCTCAGATGAAATCTGGAAAGAAGCTTTCTGAGAAACTGCTTAGTGTTCTGTTAATTCATCTCACAGCGTTACATGTGTGTTTCGTGGATCTCTTTGCTAGCCTTATTTCTGTGGAATCTGAGAACAGATATTTCGGATCCCTTTGAAAACCATAGGGCCAAAGGAAATATCCTCCGATAACAAACAGAAAGAAGCTTTCTGAGAAACTTCTTTGTGTTCTGTGAAATCATCTCACAGAGTTACAGCTTTCCCCTCAAGAAGCCTTTCGCTAAGACAGTTCTTATGGAATTGGCAAAGTGATATTTGGAAGCCCATAGAGGGCTATGGTGAAAAAGGAAATATCCTCACAGGAAATCTGGAAAGAAGCTTTCTGAGAAACTGCTTAGTGTTCTGTTAATTCATCTCACAGAGTTATATGTGTATTTCGTGGATCTCTTTGCTAGCCTTATTTCTGTGGAATCTGAGAACAGATATTTCGGATCCCTTTGAAAACTATAGGGCCAAAGGAAATATCCTCCGATAACAAAGAGAAAGAAGCTTTCTGAGAAACTTCTTTGCGTTCTGTGAAATCATCTCACAGAGTTACAGCTTTCCGCTCAAGAAGCCTTTCGCTAAGACAGTTCTTGTGGAATTGGCAAAGTGATATTTGGAAGCCCATAGAGGGCTATGGTGAAAAAGTAAATATCCTCAGATGAAATCTGGAAAGAAGCTTTCTGAGAAACTGCTTAGTGTTCTGTTAATTCATCTCACAGAGTTACATGTGTATTTCGTGGATCTCTTTGCTAGCCTTATTTCTGTGGAATCTGAGAACAGATATTTCGGATCGCTCTGAAGACTATAGGGCCAAAGTAAATATCCTCCCATAACAAACAGAAAGAAGCTTTCTGAGAAACTTCTTCGTTTTCTGTGAAATCATCTCACAGAGTTACAGCTTTCCCCTCAAGAAGCCTTTCGCTAAGACAGTTCTTGTGGAATTGGCAAAGTGATATTTGGAAGCCCATAGAGGGCTATGGTGAAAAAGGAAATATCCTCAGATGAAATCTGGAAAGAAGCTTTCTGAGAAACTGCTTAGTGTTCTGTTAATTCATCTCACAGAGTTACATGTGTATTTCGTGGATCTCTTTGCTAGCCTTATTTCTGTGGAATCTGAGAACAGATATTTCCGATCCCTTTGAAGACTATAGGGCCAAAGGAAATATCCTCCCATAACAAAGAGAAAGAAACTTTCTGAGAAACTTCTTTGTGTTCTGTGAAATCATGTCACAGAGTTACAGCTTTCCCCTCAAGAAGCCTTTCGCTAAGACAGTTCTTGTGGAATTGGCAAAGTGATATTTGGAAGCCCATAGAGGGCTATGGTGAAAAAGGAAATATCCTCAGATGAAATCTGGAAAGAAGCTTTCTGAGAAACTGCTTAGTGTTCTGTTAATTCATCTCACAGAGTTACATGTGTATTTCGTGGATCTCCATGCTAGCCTTATTTCTGTGGAGTCTGAGAACAGATATTTCGGATCCCATTGGAGACTATAGGGCCAAAGGAAATATCCTCCGATAACAAAGAGAAAGAAGCTTTCTGAGAAACTTGTTTGTGTTCTGTGAAATCATCTCACAGAGTTACAGCTTTCCCCTCAAGAAGCCTTTCGCTAAGACAGTTCTTGTGGAATTGGCAAAGTGATATTTGGAAGCCCATAGAGGGCTATGGTGAAAAAGGAAATATCCTCAGATGAAATCTGGAAAGAAGCTTTCTGAGAAACTGCTTAGTGTTCTGTTAATTCATCTCACAGAGTTACATGTGTGTTTCGTGGATCTCTTTGCTAGCCTTATTTCTGTGGAATCTGAGAACAGATATTTCGGATCCCTTTGAAAACTATAGGGCCAAAGGAAATATCCTCCGATAACAAAGAGAAAGAAGCTTTCTGAGAAACTTCTTTGTGTTCTGTGAAATCATCTCACAGAGTTACAGCTTTCCCCTCAAGAAGCATTTCGCTAAGACAGTTCTTGTGGAATTGGCAAAGTGATATTTGGAAGCCCATAGAGGGCTATGGTGAAAAAGGAAATATCCTCAGATGAAATCTGGAAAGAAGCTTTCTGAGAAACTGCTTAGTGTTCTGTTAATTCATCTCACAGAGTTACATGTGTATTTCGTGGATCTCTTTGCTAGCCTTATTTCTGTGGAATCTGAGAACAGATATTTCGGATCGCTCTGAAGACTATAGGGCCAAAGGAAATATCCTCCCATAGCAAACAGAAAGAAGCTTTCTGAGAAACTTCTTCGTTTTCTGTGAAATCATCTCACAGAGTTACAGCTTTCCCCTCAAGAAGCCTTTCGCTAAGACAGTTCTTGTGGAATTGGCAAAGTGATATTTGGAAGCCCATAGAGGGCTATGGTGAAAAAGGAAATATCCTCAGATGAAATCTGGAAAGAAGCTTTCTGAGGAACTGCTTAGTGTTCTGTTAATTCATCTCACAGAGTTACATGTGTATTTCGTGGATCTCTTTGCTAGCCTCATTTCTGTGGAATCTGAGAACAGATATTTCCGATCCCTTTGAAGACTATAGGGCCAAAGGAAATATCCTCCCATAACAAAGAGAAAGAAGCTTTCTGAGAAACTTCTTTGTGTTCTGTGAAATCATCTCACAGAGTTACAGCTTTCCCCTCAAGAAGCCTTTCGCTAAGACAGTTCTTGTGGAATTGGCAAAGTGATATTTGGAAGCCCAAAGAGGGCTATGGTGTAAAAGGAAATATCCTCAGATGAAATCTGGAAAGAAGCTTTCTGAGAAACTGCTTAGTGTTCTGTTAATTCATCTCACAGAGTTACATGTGTATTTCGTGGATCTCCTTGCTAGCCTTATTTCTGTGGAGTCTGAGAACAGATATTTCGGATCCCATTGGAGACTATAGGGCCAAAGGAAATATCCTCCCATAACAAAGAGAAAGAAGCTTTCTGAGAAACTTGTTTGTGTTCTGTGAAATCATCTCACAGAGTTACAGCTTTCCCCTCAAGAAGCCTTTCGCTAAGACAGTTCTTGTGGAATTGGCAAAGTGATATTTGGAAGCCCTTAGAGGGCTATGGTGAAAAAGGAAATATCGTCAGATGAAATCTGGAAAGAAGCTTTCTGAGAAACTGCTTAGTGTTCTGTTAATTCATCTCACAGAGTTACATGTGTGTTTCGTGGATCTCTTTGCTAGCCTTATTTCTGTGGAATCTGAGAACAGATATTTCGGATCCCTTTGAAAACCATAGGGCCAAAGGAAATATCCTCCGATAACAAACAGAAAGAAGCTTTCTGAGAAACTTCTTTGTGTTCTGTGAAATCATCTCTCAGAGTTACAGCTTTCCCCTCAAGAAGCCTTTCGCTAAGACAGTTCTTGTGGAATTGGCAAAGTGATATTTGGAAGCCCATAGAGGGCTATGGTGAAAAAGGAAATATCCTCAGATGAAATCTGGAAAGAAGCTTTCTGAGAAACTGCTTAGTGTTCTGTTAATTCATCTCACAGAGTTACATGTGTGTTTCGTGGATCTCTTTGCTAGCCTTATTTCTGTGGAATCTGAGAACAGATATTTCGGATCCCTTTGAAAACCATAGGGCCAAAGGAAATATCCTCCGATAACAAACAGAAAGAAGCTTTCTGAGAAACGTCTTTGTGTTCTGTGAAATCATCTCACAGAGTTACAGCTTTCCCCTCAAGAAGCCTTTCGCTAAGACAGTTCTTATGGAATTGGCAAAGTGATATTTGGAAGCCCATAGAGGGCTATGGTGAAAAAGGAAATATCCTCACAGGAAATCTGGAAAGAAGCTTTCTGAGAAACTGCTTAGTGTTCTGTTAATTCATCTCACAGAGTTACATGTGTATTTCGTGGATCTCTTTGCTAGCCTTATTTCTGTGGAATCTGAGAACAGATATTTCGGATCCCTTTGAAAACTATAGGGCCAAAGGAAATATCCTCCGATAACAAAGAGAAAGAAGCTTTCTGAGAAACTTCTTTGTGTTCTGTGAAATCATCTCACAGAGTTACAGCTTTCCGCTCAAGAAGCCTTTCGCTAAGACAGTTCTTGTGGAATTGGCAAAGTGATATTTGGAAGCCCATAGAGGGCTATGGTGAAAAAGGAAATATCCTCAGATGAAATCTGGAAAGAAGCTTTCTGAGAAACTGCTTAGTGTTCTGTTAATTCATCTCACAGAGTTACATGTGTATTTCGTGGATCTCTTTGCTAGCCTTATTTCTGTGGAATCTGAGAACAGATATTTCGGATCGCTCTGAAGACTATAGGGCCAAAGGAAATATCCTCCCATAACAAACAGAAAGAAGCTTTCTGAGAAACTTCTTCGTTTTCTGTGAAATCATCTCACAGAGTTACAGCTTTCCCCTCAAGAAGCCTTTCGCTAAGACAGTTCTTGTGGAATTGGCAAAGTGATATTTGGAAGCCCATAGAGGGCTATGGTGAAAAAGGAAATATCCTCAGATGAAATCTGGAAAGAAGCTTTCTGAGAAACTGCTTAGTGTTCTGTTAATTCATCTCACAGAGTTACATGTGTATTTCGTGGATCTCTTTGCTAGCCTTATTTCTGTGGAATCTGAGAACAGATATTTCCGATCCCTTTGAAGACTATAGGGCCAAAGGAAATATCCTCCCATAACAAAGAGAAAGAAGCTTTCTGAGAAACTTCTTTGTGTTCTGTGAAATCATGTCACAGAGTTACAGCTTTCCCCTCAAGAAGCCTTTCGCTAAGACAGTTCTTGTGGAATTGGCAAAGTGATATTTGGAAGCCCATAGAGGGCTATGGTGAAAAAGGAAATATCCTCAGATGAAATCTGGAAAGAAGCTTTCTGAGAAACTGCTTAGTGTTCTGTTAATTCATCTCACAGAGTTACATGTGTATTTCGTGGATCTCCATGCTAGCCTTATTTCTGTGGAGTCTGAGAACAGATATTTCGGATCCCATTGGAGACTATAGGGCCAAAGGAAATATCCTCCGATAACAAAGAGAAAGAAGCTTTCTGAGAAACTTGTTTGTGTTCTGTGAAATCATCTCACAGAGTTACAGCTTTCCCCTCAAGAAGCCTTTCGCTAAGACAGTTCTTGTGGAATTGGCAAAGTGATATTTGGAAGCCCATAGAGGGCTATGGTGAAAAAGGAAATATCCTCAGATGAAATCTGGAAAGAAGCTTTCTGAGAAACTGCTTAGTGTTCTGTTAATTCATCTCACAGAGTTACATGTGTGTTTCGTGGATCTCTTTGCTAGCCTTATTTCTGTGGAATCTGAGAACAGATATTTCGGATCCCTTTGAAAACTATAGGGCCAAAGGAAATATCCTCCGATAACAAAGAGAAAGAAGCTTTCTGAGAAACTTCTTTGTGTTCTGTGAAATCATCTCACAGAGTTACAGCTTTCCGCTCAGGAAGCCTTTCGCTAAGACAGTTCTTGTGGAATTGGCAAAGTGATATTTGGAAGCCCATAGAGGGCTATGGTGAAAAAGGAAATATCCTCAGATGAAATCTGGAAAGAAGCTTTCTGAGAAACTGCTTAGTGTTCTTTTAATTCATCTCACAGAGTTTCATGTGTATTTCGTGGATCTCTTTGCTAGCCTTATTTCTGTGGAATCTGAGAACAGATATTTCGGATCGCTCTGAAGACTATAGGGCCAAAGGAAATATCCTCCCATAACAAACAGAAAGAAGCTTTCTGAGAAACTTCTTCGTTGTCTGTGAAATCATCTCACAGAGTTACAGCTTTCCCCTCAAGAAGCCTTTCGCTAAGACAGTTCTTGTGGAATTGGCAAAGTGATATTTGGAAGCCCATAGAGGGCTATGGTGAAAAAGGAAATATCCTCACAGGAAATCTGGAAAGAAGCTTTCTGAGAAACTGCTTAGTGTTCTGTTAATTCATCTCACAGAGTTACATGTGTATTTCGTGGATCTCTTTGCTAGCCTTATTTCTGTGGAATCTGAGAACAGATATTTCCGATCCCTTTGAAGACTATAGGGCCAAAGGAAATATCCTCCCATAACAAAGAGAAAGAAGCTTTCTGAGAAACTTCTTTGTGTTCTGTGAAATCATCTCACAGAGTTACAGCTTTCCCCTCAAGAAGCCTTTCGCTAAGACAGTTCTTGTGGAATTGGCATATTTGGAAGCCCATAGAGGGCTATGGTGAAAAAGGAAATATCCTCAGATGAAATCTGGAAAGAAGCTTTCTGAGAAACTGCTTAGTGTTCTGTTAATTCATCTCACAGAGTTACATGTGTATTTCGTGGATCTCCTTGCTAGCCTTATTTCTGTGGAGTCTGAGAACAGATATTTCGGATCCCTTTGGAGACTATAGGGCCAAAGGAAATATCCTCCGATAACAAAGAGAAAGAAGCTTTCTGAGAAACTCCTTTGTGTTCTGTGAAATCATCTCACAGAGTTACAGCTTTCCGCTCAGGAAGCCTTTCGCTAAGACAGTTCTTGTGGAATTGGCAAAGTGATATTTGGAAGCCCATAGAGGGCTATGGTGAAAAAGGAAATATCCTCAGATGAAATCTGGAAAGAAGCTTTCTGAGAAACTGCTTAGTGTTCTGTTAATTCATCTCACAGAGTTACATGTGTATTTCGTGGATCTCTTTGCTAGCCTTATTTCTGTGGAATCTGAGAACAGATATTTCGGATCGCTCTGAAGACTATAGGGCCAAAGGAAATATCCTCCCATAACAAACAGAAAGAAGCTTTCTGGGAAACTTCTTCGTTTTCTGTGAAATCATCTCACAGAGTTACAGCTTTCCCCTCAAGAAGCCTTTCGCTAAGACAGTTCTTGTGGAATTGGCAAAGTGATATTTGGAAGCCCATAGAGGGCTATGGTGAAAAAGGAAATATCCTCCGATGAAATCTGGAAAGAAGCTTTCTGAGAAACTGCTTAGTGTTCTGTTAATTCATCTCACAGAGTTACATGTGTATTTCGTGGATCTCTTTGCTAGGCTTATTTCTGTGGAATCTGAGAACAGATATTTCCGATCCCTTTGAAGACTATAGGGCCAAAGGAAATATCCTCCCATAACAAAGCGAAAGAAGCTTTCTGAGAAACTTCTTTGTGTTCTGTGAAATCATGTCACAGAGTTACAGCTTTCCCCTCAGGAAGCCTTTCGCTAAGACAGTTCTTGTGGAATTGGCAAAGTGATATTTGGAAGCCCATAGAGGGCTATGGTGAAAAAGGAAATATCCTCAGATGAAATCTGGAAAGAAGCTTTCTGAGAAACTGCTTAGTGTTCTGTTAATTCATCTCACAGAGTTACATGTGTGTTTCGTGGATCTCTTTGCTAGCCTTATTTCTGTGGAATCTGAGAACAGATATTTCGGATCCCTTTGAAAACCATAGGGCCAAAGGAAATATCCTCCGATAACAAACAGAAAGAAGCTTTCTGAGAAACGTCTTTGTGTTCTGTGAAATCATCTCACAGAGTTACAGCTTTCCCCTCAAGAAGCCTTTCGCTAAGACAGTTCTTATGGAATTGGCAAAGTGATATTTGGAAGCCCATAGAGGGCTATGGTGAAAAAGGAAATATCCTCACAGGAAATCTGGAAAGAAGCTTTCTGAGAAACTGCTTAGTGTTCTGTTAATTCATCTCACAGAGTTACATGTGTATTTCGTGGATCTCTTTGCTAGCCTTATTTCTGTGGAATCTGAGAACAGATATTTCGGATCCCTTTGAAAACTATAGGGCCAAAGGAAATATCCTCCGATAACAAAGAGAAAGAAGCTTTCTGAGAAACTTCTTTGTGTTCTGTGAAATCATCTCACAGAGTTACAGCTTTCCGCTCAAGAAGCCTTTCGCTAAGACAGTTCTTGTGGAATTGGCAAAGTGATATTTGGAAGCCCATAGAGGGCTATGGTGAAAAAGGAAATATCCTCAGATGAAATCTGGAAAGAAGCTTTCTGAGAAACTGCTTAGTGTTCTGTTAATTCATCTCACAGAGTTACATGTGTATTTCGTGGATCTCTTTGCTAGCCTTATTTCTGTGGAATCTGAGAACAGATATTTCGGATCGCTCTGAAGACTATAGGGCCAAAGGAAATATCCTCCCATAACAAACAGAAAGAAGCTTTCTGAGAAACTTCTTCGTTTTCTGTGAAATCATCTCACAGAGTTACAGCTTTCCCCTCAAGAAGCCTTTCGCTAAGACAGTTCTTGTGGAATTGGCAAAGTGATATTTGGAAGCCCATAGAGGGCTATGGTGAAAAAGGAAATATCCTCAGATGAAATCTGGAAAGAAGCTTTCTGAGAAACTGCTTAGTGTTCTGTTAATTCATCTCACAGAGTTACATGTGTATTTCGTGGATCTCTTTGCTAGCCTTATTTCTGTGGAATCTGAGAACAGATATTTCCGATCCCTTTGAAGACTATAGGGCCAAAGGAAATATCCTCCCATAACAAAGAGAAAGAAGCTTTCTGAGAAACTTCTTTGTGTTCTGTGAAATCATGTCACAGAGTTACAGCTTTCCCCTCAAGAAGCCTTTCGCTAAGACAGTTCTTGTGGAATTGGCAAAGTGATATTTGGAAGCCCATAGAGGGCTATGGTGAAAAAGGAAATATCCTCAGATGAAATCTGGAAAGAAGCTTTCTGAGAAACTGCTTAGTGTTCTGTTAATTCATCTCACAGAGTTACATGTGTATTTCGTGGATCTCCATGCTAGCCTTATTTCTGTGGAGTCTGAGAACAGATATTTCGGATCCCATTGGAGACTATAGGGCCAAAGGAAATATCCTCCGATAACAAAGAGAAAGAAGCTTTCTGAGAAACTTGTTTGTGTTCTGTGAAATCATCTCACAGAGTTACAGCTTTCCCCTCAAGAAGCCTTTCGCTAAGACAGTTCTTGTGGAATTGGCAAAGTGATATTTGGAAGCCCATAGAGGGCTATGGTGAAAAAGGAAATATCCTCAGATGAAATCTGGAAAGAAGCTTTCTGAGAAACTGCTTAGTGTTCTGTTAATTCATCTCACAGAGTTACATGTGTGTTTCGTGGATCTCTTTGCTAGCCTTATTTCTGTGGAATCTGAGAACAGATATTTCGGATCCCTTTGAAAACTATAGGGCCAAAGGAAATATCCTCCGATAACAAAGAGAAAGAAGCTTTCTGAGAAACTTCTTTGTGTTCTGTGAAATCATCTCACAGAGTTACAGCTTTCCGCTCAGGAAGCCTTTCGCTAAGACAGTTCTTGTGGAATTGGCAAAGTGATATTTGGAAGCCCATAGAGGGCTATGGTGAAAAAGGAAATATCCTCAGATGAAATCTGGAAAGAAGCTTTCTGAGAAACTGCTTAGTGTTCTTTTAATTCATCTCACAGAGTTTCATGTGTATTTCGTGGATCTCTTTGCTAGCCTTATTTCTGTGGAATCTGAGAACAGATATTTCGGATCGCTCTGAAGACTATAGGGCCAAAGGAAATATCCTCCCATAACAAACAGAAAGAAGCTTTCTGAGAAACTTCTTCGTTGTCTGTGAAATCATCTCACAGAGTTACAGCTTTCCCCTCAAGAAGCCTTTCGCTAAGACAGTTCTTGTGGAATTGGCAAAGTGATATTTGGAAGCCCATAGAGGGCTATGGTGAAAAAGGAAATATCCTCACAGGAAATCTGGAAAGAAGCTTTCTGAGAAACTGCTTAGTGTTCTGTTAATTCATCTCACAGAGTTACATGTGTATTTCGTGGATCTCTTTGCTAGCCTTATTTCTGTGGAATCTGAGAACAGATATTTCCGATCCCTTTGAAGACTATAGGGCCAAAGGAAATATCCTCCCATAACAAAGAGAAAGAAGCTTTCTGAGAAACTTCTTTGTGTTCTGTGAAATCATCTCACAGAGTTACAGCTTTCCCCTCAAGAAGCCTTTCGCTAAGACAGTTCTTGTGGAATTGGCATATTTGGAAGCCCATAGAGGGCTATGGTGAAAAAGGAAATATCCTCAGATGAAATCTGGAAAGAAGCTTTCTGAGAAACTGCTTAGTGTTCTGTTAATTCATCTCACAGAGTTACATGTGTATTTCGTGGATCTCCTTGCTAGCCTTATTTCTGTGGAGTCTGAGAACAGATATTTCGGATCCCTTTGGAGACTATAGGGCCAAAGGAAATATCCTCCGATAACAAAGAGAAAGAAGCTTTCTGAGAAACTCCTTTGTGTTCTGTGAAATCATCTCACAGAGTTACAGCTTTCCGCTCAGGAAGCCTTTCGCTAAGACAGTTCTTGTGGAATTGGCAAAGTGATATTTGGAAGCCCATAGAGGGCTATGGTGAAAAAGGAAATATCCTCAGATGAAATCTGGAAAGAAGCTTTCTGAGAAACTGCTTAGTGTTCTGTTAATTCATCTCACAGAGTTACATGTGTATTTCGTGGATCTCTTTGCTAGCCTTATTTCTGTGGAATCTGAGAACAGATATTTCGGATCGCTCTGAAGACTATAGGGCCAAAGGAAATATCCTCCCATAACAAACAGAAAGAAGCTTTCTGGGAAACTTCTTCGTTTTCTGTGAAATCATCTCACAGAGTTACAGCTTTCCCCTCAAGAAGCCTTTCGCTAAGACAGTTCTTGTGGAATTGGCAAAGTGATATTTGGAAGCCCATAGAGGGCTATGGTGAAAAAGGAAATATCCTCCGATGAAATCTGGAAAGAAGCTTTCTGAGAAACTGCTTAGTGTTCTGTTAATTCATCTCACAGAGTTACATGTGTATTTCGTGGATCTCTTTGCTAGGCTTATTTCTGTGGAATCTGAGAACAGATATTTCCGATCCCTTTGAAGACTATAGGGCCAAAGGAAATATCCTCCCAATACAAAGCGAAAGAAGCTTTCTGAGAAACTTCTTTGTGTTCTGTGAAATCATGTCACAGAGTTACAGCTTTCCCCTCAGGAAGCCTTTCGCTAAGACAGTTCTTGTGGAATTGGCAAAGTGATATTTGGAAGCCCATAGAGGGCTATGGTGAAAAAGGAAATATCCTCAGATGAAATCTGGAAAGAAGCTTTCTGAGAAACTGCTTAGTGTTCTGTTAATTCATCTCACAGAGTTACATGTGTATTTCGTGGATCTCCATGCTAGCCTTATTTCTGTGGAGTCTGAGAACAGATATTTCGGATCCCATTGGAGACTATAGGGCCAAAGGAAATATCCTCCGATAACAAAGAGAAAGAAGCTTTCTGAGAAACTTGTTTGTGTTCTGTGAAATCATCTCACAGAGTTACAGCTTTCCCGTCAAGAAGCCTTTCGCTAAGACAGTTCTTGTGGAATTGGCAAAGTGATATTTGGAAGCCCATAGAGGGCTATGGTGAAAAAGGAAATATCCTCAGATGAAATCTGGAAAGAAGCTTTCTGAGAAACTGCTTAGTGTTCTGTTAATTCATCTCACAGAGTTACATGTGTATTTCGTGGATCTCTTTGCTAGCCTTATTTCTGTGGAATCTGAGAACTGATATTTCGGATCGCTCTGAAGACTATAGGGCCAAAGGAAATATCCTCCCATAACAAACAGAAAGAAGCTTTCTGAGAAACTTCTTTGTGTTCTGTGAAATCATCTCACAGAGTTACAGCTTTCCGCTCAGGAAGCCTTTCGCTGAGACAGTTCTTGTGGAATTGGCAAAGTGATATTTGGAAGCCCATAGAGGGCTATGGTGAAACAGGAAATATCCTCAGATGAAATCTGGAAAGAAGCTTTCTTCGAAACAGCTTAGTGTTCTGTTAATTCATCTCACAGAGTTATATGTGTATTTCGTGGATCTCTTTGCTAGCCTCATTTCTGTGGAATCTGAGAACAGATATTTCCGATCCCTTTGAAGACTATAGGGCCAAAGGAAATATCCTCCCATAACAAAGAGAAAGAAGCTTTCTGAGAAACTTCTTTGTGTTCTGTGAAATCATCTCACAGAGTTACAGCTTTCCCCTCAAGAAGCCTTTCGCTAAGACAGTTCTTGTGGAATTGGCAAAGTGATATTTGGAAGCCCATAGAGGGCTATGGTGAAAAAGGAAATATCCTCAGATGAAATCTGGAAAGAAGCTTTCTGAGAAACTGCTTAGTGTTCTGTTAATTCATCTCACAGAGTTACATGTGTGTTTCGTGGATCTCTTTGCTAGCCTTATTTCTGTGGAATCTGAGAACAGATATTTCGGATCCCTTTGAAAACCATAGGGCCAAAGGAAATATCCTCCGATAACAAACAGAAAGAAGCTTTCTGAGAAACTTCTTTGTGTTCTGTGAAATCATCTCACAGAGTTACAGCTTTCCCCTCAAGAAACCTTTCGCTAAGACAGTTCTTATGGAATTGGCAAAGTGATATTTGGAAGCCCATAGAGGGCTATGGTGAAAAAGGAAATATCCTCACAGGAAATCTGGAAAGAAGCTTTCTGAGAAACTGCTTAGTGTTCTGTTAATTCATCTCACAGAGTTACATGTGTATTTCGTGGATCTCTTTGCTAGCCTTATTTCTGTGGAATCTGAGAACAGATATTTCGGATCCCTTTGAAAACTATAGGGCCAAAGGAAATATCCTCCGATAACAAAGAGAAAGAAGCTTTCTGAGAAACTTCTTTGCGTTCTGTGAAATCATCTCACAGAGTTACAGCTTTCCGCTCAAGAAGCCTTTCGCTAAGACAGTTCTTGTGGAATTGGCAAAGTGATATTTGGAAGCCCATAGAGGGCTATGGTGAAAAAGGAAATATCCTCAGATGAAATCTGGAAAGAAGCTTTCTGAGAAACTGCTTAGTGTTCTGTTAATTCATCTCACAGAGTTACATGTGTATTTCGTGGATCTCTTTGCTAGCCTTATTTCTGTGGAATCTGAGAACAGATATTTCGGATCGCTCTGAAGACTATAGGGCCAAAGGAAATATCCTCCCATAACAAACAGAAAGAAGCTTTCTGAGAAACTTCTTCGTTTTCTGTGAAATCATCTCACAGAGTTACAGCTTTCCCCTCAAGAAGCCTTTCGCTAAGACAGTTCTTGTGGAATTGGCAAAGTGATATTTGGAAGCCCATAGAGGGCTATGGTGAAAAAGGAAATATCCTCAGATGAAATCTGGAAAGAAGCTTTCTGAGAAACTGCTTAGTGTTCTGTTAATTCATCTCACAGAGTTACATGTGTATTTCGTGGATCTCTTTGCTAGCCTTATTTCTGTGGAATCTGAGAACAGATATTTCCGATCCCTTTGAAGACTATAGGGCCAAAGGAAATATCCTCCCATAACAAAGAGAAAGAAACTTTCTGAGAAACTTCTTTGTGTTCTGTGAAATCATGTCACAGAGTTACAGCTTTCCCCTCAAGAAGCCTTTCGCTAAGACAGTTCTTGTGGAATTGGCAAAGTGATATTTGGAAGCCCATAGAGGGCTATGGTGAAAAAGGAAATATCCTCAGATGAAATCTGGAAAGAAGCTTTCTGAGAAACTGCTTAGTGTTCAGTTAATTCATCTCACAGAGTTACATGTGTATTTCGTGGATCTCCTTGCTAGCCTTATTTCTGTGGAGTCTGAGAACAGATATTTCGGATCCCATTGGAGACTATAGGGCCAAAGGAAATATCCTCCGATAACAAAGAGAAAGAAGCTTTCTGAGAAACTTGTTTGTGTTCTGTGAAATCATCTCACAGAGTTACAGCTTTCCCCTCAAGAAGCCTTTCGCTAAGACAGTTCTTGTGGAATTGGCAAAGTGATATTTGGAAGCCCATAGAGGGCTATGGTGAAAAAGGAAATATCCTCAGATGAAATCTGGAAAGAAGCTTTCTGAGAAACTGCTTAGTGTTCTGTTAATTCATCTCACAGAGTTACATGTGTGTTTCGTGGATCTCTTTGCTAGCCTTATTTCTGTGGAATCTGAGAACAGATATTTCGGATCCCTTTGAAGACTATAGGGCCAAAGGAAATATCCTCCGATAACAAAGAGAAAGAAGCTTTCTGAGAAACTTCTTTGTGTTCTGTGAAATCATCTCACAGAGTTACAGCTTTCCCCTCAAGAAGCATTTCGCTAAGACAGTTCTTGTGGAATTGGCAAAGTGATATTTGGAAGCCCATAGAGGGCTATGGTGAAAAAGGAAATATCCTCAGATGAAATCTGGAAAGAAGCTTTCTGAGAAACTGCTTACTGTTCTGTTAATTCATCTCACAGAGTTACATGTGTATTTCGTGGATCTCTTTGCTAGCCTTATTTCTGTGGAATCTGAGAACAGATATTTCGGATCCCTTTGAAAACTATAGGGCCAAAGGAAATATCCTCCGATAACAAAGAGAAAGAAGCTTTCTGAGAAACTTCTTTGCGTTCTGTGAAATCATCTCACAGAGTTACAGCTTTCCGCTCAAGAAGCCTTTCGCTAAGACAGTTCTTGTGGAATTGGCAAAGTGATATTTGGAAGCCCATAGAGGGCTATGGTGAAAAAGGAAATATCCTCAGATGAAATCTGGAAAGAAGCTTTCTGAGAAACTGCTTAGTGTTCTGTTAATTCATCTCACAGAGTTACATGTGTATTTCGTGGATCTCTTTGCTAGCCTTATTTCTGTGGAATCTGAGAACAGATATTTCGGATCGCTCTGAAGACTATAGGGCCAAAGGAAATATCCTCCCATAACAAACAGAAAGTAGCTTTCTGAGAAACTTCTTCGTTTTCTGTGAAATCATCTCACAGAGTTACAGCTTTCCCCTCAAGAAGCCTTTCGCTAAGACAGTTCTTGTGGAATTGGCAAAGTGATATTTGGAAGCCCATAGAGGGCTATGGTGAAAAAGGAAATATCCTCAGATGAAATCTGGAAAGAAGCTTTCTGAGAAACTGCTTAGTGTTCTGTTAATTCATCTCACAGAGTTACATGTGTATTTCGTGGATCTCTTTGCTAGCCTTATTTCTGTGGAATCTGAGAACAGATATTTCCGATCCCTTTGAAGACTATAGGGCCAAAGGAAATATCCTCCCATAACAAAGAGAAAGAAACTTTCTGAGAAACTTCTTTGTGTTCTGTGAAATCATGTCACAGAGTTACAGCTTTCCCCTCAAGAAGCCTTTCGCAAAGACAGTTCTTGTGGAATTGGCAAAGTGATATTTGGAAGCCCATAGAGGGCTATGGTGAAAAAGGAAATATCCTCAGATGAAATCTGGAAAGAAGCTTTCTGAGAAACTGCTTAGTGTTCTGTTAATTCATCTCACAGAGTTACATGTGTATTTCGTGGATCTCCATGCTAGCCTTATTTCTGTGGAGTCTGAGAACAGATATTTCGGATCCCATTGGAGACTATAGGGCCAAAGGAAATATCCTCCGATAACAAAGAGAAAGAAGCTTTCTGAGAAACTTGTTTGTGTTCTCTGAAATCATCTCACAGAGTTACACCTTTCCCCTCAAGAAGCCTTTCGCTAAGACAGTTCTTGTGGAATTGGCAAAGTGATATTTGGATGCCCATAGAGGGCTATGGTGAAAAAGGAAATATCCTCAGATGAAATCTGGAAAGAAGCTTTCTGAGAAACTGCTTAGTGTTCTGTTAATTCATCTCACAGAGTTACATGTGTGTTTCGTGGATCTCTTTGCTAGCCTTATTTCTGTGGAATCTGAGAACAGATATTTCGGATCCCTTTGAAAACTATAGGGCCAAAGGAAATTTCCTCCGATAACAAAGAGAAAGAAGCTTTCTGAGAAACTTCTTTGTGTTCTGTGAAATCATCTCACAGAGTTACAGCTTTCCCCTCAAGAAGCATTTCGCTAAGACAGTTCTTGTGGAATTGGCAAAGTGATATTTGGAAGCCCATAGAGGGCTATGGTGAAAAAGGAAATATCCTCAGATGAAATCTCTAAAGAAGCTTTCTGAGAAACTGCTTAGTGTTCTGTTAATTCATCTCACAGAGTTACATGTGTATTTCGTGGATCTCTTTGCTAGCCTTATTTCTGTGGAATCTGAGAACAGATATTTCGGATCGCTCTGAAGACTATAGGGCCAAAGGAAATATCCTCCCATAGCAAACAGAAAGAAGCTTTCTGAGAAACTTCTTCGTTTTCTGTGAAATCATCTCACAGAGTTACAGCTTTCCCCTCAAGAAGCCTTTCGCTAAGACAGTTCTTGTGGAATTGGCAAAGTGATATTTGGAAGCCCATAGAGGGCTATGGTGAAAAAGGAAATATCCTCAGATGAAATCTGGAAAGAAGCTTTCTGAGAAACTGCTTAGTGTTCTGTTAATTCATCTCACAGAGTTACATGTGTATTTCGTGGATCTCTTTGCTAGCCTCATTTCTGTGGAATCTGAGAACAGATATTTCCGATCCCTTTGAAGACTATAGGGCCAAAGGAAATATCCTCCCATAACAAAGAGAAAGAAGCTTTCTGAGAAACTTCTTTGTGTTCTGTGAAATCATCTCACAGAGTTACAGCTTTCCCCTCAAGAAGCCTTTCGCTAAGACAGTTCTTGTGGAATTGGCAAAGTGGTATTTGGAAGCCCATAGAGGGCTATGGTGTAAAAGGAAATATCCTCAGATGAAATCTGGAAAGAAGCTTTCTGAGAAACTGCTTAGTGTTCTGTTAATTCATCTCACAGAGTTACATGTGTATTTCGTGGATCTCCTTGCTAGCCTTATTTCTGTGGAGTCTGAGAACAGATATTTCGGATCCCATTGGAGACTATAGGGCCAAAGGAAATATCCTCCCATAACAAAGAGAAAGAAGCTTTCTGAGAAACTTGTTTGTGTTCTGTGAAATAATCTCACAGAGTTACAGCTTTCCCCTCAAGAAGCCTTTCGCTAAGACAGTTCTTGTGGAATTGGCAAAGTGATATTTGGAAGCCCATAGAGGGCTGTGGTGAAAAAGGAAATATCCTCAGATGAAATCTGGAAAGAAGCTTTCTGAGAAACTGCTTAGTGTTCTGTTAATTCATCTCACAGAGTTACATGTGTATTTCGTGGATCTCCATGCTAGCCTTATTTCTGTGGAGTCTGAGAACAGATATTTCGGATCCCATTGGAGACTATAGGGCCAAAGGAAATATCCTCCGATAACAAAGAGAAAGAAGCTTTCTGAGAAACTTGTTTGTGTTCTGTGAAATCATCTCACAGAGTTACAGCTTTCCCCTCAAGAAGCCTTTCGCTAAGACAGTTCTTGTGGAATTGGCAAAGTGATATTTGGAAGCCCATAGAGGGCTATGGTGAAAAAGGAAATATCCTCACAGGAAATCTGGAATGAAGCTTTCTGAGAAACTGCTTAGTGTTCTGTTAATTCATCTCACAGAGTTACATGTGTGTTTCGTGGATCTCTTTGCTAGCCTTATTTCTGTGGAATCTGAGAACAGATATTTCGGATCCCTTTGAAAACCATAGGGCCAAAGGAAATATCCTCCGATAACAAACAGAAAGAAGCTTTCTGAGAAACTTCTTTGTGTTCTGTGAAATCATCTCACAGAGTTACAGCTTTCCGCTCAGGAAGCCTTTCGCTAAGACAGTTCTTGTGGAATTGGCAAAGTGATATTTGGAAGCCCATAGAGGGCTATGGTGAAAAAGGAAATATCCTCAGATGAAATCTGGAAAGAAGCTTTCTGAGAAACTGCTTAGTGTTCTGTTAATTCATCTCACAGAGTTACATGTGTATTTCGTGGATCTCTTTGCTAGCCTTTTTTCTGTGGAATCTGAGAACAGATATTTCCGATCCCTTTGAAGACTATAGGGCCAAAGGAAATATCCTCCCATAACAAAGAGAAAGAAGCTTTCTGAGAAACTTCTTTGTGTTCTGTGAAATCATCTCACAGAGTTACAGCTTTCCCCTCAAGAAGCCTTTCACTAAGACAGTTCTTGTGGAATTGGCATATTTGGAAGCACATAGAGGGCTATGGTGAAAAAGGAAATATCCTCAGATGAAATCTGGAAAGAAGCTTTCTGAGAAACTGCTTAGTGTTCTGTTAATTCATCTCACAGAGTTACATGGGTATTTCGTGGATCTCCTTGCTAGCCTTATTTCTGTGGAGTCTGAGAACAGATATTTCGGATCCCTTTGGAGACTATAGGGCCAAAGGAAATATCCTCCGATAACAAAGAGAAAGAAGCTTTCTGAGAAACTTCTTTGTGTTCTGTGAAATCATCTCACAGAGTTACAGCTTTCCCCTCAAGAAGCCTTTCGCTAAGACAGTTCTTGTGGAATTGGCAAAGTGATATTTGGAAGCCCATAGAGGGCTATGGTGAAAAAGGAAATATCCTCCGATGAAATCTGGAAAGAAGCTTTCTGAGAAACTGCTTAGTGTTCTGTTAATTCATCTCACAGAGTTACATGTGTATTTCGTGGATCTCTTTGCTAGCCTTATTTCTGTGGAATCTGAGAACAGATATTTCCGATCCCTTTGAAGACTATAGGGCCAAAGGAAATATCCTCCCATAACAAAGAGAAAGAAGCTTTCTGAGAAACTTCTTTGTGTTCTGTGAAATCATGTCACAGAGTTACAGCTTTCCCCTCAAGAAGCCTTTCGCTAAGACAGTTCTTGTGGAATTGGCAAAGTGATATTTGGAAGCCCATAGAGGGCTATGGTGAAAAAGGAAATATCCTCAGATGAAATCTGGAAAGAATCTTTCTGAGAAACTGCTTAGTGTTCTGTTAATTCATCTCACAGAGTTACATGTGTATTTCGTGGATCTCCATGCTAGCCTTATTTCTGTGGAATCTGAGAACAGATATTTCGGATCCCTTTGAAAACTATAGGGCCAAAGGAAATATCCTCCGATAACAAAGAGAAAGAAGCTTTCTGAGAAACTTCTTTGTGTTCTCTGAAATCATCTCACAGAGTTACAGCTTTCCGCTCAAGAAGCCTTTCGCTAAGACAGTTCTTGTGGAATTGGCAAAGTGATATTTGGAAGCCCATAGAGGGCTATGGTGAAAAAGGAAATATCCTCAGATGAAATCTGGAAAGAAGCTTTCTGAGAAACTGCTTAGTGTTCTGTTAATTCATCTCACAGAGTTACATGTGTATTTCGTGGATCTCTTTGCTAGCCTTATTTCTGTGGAATCTGAGAACTGATATTTCGGATCGCTCTGAAGACTATAGGGCCAAAGGAAATATCCTCCCATAACAAACAGAAAGAAGCTTTCTGAGAAACTTCTTTGTGTTCTGTGAAATCATCTCACAGAGTTACAGCTTTCCGCTCAGGAAGCCTTTCGCTGAGACAGTTCTTGTGGAATTGGCAAAGTGATATTTGGAAGCCCATAGAGGGCTATGGTGAAACAGGAAATATCCTCAGATGAAATCTGGAAAGAAGCTTTCTTCGAAACTGCTTAGTGTTCTGTTAATTCATCTCACAGAGTTACATGTGTATTTCGTGGATCTCTTTGCTAGCCTCATTTCTGTGGAATCTGAGAACAGATATTTCCGATCCCTTTGAAGACTATAGGGCCAAAGGAAATATCCTCCCATAACAAAGAGAAAGAAGCTTTCTGAGAAACTTCTTTGTGTTCTGTGAAATCATCTCACAGAGTTACAGCTTTCCCCTCAAGAAGCCTTTCGCTAAGACAGTTCTTGTGGAATTGGCAAAGTGATATTTGGAAGCCCATAGAGGGCTATGGTGAAAAAGGAAATATCCTCCGATGAAATCTGGAAAGAAGCTTTCTGAGAAACTGCTTAGTGTTCTGTTAATTCATCACACAGAGTTACATGTGTATTTCGTGGATCTCTTTGCTAGCCTTATTTCTGTGGAATCTGAGAACAGATATTTCCGATCCCTTTGAAGACTATAGGGCCAAAGGAAATATCCTCCCATAACAAAGAGAAAGAAACTTTCTGAGAAACTTCTTTGTGTTCTGTGAAATCATGTCACAGAGTTACAGCTTTCCCCTCAAGAAGCCTTTCGCTAAGACAGTTCTTGTGGAATTGGCAAAGTGATATTTGGAAGCCCATAGAGGGCTATGGTGAAAAAGGAAATATCCTCAGATGAAATCTGGAAAGAAGCTTTCTGAGAAACTGCTTAGTGTTCTGTTAATTCATCTCACAGAGTTACATGTGTATTTCGTGGATCACTTTGCTAGCCTTATTTCTGTGGAATCTGAGAACAGATATTTCGGATCGCTCTGAAGACTATAGGGCCAAAGGAAATATCCTCCCATAACAAACAGAAAGAAGCTTTCTGAGAAACTTCTTCGTTTTCTGTGAAATCATCTCACAGAGTTACAGCTTTCCCCTCAAGAAGCCTTTCTCTAAGACAGTTCTTGTGGAATTGGCAAAGTGATATTTGGAAGCCCATAGAGTGCTATGGTGAAAAAGGAAATATCCTCAGATGAAATCTGGAAAGAAGCTTTCTGAGAAACTGCTTAGTGTTCTGTTAATTCATCTCACAGAGTTACATGTGTATTTCGTGGATCTCTTTGCTAGCCTTATTTCTGTGGAATCTGAGAACAGATATTTCCGATCCCTTTGAAGAATATAGGGCCAAAGGAAATATCCTCCCATAACAAAGAGAAAGAAGCTTTCTGAGAAACTTCTTTGTGTTCTGTGAAATCATCTCACAGAGTTACAGCTTTCCCCTCAAGAAGCCTTTCGCTAAGACAGTTCTTGTGGAATTGGCAAAGTGATATTTGGAAGCACATAGAGGGCTATGGTGAAAAAGGAAATATCCTCAGATGAAATCTGGAAAGAAGCTTTCTGAGAAACTGCTTAGTGTTCTGTTAATTCATCTCACAGAGTTACATGTGTATTTCGTGGATCTCCTTGCTAGCCTTATTTCTGTGGAGTCTGAGAACAGATATTTCGGATCCCATTGGAGACTATAGGGCCAAAGGAAATATCCTCCGATAACAAAGAGAAAGAAGCTTTCTGAGAAACTTCTTTGTTTTCTGTGAAATCATCTCACAGAGTTATAGCTTTCCCCTCAAGAAGCCTTTCGCTAAGACAGTTCTTGTGGAATTGGCAAAGTGATATTTGGAAGCCCATAGAGGGCTATGGTGAAAAAGGAAATATCCTCTCAGGAAATCTGGAAAGAAGCTTTCTGAGAAACTGCTTAGTGTTCTGTTAATTCATCTCACAGAGTTACATGTGTATTTCGTGGATCTCTTTGCTAGCCTTATTTCTGTGGAATCTGAGAACAGATATTTCGGATCCCTTTGAAAACTATAGGGCCAAAGGAAATATCCTCCGATAACAAAGAGAAAGAAGGTTTCTGAGAAACTTCTTTGTGTTCTGTGAAATCATCTCACAGAGTTACAGCTTTCCGCTCAAGAAGCCTTTCGCTAAGACAGTTCTTGTGGAATTGGCAAAGTGATATTTGGAAGCCCATAGAGGGCTATGGTGAAAAAGGAAATATCCTCAGATGAAATCTGGAAAGAAGCTTTCTGAGAAACTGCTTAGTGTTCTGTTAATTCATCTCACAGAGTTACATGTGTATTTCGTGGATCTCTTTGCTAGCCTTATTTCTGTGGAATCTGAGAACAGATATTTCGGATCGCTCTGAAGACTATAGGGCCAAAGGAAATATCCTCACATAACAAACAGAAAGAAGCTTTCTGAGAAACTTCTTCGTTTTCTGTGAAATCATCTCACAGAGTTACAGCTTTCCCCTCAAGAAGCCTTTCGCTAAGACAGTTCTTGTGGAATTGGCAAAGGGATATTTGGAAGCCCATAGAGGGCTATGGTGAAAAAGGAAATATCCTCACAGGAAATCTGGAAAGAAGCTTTCTGAGAAACTGCTTAGTGTTCTGTTAATTCATCTCACAGAGTTACATGTGTATTTCGTGGATCTCCATGCTAGCCTTATTTCTGTGGAGTCTGAGAACAGATATTTCGGATCCCATTGGAGACTATAGGGCCAAAGGAAATATCCTCCGATAACAAAGAGAAAGAAGCTTTCTGAGAAACTTGTTTGTGTTCTGTGAAATCATCTCACAGAGTTACAGCTTTCCCCTCAAGAAGCCTTTCGCTAAGACAGTTCTTGTGGAATTGGCAAAGTGATATTTGGAAGCCCATAGAGGGCTATGGTGAAAAAGGAAATATCCTCAGATGAAATCTGGAAAGAAGCTTTCTGAGAAACTGCTTAGTGTTCTGTTAATTCATCTCACAGAGTTACATGTGTATTTCGTGGATCTCCATGCTAGCCTTATTTCTGTGGAGTCTGAGAACAGATATTTCGGATCCCATTGGAGACTATAGGGCCAAAGGAAATATCCTCCGATAACAAAGAGAAAGAAGCTTTCTGAGAAACTTGTTTGTGTTCTGTGAAATCATCTCACAGAGTTACAGCTTTCCCCTCAAGAAGCCTTTCGCTAAGACAGTTCTTGTGGAATTGGGAAAGTGATATTTGGAAGCCCATAGAGGGCTATGGTGAAAAAGGAAATATCCTCAGATGAAATCTGGAAAGAAGCTTTCTGAGAAACTGCTTAGTGTTCTGTTAATTCATCTCACAGAGTTACATGTGTGTTTCGTGGATCTCTTTGCTAGCCTTATTTCTGTGGAATCTGAGAACAGATATTTCGGATCCCTTTGAAAACTATAGGGCCAAAGGAAATATCCTCCGATAACAAAGAGAAAGAAGCTTTCTGAGAAACTTCTTTGTGTTCTGTGAAATCATCTCACAGAGTTACAGCTTTCCGCTCAGGAAGCCTTTCGCTAAGACAGTTCTTGTGGAATTGGCAAAGTGATATTTGGAAGCCCATAGAGGGCTATGGTGAAAAAGGAAATATCCTCAGATGAAATCTGGAAAGAAGCTTTCTGAGAAACTGCTTAGTGTTCTGTTAATTCATCTCACAGAGTTACATGTGTATTTCGTGGATCTCTTTGCTAGCCTTATTTCTGTGGAATCTGAGAACAGATATTTCGGATCGCTCTGAAGACTATAGGGCCAAAGGAAATATCCTCCCATAACAAACAGAAAGAAGCTTTCTGAGAAACTTCTTCGTTTTCTGTGAAATCATCTCACAGAGTTACAGCTTTCCCCTCAAGAAGCCTTTCGCTAAGACAGTTCTTGTGGAATTGGCATATTTGGAAGCACATAGAGGGCTATGGTGAAAAAGGAAATATCCTCAGATGAAATCTGGAAAGAAGCTTTCTGAGAAACTGCTTAGTGTTCTGTTAATTCATCTCACAGAGTTACATGTGTATTTCGTGGATCTCCTTGCTAGCCTTATTTCTGTGGAGTCTGAGAACAGATATTTCGGATCCCATTGGAGACTATAGGGCCAAAGGAAATATCCTCCCATAACAAAGAGAAAGAAGCTTTCTGAGAAACTTCTTTGTGTTCTGTGAAATCATCTCACAGAGTTACAGCTTTCCCCTCAAGAAGCCTTTCGCTAAGACAGTTCTGGTGGAATTGGCAAAGTGATATTTGGAAGCCCATAGAGGGCTATGGTGAAAAAGGAAATATCCTCACAGGAAATCTGGAAAGAAGCTTTCTGAGAAACTGCTTAGTGTTCTGTTAATTCATCTCACAGAGTTACATGTGTATTTCGTGGATCTCTTTGCTAGCCTTATTTCTGTGGAATCTGAGAACAGATATTTCGGATCCCTTTGAAAACTATAGGGCCAAAGGAAATATCCTCCGATAACAAAGAGAAAGAAGCTTTCTGAGAAACTTCTTTGTGTTCTGTGAAATCATCTCACAGAGTTACAGCTTTCCGCTCAAGAAGCCTTTCGCTAAGACAGTTCTTGTGGAATTGGCAAAGTGATATTTGGAAGCCCATAGAGGGCTATGGTGAAAAAGGAAATATCCTCACAGGAAATCTGGAAAGAAGCTTTCTGAGAAACTGCTTAGTGTTCTGTTAATTCATCTCACAGAGTTACATGTGTATTTCGTGGATCTCTTTGCTAGCCTTATTTCTGTGGAATCTGAGAACAGATATTTCGGATCGCTCTGAAGACTATAGGGCCAAAGGAAATATCCTCCCATAACAAACAGAAAGAAGCTTTCTGAGAAACTTCTTCGTTTTCTGTGAAATCATCTCACAGAGTTACAGCTTTCCCCTCAATAAGCCTTTCGCTAAGACAGTTCTTGTGGAATTGGCAAAGTGATATTTGGAAGCCCATAGAGGGCTATGGTGAAAAAGGAAATATCCTCACAGGAAATCTGGAAAGAAGCTTTCTGAGAAACTGCTTAGTGTTCTGTTAATTCATCTCACAGAGTTACATGTGTATTTCATGGATCTCTTTGCTAGCCTTATTTCTGTGGAATCTGAGAACAGATATTTCCGATCCCTTTGAAGACTATAGGGCCAAAGGAAATATCCTCCCATAACAAAGAGAAAGAAACTTTCTGAGAAACTTCTTTGTGTTCTGTGAAATCATGTCACAGAGTTACAGCTTTCCCCTCAAGAAGCCTTTCGCTAAGACAGTTCTTGTGGAATTGGCAAAGTGATATTTGGAAGCCCATAGAGGGCTATGGTGAAAAAGGAAATATCCTCAGATGAAATCTGGAAAGAAGCTTTCTGAGAAACTGCTTAGTGTTCTGTTAATTCATCTCACAGAGTTACATGTGTATTTCTTGGATCTCCATGCTAGCCTTATTTCTGTGGTGTCTGAGAACAGATATTTCGGATCCCTTTGGAGACTATAGGGCCAAAGGAAATATCCTCCGATTACAAAGAGAAAGAAGCTTTCTGAGAAACTTGTTTGTGTTCTGTGAAATCATCTCACAGAGTTACAGCTTTCCCCTCAAGAAGCCTTTCGCTAAGACAGTTCTTGTGGAATTGGCAAAGTGATATTTGGAAGCCCATAGAGGGCTATGGTGAAAAAGGAAATATCCTCAGATGAAATCTGGAAAGAAGCTTTCTGAGAAACTGCTTAGTGTTCTGTTAATTCATCTCACAGAGTTACATGTGTGTTTCGTGGATCTCTTTGCTAGCCTTATTTCTGTGGAATCTGAGAACAGATATTTCGGATCCCTTTGAAAACTATAGGGCCAAAGGAAATATCCTCCGATAACAAAGAGAAAGAAGCTTGCTGAGAAACTTCTTTGTGTTCTGTGAAATCATCTCACAGAGTTACAGCTTTCCGCTCAGGAAGCCTTTCGCTAAGACAGTTCTTGTGGAATTGGCAAAGTGATATTTGGAAGCCCATAGAGGGCTATGGTGAAAAAGGAAATATCCTCAGAAGAAATCTGGAAAGAAGCTTTCTGAGAAACTGCTTAGTGTTCTGTTAATTCATCTCACAGAGTTACATGTGTATTTCGTGGATCTCTTTGCTAGCCTTATTTCTGTGGAATCTGAGAACAGATATTTCGGATCGCTCTGAAGACTATAGGGCCAAAGGAAATATCCTCCCATAACAAACAGAAAGAAGCTTTCTGAGAAACTTCTTCGTTTTCTGTGAAATCATCTCACAGAGTTACAGCTTTCCCCTCAAGAAGCCTTTCGCTAAGACAGTTCTTGTGGAATTGGCAAAGTGATATTTGGAAGCCCATAGAGGGCTATGGTGAAAAAGGAAATATCCTCACAGGAAATCTGGAAAGAAGCTTTCTGAGAAACTGCTTAGTGTTCTGTTAATTCATCTCACAGAGTTACATGTGTATTTCGTGGATCTCTTTGCTAGCCTTATTTCTGTGGAATCTGAGAACAGATATTTCCGATCCCTTTGAAGACTATAGGGCCAAAGGAAATATCCTCCCATAACAAAGAGAAAGAAGCTTTCTGAGAAACTTCTTTGTGTTCTGTGAAATCATCTCACAGAGTTACAGCTTTCCCCTCAAGAAGCCTTTCGCTAAGACAGTTCTTGTGGAATTGGCAAAGTGATATTTGGAAGCACATAGAGGGCTATGGTGAAAAAGGAAATATCCTCAGATGAAATCTGGAAAGAAGCTTTCTGAGAAACTGCTTAGTGTTCTGTTAATTCATCTCACAGAGTTACATGTGTATTTCGTGGATCTCCTTGCTAGCCTTATTTCTGTGGAGTCTGAGAACAGATATTTCGGATCCCACTGGAGACTATAGGGCCAAAGGAAATATCCTCCGATAACAAAGAGAAAGAAGCTTTCTGAGAAACTTCTTTGTGTTCTGTGAAATCATCTCACAGAGTTACAGCTTTCCCCTCAAGAAGCCTTTCGCTAAGACAGTTCTTGTGGAATTGGCAAAGTGATATTTGGAAGCCCATAGAGGGCTATGGTGAAAAAGGAAATATCCTCACAGGAAATCTGGAAAGAAGCTTTCTGAGAAACTGCTTAGTGTTCTGTTAATTCATCTCACAGAGTTACATGTGTATTTCGTGGATCTCTTTGCTAGCCTTATTTCTGTGGAATCTGAGAACAGATATTTCGGATCCCTTTGAAAACTATAGGGCCAAAGGAAATATCCTCCGATAACAAAGAGAAAGAAGCTTTCTGAGAAACTTCTTTGTGTTCTGTGAAATCATCTCACAGAGTTACAGCTTTCCGCTCAAGAAGCCTTTCGCTAAGACAGTTCTTGTGGAATTGGCAAAGTGATATTTGGAAGCCCATAGAGGGCTATGGTGAAAAAGGAAATATCCTCAGATGAAATCTGGAAAGAAGCTTTCTGAGAAACTGCTTAGTGTTCTGTTAATTCATCTCACAGAGTTACATGTGTATTTCGTGGATCTCTTTGCTAGCCTTATTTCTGTGGAATCTGAGAACAGATATTTCGGATCGCTCTGAAGACTATAGGGCCAAAGGAAATATCCTCCCATAACAAACAGAAAGAAGCTTTCTGAGAAACTTCTTCGTTTTCTGTGAAATCATCTCACAGAGTTACAGCTTTCCCCTCAAGAAGCCTTTCGCTAAGACAGTTCTTGTGGAATTGGCAAAGTGATATTTGGAAGCCCATAGAGGGCTATGGTGAAAAAGGAAATATCCTCACAGGAAATCTGGAAAGAAGCTTTCTGAGAAACTGCTTAGTGTTCTGTTAATTCATCTCACAGAGTTACATGTGTATTTCGTGGATCTCCATGCTAGCCTTATTTCTGTGGAGTCTGAGAACAGATATTTCGGATCGCTCTGAAGACTATAGGGCCAAAAGAAATATCCTCCGATAACAAAGAGAAAGAAGCTTTCTGAGAAACTTGTTTGTGTTCTGTGAAATCATCTCACAGAGTTACAGCTTTCCGCTCAAGAAGCCTTTCGCTAAGACAGTTCTTGTGGAATTGGCAAAGTGATATTTGGAAGCCCATAGAGGGCTATGGTGAAAAAGGAAATATCCTCAGATGAAATCTGGAAAGAAGCTTTCTGAGAAACTGCTTAGTGTTCTGTTAATTCATCTCACAGAGTTACATGTGTGTTTCGTGGATCTCTTTGCTAGCCTTATTTCTGTGGAATCTGAGAACAGATATTTCGGATTCCTTTGAAAACTATAGGGCCAAAGGAAATATCCTCCGATAACAAAGAGAAAGAAGCTTTCTGAGAAACTTCTTTGTGTTCTGTGAAATCATCTCACAGAGTTACAGCTTTCCGCTCAGGAAGCCTTTCGCTAAGACAGTTCTTGTGGAATTGGCAAAGTGATATTTGGAAGCCCATAGAGGGCTATGGTGAAAAAGGAAATATCGTCAGATGAAATCTGGAAAGAAGCTTTCTGAGAAACTGCTTAGTGTTCTGTTAATTCATCTCACAGAGTTACATGTGTATTTCGTGGATCTCCATGCTAGCCTTATTTCTGTGGAGTCTGAGAACAGATATTTCGGATCCCATTGGAGACTATAGGGCCAAAGGAAATATCCTCCGATAACAAAGAGAAAGAAGCTTTCTGAGAAACTTGTTTGTGTTCTGTGAAATCATCTCACAGAGTTACAGCTTTCCCCTCAAGAAGCCTTTCGCTAAGACAGTTCTTGTGGAATTGGGAAAGTGATATTTGGAAGCCCATAGAGGGCTATGGTGAAAAAGGAAATATCCTCAGATGAAATCTGGAAAGAAGCTTTCTGAGAAACTGCTTAGTGTTCTGTTAATTCATCTCACAGAGTTACATGTGTGTTTCGTGGATCTCTTTGCTAGCCTTATTTCTGTGGAATCTGAGAACAGATATTTCGGATCACTTTGAAAACTATAGGGCCAAAGGAAATATCCTCCGATAACAAAGAGAAAGAAGCTTTCTGAGAAACTTCTTTGTGTTCTGTGAAATCATCTCACAGAGTTACAGCTTTCCGCTCAGGAAGCCTTTCGCTAAGACAGTTCTTGTGGAATTGGCAAAGTGATATTTGGAAGCCCATAGAGGGCTATGGTGAAAAAGGAAATATCCTCAGATGAAATCTGGAAAGAAGCTTTCTGAGAAACTGCTTAGTGTTCTGTTAATTCATCTCACAGAGTTACATGTGTATTTCGTGGATCTCTTTGCTAGCCTTATTTCTGTGGAATCTGAGAACAGATATTTCGGATCGCTCTGAAGACTATAGGGACAAAGGAAATATCCTCCCATAACAAACAGAAAGAAGCTTTCTGAGAAACTTCTTCGTTTTCTGTGAAATCATCTCACAGAGTTACAGCTTTCCCCTCAAGAAGCCTTTCGCTAAGACAGTTCTTGTGGAATTGGCAAAGTGATATTTGGAAGCACATAGAGGGCTATGGTGAAAAAGGAAATATCCTCAGATGAAATCTGGAAAGAAGCTTTCTGAGAAACTGCTTAGTGTTCTGTTAATTCATCTCACAGAGTTACATGTGTATTTCGTGGATCTCCTTGCTAGCCTTATTTCTGTGGAGTCTGAGAACAGATATTTCGGATCCCACTGGAGACTATAGGGCCAAAGGAAATATCCTCCGATAACAAAGAGAAAGAAGCTTTCTGAGAAACCTCTTTGTGTTCTGTGAAATCATCTCACAGAGTTACAGCTTTCCCCTCAAGAAGCCTTTCGCTAAGACAGTTCTTGTGGAATTGGCAAAGTGATATTTGGAAGCCCATAGAGGGCTATGGTGAAAAAGGAAATATCCTCAGATGAAATCTGGAAAGAAGCTTTCTGAGAAACTGCTTAGTGTTCTGTTAATTCATCTCACAGAGTTACATGTGTATTTCGTGGATCTCTTTGCTAGCCTTATTTCTGTGGAATCTGAGAACAGATATTTCGGATCGCTCTGAAGAATATAGGGCCAAAGGAAATATCCTCCCATAACAAACAGAAAGAAGCTTTCTGAGAAACTTCTTCGTTTTCTGTGAAATCATCTCACAGAGTTACAGCTTTCCCCTCAAGAAGCCTTTCGCTAAGACAGTTCTTGTGGAATTGGCAAAGTGATATTTGGAAGCCCATAGAGGGCTATGGTGAAAAAGGAAATATCCTCACAGGAAATCTGGAAAGAAGCTTTCTGAGAAACTGCTTAGTGTTCTGTTAATTCATCTCACAGAGTTACATGTGTATTTCGTGGATCTCCATGCTAGCCTTATTTCTGTGGAGTCTGAGAACAGATATTTCGGATCCCATTGGAGACTATAGGGCCAAAGGAAATATCCTCCGATAACAAAGAGAAAGAAGCTTTCTGAGAAACTTGTTTGTGTTCTGTGAAATCATCTCACAGAGTTACAGCTTTCCCCTCAAGAAGCCTTTCGCTAAGACAGTTCTTGTGGAATTGGCAAAGTGATATTTGGAAGCCCATAGAGGGCTAGGGTGAAAAAGGAAATATCCTCAGATGAAATCTGGAAAGAAGCTTTCTGAGAAACTGCTTAGTGTTCTGTTACTTCATCTCACAGAGTTACATGTGTGTTTCGTGGATCTCTTTGCTAGCCTTATTTCTGTGGAATCTGAGAACAGATATTTCGGATTCCTTTGAAAACTATAGGGCCAAAGGAAATATCCTCCGATAACAAAGAGAAAGAAGCTTTCTGAGAAACTTCTTTGTGTTCTGTGAAATCATCTCACAGAGTTACAGCTTTCCGCTCAGGAAGCCTTTCGCTAAGACAGTTCTTGTGGAATTGGCAAAGTGATATTTGGAAGCCCCTAGAGGGCTATGGTGAAAAAGGAAATATCCTCAGATGAAATCTGGAAAGAAGCTTTCTGAGAAACTGCTTAGTGTTCTGTTAATTCATCTCACAGAGTTACATGTGTATTTCGTGGATCTCCATGCTAGCCTTATTTCTGTGGAGTCTGAGAACAGATATTTCGGATCCCATTGGAGACTATAGGGCCAAAGGAAATATCCTCCGATAACAAAGAGAAAGAAGCTTTCTGAGAAACTTGTTTGTGTTCTGTGAAATCATCTCACAGAGTTACAGCTTTCCCCTGAAGAAGCCTTTCGCTAAGACAGTTCTTGTGGAATTGGGAAAGTGATATTTGGAAGCCCATAGAGGGCTATGGTGAAAAAGGAAATATCCTCAGATGAAATCTGGAAAGAAGCTTTCTGAGAAACTGCTTAGTGTTCTGTTAATTCATCTCACAGAGTTACATGTGTGTTTCGTGGATCTCTTTGCTAGCCTTATTTCTGTGGAATCTGAGAACAGATATTTCGGATCCCTTTGAAAACTATAGGGCCAAAGGAAATATCCTCCGATAACAAAGAGAAAGAAGCTTTCTGAGAAACTTCTTTGTGTTCTGTGAAATCATCTCACAGAGTTACAGCTTTCCGCTCAGGAAGCCTTTCGCTAAGACAGTTCTTGTGGAATTGGGAAAGTGATATTTGGAAGCCCATAGAGGGCTATGGTGAAAAAGGAAATATCCTCAGATGAAATCTGGAAAGAAGCTTTCTGAGAAACTGCTTAGTGTTCTGTTAATTCATCTCACAGAGTTACATGTGTGTTTCGTGGATCACTTTGCTAGCCTTATTTCTGTGGAATCTGAGAACAGATATTTCGGATCACTTTGAAAACTATAGGGCCAAAGGAAATATCCTCCGATAACAAAGAGAAAGAAGCTTTCTGAGAAACTTCTTTGTGTTCTGTGAAATCATCTCACAGAGTTACAGCTTTCCGCTCAGGAAGCCTTTCGCTAAGACAGTTCTTGTGGAATTGGCAAAGTGATATTTGGAAGCCCATAGAGGGCTATGGTGAAAAAGGAAATATCCTCAGATGAAATCTGGAAAGAAGCTTTCTGAGAAACTGCTTAGTGTTCTGTTAATTCATCTCACAGAGTTACATGTGTATTTCGTGGATCTCTTTGCTAGCCTTATTTCTGTGGAATCTGAGAACAGATATTTCGGATCGCTCTGAAGACTATAGGGCCAAAGGAAATATCCTCCCATAACAAACAGAAAGAAGCTTTCTGAGAAACTTCTTCGTTTTCTGTGAAATCATCTCACAGAGTTACAGCTTTCCCCTCAAGAAGCCTTTCGCTAAAACAGTTCTTGTGGAATTGGCATATTTGGAAGCACATAGAGGGCTATGGTGAAAAAGGAAATATCCTCACAGGAAATCTGGAAAGAAGCTTTCTGAGAAACTGCTTAGTGTTCTGTTAATTCATCTCACAGAGTTACATGTGTATTTCGTGGATCTCCTTGCTAGCCTTATTTCTGTGGAGTCTGAGAACAGATATTTCGGATCCCATTGGAGACTATAGGGCCAAAGGAAATATCCTCCGATAACAAAGAGAAAGAAGCTTTCTGAGAAACTTCTTTGTGTTCTGTGAAATCATCTCACAGAGTTACAGCTTTCCCCTCAAGAAGCCTTTCGCTAAGACAGTTCTTGTGGAATTGGCAAAGTGATATTTGGAAGCCCATAGAGGGCTATGGTGAAAAAGGAAATATCCTCACAGGAAATCTGGAAAGAAGCTTTCTGAGAAACTGCTTAGTGTTCTGTTAATTCATCTCACAGAGTTACATGTGTATTTCGTGGATCTCTTTGCTAGCCTTATTTCTGTGGAATCTGAGAACAGATATTTCGGATCCCTTTGAAAACTATAGGGCCAAAGGAAATATCCTCCGATAACAAAGAGAAAGAAGCTTTCTGAGAAACTTCTTTGTGTTCTGTGAAATCATCTCACAGAGTTACAGCTTTCCGCTCAAGAAGCCTTTCGCTAAGACAGTTCTTGTGGAATTGGCAAAGTGATATTTGGAAGCCCATAGAGGGCTACGGTGAAAAAGGAAATATCCTCAGATGAAATCTGGAAAGAAGCTTTCTGAGAAACTGCTTAGTGTTCTGTTAATTCATCTCACAGCGTTACATGTGTATTTCGTGGATCTCTTTGCTAGCCTTATTTCTGTGGAATCTGAGAACAGATATTTCGGATCGCTCTGAAGACTATAGGGCCAAAGGAAATATCCTCCCATAACAAACAGAAAGAAGCTTTCTGAGAAACTTCTTCGTTTTCTGTGAAATCATCTCACAGAGTTACAGCTTTCCCCTCAAGAAGCCTTTCGCTAAGACAGTTCTTGTGGAATTGGCAAAGTGATATTTGGAAGCCCATAGAGGGCTATGGTGAAAAAGGAAATATCCTCACAGGAAATCTGGAAAGAAGCTTTCTGAGAAACTGCTTAGTGTTCTGTTAATTCATCTCACAGAGTTACAAGTGTATTTCGTGGATCTCTTTGCTAGCCTTATTTCTGTGGAATCTGAGAACAGATATTTCCGATCCCTTTGAAGACTATAGGGCCAAAGGAAATATCCTCCCATAACAAAGAGAAAGAAACTTTCTGAGAAACTTCTTTGTGTTCTGTGAAATCATGTCACAGAGTTACAGCTTTCCCCTCAAGAAGCCTTTCGCTAAGACAGTTCTTGTGGAATTGGCAAAGTGATATTTGGAAGCCCATAGAGGGCTATGGTGAAAAAGGAAATATCCTCAGATGAAATCTGGAAAGAAGCTTTCTGAGAAACTGCTTAGTGTTCTGTTAATTCATCTCACAGAGTTACATGTGTATTTCGTGGATCTCCATGCTAGCCTTATTTCTGTGGTGTCTGAGAAAAGATATTTCGGATCCCATTGGAGACTATAGGGCCAAAGGAAATATCCTCCCATAACAAAGAGAAAGAAGCTTTCTGAGAAACTTGTTTGTGTTCTGTGAAATCATCTCACAGAGTTACAGCTTTCCCCTCAAGAAGCCTTTCGCTAAGACAGTTCTTGTGGAATTGGCAAAGTGATATTTGGAAGCCCATAGAGGGCTATGGTGAAAAAGGAAATATCCTCAGATGAAATCTGGAAAGAAGCTTTCTGAGAAACTGCTTAGTGTTCTGTTAATTCATCTCACAGAGTTACATGTGTGTTTCGTGGATCTCTTTGCTAGCCTTATTTCTGTGGAATCTGAGAACAGATATTTCGGATCCCTTTGAAAACTATAGGGCCAAAGGAAATATCCTCCGATAACAAAGAGAAAGAAGCTTTCTGAGAAACTTCTTTGTGTTCTGTGAAATCATCTCACAGAGTTACAGCTTTCCGCTCAGGAAGCCTTTCGCTAAGACAGTTCTTGTGGAATTGGCAAAGTGATATTTGGAAGCCCATAGAGGGCTATGGTGAAAAAGGAAATATCCTCAGAAGAAATCTGGAAAGAAGCTTTCTGAGAAACTGCTTAGTGTTCTGTTAATTCATCTCACAGAGTTACATGTGTATTTCGTGGATCTCTTTGCTAGCCTTATTTCTGTGGAATCTGAGAACAGATATTTCGGATCGCTCTGAAGACTATAGGGCCAAAGGAAATATCCTCCCATAACAAACAGAAAGAAGCTTTCTGAGAAACTTCTTCGTTTTCTGTGAAATCATCTCACAGAGTTACAGCTTTCCCCTCAAGAAGCCTTTCGCTAAGACAGTTCTTGTGGAATTGGCAAAGTGATATTTGGAAGTCCATAGAGGGCTATGGTGAAAAAGGAAATATCCTCACAGGAAATCTGGAAAGAAGCTTTCTGAGAAACTGCTTAGTGTTCTGTTAATTCATCTCACAGAGTTACATGTGTATTTCGTGGATCTCTTTGCTAGCCTTATTTCTGTGGAATCTGAGAACAGATATTTCCGATCCCTTTGAAGACTATAGGGCCAAAGGAAATATCCTCCCATAACAAAGAGAAAGAAGCTTTCTGAGAAACTTCTTTGTGTTCTGTGAAATCATCTCACAGAGTTACAGCTTTCCCCTCAAGAAGCCTTTCGCTAAGACAGTTCTTGTGGAATTGGCAAAGTGATATTTGGAAGCACATAGAGGGCTATGGTGAAAAAGGAAATATCCTCAGATGAAATCTGGAAAGAAGCTTTCTGAGAAACTGCTTAGTGTTCTGTTAATTCATCTCACAGAGTTACATGTGTATTTCGTGGATCTCCTTGCTAGCCTTATTTCTGTGGAGTCTGAGAACAGATATTTCGGATCCCACTGGAGACTATAGGGCCAAAGGAAATATCCTCCGATAACAAAGAGAAAGAAGCTTTCTGAGAAACTTCTTTGTGTTCTGTGAAATCATCTCACAGAGTTACAGCTTTCCCCTCAAGAAGCCTTTCGCTAAGACAGTTCTTGTGGAATTGGCAAAGTGATATTTGGAAGCCCATAGAGGGCTATGGTGAAAAAGGAAATATCCTCACAGGAAATCTGGAAAGAAGCTTTCTGAGAAACTGCTTAGTGTTCTGTTAATTCATCTCACAGAGTTACATGTGTATTTCGTGGATCTCTTTGCTAGCCTTATTTCTGTGGAATCTGAGAACAGATATTTCGGATCCCTTTGAAAACTATAGGGCCAAAGGAAATATCCTCCGATAACAAAGAGAAAGAAGCTTTCTGAGAAACTTCTTTGTGTTCTGTGAAATCATCTCACAGAGTTACAGCTTTCCCCTCAAGAAGCCTTTCGCTAAGACAGTTCTTGTGGAATTGGCAAAGTGATATTTGGAAGCCCATAGAGGGCTATGGTGAAAAAGGAAATATCCTCAGATGAAATCTGGAAAGAAGCTTTCTGAGAAACTGCTTAGTGTTCTGTTAATTCATCTCACAGAGTTACATGTGTATTTCGTGGATCTCTTTGCTAGCCTTATTTCTGTGGAATCTGAGAACAGATATTTCGGATCGCTCTGAAGAATATAGGGCCAAAGGAAATATCCTCCCATAACAAAGAGAAAGAAGCTTTCTGAGAAACTTCTTCGTTTTCTGTGAAATCATCTCACAGAGTTACAGCTTTCCCCTCAAGAAGCCTTTCGCTAAGACAGTTCTTGTGGAATTGGCAAAGTGATATTTGGAAGCCCATAGAGGGCTATGGTGAAAAAGGAAATATCCTCACAGGAAATCTGGAAAGAAGCTTTCTGAGAAACTGCTTAGTGTTCTGTTAATTCATCTCACAGAGTTACATGTGTATTTCGTGGATCTCCATGCTAGCCTTATTTCTGTGGAGTCTGAGAACAGATATTTCGGATCCCATTGGAGACTATAGGGCCAAAGGAAATATCCTCCGATAACAAAGAGAAAGAAGCTTTCTGAGAAACTTGTTTGTGTTCTGTGAAATCATCTCACAGAGTTACAGCTTTCCCCTCAAGAAGCCTTTCGCTAAGACAGTTCTTGAGGAATTGGCAAAGTGATATTTGGAAGCCCATAGAGGGCTATGGTGAAAAAGGAAATATCCTCAGATGAAATCTGGAAAGAAGCTTTCTGAGAAACTGCTTAGTGTTCTGTTAATTCATCTCACAGAGTTACATGTGTGTTTCGTGGATCTCTTTGCTAGCCTTATTTCTGTGGAATCTGAGAACAGATATTTCGGATTCCTTTGAAAACTATAGGGCCAAAGGAAATATCCTCCGATAACAAAGAGAAAGAAGCTTTCTGAGAAACTTCTTTGTGTTCTGTGAAATCATCTCACAGAGTTACAGCTTTCCGTTCAGGAAGCCTTTCGCTAAGACAGTTCTTGTGGAATTGGCAAAGTGATATTTGGAAGCCCATAGAGGGCTATGGTGAAAAAGGAAATATCCTCAGATGAAATCTGGAAAGAAGCTTTCTGAGAAACTGCTTAGTGTTCTGTTAATTCATCTCACAGAGTTACATGTGTATTTCGTGGATCTCCATGCTAGCCTTATTTCTGTGGAGTCTGAGAACAGATATTTCGGATCCCATTGGAGACTATAGGGCCAAAGGAAATATCCTCCGATAACAAAGAGAAAGAAGCTTTCTGAGAAACTTGTTTGTGTTCTGTGAAATCATCTCACAGAGTTACAGCTTTCCCCTCAAGAAGCCTTTCGCTAAGACAGTTCTTGTGGAATTGGGAAAGTGATATTTGGAAGCCCATAGAGGGCTATGGTGAAAAAGGAAATATCCTCACAGGAAATCTGGAAAGAAGCTTTCTGAGAAACTGCTTAGTGTTCTGTTAATTCATCTCACAGAGTTACATGTGTGTTTCGTGGATCTCTTTGCTAGCCTTATTTCTGTGGAATCTGAGAACAGATATTTCGGATCCCTTTGAAAACTATAGGGCCAAAGGAAATATCCTCCGATAACAAAGAGAAAGAAGCTTTCTGAGAAACTTCTTTGTGTTCTGTGAAATCATCTCACAGAGTTACAGCTTTCCGCTCAGGAAGCCTTTCGCTAAGACAGTTCTTGTGGAATTGGCAAAGTGATATTTGGAAGCCCATAGAGGGCTATGGTGAAAAAGGAAATATCCTCAGATGAAATCTGGAAAGAAGCTTTCTGAGAAACTGCTTAGTGTTCTGTTAATTCATCTCACAGAGTTACATGTGTATTTCGTGGATCTCTTTGCTAGCCTTATTTCTGTGGAATCTGAGAACAGATATTTCGGATCGCTCTGAAGACTATAGGGCCAAAGGAAATATCCTCCCATAACAAACAGAAAGAAGCTTTCTGAGAAACTTCTTCGTTTTCTGTGAAATCATCTCACAGAGTTACAGCTTTCCCCTCAAGAAGCCTTTCGCTAAGACAGTTCTTGTGGAATTGGCATATTTGGAAGCACATAGAGGGCTATGGTGAAAAAGGAAATATCCTCAGATGAAATCTGGAAAGAAGCTTTCTGAGAAACTGCTTAGTGTTCTGTTAATTCATCTCACAGAGTTACATGTGTATTTCGTGGATCTCCTTGCTAGCCTTATTTCTGTGGAGTCTGAGAACAGATATTTCGGATCCCATTGGAGACTATAGGGCCAAAGGAAATATCCTCCGATAACAAAGAGAAAGAAGCTTTCTGAGAAACTTCTTTGTGTTCTGTGAAATCATCTCACAGAGTTACAGCTTTCCCCTCAAGAAGCCTTTCGCTAAGACAGTTCTTGTGGAATTGGCAAAGTGATATTTGGAAGCCCATAGAGGGCTATGGTGAAAAAGTAAATATCCTCACAGGAAATCTGGAAAGAAGCTTTCTGAGAAACTGCTTAGTGTTCTGTTAATTCATCTCACAGAGTTACATGTGTATTTCGTGGATCTCTTTGCTAGCCTTATTTCTGTGGAATCTGAGAACAGATATTTCGGATCCCTTTGAAAACTATAGGGCCAAAGGAAATATCCTCCGATAACAAAGAGAAAGAAGCTTTCTGAGAAACTTCTTTGTGTTCTGTGAAATCATCTCACAGAGTTACAGCTTTCCGCTCAAGAAGCCTTTCGCTAAGACAGTTCTTGTGGAATTGGCAAAGTGATATTTGGAAGCCCATAGAGGGCTATGGTGAAAAAGGAAATATCCTCAGATGAAATCTGGAAAGAAGCTTTCTGAGAAACTGCTTAGTGTTCTGTTAATTCATCTCACAGAGTTACATGTGTATTTCGTGGATCTCTTTGCTAGCCTTATTTCTGTGGAATCTGAGAACAGATATTTCGGATCGCTCTGAAGACTATAGGGCCAAAGGAAATATCCTCCCATAACAAACAGAAAGAAGCTTTCTGAGAAACTTCTTCGTTTTCTGTGAAATCATCTCACAGAGTTACAGCTTTCCGCTCAGGAAGCCTTTCGCTAAGACAGTTCTTGTGGAATTGGCAAAGTGATATTTGGAAGCCCATAGAGGGCTATGGTGAAAAAGGAAATATCCTCAGAAGAAATCTGGAAAGAAGCTTTCTGAGAAACTGCTTAGTGTTCTGTTAATTCATCTCACAGAGTTACATGTGTATTTCGTGGATCTCTTTGCTAGCCTTATTTCTGTGGAATCTGAGAACAGATATTTCGGATCGCTCTGAAGACTATAGGGCCAAAGGAAATATCCTCCCATAACAAACAGAAAGAAGCTTTCTGAGAAACTTCTTCGTTTTCTGTGAAATCATCTCACAGAGTTACAGCTTTCCCCTCAAGAAGCCTTTCGCTAAGACAGTTCTTGTGGAATTGGCAAAGTGATATTTGGAAGCCCATAGAGGGCTATGGTGAAAAAGTAAATATCCTCACAGGAAATCTGGAAAGAAGCTTTCTGAGAAACTGCTTAGTGTTCTGTTAATTCATCTCACAGAGTTACATGTGTATTTCGTGGATCTCTTTGCTAGCCTTATTTCTGTGGAATCTGAGAACAGATATTTCCGATCCCTTTGAAGACTATAGGGCCAAAGGAAATATCCTCCCATAACAAAGAGAAAGAAGCTTTCTGAGAAACTTCTTTGTGTTCTGTGAAATCATCTCACAGAGTTACAGCTTTCCCCTCAAGAAGCCTTTCGCTAAGACAGTTCTTGTGGAATTGGCAAAGTGATATTTGGAAGCACATAGAGGGCTATGGTGAAAAAGGAAATATCCTCAGATGAAATCTGGAAAGAAGCTTTCTGAGAAACTGCTTAGTGTTCTGTTAATTCATCTCACAGAGTTACATGTGTATTTCGTGGATCTCCTTGCTAGCCTTATTTCTGTGGAGTCTGAGAACAGATATTTCGGATCCCATTGGAGACTATAGGGCCAAAGGAAATATCCTCCGATAACAAAGAGAAAGAAGCTTTCTGAGAAACTTCTTTGTGTTCTGTGAAATCATCTCACAGAGTTACAGCTTTCCCCTCAAGAAGCCTTTCGCTAAGACAGTTCTTGTGGAATTGGCAAAGTGATATTTGGAAGCCCATAGAGGGCTATGGTGAAAAAGGAAATATCCTCACAGGAAATCTGGAAAGAAACTTTCTGAGAAACTGCTTAGTGTTCTGTTAATTCATCTCACAGAGTTACATGTGTATTTCGTGGATCTCTTTGCTAGCCTTATTTCTGTGGAATCTGAGAACAGATATTTCGGATCCCTTTGAAAACTATAGGGCCAAAGGAAATATCCTCCGATAACAAAGAGAAAGAAGCTTTCTGAGAAACTTCTTTGTGTTCTGTGAAATCATCTCACAGAGTTACAGCTTTCCGCTCAAGAAGCCTTTCGCTAAGACAGTTCTTGTGGAATTGGCAAAGTGATATTTGGAAGCCCATAGAGGGCTATGGTGAAAAAGGAAATATCCTCAGATGAAATCTGGAAAGAAGCTTTCTGAGAAACTGCTTAGTGTTCTGTTAATTCATCTCACAGAGTTACATGTGTATTTCGTGGATCTCTTTGCTAGCCTTATTTCTGTGGAATCTGAGAACAGATATTTCGGATCGCTCTGAAGACTATAGGGCCAAAGGAAATATCCTCCCATAACAAACAGAAAGAAGCTTTCTGAGAAACTTCTTCGTTTTCTGTGAAATCATCTCACAGAGTTACAGCTTTCCCCTCAAGAAGCCTTTCGCTAAGACAGTTCTTGTGGAATTGGCAAAGTGATATTTGGAAGCCCATAGAGGGCTATGGTGAAAAAGGAAATATCCTCAGATGAAATCTGGAAAGAAGCTTTCTGAGAAACTGCTTAGTGTTCTGTTAATTCATCTCACAGAGTTACATGTGTGTTTCGTGGATCTCTTTGCTAGCCTTATTTCTGTGGAATCTGAGAACAGATATTTCGGATCCCTTTGAAAACTATAGGGCCAAAGGAAATATCCTCCGATAACAAAGAGAAAGAAGCTTTCTGAGAAACTTCTTTGTGTTCTGTGAAATCATCTCACAGAGTTACAGCTTTCCCCTCAAGAAGCATTTCGCTAAGACAGTTCTTGTGGAATTGGCAAAGTGATATTTGGAAGCCCATAGAGGGCTATGGTGAAAAAGGAAATATCCTCAGATGAAATCTGGAAAGAAGCTTTCTGAGAAACTGCTTAGTGTTCTGTTAATTCATCTCACAGATTTACATGTGTATTTCGTGGATCTCTTTGCTAGCCTTATTTCTGTGGAATCTGAGAACAGATATTTCGGATCGCGCTGAAGACTATAGGGCCAAAGGAAATATCCTCCCATAACAAACAGAAAGAACCTTTCTGAGAAACTTCTTCGTTTTCTGTGAAATCATCTCACAGAGTTACAGCTTTCCCCTCAAGAAGCCTTTCGCTAAGACAGTTCTTGTGGAATTGGCAAAGTGATATTTGGAAGCCCATAGAGGGCTATGGTGAAAAAGGAAATATCCTCAGATGAAATCTGGAAAGAAGCTTTCTGAGAAACTGCTTAATGTTCTGTTAATTCATCTCACAGAGTTACATGTGTATTTCGTGGATCTCTTTGCTAGCCTTATTTCTGTGGAATCTGAGAACAGATATTTCCGATCCCTTTTAAGACTATGGGGCCAAAGGAAATATCCTCCCATAACAAAGAGAAAGAAGCTTTCTGAGAAACTTCTTTGTGTTCTGTGAAATCATGTCACAGAGTTACAGCTTTCCCCTCAAGAAGCCTTTCGCTAAGACAGTTCTTGTGGAATTGGCAAAGTGATATTTGGAAGCCCATAGAGGGCTATGGTGAAAAAGGAAATATCCTCAGATGAAATCTAGAAAGAAGCTTTCTGAGAAACTGCTTAGTGTTCTGTTAATTCATCTCACAGAGTTACATGTGTATTTCGTGGATCTCCATGCTAGCCTTATTTCTGTGGAGTCTGAGAACAGATATTTCGGATCCCATTGGAGACTATAGGGCCAAAGGAAATATCCTCCGATAATAAAGAGAAAGAAGCTTTCTGAGAAACTTGTTTGTGTTCTGTGAAATCATCTCACAGAGTTACAGCTTTCCCCTCAAGAAGCCTTTCGCTAAGACAGTTCTTGTGGAATTGGCAAAGTGATATTTGGAAGCCCATAGAGGGCTATGGTGAAAAAGGAAATATCCTCAGATGAAATCTGGAAAGAAACTTTCTGAGAAACTGCTTAGTGTTCTGTTAATTCATCTCACAGAGTTACATGTGTGTTTCGTGGATCTCTTTGCTAGCCTTATTTCTGTGGAATCTGAGAACAGATATTTCGGATCGCTCTGAAGACTATAGGGCCAAAGGAAATATCCTCCCATAACAAACAGAAAGAAGCTTTCTGAGAAACTTCTTCGTTTTCTGTGAAATCATCTCACAGAGTTACAGCTTTCCCCTCAAGAAGCCTTTCGCTAAGACAGTTCTTGTGGAATTGGCAAAGTGATATTTGGAAGCCCATAGAGGGCTATGGTGAAAAAGGAAATATCCTCAGATGAAATCTGGAAAGAAGCTTTCTGAGAAACTGCTTAGTGTTCTGTTAATTCATCTCAGAGTGTTACATGTGTATTTCGTGGATCTCTTTGCTAGCCTTATTTCTGTGGAATCTGAGAACAGATATTTCGGATCCCTCTGAAGACTATAGGGCCAAAGGAAATATCCTCCGATAACAAAGAGAAAGAAGCTTTCTGAGAAACTTCTTTGTGTTCTGTGAAATCATCTCACAGAGTTACAGCTTTTCCCTCAAGAAGCCTTTCGCTAAGACAGTTCTTGTGGAATTGGCAAAGTGATATTTGGAAGCCCATAGAGGGCTATGGTGAAAAAGGAAATATCCTCACAGGAAATCTGGAAAGAAGCTTTCTGAGAAACTGCTTAGTGTTCTGTTAATTCATCTCACAGAGTTACATGTGTATTTCGTGGATCTCTTTGCTAGCCTTATTTCTGTGGTATCTGAGAACAGATATTTCTGATCCCTTTGAAGACTATAGGGCCAAAGGAAATATCCTCCGATAACAAAGAGAAAGAAGCTTTCTGAGAAACTTCTTTGTGTTCTGTGAAATCATCTCACAGAGTTACAGCTTTCTCCTCAAGAAGCCTTTCGCTAAGACAGTTCTTGTGGAATTGGCAAAGTGATATTTGGAAGCCCATAGAGGGCTATGGTGAAAAAGGAAATATCCTCACAGGAAATCTGGAAAGAAGCTTTCTGAGAAACTGCTGAGTGTTCTGTTAATTCATCTCACAGAGTTACATGTGTATTTCGTGGATCTCTTTGCTAGCCTTATTTCTGTGGTATCTGAGAACAGATATTTCTGATCCCTTTGAAGACTATAGGGCCAAAGGAAATATCCTCCGATAACAAAGAGAAAGAAGCTTTCTGAGAAACTTCTTTGTGTTCTGTGAAATCATCTCACAGAGTTACAGCTTTCCCCTCAAGAACCCTTTCGCTAAGACAGTTCTTGTGGAATTGGCAATGTGATATTTGGAAGCCCATAGAGGGCTATGGTGAAAAAGGAAATATCCTCAGATGAAATCTGGAAAGAAGCTTTCTGAGAAACTGCTTAGTGTTCTGTTAATTCATCTCACAGAGTTACATGTGTATTTCGTGGATCTCTTTGCTAGCCTTATTTCTGTGGAATCTGAGAACAGATATTTCGGATCCCTCTGAAGACTATAGGGCCAAAGGAAATATCCTCCGATAACAAAGAGAAAGAAGCTTTCTGAGAAACTTCTTTGTGTTCTGTGAAATCATCTCACAGAGTTACAGCTTTCCCCTCAAGAAGCCTTTCGCTAAGACAGTTCTTGTGGAATTGGCAAAGTGATATTTGGAAGCCCATAGAGGGCTATGGTGAAAAAGGAAATATTCTCAGATGAAATCTGGAAAGAAGCTTTCTGAGAAACTGTTTAGTGTTCTGTTAATTCATCTCACAGAGTTACATGTGTATTTCGTGGATCTCTTTGCTAGCCTTATTTCTGTGGAATCTGAGAACAGATATTTCGGATCCCTCTGAAGACTATAGGGCCAAAGGAAATATCCTCCGATAACAAAGAGAAAGAAGCTTTCTGAGAAACTTCTTTGTGTTCTGTGAAATCATCTCACAGAGTTACAGCTTTCCCCTCAAGAAGCCTTTCGCTAAGACAGTTCTTGTGGAATTGGCAAAGTGATATTTGGAAGCCCATAGAGGGCTATGGTGAAAAAGGAAATATCCTCACAGGAAATCTGGAAAGAAGCTTTCTGAGAAACTGCTTACTGTTCTGTTAATTCATCTCACAGATTACATGTGTATTTCGTGGATCTCTTTGCTAGCCTTATTTCTGTGGAATCTGAGAACAGATATTTCGGATCCCATTGATGACTATAGGGCCAAAGGAAATATCCTCCGATAACAAAGAGAAAGAAGCTTTCTGAGAAATTTCTTTGTGTTCTGTGAAATCATCTCACAGAGTTACAGCTTTCCCCTCAAGAAGCCTTTCGCTAAGACAGTTCTTGTGGAATTGGCAAAGTGATATTTGGAAGCACATAGAGGGCTGTGGTGAAAAAGGAAATATCCTCAGATGAAATCTGGAAAGAAGCTTTCTGAGAAACTGCTTAGTGTTCTGTTAATTCATCTCACAGTGTTACATGTGTATTTCGTGGATCTCTTTGCTACCCTTATTTCTGTGGAATCTGAGAACAGATATTTCGGATCCCTCTGATGACTATAGGGCCAGAGGAAATATCCTCCGATAACAAAGAGAAAGAAGCTTTCTGAGAAACTTCTTTGTGTTCTGTGAAATCATCTCACAGAGTTACAGCTTTCCCCTCAAGAAGCCTTTCGCTAACACAGTTCTTGTGGAATAGGCAAAGTGATATTTGGAAGCCCATAGAGGGCTATGGTGAAAAAGGAAATATCCTCAGATGAAATCTGGAAAGAAGCTTTCTGAGAAACTGCTTAGTGTTCTGTTAATTCATCTCACAGAGTTACATGTGTATTTCGTGGATCTCTTTGCTAGCCTTATTTCTGTGGTATCTGAGAACAGATATTTCTGATCCCTTTGAAGACTATAGGGCCAAAGGAAATACCCTCCGATAACAAAGAGAAAGAAGCTTTCTGAGAAACCTCTTTGTGTTCTGTGAAATCATCTCACAGAGTTACAGCTTTCCCCTCAAGAACCCTTTCGCTAAGACAGTTCTTGTGGAATTGGCAAAGTGATATTTGGAAGCCCATAGAGGGCTATGGTGAAAAAGGAAATATCCTCAGATGAAATCTGGAAAGAAGTTTTCTGAGAAACTGCTTAGTGTTCTGTTAATTCATCTCACAGAGTTACATGTGTATTTCGTGGATCTCTTTGCTAGCCTTATTTCTGTGGAATCTGAGAACAGATATTTCCGATCCCTCTGAAGACTATAGGGCCAAAGGAAATATCCTCCGATAACAAAGAGAAAGAAGCTTTCTGAGAAACTTCTTTGTGTTCTGTGAAATCATCTCACAGAGTTACAGCTTTTCCCTCAAGAAGCCTTTCGCTAAGACATTTCTTGTGGAATTGGCAAAGTGATATTTGGAAGCCCATAGAGGGCTATGGTGAAAAAGGAAATATCCTCACAGGAAATCTGGAAAGAAGCTTTCTGAGAAACTGCTTAGTGTTCTGTTAATTCATCTCACAGAGTTACATGTGTATTTCGTGGATCTCTTTGCTAGCCTTATTTCTGTGGCATCTGAGAACAGATATTTCGGATCCCATTGAAGACTATAGGGCCAAAGGAAATATCCTCTGATAACAAAGAGAAAGAAACTTTCTGAGAAACTTCTTTGTGTTCTGTGAAATCATCTCACAGAGTTACAGCTTTCCCCTCAAGAAGCCTTTCCCTAAGACAGTTCTTGTGGAATTGGCAAAGTGATATTTGGAAGCCCATAGAGGGCTATGGTGAAAAAGGAAATATTCTCAGATGAAATCTGGAAAGAAGCTTTCTGAGAAACTGTTTAGTGTTCTGTTAATTCATCTCACAGAGTTACATGTGTATTTCGTGGATCTCTTTGCTAGCCTTATTTCTGTGGAATATGAGAACAGATATTTCGGATCCCTCTGAAGACTATAGGGCCAAAGGAAATATCCTCCGATAACAAAGAGAAAGAAGCTTTCTGAGAAACTTCTTTGTTTTCTGTGAAATCATCTCACAGAGTTACAGCTTTCCCCTCAAGAAGCCTTTCGCTAAGACAGTTCTTGTGGAATTGGCAAAGTGATATTTGGAAGCCCATAGAGGGCTATGGTGAAAAAGGAAATATCCTCAAAGGAAATCTGGAAAGAAGCTTTCTGAGAAACTGCTTACTGTTCTGTTAATTCATCTCACAGAGTTACATGTGTATTTCGTGGATCTCTTTGCTAGCCTTATTTCTGTGGAATCTGAGAACAGATATTTCGGATCCCTCTGATGACTATAGGGCCAAAGGAAATATCCTCCGATAACAAAGAGAAAGAAGCTTTCTGAGAAACTTCTTTGTGTTCTGTGAAATCATCTCACAGAGTTACAGCTTTCCCCTCAAGAAGCCTTTCGCTAAGACAGTTCTTGTGGAATAGGCAAAGTGATATTTGGAAGCCCATAGAGGGCTATGGTGAAAAAGGAAATATCCTCAGATGAAATCTGGAAAGAAGCTTTCTGAGAAACTGCTTAGTGTTCTGTTAATTCATCTCACAGAGTTACATGTGTATTTCGTGGATCTCTTTGCTAGCCTTATTTCTGTGGAATCTGAGAACAGATATTTCGGATCCCTTTGAAGACTATAGGGCCAAAGGAAATTTCCTCCGATAACAAAGAGAAAGAAGCATTCTGAGAAACTTCTTTGTGTTCTGTGAAATCATCTCACAGAGTTACAGCTTTCCCGTCAAGAAGCCTTTCGCTAAGACAGTTCTTGTGGAATAGGCAAAGTGATATTTGGAAGCCCATAGAGGGCTATGGTGAAAAAGGAAATATCCTCAGATGAAATCTGGAAAGAAGCTTTCTGAGAAACTGCTTAGTGTTCTGTTAATTCATCTCACAGAGTTACATGTGTATTTCGTGGATCTCTTTGCTAGCCTTATTTCTGTGGAATCTGAGAACAGATATTTCGGATCCCTTCGAAGACTATAGGGCCAAAGGAAATATCCTCCCATAACAAAGAGAAAGAAGCTTTCTGAGAAACTTCTTTGTGTTCTGTGAAATCATCTCACAGAGTTACAGCTTTCCCCTCAAGAAGCCTTTCGCTAAGACAGTTCTTGTGGAATTGGCAAAGTGATATTTGGAAGCACATAGAGGGCTGTGGTGAAAAAGGAAATATCCTCAGATGAAATCTGGAAAGAAGCTTTCTGAGAAACTGCTTAGTGTTCTGTTAATTCATCTCACAGTGTTACATGTGTATTTCGTGGATCTCTTTGCTACCCTTATTTCTGTGGAATCTGAGAACAAATATTTCTGATCCCTCTGATGACTATAGGGCCAAAGGAAATATCCTCCGATAACAAAGAGAAAGAAGCTTTCTGAGAAACTTCTTTGTGTTCTGTGAAATCATCTCACAGAGTTACAGCTTTCCCCTCAAGAAGCCTTTCGCTAAGACAGTTCTTCTGGAATAGGCAAAGTGATATTTGGAAGCCCATAGAGGGCTATGGTGAAATAGGAAATATCCTCAAATGAAATCTGGCAAGAAGCTTTCTGAGAAACTGCTTAGTGTTCTGTTAATTCATCTCACAGAGTTACATGTGTATTTCGTGGATCTCTTTGCTAGCCTTATTTCTGTGGAATCTGAGAACACATATTTCGGATCCCTTTGAAGACTATGGGGCCAAAGGATATATCCTCCGATACCAAAAGAAAGAAGCCTTCTGAGGAACTTCTTTGTGTTGTGTGAAATCATCTCACAGAGTTACAGCTTTCCCCTCAAGAAGCCTTTCGCTAAGACAGTTCTTGTGGAATTGGCAAAGTGATATTTGGAAGCCCATAGAGGGCTGTTTTGAAAAAGGAAATACCTCACAGGAAATCTGGAAAGAAGCTTTCTGAGAAACTGCTTAGTGTTCTGTTAATTCATCTCACAGAGTTACATGTGTATTTCGTGGATCTCTTTGCTAGCCTTATTTCTGTGGAATCTGAGAACAGATATTTCGGATCCCATTGATGACTATAGGGCCAAAGGAAATATCCTCCGATAACAAAGAGAAAGAAGCTTTCTGAGAAATTTCTTTGCGTTCTGTGAAATCATCTCACAGAGTTACAGCTTTCCCCTCAAGAAGCCTTTGGCTAAGACAGTTCTTGTGGAATTGGCAAAGTGATATTTGGAAGCACATAGAGGGCTATGGTGAAAAAGGAAATATCCTCAGATGAAATCTGGAAAGAAGCTTTCTGAGAAACTGCTTAGTGTTCTGTTAATTCATCTCACAGTGTTACATGTGTATTTCGTGGATCTCTTTGCTAGCCTTATTTCTGTGGAATCTGAGAACAGATATTTCGGATCCCTCTGAAGACTATAGGGCCAAAGGAAATATCCTCCGATAACAAAGAGAAAGAAGCTTTCTGAGAAACTTCTTTGTGTTCTGTGAAATCATCTCACAGAATTACAGCTTTCCCCTCAAGAAGCCTTTCGCTAAGACAGTTCTTGTGGAATAGGCAAAGTGATATTTGGAAGCCCATAGAGGGATATGGTGAAAAAGGAAATATCCTCAGATGAAATCTGGAAAGAAGCTTTCTGAGAAACTGCTTAGTGTTCTGTTAATTCATCTCACAGAGTTACATGTGTATTTCGTGGATCTCTTTGCTAGCCTTATTTCTGTGGAATCTGAGAACAGCTATTTCTGATCCCTTTGAAGACTATAGGGCCAAAGGAAATATCCTCCCATAACAAAGAGAAAGAAGCTTTCTGAGAAACTTCTTTGTGTTCTGTGAAATCATCTCACAGAGTTACAGCTTTCCCGTCAAGAAGCCTTTCGCTAAGACAGTTCTTCTGGAATAGGCAAAGTGATATTTGGAAGCCCATAGAGGGCTATGGTGAAAAAGGAAATATCCTCAGATGAAATCTGGAAAGAAGCTTTCTGAGAAACTGCTTAGTGTTCTGTTAATTCATCTCACAGAGTTACATGTGTATTTCGTGGATCTCTTTGCTAGCCTTATTTCTGTGGAATCTGAGAACAGATATTTCGGATCCCTTTGAAGACTATAGGGCCAAAGGAAATATCCTCCCATAACAAAGAGAAAGAACCTTTCTGAGAAACTTCTTTGTGTTCTGTGAAATCATCTCACAGAGTTACAGCTTTCCCCTCAAGAAGCCTTTCGCTAAGACAGTTCTTGTGGAATTGGCAAAGTGATATTTGGAAGCCCTGAGAGGGCTATGGTGAAAAAGGAAATATCCTCAGATGAAATCTGGAAAGAAGCTTTCAGAGAAACTGCTTAGTGTTCCGTTAATTCATCTCACAGAGTTACATGTGTATTTCGTGGACCTCTTTGCTAGCCTTTTTTCTGTGGAATCTGAGAACAGATATTTCGGATCCCATGATGACAATAGGGCCAAAGGAAATATCCTCCGATAACAAAGAGAAAGAAGCTTTCTGAGAAACTTCTTTGTGTTCTGTGAAATCATCTCACAGAGTTACAGCTTTCCCCTCAAGAAGCCTTTCGCTAAGACAGTTCTTGTGGAATTGGCAAAGTGATATTTGGAAGCCCATGGAGGGCTATGGTGAAAAAGGAAATATCCTCCAATGAAATCTGGAAAGAAGCTTTCTGAGAAACTGCTTAGTGTTCTCTTAATTCATCTCACAGAGTTACATGTGTATTTCGTGGATCTCTTTGCTAGCCTTATTTCTGTGGAATCTGAGAACCGATATTTCGGATCCCTTTGAAGACTATAGGGCCAAAGGAAATATCCTCCGATAACAAAGAGAAAGAAGCTTTCTGAGAAACTTCTTTGTGTTCTGTGAAATCATCTCACAGAGTTACAGCTTTCCCCTCAAGAAGCCTTTCGCTAAGACAGTTCTTGTGGAATAGGCAAAGTGATATTTGGAAGCCCATAGAGGGCTATGGTGAAAAAGGAAATATCCTCCAATGAAATCTGGAAAGAAGCTATCTGAGAAACTGCTTAGTGTTCTGTTAATTCATCTCACAGAGTTACATGTGTATTTCGTGGATCTCTTTGCTAGCCTTATTTCTGTGGAATCTGAGAACCGATATTTCGGATCCCTTTGAAGACTATACGGCCAAAGGAAATATCCTCCTATAACAAAGAGAAAGAAGCTTTCTGAGAAACTTCTTTGTGTTCTGTGAAATCATCTCACAGAGTTACAGCTTTCCCCTCAAGAAGCCTTTCGCTAATACAGTTCTTGTGGAATTGGCAAAGTGATATTTGGAAGCCCATAGAGGGCTATGGTGAAAAAGGAAATATGCTCCGATGAAATCTGGAAAGAAGCTTTCTGAGAAACTGCTTAGTGTTCTGTTAATTCACCTCACAGAGTTACATGTGTATTTCGTGGATCTTTTTGCTAGCCTTATTTCTGTGGAATCTGAGAACAGATATTTCGGATCCCATTGAAGACTATAGGGACAAAGGAAATATCCTCCGATAACAAAGAGAAAGAAACTTTCTGAGAAACTTCTTTCTGTTCTGTGAAATCAGCTCACAGAGTTACAGCTTTCCCCTCAAGAAGCCTTTCGCTAAGACAGTTCTTGTGGAATTGGCAAAGTGATATTTGGAAGCACATAGAGGGCTACGGTGAAAAAGGAAATATCCTCAGATGAAATCTGGAAAGAAGCTTTCTTCGAAACTGCTTAGTGTTCTGTTAATTCATCTCACAGAGTTACATGTGTATTTCATGGATCTCTTTGCTAGCCTTATTTCTGTGGAATCTGAGAACAGATATTTCGGATCCCTCTGAAGACTATAGGGCCAAAGGAAATATCCTCCCATAACAAAGAGAAAGAAGCTTTCTGAGAAACTTCTTTGTGTTCTGTGAAATCATCTCACAGAGTTACAGCTTTCCCCTCAAGAAGCCTTTCGCTAAGACAGTTTTTGTGGAATTGGCAAAGTGATATTTGGAAGCCCATAGAGGGCTATGGTGAAAAAGGAAATATCCTCACAGAAAATCTGGAAAGAAGCTTTCTGAGAAACTGCTTAGTGTTCTGTTAATTCATCTCACAGAGTTACATGTGTATTTCGTGGATCTCTTTGCTAGCCTTATTTCTGTGGAATCTGAGAACAGATATTTCGGATCCCATTGATGACTATAGGGCCAAAGGAAATATCCTCCGATAACAAAGAGAAAGAAGCTTTCTGAGAAATTTCTTTGTGTTCTGTGAAATCATCTCACAGAGTTACAGCTTTCCCCTTAAGAAGCCTTTCGCTAAGACAGTTCTTGTGGAATTGGCAAAGTGATATTTGGAAGCACATAGAGGGCTATGGTGAAAAAGGAAATATCCTCAGATGAAATCTGGAAAGAAGCTTTCTGAGAAACTGCTTAGTGTTCTGTTAATTCATCTCACAGTGTTACATGTGTATTTCGTGGATCTCTTTGCTAGCCTTATTTCTGTGGAATCTGAGAACAGATATTTCGGATCCCTCTGAAGACTATAGGGCCAAAAGAAATATCCTCCGATAACAAAGAGAAAGAAGCTTTGTGAGAAACTTCTTTGTGTTCGGTGAAATCATCTCACAGAGTTACAGCTTTCCCCTCAAGAAGCCTTTCGCTAAGACAGTTCTTGTGGAATAGGCAAAGTGATATTTGGAAGCCCATAGAGGGCTATTGTGAAAAAGGAAATATTCTCACAGGAAATCTGTAAAGAAGCTTTCTGAGAAACTGCTTAGTGTTCTGTTAATTCATCTCACAGAGTTACATGTGTATTTCGTGGATCTCTTTGCTAGCCTTATTTCTGTGGAATCTGACAGCAGATATTTCGGATCCCTTTGAAGACTACAGGGCCAAAGGAAATATCCTTCGATAACAAAGAGAAAGAAGCTTTCTGAGAAACTTCTTTGTGTTCTGTGAAATCATCTCACAGAGTTACAGCTTTCCCGCAAGAAGCCTTACGCTAACACAGTTCTTGTGGAATTGGCAAAGTGATGTTTGGAAGCCCATAGAGGGCTATGGTGAAAAAGGAAATATCCTCAGATGAAATCTGGAAAGAAGCTTTCTGAGAAACTGCTTAGTGTTCTGTTAATTCATCTCACAGAGTTACATGTGTATTTCGTGGATCTCTTTGCTAGCCTTATTTCTGTGGAATCTGAGAACAGATATTTCGGATCCCATTGATGACTATAGGGCCAAAGGAAATATCCTCCGATAACAAAGAGAAAGAAGCTTTCTGAGAAACTTCTTTGTGTTCTGTGAAATCATCTCATAGAGTTACAGCTTTCCCCTCAAGAAGCCTTTCGCTAAGACAGTTCTTGTGGAATTGGCAAAGTGATATTTGGAAGCCCATAGAGGGCTATGGTCAAAAAGGAAATATCCTCAGATGAAATCTGGAAAGAAGTTTTCTGAGAAACTGCTTAGTGTTCTGTTAATTCATATCACAGAATTACATGTGTATTTCGTGGATCTCTTTGCTAGCCTTATTTCTGTGGAATCTGAGAACAGATATTTCGGATCCCTCTGAAGACTATAGGGCCAAAGGAAATATCCTCCCATAACAAAGAGAAAGAAGCTTTCTGACAAACTTCTTTGTGTTCTGTAAAATCATCTCAAGGAGTTAGAGCTTCCACTCCAGAAGCCTTTCGCTAAGACAGTTCTTGTGGAATTGGCAAAGTGATATTTGGAAGCCCATAGAGGGATATGGTGAAAAAGGAAATGTCCTCCGATGAAACCTGGAAAGAAGCTTTCTGAGAAACTGCTTAGTGTTCTGTTAATTCATCTCACAGAGTTACAGGTGTATTTCGTAGATATCGTTGCTAGCCTTATTTCTGTGGAATCTGAGAACCGATATTTCGGATCCCTTTGAAGACTATAGGGCCAAAGGAAATATCCTCCGATAACAAAGAGAAAGAAGGTTTCTGAGAAACTTCTTTGTGTTCTGTGAAATCATCTCACCGAGTTACAGCTTTCCCCTCAAGAAGCCTTTCGCTAAGACAGTTCTTGTGGAATTGGCAAAGTGATATTTGGAAGCCCATAGAGGGCTATGGTGAAAAAGGAAATATGCTCCGATGAAATCTGGAAAGAAGCTTTCTGAGAAACTGCTTAGTGTTCTGTTAATTCATCTCACAGAGTTACATGTGTATTTCGTGGATCTCTTTGCTACCCTTATTTCTGTGGAATCTGAGAACAGATATTTCGGATCCCATTGATGACTATAGGGCCAAAGGAAATATCCTCCCATAACAAAGAGAAAGAAGCTTTCTGAGAAACTTCTTTGTGTTCTGTGAAATCATCTCACAGAGTTACAGCTTTCCCCTCAAGAAGCCTTTCGCTAACACAGTTTTTGTGGAATTGGCAAAGTGATATTTGGAAGCCCATAGAGGGCTATGGTGAAAAAGGAAATATCCTCACAGAAAATCGGGAAAGAAGCTTTCTGAGAAACTGCTTAGTGTTCTGTTAATTCATCTCACAGAGTTACATGTGTATTTCGTGGATCTCTTTGCTAGCCTTATTTCTGTGGAATCTGAGAACAGATATTTCGGATCCCATTGATGACTATAGGGCCAAAGGAAATATCCTCCGATAACAAAGAGAAAGAAGCTTTCTGAGAAATTTCTTTGTGTTCTGTGAAATCATCTCACAGAGTTACAGCTTTCCCCTTAAGAAGCCTTTCGCTAAGACAGTTCTTGTGGAATTGGCAAAGTGATATTTGGAAGCACATAGAGGGCTATGGTGAAAAAGGAAATATCCTCAGATGAAATCTGGAAAGAAGCTTTCTGAGAAACTGCTTAGTGTTCTGTTAATTCATCTCACAGTGTAACATGTGTATTTCGTGGATCTCTTTGCTAGCCTTATTTCTGTGGAATCTGAGAACAGATATTTCGGATCCCTCTGAAGACTATAGGGCCAAAGGAAATATCCTCCGATAACAAAGAGAAAGAAGCTTTCTGAGAAACTTCTTTGTGTTCTGTGAAATCATCTCACAGAGTTACAGCTTTCCCCTCAAGAAGCCTTTCGCTAAGACAGTTCTTGTGGAATAGGCAAAGTGATATTTGGAAGCCCATAGAGGGCTATTGTGAAAAAGGAAATATTCTCACAGGAAATCTGGAAAGAAGCTTTCTGAGAAACTGCTTAGTGTTCTGTTAATTCATCTCACAGAGTTACATGTGTATTTCGTGGATCTCTTTGCTAGCCTTATTTCTGTGGAATCGGACAGCAGATATTTCGGATCCCTTTGAAGACTATAGGGCCAAAGGAAATATCCTCCGATAACAAAGAGAAAGAAGCTTTCTGAGAAACTTCTTTGTGTTCTGTGAAATCATCTCACAGAGTTACAGCTTTCCCCTCAAGAAGCCTTTCGCTAAGACAGTTCTTGTGGAATTGGCAAAGTGATATTTGGAAGCCCATAGAGGGCTATGGTGAAAAAGGAAATATCCTCACAGGAAATCTGGAAAGAAGCTTTCTGAGAAACTGCTTAGTGTTCTGTTAATTCATCTCACAGAGTTACATGTGTATTTCGTGGATCTCCATGCTAGCCTTATTTCTGTGGAGTCTGAGAACAGATATTTCGGATCCCATTGGAGACTATAGGGCCAAAGGAAATATCCTCCGATAATAAAGAGAAAGAAGCTTTCTGAGAAACTTGTTTGTGTTCTGTGAAATCATCTCACAGAGTTACAGCTTTCCCCTCAAGAAGCCTTTCGCTAAGACAGTTCTTGTGGAATTGGCAAAGTGATATTTGGAAGCCCATAGAGGGCTATGGTGAAAAAGGAAATATCCTCAGATGAAATCTGGAAAGAAACTTTCTGAGAAACTGCTTAGTGTTCTGTTAATTCATCTCACAGAGTTACATGTGTGTTTCGTGGATCTCTTTGCTAGCCTTATTTCTGTGGAATCTGAGAACAGATATTTCGGATCGCTCTGAAGACTATAGGGCCAAAGGAAATATCCTCCCATAACAAACAGAAAGAAGCTTTCTGAGAAACTTCTTCGTTTTCTGTGAAATCATCTCACAGAGTTACAGCTTTCCCCTCAAGAAGCCTTTCGCTAAGACAGTTCTTGTGGAATTGGCAAAGTGATATTTGGAAGCCCATAGAGGGCTATGGTGAAAAAGGAAATATCCTCAGATGAAATCTGGAAAGAAGCTTTCTGAGAAACTGCTTAGTGTTCTGTTAATTCATCTCAGAGTGTTACATGTGTATTTCGTGGATCTCTTTGCTAGCCTTATTTCTGTGGAATCTGAGAACAGATATTTCGGATCCCTCTGAAGACTATAGGGCCAAAGGAAATATCCTCCGATAACAAAGAGAAAGAAGCTTTCTGAGAAACTTCTTTGTGTTCTGTGAAATCATCTCACAGAGTTACAGCTTTTCCCTCAAGAAGCCTTTCGCTAAGACAGTTCTTGTGGAATTGGCAAAGTGATATTTGGAAGCCCATAGAGGGCTATGGTGAAAAAGGAAATATCCTCACAGGAAATCTGGAAAGAAGCTTTCTGAGAAACTGCTTAGTGTTCTGTTAATTCATCTCACAGAGTTACATGTGTATTTCGTGGATCTCTTTGCTAGCCTTATTTCTGTGGTATCTGAGAACAGATATTTCTGATCCCTTTGAAGACTATAGGGCCAAAGGAAATATCCTCCGATAACAAAGAGAAAGAAGCTTTCTGAGAAACTTCTTTGTGTTCTGTGAAATCATCTCACAGAGTTACAGCTTTCCCCTCAAGAAGCCTTTCGCTAAGACAGTTTTTGTGGAATTGGCAAAGTGATATTTGGAAGCCCATAGAGGGCTATGGTGAAAAAGGAAATATCCTCACAGGAAATCTGGAAAGAAGCTTTCTGAGAAACTGCTTAGTGTTCTGTTAATTCATCTCACAGAGTTACATGTGTATTTCGTGGATCTCTTTGCTAGCCTTATTTCTGTGGTATCTGAGAACAGATATTTCTGATCCCTTTGAAGACTATAGGGCCAAAGGAAATATCCTCCGATAACAAAGAGAAAGAAGCTTTCTGAGAAACTTCTTTGTGTTCTGTGAAATCATCTCACAGAGTTACAGCTTTCCCCTCAAGAACCCTTTCGCTAAGACAGTTCTTGTGGAATTGGCAATGTGATATTTGGAAGCCCATAGAGGGCTATGGTGAAAAAGGAAATATCCTCAGATGAAATCTGGAAAGAAGCTTTCTGAGAAACTGCTTAGTGTTCTGTTAATTCATCTCACAGAGTTACATGTGTATTTCGTGGATCTCTTTGCTAGCCTTATTTCTGTGGAATCTGAGAACAGATATTTCGGATCCCTCTGAAGACTATAGGGCCAAAGGAAATATCCTCCGATAACAAAGAGAAAGAAGCTTTCTGAGAAACTTCTTTGTGTTCTGTGAAATCATCTCACAGAGTTACAGCTTTCCCCTCAAGAAGCCTTTCGCTAAGACAGTTCTTGTGGAATTGGCAAAGTGATATTTGGAAGCCCATAGAGGGCTATGGTGAAAAAGGAAATATTCTCAGATGAAATCTGGAAAGAAGCTTTCTGAGAAACTGTTTAGTGTTCTGTTAATTCATCTCACAGAGTTACATGTGTATTTCGTGGATCTCTTTGCTAGCCTTATTTCTGTGGAATCTGAGAACAGATATTTCGGATCCCTCTGAAGACTATAGGGCCAAAGGAAATATCCTCCGATAACAAAGAGAAAGAAGCTTTCTGAGAAACTTCTTTGTGTTCTGTGAAATCATCTCACAGAGTTACAGCTTTCCCCTCAAGAAGCCTTTCGCTAAGACAGTTCTTGTGGAATTGGCAAAGTGATATTTGGAAGCCCATAGAGGGCTATGGTGAAAAAGGAAATATCCTCACAGGAAATCTGGAAAGAAGCTTTCTGAGAAACTGCTTACTGTTCTGTTAATTCATCTCACAGATTACATGTGTATTTCGTGGATCTCTTTGCTAGCCTTATTTCTGTGGAATCTGAGAACAGATATTTCGGATCCCATTGATGACTATAGGGCCAAAGGAAATATCCTCCGATAACAAAGAGAAAGAAGCTTTCTGAGAAATTTCTTTGTGTTCTGTGAAATCATCTCACAGAGTTACAGCTTTCCCCTCAAGAAGCCTTTCGCTAAGACAGTTCTTGTGGAATTGGCAAAGTGATATTTGGAAGCACATAGAGGGCTGTGGTGAAAAAGGAAATATCCTCAGATGAAATCTGGAAAGAAGCTTTCTGAGAAACTGCTTAGTGTTCTGTTAATTCATCTCACAGTGTTACATGTGTATTTCGTGGATCTCTTTGCTACCCTTATTTCTGTGGAATCTGAGAACAGATATTTCGGATCCCTCTGATGACTATAGGGCCAGAGGAAATATCCTCCGATAACAAAGAGAAAGAAGCTTTCTGAGAAACTTCTTTGTGTTCTGTGAAATCATCTCACAGAGTTACAGCTTTCCCCTCAAGAAGCCTTTCGCTAACACAGTTCTTGTGGAATAGGCAAAGTGATATTTGGAAGCCCATAGAGGGCTATGGTGAAAAAGGAAATATCCTCAGATGAAATCTGGAAAGAAGCTTTCTGAGAAACTGCTTAGTGTTCTGTTAATTCATCTCACAGAGTTACATGTGTATTTCGTGGATCTCTTTGCTAGCCTTATTTCTGTGGTATCTGAGAACAGATATTTCTGATCCCTTTGAAGACTATAGGGCCAAAGGAAATACCCTCCGATAACAAAGAGAAAGAAGCTTTCTGAGAAACCTCTTTGTGTTCTGTGAAATCATCTCACAGAGTTACAGCTTTCCCCTCAAGAACCCTTTCGCTAAGACAGTTCTTGTGGAATTGGCAAAGTGATATTTGGAAGCCCATAGAGGGCTATGGTGAAAAAGGAAATATCCTCAGATGAAATCTGGAAAGAAGTTTTCTGAGAAACTGCTTAGTGTTCTGTTAATTCATCTCACAGAGTTACATGTGTATTTCGTGGATCTCTTTGCTAGCCTTATTTCTGTGGAATCTGAGAACAGATATTTCCGATCCCTCTGAAGACTATAGGGCCAAAGGAAATATCCTCCGATAACAAAGAGAAAGAAGCTTTCTGAGAAACTTCTTTGTGTTCTGTGAAATCATCTCACAGAGTTACAGCTTTTCCCTCAAGAAGCCTTTCGCTAAGACATTTCTTGTGGAATTGGCAAAGTGATATTTGGAAGCCCATAGAGGGCTATGGTGAAAAAGGAAATATCCTCACAGGAAATCTGGAAAGAAGCTTTCTGAGAAACTGCTTAGTGTTCTGTTAATTCATCTCACAGAGTTACATGTGTATTTCGTGGATCTCTTTGCTAGCCTTATTTCTGTGGCATCTGAGAACAGATATTTCGGATCCCATTGAAGACTATAGGGCCAAAGGAAATATCCTCTGATAACAAAGAGAAAGAAACTTTCTGAGAAACTTCTTTGTGTTCTGTGAAATCATCTCACAGAGTTACAGCTTTCCCCTCAAGAAGCCTTTCCCTAAGACAGTTCTTGTGGAATTGGCAAAGTGATATTTGGAAGCCCATAGAGGGCTATGGTGAAAAAGGAAATATTCTCAGATGAAATCTGGAAAGAAGCTTTCTGAGAAACTGTTTAGTGTTCTGTTAATTCATCTCACAGAGTTACATGTGTATTTCGTGGATCTCTTTGCTAGCCTTATTTCTGTGGAATATGAGAACAGATATTTCGGATCCCTCTGAAGACTATAGGGCCAAAGGAAATATCCTCCGATAACAAAGAGAAAGAAGCTTTCTGAGAAACTTCTTTGTTTTCTGTGAAATCATCTCACAGAGTTACAGCTTTCCCCTCAAGAAGCCTTTCGCTAAGACAGTTCTTGTGGAATTGGCAAAGTGATATTTGGAAGCCCATAGAGGGCTATGGTGAAAAAGGAAATATCCTCAAAGGAAATCTGGAAAGAAGCTTTCTGAGAAACTGCTTACTGTTCTGTTAATTCATCTCACAGAGTTACATGTGTATTTCGTGGATCTCTTTGCTAGCCTTATTTCTGTGGAATCTGAGAACAGATATTTCGGATCCCTCTGATGACTATAGGGCCAAAGGAAATATCCTCCGATAACAAAGAGAAAGAAGCTTTCTGAGAAACTTCTTTGTGTTCTGTGAAATCATCTCACAGAGTTACAGCTTTCCCCTCAAGAAGCCTTTCGCTAAGACAGTTCTTGTGGAATAGGCAAAGTGATATTTGGAAGCCCATAGAGGGCTATGGTGAAAAAGGAAATATCCTCAGATGAAATCTGGAAAGAAGCTTTCTGAGAAACTGCTTAGTGTTCTGTTAATTCATCTCACAGAGTTACATGTGTATTTCGTGGATCTCTTTGCTAGCCTTATTTCTGTGGAATCTGAGAACAGATATTTCGGATCCCTTTGAAGACTATAGGGCCAAAGGAAATTTCCTCCGATAACAAAGAGAAAGAAGCATTCTGAGAAACTTCTTTGTGTTCTGTGAAATCATCTCACAGAGTTACAGCTTTCCCGTCAAGAAGCCTTTCGCTAAGACAGTTCTTGTGGAATAGGCAAAGTGATATTTGGAAGCCCATAGAGGGCTATGGTGAAAAAGGAAATATCCTCAGATGAAATCTGGAAAGAAGCTTTCTGAGAAACTGCTTAGTGTTCTGTTAATTCATCTCACAGAGTTACATGTGTATTTCGTGGATCTCTTTGCTAGCCTTATTTCTGTGGAATCTGAGAACAGATATTTCGGATCCCTTCGAAGACTATAGGGCCAAAGGAAATATCCTCCCATAACAAAGAGAAAGAAGCTTTCTGAGAAACTTCTTTGTGTTCTGTGAAATCATCTCACAGAGTTACAGCTTTCCCCTCAAGAAGCCTTTCGCTAAGACAGTTCTTGTGGAATTGGCAAAGTGATATTTGGAAGCACATAGAGGGCTGTGGTGAAAAAGGAAATATCCTCAGATGAAATCTGGAAAGAAGCTTTCTGAGAAACTGCTTAGTGTTCTGTTAATTCATCTCACAGTGTTACATGTGTATTTCGTGGATCTCTTTGCTACCCTTATTTCTGTGGAATCTGAGAACAAATATTTCTGATCCCTCTGATGACTATAGGGCCAAAGGAAATATCCTCCGATAACAAAGAGAAAGAAGCTTTCTGAGAAACTTCTTTGTGTTCTGTGAAATCATCTCACAGAGTTACAGCTTTCCCCTCAAGAAGCCTTTCGCTAAGACAGTTCTTCTGGAATAGGCAAAGTGATATTTGGAAGCCCATAGAGGGCTATGGTGAAATAGGAAATATCCTCAAATGAAATCTGGCAAGAAGCTTTCTGAGAAACTGCTTAGTGTTCTGTTAATTCATCTCACAGAGTTACATGTGTATTTCGTGGATCTCTTTGCTAGCCTTATTTCTGTGGAATCTGAGAACACATATTTCGGATCCCTTTGAAGACTATGGGGCCAAAGGATATATCCTCCGATACCAAAAGAAAGAAGCCTTCTGAGGAACTTCTTTGTGTTGTGTGAAATCATCTCACAGAGTTACAGCTTTCCCCTCAAGAAGCCTTTCGCTAAGACAGTTCTTGTGGAATTGGCAAAGTGATATTTGGAAGCCCATAGAGGGCTGTTTTGAAAAAGGAAATACCTCACAGGAAATCTGGAAAGAAGCTTTCTGAGAAACTGCTTAGTGTTCTGTTAATTCATCTCACAGAGTTACATGTGTATTTCGTGGATCTCTTTGCTAGAATTATTTCTGTGGAATCTGAGAACAGATATTTCGGATCCCATTGATGACTATAGGGCCAAAGGAAATATCCTCCGATAACAAAGAGAAAGAAGCTTTCTGAGAAATTTCTTTGCGTTCTGTGAAATCATCTCACAGAGTTACAGCTTTCCCCTCAAGAAGCCTTTGGCTAAGACAGTTCTTGTGGAATTGGCAAAGTGATATTTGGAAGCACATAGAGGGCTATGGTGAAAAAGGAAATATCCTCAGATGAAATCTGGAAAGAAGCTTTCTGAGAAACTGCTTAGTGTTCTGTTAATTCATCTCACAGTGTTACATGTGTATTTCGTGGATCTCTTTGCTAGCCTTATTTCTGTGGAATCTGAGAACAGATATTTCGGATCCCTCTGAAGACTATAGGGCCAAAGGAAATATCCTCCGATAACAAAGAGAAAGAAGCTTTCTGAGAAACTTCTTTGTGTTCTGTGAAATCATCTCACAGAATTACAGCTTTCCCCTCAAGAAGCCTTTCGCTAAGACAGTTCTTGTGGAATAGGCAAAGTGATATTTGGAAGCCCATAGAGGGATATGGTGAAAAAGGAAATATCCTCAGATGAAATCTGGAAAGAAGCTTTCTGAGAAACTGCTTAGTGTTCTGTTAATTCATCTCACAGAGTTACATGTGTATTTCGTGGATCTCTTTGCTAGCCTTATTTCTGTGGAATCTGAGAACAGCTATTTCTGATCCCTTTGAAGACTATAGGGCCAAAGGAAATATCCTCCCATAACAAAGAGAAAGAAGCTTTCTGAGAAACTTCTTTGTGTTCTGTGAAATCATCTCACAGAGTTACAGCTTTCCCGTCAAGAAGCCTTTCGCTAAGACAGTTCTTCTGGAATAGGCAAAGTGATATTTGGAAGCCCATAGAGGGCTATGGTGAAAAAGGAAATATCCTCAGATGAAATCTGGAAAGAAGCTTTCTGAGAAACTGCTTAGTGTTCTGTTAATTCATCTCACAGAGTTACATGTGTATTTCGTGGATCTCTTTGCTAGCCTTATTTCTGTGGAATCTGAGAACAGATATTTCGGATCCCTTTGAAGACTATAGGGCCAAAGGAAATATCCTCCCATAACAAAGAGAAAGAACCTTTCTGAGAAACTTCTTTGTGTTCTGTGAAATCATCTCACAGAGTTACAGCTTTCCCCTCAAGAAGCCTTTCGCTAAGACAGTTCTTGTGGAATTGGCAAAGTGATATTTGGAAGCCCTGAGAGGGCTATGGTGAAAAAGGAAATATCCTCAGATGAAATCTGGAAAGAAGCTTTCAGAGAAACTGCTTAGTGTTCCGTTAATTCATCTCACAGAGTTACATGTGTATTTCGTGGACCTCTTTGCTAGCCTTTTTTCTGTGGAATCTGAGAACAGATATTTCGGATCCCATGATGACAATAGGGCCAAAGGAAATATCCTCCGATAACAAAGAGAAAGAAGCTTTCTGAGAAACTTCTTTGTGTTCTGTGAAATCATCTCACAGAGTTACAGCTTTCCCCTCAAGAAGCCTTTCGCTAAGACAGTTCTTGTGGAATTGGCAAAGTGATATTTGGAAGCCCATGGAGGGCTATGGTGAAAAAGGAAATATCCTCCAATGAAATCTGGAAAGAAGCTTTCTGAGAAACTGCTTAGTGTTCTCTTAATTCATCTCACAGAGTTACATGTGTATTTCGTGGATCTCTTTGCTAGCCTTATTTCTGTGGAATCTGAGAACCGATATTTCGGATCCCTTTGAAGACTATAGGGCCAAAGGAAATATCCTCCGATAACAAAGAGAAAGAAGCTTTCTGAGAAACTTCTTTGTGTTCTGTGAAATCATCTCACAGAGTTACAGCTTTCCCCTCAAGAAGCCTTTCGCTAAGACAGTTCTTGTGGAATAGGCAAAGTGATATTTGGAAGCCCATAGAGGGCTATGGTGAAAAAGGAAATATCCTCCAATGAAATCTGGAAAGAAGCTATCTGAGAAACTGCTTAGTGTTCTGTTAATTCATCTCACAGAGTTACATGTGTATTTCGTGGATCTCTTTGCTAGCCTTATTTCTGTGGAATCTGAGAACCGATATTTCGGATCCCTTTGAAGACTATACGGCCAAAGGAAATATCCTCCTATAACAAAGAGAAAGAAGCTTTCTGAGAAACTTCTTTGTGTTCTGTGAAATCATCTCACAGAGTTACAGCTTTCCCCTCAAGAAGCCTTTCGCTAATACAGTTCTTGTGGAATTGGCAAAGTGATATTTGGAAGCCCATAGAGGGCTATGGTGAAAAAGGAAATATGCTCCGATGAAATCTGGAAAGAAGCTTTCTGAGAAACTGCTTAGTGTTCTGTTAATTCACCTCACAGAGTTACATGTGTATTTCGTGGATCTTTTTGCTAGCCTTATTTCTGTGGAATCTGAGAACAGATATTTCGGATCCCATTGAAGACTATAGGGACAAAGGAAATATCCTCCGATAACAAAGAGAAAGAAACTTTCTGAGAAACTTCTTTCTGTTCTGTGAAATCAGCTCACAGAGTTACAGCTTTCCCCTCAAGAAGCCTTTCGCTAAGACAGTTCTTGTGGAATTGGCAAAGTGATATTTGGAAGCACATAGAGGGCTACGGTGAAAAAGGAAATATCCTCAGATGAAATCTGGAAAGAAGCTTTCTTCGAAACTGCTTAGTGTTCTGTTAATTCATCTCACAGAGTTACATGTGTATTTCATGGATCTCTTTGCTAGCCTTATTTCTGTGGAATCTGAGAACAGATATTTCGGATCCCTCTGAAGACTATAGGGCCAAAGGAAATATCCTCCCATAACAAAGAGAAAGAAGCTTTCTGAGAAACTTCTTTGTGTTCTGTGAAATCATCTCACAGAGTTACAGCTTTCCCCTCAAGAAGCCTTTCGCTAAGACAGTTTTTGTGGAATTGGCAAAGTGATATTTGGAAGCCCATAGAGGGCTATGGTGAAAAAGGAAATATCCTCACAGAAAATCTGGAAAGAAGCTTTCTGAGAAACTGCTTAGTGTTCTGTTAATTCATCTCACAGAGTTACATGTGTATTTCGTGGATCTCTTTGCTAGCCTTATTTCTGTGGAATCTGAGAACAGATATTTCGGATCCCATTGATGACTATAGGGCCAAAGGAAATATCCTCCGATAACAAAGAGAAAGAAGCTTTCTGAGAAATTTCTTTGTGTTCTGTGAAATCATCTCACAGAGTTACAGCTTTCCCCTTAAGAAGCCTTTCGCTAAGACAGTTCTTGTGGAATTGGCAAAGTGATATTTGGAAGCACATAGAGGGCTATGGTGAAAAAGGAAATATCCTCAGATGAAATCTGGAAAGAAGCTTTCTGAGAAACTGCTTAGTGTTCTGTTAATTCATCTCACAGTGTTACATGTGTATTTCGTGGATCTCTTTGCTAGCCTTATTTCTGTGGAATCTGAGAACAGATATTTCGGATCCCTCTGAAGACTATAGGGCCAAAAGAAATATCCTCCGATAACAAAGAGAAAGAAGCTTTGTGAGAAACTTCTTTGTGTTCGGTGAAATCATCTCACAGAGTTACAGCTTTCCCCTCAAGAAGCCTTTCGCTAAGACAGTTCTTGTGGAATAGGCAAAGTGATATTTGGAAGCCCATAGAGGGCTATTGTGAAAAAGGAAATATTCTCACAGGAAATCTGTAAAGAAGCTTTCTGAGAAACTGCTTAGTGTTCTGTTAATTCATCTCACAGAGTTACATGTGTATTTCGTGGATCTCTTTGCTAGCCTTATTTCTGTGGAATCTGACAGCAGATATTTCGGATCCCTTTGAAGACTACAGGGCCAAAGGAAATATCCTTCGATAACAAAGAGAAAGAAGCTTTCTGAGAAACTTCTTTGTGTTCTGTGAAATCATCTCACAGAGTTACAGCTTTCCCGCAAGAAGCCTTACGCTAACACAGTTCTTGTGGAATTGGCAAAGTGATGTTTGGAAGCCCATAGAGGGCTATGGTGAAAAAGGAAATATCCTCAGATGAAATCTGGAAAGAAGCTTTCTGAGAAACTGCTTAGTGTTCTGTTAATTCATCTCACAGAGTTACATGTGTATTTCGTGGATCTCTTTGCTAGCCTTATTTCTGTGGAATCTGAGAACAGATATTTCGGATCCCATTGATGACTATAGGGCCAAAGGAAATATCCTCCGATAACAAAGAGAAAGAAGCTTTCTGAGAAACTTCTTTGTGTTCTGTGAAATCATCTCATAGAGTTACAGCTTTCCCCTCAAGAAGCCTTTCGCTAAGACAGTTCTTGTGGAATTGGCAAAGTGATATTTGGAAGCCCATAGAGGGCTATGGTCAAAAAGGAAATATCCTCAGATGAAATCTGGAAAGAAGTTTTCTGAGAAACTGCTTAGTGTTCTGTTAATTCATATCACAGAATTACATGTGTATTTCGTGGATCTCTTTGCTAGCCTTATTTCTGTGGAATCTGAGAACAGATATTTCGGATCCCTCTGAAGACTATAGGGCCAAAGGAAATATCCTCCCATAACAAAGAGAAAGAAGCTTTCTGACAAACTTCTTTGTGTTCTGTAAAATCATCTCAAGGAGTTAGAGCTTCCACTCCAGAAGCCTTTCGCTAAGACAGTTCTTGTGGAATTGGCAAAGTGATATTTGGAAGCCCATAGAGGGATATGGTGAAAAAGGAAATGTCCTCCGATGAAACCTGGAAAGAAGCTTTCTGAGAAACTGCTTAGTGTTCTGTTAATTCATCTCACAGAGTTACAGGTGTATTTCGTAGATATCGTTGCTAGCCTTATTTCTGTGGAATCTGAGAACCGATATTTCGGATCCCTTTGAAGACTATAGGGCCAAAGGAAATATCCTCCGATAACAAAGAGAAAGAAGGTTTCTGAGAAACTTCTTTGTGTTCTGTGAAATCATCTCACCGAGTTACAGCTTTCCCCTCAAGAAGCCTTTCGCTAAGACAGTTCTTGTGGAATTGGCAAAGTGATATTTGGAAGCCCATAGAGGGCTATGGTGAAAAAGGAAATATGCTCCGATGAAATCTGGAAAGAAGCTTTCTGAGAAACTGCTTAGTGTTCTGTTAATTCATCTCACAGAGTTACATGTGTATTTCGTGGATCTCTTTGCTACCCTTATTTCTGTGGAATCTGAGAACAGATATTTCGGATCCCATTGATGACTATAGGGCCAAAGGAAATATCCTCCCATAACAAAGAGAAAGAAGCTTTCTGAGAAACTTCTTTGTGTTCTGTGAAATCATCTCACAGAGTTACAGCTTTCCCCTCAAGAAGCCTTTCGCTAACACAGTTTTTGTGGAATTGGCAAAGTGATATTTGGAAGCCCATAGAGGGCTATGGTGAAAAAGGAAATATCCTCACAGAAAATCGGGAAAGAAGCTTTCTGAGAAACTGCTTAGTGTTCTGTTAATTCATCTCACAGAGTTACATGTGTATTTCGTGGATCTCTTTGCTAGCCTTATTTCTGTGGAATCTGAGAACAGATATTTCGGATCCCATTGATGACTATAGGGCCAAAGGAAATATCCTCCGATAACAAAGAGAAAGAAGCTTTCTGAGAAATTTCTTTGTGTTCTGTGAAATCATCTCACAGAGTTACAGCTTTCCCCTTAAGAAGCCTTTCGCTAAGACAGTTCTTGTGGAATTGGCAAAGTGATATTTGGAAGCACATAGAGGGCTATGGTGAAAAAGGAAATATCCTCAGATGAAATCTGGAAAGAAGCTTTCTGAGAAACTGCTTAGTGTTCTGTTAATTCATCTCACAGTGTAACATGTGTATTTCGTGGATCTCTTTGCTAGCCTTATTTCTGTGGAATCTGAGAACAGATATTTCGGATCCCTCTGAAGACTATAGGGCCAAAGGAAATATCCTCCGATAACAAAGAGAAAGAAGCTTTCTGAGAAACTTCTTTGTGTTCTGTGAAATCATCTCACAGAGTTACAGCTTTCCCCTCAAGAAGCCTTTCGCTAAGACAGTTCTTGTGGAATAGGCAAAGTGATATTTGGAAGCCCATAGAGGGCTATTGTGAAAAAGGAAATATTCTCACAGGAAATCTGGAAAGAAGCTTTCTGAGAAACTGCTTAGTGTTCTGTTAATTCATCTCACAGAGTTACATGTGTATTTCGTGGATCTCTTTGCTAGCCTTATTTCTGTGGAATCGGACAGCAGATATTTCGGATCCCTTTGAAGACTATAGGGCCAAAGGAAATATCCTCCGATAACAAAGAGAAAGAAGCTTTCTGAGAAACTTCTTTGTGTTCTGTGAAATCATCTCACAGAGTTACAGCTTTCCCCTCAAGAAGCCTTTCGCTAAGACAGTTCTTGTGGAATTGGCAAAGTGATATTTGGAAGCCCATAGAGGGCTATGGTGAAAAAGGAAATATCCTCACAGGAAATCTGGAAAGAAGCTTTCTGAGAAACTGCTTAGTGTTCTGTAAATTCGTCTCACAGAGTTACATCTGTATTTCGTTGATCTCTTTGCTAGCCTTATTTCTGTGGAATCTGAGAACAGATATTTCGGATCCCATTGAAGACTATAGGGACAAAGGAAATATCCTCCGATAACAAAGAGAAAGAAACTTTCTGAGAAACTTCTTTCTGTTCTGTGAAATCAGCTCACAGAGTTACAGCTTTCCCCTCAAGAAGCCTTTCGCTAAGACAGTTCTTGTGGAATTGGCAAAGTGATATTTGGAAGCACTTAGAGGGCTATGGTGAAAAAGGAAATATCCTCAGATGAAATCTGGAAAGAAGCTTTCTGAGAAACTGCTTAGTGTTCTGTTAATTCATCTCACAGTGTTACATGTGTATTTCGTGGATCTCTTTGCTAGCCTTATTTCTGTGGAATCTGACAACAGATATTTCGGATCCCTCTGAAGACTATAGGGCCAAAAGAAATATCCTCCGATAACAAAGAGAAAGAAGCTTTCTGAGAAACTTCTTTGTGTTCTGTGAAATCATCTCACAGAGTTACAGCTTTCCCCTCAAGAAGCCTTTCGCTAAGACAGTTCTTGTGGAATAGGCAAAGTGATATTTGGAAGCCCATAGAGGGCTATTGTGAAAAAGGAAATATTCTCACAGGAAATCTGGAAAGAAGCTTTCTGAGAAACTGCTTAGTGTTCTGTTAATTCATCTCACAGAGTTACATGTGTATTTCGTGGATCTCTTTGCTAGCCTTATTTCTGTGGAATCTGACAGCAGATATTTCGGATCCCTTTGAAGACTACAGGGCCAAAGGAAATATCCTCCGATAACAAAGAGAAAGAAGCTTTCTGAGAAACTTCTTTGTGTTCTGTGAAATCATCTCACAGAGTTACAGCTTTCCCGCAAGAAGCCTTTCGCTAACACAGTTCTTGTGGAATTGGCAAAGTGATGTTTGGAAGCCCATAGAGGGCTATGGTGAAAAAGGAAATATCCTCAGATGAAATCTGGAAAGAAGCTTTCTGAGAAACTGCTTAGTGTTCTGTTAATTCATCTCACAGAGTTACATGTGTATTTCGTGGATCTCTTTGCTAGCCTTATTTCTGTGGAATCTGAGAACAGATATTTCGGATCCCATTGATGACTATAGGGCCAAAGGAAATATCCTCCGATAACAAAGAGAAAGAAGCTTTCTGAGAAACTTCTTTGTGTTCTGTGAAATCATCTCATAGAGTTACAGCTTTCCCCTCAAGAAGCCTTTCGCTAAGACAGTTCTTGTGGAATTGGCAAAGTGATATTTGGAAGCCCATAGAGGGCTATGGTCAAAAAGGAAATATCCTCAGATGAAATCTGGAAAGAAGTTTTCTGAGAAACTGCTTAGTGTTCTGTTAATTCATATCACAGAATTACATGTGTATTTCGTGGATCTCTTTGCTAGCCTTATTTCTGTGGAATCTGAGAACAGATATTTCGGATCCCTCTGAAGACTATAGGGCCAAAGGAAATATCCTCCCATAACAAAGAGAAAGAAGCTTTCTGACAAACTTCTTTGTGTTCTGTAAAATCATCTCAAGGAGTTAGAGCTTCCACTCCAGAAGCCTTTCGCTAAGACAGTTCTTGTGGAATTGGCAAAGTGATATTTGGAAGCCCATAGAGGGATATGGTGAAAAAGGAAATGTCCTCCGATGAAACCTGGAAAGAAGCTTTCTGAGAAACTGCTTAGTGTTCTGTTAATTCATCTCACAGAGTTACAGGTGTATTTCGTAGATATCGTTGCTAGCCTTATTTCTGTGGAATCTGAGAACCGATATTTCGGATCCCTTTGAAGACTATAGGGCCAAAGGAAATATCCTCCGATAACAAAGAGAAAGAAGGTTTCTGAGAAACTTCTTTGTGTTCTGTGAAATCATCTCACCGAGTTACAGCTTTCCCCTCAAGAAGCCTTTCGCTAAGACAGTTCTTGTGGAATTGGCAAAGTGATATTTGGAAGCCCATAGAGGGCTATGGTGAAAAAGGAAATATGCTCCGATGAAATCTGGAAAGAAGCTTTCTGAGAAACTGCTTAGTGTTCTGTTAATTCATCTCACAGAGTTACATGTGTATTTCGTGGATCTCTTTGCTACCCTTATTTCTGTGGAATCTGAGAACAGATATTTCGGATCCCATTGATGACTATAGGGCCAAAGGAAATATCCTCCCATAACAAAGAGAAAGAAGCTTTCTGAGAAACTTCTTTGTGTTCTGTGAAATCATCTCACAGAGTTACAGCTTTCCCCTCAAGAAGCCTTTCGCTAACACAGTTTTTGTGGAATTGGCAAAGTGATATTTGGAAGCCCATAGAGGGCTATGGTGAAAAAGGAAATATCCTCACAGAAAATCGGGAAAGAAGCTTTCTGAGAAACTGCTTAGTGTTCTGTTAATTCATCTCACAGAGTTACATGTGTATTTCGTGGATCTCTTTGCTAGCCTTATTTCTGTGGAATCTGAGAACAGATATTTCGGATCCCATTGATGACTATAGGGCCAAAGGAAATATCCTCCGATAACAAAGAGAAAGAAGCTTTCTGAGAAATTTCTTTGTGTTCTGTGAAATCATCTCACAGAGTTACAGCTTTCCCCTTAAGAAGCCTTTCGCTAAGACAGTTCTTGTGGAATTGGCAAAGTGATATTTGGAAGCACATAGAGGGCTATGGTGAAAAAGGAAATATCCTCAGATGAAATCTGGAAAGAAGCTTTCTGAGAAACTGCTTAGTGTTCTGTTAATTCATCTCACAGTGTTACATGTGTATTTCGTGGATCTCTTTGCTAGCCTTATTTCTGTGGAATCTGAGAACAGATATTTCGGATCCCTCTGAAGACTATAGGGCCAAAGGAAATATCCTCCGATAACAAAGAGAAAGAAGCTTTCTGAGAAACTTCTTTGTGTTCTGTGAAATCATCTCACAGAGTTACAGCTTTCCCCTCAAGAAGCCTTTCGCTAAGACAGTTCTTGTGGAATAGGCAAAGTGATATTTGGAAGCCCATAGAGGGCTATTGTGAAAAAGGAAATATTCTCACAGGAAATCTGGAAAGAAGCTTTCTGAGAAACTGCTTAGTGTTCTGTTAATTCATCTCACAGAGTTACATGTGTATTTCGTGGATCTCTTTGCTAGCCTTATTTCTGTGGAATCTGACAGCAGATATTTCGGATCCCTTTGAAGACTATAGGGCCAAAGGAAATATCCTCCGATAACAAAGAGAAAGAAGCTTTCTGAGAAACTTCTTTGTGTTCAGTGAAATCATCTCACAGAGTTACAGCTTTCCCGCAAGAAGCCTTTCGCTAACACAGTTCTTGTGGAATTGGCAAAGTGATGTTTGGAAGCCCATAGAGGGCTATGGTGAAAAAGGAAATATCCTCAGATGAAATCTGGAAAGAAGCTTTCTGAGAAACTGCTTAGTGTTCTGTTAATTCATCTCACAGAGTTACATGTGTATTTCGTGGATCTCTTTGCTAGCCTTATTTCTGTGGAATCTGAGAACAGATATTTCGGATCCCATTGATGACTATAGGGCCAAAGGAAATATCCTCCGATAACAAAGAGAAAGAAGCTTTCTGAGAAACTTCTTTGTGTTCTGTGAAATCATCTCATAGAGTTACAGCTTTCCCCTCAAGAAGCCTTTCGCTAAGACAGTTCTTGTGGAATTGGCAAAGTGATATTTGGAAGCCCATAGAGGGCTATGGTGAAAAAGGAAATATGCTCCGATGAAATCTAGAAAGAAGCTTTCTGAGAAACTGCTTAGTGTTCTGTTAATTCATCTCACAGAGTTACATGTGTATTTCGTGGATCTCTTTGCTACCCTTATTTCTGTGGAATCTGAGAACAGATATTTCGGATCCCATTGATGACTATAGGGCCAAAGGAAATATCCTCCCATAACAAAGAGAAAGAAGCTTTCTGAGAAACTTCTTTGTGTTCTGTGAAATCATCTCACAGAGTTACAGCTTTCCCCTCAAGAAGCCTTTCGCTAACACAGTTTTTGTGGAATTGGCAAAGTGATATTTGGAAGCCCATAGAGGGCTATGGTGAAAAAGGAAATATCCTCACAGAAAATCGGGAAAGAAGCTTTCTGAGAAACTGCTTAGTGTTCTGTTAATTCATCTCACAGAGTTACATGTGTATTTCGTGGATCTCTTTGCTAGCCTTATTTCTGTGGAATCTGAGAACAGATATTTCGGATCCCATTGATGACTATAGGGCCAAAGGAAATATCCTCCGATAACAAAGAGAAAGAAGCTTTCTGAGAAATTTCTTTGTGTTCTGTGAAATCATCTCACAGAGTTACAGCTTTCCCCTTAAGAAGCCTTTCGCTAAGACAGTTCTTGTGGAATTGGCAAAGTGATATTTGGAAGCACATAGAGGGCTATGGTGAAAAAGGAAATATCCTCAGATGAAATCTGGAAAGAAGCTTTCTGAGAAACTGCTTAGTGTTCTGTTAATTCATCTCACAGTGTAACATGTGTATTTCGTGGATCTCTTTGCTAGCCTTATTTCTGTGGAATCTGAGAACAGATATTTCGGATCCCTCTGAAGACTATAGGGCCAAAGGAAATATCCTCCGATAACAAAGAGAAAGAAGCTTTCTGAGAAACTTCTTTGTGTTCTGTGAAATCATCTCACAGAGTTACAGCTTTCCCCTCAAGAAGCCTTTCGCTAAGACAGTTCTTGTGGAATAGGCAAAGTGATATTTGGAAGCCCATAGAGGGCTATTGTGAAAAAGGAAATATTCTCACAGGAAATCTGGAAAGAAGCTTTCTGAGAAACTGCTTAGTGTTCTGTTAATTCATCTCACAGAGTTACATGTGTATTTCGTGGATCTCTTTGCTAGCCTTATTTCTGTGGAATCGGACAGCAGATATTTCGGATCCCTTTGAAGACTATAGGGCCAAAGGAAATATCCTCCGATAACAAAGAGAAAGAAGCTTTCTGAGAAACTTCTTTGTGTTCTGTGAAATCATCTCACAGAGTTACAGCTTTCCCGCAAGAAGCCTTTCGCTAAGACAGTTCTTGTGGAATTGGCAAAGTGATATATAGAAGCACATAGAGGGCTATGGTGAAAAAGGAAATATCCTCAGATGAAATCTGGAAAGAAGCTTTCTGAGAAACTGCTTAGTGTTCTGTTAATTCATCTCACAGAGTTACATGTGTATTTCGTGGATCTCTTTGCTAGCCTTATTTCTGTGGAATCTGAGAACAGATATTTCGGATCCCTTTGAAGACTATAGGGCCAAAGGAAATATCCTCCCATAACAAAGAGAAAGAAGCTTTCTGACAAACTTCTTTGTGTTCTGTGAAATCATCTCACCGAGTTACAGCTTTCCCCTCAAGAAGCCTTTCGCTAAGACAGTTCTTGTGGAATTGGCAAAGTGATATTTGGAAGCCCATAGAGGGATATGGTGAAAAAGGAAATGTCCTCCGATGAAACCTGGAAAGAAGCTTTCTGAGAAACTGCTTAGTGTTCTGTTAATTCATCTCACAGAGTTACAGGTGTATTTCGTGGATCTCTTTGCTAGCCTTATTTCTATGGAATCTGAGAACAGATATTTCGGATCCCTCTGAAGACTATAGGGCCAAAGGAAATATCCTCCGATAACAAAGAGAAAGAAGCTTTCTGAGAAACTTCTTTGTGTTCTGTGAAATCATCTCACCGAGTTACAGCTTTCCCCTCAAGAAGCCTTTCGCAAAGACAGTTCTTGTGGAATTGGCAAAGTGATATTTGGAAGCCCATAGAGGGCTATGGTGAAAAAGGAAATATCCTCAGGTGAAATCTGGAAAGAAGCTTTCTGAGAAACTGCTTAGTGTTCTGTTAATTCATCTCACAGAGTTACATGTGTATTTCGTGGATCTCTTTGCTAGCCTTATTTCTGTGGAATCTGAGAACAGATATTTCGGATCCCTCTGAAGACTATAGGGCCAAAGGAAATATCCTCCGATAACAAACAGAAAGAAGCTTTCTGAGAAACTTCTTTGTGTTCTGTGAAATCCTCTCACAGAGTTACAGCTTTCCCCTAAAGAAGCCTTTCGCAAAGACAGTTCTTGTGGAATTGGCAAAGTGATATTTGGAAGCCCATAGAGGGCTATGGTGAAAAAGGAAATATCCTCAGGTGAAATCTGGAAAGAAGCTTTCTGAGAAACTGCTTAGTGATCTGTTAATTCATCTCACAGAGTTACATGTGTATTTCGTGGATATCTTTGCTAGCCTTATTTCTGTGGAATCTGAGAACAGATATTTCGGATCCCTTTGAAGACTATAGGGCCAAAGGAAATATCCTCCCATAACAAAGAGAAAGAAGCTTTCTGAGAAACTTCTTTGTGTTCTGTGAAATCATCTCACAGAGTTACAGCTTTGCCCTCAAGAAGCCTTTCGCTAACACAGTTCTTGTGGAATTGGCAATGTGATATTTGGAAGCCCATAGAGGGCTACGGTGAAAAAGGAAATATCCTCAGATGTAATCTGGAAAGAAGCTTTCTGAGAAACTGCTTAGTGTTCTGTTAATTCGTCTCACAGAGTTACATGTGTATTTCGTGGATCTCTTTGCTAGCCTTATTTCTGTGGAATCTGAGAAGAGATCTTTCAGATCCCTCTGAAGACTATAGGGCCAAAGGAAATATCCTCCGATAACAAAGAGAAAGAAGCTTTCTGAGGAACTTCTTTGTGTTCTGTGAAATCATCTCTCAGAGTTACAGCTTTCCCCTCAAGAAGCCTTTCGCTAAGACAGTTCTTGTGGAATTGGCAAAGTGATATTTGGAAGCCCATAGAGGGCTATGGTGAAAAAGGAAATATCCTCAGATGAAATCTGGAAAGAAGCTTTCTGAGAAACTGCTTAGTGTTCTGTTAATTCATCTCACAGAGTTACATGTGTATTTCGTGGATCTCTTTGCTACCCTTATTTCTGTGGAATCTGAGAACAGATATTTCGGATCCCATTGATGACTATAGGGCCAAAGGAAATATCCTCCGATAACAAAGAGAAAGAAGCTTTCTGAGAAACTTCTTTGTGTTCTGTGAAATCGTCTCATAGAGTTACAGCTTTCCCCTCACGAAGCCTTTCGCTAAGACAGTTCTTGTGGAATTGGCAAAGTGATATTTGGAAGCCCATAGAGGGCTATGGTGAAAAAGGAAATATCCTCACAGGAAATCTGGAAAGAAGCTTTCTGAGAAACTGCTTAGTGTTCTGTTAATTCATCTCACAGAGTTACATGTGTATTTCCTGGATCTCTTTGTTAGCCTTATTTCTGTGGTATCTGAGAACAGATATTTCGGATCCCTTTGAAGAATATGGGGCCAAAGGAAATATCCTCCGATAACAAAGAGAAAGAAGCTTTCTGAGAAATTTCTTTGTGTTCTGTGAAATCATCTCACAGAGTTACAGCTTTCCCCTCAAGAAGCCTTTCGCTAAGACAGTTCTTGTGGAATTGGCAAAGTGATATTTCGAAGCCCATAGAGGGCTATGGTGAAAAAGGAATTATCCTCAGATGAAATCTGGAAAGAAGCTTTCTGAGAAACTGCTTAGTGTTCTGTTAATTCATCTCACAGAGTTACATGTGTATTTTGTGGATCTCTTTGCTAGCCTTATTTCTGTGGAATCTGAGAACAGATATTTCGGATCCCTCTGAAGACTATAGGGCCAAAGGAAATATCCTCCGATAACAACAGAAAGAAGCTTTCTGAGAAACTTCTTTGTGTTCTGTGAAATCATCTCACAGAGATACAGCTTTCCCGTCAAGAAGCCTTTCGCTAAGACAGTTCTTGTGGAATAGGCAAAGTGATATTTGGAAGCCCTTAGAGGGCTATGGTGAAAAAGGAAATATCCTCAGAAGAAATCTGGAAAGAAGCTTTCTGAGAAACTGCTTAGTGTTCTGTTAATTCATCTCACAGAGTTACATGTGTATTTCGTGGATCTCTTTGCTAGCCTTATTTCTGTGGAATCTGAGAACAGATATTTCGGATTCCTTTGAAGATTATAGGGTCTAAGGAAATATCCGCCCATAACAAAGAGAAAGAAGCTTTCTGAGAAACTTCTTTGTGTTCTGTGAAATCATCTCACAGAGTTACAGCTTTCCCCTCAAGAAGCCTTTCGCTAAGACAGTTCTTGTGGAATTGGCAAAGTGATATTTGGAAGCCCTTAGAGGGCTATTGTGAAAAAGGAAATATCCTCAGATGAAATCTGGAAAGAAGCTTTCTGAGAAACTGCTTAGTGTTCCGTTAATTCATCTCACAGAGTTACATGTGTATTTCGTGGATCTCTTTGCTAGCCTTATTTCTGTGGAATCTGAGAACAGATATTTCGGATCCCTCTGAAGACTATAGGGCCAAAGGAAATATCCTCCGATAACAAACAGAAAGAAGCTTTCTGAGAAACTTCTTTGTGTTCTGTGAAATCATCTCACAGAGTTACAGCTTTCCCCTCAAGAAGCCTTTCGCTAAGACAGTTCTTGTGGAATTGGCAAAGGGATATTTGGAAGCCCATAGAGGGCTATGGTGAAAAAGGAAATATCCTTACAGGAAATCTGGAAAGAAGCTTTCTGAGAAACTGCTTAGTGTTCTGTTAATTCATCTCACAGAGTTACATGTGTATTTCGTGGATCTCTTTGCTAGCCTTATTTCTGTGGAATCTGAGAACAGATATTTCGTATCCCATTGATGACTATAGGGCCAAAGGAAATATCCTCCGATAACAAAGAGAAAGAAGCTTTCTGAGAAACTTCTTTGTGTTCTGTGAAATCATCTCACAGAGTTACAGCTTTCCCGTCAAGATGCCTTTCGCTAAGACAGTTCTTGTGGATTTGGCAAAGTGATATTTGGAAGCCCATAGAGGGCTATGGTGAAAAAGGAAATATCCTCAGAAGAAATCTGGAAAGAAGCTTTCTGAGAAACTGCTTAGTGTTCTGTTAACTCATCTCACAGAGTTACATGTGTATTTCGTGGATCTCTTTGCTAGCCTTATTTTTGTGGAATCTGGGAACAGATATTTCGGATCCCTTTGAAGACTATAGGGCCAAACTAAATATCCTCCCATAACAAAGAGAAAGAAGCTTTCTGAGAAACTTCTTTGTGTTCTGTGAAATCATCTCACAGAGTTACAGCTTTCCCCTCAAGAAGCCTTTCGCTAAGACAGTTCTTGTGGAATTGGCAAAGTGATATTTGGAAGCCCATAGAGGGCTATGGTGAAAAAGGAAATATCCTCACAGGAAATCTGGAAAGAAGCTTTCTGAGAAACTGCTTAGTGTTCTGTTAATTCATCTGACAGCGTTACATGTGTATTTCGTGTATCTCTTTGCTAGCCTTATTTCTGTGGAATCTGAGAACAGATATTTCGGATCCCATTGATGACTATAGGGCCAAAGGAAATATCCTCCGATAACAAAGAGAAAGAAGCTTTCTGAGAAACTTCTTTGTGTTCTGTGAAATCATCTCACAGAGTTACAGCTTTCCCCTCAAGAAGCCTTTCGCTAAGACAGTTCTTGTGGATTTGGCAAAGTGATATTTCGAAGCCCATAGAGGGCTATGGTGAAAAAGGAAATATCCTCAGATGAAATCTGGAAAGAAGCTTTCTGAGAAACTGCTTAGTGTTCTGTTAATTCATCTCACAGAGTTACATGTGTATTTCTTGGATCTCTTTGCTAGCCTTATTTCTGTGGAATCTGAGAACACATATTTCGGATCCCTTTGAAGACTATAGGGCCAAAGGAAATATCCTCCGATAACAAAGAGAAAGAAGCTTTCTGAGAAACTTCTTTGTGTTCTGTGAAATCATCTCACAGAGTTACAGCTTTCCCCTCAAGAAGCCTTTCGCTAAGACAGTTCTTGTGGAATTGGCAAAGTGATATTTGGAAGCCCTTAGAGGGCTATAGTGAAAAAGGAAATATCCTCAGATGAAATCTGGAAAAAAGCTTTCTGAGAAACTGCTTAGTGTTCTGTTAATTCATCTCACAGAGTTACATGTGTATTTCGTGGATCTCTTTGCTAGCCTTATTTCTGTGGAATCTGAGAACAGATATTTCGGGTTCCCTTTGAAGACTATAGGGCCAAAGGAAATATCCTCCGATAACAAAGAGAAAGAAGCTTTCTGAGAAACTTCTTTGTGTTCTTTGAAATCATCTCACAGAGTTACAGCTTTCCCCTCAAGAAGCCTTTCGCTAAGACAGTTCTTGTGGATTTGGCAAAGTGATATTTGGAAGCCCATAGAGGGCTATGGTGAAAAAAAAAATATCCTCAGATGAAATCTGGAAAGAAGCTTTCTGAGAAACTGCTTAGTGTTCTGTTAATTCATCTCACAGAGTTACATGTGTATTTCGTGGATCTCTTTGCTAGCCTTATTTCTGTGGAATCTGAGAACAGATATTTCGGATCCCTTTGAAGACTATAGGGCCAAAGGAAATATCCTCCCATAACAAAGAGAAAGAAGCCTTCTGAGAAACTTCTTTGTGTTCTGTGAAATCATCTCACAGAGTTACAGCTTTCCCCTCAAGAAGCCTTTCGCTAAGACAGTTCTTGTGGAATTGGCAAAGTGATATTTGGAAGCCCTTAGAGGGGTATGGTGAAAAAGGAAATATCCTCAGATGAAATCTGGAAAGAAGCTTTCTGAGAAACTGCTTAGTGTTCTGTTAATTCATCTCACAGAGTTACATGTGTATTTCGTGGATCTCTTTGCTAGTCTTATTTCTGTGGAATCTGAGAACAGATATTTCGGATCCCATTGAAGACTATAGGGCCAAAGGAAATATCCTCCCATAACAAAGAGAAAGAAGGTTTCTGAGAAACTTCTTTGTGTTCTGTGAAATCATCTCACAGAGTTACAGCTTTCTCCTCAAGAACCCTTTCGCTAAGACAGTTCTTGTGGAATTGGCAAAGTGATATTTGGAAGCCCTTAGAGGGCTATGGTGGAAAAGGAAATATCCTCACAGGAAATCTGGAAAGAAGCTTTCTGAGAAACTGCTTAGTGTTCTGTTAATTCATCTCACAGAGTTACATATGTATTTCATGGATCTCTTAGCTAGCCTTATTTCTGTGGAATCTGAGAACAGATATTTCGGAACCCTTTGAAGACTATAGGGCCAAAGGAAATATCATGCCAAAAGAAAGAGAAAGAAGCTTTCTGAGAAACTTCTTTGTGTTCTCTGAAATCATCTCACAGAGTTACAGCTTTCCCCTCAAGAACCCTTTCGCTAACACAGTTCTTGTGGAATTGGCAAAGTGATATTTGGAAGCCCATAGAGGGCTATGGTAAAAACGGAAATATCATCCAATGAAATCTGGAAAGAAGCTTTCTGAGAAACTGCTTAGTGTTCTGTTAATTCATCTCACAGAGTTACATGTGTATTTCGTGGATCTCTTTGCTAGCCTTATTTCTGTGGAATCTGAGAACCGATATTTCGGATCCCTTTGAAGACTATAGGGCCAAAGGTAATATCCTCCGATAACAAAGAGAAAGAAGCTTTCTGAGAAACTTCTTTGTGTTCTGTGAAATCATCTCACAGAGTTACAGCTTTCCCCTCAAGAAGCCTCTCGCTAGGACAGTTCTTCTGGAATAGACAAAATGATATTTGGAAGCCCATAGAGGGCTATGGTGAAAAAGGAAATATCCTCAGATGAAATCTGGAAAGAAGCTTTCTGAGAAACTGCTTAGTGTTCTGTTAATTCATCTCACAGAGTTACATGTGTATTTCGTGGATCTCTTTGCTAGCCTTATTTCTGTGGAATCTGAGAACAGATATTTCGGATCCCTTTGAAAACTAGAGGGCCAAAGGAAATATACTCTGATAACAAAGAGAAAGAAGGTTTCTGAGAAACTTCTTTGTGTTCTGTGAAATCATCTCACAGAGTTACAGCTTTCCCCTCAAGAAAACTTTCGCTAAGACAGTTCTTGTGGAATAGACAAAGTGATATTTGGAAGCCCATAGTGGGCTATGGGGAAAAAGGAAATATCCACCGATGAAATCTGGAAAGAAGCTTTCTGAGAAACTGCTTAGTGTTCTGTTAATTCATCTCACAGAGTTACATGTGTATTTCGTGGATCTCTTTGCTAGCCTTATTTCTGTGGAATCTGAGAACAGATATTTCGGAACCCTTTGAAGACTATAGGACCAAAGGAAATATCATGCCAAAACAAAGAGAAAGAAGCTTTCTGAGAAACTTCTTTGTGTTCTGTGAAATCATCTCACAGAGTTACAGCTTTGCCCTCAAGAAGCCTTTCCCTAACACAGTTCTTGTGGAATTGGCAAAGTGATATTTGGAAGCCCATAGAGGGCTACGGTGAAAAAGGAAATATCCTCAGATGAAATCTGGAAAGAAGCTTTCTGAGAAACTGCTTAGTGTTCTGTTAATTCATCTCACAGAGTTACATGTGTATTTCGTGGATCTCTTTGCTAGCCTTATTTCTGTGGAATCTGAGAACAGATATTTCGGATCCCTCAGAAGACTATAGGGCCAAAGGAAATATCCTCCGATAACAAAGAGAAAGAAGCTTTCTGAGAAACTTCTTTGTGTTCTGTGAAATCATCTCATAGAGTTACAGCTTTCCCCTCAAGAAGCCTTTCGCTAAGACAGTTCTTGTGGAATTGGCAAAGTGATATTTGGAAGCCCTTAGAGGGCTATGTTGAAAAAGGAAATATCCTCACAGGAAATCTGGAAAGAAGCTTTCTGAGAAACTGCTTAGTGTTCTGTTAATTCATCTCACAGAGTTACATGTGTATTTCGTGGATCTCTTTGCTAGCCTTATTTCTGTGGAATCTGAGAACAGATATTTCGGATCCCTTTGATGACTATAGGGCCAAAGGAAATATCCTCCGATAACAAAGAGAAAGAAACTTTCTGAGAAACTTCTTTGTGTTCTGGAAATCATCTCACGGAGTTACAGCTTTCCCCTCAAGAAACCTTTCGCTAAGACAGTTCTTCTGGAATTGGCAAAGTGATATTTGGAAGCCCATAGAGGGCTATGGTGAAAAAGGAAATATCCTCAGATGAAATCTGGAAAGAAGCTTTCTGAGAAACTGCTTAGTGTTCTGTTAATTCATCTCACAGAGTTACATGTGTATTTCGTGGATCTCTTTGCTAGCCTTATTTCTGTGGAATCTGAGAACAGATATTTCGGATCCCTCTGAAGACTATAGGGCCAAAGGAAATATCCTCCGATAACAAAGAGAAAGAAGCTTTCTGAGAAACTTCTTTGTGTTCTGTGAAATCATCTCACAGAGTTACAGCTTTCCCCTCAAGAAGCCTTTCGCTAAGACAGTTCTTGTGGAATTGGCAAAGTGATATTTGGAAGCCCATAGAGGGCTATGGTGAAAAAGGAAATATCCTCACAGGAAATCTGGAAAGAAGCTTTCTGAGAAACTGCTTAGTGTTCTGTTAATTCATCTCACAGAGTTACATGTGTATTTCGTGGATCTCTTTGCTAGCCTTATTTCTGTGGATTCTGAGGACTGATATTTCGGATCCCATTGATGACTATAGGGCCAAAGGAAATATCCTCCGATTACAAAGAGAAAGAAGCTTTCTGAGAAACATCTTTGTGTTCTGTGAAATCATCTCACAGAGTTACAGCTTTCCCCTCAAGAAGCCTTTCGGTAAGACAGTTCTTGTGGATTTGGCAAAGTGATATTTGGAAGCCCATAGAGGGCTATGGTGAAAAAGGAAATATCCTCAGATGAAATCTGGAAAGAAGCTTTCTGAGAAACTGCTTAGTGTTCTGTTAATTCATCTCACAGAGTTACATGTGTATTTCGTGGATCTCTTTGCTAGCCTTATTTCTGTGGAATCTGAGAACAGATATTTTGGATCCCTCTGAAGACTATTGGGCCAAAGGAAATATCCTCCGATAACAAAGAGAAAGAAGCTTTCTGAGAAACTTCTTTGTGTTCTGTGAAATCATCTCACAGAGTTACAGCTTTCCCCTCAAGAAGCCTTTCGCTAAGACAGTTCTTGTGGAATTGGCAAAGTGATATTTGGAAGCCCATAGAGGGCAGTGGTGAAAAAGGAAATATCCTCACAGGAAATCTGGAAAGAAGCTTTCTGAGAAACTGCTTAGTGTTCTGTAAATTCATCTCACAGAGTTACATCTCTATTTCGTGGATCTCTTTGCTAGCCTTATTTCTGTGGAATCTGAGAACAGATATTTCGGATCCCACTGAAGACTGGAGGGCCAAAGGAAATATCCTCCCATAACAAAGAGAAAGAAGGTTTCTGAGAAACTTCTTTGTGTTCTGTGAAATCATCTCACAGAGTTACAGCTTTCCCCTCAAGAAGCCTTTCGCTAAGACCGTTCTTGTGGAATAGGCAAAGTGATATTTGGAAGCCCATAGAGGGCTATGGTGAAAAAGGAAATATCCTCAGATGAAATCTGGAAAGAAGCTTTCTGAGAAACTGCTTAGTGTTCTGTTAATTCATCTCACAGAGTTACATGTGTATTTCGTGGATCTCTTTGCTAGCCTTATTTCTGTGGAATCTGAGAACACATATTTCGGATCCCTTTGAAGACTATAGGGCCAAAGGAAATATCCTCCGATAACAAAGAGAAAGAAGCTTTCTGAGAAACTTCTTTGTGTTCTGTGAAATCATCTCACAGAGTTACAGCTTTCCCCTCAAGAAGCCTTTCGCTAAGACAGTTCTTGTGGAATTGGCAAAGTGATATTTGGAAGCCCTTAGAGGGCTATGGTGAAAAAGAAAATATCCTCAGATGAAATCTGGAAAGAAGCTTTCTGAGAAACTGCTTAGTGTTCTGTTAATTCATCTCACAGAGTTACATGTGTATTTCGTGGATCTCTTTGCTAGCCTTATTTCTGTGGAATCTGAGAACAGATATTTCGGGTTCCCTTTGAAGACTATAGGGCCAAAGGAAATATCCTCCGATAACAAAGAGAAAGAAGCTTTCTGAGAAACTTCTTTGTGTTCTTTGAAATCATCTCACAGAGTTACAGCTTTCCCCTCAAGAAGCCTTTCGCTAAGACAGTTCTTGTGGATTTGGCAAAGTGATATTTGGAAGCCCATAGAGGGCTATGGTGAAAAAGAAAATATCCTCAGATGAAATCTGGAAAGAAGCTTTCTGAGAAACTGCTTAGTGTTCTGTTAATTCATCTCACAGAGTTACATGTGTATTTCGTGGATCTCTTTGCTAGCCTTATTTCTGTGGAATCTGAGAACAGATATTTCGGATCCCTTTGAAGACTATAGGGCCAAAGGAAATATCCTCCCATAACAAAGAGAAAGAAGCCTTCAGAGAAACTTCTTTGTGTTCTGTGAAATCATCTCACAGAGTTACAGCTTTCCCCTCAAGAAGCCTTTCGCTAAGACAGTTCTTGTGGAATTGGCAAAGTGATATTTGGAAGCCCTTAGAGGGCTATGGTGAAAAAGGAAATATCCTCAGAGGAAATCTGGAAAGAAGCTTTCTGAGAAACTGCTTAGTGTTCTGTTAATTCATCTCACAGAGTTACATCTGTATTTCGTGGATCTCTTTGCTAGCCTTATTTCTGTGGAATCTGAGAACAGATATTTCGGATCCCATTGAAGACTATAGGGCCAAAGGAAATATCCTCCCATAACAAAGAGAAAGAAGGTTTCTGAGAAACTTCTTTGTGTTCTGTGAAATCATCTCACAGAGTTACAGCTTTCTCCTCAAGAACCCTTTCGCTAAGACAGTTCTTGTGGAATTGGCAAAGTGATATTTGGAAGCCCAGAGAGGGCTATGGTGAAAAAGGAAATATCCTCACAGGAAATCTGGAAAGAAGCTTTTTGAGAAACTGCTTAGTGTTCTGTTAATTCATCTCACAGAGTTACATGTGTATTTCGTGGATCTCTTTGCTAGCCTTATTTCTGTGGAATCTGAGAACAGATATTTCGGATCTCATTGATGACTATAGGGCCAAAGGAAATATCATGCCAAAACAAAGAGAAAGAAGCTTTCTGAGAAACTTCTTTGTGTTCTGTGAAATCATCTCACAGAGTTACAGCTTTCCCCTCAAGAAGCCTTTCGCTAACACAGTTCTTCTGGAATTGGCAAAGTGATATTTGGAAGCCCATAGAGGGCTATGGTGAAAACGGAAATATCCTCCAATGAAATCTGGAAAGAAGCTTTCTGAGAAACTGCTTAGTGTTCTGTTAATTCATCTCACAGAGTTACATGTGTATTTCGTGGATCTCTTTGCTAGCCTTATTTCTGTGGAATCTGAGAACCGATATTTCGGATCCCTTTGAAGACTATAGGGCCAAAGGTAATATCCTCCGATAACAAAGAGAAAGAAGCTTTCTGAGAAACTTCTTTGTGTTCTGTGAAATCATCTCACAGAGTTACAGCTTTCCCCTCAAGAAGCCTCTCGCCAGGGCAGTTCTTCTGGAATAGGCAAAATGATATTTGGAAGCCCATAGAGGGCTATGGTGAAAAAGGAAATATCCTCAGATGAAATCTTTAAAAGAAGCTTTCTGAGAAACTGCTTAGTGTTCTGTTAATTCATCTCACAGAGTTACATGTGTATTTCGTGGATCTCTTTGCTAGCCTTATTTCTGTGGAATCTGAGAACAGATATTTCGGATCCCTTTGAAGACTATAGGGCCAAAGGAAATATCCTCCCATAACAAAGAGAAAGAAGCTTTCTGAGAAACTTCTCTGTGTTCTGTGAAATCATCTCAAGGAGTTACAGCTTTCCCCTCAAGAAGCCTTTCGCTAAGACAGTTCTTGTGGAATTGGCAAAGTGATATTGGGAAGCCCATAGAGGGCTACGGTGAAAAAGGAAATATCCTCCGATGAAATCTGGAAATAAGCTTTCTGAGAAACTGCTTAGTGTTCTGTTAATTCATCTCACAGAGTTACATGTGTATTTCGTGGATCTCTTTGCTAGCCTTATTTCTGTGGAATCTGAGAGCAGATATTTCGGATCCCTTTGAAAACTAGAGGGCCAAAGGAAATATACTCTGATAACAAAGAGAAAGAAGGTTTCTGAGAAACTTCTTTGTGTTCTGTGAAATCATCTCACAGAGTTACAGCTTTTCCCTCAAGAAAACTTTCGCTAAGACAGTTCTTGTGGAATAGACAAAGTGATATTTGGAAGCCCATAGTGGGCTATGGGGAAAAAGGAAATATCCACCGATGAAATCTGGAAAGAAGCTTTCTGAGAAACTGCTTAGTGTTCTGTTAATTCATCTCACAGAGTTACATGAGTATTTCGTGGATCTCTTTGCTAGCCTTATTTCTGTGGAATCTGAGAACAGATATTTCGGAACCCTTTGAAGACTATAGGACCAAAGGAAATATCATGCCAAAACAAAGAGAAAGAAGCTTTCTGAGAAACTTCTTTGTGTTCTGTGAAATCATCTCACAGAGTTACAGCTTTGCCCTCAAGAAGCCTTTCCCTAACACAGTTCTTGTGGAATTGGCAAAGTGATATTTGGAAGCCCATAGAGGGCTACGGTGAAAAAGGAAATATCCTCAGATGAAATCTGGAAAGAAGCTTTCTGAGAAACTGCTTAGTGTTCTGTTAATTCATCTCACAGAGTTACATGTGTATTTCGTGGATCTCTTTGCTAGCCTTATTTCTGTGGAATCTGAGAACAGATATTTCGGATCCCTCAGAAGACTATAGGGCCAAAGGAAATATCCTCCGATAACAAAGAGAAAGAAGCTTTCTGAGAAACTTCTTTGTGTTCTGTGAAATCATCTCATAGAGTTACAGCATTCCCCTCAAGAAGCCTTTCGCTAAGACAGTTCTTGTGGAATTGGCAAAGTGATATTTGGAAGCCCTTAGAGGGCTATGTTGAAAAAGGAAATATCCTCACAGGAAATCTGGAAAGAAGCTTTCTGAGAAACTGCTTAGTGTTCTGTTAATTCATCTCACAGAGTTACATGTGTATTTCGTGGATCTCTTTGCTAGCCTTATTTCTGTGGAATCTGAGAACAGATATTTCGGATCCCTTTGAAGACTATATGGCCAAAGGAAATATCCTCCCATAACAAAGAGAAAGAAGCTTTCTGACAAACTTCTTTGTGTTCTGTGAAATCATCTCACAGAGTTACAGCTTTCCCCTCAAGAAGCCTTTCGCTAAGACAGTTCTTGTGGAATTGGCAAAGTGATATTTGGAAGCCCGTAGAGGGCTATGGTGAAAAAGGAAATATCCTAACAGGAAATCTGGAAAGAAGCTTTCTGAGAAACTGCTTAGTGTTCTGTTAATTCATCTCACAGAGTTACATGTGCATTTCGTGGATCTCTTTGCTAGCCTTATTTCTGTGGAATCTGAGAACAGATATTTCGGATCCCTTTGATGACTATAGGGCCAACGGAAATAACCTCCGATAACAAAGAGAAAGAAACTTTCTGAGAAACTTCTTTGTGTTCTGGAAATCATCTCACGGAGTTACAGCTTTCCCCTCAAGAAACCTTTCGCTAAGACAGTTCTTCTGGAATTGGCAAAGTGATATTTGGAAGCCCATAGAGGGCTATGGTGAAAAAGGAAATATCCTCAGATGAAATCTGGAAAGAAGCTTTCTGAGAAACTGCTTAGTGTTCTGTTAATTCATCTCACAGAGTTACATGTGTATTTCGTGGATCTCTTTGCTAGCCTTATTTCTGTGGAATCTGAGAACAGATATTTCGGATCCCTCTGAAGACTATAGGGCCTAAGGAAATATCCTCCGATAACAAACAGAAAGAAGCTTTCTGAGAAACTTCTTTGTGTTCTGTGAAATCATCTCACAGAGTTACAGCTTTCCCCTCAAGAAGCCTTTCGCTAAGACAGTTCTTGTGGATTTGGCAAAGTGATATTTGGAAGCCCATAGAGGGCTATGGTGAAAAAGAAAATATCCTCAGATGAAATCTGGAAAGAAGCTTTCTGAGAAACTGCTTAGTGTTCTGTTAATTCATCTCACAGAGTTACATGTGTATTTCGTGGATCTCTTTGCTAGCCTTATTTCTGTGGAATCTGAGAACAGATATTTCGGATCCCTCTGAAGACTATAGGGCCAAAGGAAATATCCTCCCATAACAAAGAGAAAGAAGCCTTCTGAGAAACTTCTTTGTGTTCTGTGAAATCATCTCACAGAGTTACAGCTTTCCCCTCAAGAAGCCTTTCGCTAAGACAGTTCTTGTGGAATTGGCAAAGTGATATTTGGAAGCCCTTAGAGGGCTATGGTGAAAAAGGAAATATCCTCAGATGAAATCTGGAAAGAAGCTTTCTGAGAAACTGCTTAGTGTTCTGTTAATTCATCTCACAGAGTTACATCTGTATTTCGTGGATCTCTTTGCTAGCCTTATTTCTGTGGAAACTGAGAACAGATATTTCGGATCCCATTGAAGACTATAGGGCCAAAGGAAATATCCTCCCATAACAAAGAGAAAGAAGGTTTCTGAGAAACTTCTTTGTGTTCTGTGAAATCATCTCACAGAGTTACAGCTTTCTCCTCAAGAACCCTTTCGCTAAGACAGTTCTTGTGGAATTGGCAAAGTGATATTTGGAAGCCCAGAGAGGGCTATGGTGAAAAAGGAAATATCCTCACAGGAAATCTGGAAAGAAGCTTTTTGAGAAACTGCTTAGTGTTCTGTTAATTCATCTCACAGAGTTACATGTGTATTTCGTGGATCTCTTTGCTAGCCTTATTTCTGTGGAATCTGAGAACAGATATTTCGGATCCCATTGATGACTATAGGGCCAAAGGAAATATCATGCCAAAACAAAGAGAAAGAAGCTTTCTACGAACTTCTTTGTGTTCTGTGAAATGATCTCACAGAGTTACAGCTTTCCCCTCAAGAAGCCTTTCGCTAAGACAGTTCTTATGGAATTGGCAAAGTGATATTTGGAAGCCCATAGAGGGCTATGGTGAAAAAGGAAATATCCTCAGATGAAATCTCGAAAGAAGGTTTCTGAGAAACTGCTTAGTGTTCTCTTAATTCATCTCAAAGAGTTACATGTGTATTTCGTGGATCTCTTTGCTAGCCTTATTTCTGTGGAATCTGAGGACAGATATTTCTGATCCCTTTGAAACTATTGGGCCAAAGGAAATATCCTCCGATAACAAAGAGAAAGAAGATTTCTGAGAAACTTCCTTGTGTTCTGTGAAATCATCTCACAGAGTTACAGCTTTCCCCTCAAGAAGCCTTTCGCTAAGACAGTTCTTGTGGAATAGGCAAAGTGATATTTGGAAGCCCTTAGAGGGCTATGGTGAAAAAGGAAATATCCTCAGATGAAATCTGGAAAGAAGCTTTCTGAGAAACTGCTTAGTGTTCTGTTAATTCATCTCACAGAGTTACATGTGTATTTCGTGGATCTCTTTGCTAGCCTTATTTCTGTGGAATCTGAGAACAGATATTTCGGATCCCTTTGAAGACTATAGGGCCAAAGGAAATATCCTCCGATAACAAAGAGAAAGAAGCTTTCTGAGAAACTTCTTTGTGTTCTGTGAAATCATCTCACAGAGTTACAGCTCTCCCCTCAAGAAGCCTTTCGCTAAGACAGTTCTTGTGGAATTGGCAAAGTGATATTTGGAAGCCCTTAGAGGGCTATGGTGAAAAAGGAAATATCCTCAGATGAAATCTGGGAAGAAGCTTTCTGAGAAACTGCTTAGTGTTCTGTTAATTCATCTCACAGAGTTACATGTGTATTTCGTGGATCTCTTTGCTAGCCTTATTTCTGTGGAATCTGAGAACAGATATTTCGTATCCCTTTGAAGACTATAGGGCCCAAGGAAATATCCTCCGATAACAAAGAGAAAGAAGCTTTCTGAGAAACTTCTTTGTGTTCTGTGAAATCATCTCACAGAGTTACAGCTTTCCCCTCAAGAAGCCTTTCGCTAAGACAGTTCTTGTGGAATTGGCAAAGTGATATTTGGAAGCCCATAGAGGGCTATGGTGAAAAAGGAAATATCCTCAGATGAAATCTGGAAAGAAGCTTTCTGAGAAACTGCTTAGTGTTCTGTTAATTCATCTCACAGAGTTACATGTGCATTTCGTGGATCTCTTTGCTAGCCTTATTTCTGTGGAATCTGAGAACAGATATTTCGGATCCCATTGATGACTATAGGGCCAAAGGAAATATCCTCCGATAAGAAAGAGTAAGAAGCTTTCTGAGAAACTTCTTTGTGTTCTGTGAAATCATCTCACAGAGTTACAGCTTTCCCCTCAAGAAGCCTTTTGCTAAGACAGTTCTTGTGGAATTGGCAAAGTGATATTTGGAAGCCCAGAGAGGGCTATGGTGAAAAAGGAAATATCCTCACAGGAAATCTGGAGAGAAGCTTTCTGAGAAACTGCTTAGTGTTCTGTTAATTCATCTCACAGAGTTACATGTGTATTTCGTGGATCTCTTTGCTAGCCTTATTTCTGTGGAATCTGAGAACAGATATCTCGGATCCCATTGATGACTACAGGGCCAAAGGAAATATCATGCCAAAACAAAGAGAAAGAAGCTTTCTACGAACTTCTTTGTGTTCTGTGAAATGATCTCACAGAGTTACAGCTTTCCCCTCAAGAAGCCTTTCGCTAAGACAGTTCTTGTGGAATTGGCAAAGTGATATTTGGAAGCCCTTAGAGGGCTATAGTGAAAAAGGAAATATCCTCAGATGAAATCTGGAAAAAAGCTTTCTGAGAAACTGCTTAGTGTTCTGTTAATTCATCTCACAGAGTTACATGTGTATTTCGTGGATCTCTTTGCTAGCCTTATTTCTGTGGAATCTGAGAACAGATATTTCGGATCCCTTTGAAGACTATAGGGCCAAAGGAAATATCCTCCGATAACAAAGAGAAAGAAGCTTTCTGAGAAACTTCTTTGTGTTCTGTGAAATCATCTCACAGAGTTACAGCTTTCCCCTCAAGAAGCCTTTCGCTAAGACAGTTCTTGTGTATTTGGCAAAGTGATATTTGGAAGCCCATAGAGGGCTATGGTGAAAAAGAAAATATCCTCAGATGAAATCTGGAAAGAAGCTTTCTGAGAAACTGCTTAGTGTTCTGTTAATTCATCTCACAGAGTTACATGTGTATTTCGTGGATCTCTTTGCTAGCCTTATTTCTGTGGAATCTGAGAACAGATATTTCGGATCCCTCTGAAGACTATAGGGCCAAAGGAAATATCCTCCCATAACAAAGAGAAAGAAGCCTTCTGAGAAACTTCTTTGTGTTCTGTGAAATCATCTCACAGAGTTACAGCTTTCCCCTCAAGAAGCCTTTCGCTAAGACAGTTCTTGTGGAATTGGCAAAGTGATATTTGGAAGCCCTTAGAGGGCTATGGTGAAAAAGGAAATATCCTCAGATGAAATCTGGAAAGAAGCTTTCTGAGAAACTGCTTAGTGTTCTGTTAATTCATCTCACAGAGTTACATCTGTATTTCGTGGATCTCTTTGCTAGCCTTATTTCTGTGGAATCTGAGAACAGATATTTCGGATCCCATTGAAGACTATAGGGCCAAAGGAAATATCCTCCCATAACAAAGAGAAAGAAGGTTTCTGAGAAACTTCTTTGTGTTCTGTGAAATCATCTCACAGAGTTACAGCTTTCTCCTCAAGAACCCTTTCGCTAAGACAGTTCTTGTGGAATTGGCAAAGTGATATTTGGAAGCCCAGAGAGGGCTATGGTGAAAAAGGAAATATCCTCACAGGAAATCTGGAAAGAAGCTTTTTGAGAAACTGCTTAGTGTTCTGTTAATTCATCTCACAGAGTTACATGTGTATTTCGTGGATCTCTTTGCTAGCCTTATTTCTGTGGAATCTGAGAACAGATATTTCGGATCCCATTGATGACTATAGGGCCAAAGGAAATATCATGCCAAAACAAAGAGAAAGAAGCTTTCTACGAACTTCTTTGTGTTCTGTGAAATGATCTCACAGAGTTACAGCTTTCCCCTCAAGAAGCCTTTCGCTAAGACAGTTCTTGTGGAATTGGCAAAGTGATATTTGGAAGCCCATAGAGGGCTATGGTGAAAAAGGAAATATCCTCAGATGAAATCTCGAAAGAAGGTTTCTGAGAAACTGCTTAGTGTTCTCTTAATTCATCTCAAAGAGTTACATGTGTATTTCGTGGATCTCTTTGCTAGCCTTATTTCTGTGGAATCTGAGGACAGATATTTCTGATCCCTTTGAAACTATTGGGCCAAAAGGAAATATCCTCCGATAACAAAGAGAAAGAAGATTTCTGAGAAACTTCTTTGTGTTCTGTGAAATCATCTCACAGAGTTACAGCTTTCCCCTCAAGAAGCCTTTCGCTAAGACAGTTCTTGTGGAATAGGCAAAGTGATATTTGGAAGCCCTTAGAGGGCTATGGTGAAAAAGGAAATATCCTCAGATGAAATCTGGAAAGAAGCTTTCTGAGAAACTGCTTAGTGTTCTGTTAATTCATCTCACAGAGTTACATGTGTATTTCGTGGATCTCTTTGCTAGCCTTATTTCTGTGGAATCTGAGAACAGATATTTCGGATCCCTTTGAAGACTATAGGGCCAAAGGAAATATCCTCCGATAACAAAGAGAAAGAAGCTTTCTGAGAAACTTCTTTGTGTTCTGTGAAATCATCTCACAGAGTTACAGCTCTCCCCTCAAGAAGCCTTTCGCTAAGACAGTTCTTGTGGAATTGGCAAAGTGATATTTGGAAGCCCTTAGAGGGCTATGGTGAAAAAGGAAATATCCTCAGATGAAATCTGGGAAGAAGCTTTCTGAGAAACTGCTTAGTGTTCTGTTAATTCATCTCACAGAGTTACATGTGTATTTCGTGGATCTCTTTGCTAGCCTTATTTCTGTGGAATCTGAGAACAGATATTTCGGATCCCTTTGAAGACTATAGGGCCAAAGGAAATATCCTCCGATAACAAAGAGAAAGAAGCTTTCTGAGAAACTTCTTTGTGTTCTGTGAAATCATCTCACAGAGTTACAGCTTTCCCCTCAAGAAGCCTTTCGCTAAGACAGTTCTTGTGGAATTGGCAAAGTGATATTTGGAAGCCCATAGAGGGCTATGGTGAAAAAGGAAATATCCTCAGATGAAATCTGGAAAGAAGCTTTCTGAGAAACTGCTTAGTGTTCTGTTAATTCATCTCACAGAGTTACATGTGCATTTCGTGGATCTCTTTGCTAGCCTTATTTCTGTGGAATCTGAGAACAGATATTTCGGATCCCATTGATGACTATAGGGCCAAAGGAAATATCCTCCGATAAGAAAGAGAAAGAAGCTTTCTGAGAAACTTCTTTGTGTTCTGTGAAATCATCTCACAGAGTTACAGCTTTCCCCTCAAGAAGCCTTTTGCTAAGACAGTTCTTGTGGAATTGGCAAAGTGATATTTGGAAGCCCAGAGAGGGCTATGGTGAAAAAGGAAATATCCTCACAGGAAATCTGGAGAGAAGCTTTCTGAGAAACTGCTTAGTGTTCTGTTAATTCATCTCACAGAGTTACATGTGTATTTCGTGGATCTCTTTGCTAGCCTTATTTCTGTGGAATCTGAGAACAGATATCTCGGATCCCATTGATGACTATAGGGCCAAAGGAAATATCATGCCAAAACAAAGAGAAAGAAGCTTTCTACGAACTTCTTTGTGTTCTGTGAAATGATCTCACAGAGTTACAACTTTCCCCTCAAGAAGCCTTTCGCTAAGACAGTTCTTGTGGAATTGGCAAAGTGATATTTGGAAGCCCAGAGAGGGCTGTGGTGAAAAAGGAAATATCCTCACAGGAAATCTGGAAAGAAGCTTTTTGAGAAACTGCTTAGTGTTCTGTTAATTCATCTCACAGAGTTACATGTGTATTTCGTGGATCTCTTTGCTAGCCTTATTTCTGTGGAATCTGAGAACAGATATTTCGGATCCCATTGATGACTATAGGGCCAAAGGAAATATCATGCCAAAACAAAGAGAAAGAAGATTTCTACGAACTTCTTTGTGTTCTGTGAAATGATCTCACAGAGTTACAGCTTTCCCCTCAAGAAGCCTTTCGCTAAGACAGTTCTTGTGGAATTGGCAAAGTGATATTTGGAAGCCCATAGAGGGCTATGGTGAAAAAGGAAATATCCTCAGATGAAATCTGGAAGGAAGCTTTCTGAGAAACTGCTTAGTGTTCTCTTAATTCATCTCACAGAGTTACATGTGTATTTCGTGGATCTCTTTGCTAGCCTTATTTCTGTGGAATCTGAGGACAGATATTTCTGATCCCTTTGAAAACTATTGGGCCAAAGTAAATATCCTACGATAACAAAGAGAAAGAAGATTTCTGAGAAACTTCTTTGTGTTCTGTGAAATCATCTCACAGAGTTACAGCTTTCCCCTCAAGAAGCCTTTCGCTAAGACAGTTCTTGTGGAATAGGCAAAGTGATATTTGGAAGCCCTTAGAGGGCTATGGTGAAAAAGGAAATATCCTCAGATGAAATCTGGAAAGAAGCTTTCTGAGAAACTGCTTAGTGTTCTGTTAATTCATCTCACAGAGTTACATGTGTATTTCGTGGATCTCTTTGCTAGCCTTATTTCTGTGGAATCTGAGAACAGATATTTCGGATCCCTTTGAAGACTATAGGGCCAAAGGAAATATCCTCCGATAACAAAGAGAAAGAAGCTTTCTGAGAAACTTCTTTGTGTTCTGTGAAATCATCTCACAGAGTTACAGCTTTCCCCTCAAGAAGCCTTTCGCTAAGACAGTTCTTGTGGAATTGGCAAAGTGATATTTGGAAGCCCATAGAGGGCTATGGTGAAAAAGGAAATATCCTCAGATGAAATCTGGAAAGAAGCTTTCTGAGAAACTGCTTAGTGTTCTGTTAATTCATCTCACAGAGTTACATGTGTATTTCGTGGATCTCTTTGCTAGCCTTATTTCTGTGGAATCTGTGAACAGATATTTCGGATCACATTGAAGACTATAGGGCCAAAGGAAATATCCTCCCATAACAAAGAGAAAGAAGGTTTCTGAGAAACTTCTTTGTGTTCTGTGAAATCATCTCACAGAGTTACAGCTTTCTCCTCAAGAACCCTTTCGCTAAGACAGTTCTTGTGGAATTGGCAAAGTGATATTGGGAAGCCCAGAGAGGGCTATGGTGAAAAAGGAAATATCCTCACAGGAAATCTGGAAAGAAGCTTTCTGAGAAACTGCTTAGTGTTCTGTTAATTCATCTCACAGAGTTACATGTGTATTTCGTGGATCTCTTTGCTAGCCTTATTTCTGTGGAATCTGAGAACAGATATCTCGGATCCCTTTGATGACTATAGGGCCAAAGGAAATATCATGCCAAAACAAAGAGAAAGAAGCTTTCTACGAACTTCTTTGTGTTCTGTGAAATGATCTCACAGAGTTACAGCTTTCCCCTCAAGAAGCCTTTCGCTAAGACAGTTCTTGTGGAATTGGCAAAGTGATATTTGGAAGCCCATAGAGGGCTATGGTGAAAAAGGAAATATCCTCACAGGAAATCTGGAAAGAAGGTTTCTGAGAAACTGCTTAGTGTTCTCTTAATTCATCTCACAGAGTTACATGTGTATTTCGTGGATCTCTTTGATAGCCTTATTTCTGTGGAATCTGAGGACAGATATTTCTGATCCCTTTGAAAACTATTGGGCCAAAGGAAATATCCTCCGATAACAAAGAGAAAGAAGATTTCTGAGGAACTTCTTTGTGTTCTGTGAAATCATCTCACAGAGTTACAGCTTTCCGCTCAAGTAGCCTTTCGCTAAGACAGTTCTTCTGGAATAGGCAAAGTGATATTTGGAAGCCCATAGAGGGCTATGGTGAAAAAGGAAATATCCTCAGATGAAATCTGGAAAGAAGCTTTCTGAGAAACTGCTTAGTGTTCTGTTAATTCATCTCACAGAGTTACATGTGTATTTCGTGGATCTCTTTGCTAGCCTTATTTCTGTGGAATCTGAGAAGAGATATTTCGGATCCCTTTGAAGACTATAGGGCCAAAGGAAATATCCTCCGATAACAAAGAGAAAGAAGCTTTCTGAGTAACTTCTTTGTGTTCTGTGAAAACATCTCACAGAGTTACAGCTTTCCCCTCAAGAAGCCTTTCGCTAAGACAGTTCTTGTGGAATTGGCAAAGTGATATTTGGAAGCCCTTAGAGGGCTATAGTGAAAAAGGAAATATCCTCAGATGAAATCTGGAAAGAAGCTTTCTGAGAAACTGCTTAGTGTTCTGTTAATTCATCTCACAGAGTTACATGTGTATCTCGTGGATATCTTTGCTAGCCTTATTTCTGTGCAATCTGAGAACAGATATTTCGGAACACTCTGAAGACTATAGGGCCAAAGGAAATATCCTCCGATAACAAAGAGAAAGAAGCTTTCTGAGAAACTTCTTTGTGTTCTGTGAAATCATCTCACAGAGTTACAGCTTTCCCCTCAAGAAGCCTTTCGCAAAGACAGTTCTTGTGGAATAGGCAAAGTGATATTTGGAAGCCCATAGAGGGCTATGGTGAAAAAGGAAATATCCTCAGATGAAATCTGGAAAGAAGCTTTCTGAGAAACTGCTTAGTGTTCTGTTAATTCTTCTCACAGAGTTACATGTGGATTTCGTGTATCTCTTTGCTAGCCTTATTTCTGTGGAATCTGAGAACAGATATTTCGGATCCCTTTGAAGACTATAGGGCCAAAGGAAATATCCTCCCATAACAAAGAGAAGGAAGCTTTCTGAGAAACTTCTTTGTGTTCTGTGAAATCATCTCACAGAGTTACAGCTTTCTCTTCAAGAACCCTTTCGCTTAGACAGTTCTTGTGGTATTGGCAAAGTGATATTTGGAAGCCCATAGAGGGCTATGGTGAAAAAGGAAATATCCTCAGATGAAATCTGGAAAGAAGCTTTCTGAGAAACTGCTTAGTGTTCTGTTAATTCATCTCACAGAGTTACATGTGTATGTCGTGGATCTCTTTGCTAGCGTTATTTCTGTGGAATCTGAGAACAGATATTTCGGAACCCTTTGAAGACTATAGGGCCAAAGGAAATATCCTCCGATAACAAAGAGAAAGAAACTTTCTGAGAAACTTCTTTGTGTTCTGTGAAATCATCTCAAAGAGTTACAGCTTTCCCCTCAAGAAGCCTTTTGCTAAGACAGTTCTTGTGGAATAGGCAAAGTGATATTTGGAAGCCCATAGAGGGCTATGGTGAAAAAGGAAATATCCTCAGATGAAATCTGGAAAGAAGCTTTCTGAGAAACTGCTTAGTGTTCTGTTAATTCATCTCACAGAGTTACATGTGTATCTCGTGGATATCTTTGCTAGCCTTATTTCTGTGCAATCTGAGAACCGATATTTCAGAACCCTCTGAAGACTATAGGGCCAAAGGAAATATCCTCCGATAACAAAGAGAAAGAAGCTTTCTGAGAAACTTCTTTGTGTTCTGTGAAATCATCTCACAGAGTTACAGCTTTCCCCTCAAGAAGCCTTTCGCAAAGACAGTTCTTGTGGAATAGGCAAAGTGATATTTGGAAGCCCATAGAGGGCTATGGTGAAAAAGGAAATATCCTCAGATGAAATCTGGAAAGAAGCTTTCTGAGAAACTGCTTAGTGTTCTGTTAATTCTTCTCACAGAGTTACATGTGGATTTCGTGTATCTCTTTGCTAGCCTTATTTCTGTGGAATCTGAGAACAGATATTTCGGATCCCTTTGAAGACTATAGGGCCAAAGGAAATATCCTCCCATAACAAAGAGAAGGAAGCTTTCTGAGAAACTTCTTTGTGTTCTGTGAAATCATCTCACAGAGTTACAGCTTTCTCCTCAAGAACCCTTTCGCTTAGACAGTTCTTGTGGTATTGGCAAAGTGATATTTGGAAGCCCATTGAGGGCTATGGTGAAAAAGGAAATATCCTCAGATGAAATCTGGAAAGAAGCTTTCTGAGAAACTGCTTAGTGTTCTGTTAATTCATCTCACAGAGTTACATGTGTATGTCGTGGATCTCTTTGCTAGCGTTATTTCTGTGGAATCTGAGAACAGATATTTCGGAACCCTTTGAAGACTATAGGGCCAAAGGAAATATCCTCCGATAACAAAGAGAAAGAAACTTTCTGAGAAACTTCTTTGTGTTCTGTGAAATCATCTCAAAGAGTTACAGCTTTCCCCTCAAGAAGCCTTTTGCTAAGACAGTTCTTGTGGAATTGGCAAAGTGATATTTGGAAGCCCATAGAGGGCTATGGTGAAAAAGGAAATATCCTCAGATGAAATCTGGAAAGAAGCTTTCTGAGAAACTGCTTAGTGTTCTGTTAATTCATCTCACAGAGTTACATGTGTATTTCGTGGATCTGTTTGCTAGCCTTATTTCTGTGGAATCTGAGTACAGATATTTCGGATCCCTTTGAAGAATATAGGGCCAAAGGAAATATCCTCCGATAACAAAGAGAAAGAAGCTTTCTGAGAAACTTCTTTGTGTTCTGTGAAATCATCTCACAGAGTTACAGCTCTCCCCTCAAGAAGCCTATCGCTAAGTCAGTTCTTGTGGAATTGGCAAAGTGATATTTGGAAGCCCATAGAGGGCTATGGGGAAAAAGGAAATATCCACAGATGAAATCTGGAAAGAAGCTTTCTGAGAAACTGCTTAGTGTTCTGTTAATTCATCTCACAGAGTTACATTTGTATTTCGTGGATCTCTTTGCTAGCGTTATTTCTGTGGAATCTGAGAACAGATATTTCGGAAACCTTTGAAGACTATAGGGCCAAAGGAAATATCCTCCGATAACAAAGAGAAAGAAACTTTCTGAGAAACTTCTTTGTGTTCTGTGAAATCATCTCAAAGAGTTACAGCTTTCCCCTCAAGAAGCCTTTCGCTAAGACAGTTCTTGTGGAATTGGCAAAGTGATATTTGGAAGCCCAAAGAGGGCTGTGGTGAAAAAGGAAATATCCTCAGATGAAATCTGGAAAGAAGCTTTCTGAGAAACTGCTTAGTGTTCTGTTACTTCATCTCACAGAGTTACATGTGTATTTCGTGGATCTCTTTGCTAGCCTTATTTCTGTGGAATCTGAGAACAGATATTTCGGATCCCATTGATGACTATAGGGCCAAAGGAATTATCAAGCCAAAACAAAGAGAAAGAAGCTTTCTACGAACTTCTTTGTGTTCTGTGAAATGATCTCACAGAGTTACAGCTTTCCCCTCAAGAAGCCTTTCGCTAAGACAGTTCTTGTGGAATTGGCAAAGTGATATTTGGAAGCCCATAGAGGGCTATGGTGAAAAAGGAAATATCCTCAGATGAAATCTGGAAAGAAGGTTTCTGAGAAACTGCTTAGTGTTCTCTTAATTCATCTCACAGAGTTACATGTGTATTTCGTGGATCTCTTTGCTAGCCTTATTTCTGTGGAATCTGAGGACAGATATTTCTGATCCCTTTGAAAACTATTGGGCCAAAGGAAATAACCTCCGATAACAAAGAGAAAGAAGATTTCTGAGGAACTTCTTTGTATTCTGTGAAATCATCTCACAGAATTACAGCTTTCCCCTCAAGAAGCCTTTCGCTAAGACAGTTCTTGTGGAATTGGCAAAGTGATATTTGGAAGCCCTTAGAGGGCTATAGTGAAAAAGGAAATGTCCTCAGATGAAATCTGGAAAGAAGCTTTCTGAGAAACTGCTTAGTGTTCTGTTAATTCATCTCACAGAGTTACATGTGTATTTCGTGGATCTCTTTGCTAGCCTTATTTCTGTGGAATCTGAGAACAGATATTTCGGATCCCTTTGAAGACTATAGGGCCAAAGGAAATATCCTCCGATAACAAAGAGAAAGAAGCTTTCTGAGAAATTTCTTTGTGTTCTGTGAAATCATCTCACAGAGTTACAGCTTTCCCCTCAAGAAGCCTTTCGCTAAGACAGTTCTTGTGGAATTGGCAAAGTGATATTTGGAAGACCATAGAGGGCTATGGTGAAAAAGGAAATATCCTCACAGGAAATCTGGAAAGAAGCTTTCTGAGAAACTGCTTAGTGTTCAGTTAATTCATCTCACAGAGTTACATGTGTATTTCGTGGATCTCTTTGCTAGCCTTATTTCTGTGGAATCTGAGAACAGATATTTCGGATCCCATTGATGACTATAGGGCCAAAGGAAATATCCTCCGATAACAAAGAGAAAGAAGCTTTCTGAGAAACTTCTTTGTGTTCTGTGAAATCATATCACAGAGTTACACCTTTCCCCTCAAGAAGCCTTTCTCTAAGACAGTTCTTGTGGATTTGGCAAAGTGATATTTGGAAGCCCATAGAGGGCTATGGTGAAAAAGGAAATATCCTCAGATGAAATCTGGAAAGAAGCTTTGTGAGAAACTGCTTAGTGTTCTGTTAATTCATCTCACAGGGTTGCATGTGTATTTCGTGGATCTCTTTGCTAGCCTTATTTCTGTGGAATCTGAGAACAGATATTTCGGATCCCTCTGAAGACTATAGGGCCAAAGGAAATATCCTCCGATAACAAAGAGAAATAAGCTTTCTGAGAAACTTCTTTGTGTTCTGTGAAATCATCTCACAGAGTTACAGCTTTCCCCTCAAGAAGCCTTTCGCTAAGAAAGTTCTTGTGGAATAGGCAAAGTGATATTTGGAAGCCCATAGAGGGCTATGGTGAAAAAGGAAATATCCTCAGATGAAATCTGGAAAGAAGCTTTCTGAGAAACTGCTTAGTGTTCTGTTAATTCATCTCACAGAGTTACATGTGTATTTCGTGGATCTGTTTGCTAGCCTTATTTCTGTGGAATCTGAGAACAGATATTTCGGATCCCTTTGAAGACTATAGGGCCAAAGGAAATATCATGCCAAAACAAAGAGAAAGAAGCTTTCTGAGAAACTACTTCGTGTTCTGTGAAATCATCTCACAGAGTTACAGCTTTCCCCTCAAGAACCCTTTCGCTAACACAGTTCTTGTCGAATTGGCAAAGTGATATTTGGAAGCCCTTAGAGGGCTATAGTGAAAAAGGAAATATCCCCAGATGAAATCTGGAAAGACGCTTTCTGAGAAACTGCTTAGTGTTCTGTTAATTCATCTCACAGAGTTACATGTGTATTTCGTGGATCTCTTTGCTAGCCTTATTTCTGTGGAATCTGAGAACAGATATTTCGGATCCCTTTGATGACTATAGGGCCAAAGGAAATATCATGCCAAAACAAAGAGAAAGAAGCTTTCTACGAACTTCTTTGTGTTCTGTGAAATGATCTCACAGAATTACAGCTTTCCCCTCAAGAAGCCTTTCGCTAAGACAGTTCTTGTGGAATTGGCAAAGTGATATTTGGAAGCCCCTAGAGGGCTATGGTGAAAAAGGAAATATCCTCAGATGAAATCTGGAAAGAAGCTTTCTGAGAAACTGCTTAGTGTTCTGTTAATTCATCTCACAGAGTTACATGTGTATGTCGTGGATCTCTTTGCTAGCGTTATTTCTGTGGAATCTGAGAACAGATATTTCGGAACCCTTTGAAGACTATAGGGCCAAAGGAAATATCCTCCGATAACAAAGAGAAAGAAACTTTCTGAGAAACTTCTTTGTGTTCTGTGAAATCATCTCAAAGAGTTACAGCTTTCCCCTCAAGAAGCCTTTTGCTAAGACAGTTCTTGTGGAATTGGCAAAGTGATATTTGGAAGCCCATAGAGGGCTATGGTGAAAAAGGAAATATCCTCAGATGAAATCTGGAAAGAAGCTTCCTGAGAAACTGCTTAGTGTTCTGTTAATTCATCTCACAGAGTTACATGTGTATCTCGTGGATATCTTTGCTAGCCTTATTTCTGTGCAATCTGAGAACAGATATTTCAGAACCCTCTGAAGACTATAGGGCCAAAGGAAATATCCTCCGATAACAAAGAGAAAGAAGCTTTCTGAGAAACTTCTTTGTGTTCTGTGAAATCATCTCACAGAGTTACAGCTTTCCCCTCCAGAAGCCTTTCGCAAAGACAGTTCTTGTGGAATAGGCAAAGTGATATTTGGAAGCCCATAGAGGGCTATGGTGAAAAAGGAAATATCCTCAGATGAAATCTGGAAAGAAGCTTTCTGAAAAACTGCTTAGTGTTCTGTTAATTCTTCTCACAGAGTTACATGTGGATTTCGTGTATCTCTTTGCTAGCCTTATTTCTGTGGAATCTGAGAACAGATATTTCGGATCCCTTTGAAGACTATAGGGCCAAAGGAAATATCCTCCCATAACAAAGAGAAGGAAGCTTTCTGAGAAACTTCTTTGTGTTCTGTGAAATCATCTCACAGAGTTACAGCTTTCTCCTCAAGAACCCTTTCGCTTAGACAGTTCTTGTGGTATTGGCAAAGTGATATTTGGAAGCCCATAGAGGGCTATGGTGAAAAAGGAAATATCCTCAGATGAAATCTGGAAAGAAGCTTTCTGAGAAACTGCTTAGTGTTCTGTTAATTCATCTCACAGAGTTACATGTGTATGTCGTGGATCTCTTTGCTAGCGTTATTTCTGTGGAATCTGAGAACAGATATTTCGGAACCCTTTGAAGACTATAGGGCCAAAGGAAATATCCTCCGATAACAAAGAGAAAGAAACTTTCTGAGAAACTTCTTTGTGTTCTGTGAAATCATCTCAAAGAGTTACAGCTTTCCCCTCAAGAAGCCTTTTGCTAAGACAGTTCTTGTGGAATTGGCAAAGTGATATTTGGAAGCCCATAGAGGGCTATGGTGAAAAAGGAAATATCCTCATATGAAATCTGGAAAGAAGCTTTCTGAGAAACTGCTTAGTGTTCTGTTAATTCATCTCACAGAGTTACATGTGTATTTCGTGGATCTCTTTGCTAGCCTTATTTCTGTGGAATCTGAGTACAGATATTTCGGATCCCTTTGAAGAATATAGGGCCAAAGGAAATATCCTCCGATAACAAAGAGAAAGAAGCTTTCTGAGAAACTTCTTTGTGTTCTGTGAAATCATCTCACAGAGTTACAGCTCTCCCCTCAAGAAGCCTATCGCTAAGTCAGTTCTTGTGGAATTGGCAAAGTGATATTTGGAAGCCCGTAGAGGGCTATGGGGAAAAAGGAAATATCCACAGATGAAATCTGGAAAGAAGCTTTCTGAGAAACTGCTTAGTGTTCTGTTAATTCATCTCACAGAGTTACATTTGTATTTCGTGGATCTCTTTGCTAGCGTTATTTCTGTGGAATCTGAGAACAGATATTTCGGAAACCTTTGAAGACTATAGGGCCAAAGGAAATATCCTCCGATAACAAAGAGAAAGAAACTTTCTGAGAAACTTCTTTGTGTTCTGTGAAATCATCTCAAAGAGTTACAGCTTTCCCCTCAAGAAGCCTTTCGCTAAGACAGTTCTTGTGGAATTGGCAAAGTGATATTTGGAAGCCCAAAGAGGGCTGTGGTGAAAAAGGAAATATCCTCAGATGAAATCTGGAAAGAAGCTTTCTGAGAAACTGCTTAGTGTTCTGTTACTTCATCTCACAGAGTTACATGTGTATTTCGTGGATCTCTTTGCTAGCCTTATTTCTGTGGAATCTGAGGACAGATATTTCTGATCCCTTTGAAAACTATTGGGCCAAAGGAAATATCCTCCGATAACAAAGAGAAAGAAGATTTCTGAGAAACTTCTTTGTGTTCTGTGAAATCATCTCACAGAGTTACAGCTTTCCCCTCAAGAAGCCTTTCGCTAAGACAGTTCTTGTGGAATAGGCAAAGTGATATTTGGAAGCCCTTAGAGGGCTATGGTGAAAAAGGAAATATCCTCAGATGAAATCTGGAAAGAAGCTTTCTGAGAAACTGCTTAGTGTTCTGTTAATTTATCTCACAGAATTACATGTGTATTTCGTGGATCTCTTTGCTAGCCTTATTTCTGTGGAATCTGAGAACCGATACTTCGGATCCCTTTGAAGACTATAGGGCCAAAGGAAATATCCTCCGATAACAAAGAGAAAGAAGCTTTCTGAGAAACTTCTTTGTGTTCTGTGAAATCATCTCACAGAGTTACAGCTTTCCCCTCAAGAAGCCTTTCGCTAAGACAGTTCTTGTGGAATTGGCAAAGTGATATTTGGAAGCCCTTAGAGGGCTATAGTGAAAAAGGAAATATCCTCAGATGAAATCTGGAAAGAAGCTTTCTGAGAAACTGCTTAGTGTTCTGTTAATTCATCTCACAGAGTTACATGTGTATTTCGTGGATCTCTTTGCTAGCCTTATTTCTGTGGAATCTGAGTACAGATATTTCGGATCCCTTTGAAGAATATAGGGCCAAAGGAAATATCCTCCGATAACAAAGAGAAAGAAGCTTTCTGAGAAACTTCTTTGTGTTCTGTGAAATCATCTCACAGAGTTACAGCTCTCCCCTCAAGAAGCCTATCGCTAAGTCAGTTCTTGTGGAATTGGCAAAGTGATATTTGGAAGCCCGTAGAGGGCTATGGGGAAAAAGGAAATATCCACAGATGAAATCTGGAAAGAAGCTTTCTGAGAAACTGCTTAGTGTTCTGTTAATTCATCTCACAGAGTTACATTTGTATTTCGTGGATCTCTTTGCTAGCGTTATTTCTGTGGAATCTGAGAACAGATATTTCGGAAACCTTTGAAGACTATAGGGCCAAAGGAAATATCCTCCGATAACAAAGAGAAAGAAACTTTCTGAGAAACTTCTTTGTGTTCTGTGAAATCATCTCAAAGAGTTACAGCTTTCCCCTCAAGAAGCCTTTCGCTAAGACAGTTCTTGTGGAATTGGCAAAGTGATATTTGGAAGCCCAAAGAGGGCTGTGGTGAAAAAGGAAATATCCTCAGATGAAATCTGGAAAGAAGCTTTCTGAGAAACTGCTTAGTGTTCTGTTACTTCATCTCACAGAGTTACATGTGTATTTCGTGGATCTCTTTGCTAGCCTTATTTCTGTGGAATCTGAGGACAGATATTTCTGATCCCTTTGAAAACTATTGGGCCAAAGGAAATATCCTCCGATAACAAAGAGAAAGAAGATTTCTGAGAAACTTCTTTGTGTTCTGTGAAATCATCTCACAGAGTTACAGCTTTCCCCTCAAGAAGCCTTTCGCTAAGACAGTTCTTGTGGAATAGGCAAAGTGATATTTGGAAGCCCTTAGAGGGCTATGGTGAAAAAGGAAATATCCTCAGATGAAATCTGGAAAGAAGCTTTCTGAGAAACTGCTTAGTGTTCTGTTAATTTATCTCACAGAATTACATGTGTATTTCGTGGATCTCTTTGCTAGCCTTATTTCTGTGGAATCTGAGAACCGATACTTCGGATCCCTTTGAAGACTATAGGGCCAAAGGAAATATCCTCCGATAACAAAGAGAAAGAAGCTTTCTGAGAAACTTCTTTGTGTTCTGTGAAATCATCTCACAGAGTTACAGCTTTCCCCTCAAGAAGCCTTTCGCTAAGACAGTTCTTGTGGAATTGGCAAAGTGATATTTGGAAGCCCTTAGAGGGCTATAGTGAAAAAGGAAATATCCTCAGATGAAATCTGGAAAGAAGCTTTCTGAGAAACTGCTTAGTGTTCTGTTAATTCATCTCACAGAGTTACATGTGTATTTCGTGGATCTCTTTGCTAGCCTTATTTCTGTGGAATCTGAGAACAGATATTACGAATCCCTTTGAAGACTATAGGGCCAAAGGAAATATCCTCCGATAACAAAGAGAAAGAAGCTTTCTGAGAAATTTCTTTGTGTTCTGTGAAATCATCTCACAGAGTTACAGCTTTCCCCTCAAGAAGCCTTTCGCTAAGACAGTTCTTGTGGAATTGGCAAAGTGATATTTGGAAGCCCATAGAGGGCTATGGTGAAAAAGGAAATATCCTCACAGGAAATTTGGAAAGAAGCTTTCTGAGAAACTGCTTAGTGTTCTGTTAATTCATCTCAGAGAGTTACATGTGTATTTCGTGGATCTCTTTGCAAGCCTTATTTCTGTGGAATTGAGAACATGTATTTCGGATCCCATTGATGACTATAGGGCCAAAGGAAATATCCTCCGATAACAAAGAGAAAGAAGCTTTCTGAGAAACTTCTTTGTGTTCTGTGAAATCATCTCACAGAGTTACAGCTTTCCCCTCAAGAAGCCTTTCGCTAAGACAGTTCTTGTGGAATTGGCAAAGTGATATTTGGAAGCCCATAGAGGGCTATGGTGAAAAAGGAAATATCCTCAGATGAAATCTGGAAAGAAGCTTTCTGAGAAACTGCTTAGTGTTCTGTTAATTCATCTCACAGAGTTACATGTGTATTTCGTGGATCTCTTTGCTAGCCTTATTTCTGTGGAATCTGAGAACAGATATTTCGGATCCCTTTGAAGACTATAGGGCCAAAGGAAATATCCTCCCATAACAAAGAGAAAGAAGCTTTCTGAGAAACTTCTTTGTGTTCTGTGAAATCATCTCACAGAGTTACAGCTTTCCCCTCAAGAAGCTTTTCGCTAAGACAGTTCTTGTGGAATTGGCAAAGTGATATTTGGAAGCCCATAGAGGGCTATGGTGAAAAAGGAAATATCCTCAGATGAAATCTGGAAAGAAGCTTTCTGAGAAACTGCTTAGTGTTCTGTTAATTCATCTCACAGAGTTCCATGTGTATTTCGTGGATCTCTTTGCTAGCCTTATTTCTGTGGAATCTGAGAACAGATATTTCGGATCCCTCTGAAGACTATAGGGCCATAGGAAATATCCTCCGATAACAAAGAGAAAGAAGCTTTCTGAGAAATTTCTTTGTTTTCTGTGAAATCATCTCACAGAGTTACAGCTTTCCCCTCAAGAAGCCTTTCGCTAAGACAGTACTTGTGGAATTGGCAAAGTGATATTTGGAAGCCCATAGAGTTCTATGGTGAAAAAGGAAATATCCTCACAGGAAATCTGGAAAGAAGCTTTCTGAGAAACTGCTTAGTGTTCTGTTAATTCATCTCACAGAGTTACATGTGTATTTCGTGGATCTCTTTGCTAGCCTTATTTCTGTGGAATCTGAGTACAGATATTTCGGATCCCTTTGAAGACTGTAGGGCCAAAGGAAATATCCTCCGATAACAAAGAGAAAGAAGCTTTCTGAGAAACTTCTTTGTGTTCTGGAAATCATCTCACAGAGTTACAGCTCTCCCCTCAAGAAGCCTATCGCTAAGACAGTTCTTGTGGAATTGGCAAAGTGATATTTGGAAGCCCATAGAGGGCTATGGTGAAAAAGGAAATATCCTCAGATGAAATCTGGAAAGAAGCTTTCTGAGAAACTGCTTAGTGTTCTGTTAATTCTTCTCACAGAGTTACATGTGGATTTCGTGTATCTCTTTGCTAGCCTTATTTCTGTGGAATCTGAGAACAGATATTTCGGATCCCTTTGAAGACTATAGGGCCAAAGGAAATATCCTCCCATAACAAAGAGAAGGAAGCTTTCTGAGAAACTTCTTTGTGTTCTGTGAAATCATCTCACAGAGTTACAGCTTTCTCCTCAAGAACCCTTTCGCTTAGACAGTTCTTGTGGTATTGGCAAAGTGATATTTGGAAGCCCATAGAGGGCTATGGTGAAAAAGGAAATATCCTCAGATGAAATCTGGAAAGAAGCTTTCTGAGAAACTGCTTAGTGTTCTGTTAATTCATCTCACAGAGTTACATGTGTATTTCGTGGATCTCTTTGCTAGCCTTATTTCTGTGGAATCTGAGAACAGATATTTCGGATCCCATTGATGACTATAGGGCCAAAGGAAATATCCTCCGATAAGAAAGAGAAAGAAGCTTTCTGAGAAACTTCTTTGTGTTCTGTGAAATCATCTCACAGAGTTACAGCTTTGCCCTCAAGAAGCCTTTTGCTAAGACAGTTCTTGTGGAATTGGCAAAGTGATATTTGGAAGCCCATAGAGGGCTATGGTGAAAAAGGAAATATCCTCAGATGAAATCTGGAAAGAAGCTTTCTGAGAAACTGCTTAGTGTTCTGTTAAATCATCTCACAGAGTTACATGTGTATTTCGTGGATCTGTTTGCTAGCCTTATTTCTGTGGAATCTGAGAACAAATATTTCGGATCCCTTTGAAGACTATAGGGCCAAAGGAAATATCCTCCGATAACAAAGAGAAAGAAGCTTTCTGAGTAACTTCTTTGTGTTCTGTGAAATCATCTCACAGAGTTACAGCTTTCCCCTCAAGAAGCCTTTCGCTAAGACAGTTCTTGTGGAATTGGCAAAGTGATATTTGGAAGCCCTTAGAGGGCTATAGTGAAAAAGGAAATATCCTCAGATGAAATCTGGAAAGAAGCTTTCTGAGAAACTGCTTAGTGTTCTCTTAATTCATCTCACAGAGTTACATGTGTATCTCGTGGATATCTTTGCTAGCCTTATTTCTGTGCAATCTGAGAACAGATATTTCAGAACCCTCTGAAGACTATAGGGCCAAAGGAATTATCCTCCGATAACAAAGAGAAAGAAGCTTTCTGAGAAACTTCTTTGTGTTCTGTGAAATCATCTCACAGAGTTACAGCTTTCCCCTCCAGAAGCCTTTCGCAAAGACATTTCTTGTGGAATAGGCAAAGTGATATTTGGAAGCCCATAGAGGGCTATGGTGAAAAAGGAAATATCCTCAGATGAAATCTGGAAAGAAGCTTTCTGAGAAACTGCTTAGTGTTCTGTTAATTCTTCTCACAGAGTTACATGTGGATTTCGTGTATCTCTTTGCTAGCCTTATTTCTGTGGAATCTGAGAACAGATATTTCGGATCCCTTTGAAGACTATAGGGCCAAAGGAAATATCCTCCCATAACAAAGAGAAGGAAGCTTTCTGAGAAACTTCTTTGTGTTCTGTGAAATCATCTCACAGCGTTACAGCTTTCTCCTCAAGAACCCTTTCGCTTAGACAGTTCTTGTGGTATTGGCAAAGTGATATTTGGAAGCCCATAGAGGGCTATGGTGAAAAAGGAAATATCCTCAGATGAAATCTGGAAAGAAGCTTTCTGAGAAACTGCTTAGTGTTCTGTTAATTCATCTCACAGAGTTACATGTGTATGTCGTGGATCTCTTTGCTAGCGTTATTTCTGTGGAATCTGAGAACAGATATTTCGGAACCCTTTGAAGACTATAGGGCCAAAGGAAATATCCTCCGATAACAAAGAGAAAGAAACTTTCTGAGAAACTTCTTTGTGTTCTGTGAAATCATCTCAAAGAGTTACAGCTTTCCCCTCAAGAAGCCTTTTGCTAAGACAGTTCTTGTGGAATTGGCAAAGTGATATTTGGAAGCCCATAGAGGGCTATGGTGAAAAAGGAAATATCCTCAGATGAAATCTGGAAAGAAGCTTTCTGAGAAACTGCTTAGTGTTCTGTTAATTCATCTCACAGAGTTACATGTGTATCTCGTGGATATCTTTGCTAGCCTTATTTCTGTGCAATCTGAGAACAGATATTTCAGAACCCTCTGAAGACTATAGGGCCAAAGGAAATATCCTCCGATAACAAAGAGAAAGAAGCTTTCTGAGAAACTTCTTTGTGTTCTGTGAAATCATCTCACAGAGTTACAGCTTTCCCCTCAAGAAGCCTTTCGCAAAGACAGTTCTTGTGGAATAGGCAAAGTGATATTTGGAAGCCCATAGAGGGCTATGGTGAAAAAGGAAATATCCTCAGATGAAATCTGGAAAGAAGCTTTCTGAGAAACTGCTTAGTGTTCTGTTAATTCTTCTCACAGAGTTACATGTGGATTTCGTGTATCTCTTTGCTAGCCTTATTTCTGTGGAATCTGAGAACAGATATTTCGGATCCCTTTGAAGACTATAGGGCCAAAGGAAATATCCTCCCATAACAAAGAGAAGGAAGCTTTCTGAGAAACTTCTTTGTGTTCTGTGAAATCATCTCACAGAGTTACAGCTTTCTCCTCAAGAACCCTTTCGCTTAGACAGTTCTTGTGGTATTGGCAAAGTGATATTTGGAAGCCCATAGAGGGCTATGGTGAAAAAGGAAATATCCTCAGATGAAATCTGGAAAGAAGCTTTCTGAGAAACTGCTTAGTGTTCTGTTAATTCATCTCACAGAGTTACATGTGTATGTCGTGGATCTCTTTGCTAGCGTTATTTCTGTGGAATCTGAGAACAGATATTTCGGAACCCTTTGAAGACTATAGGGCCAAAGGAAATATCCTCCGATAACAAAGAGAAAGAAACTTTCTGAGAAACTTCTTTGTGTTCTGTGAAATCATCTCAAAGAGTTACAGCTTTCCCCTCAAGAAGCCTTTTGCTAAGACAGTTCTTGTGGAATTGGCAAAGTGATATTTGGAAGCCCATAGAGGGCTATGGTGAAAAAGGAAATATCCTCAGATGAAATCTGGAAAGAAGCTTTCTGAGAAACTGCTTAGTGTTCTGTTAATTCATCTCACAGAGTTACATGTGTATTTCGTGGGTCTCTTTGCTAGCCTTATTTCTGTGGAATCTGAGTACAGATATTTCGGATCCCTTTGAAGAATATAGGGCCAAAGGAAATATCCTCCGATAACAAAGAGAAAGAAGCTTTCTGAGAAACTTCTTTGTGTTCTGTGAAATCATCTCACAGAGTTACAGCTCTCCCCTCAAGAAGCCTATCGCTAAGTCAGTTCTTGTGGAATTGGCAAAGTGATATTTGGAAGCCCGTAGAGGGCTATGGGGAAAAAGGAAATATCCACAGATGAAATCTGGAAAGAAGCTTTCTGAGAAACTGCTTAGTGTTCTGTTAATTCATCTCACAGAGTTACATTTGTATTTCGTGGATCTCTTTGCTAGCGTTATTTCTGTGGAATCTGAGAACAGATATTTCGGAAACCTTTGAAGACTATAGGGCCAAAGGAAATATCCTCCGATAACAAAGAGAAAGAAACTTTCTGAGAAACTTCTTTGTGTTCTGTGAAATCATCTCAAAGAGTTACAGCTTTCCCCTCAAGAAGCCTTTCGCTAAGACAGTTCTTGTGGAATTGGCAAAGTGATATTTGGAAGCCCAAAGAGGGCTGTGGTGAAAAAGGAAATATCCTCAGATGAAATCTGGAAAGAAGCTTTCTGAGAAACTGCTTAGTGTTCTGTTACTTCATCTCACAGAGTTACATGTGTATTTCGTGGATCTCTTTGCTAGCCTTATTTCTGTGGAATCTGAGAACAGATATTTCGGATCCCATTGATGACTATAGGGCCAAAGGAATTATCAAGCCAAAACAAAGAGAAAGAAGCTTTCTACGAACTTCTTTGTGTTCTGTGAAATGATCTCACAGAGTTACAGCTTTCCCCTCAAGAAGCCTTTCGCTAAGACAGTTCTTGTGGAATTGGCAAAGTGATATTTGGAAGCCCATAGAGGGCTATGGTGAAAAAGGAAATATCCTCAGATGAAATCTGGAAAGAAGGTTTCTGAGAAACTGCTTAGTGTTCTCTTAATTCATCTCACAGAGTTACATGTGTATTTCGTGGATCTCTTTGCTAGCCTTATTTCTGTGGAATCTGAGGACAGATATTTCTGATCCCTTTGAAAACTATTGGGCCAAAGGAAATAACCTCCGATAACAAAGAGAAAGAAGATTTCTGAGAAACTTCTTTGTGTTCTGTGAAATCATCTCACAGAATTACAGCTTTCCCCTCAAGAAGCCTTTCGCTAAGACAGTTCTTGTGGAATTGGCAAAGTGATATTTGGAAGCCCTTAGAGGGCTATAGTGAAAAAGGAAATGTCCTCAGACGAAATCTGGAAAGAAGCTTTCTGAGAAACTGCTTAGTGTTCTGTTAATTCATCTCACAGAGTTACATGTGTATTTCGTGGATCTCTTTGCTAGCCTTATTTCTGTGGAATCTGAGAACAGATATTTCGGATCCCTTTGAAGACTATAGGGCCAAAGGAAATATCCTCCGATAACAAAGAGAAAGAAGCTTTCTGAGAAATTTCTTTGTGTTCTGTGAAATCATCTCACAGAGTTACAGCTTTCCCCTCAAGAAGCCTTTCGCTAAGACAGTTCTTGTGGAATTGGCAAAGTGATATTTGGAAGACCATAGAGGGCTATGGTGAAAAAGGAAATATACTCACAGGAAATCTGGAAAGAAGCTTTCTGAGAAACTGCTTAGTGTTCAGTTAATTCATCTCACAGAGTTACATGTGTATTTCGTGGATCTCTTTGCTAGCCTTATTTCTGTGGAATCTGAGAACAGATATTTCGGATCCCATTGATGACTATAGGGCCAAAGGAAATATCCTCCGATAACAAAGAGAAAGAAGCTTTCTGAGAAACTTCTTTGTGTTCTGTGAAATCATATCACAGAGTTACACCTTTCCCCTCAAGAAGCCTTTCGCTAAGACAGTTCTTGTGGATTTGGCAAAGTGATATTTGGAAGCCCATAGAGGGCTATGGTGAAAAAGGAAATATCCTCAGATGAAATCTGGAAAGAAGCTTTGTGAGAAACTGCTTAGTGTTCTGTTAATTCATCTCACAGGGTTGCATGTGTATTTCGTGGATCTCTTTGCTAGCCTTATTTCTGTGGAATCTGAGAACAGATATTTCGGATCCCTCTGAAGACTATAGGGCCAAAGGAAATATCCTCCGATAACAAAGAGAAATAAGCTTTCTGAGAAACTTCTTTGTGTTCTGTGAAATCATCTCACAGAGTTACAGCTTTCCCCTCAAGAAGCCTTTCGCTAAGAAAGTTCTTGTGGAATAGGCAAAGTGATATTTGGAAGCCCATAGAGGGCTATGGTGAAAAAGGAAATATCCTCAGATGAAATCTGGAAAGAAGCTTTCTGAGAAACTGCTTAGTGTTCTGTTAATTCATCTCACAGAGTTACATGTGTATTTCGTGGATCTCTTTGCTAGCCTTATTTCTGTGGAATCTGAGAACAGATATTTCGGATCCCTTTGAAGACTATAGGGCCAAAGGAAATATCATGCCAAAACAAAGAGAAAGAAGCTTTCTGAGAAACTTCTTTGTGTTCTGTGAAATCATCTCACAGAGTTACAGCTTTCCCCTCAAGAACCCTTTCGCTAACACAGTTCTTGTCGAATTGGCAAAGTGATATTTGGAAGCCCTTAGAGGGCTATAGTGAAAAAGGAAATATCCCCAGATGAAATCTGGAAAGACGCTTTCTGAGAAACTGCTTAGTGTTCTGTTAATTCATCTCACAGAGTTACATGTGTATTTCGTGGATCTCTTTGCTAGCCTTATTTCTGTGGAATCTGAGAACAGATATTTCGGATCCCTTTGATGACTATAGGGCCAAAGGAAATATCATGCCAAAACAAAGAGAAAGAAGCTTTCTACGAACTTCTTTGTGTTCTGTGAAATGATCTCACAGAATTACAGCTTTCCCCTCAAGAAGCCTTTCGCTAAGACAGTTCTTGTGGAATTGGCAAAGTGATATTTGGAAGCCCCTAGAGGGCTATGGTGAAAAAGGAAATATCCTCAGATGAAATCTGGAAAGAAGCTTTCTGAGAAACTGCTTAGTGTTCTGTTAATTCATCTCACAGAGTTACATGTGTATGTCGTGGATCTCTTTGCTAGCGTTATTTCTGTGGAATCTGAGAACAGATATTTCGGAACCCTTTGAAGACTATAGGGCCAAAGGAAATATCCTCCGATAACAAAGAGAAAGAAACTTTCTGAGAAACTTCTTTGTGTTCTGTGAAATCATCTCAAAGAGTTACAGCTTTCCCCTCAAGAAGCCTTTTGCTAAGACAGTTCTTGTGGAATTGGCAAAGTGATATTTGGAAGCCCATAGAGGGCTATGGTGAAAAAGGAAATATCCTCAGATGAAATCTGGAAAGAAGCTTTCTGAGAAACTGCTTAGTGTTCTGTTAATTCATCTCACAGAGTTACATGTGTATCTCGTGGATATCTTTGCTAGCCTTATTTCTGTGCAATCTGAGAACAGATATTTCAGAACCCTCTGAAGAATATAGGGCCAAAGGAAATATCCTCCGATAACAAAGAGAAAGAAGCTTTCTGAGAAACTTCTTTGTGTTCTGTGAAATCATCTCACAGAGTTACAGCTTTCCCCTCAAGAAGCCTTTCGCAAAGACAGTTCTTGTGGAATAGGCAAAGTGATATTTGGAAGCCCATAGAGGGCTATGGTGAAAAAGGAAATATCCTCAGATGAAATCTGGAAAGAAGCTTTCTGAGAAACTGCTTAGTGTTCTGTTAATTCTTCTCACAGAGTTACATGTGGATTTCGTGTATCTCTTTGCTAGCCTTATTTCTGTGGAATCTGAGAACAGATATTTCGGATCCCTTTGAAGACTATAGGGCCAAAGGAAATATCCTCCCATAACAAAGAGAAGGAAGCTTTCTGAGAAACTTCTTTGTGTTCTGTGAAATCATCTCAAAGAGTTACAGCTTTCCCCTCAAGAAGCCTTTCGCTAAGACAGTTCTTGTGGAATTGGCAAAGTGATATTTGGAAGCCCAAAGAGGGCTGTGGTGAAAAAGGAAATATCCTCAGATGAAATCTGGAAAGAAGCTTTCTGAGAAACTGCTTAGTGTTCTGTTACTTCATCTCACAGAGTTACATGTGTATTTCGTGGATCTCTTTGCTAGCCTTATTTCTGTGGAATCTGAGAACAGATATTTCGGATCCCATTGATGACTATAGGGCCAAAGGAATTATCAAGCCAAAACAAAGAGAAAGAAGCTTTCTACGAACTTCTTTGTGTTCTGTGAAATGATCTCACAGAGTTACAGCTTTCCCCTCAAGAAGCCTTTCGCTAAGACAGTTCTTGTGGAATTGGCAAAGTGATATTTGGAAGCCCATAGAGGGCTATGGTGAAAAAGGAAATATCCTCAGATGAAATCTGGAAAGAAGGTTTCTGAGAAACTGCTTAGTGTTCTCTTAATTCATCTCACAGAGTTACATGTGTATTTCGTGGATCTCTTTGCTAGCCTTATTTCTGTGGAATCTGAGGACAGATATTTCTGATCCCTTTGAAAACTATTGGGCCAAAGGAAATAACCTCCGATAACAAAGAGAAAGAAGATTTCTGAGAAACTTCTTTGTGTTCTGTGAAATCATCTCACAGAGTTACAGCTTTCCCCTCAAGAAGCCTTTCGCTAAGACAGTTCTTGTGGAATTGGCAAAGTGATATTTGGAAGCCCTTAGAGGGCTATAGTGAAAAAGGAAAAGTCCTCAGATGAAATCTGGAAAGAAGCTTTCTGAGAAACTGCTTAGTGTTCTGTTAATTCATCTCACAGAGTTACATGTGTATTTCGTGGATCTCTTTGCTAGCCTTATTTCTGTGGAATCTGAGAACAGATATTTCGGATCCCTTTGAAGACTATAGGGCCAAAGGAAATATCCTCCGATAACAAAGAGAAAGAAGCCTTCTGAGAAATTTCTTTGTGTTCTGTGAAATCATCTCACAGAGTTACAGCTTTCCCCTCAAGAAGCCTTTCGCTAAGACAGTTCTTGTGGAATTGGCAAAGTGATATTTGGAAGACCATAGAGGGCTATGGTGAAAAAGGAAATATCCTCACAGGAAATCTGGAAAGAAGCTTTCTGAGAAACTGCTTAGTGTTCAGTTAATTCATCTCACAGAGTTACATGTGTATTTCGTGGATCTCTTTGCTAGCCTTATTTCTGTGGAATCTGAGAACAGATATTTCGGATCCCATTGATGACTATAGGGCCAAAGGAAATATCCTCCGATAACAAAGAGAAAGAAGCTTTCTGAGAAACTTCTTTGTGTTCTGTGAAATCATATCACAGAGTTACACCTTTCCCCTCAAGAAGCCTTTCGCTAAGACAGTTCTTGTGGATTTGGCAAAGTGATATTTGGAAGCCCATAGAGGGCTATGGTGAAAAAGGAAATATCCTCAGATGAAATCTGGAAAGAAGCTTTGTGAGAAACTGCTTAGTGTTCTGTTAATTCATCTCACAGGGTTGCATGTGTATTTCGTGGATCTCTTTGCTAGCCTTATTTCTGTGGAATCTGAGAACAGATATTTCGGATCCCTCTGAAGACTATAGGGCCAAAGGAAATATCCTCCGATAACAAAGAGAAATAAGCTTTCTGAGAAACTTCTTTGTGTTCTGTGAAATCATCTCACAGAGTTACAGCTTTCCCCTCAAGAAGCCTTTCGCTAAGACAGTTCTTGTGGAATAGGCAAAGTGATATTTGGAAGCCCATAGAGGGCTATGGTGAAAAAGGAAATATCCTAAGATGAAATCTGGAAAGAAGCTTTCTGAGAAACTGCTTAGTGTTCTGTTAATTCATCTCACAGAGTTACATGTGTATTTCGTGGATCTCTTTGCTAGCCTTATTTCTGTGGAATCTGAGAACAGATATTTCGGATCACTTTGAAGACTATAGGGCCAAAGGAAATATCATGCCAAAACAAAGAGAAAGAAGCTTTCTGAGAAACTTCTTCGTGTTCTGTGAAATCATCTCACAGAGTTACAGCTTTCCCCTCAAGAACCCTTTCGCTAACACAGTTCTTGTCGAATTGGCAAAGTGATATTTGGAAGCCCTTAGAGGGCTATAGTGAAAAAGGAAATATCCCCAGATGAAATCTGGAAAGACGCTTTCTGAGAAACTGCTTAGTGTTCTGTTAATTCATCTCACAGAGTTACATGTGTATTTCGTGGATCTCTTTGCTAGCCTTATTTCTGTGGAATCTGAGAACAGATATTTCGGATCCCTTTGATGACTATAGGGCCAAAGGAAATATCATGCCAAAACAAAGAGAAAGAAGCTTTCTACGAATTTCTTTGTGTTCTGTGAAATGATCTCACAGAATTACAGCTTTCCCCTCAAGAAGCCTTTCGCTAAGACAGTTCTTGTGGAATTGGCAAAGTGATATTTGGAAGCCCCTAGAGGGCTATGGTGAAAAATGAAATATCCTCAGATGAAATCTGGAAAGAAGCTTTCTGAGAAACTGCTTAGTGTTCTGTTAATTCATCTACAGAGTTACATGTGTATTTCGTGGATCTCTTTGCTAGCCTTATTTCTGTGGAATTTGAGAACAGATATTTCGGATCCCACTGAAGACTGTAGGGCCAAAGGAAATATCCTCCGATAACAAAGAGAAAGAAGCTTTCTGAGAAACTTCTTTGTGTTCTGTTAAATCATGTCAAGGAGTTACAGATTCCCCTCCAGAAGCCTTTCGCTAAGACAGTTCTTGTGGAATTGACAAAGTGATATTTGGAAGCCCATAGAGTGCTATGGTGAAAAAGGAAATATCCTCCGATGAAATCTGGAAAGCAGCTTTCTGAGAAACTGCTTAGTGTTCTGTTAATTCATCTCACAGAGTTACATGTGTATTTCGTGGATCTCTTTGCTAGCCTTATTTCTGTGGAATCTGAGAACAGATATTTGGAAACCCTTTGAAGACTATAGGGCCAAAGGAAATATCATGCCAAAACAAAGAGAAAGAAGCTTTCTGAGAAACTTCTTTGTGTTCTGTGAAATCATCTCAAGGAGTTACAGCTTCCCCTCCAGAAGCCTTTCGCTAAGACAGTTCTTGTGGAATAGGCAAAGTGATATTTGGAAGCCCATAGAGGGCTATGGTGAAAAAGGAAATATCCTCAGATGAAATCTGGAAAGAAGCTTTCTGAGAAACTGCTTAGTGTTCTGTTAATTCATCTCACAGAGTTACATGTGTATTTCGTGGATCTCTTTGCTAGCCTTATTTCTGTGGAACTTGAGAAGAGATATTTCGGATCCCTTTGAAGACTATAGGGCCAAAGGAAATATCCTCCGATAACAAAGAGAAAGAAGCTTTCTGAGAAAATTCTTTGTGTTCTGTGAAATCATCTCACAGAGTTACATCTTTCCCCTCAAGAAGCCTTTCGCTAAGACAGTTCTTGTGCAATTGGCAAAGTGATATTTGGAAGCCCATAGAGGACTACGGTGAAAAAGGAAATATCCTCGGATGAAATCTGGAAAGAAGCTTTCTGAGAAACTGCTTAGTGTTCTGTTAATTCATCTCACAGTGTTACATGTGTATTTCCTGGATCTCTTTGCTAGCCTTATTTCTGTGGAATCTGAGAACAGATATTTCGGATCCCTTTGAAGAGTACTGGGCCAAAGGAAATATCCTCCCATAACAAAGAGAAAGAAGCTTTCTGAGAAACTTCTTTGTCTTCTGTGAAATCATCTCACAGAGTTACAGCTTTCCACTCAAGAAGCCTTTCGCTAAGACAGTTCTTGTGGAATTGGCAAAGTGATATTTGGAAGCCCATAGAGGGCTATGGTCAAAAAGGAAATATCCTCACAGGAAATCTGGAAAGAAGCTTTCTGAGAAACTGCTTAGTGTTCTGTTAATTCATCTCACAGAGTTACATGTGTATTTCGTGGATCTCTTTGCTAGCCTTATTTCTGTGGAATCTGAGAACAGATATTTCTGATCCCATTGATGACTATAGGGCCAAAGGAAATATCCTCCGATAACAAAGAGAAAGAAGCTTTCTGAGAAACTTCTTTGTGTTCTGTGAAATCATCTCACAGAGTTACAGCTTTCCTCTCAAGAAGCCTTTGGCTAAGACAGTTCTTGTGGAATTGGCAAAGTGATATTTGGAAGCCCATAGAGGGCTATGGTGAAAAAGGTAATATCCTCACAGGAAATCTGGAAAGAAGCTTTTTGAGAAACTGCTTAGTGTTTTGTTAATTCATCTCACAGAGTTACATGTGTATTTCGTGGATCTCTTTGCCAGCCCCATTTCTGTGGAATCTGAGTACAGATATTTTGGATCCCTTTGAAGACTATAGGGCCAAAGGAAATATCCTCCGTAACAAAGAGAAAGAAGCTTTCTGAGAAACTTCTTTGTGTTCTGTGAAATCATCTCACAGAGTTACAGCTCTCCCCTGAAGAAGCCTTTCGCTAAGACAGTTCTTGTGGAATTGGCAAAGTGAATTTTGGAAGCCCATAGAGGGCTATGGTGAAAAAGTAAATATCCTCTGATGAAATCTGGAAAGAAGCTTTCTGAGAAACTGCTTAGTGTTCTGTTAATTCATCTCACAGAGTTACATGTGTATTTCGTGGATCTCTTTGCTAGCCTTATTTCTGTGGAATCTGAGAACAGATATTTCGGAACCCTTTGAAGACTAGAGGGCCAAAGGAAATATCATGCCAAAACAAAGAGAAAGAAGCTTTCTGAGAAACTTCTTTGTGTTCTGTTAAATCATGTCAAGGAGTTACAGCTTCCCCTCCAGAAGCCTTTCGCTAAGACAGTTCTTGTCGAATTGACAAAGTGATATTTGGAAGCCCATAAAGTGCTATGGTGAAAAAGGAAATATCCTCCGATGAAATCTGGAAATAAGCTTTCTGAGAAACTGCTTAGTGTTCTGTTAATTCATCTCACAGAGTTACATGGGTATTTCGTGGATCTCTTTGCTAGCCTTATTTCTGTGGAATCTGAGAACCGATATTTCGGAACCCTTTGAAGACTATAGGGCCAAAGGAAATATCATGCCAAAACAAAGAGAAAGAAGCTTTCTGAGAAACTTCTTTGTGTTCTGTGAAATCATCTCACAGAGTTACAGCTTTCCCCTCAAGAAGCCTTTCGCTAAGACAGTTCTTGTGGAATTGGCAAAGTAATATTTGGAAGCCCATAGAGGGCTACGGTGAAAAAGGAAATATCCTCAGATGAAATCTGGAAAGAAGCTTTCTGAGAAACTGCTTAGTGTTCTGTTAATTCATCTCACAGAGTTACATGTGTATTTCGTGGATCTCTTTGCTAGCCTTATTTCTGTGGAATCTGAAAAGAGATATTTCGGATCCCTCTGAAGACTATAGGGCCAAAGGAAATATCCTCCGATAACAAAGAGAAAGAAGGTTTCTGATAAACTTCTTTGTGTTCTGTGAAATCATCTCACAGAGTTACAGCTTTCCTCTCAAGAAGCCTTTCGCTAAGACAGTTCTTGTGGAATTGGCAAAGTGATATTTGGAAGCCCATAGAGGGCTGTGGTGAAAAAGGATATATCCTCAGATGAAATCTGGAAAGAAGCTTTCTGAGAAACTGCTTAGTGTTCTGTTAATTCATCTCACAGAGTTACATCTGTATTTCGTGGATCTCTTTGCTAGCCTTATTTCTGTGGAATCTGAGAACAGATATTTCGGATCCCATTGATGACTATAGGGCCAAAGGAAATATCCTCCGATAACAAAGAGAAAGAAGCTTTCTGAGAAACTTCTTTGTGTTCTGTGAAATCATCTCACAGAGTTACAGCTTTCCCCTCAAGAAGCCTTTCGCAAAGACAGTTCTTGTGGAATTGGCAAAGTGATATTTGGAAGCCCATAGAGGGCTATGGTGAAAAAGGAAATATCCTCACAGGAAATCTGGAAAGAAGCTTTCTGAGAAACTGCTTAGTGTTCTGTTAATTCATCTCACAGAGTTCCATGTGTATTTCGTGGATCTCTTTGCTAGCCTTATTTCTGTGGAATCTGAGAACAGATATTTCGGATCCCTTTGAAGACTATAGGTCCAAAGGAAATATCCTCCCATAACAAAGAGAAAGAAGCTTAATGACAAACTTCTTTGTGTTCTGTGAAATCATCTCAAGGAGTTACAGCTTCCCCTCCAGAAGCCTTTCGCTAAGACAGTTCTTGTGGAATTGGCAAAGTGATATTTGGAAGCCCATAGAGGGCTATGGTGAAAAAGGAAATATCCTCAGATGAAATATGGAAAGAAGCTTTCTGAGAAACTGCTTAGTCTTCTGTTAATTCATCTCACAGAGTTACATGTGTATTTCGTGGATCTCTTTGCTAGCCTTATTTCTGTGGAACCTGAGAAGAGATATTTCGGATCCCTTTGAAGACTATAGGGCCAAAGGAAATATCCTCCGTTAACATAGAGAAAGAAGCTTTCTGAGAAACTTCTTTGTGTTCTGTGAAATCATCTCACAGAGTTACAGCTTTCCCCTCAAGAAGCCTTTCGCTAAGACAGTTCTTGTGGAATTGGCAAAGTGATATTTGGAAGCCCATAGAGGGCTATGGTCAAAAAGGAAATATCCTCACAGGAAATCTGGAAAGAAGCTTTCTGAGAAACTGCTTAGTGTTCTGTTAATTCATCTCACAGAGTTACATGTGTATTTCGTGGATCTCTTTGCTAGCCTTATTTCTGTGGAATCTGAGAACAGATATTGCTGATCCCATTGATGACTATAGGGTCAAAGGAAATATCCTCCGATAACAAAGAGAAAGAAGCTTTCTGAGAAACTTCTTTGTGTTCTGTGAAATCATCTCACAGAGTTACAGCTTTCCTCTCAAGAAGCCTTTCGCTAAGACAGTTCTTGTGGAATTGGCAAAGTGATATTTGGAAGCCCATAGAGGGCTATGGTGAAAAAGGAAATATCCTCAGATGAAATCTGGAAAGAAGCTTTCAGAGAAACTGCTTAGTGTTCTGTTAATTCATCTCACAGAGTTACATGTGTATTTCGTGGATCTCTTTGCCAGCCCCATTTCTGTGGAATCTGAGTACAGATATTTTGGATCCCTTTGAAGACTATAGGGCCAAAGGAAATATCCTCCGTAACAAAGAGAAAGAAGCTTTCTGAGAAACTTCTTTGTGTTCTGTGAAATCATCTCAAGGAGTTACAGCTTTCCCTACAGAAGCCTTTCGCTAAGACAGTTCTTGTGGAATTGGCAAAGTGATATTTGGAAGCCCATAGAGGGCTATGGTGAAAAAGGAATTATCCTCACTGGAAATCTGGAAAGAAGCTTTCTGAGAAACTGCTTAGTGTTCTGTTAATTCATCTCACAGAGTTACATGTGTATTTCGTGGATCTCATTGCTAGCCTTATTTCTGTGGAATCTGAGAACCGATATTTCGGATCCCTTTGAAGACTGTAGGGCCAAAGGAAATATCCTCCGATAACAAAGAGAAAGAAGCTTTCTGAGAAACTTCTTTGTGTTCTGTGAAATCATCTCACAGAGTTACAGCTTTCCCCTCAGGAAGCCTTTCGCTAAGACAGTTCTTGTGGAATAGGCAAAGTGATATTTGGAAGCCCATAGAGGGCTATGGTGAAAAAGGAAATATCCTCAGATGAAATCTGGAAAGAAGCTTTCTGAGAAACTGCTTAGTGTTCTGTTAATTCATCTCACAGAGTTACGTGTGTATTTCGTGGATCTCTTTGCTAGCCTTATTTCTGTGGAATCTGAGAACAGATATTTCGTATCCCTTTGAAGAGTACAGGGCCAAAGGAAATATCCTCCGATAACAAAGAGAAAGAAGCTTTGTGAGAAACTACTTTGTGTTCTGTGAAATCATCTCACAGAGTTACATCTTTCCTCTCAAGAAGCCTTTCCCTAAGACAGTTCTTGTGCAATTGGCAAAGTGATATTTGGAAGCCCATAGAGGACTACGGTGAAAAAGGAAATATCCTCACAGGAAATCTGGAAAGAAGCTTTCTGAGAAACTGCTTAGTGTTCTGTTAATTCATCTCACAGAGTTACATGTGTATTTCGTGGATCTCTTTGCTAGCCTTATTTCTGTGGAATCTGAGAACAGATATTTCGGAACCCTTTGAAGACTATAGGGCCAAAGGAAATATCATGCCAAAACAAAGAGAAAGAAGCTTTCTGAGAAACTTCTTTGTGTTCTGTGAAATCATCTCACAGAGTTACAGCTTTCCCCTCAAGAAGCCTTTCGCTAAGACAGTTCTTGTGGAATTGGCAAAGTAATATTTGGAGGCCCAAAGAGGGCTACGGTGAAAAAGGAAATATCCTCAGATGAAATCTGGAAAGAAGCTTTCTGAGAAACTGCTTAGTGTTCTGTTAATTCATCTCACAGAGTTACATGTGTATTTCGTGGATCTCCTTGGTAGCCTTATTTCTGTGGAATCTGAAAAGAGATATTTCGGATCCCTCTGAAGACTATAGGGCCAAAGGAAATATCCTCCGATAACAAAGAGAAAGAAGCTTTCTGAGAAACTTCTTTGTGTTCTGTGAAATCATCTCACAGAGTTACAGCTTTCCCCTAAAGAAGCCTTTCGCTAAGACAGTTCTTGTGGAATTGGCAAAGTGATATTTGGAAGCCCATAGAGGGCTATGGTGAAAAAGGAAATATCCTCACAGGAAATCTGGAAAGAAACTTTCTGAGAAACTGCTTAGTGTTCTGTTAATTCATCTCACAGAGTTACATGTGTATTTCGTGGATCTCTTTGCTAGCCTTATTTCTATGGAACCTGAGAAGAGATATTTCGGATCCCTTTGAAGACTATAGGGCCAAAGGAAATATCCTCCGTTAACATAGAGAAAGAAGCTTTCTGAGAAACTTCTTTGTGTTCTGTGAAATCATCTCACAGAGTTACAGCTTTCCCCTCAAGAAGCCTTTCTATAAAACAGTTCTTGTGCAATTGGGAAAGTGATATTTGGAAGCCCTTAGAGGACTATGGTGAAAAAGGAAATATCCTCCGATGAAATCTGGAAAGAAGCTTTCTGAGAAACTGCTTAGTGTTCTGTTAATTCATCTCACAGAGTTACATGTGTATTTCGTGGATCTCTTTGCTAGCCTTATTTCTGTGGAATCTGAGAACAGATATTTCGGATCCCTTTGACGAGTACAGGGCCAAAGGAAATATCCTCCCATAACAAAGAGAAAGAAGCTTTCTGAGAAACTTCTTTGTGTTCTGTGAAATCATCTCACAGAGTTACAGCTTTCCCCTCAAGAAGCCTTTCGCTAAGACAGTTCTTGTGGAATTGGCAAAGTGATATTTGGAAGCCCTTAGAGGGCTATGGTCAAAAAGGAAATATCCCCACAGGAAATATGGAAAGAAGCTTTCTGAGAAACTGCTTATGTTCTGTTAATTCATCTCACAGAGTTACATGTATATTTCGTGGATCTCTTTGCTAGCCTTATTTCTGTGGAATCTGAGAACAGATATTTCTGATCCCATTGATGACTATAGGGTCAAAGGATATATCCTCCGATAACAAAGAGAAAGAAGCTTTCTGAGAAACTTCTTTGTGTTCTGTGAAATCATCTCACAGAGTTACAGCGTTCCTCTCAAGAAGCCTTTCGCTAAGACAGTTCTTGTGGAATTGGCAAAGTGATATTTGGAAGCCCATAGAGGGCTATGGTGAAAAAGGAAATATCCTCACAGGAAATCTGGAAAGAAGCTTTCAGAGAAACTGCTTAGTGTTCTGTTAATTCATCTCACAGAGTTACATGTGTATTTCGTGGATCTCTTTGCCAGCCCCATTTCTGTGGAATCTGAGTACAGATATTTTGGATCGCTTTGAAGACTATAGGGCCAAAGGAAATATCCTCCGTAACAAAGAGAAAGAAGCTTTCTGAGAAACTTCTTTGTGTTCTGTGAAATCATCTCACAGAGTTACAGATCTCCCCTGAAGAAGCCTTTCGCTAAGACAGTTCTTGTGGAATTGGCAAAGTGAATTTTGGAAGCCCATAGAGGGCTATGGTGAAAAAGGAAATATCCTCAGATGAAATCTGGAAAGAAGCTTTCTGAGAAACTGCTTAGTGTTCTGTTAATTCATCTCACAGAGTTACATGTGTATTTCGTGGATCTCATTGCTAGCCTTATTTCTGTGGAATCTGAGAACCGATATTTCGGATCCCTTTGAAGACTATAGGGCCAAAGGAAATATCCTCCGATAACAAAGAGAAAGAAGCTTTCTGAGAAACTTCTTTGTGTTCTGTGAAATCATCTCACAGAGTTACAGCTTTCCCCTGAAGAAGCCTTTCGCTAAGACAGTTCTTGTGGAATAGGCAAAGTGATATTTGGAAGCCCATAGAGGGCTATGGTGAAAAAGGAAATATCCTCAGATGAAATCTGGAAAGAAGCTTTCTGAGAAACTGCTTAGTGTTCTGTTAATTCATCTCACAGAGTTACATGTGTACTTCGTGGATCTCTTTGCTAGCCTTATTTCTGTGGAACCTGAGAAGAGATATTTCGGATCCCTTTGAAGATTATAGGGCCAAAGGAAATATCATGCCAAAACAAAGAGAAAGAAGCTTTCTGAGAAACTTCTTTGTGTTCTGTGAAATCATCTCACAGATTTACAGCTTTCCCCCCAAGAAGCCTTTCGCTAAGACACTTCTTGTGCAATTGGCAAAGTGATATTTGGAAGCCCATAGAGGACTATGGTGAAAAAGGAAATATCATCAAATGAAATCTGGAAAGAAGCTTTCTGAGAAACTGCTTAGTGTTCTGTTAACTCATCTCACAGAGTTACGTGTGTATTTCGTGGATCTCTTTGCTAGCCTTATTTCTGTGGAATCTGAGAACAGATATTTCGGATCTCTTTGAAGAGTACAGGGCCAAAGGAAATATCCTCCGATAACAAAGAGAAAGAAGCTTTCTGAGAAACTCCTTTGTGTTCTGTGAAATCATCTCACAGAGTTACAGCTTTCCCCTCAAGAAGCCTTTCGCTAAGACAGTTCTTGTGGAATTGGCAAAGTGATATTTGGAAGCCCATAGAGGGCTATGGTGAAAAAGGAAATATCCTCAGATGAAATCTGGAAAGAAGCTTTCTGAGAAACTGCTTAGTGTTCTGTTAATTCATCTCTCAGAGTTACATGTGTATTTCGTGGATCTCTTTGCTAGCCTTATTTCTGTGGAATCTGAGAACAGATATTTCGGATCCCATTGATGACTATAGGGCCAAAGGAAATATCCTTCGATAACAAAGAGAAAGAAGCTTTCTGAGAAACTTCTTTGTGTTCAGTGAAATCATCTCACAGAGTTACAGCTTTCCCCTCATGAAGCCTTTCGCTAAGACAGTTCTTGTGGAATTGGCAAAGTGATATTTGGAAGCCCATAGAGGGCTATGGTGAAAAAGGAAACATCCTCACAGGAAATCTGGAAAGAAGCTTTCTGAGAAACTGCTTAGTGTTCTGTTAATTCATCTCACAGAGTTACATGTGTATTTCGTGGATCTCTTTGCTAGCCTTATTTCTGTGGAATCTGAGAACAGATATTTGGGAACCCTTTGAAGACTGTAGGGCCAAAGGAAATATCATGCCAAAACAAAGAGAAAGAAGCTTTCTGAGAAACTTCTTTGTGTTCTGTGAAATCATCTCAAGGAGTTACAGCTTCCCCTCCAGAAGCCTTTCGCTAAGAAAGTTCTTGTGGAATAGGCAAAGTGATATTTGGAAGCCCATAGAGGGCTATGGTGAAAAAGGAAATATCCTCAGATGAAATCTGGAAAGAAGCTTTCTGAGAAACTGCTTAGTGTTCTGTTAATTCATCTCAAGAGTTACATGTGTATTTCGTGGATCTCTTTGCTAGCCTTATTTCTGTGGAACCTGAGAACAGATATTTCGGATCCCTTTGAAGACTATAGGGCCAAAGGAAATATCCTCCGATAACAAAGAGAAAGAAGCTTTCTGAGAAACTTCTTTGTGTTCTGTGAAATCATCTCACAGAGTTACATCTTTCCCCTCAAGAAGCCTTTCCCTAAGACAGTTCTTGTGCAATTGGCAAAGTGATATTTGGAAGCCCATAGAGGACTACGGTGAAAAAGGAAATATCCTCACAAGAAATCTGGAAAGAAGCTTTCTGAGAAACTGCTTAGTGTTCTGTTAATTCATCTCACAGTGTTACATGTGTATTTCGTGGATCTCTTTGCTAGCGTTATTTCTGTGGAATCTGAGAACAGATATTTCGGATCCCTTTGAAGAGTACTGGGCCAAAGGAAATATCCTCCCATAACAAAGAGAAAGAAGCTTTCTGAGAAACTTCTTTGTGTTCTGTGAAATCATCTCACAGAGTTACAGCTTTCCTCTCAAGAAGCCTTTCGCTAAGACAGTTCTTGTGGAATTGGCAAAGTGATATTTGGAAGCCCATAGAGGGCTATGGTGAAAAAGGTAATATCCTCACAGGAAATCTGGAAAGAAGCTTTCTGAGAAACTGCTTAGTGTTTTGTTAACTCATCTCACAGAGTTACATGTGTATTTCGTGGATCTCTTTGCCAGCCCCATTTCTGTGGGATATGAGTACAGATATTTTGGATCCCTTTGAAGACTATAGGGCCAAAGGAAATATCATGCCAAAACAAAGAGAAAGAAGCTTTCTGAGAAACTTCTTTGTGTTCTGTGAAATCATCTCACAGAGTTACAGCTTTCCCCTCAAGAAGCCTTTCGCTAAGACAGTTCTTGTGGAATTGGCAAAGTAATATTTGGAAGCCCATAGAGGGCTACGGTGAAAAAGGAAATATCCTCAGATGAAATCTGGAAAGAAGCTTTCTGAGAAACTGCTTAGTGTTCTGTTAATTCATCTCACAGAGTTACATGTGTATTTCGTGGATCTCTTTGCTAGCCTTATTTCTGTGGAATCTGAAAAGAGATATTTCGGATCCCTCTGAAGACTATAGGGCCAAAGGAAATATCCTCCGATAACAAAGAGAAAGAAGCTTTCTGAGAAACTTCTTTGTGTTCTGTGAAATCATCTCACAGAGTTACAGCTTTCCCCTCAAGAAGCCTTTCGCTAAGACAGTTCTTGTGGAATAGGCAAAGTGATATTTGGAAGCCCATAGAGGGCTATGGTGAAAAAGGAAATATCCTCAGATGAAATCTGGAAAGAAGCTTTCTGAGAAACTGCTTAGTGTTCTGTTAATTCATCTCACAGAGTTACATGTGTACTTCGTGGATCTCTTTGCTAGCCTTATTTCTGTGGAACCTTTGAGGAGATATTTCGGATCCCTTTGAAGACTATAGGGCCAAAGGAAATATCATGCCAAAACAAAGAGAAAGAAGCTTTCTGAGAAACTTCTTTGTGTTCTGTGAAATCATCTCACAGAGTTACAGCTTTCCCCTCAAGAAGCCTCTCGCTAAGACACTTCTTGTGCAATTGGCAAAGTGATATTTGGAAGCCCATAGAGGACTATGGTGAAAAAGGAAATGTCCTCAGATGAAATCTGGAAAGAAGCTTTCTGAGAAACTGCTTAGTGTTCTGTTAATTCATCTCACAGAGTTACGTGTGTATTTCGTGGGTCTCTTTGCTAGCCTTATTTCTGTGGAATCTGAGAACAGATATTTCGGATCCCTTTGAAGAGTACAGGGCCAAAGGAAATATCCTCCCATAACAAAGAGAAAGAAGTTTTCTGAGAATCTTCTTTGTGTTCTGTGAAATCATCTCACAGAGTTACAGCTTTCCTCTCAAGAAGCCTTTCGCTAAGACAGTTCTTGTGGAATTGGCAAAGTGATATTTGGAAGCCCATAGAGGGCTATGGTGAAAAAGGAAATATCCTCAGATGAAATCTGGAAAGAAGCTTTCTGAGAAACTGCTTAGTGTTTTGTTAATTCATCTCACAGAGTTACATGTGTATTTCGTGTATCTCTTTGCCAGCCCCATTTCTGTGGAATCTGAGTACAGATATTTTGGATCCCTTGAAGACTATAGGGCCAAAGGAAATATCCTCCGTAACAAAGAGAAAGAAGCTTTCTGAGAAACTTCTTTTTGTTCTGTGAAATCATCTCACAGAGTTACAGCTCTCCTCTCAAGAAGCCTTCGCTAAGACAGTTCTTGTGGAATTGGCAAAGTGAATTTTGGAAGCCCATAGAGGGCTATGGTGAAAAAGTAAATATCCTCTGATGAAATCTGGAAAGAAGCTTTCTGAGAAACTGCTTAGTGTTCTGTTAATTCATCTCACAGAGTTACATGTGTATTTCGTGGATCTCTTTGCTAGCCTTATTTCTGTGGAATCTGAGAACAGATATTTCGGAACCCTTTGAAGACTAGAGGGCCAAAGGAAATATCATGCCAAAACAAAGAGAAAGAAGCTTTCTGAGAAACTTCTTTGTGTTCTGTGAAATCATCTCACAGAGTTACAGCTTTCCCCTCAAGAAGCCTTTCGCTAAGACAGTTCTTGTGGAATTGGCAAAGTAATATTTGGAAGCCCATAGAGGGCTACGGTGAAAAAGGAAATATCCTCAGATGAAATCTGGAAAGAAGCTTTCTGAGAAACTGCTTAGTGTTCTGTTAATTCATCTCACAGAGTTACATGTGTATTTCGTGGATCTCTTTGCTAGCCTTATTTCTGTGGAATCTGAAAAGAGATATTTCGGATCCCTCTGAAGACTATAGGGCCAAAGGAAATATCCTCCGATAACAAAGAGAAAGGAGGTTTCTGATAAACTTCTTTGTGTTCTGTGAAATCATCTCACAGAGTTACAGCTTTCCTCTCAAGAAGCCTTTCGCTAAGACAGTTCTTGTGGAATTGGCAAAGTGATATTTGGAAGCCCCTAGAGGGCTGTGGTGAAAAAGGATATATCCTCAGATGAAATCTGGAAAGAAGCTTTCTGAGAAACTGCTTAGTGTTCTGTTAATTCATCTCACAGAGTTACATCTGTATTTCGTGGATCTCTTTGCTAGCCTTATTTCTGTGGAATCTGAGAACAGATATTTCGGATCCCATTGATGACTATAGGGCCAAAGGAAATATCCTCCGATAACAAAGAGAAAGAAGCTTTCTGAGAAACTTCTTTGTGTTCTGTGAAATCATCTCACAGAGTTACAGCTTTCCCCTCAAGAAGCCTTTCGCAAAGACAGTTCTTGTGGAATTGGCAAAGTGATATTTGGAAGCCCATAGAGGGCTATGGTGAAAAAGGAAATATCCTCACAGGAAATCTGGAAAGAAGCTTTCTGAGAAACTGCTTAGTGTTCTGTTAATTCATCTCACAGAGTTCCATGTGTATTTCGTGGATCTCTTTGCTAGCCTTATTTCTGTGGAATCTGAGAACAGATATTTCGGATCCCTTTGAAGACTATAGGTCCAAAGGAAATATCCTCCCATAACAAAGAGAAAGAAGCTTAATGACAAACTTCTTTGTGTTCTGTGAAATCATCTCAAGGAGTTACAGCTTCCCCTCCAGAAGCCTTTCGCTAAGACAGTTCTTGTGGAATTGGCAAAGTGATATTTGGAAGCCCATAGAGGGCTATGGTGAAAAAGGAAATATCCTCAGATGAAATATGGAAAGAAGCTTTCTGAGAAACTGCTTAGTCTTCTGTTAATTCATCTCACAGAGTTACATGTGTATTTCGTGGATCTCTTTGCTAGCCTTATTTCTGTGGAACCTGAGAAGAGATATTTCGGATCCCTTTGAAGACTATAGGGCCAAAGGAAATATCCTCCGTTAACATAGAGAAAGAAGCTTTCTGAGAAACTTCTTTGTGTTCTGTGAAATCATCTCACAGAGTTACAGCTTTCCCCTCAAGAAGCCTTTCGCTAAGACAGTTCTTGTGGAATTGGCAAAGTGATATTTGGAAGCCCATAGAGGGCTATGGTCAAAAAGGAAATATCCTCACAGGAAATCTGTAAAGAAGCTTTCTGAGAAACTGCTTAGTGTTCTGTTAATTCATCTCACAGAGTTACATGTGTATTTCGTGGATCTCTTTGCTAGCCTTATTTCTGTGGAATCTGAGAACAGATATTTCTGATCCCATTGATGACTATAGGGTCAAAGGAAATATCCTCCGATAACAAAGAGAAAGAAGCTTTCTGAGAAACTTCTTTGTGTTCTGTGAAATCATCTCACAGAGTTACAGCTTTCCTCTCAAGAAGCCTTTCGCTAAGACAGTTCTTGTGGAATTGGCAAAGTGATATTTGGAAGCCCATAGAGGGCTATGGTGAAAAAGGAAATATCCTCAGATGAAATCTGGAAAGAAGCTTTCAGAGAAACTGCTTAGTGTTCTGTTAATTCATCTCACAGAGTTACATGTGTATTTCGTGGATCTCTTTGCCAGCCCCATTTCTGTGGAATCTGAGTACAGATATTTTGGATCCCTTTGAAGACTATAGGGCCAAAGGAAATATCCTCCGTAACAAAGAGAAAGAAGCTTTCTGAGAAACTTCTTTGTGTTCTGTGAAATCATCTCAAGGAGTTACAGCTTTCCCTACAGAAGCCTTTCGCTAAGACAGTTCTTGTGGAATTGGCAAAGTGATATTTGGAAGCCCATAGAGGGCTATGGTGAAAAAGGAATTATCCTCACTGGAAATCTGGAAAGAAGCTTTCTGAGAAACTGCTTAGTGTTCTGTTAATTCATCTCACAGAGTTACATGTGTATTTCGTGGATCTCATTGCTAGCCTTATTTCTGTGGAATCTGAGAACCGATATTTCGGATCCCTTTGAAGACTGTAGGGCCAAAGGAAATATCCTCCGATAACAAAGAGAAAGAAGCTTTCTGAGAAACTTCTTTGTGTTCTGTGAAATCATCTCACAGAGTTACAGCTTTCCCCTCAGGAAGCCTTTCGCTAAGACAGTTCTTGTGGAATAGGCAAAGTGATATTTGGAAGCCCATAGAGGGCTATGGTGAAAAAGGAAATATCCTCAGATGAAATCTGGAAAGAAGCTTTCTGAGAAACTGCTTAGTGTTCTGTTAATTCATCTCACAGAGTTACGTGTGTATTTCGTGGATCTCTTTGCTAGCCTTATTTCTGTGGAATCTGAGAACAGATATTTCGTATCCCTTTGAAGAGTACAGGGCCAAAGGAAATATCCTCCGATAACAAAGAGAAAGAAGCTTTGTGAGAAACTACTTTGTGTTCTGTGAAATCATCTCACAGAGTTACATCTTTCCTCTCAAGAAGCCTTTCCCTAAGACAGTTCTTGTGCAATTGGCAAAGTGATATTTGGAAGCCCATAGAGGACTACGGTGAAAAAGGAAATATCCTCACAGGAAATCTGGAAAGAAGCTTTCTGAGAAACTGCTTAGTGTTCTGTTAATTCATCTCACAGAGTTACATGTGTATTTCGTGGATCTCTTTGCTAGCCTTATTTCTGTGGAATCTGAGAACAGATATTTCGGAACCCTTTGAAGACTATAGGGCCAAAGGAAATATCATGCCAAAACAAAGAGAAAGAAGCTTTCTGAGAAACTTCTTTGTGTTCTGTGAAATCATCTCACAGAGTTACAGCTTTCCCCTCAAGAAGCCTTTCGCTAAGACAGTTCTTGTGGAATTGGCAAAGTAATATTTGGAGGCCCAAAGAGGGCTACGGTGAAAAAGGAAATATCCTCAGATGAAATCTGGAAAGAAGCTTTCTGAGAAACTGCTTAGTGTTCTGTTAATTCATCTCACAGAGTTACATGTGTATTTCGTGGATCTCCTTGGTAGCCTTATTTCTGTGGAATCTGAAAAGAGATATTTCGGATCCCTCTGAAGACTATAGGGCCAAAGGAAATATCCTCCGATAACAAAGAGAAAGAAGCTTTCTGAGAAACTTCTTTGTGTTCTGTGAAATCATCTCACAGAGTTACAGCTTTCCCCTAAAGAAGCCTTTCGCTAAGACAGTTCTTGTGGAATTGGCAAAGTGATATTTGGAAGCCAATAGAGGGCTATGGTGAAAAAGGAAATATCCTCACAGGAAATCTGGAAAGAAACTTTCTGAGAAACTGCTTAGTGTTCTGTTAATTCATCTCACAGAGTTACATGTGTATTTCGTGGATCTCTTTGCTAGCCTTATTTCTATGGAACCTGAGAAGAGATATTTCGGATCCCTTTGAAGACTATAGGGCCAAAGGAAATATCCTCCGTTAACATAGAGAAAGAAGCTTTCTGAGAAACTTCTTTGTGTTCTGTGAAATCATCTCACAGAGTTACAGCTTTCCCCTCAAGAAGCCTTTCTATAAAACAGTTCTTGTGCAATTGGGAAAGTGATATTTGGAAGCCCTTAGAGGACTATGGTGAAAAAGGAAATATCCTCCGATGAAATCTGGAAAGAAGCTTTCTGAGAAACTGCTTAGTGTTCTGTTAATTCATCTCACAGAGTTACATGTGTATTTCGTGGATCTCTTTGCTAGCCTTATTTCTGTGGAATCTGAGAACAGATATTTCGGATCCCTTTGACGAGTACAGGGCCAAAGGAAATATCCTCCCATAACAAAGAGAAAGAAGCTTTCTGAGAAACTTCTTTGTGTTCTGTGAAATCATCTCACAGAGTTACAGCTTTCCCCTCAAGAAGCCTTTCGCTAAGACAGTTCTTGTGGAATTGGCAAAGTGATATTTGGAAGCCCTTAGAGGGCTATGGTCAAAAAGGAAATATCCCCACAGGAAATATGGAAAGAAGCTTTCTGAGAAACTGCTTATGTTCTGTTAATTCATCTCACAGAGTTACATGTGTATTTCGTGGATCTCTTTGCTAGCCTTATTTCTGTGGAATCTGAGAACAGATATTTCTGATCCCATTGATGACTATAGGGTCAAAGGATATATCCTCCGATAACAAAGAGAAAGAAGCTTTCTGAGAAACTTCTTTGTGTTCTGTGAAATCATCTCACAGAGTTACAGCGTTCCTCTCAAGAAGCCTTTCGCTAAGACAGTTCTTGTGGAATTGGCAAAGTGATATTTGGAAGCCCATAGAGGGCTATGGTGAAAAAGGAAATATCCTCACAGGAAATCTGGAAAGAAGCTTTCAGAGAAACTGCTTAGTGTTCTGTTAATTCATCTCACAGAGTTACATGTGTATTTCGTGGATCTCTTTGCCAGCCCCATTTCTGTGGAATCTGAGTACAGATATTTTGGATCGCTTTGAAGACTATAGGGCCAAAGGAAATATCCTCCGTAACAAAGAGAAAGAAGCTTTCTGAGAAACTTCTTTGTGTTCTGTGAAATCATCTCACAGAGTTACAGATCTCCCCTGAAGAAGCCTTTCGCTAAGACAGTTCTTGTGGAATTGGCAAAGTGAATTTTGGAAGCCCATAGAGGGCTATGGTGAAAAAGGAAATATCCTCTGATGAAATCTGGAAAGAAGCTTTCTGAGAAACTGCTTAGTGTTCTGTTAATTCATCTCACAGAGTTACATGTGTATTTCGTGGATCTCATTGCTAGCCTTATTTCTGTGGAATCTGAGAACCGATATTTCGGATCCCTTTGAAGACTATAGGGCCAAAGGAAATATCCTCCGATAACAAAGAGAAAGAAGCTTTCTGAGAAACTTCTTTGTGTTCTGTGAAATCATCTCACAGAGTTACAGCTTTCCCCTGAAGAAGCCTTTCGCTAAGACAGTTCTTGTGGAATAGGCAAAGTGATATTTGGAAGCCCATAGAGGGCTATGGTGAAAAAGGAAATATCCTCAGATGAAATCTGGAAAGAAGCTTTCTGAGAAACTGCTTAGTGTTCTGTTAATTCATCTCACAGAGTTACATGTGTACTTCGTGGATCTCTTTGCTAGCCTTATTTCTGTGGAACCTGAGAAGAGATATTTCGGATCCCTTTGAAGATTATAGGGCCAAAGGAAATATCATGCCAAAACAAAGAGAAAGAAGCTTTCTGAGAAACTTCTTTGTGTTCTGTGAAATCATCTCACAGATTTACAGCTTTCCCCCCAAGAAGCCTTTCGCTAAGACACTTCTTGTGCAATTGGCAAAGTGATATTTGGAAGCCCATAGAGGACTATGGTGAAAAAGGAAATATCATCAAATGAAATCTGGAAAGAAGCTTTCTGAGAAACTGCTTAGTGTTCTGTTAACTCATCTCACAGAGTTACGTGTGTATTTCGTGGATCTCTTTGCTAGCCTTATTTCTGTGGAATCTGAGAACAGATATTTCGGATCTCTTTGAAGAGTACAGGGCCAAAGGAAATATCCTCCGATAACAAAGAGAAAGAAGCTTTCTGAGAAACTCCTTTGTGTTCTGTGAAATCATCTCACAGAGTTACAGCTTTCCCCTCAAGAAGCCTTTCGCTAAGACAGTTCTTGTGGAATTGGCAAAGTGATATTTGGAAGCCCATAGAGGGCTATGGTGAAAAAGGAAATATCCTCAGATGAAATCTGGAAAGAAGCTTTCTGAGAAACTGCTTAGTGTTCTGTTAATTCATCTCTCAGAGTTACATGTGTATTTCGTGGATCTCTTTGCTAGCCTTATTTCTGTGGAATCTGAGAACAGATATTTCGGATCCCATTGATGACTATAGGGCCAAAGGAAATATCCTTCGATAACAAAGAGAAAGAAGCTTTCTGAGAAACTTCTTTGTGTTCAGTGAAATCATCTCACAGAGTTACAGCTTTCCCCTCATGAAGCCTTTCGCTAAGACAGTTCTTGTGGAATTGGCAAAGTGATATTTGGAAGCCCATAGAGGGCTATGGTGAAAAAGGAATCATCCTCACAGGAAATCTGGAAAGAAGCTTTCTGAGAAACTGCTTAGTGTTCTGTTAATTCATCTCACAGAGTTACATGTGTATTTCGTGGATCTCTTTGCTAGCCTTATTTCTGTGGAATCTGAGAACAGATATTTGGGAACCCTTTGAAGACTGTAGGGCCAAAGGAAATATCATGCCAAAACAAAGAGAAAGAAGCTTTCTGAGAAACTTCTTTGTGTTCTGTGAAATCATCTCAAGGAGTTACAGCTTCCCCTCCAGAAGCCTTTCGCTAAGAAAGTTCTTGTGGAATAGGCAAAGTGATATTTGGAAGCCCATAGAGGGCTATGGTGAAAAAGGAAATATCCTCAGATGAAATCTGGAAAGAAGCTTTCTGAGAAACTGCTTAGTGTTCTGTTAATTCATCTCAAGAGTTACATGTGTATTTCGTGGATCTCTTTGCTAGCCTTATTTCTGTGGAACCTGAGAACAGATATTTCCGATCCCTTTGAAGACTATAGGGCCAAAGGAAATATCCTCCGATAACAAAGAGAAAGAAGCTTTCTGAGAAACTTCTTTGTGTTCTGTGAAATCATCTCACAGAGTTACATCTTTCCCCTCAAGAAGCCTTTCCCTAAGACAGTTCTTGTGCAATTGGCAAAGTGATATTTGGAAGCCCATAGAGGACTACGGTGAAAAAGGAAATATCCTCACAAGAAATCTGGAAAGAAGCTTTCTGAGAAACTGCTTAGTGTTCTGTTAATTCATCTCACAGTGTTACATGTGTATTTCGTGGATCTCTTTGCTAGCGTTATTTCTGTGGAATCTGAGAACAGATATTTCGGATCCCTTTGAAGAGTACTGGGCCAAAGGAAATATCCTCCCATAACAAAGAGAAAGAAGCTTTCTGAGAAACTTCTTTGTGTTCTGTGAAATCATCTCACAGAGTTACAGCTTTCCTCTCAAGAAGCCTTTCGCTAAGACAGTTCTTGTGGAATTGGCAAAGTGATATTTGGAAGCCCATAGAGGGCTATGGTGAAAAAGGTAATATCCTCACAGGAAATCTGGAAAGAAGCTTTCTGAGAAACTGCTTAGTGTTTTGTTAACTCATCTCACAGAGTTACATGTGTATTTCGTGGATCTCTTTGCCAGCCCCATTTCTGTGGGATATGAGTACAGATATTTTGGATCCCTTTGAAGACTATAGGGCCAAAGGAAATATCATGCCAAAACAAAGAGAAAGAAGCTTTCTGAGAAACTTCTTTGTGTTCTGTGAAATCATCTCACAGAGTTACAGCTTTCCCCTCAAGAAGCCTTTCGCTAAGACAGTTCTTGTGGAATTGGCAAAGTAATATTTGGAAGCCCATAGAGGGCTACGGTGAAAAAGGAAATATCCTCAGATGAAATCTGGAAAGAAGCTTTCTGAGAAACTGCTTAGTGTTCTGTTAATTCATCTCACAGAGTTACATGTGTATTTCGTGGATCTCTTTGCTAGCCTTATTTCTGTGGAATCTGAAAAGAGATATTTCGGATCCCTCTGAAGACTATAGGGCCAAAGGAAATATCCTCCGATAACAAAGAGAAAGAAGCTTTCTGAGAAACTTCTTTGTGTTCTGTGAAATCATCTCACAGAGTTACAGCTTTCCCCTCAAGAAGCCTTTCGCTAAGACAGTTCTTGTGGAATAGGCAAAGTGATATTTGGAAGCCCATAGAGGGCTATGGTGAAAAAGGAAATATCCTCAGATGAAATCTGGAAAGAAGCTTTCTGAGAAACTGCTTAGTGTTCTGTTAATTCATCTCACAGAGTTACATGTGTACTTCGTGGATCTCTTTGCTAGCCTTATTTCTGTGGAACCTTTGAGGAGATATTTCGGATCCCTTTGAAGACTATAGGGCCAAAGGAAATATCATGCCAAAACAAAGAGAAAGAAGCTTTCTGAGAAACTTCTTTGTGTTCTGTGAAATCATCTCACAGAGTTACAGCTTTCCCCTCAAGAAGCCTCTCGCTAAGACACTTCTTGTGCAATTGGCAAAGTGATATTTTGAAGCCCATAGAGGACTATGGTGAAAAAGGAAATGTCCTCAGATGAAATCTGGAAAGAAGCTTTCTGAGAAACTGCTTAGTGTTCTGTTAATTCATCTCACAGAGTTACGTGTGTATTTCGTGGGTCTCTTTGCTAGCCTTATTTCTGTGGAATCTGAGAACAGATATTTCGGATCCCTTTGAAGAGTACAGGGCCAAAGGAAATATCCTCCCATAACAAAGAGAAAGAAGTTTTCTGAGAATCTTCTTTGTGTTCTGTGAAATCATCTCACAGAGTTACAGCTTTCCTCTCAAGAAGCCTTTCGCTAAGACAGTTCTTGTGGAATTGGCAAAGTGATATTTGGAAGCCCATAGAGGGCTATGGTGAAAAAGGAAATATCCTCAGATGAAATCTGGAAAGAAGCTTTCTGAGAAACTGCTTAGTGTTTTGTTAATTCATCTCACAGAGTTACATGTGTATTTCGTGTATCTCTTTGCCAGCCCCATTTCTGTGGAATCTGAGTACAGATATTTTGGATCCCTTGAAGACTATAGGGCCAAAGGAAATATCCTCCGTAACAAAGAGAAAGAAGCTTTCTGAGAAACTTCTTTTTGTTCTGTGAAATCATCTCACAGAGTTACAGCTCTCCTCTCAAGAAGCCTTCGCTAAGACAGTTCTTGTGGAATTGGCAAAGTGAATTTTGGAAGCCCATAGAGGGCTATGGTGAAAAAGTAAATATCCTCTGATGAAATCTGGAAAGAAGCTTTCTGAGAAACTGCTTAGTGTTCTGTTAATTCATCTCACAGAGTTACATGTGTATTTCGTGGATCTCTTTGCTAGCCATATTTCTGTGGAATCTGAGAACAGATATTTCGGAACCCTTTGAAGACTAGAGGGCCAAAGGAAATATCATGCCAAAACAAAGAGAAAGAAGCTTCCTGAGAAACTTCTTTGTGTTCTGTTAAATCATGTCAAGGAGTTACATCTTCCCCTCCAGAAGCCTTTCGCTAAGACAGTTCTTGTCGAATTGACAAAGTGATATTTGGAAGCCCATAGAGTGCTATGGTGAAAAAGGAAATACCCTCCGATGAAATCTGGAAAGAAGCTTTCTGAGAAACTGCTTAGTGTTCTGTTAATTCATCTCACAGAGTTACATGTGTATTTCGTGGATCTCTTTGCTAGCCTTATTTCTGTGGAATCTGAGAACAGATATTTCGGAACCCTTTGAAGACTATAGGGCCAAAGGAAATATCATGCCAAAACAAAGAGAAAGAAGCTTTCTGAGAAACTTCTTTGTGTTCTGTGAAATCATCTCACAGAGTTACAGCTTTCCCCTCAAGAAGCCTTTCGCTAAGACAGTTCTTGTGGAATTGGCAAAGTAATATTTGGAAGCCCATAGAGGGCTACGGTGAAAAAGGAAATATCCTCAGATGAAATCTGGAAAGAAGCTTTCTGAGAAACTGCTTAGTGTTCTGTTAATTCATCTCACAGAGTTACATGTGTATTTCGTGGATCTCTTTGCTAGCCTTATTTCTGTGGAATCTGAAAAGAGATATTTCGGATCCCTCTGAAGACTATAGGGCCAAAGGAAATATCCTCCGATAACAAAGAGAAAGAAGCTTTCTGAGAAACTTCTTTGTGTTCTGTGAAATCATCTCACAGAGTTACAGCTTTCCCCTCAAGAAGCCTTTCGCTAAGACAGTTCTTGTGGAATTGGCAAAGTGATATTTGGAAGCCCATAGAGGGCTATGGTGAAAAAGGAAATATCCTCACAGGAAATCTGGAAAGAAACTTTCTGAGAAACTGCTTAGTGTTCTGTTAATTCATCTCAGAGAGTTCCATGTGTATTTCGTGGATCTCTTTGCTAGCCTTATTTCTGTGGAATCTGAGAACAGATATTTCGGATCCCTTTGAAGACTATAGGGCCAAAGGAAATATCCTCCCATAACAAAGAGAAAGAAGCTTTCTGACAAACTTCTTTGTGTTCTGTGAAATCATCTGAAGGAGTTACAGCTTCCCCTCCAGAAGCCTTTCGCTAAGACAGTTCTTGTGGAATTGGCAAAGTGATATTTGGAAGCCCATAGAGGGCTATTGTGAAAAAGGAAATATTCTCAGATGAAATCTGGAAAGAAGCTTTCTGAGAAACTGCTTAGTGTTCTGTTAATTCATCTCACAGAGTTACGTGTGTATTTCGTGGGTCTCTTTGCTAGCCTTATTTCTGTGGAATCTGAGAACAGATATTTCGGATCCCTTTGAAGAGTACAGGGCCAAAGGAAATATCCTCCCATAATAAAGAGAAAGAAGCTTTCTGAGAAACTTCTTTGTGTTCTGTGAAATCATCTCACAGAGTTACAGCTTTCCCCTCAAGAAGCCTTTCGCTAAGACAGTTCTTGTGGAATTGGCAAAGTGATATTTGGAAGCCCATAGAGGGCTGTGGTGAAAAAGGAAATATCCTCAGATGAAATCTGGAAGGAAGCTTTCTGAGAAACTGCTTAGTGTTCTGTTAATTCATCTCTCAGAGTTACATGTGTATTTCGTGGATCTCTTTGCTAGCCTTATTTCTGTGGAATCTGAGAACAGATATTTCGGATCCCATTGATGACTATAGGACCAAAGGAAATATCCTCTGATAACAAAGAGAAAGAAGCTTTCTGAGAAACTTCTTTGTGTTCTGTGAAATCATCTCACAGAGTTACAGCTTTCCCCTCAAGAAGCCTTTCGCTAAGACAGTTCTTGTGGAATTGGCAAAGTGATATTTGGAAGCCCATAGAGGGCTATGGTGAAAAAGGAAACATCCTCACAGGAAATCTGGAAAGAAGCTTTCTGAGAAACTGCTTAGTGTTCTGTTAATTCATCTCACAGAGTTACATGTGTATTTCGTGGATCTCTTTGCCAGCCTCATTTCTGTGGAATCTGAGTACAGATATTCCGGATCCCTTTGAAGACTATAGGGCCAAAGGAAATATCATGCCAAAACAAAGAGAAAGAAGCTTCCTGAGAAACTTCTTTGTGTTCTGTGAAATCATCTCACAGAGTTACAGCTTTCCCCTCAAGAAGCCTTTCGCTAACACAGTTCTTGTTTAATTGGCAAAGTGATATTTGGAAGCCCACAGAAGGCTATGGTGAAAAAGGAAATATCCTCAGATGAAATCTGGAAAGAAGCTTTCTGAGAAACTGCTTAGTGTTCTGTTAAATCATCTCACAGAGTTACATCTGTATTTCGTGGATCTCTTTGCTGGCCTTATTTCTGTGGAAACTGAGAACAGATATTTCGGATCCCTTTGAAGATTATAGGGCGAAAGGAAATATCCTCCCATAACAAAGAGAAAGAAGGTCTCCGAGAAACTTCTATGTGTTCTGTGAAATCATCTCACAGAGTTACAGCTTTCTCCTCAAGAACCCTTTCGCTAAGACAGTTCTTGTGGAATTGGCAAAGTGATATTTGGAAGCACATAGAGGGCTATGGTGAAAAAGGAAATATCCTCAGATGAAATCTGGAAAGAAGCTTTCTGAGAAACTGCTTAGTGTTCTGTTAATTCATCTGACAGAGTTACATGTGTATTTCGTGGATCTCTTTGCTAGCCTTATTTCTGTGGAATCTGAGAACAGATATTTCAGATCCCTTTAAAGACTATAGGGCCAAAGGAAATATCCTCCCATAACAAAGAGAAAGAAGCTTTCTGAGAAACTTCTTTGTGTTCTGTGAAATCTTCTCAAGGAGTTACATCTTCCCCTCCAGAAGCCTTTCGCTAAGACAGTTCTTGTGGAATTGGCAAAGTGATATATGGAAGCCCATAGAGGGCTATGGTGAAAAAGTAAATATCCTCACAGGAAATCTGGAAAGAAGCTTTCTGAGAAACTGCTTAGTGTTCTGTTAATTCATCTCACAGAGTTACATGTGTATTTCGTGGATCTCTTTGCTAGCCTTATTTCTGTGGAATCTGAGAACAGATATTTCGGATCCCTTTGAAGACTATAGGGCCGAAGGAAATATCCTCCGATAACAAAGAGAAAGAAGCTTTCTGAGAAACTTCTTTGTGTTCTGTGAAATCATCTCACAGAGTTACAGCTTTCCCCTCAAGAACCCTTTCGCTAAGACAGTTCTTGTGGATTTGGCAAAGTGATATTTGGAAGCCCATAGAGGGCTGTGGTGAAAAAGGAAATATCTTCCGATGAAATCTGGAAAGAAGCTTTCTGAGAAACTGCTTAGTGTTCAGTTAATTCATCTCACAGAGTTACATGTGTATTTCGTGGATCTCTTTGCTAGCCTTATTTCTGTGGAATCTGAGAACAGATATTTCGGAACCCTTTGAAGACTATAGGGCCAAAGGAAATATCATGCCAAAACAAAGAGAAAGAAGCCTTCTGAGAATCTTCTTTGTGTTCTGTGAAATCATCTCACAGAGTTACAGCTTTCCCCTCAAGAAGCCTTTCGCTAAGACAGTTCTTGTGGAATTGGCAAAGTGATATTTGGAAGCCCATAGAGGGCTATGGTGAAAAAGGAAATATCCTCAGATGAAATCTGGAAAGAATCTTTCTGAGAAACTGCTTAGTGTTCTGTTAATTCATCTCACAGAGTTACATGTGTATTTCGTGGATCTCTTTGCTAGCCTTATTTCTGTGGAATCTGAGAACAGATATTTCGGATCCCTTTGAAGACTATAGGGCCAAAGGAAATATCCTCCGATAACAAAGAGAAAGAAGCTTTCTGAGAAACTTCTTTGTGTTCTGTGAAATCATCTCACAGAGTTACAGCTTTCCCCTCAAGAAGCCTTTCGCTAAGACAGTTCTTGTGGAATTGGCAAAGTGATATTGGGAAGCCCATAGAGGGCTATGGTGAAAAAGGAAATATCCTCCGATGAAATCTGGAAAGAAGCTTTCTGAGAAACTGCTTAGTGTTCTGTTAATTCATCTCACAGAGTTACATGTGTATTTCGTTGATCTCTTTGCTAGCCTTATTTCTGTGGAATCTGAGAACAGGTATTTCGGATCCCATTGATGACTATAGGGCCAAAGGAAATATCCTCCGATAACAAAGAGAAAGAAGCTTTCTGAGAAACTTCTTTGTGTCTGTGAAATCATCTCACAGAGTTACAGCTTTCCCCTCAAGAAGCCTTTCGCTAAGACAGTTCTTCTGGAATTGGCAAAGTGATATTTGGAAGCCCATAGAGGGCTATGGTGAAAAAGGAAATATCCTCAGATGAAATCTGGAAAGAAGCTTTCTGAGAAACTGCTTAGTGTTCTGTTAATTCATCTCCCAGAGTTACATGTGTATTTCGTGGATCTCTTTGCTAGCCTTATTTCTGTGGAATCTGAGAACAGATATTTCGGATCCCTCTGAAGACTATAGGGCCAAAGGAAATATCCTCCGATAACAAAGAGAAAGAAGCTTTCTGAGAAATTTCTTTGTGTTCTGTGAAACAATCTCACAGAGTTACAGCTTTCCCCTCAAGAAGCCTTTCGCTAAGACAGTTCTTGTGGAATAGGCAAAGTGATATTTAGAAGCCCATAGAGGGCTATGGTGAAAAAGGAAATATCCTCCGATGAAATCTGGAAAGAAGCTTTCTGAGAAACTGCTTAGTGTTCTGTTAATTCATCTCACAGAGTTACATGTGTATTTCGTGTATCTCTTTGCTAGCCTTATTTCTGTGGAATCTGAGTACAGATATTTCGGATCCCTTTGAAGACTATAGGGCCAAAGGAAATATCCTCCCATAACAAAGAGAAGGAAGCTTTCTGAGAAACTTCTTTGTGTTCTGTGAAATCATCTCACAGAGTTACAGCTTTCCCCTCAAGAAGCTTTTCGCTAAGACAATTCTTGTGGAATTGGCAAAGTGATATTTGGAAGCCCATAGAGGGCTATGGTGAAAAAGGAAATATCCTCAGATGAAATCTGGAAAGAATCTTTCTGAGAAACTGCTTAGTGTTCTGTTAATTCATCTCACAGAGTTACATGTGTATTTCGTGGATCTCTTTGCTAGCCTTATTTCTGTGGAATCTGAGAACAGATATTTCGGATCCCATTGATGACTATAGGGCCAAAGGAAATATCCTACCATAACAAAGAGAAAGAAGCTTTCTGAGAAACTTCTTTGTGTTCTGTGAAATCATCTCACAGAGTTACAGCTTTCCCCTCAAGAAACCTTTCGCTAAGACAGTACTTGTGGAATTGGCAAAGTCATATTTGGAAGCCCATAGAGGGCTATGGTGAAAAAGGAAATATCCTTACAGGAAATCTGGAAAGAAGCTTTCTGAGAAACTGCTTAGTGTTTTGTTAATTCATCTCATAGAGTTACATGTGTATTTCGTGGATGTCTTTGCTAGCCTTATTTCTGTGGAGTCTGAGTACAGATATTTCGGATCCCTTTGAAGACTATAGGGCCAAAGGAAATATCCTCCGATAACAAAGAGAAAAAAGCTTTCTGAGAAACTTCTTTGTGTTCTGGAAATCATCTCACAGAGTTACAGCTCTCCCCTGCAGAAGCCTATCGCTAAGACAGTTCTTGTGGAATTGGCAAAGTGATATTTGGAAGCCCATAGAGGGCTATGGTGAAAAAGGAAATATCCTCAGATGAAATCTGGAAAGAAGCTTTCTGAGAAACTGCTTAGTGTTCTGTTAATTCATCTCACAGAGTTACATGTGTATTTCGTGGATCTCTTTGCTAGCCTTATTTCTGTGGAATCTGAGAACAGATATTTCGGATCCCTTTGAAGACTATAGGGCCAAAGGAAATATCCTCCGATAACAAAGAGAAAGAAGCTTTCTGAGAAACATCTTTGTGTTCTGTGAAATGATCTCACAGAGTTACAGCTTTCCCCTCAAGAAGCCTTTCGCTAACACAGTTCTTGTGGAAATGGCAAAGTGATATTTGGAAGCCCATAGAGGGCTATGGTGAAAAAGGAAATATCCTCAGATGAAATCTGGAAAGAAGCTTTCTGAGAAACTGCTTAGTGTTCTGTTAATTCATCTCACAGAGTTACATGTGTATTTCGTGGATCTCTTTGCTAGCCTTATTTCTGTGGAATGAGAACAGATATTTCGGATCCCATTGAAGACTATAGGGCCAAAGGAAATATCCTCCGATAACAAAGAGAAAGAAGCTTTCTGAGAAACTTCCTTGTGTTCTGTGAAATCATCTCACAGAGTTACAGCTTTCCGCTCAGGAAGCCTTTCGCTAAGACAGTTCTTGTGGAATTGGCAAAGTGATATTTGGAAGCCCATAGAGGGCTATGGTGAAAAAGGAAATATCCTCAGATGAAATCTGGAAAGAAGCTTTCTGAGAAACTGCTTAGTGTTCTGTTATTTCATCTCACAGAGTTACATGTGTATTTCGTGGATTTCTTTGCTAGCCTTATTTCTGTGGAATCTGAGAACAGATATTTCGGATCGCTCTGAAGACTATAGGGCCAAAGGAAATATCCTCCCATAACAAAGAGAAAGAAGCTTTCTGAGAAACTTCTTTGTGTTCTGTGAAATCATCTCACAGAGTTACAGCTTTCCCCTCAAGAAGCCTTTCGCAAAGACAGTTCTTGTGGAATTGGCAAAGTGATATTTGGAAGCCCATAGAGGGCTATGTTGAAAAAGGAAATATCCTCAGATGAAACCTGGAAAGAAGCTTTCTGAGAAACTGCTTAGTGTTCTGTTAATTCATCTCACAGAGTTACATGTGTATTTCGTGGATCTCTTTGCTAGCCTTATTTCTGTGGAATCTGAGAACAGATATTTCGGATCCCTTTGAAAACTATAGGGCCAAAGGAAATATCCTCCGATTACAAAGAGAAAGAAGCTTTCTGAGAAACTTCTTTGTGTTCTGTGAAATCATCTCACAGAGTTACAGCTTTCCCCTCAAGAAGCCTTTCGCTAAGACAGTTCTTGTGGAATTGGCAAAGTGATATTTGGAAGCCCATAGAGGGCTATGGTGAAAAAGGAAATATCCTCACAGGAAATCTGGAAAGAAGCTTTCTGAGAAACTGCTTAGTGTTCTGTTAATTCATCTCACAGAGTTACATGTGTATTTCGTGGATCTCTTTGCTAGCCTTATTTCTGTGGAGTCTCAGAACAGATATTTCGGATCCCTTTGAAAACTATAGGGCCAAAGGAAATATCCTCCGATAACAAAGAGAAAGAAGCTTTCTGAGAAACTTCTTTGTGTTCTGTGAAATCATTTCACAGAGTTACAGCTTTCCGCTCAAGAAGCCTTTCGCTAAGACAGTTCTTGTGGAATTGGCAAAGTGATATTTGGAAGCCCATAGAGGGCTGTGGTGAAAAAGGAAATATCCTCAGGTGAAATCTGGAAAGAAGCTTTCTGAGAAACTGCTTAGTGTTCTGTTAATTCATCTCACAGAGTTACATGTGTATTTCGTGGATCTCTTTGCTAGCCTTATTTCTGTGGAATCTGAGAACAGATATTTCCGATCCCTTTGAAGACTATAGGGAGAAAGGAAATATCCTCCCATAACAAAGAGAAAGAAGCTTTCTGAGAAACTTCTTTGTGTTCTGTGAAATCGTCTCACAGAGTTACAGCTTTCCCCTCAAGAAGCCTTTCGCTAAGACAGTTCTTGTGGAATTGGCAAAGTGATATTTGGAAGCCCATAGAGGGCTAAGGTGAAAAAGGAAATATCCTCAGATGAAATCTGGAAAGAAGCTTTCTGAGAAACTGCTTAGTGTTCTGTTAATTCATCTCACAGAGTTACATGTGTATTTCGTGGATCTCCTTGCTAGCCTTATTTCTGTGGAGTATGAGAACAGATATTTCGGATCCCATTGGAGACTATAGGGCCAAAGGAAATATCCTCCGATAACAAAGAGAAAGAAGCTTTCTGAGAAACTTCTTTGTGTTCTGTGAAATCATCTCACAGAGTTACAGCTTTCCCCTCAAGAAGCCTTTCGCTAAGACAGTTCTTGTGGAATTGGCAAAGTGATATTTGGAAGCCCATAGAGGGCTATGGTGAAAAAGGAAATATCCTCAGATGAAATCTGGAAAGAAGCTTTCTGAGAAACTGCTTAGTGTTCTGTTAATTCATCCCACAGAGTTACATGTGTATTTCGTGGATCTCTTTGCTAGCCTTATTTCTGTGGAATCTGAGAACAGATATTTCGGATCCCATTGATGACTATAGGGCCAAGGAAATATCATGCCAAAACAAAGAGAAAGAAGCTTTCTACGAACTTCTTCGTGTTCTGTGAAATGATCTCACAGAGTTACAGCTTTCCCCTCAAGAAGCCTTTCGCTAAGAGAGTTCTTGTGGAATTCGCAAAGTGATATTTGGAAGCCCCTAGATGGCTATGGTGAAAAAGGAAATATCCTCAGATGAAATCTGGAAAGAAGCTTTCTGAGAAACTGCTTAGTGTTCTGTTAATTCATCTCACAGAGTTACATGTGTATTTCTTGGATCTCTTTGCTAGCCTTATTTCTGTGGAATCTGAGAACACATATTTCGGATCCCTTTGAAGAGTATAGGGCCAAAGGAAATATCCTCCCATAACAAAGAGAAAGAAGCTTTCTGAGAAACTTCTTTGTGTTCTGTGAAATCATCTCACAGAGTTACAGCTTTCCGCTCAAGAAGCCTTTCGCTAAGACAGTTCTTGTGGAATTGGCAAAGTGATATTTGGAAGCCCATAGAGGGCTACGGTGAAAAAGGAAATATCCTCAGATGAAATCTGGAAAGAAGCTTTCTGAGAAACTGCTTAGTGTTCTGTTAATTCATCTCACAGAGTTACATGTGTATTTCGTGGATCTCTTTGCTAGCCTTATTTCTGTGGAATCTGAGAACAGATATTTTGAATCGCTCTGAAGACTATAGGGCCAAAGGAAATATCCTCCGATAACAAACAGAAAGAAGCTTTCTGAGAAACTTCTTTGTGTTCTGTGAAATCATCTCACAGAGTTACAGCTTTCCCCTCAAGAAGCCTTTCGCTAAGACAGTTCTTGTGGAATTGGCAAAGTGATATTTGGAAGCCCCTAGAGGGCTATGGTGAAAAAGGAAATATCCTCAGATGAAATCTGTAAGAAGCTTTCTGAGAAACTGCTTAGTGTTCTGTTAATTCATCTCACAGACTTACATGTGTATTTCGTGGATCTCTTTGCTAACCTTATTTCTGTGGAATCTGAGAACAGATATTTCGGATCCCTTTGAAGAGTATAGGGCCAACGGAAATATCCTCCCATAACAAAGAGAAAGAAGCTTTCTGAGAAACTTCTTTGTGTTCTGTGAAATCATCTCACAGAGTTACAGCTTTCCCCTCAAGAAGCCTTTCGCTAAGACAGTTCTTGTGGAATTGGCAAAGTGATATTTGGAAGCCCATAGTGGGCTATGGTGAAAAAGGAAATATCCTCACAGGAAATCTGGAAAGAAGCTTTCTGAGAAACTGCTTAGTGTTCTTTTAATTCATCCCACAGAGTTACATGTGTATTTCGTGGATCTCTTTGCTAGCCTTATTTCTGTGGAATGTGAGAACAGATATTAAGGATCCCTTTGAAAACTATAGGGCCAAAGGAAATATCCTCCGATAACAAAGAGAAAGAAGCTTTCTGAGAAACTTCTTTGTGTTCTGTGAAATCATCTCACAGAGTTACAGCTTTCCGCTCAAGAAGCCTTTCGCTAAGACAGTTCTTGTGGAATTGGCAAAGTGATATTTGGAAGCCCATAGAGGGCTACGGTGAAAAAGGAAATATCCTCAGATGAAATCTGGAAAGAAGCTTTCTGAGAAACTGCTTAGTGTTCTGTTAATTCATCTCACAGAGTTACATGTGTATTTCGTGGATCTCTTGGCTAGCCTTATTTCTGTGGAATCTGAGAACAGATATTTCCGATCCCTTTGAAGACTATAGGGCCAAAGGAAATATCCTCCCATAACAAAGAGAAAGAAGCTTTCTGAGAAACTTCTTTGTGTTCTGTGAAATCATCTCACAGAGTTACAGCTTTCCCCTCAAGAAGCCTTTCGCTAAGACAGTTCTTGTGGAATTGGCAAAGTGATATTTGGAAGCCCATAGAGGGCTATGGTGAAAAAGGAAATATCCTCAGATGAAATCTGGAAAGAAGCTTTCTGAGAAACTGCTTAGTGTTCTGTTAATTCATTTCACAGAGTTACATGTGTATTTCGTGGATCTCCTTGCTAGCCTTATTTCTGTGGAGTCTGAGAACAGATATTTCGGATCCCTTTGGAGACTATAGGGCCAAAGGAAATATACTCCGATAACAAAGAGAAAGAAGCTTTCTGAGAAACTTCTTTGTGTTCTGTGAAATCATCTCACAGAGTTACAGCTTTCCCCTCAAGAAGCCTTTCGCTAAGACAGTTCTTGTGGAATTGGCAAAGTGATATTTGGAAGCCCATAGAGGGCTATGGTGAAAAAGGAAATATCCTCACAGGAAATCTGGAAAGAATCTTTCTGAGAAACTGCTTAGTGTTCTGTTAATTCATCTCACAGAGTTACATGTGTATTTCGTGGATCTCTTTGCTAGCCTTATTTCTGTGGAATCTGAGAACAGATATTTCGGATCCCTTTGAAAACTATAGGGCCAAAGGAAATATCCTCCGATAACAAAGAGAAAGAAGCTTTCTGAGAAACTTCTTTGTGTTCTGTGAAATCATCTCACAGAGTTACAGCTTTCCCCTCAAGAAGCCTTTCGCTAAGACAGTTCTTGTGGAATTGGCAAAGTGATATTTGGAAGCCCATAGAGGGCTATGGTGAAAAAGGAAATATCCTCACAGGAAATCTGGAAAGAAGCTTTCTGAGAAACTGCTTAGTGTTCTCTTAATTCATCTCACAGAGTTACATGTGTATTTCGTGGATCTCTTTGCTAGCCTTATTTCTGTGGAATCTGAGAACAGATATTTCGGATCGCTCTGAAGACTATAGGGCCAAAGGAAATATCCTCCGATAACAAAGAGAAAGAAGCTTTCTGAGAAACTTCTTTGTGTTCTGTGAAATCATCTCACAGAGTTACAGCTTTCCCCTCAAGAAGCCTTTCGCTAAGACAGTTCTTTTGGAATTGGCAAAGTGATATTTGGAAGCCCACAGTGGGCTATGGTGAAAAAGGAAATATCCTCCGATGAAATCTGGAAAGAAGCTTTCTGAGAAACTGCTTAGTGTTCTGTTAATTCATCTCACAGAGTTACCTGTGTATTTCGTTGATCTCTTTGCTAGCCTTATTTCTGTGGAATCTGAGAACAGATATTTCGGATCCCTTTGAAAACTACAGTTCCAAAGGAAATATCCTCCGATTACAAAGAGAAAGAAGCTTTCTGAGAAACTCCTTTGTGTTCTGTGAAATCATCTCACAGAGTTACAGCTTTCCGCTCAAGAAGCCTTTCGCTAAGACAGTTCTTGTGGAATTGGCAAAGTGATATTTGGAAGCCCATAGAGGGCTATGGTGAAAAAGGAAATATCGTCAGATGAAATCTGGAAAGAAGCTTTCTGAGAAACTGCTTAGTGTTCTGTTAATTCATCTCACAGAGTTACATGTGTATTTCGTGGATCTCTTTGCTAGCCTTATTTCTGTGGAATCTGAGAACAGATATTTCGGATCCCATTGATGACTATAGGGCCAAAGGAAATATCCTCCCAAAACAAAGAGAAAGAAGCTTTCTGAGAAACTTCTTTGTGTTCTGTGAAATCATCTCACAGAGTTACAGCTTTCCGCTCAAGAAGCCTTTCGCTAAGACAGTTCTTGTGGAATTGGCAAAGTGATATTTGAAGCCCATAGAGGGCTATGGTGAAAAAGGAAATATCCTCAGATGAAATCTGGAAAGAAGCTTTCTGAGAAACTGCTTAGTGTTCTGTTAATTCATCTCACAGACTTACATGTGTGTTTCGTGGATCTCTTTGCTAGCCTTATTTCTGTGGAATCTGAGAACAGATATTTCGGATCCCTTTGAAAACTATAGGGCCAAAGGAAATATCCTCCGATAACAAACAGAAAGAAGCTTTCTGAGAAACTTCTTTGTGTTCTGTGAAATCATCTCACAGAGTTACAGCTTTCCCCTCAAGAAGCCTTTCGCTAAGACAGTTCTTGTGGAATTGGCAAAGTGATATTTGGAAGCCCATAGAGGGCTATGGTGAAAAAGGAAATATCCTCACAGGAAATCTGGAAAGAAGCTTTCTGAGAAACTGCTTAGTGTTCTGTTAATTCATCTCACAGAGTTACATGTGTATTTCGTGGATCTCTTTGCTAGCCTTATTTCTGTGGAATCTGAGAACAGATATTTCGGATCCCTTTGAAAACTCTAGGGCCAAAGGAAATATCCTCCGATAACAAAGAGAAAGAAGCTTTCTGAGAAACTTCTTTGTGTTCTGTGAAATCATCTCACAGATTTACAGCTTTCCGCTCAAGAAGCCTTTCGCTAAGACAGTTCTTGTGGAATGGCAAAGTGATATTTGGAAGCCCATAGAGGGCTATGGTGAAAAAGGAAATATCCTCACAGGAAATCTGGAAAGAAGCTTTCTGAGAAACTGCTTAGTGTTCTGTTAATTCATCTCACAGAGTTACATGTGTATTTCGTGGATCTCTTTGCTAGCCTTATTTCTGTGGAATCTGAGAACAGATATTTCGGATCGCTCTGAAGACTATAGGGCCAAAGGAAATATCCTCCCATAACAAACAGAAAGAAGCTTTCTGTGAAACTTCTTAGTTTTCTGTGAAATCACCTCACAGAGTTACAGCTTTCCCCTCAAGAAGCCTTTCGCTAAGACAGTTCTTGTGGAATTGGCAAAGTGATATTTGGAAGCCCATAGAGGGCTATGGTGAAAAAGGAAATATCCACAGATGAAATCTGGAAAGAAGCTTTCTGAGAAACTGCTTAGTGTTCTGTTAATTCATCTCACAGAGTTACATGTGTATTTCGTGGATCTCTTTGCTAGCCTTATTTCTGTGGAATCTGAGAACAGATATTTCGGATCCCTTTGAAGAGTATAGGGCCAAAGGAAATATCCTCCCATAGCAAAGAGAAAGAAGCTTTCTGAGAAACTTCTTTGTGTTCTGTGAAATCATCTCACAGAGTTACAGCTTTCCGCTCAAGAAGCCTTTCGCTAAGACAGTTCTTGTGGAATTGGCAAAGTGATATTTGGAAGCCCCTAGAGGGCTGTGGTGAAAAAGGAAATATCCTCAGATGAAATCTGGAAAGAAGCTTTCTGAGAAACTGCTTAGTGTTCTGTTAATTCATCTCACAGAGTTACATGTGTATTTCGTGGATCTCTTTGCTAGCCTTATTTCTGTGGAATCTGAAAACAGATATATCCGATCCCTTTGAAGACTATAGGGCCAAAGGAAATATCCTCCCATAACAAAGAGAAAGAAGCTTTCTGAGAAACTTCTTTGTGTTCTGTGAAATCGTCTCACAGAGTTACAGCTTTCCCCTCAAGAAGCCTTTCGCTAAGACAGTTCTTGTGGAATTGGCAAAGTGATATTTGGAATCCCCTAGAGGGCTGTGGTGAAAAAGGAAATATCCTCAGATGAAATCTGGAAAGAAGCTTTCTGAGAAACTGCTTAGTGTTCTGTTAATTCATCTCACTGAGTTACATGTGTATTTCGTGGATCTCTTTGCTAGCCTTATTTCTGTGGAATCTGAGAACAGATATTTCCGATCCCTTTGAAGACTATAGGGCCAAAGGAAATATCCTCCCATAACAAAGAGAAAGAAGCTTTCTGAGAAACTTCTTTGTGTTCTGTGAAATCGTCTCACAGAGTTACAGCTTTCCCCTCAAGAAGCCTTTCGCTAAGACAGTTCTTGTGGAATTGGCAAAGTGATATTTGGAAGCCCATAGAGGGCTAAGGTGAAAAAGGAAATATCCTCAGATGAAATCTGGAAAGAAGCTTTCTGAGAAACTGCTTAGGGTTCTGTTAATTCATCTCACAGAGTTACATGTGTATTTCGTGGATCTCCTTGCTAGCCTTATTTCTGTGGAGTCTGAGAACAGATATTTCGGATCCCATTGGAGACTATAGGGCCAAAGGAAATATCCTCCGATAACAACGAGAAAGAAGCTTTCTGAGAAACTTCTTTGTGTTCTGTGAAATCATCTCACAGAGTTACAGCTTTCCCCTCAAGAAGCCTTTCGCTAAGACAGTTCTTGTGGAATTGGCAAAGTGATATTTGGAAGCCCATAGAGGGCTATGGTGAAAAAGGAAATATCCTCAGATGAAATCTGGAAAGAAGCTTTCTGAGAAACTGCTTAGTGTTCTGTTAATTCATCCCACAGAGTTACATGTGTATTTCGTGGATCTCTTTTCTAGCCTTATTTCTGTGGAATCTGAGAACAGATATTTCGGATCCAATTGATGACTATAGGGCCAAAGGAAATATCATGCCAAAACAAAGAGAAAGAAGCTTTCTACGAACTTCTTTGTGTTCTGTGAAATGATCTCACAGAGTTACAGCTTTCCCCTCAAGAAGCCTTTCGCTAAGACAGTTCTTGTGGAATTGGCAAAGTGATATTTGGAAGCCCCTAGAGGGCTATGGTGAAAAAGGAAATATCCTCAGATGAAATCTGGAAAGAAGCTTTCTGAGAAACTGCTTAGTGTTGTGTTAATTCATCTCACAGAGTTACATGTGTATTTCTTGGATCTCTTTGCTAGCCTTATTTCTGTGGAATCTGAGAACACATATTTCGGATCCCTTTGAAGAGTATAGGGCCAAAGGAAATATCCTCCCATAACAAAGAGAAAGAAGCTTTCTGAGAAACTTCTTTGTGTTCTGTGAAATCATCTCACAGAGTTACAGCTTTCCGCTCAAGAATCCTTTCGCTAAGACAGTTCTTGTGGAATTGGCAAAGTGATATTTGGAAGCCCCTAGAGGGCTGTGGTGAAAAAGGAAATATCCTCAGATGAAATCTGGAAAGAAGCTTTCTGAGAAACTGCTTAGTGTTCTGTTAATTCATCTCACAGAGTTACATGTGTATTTCGTGGATCTCTTTGCTAGCCTTATTTCTGTGGAATCTGAAAACAGATATTTCCGATCCCTTTGAAGACTGTAGGGCCAAAGGAAATATCCTCCCATAACAAAGAGAAAGAAGCTTTCTGAGAAACTTCTTTGTGTTCTGTGAAATCGTCTCACAGAGTTACAGCTTTCCCCTCAAGAAGCCTTTCGCTAAGACAGTTCTTGTGGAATTGGCAAAGTGATATTTGGAAGCCCCTAGAGGGCTGTGGTGAAAAAGGAAATATCCTCAGATGATATCTGGAAAGAAGCTTTCTGAGAAACTGCTTAGTGTTCTGTTAATTCATCTCACAGAGTTACATGTGTATTTCGTGGATCTCTTTGCTAGCCTTATTTCTGTGGAATCTGAGAACAGATATTTCCGATCCCTTTGAATACTATAGGGCCAAAGGAAATATCCTCCCATAACAAAGAGAAAGAAGCTTTCTGAGAAACTTCTTTGTGTTCTGTGAAATCGTCTCACAGAGTTACAGCTTTCCCCTCAAGAAGCCTTTCGCTAAGACAGTTCTTGTGGAATTGGCAAAGTGATATTTGGAAGCCCATAGAGGGCTAAGGTGAAAAAGGAAATATCCTCAGATGAAATCTGGAAAGAAGCTTTCTGAGAAACTGCTTAGTGTTCTGTTAATTCATCTCACAGAGTTACATGTGTATTTCGTGGATCTCCTTGCTAGCCTTATTTCTGTGGAGTCTGAGAACAGATATTTCGGATCCCTTTGGAGACTATAGGGCCAAAGGAAATATCCTCCGATAACAACGAGAAAGAAGCTTTCTGAGAAACTTCTTTGTGTTCTGTGAAATCATCTCACAGAGTTACAGCTTTTCCCTCAAGAAGCCTTTCGCTAAGACAGTTCTTGTGGAATTGGCAAAGTGATATTTGGAAGCCCATAGAGGGCTATGGTGAAAAAGGAAATATCCTCAGATGAAATCTGGAAAGAAGCTTTCTGAGAAACTGCTTAGTGTTCTGTTAATTCATCCCACAGAGTTACATGTGTATTTCGTGGATCTCTTTGCTAGCCTTATTTCTGTGGAATCTGAGAACAGATATTTCGGATCCCATTGATGACTATAGGGCCAAAGGAAATATCATGCCAAAACAAAGAGAAAGAAGCTTTCTACGAACTTCTTTGTGTTCTGTGAAATGATCTCACAGAGTTACAGCTTTCCCCTCAAGAAGCCTTTCGCTAAGACAGTTCTTGTGGAATTGGCAAAGTGATATTTGGAAGCCCCTAGAGGGCTATGGTGAAAAAGGAAATATCCTCAGATGAAATCTGGAAAGAAGCTTTCTGAGAAACTGCTTAGTGTTCTGTTAATTCATCTCACAGAGTTACATGTGTATTTCTTGGATCTCTTTGCTAGCCTTATTTCTGTGGAATCTGAGAACACATATTTCGGATCCCTTTGAAGAGTATAGGGCCAAAGGAAATATCCTCCCATAACAAAGAGAAAGAAGCTTTCTGAGAAACTTCTTTGTGTTCTGTGAAATCATCTCACAGAGTTACAGCTTTCCGCTCAAGAAGCCTTTCGCTAAGACAGTTCTTGTGGAATTGGCAAAGTGATATTTGGAAGCCCATAGAGGGCTATGGTGAAAAAGGAAATATCCTCAGATGAAATCTGGAAAGAAGCTTTCTGAGAAACTGCTTAGTGTTCTGTTAATTCATCTCACAGAGTTACCTGTGTATTTCGTGGATCTCTTTGCTAGCCTTATTTCTGTGGAATCTGAGAACAGATATTTCGAATCGCTCTGAAGACTATAGGGCCAAAGGAAATATCCTCCGATAACAAACAGAAAGAAGCTTTCTGAGAAACTTCTTTGTGTTCTGTGAAATCATCTCACAGAGTTACAGCTTTCCCCTCAAGAAGCCTTTCGCTAAGACAGTTCTTGTGGAATTGGCAAAGTGATATTTGGAAGCCCGTAGAGGGCTATGGTGAAAAAGGAAATATCCTCAGATGAAATCTGTAAGAAGCTTTCTGAGAAACTGCTTAGTGTTCTGTTAATTCATCTCACAGACTTACATGTGTATTTCGTGGATCTCTTTGCTAGCCTTATTTCTGTGGAATCTGAGAACAGATATTTCGGATCCCTTTGAAGAGTATAGGGCCAAAGGAAATATCCTCCCATAACAAAGAGAAAGAAGCTTTCTGAGAAACTTCTTTGTGTTCTGTGAAATCATCTCACAGAGTTACAGCTTTCCCCTCAAGAAGCCTTTCGCTAAGACAGTTCTTGTGGAATTGGCAAAGTGATATTTGGAAGCCCATAGTGGGCTATGGTGAAAAAGGAAATATCCTCACAGGAAATCTGGAAAGAAGCTTTCTGAGAAACTGCTTAGTGTTCTGTTAATTCATCCCACAGAGTTACATGTGTATTTCGTGGATCTCTTTGCTAGCCTTATTTCTGTGGAATGTGAGAACAGATATTAAGGATCCCTTTGAAAACTATAGGGCCAAAGGAAATATCCTCCGATAACAAAGAGAAAGAAGCTTTCTGACAAACTTCTTTGTGTTCTGTGAAATCATCTCACAGAGTTACAGCTTTCCGCTCAAGAAGCCTTTCGCTAAGACAGTTCTTGTGGAATTGGCAAAGTGATATTTGGAAGCCCATAGAGGGCTACGGTGGAAAAGGAAATATCCTCAGATGAAATCTGGAAAGAAGCTTTCTGAGAAACTGCTTAGTGTTCTGTTAATTCATCTCACAGAGTTACATGTGTATTTCGCGGATCTCTTTGCTAGCCTTATTTCTGTGGAATCTGAGAACAGATATTTCGGATCGCTCTGAAGACTATAGGGCCAAAGGAAATATCCTCCCATAACAAACAGAAAGAAGCTTTCTGAGAAACTTCTTCGTTTTCTGTGAAATCATCTCACAGAGTTACAGCTTTCCCCTCAAAAAGCCTTTCGCTAAGACAGTTCTTGTGGAATTGGCAAAGTGATATTTGGAAGCCCATAGAGGGCTGTGGTGAAAAAGGAAATATCCTCAGATGAAATCTGGAAAGAAGCTTTCTGCGAAACTGCTTAGTGTTCTGTAAATTCATCTCACAGAGTTACTTGTGTATTTCGTGGATCTCTTGGCTAGCCTTATTTCTGTGGAATCTGAGAACAGATATTTCCGATCCCTTTGAAGACTATAGGGCCAAAGGAAATATCCTCCCATAACAAAGAGAAAGAAGCTTTCTGAGAAACTTCTTTGTGTTCTGTGAAATCATCTCACAGAGTTACAGCTTTCCCCTCAAGAAGCCTTTCGCTAAGACAGTTCTTGTGGAATTGGCAAAGTGATATTTGGAAGCCCATAGAGGGCTATGGTGAAAAAGGAAATATCCTCAGATGAAATCTGGAAAGAAGCTTTCTGAGAAACTGCTTAGTGTTCCGTTAATTCATCTCACAGAGTTACATGTGTATTTCGTGGATCTCCTTGCTAGCCTTATTTCTGTGGAGTCTGAGAACAGATATTTCGGATCCCATTGGAGACTATAGGGCCAAAGGAAATATCCTCCGATAACAAAGAGAAAGAAGCTTTCTGAGAAACTTCTTTGTGTTCTGTGAAATCATCTCACAGAGTTACAGCTTTCCCCTCAAGAAGCCTTTCGCTAAGACAGTTGTTGTGGAATTGGCAAAGGGATATTTGGAAGCCCATAGAGGGCTATGGTGAAAAAGGAAATATCCTCAGATGAAATCTGGAAAGAATCTTTCTGAGAAACTGCTTAGTGTTCTGTTAATTCATCTCACAGAGTTACATGTGTATTTCGTGGATCTTTTGCTAGCCTTATTTCTGTGGAATCTGAGAACAGATATTTCGGATCCCTTTGAAAACTATAGGGCCAAAGGAAATATCCTCCGATAACAAAGAGAAAGAAGCTTTCTGAGAAACTCCTTTGTGTTCTGTGAAATCATCTCACAGAGTTACAGCTTTCCGCTCAAGAAGCCTTTCGCTAAGACAGTTCTTGTGGAATTGGCAAAGTGATATTTGGAAGCCCATAGAGGACTATGGTGAAAAAGGAAATATCGTCAGATGAAATCTGGAAAGAAGCTTTCTGAGAAACTGCTTAGTGTTCTGTTAATTCATCTCACAGAGTTACATGTGTATTTCGTGGATCTCTTTGCTAGCCTTATTTCTGTGGAATCTGAGAACAGATATTTCGGATCCCATTGATGACTATAGGGCCAAAGGAAATATCCTCCCAAAACAAAGAGAAAGAAGCTTTCTGAGAAACTTCTTTGTGTTCTGGGAAATCATCTCACAGAGTTACAGCTTTCCGCTCAAGAAGCCTTTCGCTAAGACAGTTCTTGTGGAATTGGGAAAGTGATATTTGGAAGCCCATAGAGGGCTATGGTGAAAAAGGAAATATCCTCAGATGAAATCTGGAAAGAAGCTTTCTGAGAAACTGCTTAGTGTTCTGTTAATTCATCTCACAGAGTTACATGTGTATTTGGTGGATCTCTTTGCTAGCCTTATTTCTGTGGAATCTGAGAACAGATATTTCGGATCCCTTTGAAGAGTATAGGGCCAAAGGAAATATCCTCCCATAACAAACAGAAAGAAGCTTTCTGAGAAACTTCTTTGTGTTCTGTGAAATCATCTCACAGACTTACAGCTTTCAAGTCAAGAAGCCTTTCGCTAAGACAGTTCTTGTGGAATTGGCAAAGTGATATTTGGAAGCCCATAGAGGGCTATGGTGAAAAAGGAAATATCCTCAGATGAAATCTGTAAGAAGCTTTCTGAGAAACTGCTTAGTGTTCTGTTAATTCATCTCACAGAGTTACATGTGTATTTCGTGGATCTCTTTGCTAGCCTTATTTCTGTGGAATCTGAGAGGAGATATTTCGGATCCCTTTGAAGAGTATAGGGCCAAAGGAAATATCCTCCCATAACAAAGAGAAAGAAGCTTTCTGAGAAACTTCTTTGTGTTCTGTGAAATCATCTCACAGAGTTACAGCTTTCCCCTCAAGAAGCCTTTCGCTAAGACAGTTCTTGTGGAATTGGCAAAGTGATATTTGGAAGCCCATAGAGGGCTATGGTGAAAAAGGAAATATCCTCACAGGAAATCTGGAAAGAAGCTTTCTGAGAAACTGCTTAGTGTTCTGTTAATTCATCTCACAGAGTTACATGTGTATTTCGTGGATCTCTTTGCTAGCCTTATTTCTGTGGAATCTGAGAACAGATATTTCGGATCCCTTTGAAAACTATAGGGCCAAAGGAAATATCCTCCGATAACAAAGAGAAAGAAGCTTTTTGAGAAACTTCTTTGTGGTCTGTGAAATCATCTCACAGAGTTACAGCTTTCCGCTCAGGAAGCCTTTCGCTAAGACAGTTCTTGTGGAATTGGCAAAGTGATATTTGGAAGCCCATAGAGGGCTATGGTGAAAAAGGAAATATCGTCAGATGAAATCTGGAAAGAAGCTTTCTTAGAAACTGCTTAGTGTTCTGTTAATTCATCTCACAGAGTTACATGTGTATTTCGTGGATCTCTTTGATAGCCTTATTTCTGTGGAATCTGAGAACAGATATTTCGGATCCCTTTGATGACTATAGGGCCAAAGGAAATATCCTCCCAAAACAAAGAGAAAGAAGGTTTCTGAGAAACTTCTTTGTGTTCTGTGAAATCATCTCACAGAGTTACAGCTTTCCGCTCAAGAAGCCTTTCGCTAAGACAGTTCTTGTTGAATTGGCAAAGTGATATTTGGAAGCCCATAGAGGGCTATGGTGAAAAAGGAAATATCCTCAGATGAAATCTGGAAAGAAGCTTTCTGAGAAACTGCTTAGTGTTCTGTTAATTCATCTCACAGAGTTACATGTGTATTTCGTGGATCAATTTGCTAGCCTTATCTGTGGAATCTGAGAACAGATATTTCGGATCCCTTTGAAAACTATAGGGCCAAAGGAAATATCCTCCGATAACAAAGAGAAAGAAGCTTTCTGAGAAACTTCTTTGTGTTCTGTGAAATCATCTCACAGAGTTACAGCTTTCCGCTCAAGTAGCCTTTCGCTAAGACAGTTCTTGTGGAATTGGCAAAGTGATATTTGGAAGCCCATAGAGGGCTATGGTGAAAAAGGAAATATCCTCCGATGAAATCTGGAAAGAAGCTTTCTGAGAAACTGCTTAGTGTTCTGTTAATTCATCTCACAGAGTTACATGTGTGTTTCGTGGATCTCTTTGCTAGCCTTATTTCTGTGGAATCTGAGAACAGATATTTCGGATCCCTTTGAAAACTATAGGGGCAAAGGAAATATCCTCCGATAACAAAAAGAAAGAAGCTTTCTGAGAAACTTCTTTGTGTTCTGTGAAATCATCTCACAGTGTTACAGCTTTCCCCTCAAGAAGCCTTTCGCTAAGACAGTTCTTGTGGAATTGGCAAAGTGATATTTGGAAGCCCATAGAGGGCTATGGTGAAAAAGGAAATATCCTCACAGGAAATCTGGAAAGAAGCTTTCTGAGAAACTGCTTAGTGTTCTGTTAATTCATCTCACAGAGTTACATGTGTATTTCGTGGATCTCTTTGCTAGCCTTATTTCTGTGGAATCTGAGAACAGATATATCGGATCCCTTTGAAAACTATAGGGCCAAAGGAAATATCCTCCGATAACAAAGAGAAAGAAGCTTTCTGAGAAACTTCTTTGTGTTCTGTGAAATCATCTCACAGAGTTACAGCTTTTCGCTCAAGAAGCCTTTCGCTAAGACAGTTCTTGTGGAATTGGCAAAGTGATATTTGGAACCCCATAGAGGGCCATGGTGAAAAAGGAAATATCCTCAGATGAAATCTGGAAAGAAGCTTTCTGAGAAACTGCTTAGTGTTCTGTTAATTCATCTCACAGAGTTACATGTGTATTTCGTGGATCTCTTTGCTAGCCTTATTTCTGTGGAATCAGAGAACAGATATTTCCGATCCCTTTGAAGACAATAGGGCCAAAGGAAATATCCTCCCATAACAAAGAGAAAGAAGCTTTCTGAGAAACTTCTTTGTGTTCTGTGAAATCATCTCACAGAGTTACAGCTTTCCCCTCAAGAAGCCTTTCGCTAAGACAGTTCTTGTGGAATTGGCAAAGTGATATTTGGAAGCCCATAGAGGGCTACGGTGAAAAAGGAAATATCCTCAGATGAAATCTGGAAGGAAGCTTTCTGAGAAACTGCTTAGTGTTCTGTTAATTCATCTCACAGAGTTACATGTGTATTTCGTGGATCTCCTTGCTAGCCTTATTTTTGTGGAGTCTGAGAACAGATATTTCGGATCCCATTGGAGACTATAGGGCCAAAGGAAATATCCTCCGATAACAAAGAGAAAGAAGCTTTCTGAGAAACTTCTTTGTGTTCTGTGAAATCATCTCACAGAGTTACAGCTTTCCCCTCAAGAAGCCTTTCGCTAAGACAGTTCTTGTGGAATTGGCAAAGTGATATTTGGAAGCCCATAGAGGGCTATGGTGAAAAAGGAAATATCCTCACAGGAAATCTGGAAAGAAGCTTTCTGAGAAACTGCTTAGTGTTCTGTTAATTCATCTCACAGAGTTACATGTGTGTTTCGTGGATCTCTTTGCTAGCCTTATTTCTGTGGAATCCGAGAACAGATATTTCGGATCCCTTTGAAAACTATAGGGCCAAAGGAAATATCCTCCGATAACAAACAGAAAGAAGCTTTCTGAGAAACTTCTTTGTGTTCTGTGAAATCATCTCACATTGTTACAGCTTTCCCCTCAAGAAGCCTTTCGCTAAGACAGTTCTTGTGGAATTGGCAAAGTAATAATTGGAAGCCCATAGAGGGCTATGTTGAAAAAGGAAATATCCTCACAGGAAATCTGGAAAGAAGCTTTCTGAGAAACTGCTTAGTGTTCTGTTAATTCATCTCACAGAGATACATGTGTATTTCGTGGATCTCTTTGCTAGCCTTATTTCTGTGGAATCTGAGAACAGATATTTCGGATCCCTTTGAAAACTATAGGGCCAAAGGTAATATCCTCCGATAACAAAGAGAAAGAAGCTTTCTGAGAAACTTCTTTGTGTTCTGTGAAATCATCTCACAGAGTTACAGCTTTCCGCTCAAGAAGCCTTTCGCTAAGACAGTTCTTGTGGAATTGGCAAAGTGATATTTGGAAGCCCATAGAGGGCTAGGGTGAAAAAGGAAATATCCTCAGATGAAATCTGGAAAGAAGCTTTCTGAGAAACTGCTTAGTGTTCTGTTAATTCATCTCACAGAGTTAAATGTGTATTTCGTGGATCTCTTTGCTAGCCTTATTTCTGTGGAATCTGAGAACAGATATTTCGGATCGCTCTGAAGACTATAGGGCCAAAGGAAATATCCTCCCATAACAAACAGAAAGAAGCTTTCTGAGAAACTTCTTCGTTTTCTGTGAAATCATCTCACAGAGTTACAGCTTTCCCCTCAAGAAGCCTTTCGCTAAGACAGTTCTTGTGGAATTGGCAAAGTGATATTTGGAAGCCCATAGAGGGCTATGGTGAAAAAGGAAATATCCTCAGATGAAATCTGGAAAGAAGCTTTCTGAGAAACTGCTTAGTGTTCTGTTAATTCATCTCACAGAGTTACATGTGTATTTCGTGGATCTCCTTGCTAGCCTTATTTCTGTGGAGTCTGAGAACAGATATTTTGGATCCCATTGGAGACTATAGGGCCAAAGGAAATATCCTCCGATAACAAAGAGAAAGAAGCTTTCTGGGAAACTTCTTTGTGTTCTGTGAAATCATCTCACAGAGTTACAGCGTTCCCCTCAAGAAGCCTTTCGCTAAGACAGTTCTTGTGGAATTGGCAAAGTGATATTTGGAAGCCCATAGAGGGCTATGGTGAAAAAGGAAATATCCTCACAGGAAATCTGGAAAGAAGCTTTCTGAGAAACTGCTTAGTGTTCTGTTAATTCATCTCACAGAGTTACATGTGTATTTCGTGGATCTCTTTGCTAGCCTTATTTCTGTGGAATCTGAGAACAGATATTTCGGATCCCTTTGAAAACTATAGGGCCAAAGGAAATATCCTCCGATAACAAAGAGAAAGAAGCTTTTTGAGAAACTTCTTTGTGGTCTGTGAAATCATCTCACAGAGTTACAGCTTTCCGCTCAGGAAGCCTTTCGCTAAGACAGTTCTTGTGGAATTGGCAAAGTGATATTTGGAAGCACATAGAGGGCTATGGTGAAAAAGGAAATATCGTCAGATGAAATCTGGAAAGAAGCTTTCTTAGAAACTGCTTAGTGTTCTGTTAATTCATCTCACAGAGTTACATGTGTATTTCGTGGATCTCTTTGATAGCCTTATTTCTGTGGAATCTGAGAACAGATATTTCGGATCCCTTTGATGACTATAGGGCCAAAGGAAATATCCTCCCAAAACAAAGAGAAAGAAGGTTTCTGAGAAACTTCTTTGTGTTCTGTGAAATCATCTCACAGAGTTACAGCTTTCCGCTCAAGAAGCCTTTCGCTAAGACAGTTCTTGTGGAATTGGCAAAGTGATATTTGGAAGCCCATAGAGGGCTATGGTGAAAAAGGAAATATCCTCAGATGAAATCTGGAAAGAAGCTTTCTGAGAAACTGCTTAGTGTTCTGTTAATTCATCTCACAGAGTTACATGTGTATTTCGTGGATCAATTTGCTAGCCTTATTTCTGTGGAATCTGAGAACAGATATTTCGGATCCCTTTGAAAACTATAGGGCCAAAGGAAATATCCTCCGATAACAAAGAGAAAGAAGCTTTCTGAGAAACTTCTTTGTGTTCTGTGAAATCATCTCACAGAGTTACAGCTTTCCGCTCAAGTAGCCTTTCGCTAAGACAGTTCTTGTGGAATTGGCAAAGTGATATTTGGAAGCCCATAGAGGGCTATGGTGAAAAAGGAAATATCCTCCGATGAAATCTGGAAAGAAGCTTTCTGAGAAACTGCTTAGTGTTCTGTTAATTCATCTCACAGAGTTACGTGTGTGTTTCGTGGATCTCTTTGCTAGCCTTATTTCTGTGGAATCTGAGAACAGATATTTCGGATCCCTTTGAAAACTATAGGGCCAAAGGAAATATCCTCCGATAACAAAAAGAAAGAAGCTTTCTGAGAAACTTCTTTGTGTTCTGTGAAATCATCTCACAGAGTTACAGCTTTCCCCTCAAGAAGCCTTACGCTAAGACAGTTCTTGTGGAATTGGCAAAGTGATATTTGGAAGCCCATAGAGGGCTATGGTGAAAAAGGAAATATCCTCAGATGAAATCTGGAAAGAAGCTTTCTGAGAAGCTGCTTAGTGTTCTGTTAATTCATCTCACAGAGTTACATGTGTATTTCGTGGATCTTCCTTGCTAGCCTTATTTCTGTGAAGTCTGAGAACAGATATTTCGGATCCCATTGGAGACTATAGGGCCAAAGGAAATATCCTCCGATAACAAAGAGAAAGAAGCTTTCTGAGAAACTTCTTTGTGTTCTGTGAAATCATCTCACAGAGTTACAGCTTTCCCCTCAAGAAGCCTTTCGCTAAGACAGTTCTTGTGGAATTGGCAAAGTGATATTTGGAAGCCCATAGAGGGCTATGGTGAAAAAGGAAATATCCTCAGATGAAATCTGGAAAGAAGCTTTCTGAGAAACTGCTTAATGTTCTGTTAATTCATCTCACAGAGTTTCATGTGTATTTCGTGGATCTCTTTGCTAGCCTTATTTCTGTGGAATCTGAGAACAGATATTTCCGATCCCTTTGAAAACTATAGGGCCAAAGGAAATATCCTCCGATAACAAAGAGAAAGAAGCTTTCTGAGAAACTTCTTTGTGTTCTGTGAAATCATCTCACAGAGTTACAGCTTTCCCCTCAAGAAGCCTTTCGCTAAGACAGTTCTAGTGGAATTGGCAAAGTGATATTTGGAAGCCCATAGAGGGCTATGGTGAAAAAGGAAATATCCTCACAGGAAATCTGGAAAGAAGCTTTCTGAGAAACTGCTTAGTGTTCTGTTAATTCATCTCACAGAGTTACATCTGTATTTCGTGGATCTCTTTGCTAGCCTTATTTCTGTGGAATCTGAGAACAGATATTTCGGATCACTTTGAAAACTATAGGGCCAAAGGAAATATCCTCCGATAACAAAGAGAAAGAAGCTTTCTGAGAAACTTCTTTGTGTTCTGTGAAATCATCTCACAGAGTTACAGCTTTCTGCTCAGGAAGCCTTTCGCTAAGACAGTTCTTGTGGAATTGGCAAGGTGATATTTGGAAGCCCTTAGAGGGCTATGGTGAAAAAGGAAATATCCTCAGATGAAATCTGGAAAGAAGCTTTCTGAGAAACTGCTTAGTGTTCTGTTAATTCATCTCACAGAGTTACATGTGTATTTCGTGGATCTCTTTGCTAGCCTTATTTCTGTGGAATCTGAGAACAGATATTTCGGATCGCTCTGAAGACTATAGGGCCAAAGGAAATATCCTCCCATAACAAACAGAAAGAAGCTTTCTGAGAAACTTCTTTGTGTTCTGTGAAATCATCTCACAGAGTTACAGCTTTCCCCTCAAGAAGCCTTTCGCTAAGACAGTTCTTGTGGAATTGGCAAAGTGATATTTGCAAGACCATAGAGGGCTATGGTGAAAAAGGAAATATCCTCAGATGAAATCTGTAAGAAGCTTTCTGAGAAACTGCTTAGTGTTCTGTTAATTCATCTCACAGAGTTACATGTGTATTTCGTGGATCTCCTTGCTAGCCTTATTTCTGTGGAGTCTCAGAACAGATATTTCGGATCCCATTGGAGACTATAGGGCCAAAGGAAATATCCTCCGATAACAAAGAGAAAGAAGCTTTCTGAGAAACTTCTTTGTGTTCTGTGAAATCATCTCACAGAGTTACAGCTTTCCGCTCAGGAAGCCTTTCGCTAAGACAGTTCTTGTGGAATTGGCAAAGTGATATTTGGAAGCCCATAGAGGGCTATGGTGAAAAAGGAAATATCGTCAGATGAAATCTGGAAAGAAGCTTTCTGAGAAACTGCTTAGTGTTCTGTTAATTCATCTCACAGAGTTACATGTGTATTTCGTGGATCTCTTTGCTAGCCTTATTTCTGTGGAATCTGAGAACAGATATTTCGGATCCCATTGATGACTATAGGGCCAAAGGAAATATCCTCCCATAACAAACAGAAAGAAGCTTTCATAGAAACCTCTTCGTTTTCTGTAAAATCATCTCACAGAGTTACAGCTTTCCCCTCAAGAAGCCTTTCGCTAAGACAGTTCTTGTGGAATTGGCAAAGTGATATTTGGAAGCCCATAGAGGGCTATGGTGAAAAAGGAAATATCCTCCGATGAAATCTGGAAAGAAGCTTTCTGAGAAACTGCTTAGTGTTCTGTTAATTCATCTCACAGAGTTACCTGTGTATTTCGTGGATCTCTTTGCTAGCCTTATTTCTGTGGAATCTGAGAACAGATATTTCGGATCCCTTTGAAAACTATAGTTCCAAAGGAAATATCCTCCGATAACAAAGAGAAAGAAGCTTTCTGAGAAACTCCTTTGTGTTCTGTGAAATCATCTCACAGAGTTACAGCTTTCCGCTCAAGAAGCCTTTCGCTAAGACAGTTCTTGTGGAATTGGCAAAGTGATATTTGGAAGCCCATAGAGGGCTATGGTGAAAAAGGAAATATCGTCAGATGAAATCTGGAAAGAAGCTTTCTGAGAAACTGCTTAGTGTTCTGTTAATTCATCTCACAGAGTTACATGTGTATTTCGTGGATCTCTTTGATAGCCTTATTTCTGTGGAATCTGAGAACAGATATTTCGGATCCAATTGATGACTATAGGGCCAAAGGAAATATCCTCCCAAAACAAAGAGAAAGAAGGTTTCTGAGAAACTTCTTTGTGTTCTGTGAAATCATCTCACAGAGTTACAGCTTTCCCCTCAAGAAGCCTTTCGCTAAGACAGTTCTTGTGGAATTGGCAAAGTGATATTTGGAAGCCCATAGAGGGCTATGGTGAAAAAGGAAATATCCTCAGATGAAATCTGGAAAGAAGCTTTCTGAGAAACTGCTTAGTGTTCTGTTAATTCATCTCACAGAGTTACATGTGTATTTCGTGGATCAATTTGCTAGCCTTATTTCTGTGGAATCTGAGAACAGATATTTCGGATCCCTTTGAAAACTATAGGGCCAAAGGAAATATCCTCCGATAACAAAGAGAAAGAAGCTTTCTGAAAAACTACTTTGTGTTCTGTGAAATCATCTCACAGAGTTACATCTTTCCGCTCATGTAGCCTTTCGCTAAGACAGTTCTTGTGGAATTGGCAAAGTGATATTTGGAAGCCCATAGAGGGCTATGGTGAAAAAGGAAATATCCTCAGATGAAATCTGGAAAGAAGCTTTCTGAGAAACTGCTTAGTGTTCTGTTAATTCATCTCACAGAGTTACATGTGTATTTCGTGGATCTCTTTGCTAGCCTTATTTCTGTGGAATCTGAGAACAGATATTTCCGATCCCTTTGAAGACTATAGGGCCAAAGGAAATATCCTCCCATAACAAAGAGAAAGAAGCTTTCTGAGAAACTTCTTTGTGTTCTGTGAAATCATCTCACAGAGTTAGAGCTTTCCCCTCAAGAAGCCTTTCGCTAAGACAGTTCTTGTGGAATTGGCAAAGTCATATTTGGAAGTCCATAGAGGGCAACGGTGAAAAAGGATATATCGTCCGATGAAATATGGAAGGAAGCTTTCCGAGAAACTGCTTAGTGTTCTGTTAATTCATCTCACAGAGTTACATGTGTGTTTCGTGGATCTCTTTGCTAGCCTTATTTCTGTGGAATCTGAGAACAGATATTTCGGATCCCTTTGAAAACTATAGGGCCAAAGGAAATATCCTCCGATAACAAACAGAAAGAAGCTTTCTGAGAAACTTCTTTGTGTTCTGTGAAATCATCTCACAGTGTTACAGCTTTCCCCTCAAGAAGCCTTTCGCTAAGACAGTTCTTGTGGAATTGGCAAAGTGATATTTGGAAGCCCCTAGAGGGCTATGGTGAAAAAGGAAATATCCTCACAGGAAATCTGGAAAGAAGCTTTCTGAGAAACTGCTTAGTGTTCTGTTAATTCATCTCACAGAGTTACATGTGTATTTCGTGGATCTCTTTGCTAGCCTTATTTCTGTGGAATCTGAGAACAGATATATCGGATCCCTTTGAAAACTATAGGGCCAAAGGAAATATCCTCCGATAACAAAGAGAAAGAAGCTTTCTGAGAAACTTCTTTGTGTTCTGTGAATTCATCTCACAGAGTTACAGCTTTCCGCTCAAGAAGCCTTTCGCTAAGACAGTTCTTGTGGAATTGGCAAAGTGATATTTGGAAGCCCATAGAGGGCTATGGTGAAAAAGGAAATATCCTCAGATGAAATCTGGAAAGAAGCTTTCTGAGAAACTGCTTAGTGTTCTGTTAATTCATCTCACAGAGTTAAATGTGTATTTCGTGGATCTCTTTGCTAGCCTTATTTCTGTGGAATCTGTGAACAGATATTTCGGATCGCTCTGAAGACTATAGGGCCAAAGGAAATATCCTCCCATAACAAACAGAAAGAAGCTTTCTGAGAAACTTCTTCGTTTTCTGTGAAATCATCTCACAGAGTTACAGCTTTCGCCTCAAGAAGCCTTTCGATAAGACAGTTCTTGTGGAATTGGCAAAGTGATATTTGGAAGCCCATAGAGGGCTATGTTGAAAAAGGAACTATCCTCAGATGAAATCTGGAAAAAAGCTTTCTGAGAAACTGCTTAGTGTTCTGTTAATTCATCTCACAGAGTTACATGTGTATTTCGTGGATCTCTTTGCTAGCCTTATTTCTGTGGAATCTGAGAACAGATATTTCGGATCCCTTTGAAGAGTATAGGGCCAAAGGAAATATCCTCCCATAACAAAGACAAAGAAGCTTTCTGAGAAACTTCTTTGTGTTCTGTGAAATCATCTCACAGAGTTACAGCTTTCCGCTCAAGAAGCCTTTCGCTAAGACAGTTCTTGTGGAATTGGCAAAGTGATATTTGGAAGCCCATAGAGGGCTATGGTGAAAAAGGAAATATCCTCAGATGAAATCTGGAAAGAAGCTTTCTGAGAAACTGCTTAGTGTTCTGTTAATTCATCTCACAGAGTTACATGTGTATTTCGTGGATCAATTTGCTAGCCTTATTTCTGTGGAATCTGAGAACAGATATTTGGGATCCCTTTGAAAACTATAGGGCCAAAGGAAATATCCTCCGATAACAAAGAGAAAGAAGCTTTCTGAGAAACTACTTTGTGTTCTGTGAAATCATCTCACAGAGTTACAGCTTTCCGCTCAAGTAGCCTTTCGCTAAGACAGTTCTTGTGGAATTGGCAAAGTGATATTTGGAAGCCCATAGAGGGCTATGGTGAAAAAGGAAATATCCTCAGATGAAATCTGGAAAGAAGCTTTCTGAGAAACTGCTTAGTGTTCTGTCAATTCATCTCACAGAGTTACATGTGTATTTCGTGGATCTCCTTGCTAGCCTTATTTCTGTGGAGTCTGAGAACAGATATTTCGGATCCCATTGGAGACTATAGGGCCAAAGGAAATATCCTCCGATAACAAAGAGAAAGAAGCTTTCTGAGAAACTTCTTTGTGTTCTGTGAAATCATCTCACAGAGTTACAGCTTTCCCCTCAAGAAGCCTTTCGCTAAGACAGTTCTTGTGGAATTGGCAAAGTGATATTTGGAAGCCCATAGAGGGCTATTGTGAAAAAGGAAATATCCTCACAGGAAATCTGGAAAGAAGCTTTCTGAGAAACTGCTTAGTGTTCTGTTAATTCATCTCACAGAGTTACATGTGTGTTTCGTGGATCTCTTTGCTAGCCTTATTTCTGTGGAATCTGAGAACAGATATTTCGGATCCCATTGATGACTATAGGGCCAAAGGAAATATCCTCCCATAAAAAACAGAAAGAAGCTTTCTGAGAAACCTCTTCGTTTTCTGTGAAATCATCTCACAGAGTTACAGCTTTCCCCTCAAGAAGCCTTTCGCTAAGACAGTTCTTGTGGAATTGGCAAAGTGATATTTGGAAGCCCATAGAGGGCTATGGTGAAAAAGGAAATATCCTCCGATGAAATCTGGAAAGAAGCTTTCTGAGAAACTGCTTAGTGTTCTGTTAATTCATCTCACAGAGTTACATGTGTATTTCGTGGATCTCTTTGCTAGCCTTATTTCTGTGGAATCTGAGAACAGATATTTCCGATCCCTTTGAAGACTATAGGGCCAAAGGAAATATCCTCCCATAACAAAGAGAAAGAAGCTTTCTGAGAAACTTCTTTGTGTTCTGTGAAATCATCTCACAGAGTTACAGCTTTCCCCTCAAGAAGCCTTTCGCTAAGACAGTTCTTGTGGAATTGGCAAAGTGATATTTGGAAGCCCATAGAGGGCTATGGTGAAAAAGGAAATATCCTCACAGGAAATCTGGAAAGAAGCTTTCTGAGAAACTGCTTAGTGTTCTGTTAATTCATCTCACAGAGTTACATGTGTATTTCGTGGATCTCTTTGCTAGACTTATTTCTGTGGAATCTGAGAACAGATATTTCCGGTCCCTTTGAAGACTATAGGGCCAAAGGAAATATCCTCCGATAACAAACAGAAAGAAACTTTCTGAGAAACTTCTTTGTGTTCTGTGAAATCATCTCACAGAGTTACAGCTTTCCCCTCAAGAAGCCTTACGCTAAGACAGTTCTTGTGGAATTGGCAAAGTGATATTTGGAAGCCCATAGAGGGCTATGGTGAAAAAGGAAATATCCTCAGATGAAATCTGGAAAGAAGCTTTCTGAGAAACTGCTTAGTGTTCTGTTAATTCAACTCACAGAGCTACATGTGTATTTCGTGGATCTCCTTGCTAGCCTTATTTCTGTGAAGTCTGAGAACAGATATTTCGGATCCCATTGGAGACTATAGGGCCAAAGGAAATATCCTCCGATAACAAAGAGAAAGAAGCTTTCTGAGAAACTTCTTTGTGTTCTGTGAAATCATCTCACAGAGTTACAGCTTTCCCCTCAAGAAGCCTTTCGCTAAGACAGTTCTTGTGGAATTGGCAAAGTTATATTTGGAAGCCCATAGAGGGCTATGGTGAAAAAGGAAATATCCTCAGATGAAATCTGGAAAGAATCTTTCTGAGAAACTGCTTAATGTTCTGTTAATTCATCTCACAGAGTTTCATGTGTATTTCGTGGATCTCTTTGATAGCCTTATTTCTGTGGAATCTGAGAACAGATATTTCGGATCCCTTTGAAAACTATAAGGCCAAAGGAAATATCCTCCGATAACAAAGAGAAAGAAGCTTTCTGAGAAACTTCTTTGTGTTCTGTGAAATCATCTCACAGAGTTACAGCTTTCCCCTCAAGAAGCCTTTCGCTAAGACAGTTCTTGTGGAATTGGCAAAGTGATATTTGGAAGCCCATAGAGGGCTATGGTGAAAAAGGAAATATCCTCAGATGAAATCTGGAAAGAAGCTTTCTGAGAAACTGCTTAGTGTTCTGTTAATTCATCTCACAGAGTTACATGTGTATTTCGTGGATCTCTTTGCTAGCCTTATTTCTGTGGAATCTGAGAACAGATATTTCGGATCCCTTTGAAGAGTATAGGGCCAAAGGAAATATCCTCCCATAACAAAGACAAAGAAGCTTTCTGAGAAACTTCTTTGTGTTCTGTGAAATCATCTCACAGAGTTACAGCTTTCCGCTCAAGAAGCCTTTCGCTAAGACAGTTCTTGTGGAATTGGCAAAGTGATATTTGGAAGCCCATAGAGGGCTATGGTGAAAAAGGAAATATCCTCAGATGAAATCTGGAAATAAGCTTTCTGAGAAACTGCTTAGTGTTCTGTTAATTCATCTCACAGAGTTACATGTGTATTTCGTGGATCTCCTTGCTAGCCTTATTTCTGTGGAGTCTGAGAACAGATATTTCGGATCCCTTTGGAGACTATAGAGCCAAAGGAAATATCCTCCGATAACAAAGAGAAAGAAGCTTTCTGAGAAACTTCTTTGTGTTCTGTGAAATCATCTCACAGATTTACAGCTTTCCCCTCAAGAAGCCTTTCGCTAAGACAGTTCTTGTGGAATTGGCAAAGTGATATTTGGAAGCCCATAGAGGGCTATGGTGAAAAAGGAAATATCCTCAGATGAAATCTGGAAAGAAGCTTTCTGAGAAACTGCTTAGTGTTCTGTTAATTCATCTCACAGAGTTACATGTGTATTTCGTGGATCTCTTTGCTAGCCTTATTTCTGTGGAATCTGAGAACAGATATTTCGGATCCCTTTGAAAACTATAGGGCCAAAGGAAATATCCTCCGATAACAAAGAGAAAGAAGCTTTCTGAGAAACTTCTTTGTGTTCTGTGAAATCATCTCACAGCGTTACAGCTTTCCCCTCAAGAAGCCTTTCGCTAAGACAGTTCTTGTGGAATTGGCAAAGTGATATTTGGAAGCCCATAGAGGGCTATGGTGAAAAAGGAAATATCCTCACAGGAAATCTGGAAAGAAGCTTTCTGAGAAACTGCTTAGTGTTCTGTTAATTCATCTCACAGAGTTACATGTGTATTTCGTGGATCTCTTTGCTAGCCTTATTTCTGTGGAATCTGAGAACAGATATTTCGGATCCCTTTGAAAACTCTAGGGCCAAAGGAAATATCCTCCCATAACAAAGAGAAAGAAGCTTTCTGAGAAACTTCTTTGTGTTCTGTGAAATCATCTCACAGAGTTACAGCTTTCCCCTCAAGAAGCCTTTCGCTAAGACAGTTCTTGTGGAATTGGCAAAGTGATATTTGGAAGCCCCTAGAGGGCTGTGGTGAAAAAGGAAATATCCTCAGATGAAATCTGGAAAGAAGCTTTCTGAGAAACTGCTTAGTGTTCTGTTAATTCATCTCACAGAGTTACATGTGTATTTCGTGGATCTCTTTGCTAGCCTTATTTCTGTGGAATCTGAGAACAGATATTTCCGATCCCTTTGAAGACTATAGGGCCAAAGGAAATATCCTCCCATAACAAAGAGAAAGAAGCTTTCTGAGAAACTTCTTTGTGTTCTGTGAAATCGTCTCACAGAGTTACAGCTTTCCCCTCAAGAAGCCTTTCGCTAAGACAGTTCTTGTGGAATTGGCAAAGTGATATTTGGAAGCCCATAGAGGGCTAAGGTGAAAAAGGAAATATCCTCAGATGAAATCTGGAAAGAAGCTTTCTGAGAAACTGCTTAGTGTTCTGTTAATTCATCTCACAGAGTTACATGTGTATTTCGTGGATCTCCTTGCTAGCCTTATTTCTGTGGAGTCTGAGAACAGATATTTCGGATCCCATTGGAGACTATAGGGCCAAAGGAAATATCCTCCGATAACAACGAGAAAGAAGCTTTCTGAGAAACTTCTTTGTGTTCTGTGAAATCATCTCACAGAGTTACAGCTTTCCCCTCAAGAAGCCTTTCGCTAAGACAGTTCTTGTGGAATTGGCAAAGTGATATTTGGAAGCCCATAGAGGGCTATGGTGAAAAAGGAAATATCCTCAGATGAAATCTGGAAAGAAGCTTTCTGAGAAACGGCTTAGTGTTCTGTTAATTCATCCCACAGAGTTACATGTGTATTTCGTGGATCTCTTTGCTAGCCTTATTTCTGTGGAATCTGAGAACAGATATTTCGGATCCCATTGATGACTATAGGGCCAAAGGAAATATCATGCCAAAACAACGAGAAAGAAGCTTTCTACGAACTTCTTTGTGTTCTGTGAAATGATCTCACAGAGTTACAGCTTTCCCCTCAAGAAGCCTTTCGCTAAGACAGTTCTTGTGGAATTGGCAAAGTGATATTTGGAAGCCCCTAGAGGGCTATGGTGAAAAAGGAAATATCCTCAGATGAAATCTGGAAAGAAGCTTTCTGAGAAACTGCTTAGTGTTCTGTTAATTCATCTCACAGAGTTACATGTGTATTTCTTGGATCTCTTTGCTAGCCTTATTTCTGTGGAATCTGAGAACACATATTTCGGATCCCTTTGAAGAGTATAGGGCCAAAGGAAATATCCTCCCATAACAAAGAGAAAGAAGCTTTCTGAGAAACTTCTTTGTGTTCTGTGAAATCATCTCACAGAGTTACAGCTTTCCGCTCAAGAAGCCTTTCGCTAAGACAGTTCTTGAGGAATTGGCAAAGTGATATTTGGAAGCCCATAGAGGGCTATGGTGAAAAAGGAAATATCCTCAGATGAAATCTGCAAAGAAGCTTTCTGAGAAACTGCTTAGTGTTCTGTTAATTCATCTCACAGAGTTACATGTGTATTTCGTGGATCTCTTTGCTAGCCTTATTTCTGTGGAATCTGAGAACAGATATTTCGAATCGCTCTGAAGACTATAGGGCCAAAGGAAATATCCTCCGATAACAAACAGAAAGAAGCTTTCTGAGAAACTTCTTTGTGTTCTGTGAAATCATCTCACAGAGTTACAGCTTTCCCCTCAAGAAGCCTTTCGCTAAGACAGTTCTTGTGGAATTGGCAAAGTGATATTTGGAAGCCCATAGAGGGCTATGGTGAAAAAGGAAATATCCTCAGATGAAATCTGCAAGAAGATTTCTGAGAAACTGCTTAGTGTTCTGTTAATTCATCTCACAGACTTACATGTGTATTTCGTGGATCTCTTTGCTAGCCTTATTTCTGTGGAATCTGAGAACAGATTTCGGATCCCTTTGAAGAGTATAGGGCCAAAGGAAATATCCTCCCATAACAAAGAGAAAGAAGCTTTCTGAGAAACTTCTTTGTGTTCTGTGAAATCATCTCACAGAGTTACAGCTTTCCCCTCAAGAAGCCTTTCGCTAAGACAGTTCTTGTGGAATTCGCAAAGTGATATTTGGAAGCCCACAGTGGGCTATGGTGAAAAAGGAAATATCCTCCGATGAAATCTGGAAAGAAGCTTTCTGAGAAACTGCTTAGTGTTCTGTTAATTCATCTCACAGAGTTACCTGTGTATTTCGTGGATCTCTTTGCTAGCCTTATTTCTGTGGAATCTGAGAACAGATATTTCGGATCCCTTTGAAAACTATAGTTCCAAAGGAAATATCCTCCGATAACAAAGAGAAAGAAGCTTTCTGAGAAACTCCTTTGTGTTCTGTGAAATCATCTCACAGAGTTACAGCTTTCCGCTCAGGAAGCCTTTCGCTAAGACAGTTCTTGTGGAATTGGCAAAGTGATATTTGGAAGCCCATAGAGGGCTATGGTGAAAAAGGAAATATCGTCAGATGAAATCTGGAAAGAAGCTTTCTGAGAAACTGCTTAGTGTTCTGTTAATTCATCTCACAGGGTTACATGTGTATTTCGTGGATCTCTTTGCTAGCCTTATTTCTGTGGAATCTGAGAACAGATATTTCGGATCCCATTGATGACTATAGGGCCAAAGGAAATATCCTCCCAAAACAAAGAGAAAGAAGCTTTCTGAGAAACTTCTTTGTGTTCTGTGAAATCATCTCACAGAGTTACAGCTTTCCGCTCAAGAAGCCTTTCGCTAAGACAGTTCTTGTGGAATTGGCAAAGTGATATTTGAAGCCCATAGAGGGCTATGGTGAAAAAGGAAATATCCTCAGATGAAATCTGGAAAGAAGCTTTCTGAGAAACTGCTTAGTGTTCTGTTAATTCATCTCACAGACTTACATGTGTGTTTTGTGGATCTCTTTGCTAGCCTTCTTTCTGTGGAATCTGAGAACAGATATTTCGGATCCCTTTGAAAACTATAGGGCCAAAGGAAATATCCTCCGATAACAAAGAGAAAGAAGCTTTCTGAGAAACTTCTTTGTGTTCTGTGAAATCATCTCACAGAGTTACAGCTTTCCCCTCAAGAAGCCTTTCGCTAAGACAGTTCTTGTGGAATTGGCAAAGTGATATTTGGAAGCCCATAGAGGGCTATGGTGAAAAAGGAAATATCCTCACAGGAAATCTGGAAAGAAGCTTTCTGAGAAACTGCTTAGTGTTCTGTTAATTCATCTCACAGAGTTACATGTGTATTTCGTGGATCTCTTTGCTAGCCTTATTTCTGTGGAATCTCAGAACAGATATTTCGGATCCCTTTGAAAACTATAGGGCCAAAGGAAATATCCTCCGATAACAAAGAGAAAGAAGCTTTCTGAGAAACTTCTTTGTGTTCTGTGAAATCATCTCACAGAGTTACAGCTTTCCGCTCAAGAAGCCTTTCGCTAAGACAGTTCTTGTGGAATTGGCAAAGTGATATTTGGAAGCCCATAGAGGGCTATGGTGAAAAAGGAAATATCCTCACAGGAAATCTGGAAAGAAGCTTTCTGAGAAACTGCTTAGTGTTCTGTTAATTCATCTCACAAAGTTACATGTGTATTTCGTGGATCTCTTTGCTAGCCTTATTTCTGTGGAATCTGAGAACAGATGTTTCGGATCGCTCTGAAGACTATAGGGCCAAAGGAAATATCCTCCCATAACAAACAGAAAGAAGCTTTCTGAGAAACTTCTTCGTTTTCTGTGAAATCATCTCACAGAGTTACAGCTTTCCCCTCAAGAAGCCTTTCGCTAAGACAGTTCTTGTGGAATTGGCAAAGTGATATTTGGAAGCCCATAGAGGGCTATGGTGAAAAAGGAAATATCCACAGATGAAATCTGGAAAGAAGCTTTCTGAGAAACTGCTTAGTGTTCTGTTAATTCATCTCACAGAGTTACATGTGTATTTCGTGGATCTCTTTGCTAGCCTTATTTCTGTGGAATCTGAGAACAGATATTTCGGATCCCTTTGAAGAGTATAGGGCCAAAGGAAATATCCTCCCATAGCAAAGAGAAAGAAGCTTTCTGAGAAACTTCTTTGTGTTCTGTGAAATCATCTCACAGAGTTACAGCTTTCCCCTCAAGAAGCCTTTCGCTAAGACAGTTCTTGTGGAATTGGCAAAGTAATATTTGGAAGCCCCTAGAGGGCTGTGGTGAAAAAGGAAATATCCTCAGATGAAATCTGGAAAGAAGCTTTCTGAGAAACTGCTTAGTGTTCTGTTAATTCATCTAACAGAGTTACATGTGTATTTCGTGGATCTCTTTGCTAGCCTTATTTCTGTGGAATCTGAGAACAGATATTTCCGATCCCTTTGAAGACTATAGGGCCAAAGGAAATATCCTCCCATAACAAAGAGAAAGAAGCTTTCTGAGAAACTTCTTTGTGTTCTGTGAAATCATCTCACAGAGTTACAGCTTTCCCCTCAAGAAGCCTTTCGCTAAGACAGTTCTTGTGGAATTGGCAAAGTGATATTTGGAAGCCCATAGAGGGCTATGGTGAAAAAGGAAATATCCTCAGATGAAATCTGGAAAGAAGCTTTCTGAGAAACTGCTTAGTGTTCTGTTAATTCATCTCACAGAGTTACATGTGTATTTCGTGGATCTCCTTGCTAGCCTTATTTCTGTGGAGTCTGAGAACAGATATTTCGGATCCCTTTGGAGACTATAGGGCCAAAGGAAATATCCTCCGATAACAAAGAGAAAGAAGCTTTCTGAGAAACTTCTTTGTGTTCTGTGAAATCATCTCACAGAGTTACAGCTTTCCCCTCAAGAAGCCTTTCGCTAAGACAGTTCTTGTGGAATTGGCAAAGTGATATTTGGAAGCCCTTAGAGGGCTATGGTGAAAAAGGAAATATCCTCAGATGAAATCTGGAAAGAATTTTCTGAGAAACTGCTTAGTGTTCTGTTAATTCATCTCACAGAGTTACATGTGTATTTCGTGGATCTCTTTGCTAGGCTTATTTCTGTGGAATCTGAGAACAGATATTTCGGATCCCTTTGAAAACTATAGGGCCAAAGGAAATATCCTCCGATAACAAAGAGACAGAAGCTTTCTGAGAAACTTCTTTGTGTTCTGTGAAATCATCTCACAGAGTTACAGCTTTCCCCTCAAGAAGCCTTTCGCTAAGACAGTTCTCGTGGAATTGGCAAAGTGATATTTGGAAGCCCATAGAGGGCTATGGTGAAAAAGGAAATATCCTCACAGGAAATCTGGAAAGAAGCTTTCTGAGAAACTGCTTAGTGTTCTGTTAATTCATCTCACAGAGTTACATGTGTATTTCGTGGATCTCTTTGCTAGCCTTATTTCTGTGGAATCTGAGAACAGATATTTCGGATCGCTCTGAAGACTATAGGGCCAAAGGAAATATCCTCCCATAACAAACAGAAAGAAGCTTTCTGAGAAACTTCTTTGTGTTCTGTGAAATCATCTCACAGAGTTACAGCTTTCCCCTCAAGAAGCCTTTCGCTAAGACAGTTCTTGTGGAATTGGCAAAGTGATATTTGGAAGCCCACAGTGGGCTATGGTGAAAAAGGAAATATCCTCAGATGAAATCTGTAAGAAGCTTTCTGAGAAACTGCTTAGTGTTCTGTTAATTCATCTCACAGAGTTACATGTGTATTTCGTGGATCTCTTTGCTAGCCTTATTTCTGTGGAATCTGAGAACAGATATTTCCGATCCCTTTGAAGACTATAGGGCCAAAGGAAATATCCTCCCATAACAAAGAGAAAGAAGCTTTCTGAGAAACTTCTTTGTGTTCTGTGAAATCGTCTCACAGAGTTACAGCTTTCCCCTCAAGAAGCCTTTCGCTAAGACAGTTCTTGTGGAATTGGCAAAGTGATATTTGGAAGCCCATAGAGGGCTAAGGTGAAAAAGGAAATATCCTCAGATGAAATCTGGAAAGAAGCTTTCTGAGAAACTGCTTAGTGTTCTGTTAATTCATCTCACAGAGTTACATGTGTATTTCGTGGATCTCCTTGCTAGCCTTATTTCTGTGGAGTCTGAGAACAGATATTTCGGATCCCATTGGAGACTATAGGGCCAAAGGAAATATCCTCCGATAACAACGAGAAAGAAGCTTTCTGAGAAACTTCTTTGTGTTCTGTGAAATCATCTCACAGAGTTACAGCTTTCCCCTCAAGAAGCCTTTCGCTAAGACAGTTCTTGTGGAATTGGCAAAGTGATATTTGGAAGCCCATAGAGGGCTATGGTGAAAAAGGAAATATCCTCAGATGAAATCTGGAAAGAAGCTTTCTGAGAAACGGCTTAGTGTTCTGTTAATTCATCCCACAGAGTTACATGTGTATTTCGTGGATCTCTTTGCTAGCCTTATTTCTGTGGAATCTGAGAACAGATATTTCGGATCGCTCTGAAGACTATAGGGCCAAAGGAAATATCCTCCCATAACAAACAGAAAGAAGCTTTCTGAGAAACTTCTTCGTTTTCTGTGAAATCATCTCACAGAGTTACAGCTTTCCCCTCTAAAAGCCTTTCGCTAAGACAGTTCTTTTGGAATTGGCAAAGTGATATTTGGAAGCCCATAGAGGGCTGTGGTGAAAAAGGAAATATCCTCAGATGAAATCTGGAAAGAAGCTTTCTGCGAAACTGCTTAGTGTTCTGTAAATTCATCTCACAGAGTTACATGTGTATTTCGTGGATCTCTTGGCTAGCCTTATTTCTGTGGAATCTGAGAACAGATATTTCCGATCCCTTTGAAGACTATAGGGCCAAAGGAAATATCCTCCCATAACAAAGAGAAAGAAGCTTTCTGAGAAACTTCTTTGTGTTCTGTGAAATCATCTCACAGAGTTACAGCTTTCCCCTCAAGAAGCCTTTCGCTAAGACAGTTCTTGTGGAATTGGCAAAGTGATATTTGGAACCCCTAGAGGGCTATGGTGAAAAAGGAAATATCCTCAGATGAAATCTGGAAAGAAGCTTTCTGAGAAACTGCTTAGTGTTCTGTTAATTCATCCCACAGAGTTACATGTGTATTTCGTGGATCTCTTTGCTAGCCTTATTTCTGTGGAATCTGAGAACAGATATTTCGGATCCCTTTGAAAACTATAGGGCCAAATGAAATATCCTCAGATAACAAAGAGAAAGAAGCTTTCTGAGAAACTTCTTTGTGTTCTGTGAAATCATCTCACAGAGTTACAGCTTTCCCCTCAAGAAGCCTTTCGCTAAGACAGTTCTTGTGGAATTGGCAAAGTGATATTTGGAAGCCCATAGAGGGCTATGGTGAAAAAGGAAATATCCTCACAGGAAATCTGGAAAGAAGCTTTCTGAGAAACTGCTTAGTGTTCTCTTAATTCATCTCACAGAGTTACATGTGTATTTCGTGGATCTCTTTGCTAGCCTTATTACTGTGGAATCTGAGAACAGATATTTCGGATCGCTCTGAAGACTATAGGGCCAAAGGAAATATCCTCCCATAACAAAGAGAAAGAAGCTTTCTGAGAAACTTCTTTGTGTTCTGTAAAATCATCTCACAGAGTTACAGCTTTCCCCTCAAGAAGCCTTTCGCTAAGACAGTTCTTGTGGAATTCGCAAAGTGATATTTGGAAGCCCACAGTGGGCTATGGTGAAAAAGGAAATATCCTCCGATGAAATCTGGAAAGAAGCTTTCTGAGAAACTGGTTAGTGTTCTGTTAATTCATCTCACAGAGTTACCTGTGTATTTCGTGGATCTCTTTGCTAGCCTTATTTCTGTGGAATCTGAGAACAGATATTTCGGATCCCTTTGAAAACTATAGTTCCAAAGGAAATATCCTCCGATAACAAAGAGAAAGAAGCTTTCTGAGAAACTCCTTTGTGTTCTGTGAAATCATCTCACAGAGTTACAGCTTTCCGCTCAAGAAGCCTTTCGCTAAGACAGTTCTTGTGGAATTGGCAAAGTGATATTTGGAAGCCCATAGAGGGCTATGGTGAAAAAGGAAATATCGTCAGATGAAATCTGGAAAGAAGCTTTCTGAGAAACTGCTTAGTGTTCTGTTAATTCATCTCACAGGGTTACATGTGTATTTCGTGGATCTCTTTGCTAGCCTTATTTCTGTGGAATCTGAGAACAGATATTTCGGATCCCATTGATGACTATAGGGCCAAAGGAAATATCCTCCCAAAACAAAGAGAAAGAAGCTTTCTGAGAAACTTCTTTGTGTTCTGTGAAATCATCTCACAGAGTTACAGCTTTCCGCTCAAGAAGCCTTTCGCTAAGACAGTTCTTGTGGAATTGGCAAAGTGATATTTGAAGCCCATAGAGGGCTATGGTGAAAAAGGAAATATCCTCAGATGAAATCTGGAAAGAAGCTTTCTGAGAAACTGCTTAGTGTTCTGTTAATTCATCTCACAGACTTACATGTGTGTTTTGTGGATCTCTTTGCTAGCCTTCTTTCTGTGGAATCTGAGAACAGATATTTCGGATCCCTTTGAAAACTATAGGGCCAAAGGAAATATCCTCCGATAACAAAGAGAAAGAAGCTTTCTGAGAAACTTCTTTGTGTTCTGTGAAATCATCTCACAGAGTTACAGCTTTCCCCTCAAGAAGCCTTTCGCTAAGACAGTTCTTGTGGAATTGGCAAAGTGATATTTGGAAGCCCATAGAGGGCTATGGTGAAAAAGGAAATATCCTCACAGGAAATCTGGAAAGAAGCTTTCTGAGAAACTGCTTAGTGTTCTGTTAATTCATCTCACAGAGTTACATGTGTATTTCGTGGATCTCTTTGCTAGCCTTATTTCTGTGGAATCTCAGAACAGATATTTCGGATCCCTTTGAAAACTATAGGGCCAAAGGAAATATCCTCCGATAACAAAGAGAAAGAAGCTTTCTGAGAAACTTCTTTGTGTTCTGTGAAATCATCTCACAGAGTTACAGCTTTCCGCTCAAGAAGCCTTTCGCTAAGACAGTTCTTGTGGAATTGGCAAAGTGATATTTGGAAGCCCATAGAGGGCTATGGTGAAAAAGGAAATATCCTCACAGGAAATCTGGAAAGAAGCTTTCTGAGAAACTGCTTAGTGTTCTGTTAATTCATCTCACAGAGTTACATGTGTATTTCGTGGATCTCTTTGCTAGCCTTATTTCTGTGGAATCTGAGAACAGATATTTCGGATCGCTCTGAAGACTATAGGGCCAAAGGAAATATCCTCCCATAACAAACAGAAAGAAGCTTTCTGAGAAACTTCTTCGTTTTCTGTGAAATCATCTCACAGAGTTACAGCTTTCCCCTCAAGAAGCCTTTCGCTAAGACAGTTCTTGTGGAATTGGCAAAGTGATATTTGGAAGCCCATAGAGGGCTATGGTGAAAAAGGAAATATCCACAGATGAAATCTGGAAAGAAGCTTTCTGAGAAACTGCTTAGTGTTCTGTTAATTCATCTCACAGAGTTACATGTGTATTTCGTGGATCTCTTTGCTAGCCTTATTTCTGTGGAATCTGAGAACAGATATTTCGGATCCCTTTGAAGAGTATAGGGCCAAAGGAAATATCCTCCCATAGCAAAGAGAAAGAAGCTTTCTGAGAAACTTCTTTGTGTTCTGTGAAATCATCTCACAGAGTTACAGCTTTCCCCTCAAGAAGCCTTTCGCTAAGACAGTTCTTGTGGAATTGGCAAAGTAATATTTGGAAGCCCCTAGAGGGCTGTGGTGAAAAAGGAAATATCCTCAGATGAAATCTGGAAAGAAGCTTTCTGAGAAACTGCTTAGTGTTCTGTTAATTCATCTAACAGAGTTACATGTGTATTTCGTGGATCTCTTTGCTAGCCTTATTTCTGTGGAATCTGAGAACAGATATTTCCGATCCCTTTGAAGACTATAGGGCCAAAGGAAATATCCTCCCATAACAAAGAGAAAGAAGCTTTCTGAGAAACTTCTTTGTGTTCTGTGAAATCATCTCACAGAGTTACAGCTTTCCCCTCAAGAAGCCTTTCGCTAAGACAGTTCTTGTGGAATTGGCAAAGTGATATTTGGAAGCCCATAGAGGGCTATGGTGAAAAAGGAAATATCCTCAGATGAAATCTGGAAAGAAGCTTTCTGAGAAACTGCTTAGTGTTCTGTTAATTCATCTCACAGAGTTACATGTGTATTTCGTGGATCTCCTTGCTAGCCTTATTTCTGTGGAGTCTGAGAACAGATATTTCGGATCCCTTTGGAGACTATAGGGCCAAAGGAAATATCCTCCGATAACAAAGAGAAAGAAGCTTTCTGAGAAACTTCTTTGTGTTCTGTGAAATCATCTCACAGAGTTACAGCTTTCCCCTCAAGAAGCCTTTCGCTAAGACAGTTCTTGTGGAATTGGCAAAGTGATATTTGGAAGCCCTTAGAGGGCTATGGTGAAAAAGGAAATATCCTCAGATGAAATCTGGAAAGAATTTTCTGAGAAACTGCTTAGTGTTCTGTTAATTCATCTCACAGAGTTACATGTGTATTTCGTGGATCTCTTTGCTAGCCTTATTTCTGTGGAATCTGAGAACAGATATTTCGGATCCCTTTGAAAACTATAGGGCCAAAGGAAATATCCTCCGATAACAAAGAGACAGAAGCTTTCTGAGAAACTTCTTTGTGTTCTGTGAAATCATCTCACAGAGTTACAGCTTTCCCCTCAAGAAGCCTTTCGCTAAGACAGTTCTCGTGGAATTGGCAAAGTGATATTTGGAAGCCCATAGAGGGCTATGGTGAAAAAGGAAATATCCTCACAGGAAATCTGGAAAGAAGCTTTCTGAGAAACTGCTTAGTGTTCTGTTAATTCATCTCACAGAGTTACATGTGTATTTCGTGGATCTCTTTGCTAGCCTTATTTCTGTGGAATCTGAGAACAGATATTTCGGATCGCTCTGAAGACTATAGGGCCAAAGGAAATATCCTCCCATAACAAACAGAAAGAAGCTTTCTGAGAAACTTCTTTGTGTTCTGTGAAATCATCTCACAGAGTTACAGCTTTCCCCTCAAGAAGCCTTTCGCTAAGACAGTTCTTGTGGAATTGGCAAAGTGATATTTGGAAGCCCACAGTGGGCTATGGTGAAAAAGGAAATATCCTCAGATGAAATCTGTAAGAAGCTTTCTGAGAAACTGCTTAGTGTTCTGTTAATTCATCTCACAGACTTACATGTGTATTTCGTGGATCTCTTTGCTAGCCTTATTTCTGTGGAATCTGAGAACAGATATTTCGGATCCCTTTGAAGAGTATAGGGCCAAAGGAAATATCCTCCCATAACAAAGAGAAAGAAGCTTTCTGAGAAACTTCTTTGTGTTCTGTGAAATCATCTCACAGAGTTACAGATTTCCGCTCAGGAAGCCTTTCGCTAAGACAGTTCTTCTGGAATTGGCAAAGTGATATTTGGAAGCCCATGGAGGGGTATGGTGAAAAAGGAAATATCCTCAGATGAAATCTGGAAAGAAGCTTTCTGAGAAACTGCTTAGTGTTCTGTTAATTCATCTCACAGAGTTACATGTGTATTTCGTGGATCTCTTTGCTAGCCTTATTTCTGTGGAATCTGAGAACAGATATTTCGGATCGCTCTGAAGACTATAGGGCCAAAGGAAATATCCTCCCATAACAAACAGAAAGAAGCTTTCTGAGAAACTTCTTTGTGTTCTGTGAAATCATCTCACAGACTTACAGCTTTCAAGTCAAGAAGCCTTTCGCTAAGACAGTTCTTGTGGAATTGGCAAAGTGATATTTGGAAGCCCTTAGAGGGCTATGGTGAAAAAGGAAATATCCTCAGATGAAATCTGTAAGAAGCTTTCTGAGAAACTGCTTAGTGTTCTGTTAATTCATCTCACAGAGTTACATGTGTATTTCGTGGATCTCTTTGCTAGCCTTATTTCTGTGGAATCTGAGAAGAGATATTTCGTATCCCTTTGAAGAGTATAGGGCCAAAGGAAATATCCTCCCATAACAAAGAGAAAGAAGCTTTCTGAGAAACTTCTTTGTCTTCTGTGAAATCATCTCACAGAGTTACAGCTTTCCGCTCAAGAAGCCTTTCGCTAAGACAGTTCTTGTGGAATTGGCAAAGTGATATTTGGAAGCCCAAAGAGTGCTGTGGTGAAAAAGGAAATATCCTCACAGGAAATCTGGAAAGAATCTTTCTGAGAAACTGCTTAGTGTTCTGTTAATTCATCTCACAGAGTTACATGTGTATTTCGTGGATCTCTTTGCTAGGCTTATTTCTGTGGAATCTGAGAACAGATATTTCGGATCCCTTTGAAAACTATAGGGCCAAAGGAAATATCCTCCGATAACAAAGAGACAGAAGCTTTCTGAGAAACTTCTTTGTGTTCTGTGAAATCATCTCACAGAGTTACAGCTTTCCCCTCAAGAAGCCTTTCGCTGAGACAGTTCTTGTGGAATTGGCAAAGTGATATTTGGAAGCCCATAGAGGGCTATGGTGAAAAAGGAAATATCCTCACAGGAAATCTGGAAAGAAGCTTTCTGAGAAACTGCTTAGTGTTCTGTTAATTCATCTCACAGAGTTACATGTGTATTTCGTGGATCTCTTTGCTAGCCTTATTTCTGTGGAATCTGAGAACAGATATTTCGGATCCCTTTGAAAACTATAGGGCCAAAGGAAATATCCTCCGATAACAAAGAGAAAGAAGCTTTCTAAGAACCTTCTTTGTGTTCTGTGAAATCATCTCACAGAGTTACAGCTTTCCGCTCAGGAAGCCTTTCGCTAAGACAGTTCTTGTGGAATTGGCAAAGTGATATTTGGAACCCCTAGAGGGCTATGGTGAAAAAGGAAATATCCTCAGAGGAAATCTGGAAAGAAGCTTTCTGAGAAACTGCTTAGTGTTCTGTTAATTCATCTCACAGAGTTACATGTGTATTTCGTGGATCTCTTTGCTAGCCTTATTTCTGTGGAATCTGAGAATAGATATTTCGGATCGCTCTGAAGACTATAGGGCCAAAGGAAATATCCTCCCATAACAAACAGAAAGAAGCTTTCTGAGAAACTTCTTTGTGTTCTGTGAAATCATCTCACAGAGTTACAGCTTTCCCCTCAAGAAGCCTTTCGCTAAGACAGTTCTTGTGAAATTGGCAAAGTGATATTTGGAAGCCCACAGTGGGCTATGGTGAAAAAGGAAATATCCTCAGATGAAATCTGTAAGAAGCTTTCTGAGAAACTGCTTAGTGTTCTGTTAATTCATCTCACAGACTTACATGTGTATTTCGTGGATCTCTTTGCTAGCCTTATTTCTGTGGAATCTGAGAACAGATATTTCGGATCCCTTTGAAGAGTATAGGGCCAAAGGAAATATCCTCCCATAACAAAGAGAAAGAAGCTTTCTGAGAAACTTCTTTGTGTTCTGTGAAATCATCTCACAGAGTTACAGCTTTCCCCTCAAGAAGCCTTTCGCTAAGACAGTTCTTTTGGAATTGGCAAAGTGATATTTGGAAGCCCATAGAGGGCTATAGTGAAAAAGGAAATATCCTCACAGGAAATCTGGAAAGAAGCTTTCTGAGAAACTGCTTAGTGTTCTGTTAATTCATCTCACAGAGTTACATGTGTATTTCGTGGATCTCTTTGCTAGCCTTATTTCTGTGGAATCTGAGAAGAGATATTTCGGATCCCTTTGAAAACTATAGTTCCAAAGGAAATATCCTCCGATAACAAAGAGAAAGAAGCTTTCTGAGAAACTCCTTTGTGTTCTCTGAAATCATCTCACAGAGTTACAGCTTTCCGCTCAAGAAGCCTTTCGCTAAGACAGTTCTTGTGGAATTGGCAAAGTGATATTTGGAAGCCCATAGAGGGCTATGGTGAAAAAGGAAATATCGTCAGATGAAATCTGGAAAGAAGCTTTCTGAGAAACTGCTTAGTGTTCTGTTAATTCATCTCACAGAGTTACATGTGTATTTCGTGGATCTCTTTGCTAGCCTTATTTCTGTGGAATCTGAGAACAGATATTTCGGATCCCATTGATGACTATAGGGCCAAAGGAAATATCCTCCCATAACAAAGAGAAAGAAGCTTTCTGAGAAACTTCTTTGTGTTCTGTGAAATCATCTCACAGAGTTACAGCTTTCCGCTCAAGAAGCCTTTCGCTAAGACAGTTCTTGTGGAATTGGCAAAGTGATATTTGGAAGCCCATAGAGGGCTGTGGTGAAAAAGGAAATATCCACAGATGAAATCTGGAAAAAAGCTTTCTGAGAAACTGCTTAGTGTTCTGTTGATTCATCTCACAGAGTTACATGTGTATTTCGTGGATCTCTTTGCTAGCCTTATTTCTGTGGAATCTGAGAACAGATATTTCCGATCCCTTTGAAGACTATAGGGCCAAGGGAAATATCCTCCGATAACAAAGAGAAAGAAGCTTTCTGAGAAACTTCTTTGTGTTCTGTGAAATCATCTCACAGAGTTACAGATTTCCGCTCAGGAAGCCTTTCGCTAAGACAGTTCTTCTGGAATTGGCAAAGTGATATTTGGAAGCCCATAGAGGGGTATGGTGAAAAAGGAAATATCCTCAGATGAAATCTGGAAAGAAGCTTTCTGAGAAACTGCTTAGTGTTCTGTTAATTCATCTCACAGAGTTACATGTGTATTTCGTGGATCTCTTTGCTAGCCTTATTTCTGTGGAATCTGAGAACAGATATTTCGGATCGCTCTGAAGACTATAGGACCAAAGGAAATATCCTCCCATAACAAACAGAAAGAAGCTTTCTGAGAAACTTCTTTGTGTTCTGTGAAATCATCTCACAGACTTACAGCTTTCAAGTCAAGAAGCCTTTCGCTAAGACAGTTCTTGTGGAATTGGCAAAGTGATATTTGGAAGCCCATAGAGGGCTATGGTGAAAAAGGAAATATCCTCAGATGAAATCTGTAAGAAGCTTTCTGAGAAACTGCTTAGTGTTCTGTTAATTCATCTCACAGAGTTACATGTGTATTTCGTGGATCTCTTTGCTAGCCTTATTTCTGTGGAATCTGAGAAGAGATATTTCGGATCCCTTTGAAGAGTATAGGGCCAAAGGAAATATCCTCCCATAACAAAGAGAAAGAAGCTTTCTGAGAAACTTCTTTGTCTTCTGTGAAATCATCTCACAGAGTTACAGCTTTCCCCTCAAGAAGCCTTTCGCTAAGACAGTTCTTGTGGAATTGGCAAAGTGATATTTGGAAGCCCATAGAGGGCTATGGTGAAAAAGGAAATATCCTCACAGGAAATCTGGAAAGAAGCTTTCTGAGAAACTGCTTAGTGTTCTCTTAATTCATCTCACAGAGTTACATGTGTATTTCGTGGATCTCTTTGCTAGCCTTATTACTGTGGAATCTGAGAACAGATATTTCGGATCGCTCTGAAGACTATAGGGCCAAAGGAAATATCCTCCCATAACAAAGAGAAAGAAGCTTTCTGAGAAACTTCTTTGTGTTCTGTGAAATCATCTCACAGAGTTACAGCTTTCCCCTCAAGAAGCCTTTCGCTAAGACAGTTCTTTTGGAATTGGCAAAGTGATATTTGGAAGCCCACAGTGGGCTATGGTGAAAAAGGAAATATCCTCCGATGAAATCTGGAAAGAAGCTTTCTGAGAAACTGCTTAGTGTTCTGTTAATTCATCTCACAGAGTTACCTGTGTATTTCGTGGATCTCTTTGCTAGCCTTATTTCTGTGGAATCTGAGAACAGATATTTCGGATCCCTTTGAAAACTATAGTTCCAAAGGAAATATCCTCCGATAACAAAGAGAAAGAAGCTTTCTGAGAAACTCCTTTGTGTTCTGTGAAATCATCTCACAGAGTTACAGCTTTCCGCTCAAGAAGCCTTTCGCTAAGACAGTTCTTGTGGAATTGGCAAAGTGATATTTGGAAGCCCATAGAGGGCTATGGTGAAAAAGGAAATATCGTCAGATGAAATCTGGAAAGAAGCTTTCTGAGAAACTGCTTAGTGTTCTGTTAATTCATCTCACAGAGTTACATGTGTATTTCGTGGATCTCTTTGCTAGCCTTATTTCTGTGGAATCTGAGAACAGATATTTCGGATCCCATTGATGACTATAGGGCCAAAGGAAATATCCTCCCAAAACAAAGAGAAAGAAGCTTTCTGAGAAACTTCTTTGTGTTCTGTGAAATCATCTCACAGAGTTACAGCTTTCCGCTCAAGAAGCCTTTCGCTAAGACAGTTCTTGTGGAATTGGCAAAGTGATATTTGAAGCCCATAGAGGGCTATGGTGAAAAAGGAAATATCCTCAGATGAAATCTGGAAAGAAGCTTTCTGAGAAACTGCTTAGTGTTCTGTTAATTCATCTCACAGACTTACATGTGTGTTTCGTGGATCTCTTTGCTAGCCTTATTTCTGTGGAATCTGAGAACAGATATTTCGGATCCCTTTGAAAACTATAGGGCCAAAGGAAATATCCTCCGATAACAAACAGAAAGAAACTTTCTGAGAAACTTCTTTGTGTTCTGTGAAATCATCTCACAGAGTTACAGCTTTCCCCTCAAGAAGCCTTTCGCTAAGACAGTTCTTGTGGAATTGGCAAAGTGATATTTGGAAGCCCATAGAGGGCTGTGGTGAAAAAGGAAATATCCTCAGATGAAATCTGGAAAGAAGCTTTCTGAGAAACTGCTTAGTGTTCTGTTAATTCATCTCACAGAGTTACATGTGTATTTCGTGGATCTCTTTGCTAGCCTTATTTCTGTGGAATCTGAGAACAGATATTTCCGATCCCTTTGAAGACTATAGGGCCAAAGGAAATATCCTCCCATAACAAAGAGAAAGAAGCTTTCTGAGAAACTTCTTTGTGTTCTGTGAAATCATCTCACAGAGTTACAGCTTTCCCCTCAAGAATCCTTTCGCTAAGACAGTTCTTGTGGAATTGGCAAAGTGATATTTGGAAGCCCATAGAGGGCTATGGTGAAAAAGGAAATATCCTCAGATGAAATCTGGAAAGAAGCTTTCTGAGAAACTGCTTAGTGTTCTGTTAATTCATCTCACAGAGTTACATGTGTATTTCGTGGATCTCCTTGCTAGCCTTATTTCTGTGGAGTCTGAGAACAGATATTTCGGATCCCTTTGGAGACTATAGGGCCAAAGGAAATATCCTCCGATAACAAAGAGAAAGAAGCTTTCTGAGAAACTTCTTTGTGTTCTGTGAAATCATCTCACAGAGTTACAGCTTTCCCCTCAAGAAGCCTTTCGCTAAGACAGTTCTTGTGGAATTGGCAAAGTGATATTTGGAAGCCCTTAGAGGGCTATGGTGAAAAAGGAAATATCCTCAGATGAAATCTGGAAAGAATTTTCTGAGAAACTGCTTAGTGTTCTGTTAATTCATCTCACAGAGTTACATGTGTATTTCGTGGATCTCTTTGCTAGGCTTATTTCTGTGGAATCTGAGAACAGATATTTCGGATCCCTTTGAAAACTATAGGGCCAAAGGAAATATCCTCTGATAACAAAGAGACAGAAGCTTTCTGAGAAACTTCTTTGTGTTCTGTGAAATCATCTCACAGAGTTACAGCTTTCCCCTCAAGAAGCCTTTCGCTAAGACAGTTCTTGTGGAATTGGCAAAGTGATATTTGGAAGCCCATAGAGGGCTATGGTGAAAAAGGAAATATCCTCACAGGAAATCTGGAAAGAAGCTTTCTGAGAAACTGCTTAGTGTTCTGTTAATTCATCTCACAGAGTTACATGTGTATTTCGTGGATCTCTTTGCTAGCCTTATTTCTGTGGAATCTGAGAACAGATATTTCGGATCGCTCTGAAGACTATAGGGTCAAAGGAAATATCCTCCCATAACAAACAGAAAGAAGCTTTCTGAGAAACTTCTTTGTGTTCTGTGAAATCATCTCACAGACTTACAGCTTTCAAGTCAAGAAGCCTTTCGCTAAGACAGTTCTTGTGGAATTGGCAAAGTGATATTTGGAAGCCCATAGAGGGCTATGGTGAAAAAGGAAATATCCTCAGATGAAATCTGTAAGAAGCTTTCTGAGAAACTGCTTAGTGTTCTGTTAATTCATCTCACAGAGTTACATGTGTATTTCGTGGATCTCTTTGCTAGCCTTATTTCTGTGGAATCTGAGAACAGATATTTCGGATCCCTTTGAAGAGTATAGGGCCAAAGGAAATATCCTCCCATAACAAAGAGAAAGAAGCTTTCTGAGAAACTTCTTTGTCTTCTGTGAAATCATCTCACAGAGTTACAGCTTTCCGCTCAAGAAGCCTTTCGCTAAGACAGTTCTTGTGGAATTGGCAAAGTGATATTTGGAAGCCCAAAGAGTGCTGTGGTGAAAAAGGAAATATCCTCAGATGAAATCTGGAAAGAATCTTTCTGAGAAACTGCTTAGTGTTCTGTTAATTCATCTCACAGAGTTACATGTGTATTTCGTGGATCTCTTTGCTAGGCTTATTTCTGTGGAATCTGAGAACAGATATTTCGGATCCCTTTGAAAACTATAGGGCCAAAGGAAATATCCTCCGATAACAAAGAGTCAGAAGCTTTCTGAGAAACTTCTTTGTGTTCTGTGAAATCATCTCACAGAGTTAGAGCTTTCCCCTCAAGAAGCCTTTCGCTGAGACAGTTCTTGTGGAATTGGCAAAGTGATATTTGGAAGCCCATAGAGGGCTATGGTGAAAAAGGAAATATCGTCAGATGAAATCTGGAAAGAAGCTTTCTGAGAAACTGCTTAGTGTTCTGTTAATTCATCTCACAGAGTTACATGTGTATTTCGTGGATCTCTTTGCTAGCCTTATTTCTGTGGAATCTGAGAACAGATATTTCGGATCCCTTTGAAAACTATAGGGCCAAAGGAAATATCCTCCGATAACAAAGAGAAAGAAGCTTTCTAAGAACCTTCTTTGTGTTCTGTGAAATCATCTCACAGAGTTACAGCTTTCCGCTCAGGAAGCCTTTCGCTAATACAGTTCTTGTGGAATTGGCAAAGTGATATTTGGAACCCCTAGAGGGCTATGGTGAAAAAGGAAATATCCTCACAGGAAATCTGGAAAGAAGCTTTCTGAGAAACTGCTTAGTGTTCTGTTAATTCATCTCACAGAGTTACATGTGTATTTCGTGGATCTCTTTGCTAGCCTTATTTCTGTGGAATCTGAGAACAGATATTTCGGATCGCTCTGAAGACTATAGGGCCAAAGGAAATATCCCCCCATAACAAACAGAAAGAAGCTTTCTGAGAAACTTCTTTGTGTTCTGTGAAATCATCTCACAGAGTTACAGCTTTCCCCTCAAGAAGCCTTTCGCTAAGACAGTTCTTGTGGAATTGGCAAAGTGATATTTGGAAGCCCACAGTGGGCTATGGTGAAAAAGGAAATATCCTCAGATGAAATCTGTAAGAAGCTTTCTGAGAAACTGCTTAGTGTTCTGTTAATTCATCTCACAGACTTACATGTGTATTTCGTGGATCTCTTTGCTAGCCTTATTTCTGTGGAATCTGAGAACAGATATTTCGGATCCCTTTGAAAACTATAGGTCCAAAGGAAATATCCTCCGATAACAAAGAGACAGAAGCTTTCTGAGAAACTTCTTTGTGTTCTGTGAAATCATCTCACAGAGTTACAGCTTTCCCCTCAAGAAGCCTTTCGCTAAGACAGTTCTTGTGGAATTGTCAAAGTGATATTTGGAAGCCCATAGAGGGCTATGGTGAAAAAGGAAATATCCTCACAGGAAATCTGGAAAGAAGCTTTCTGAGAAACTGCTTAGTGTTCTGTTAATTCATCTCACAGAGTTACATGTGTATTTCGTGGATCTCTTTGCTAGCCTTATTTCTGTGGAATCTGAGAACAGATATTTCGGATCCCTTTGAAAACTATAGGGCCAAAGGAAATATCCTCCGATAACAAAGAGAAAGAAGCTTTCTAAGAACCTTCTTTGTGTTCTGTGAAATCATCTCACAGAGTTACAGCTTTCCGCTCAGGAAGCCTTTCGCTAAGACAGTTCTTGTGGAATTGGCAAAGTGATATTTGGAACCCCTAGAGGGCTATGGTGAAAAAGGAAATATCCTCAGATGAAATCTGGAAAGAAGCTTTCTGAGAAACTGCTTAGTGTTCTGTTAATTCATCTCACAGAGTTACATGTGTATTTCGTGGATCTCTTTGCTAGCCTTATTTCTGTGGAATCTGAGAACAGATATTTCGGATCGCTCTGAAGACTATAGGGCCAAAGGAAATATCCTCTCATAACAAACAGAAAGAAGCTTTCTGAGAAACTTCTTTGTGTTCTGTGAAATCATCTCACAGAGTTACAGCTTTCCCCTCAAGAAGCCTTTCGCTAAGACAGTTCTTGTGGAATTGGCAAAGTGATATTTGGAAGCCCACAGTGGGCTATGGTGAAAAAGGAAATATCCTCAGATGAAATCTGTAAGAAGCTTTCTGAGAAACTGCTTAGTGTTCTGTTAATTCATCTCACAGACTTACATGTGTATTTCGTGGATCTCTTTGCTAGCCTTATTTCTGTGGAATCTGAGAACAGATATTTCGGATCCCTTTGAAGAGTATAGGGCCAAAGGTAATATCCTCCGATAACAAAGAGAAAGAAGCTTTCTGAGAAACTTCTTTGTGTTCTGTGAAATCATCTCACAGAGTTACAGATTTCCGCTCAGGAAGCCTTTCGCTAAGACAGTTCTTCTGGAATTGGCAAAGTGATATTTGGAATCCCATAGAGGGGTATGGTGAAAAAGGAAATATCCTCAGATGAAATCTGGAAAGAAGCTTTCTGAGAAACTGCTTAGTGTTCTGTTAATTCATCTCACAGAGTTACATGTGTATTTCGTGGATCTCTTTGCTAGCCTTATTTCTGTGGAATCTGAGAACAGATATTTCGGATCGCTCTGAAGACTATAGGGCCAAAGGAAATATCCTCCCATAACAAACAGAAAGAAGCTTTCTGAGAAACTTCTTTGTGTTCTGTGAAATCATCTCACAGACTTACAGCTTTCAAGTCAAGAAGCCTTTCGCTAAGACAGTTCTTGTGGAATTGGCAAAGTGATATTTGGAAGCCCATAGAGGGCTATGGTGAAAAAGGAAATATCCTCAGATGAAATCTGTAAGAAGCTTTCTGAGAAACTGCTTAGTGTTCTGTTAATTCATCTCACAGAGTTACATGTGTATTTCGTGGATCTCTTTGCTAGCCTTATTTCTGTGGAATCTGAGAACAGATATTTCGGATCCCTTTGAAGAGTATAGGGCCAAAGGAAATATCCTCCCATAACAAAGAGAAAGAAGCTTTCTGAGAAACTTCTTTGTCTTCTGTGAAATCATCTCACAGAGTTACAGCTTTCCGCTCAAGAAGTCTTTCGCTAAGACAGTTCTTGTGGAATTGGCAAAGTGATATTTGGAAGCCCATAGAGGGCTATGGTGAAAAAGGAAATATCCTCACAGGAAATCTGGAAAGAAGCTTTCTGAGAAACTGCTTAGTGTTCTGTTAATTCATCTCACAGAGTTACATGTGTATTTCGTGGATCTCTTTGCTAGCCTTATTTCTGTGGAATCTGAGAACAGATATTTCGGATCCCTTTGAAAACTATAGGGCCAAAGGAAATATCCTCCGATAACAAAGAGAAAGAAGCTTTCTAAGAACCTTCTTTGTGTTCTGTGAAATCATCTCACAGAGTTACAGCTTTCCGCTCAGGAAGCCTTTCGCTAAGACAGTTCTTGTGGAATTGGCAAAGTGATATTTGGAACCCCTAGAGGGCTATGGTGAAAAAGAAAATATCCTCACAGGAAATCTGGAAAGAAGCTTTCTGAGAAACTGCTTAGTGTTCTGTTAATTCATCTCACAGAGTTACATGTGTATTTCGTGGATCTCTTTGCTAGCCTTATTTCTGTGGAATCTGAGAACAGATATTTCGGATCGCTCTGAAGACTATAGGGCCAAAGGAAATATCCTCCCATAACAAACAGAAAGAAGCTTTCTGAGAAACTTCTTTGTGTTCTGTGAAATCATCTCACAGACTTACAGCTTTCAAGTCAAGAAGCCTTTCGCTAAGACAGTTCTTGTGGAATTGGCAAAGTGATATTTGGAAGCCCATAGAGGGCTATGGTGAAAAAGGAAATATCCTCAGATGAAATCTGTAAGAAGCTTTCTGAGAAACTGCTTAGTGTTCTGTTAATTCATCTCACAGAGTTACATGTGTATTTCGTGGATCTCTTTGCTAGCCTTATTTCTGTGGAATCTGAGAAGAGATATTTCGGATCCCTTTGAAGAGTATAGGGCCAAAGGAAATATCCTCCCATAACAAAGAGAAAGAAGCTTTCTGAGAAACTTCTTTGTCTTCTGTGAAATCATCTCACAGAGTTACAGCTTTCCCCTCAAGAAGCCTTTCGCTAAGACAGTTCTTGTGGAATTGGCAAAGTGATATTTGGAAGCCCATAGAGGGCTATGGTGAAAAAGGAAATATCCTCACAGGAAATCTGGAAAGAAGCTTTCTGAGAAACTGCTTAGTGTTCTCTTAATTCATCTCACAGAGTTACATGTGTATTTCGTGGATCTCTTTGCTAGCCTTATTACTGTGGAATCTGAGAACAGATATTTCGGATCGCTCTGAAGACTATAGGGCCAAAGGAAATATCCTCCCATAACAAAGAGAAAGAAGCTTTCTGAGAAACTTCTTTGTGTTCTGTGAAATCATCTCACAGAGTTACAGCTTTCCCCTCAAGAAGCCTTTCGCTAAGACAGTTCTTTTGGAATTGGCAAAGTGATATTTGGAAGCCCACAGTGGGCTATGGTGAAAAAGGAAATATCCTCCGATGAAATCTGGAAAGAAGCTTTCTGAGAAACTGCTTAGTGTTCTGTTAATTCATCTCACAGAGTTACCTGTGTATTTCGTGGATCTCTTTGCTAGCCTTATTTCTGTGGAATCTGAGAACAGATATTTCGGATCCCTTTGAAAACTATAGTTCCAAAGGAAATATCCTCCGATAACAAAGAGAAAGAAGCTTTCTGAGAAACTCCTTTGTGTTCTGTGAAATCATCTCACAGAGTTACAGCTTTCCGCTCAAGAAGCCTTTCGCTAAGACAGTTCTTGTGGAATTGGCAAAGTGATATTTGGAAGCCCATAGAGGGCTATGGTGAAAAAGGAAATATCGTCAGATGAAATCTGGAAAGAAGCTTTCTGAGAAACTGCTTAGTGTTCTGTTAATTCATCTCACAGAGTTACATGTGTATTTCGTGGATCTCTTTGCTAGCCTTATTTCTGTGGAATCTGAGAACAGATATTTCGGATCCCATTGATGACTATAGGGCCAAAGGAAATATCCTCCCAAAACAAAGAGAAAGAAGCTTTCTGAGAAACTTCTTTGTGTTCTGTGAAATCATCTCACAGAGTTACAGCTTTCCGCTCAAGAAGCCTTTCGCTAAGACAGTTCTTGTGGAATTGGCAAAGTGATATTTGAAGCCCATAGAGGGCTATGGTGAAAAAGGAAATATCCTCAGATGAAATCTGGAAAGAAGCTTTCTGAGAAACTGCTTAGTGTTCTGTTAATTCATCTCACAGACTTACATGTGTGTTTCGTGGATCTCTTTGCTAGCCTTATTTCTGTGGAATCTGAGAACAGATATTTCGGATCCCTTTGAAAACTATAGGGCCAAAGGAAATATCCTCCGATAACAAACAGAAAGAAACTTTCTGAGAAACTTCTTTGTGTTCTGTGAAATCATCTCACAGAGTTACAGCTTTCCCCTCAAGAAGCCTTTCGCTAAGACAGTTCTTGTGGAATTGGCAAAGTGATATTTGGAAGCCCATAGAGGGCTGTGGTGAAAAAGGAAATATCCTCAGATGAAATCTGGAAAGAAGCTTTCTGAGAAACTGCTTAGTGTTCTGTTAATTCATCTCACAGAGTTACATGTGTATTTCGTGGATCTCTTTGCTAGCCTTATTTCTGTGGAATCTGAGAACAGATATTTCCGATCCCTTTGAAGACTATAGGGCCAAAGGAAATATCCTCCCATAACAAAGAGAAAGAAGCTTTCTGAGAAACTTCTTTGTGTTCTGTGAAATCATCTCACAGAGTTACAGCTTTCCCCTCAAGAATCCTTTCGCTAAGACAGTTCTTGTGGAATTGGCAAATTGATATTTGGAAGCCCATAGAGGGCTATGGTGAAAAAGGAAATATCCTCAGATGAAATCTGGAAAGAAGCTTTCTGAGAAACTGCTTAGTGTTCTGTTAATTCATCTCACAGAGTTACATGTGTATTTCGTGGATCTCCTTGCTAGCCTTATTTCTGTGGAGTCTGAGAACAGATATTTCGGATCCCTTTGGAGACTATAGGGCCAAAGGAAATATCCTCCGATAACAAAGAGAAAGAAGCTTTCTGAGAAACTTCTTTGTGTTCTGTGAAATCATCTCACAGAGTTACAGCTTTCCCCTCAAGAAGCCTTTCGCTAAGACAGTTCTTGTGGAATTGGCAAAGTGATATTTGGAAGCCCTTAGAGGGCTATGGTGAAAAAGGAAATATCCTCAGATGAAATCTGGAAAGAATTTTCTGAGAAACTGCTTAGTGTTCTGTTAATTCATCTCACAGAGTTACATGTGTATTTCGTGGATCTCTTTGCTAGGCTTATTTCTGTGGAATCTGAGAACAGATATTTCGGATCCCTTTGAAAACTATAGGGCCAAAGGAAATATCCTCTGATAACAAAGAGACAGAAGCTTTCTGAGAAACTTCTTTGTGTTCTGTGAAATCATCTCACAGAGTTACAGCTTTCCCCTCAAGAAGCCTTTCGCTAAGACAGTTCTTGTGGAATTGGCAAAGTGATATTTGGAAGCCCATAGAGGGCTATGGTGAAAAAGGAAATATCCTCACAGGAAATCTGGAAAGAAGCTTTCTGAGAAACTGCTTAGTGTTCTGTTAATTCATCTCACAGAGTTACATGTGTATTTCGTGGATCTCTTTGCTAGCCTTATTTCTGTGGAATCTGAGAACAGATATTTCGGATCGCTCTGAAGACTATAGGGTCAAAGGAAATATCCTCCCATAACAAACAGAAAGAAGCTTTCTGAGAAACTTCTTTGTGTTCTGTGAAATCATCTCACAGACTTACAGCTTTCAAGTCAAGAAGCCTTTCGCTAAGACAGTTCTTGTGGAATTGGCAAAGTGATATTTGGAAGCCCATAGAGGGCTATGGTGAAAAAGGAAATATCCTCAGATGAAATCTGTAAGAAGCTTTCTGAGAAACTGCTTAGTGTTCTGTTAATTCATCTCTCAGAGTTACATGTGTATTTCGTGGATCTCTTTGCTAGCCTTATTTCTGTGGAATCTGAGAACAGATATTTCGGATCCCTTTGAAGAGTATAGGGCCAAAGGAAATATCCTCCCATAACAAAGAGAAAGAAGCTTTCTGAGAAACTTCTTTGTCTTCTGTGAAATCATCTCACAGAGTTACAGCTTTCCGCTCAAGAAGCCTTTCGCTAAGACAGTTCTTGTGGAATTGGCAAAGTGATATTTGGAAGCCCAAAGAGTGCTGTGGTGAAAAAGGAAATATCCTCAGATGAAATCTGGAAAGAATCTTTCTGAGAAACTGCTTAGTGTTCTGTTAATTCATCTCACAGAGTTACATGTGTATTTCGTGGATCTCTTTGCTAGGCTTATTTCTGTGGAATCTGAGAACAGATATTTCGGATCCCTTTGAAAACTATAGGGCCAAAGGAAATATCCTCCGATAACAAAGAGTCAGAAGCTTTCTGAGAAACTTCTTTGTGTTCTTTGAAATCATCTCACAGAGTTAGAGCTTTCCCCTCAAGAAGCCTTTCGCTGAGACAGTTCTTGTGGAATTGGCAAAGTGATATTTGGAAGCCCATAGAGGGCTATGGTGAAAAAGGAAATATCGTCAGATGAAATCTGGAAAGAAGCTTTCTGAGAAACTGCTTAGTGTTCTGTTAATTCATCTCACAGAGTTACATGTGTATTTCGTGGATCTCTTTGCTAGCCTTATTTCTGTGGAATCTGAGAACAGATATTTCGGATCCCTTTGAAAACTATAGGGCCAAAGGAAATATCCTCCGATAACAAAGAGAAAGAAGCTTTCTAAGAACCTTCTTTGTGTTCTGTGAAATCATCTCACAGAGTTACAGCTTTCCGCTCAGGAAGCCTTTCGCTAATACAGTTCTTGTGGAATTGGCAAAGTGATATTTGGAACCCCTAGAGGGCTATGGTGAAAAAGGAAATATCCTCACAGGAAATCTGGAAAGAAGCTTTCTGAGAAACTGCTTAGTGTTCTGTTAATTCATCTCACAGAGTTACATGTGTATTTCGTGGATCTCTTTGCTAGCCTTATTTCTGTGGAATCTGAGAACAGATATTTCGGATCGCTCTGAAGACTATAGGGCCAAAGGAAATATCCCCCCATAACAAACAGAAAGAAGCTTTCTGAGAAACTTCTTTGTGTTCTGTGAAATCATCTCACAGAGTTACAGCTTTCCCCTCAAGAAGCCTTTCGCTAAGACAGTTCTTGTGGAATTGGCAAAGTGATATTTGGAAGCCCACAGTGGGCTATGGTGAAAAAGGAAATATCCTCAGATGAAATCTGTAAGAAGCTTTCTGAGAAACTGCTTAGTGTTCTGTTAATTCATCTCACAGACTTACATGTGTATTTCGTGGATCTCTTTGCTAGCCTTATTTCTGTGGAATCTGAGAACAGATATTTCGGATCCCTTTGAAAACTATAGGTCCAAAGGAAATATCCTCCGATAACAAAGAGACAGAAGCTTTCTGAGAAACTTCTTTGTGTTCTGTGAAATCATCTCACAGAGTTACAGCTTTCCCCTCAAGAAGCCTTTCGCTAAGACAGTTCTTGTGGAATTGTCAAAGTGATATTTGGAAGCCCATAGAGGGCTATGGTGAAAAAGGAAATATCCTCACAGGAAATCTGGAAAGAAGCTTTCTGAGAAACTGCTTAGTGTTCTGTTAATTCATCTCACAGAGTTACATGTGTATTTCGTGGATCTCTTTGCTAGCCTTATTTCTGTGGAATCTGAGAACAGATATTTCGGATCCCTTTGAAAACTATAGGGCCAAAGGAAATATCCTCCGATAACAAAGAGAAAGAAGCTTTCTAAGAACCTTCTTTGTGTTCTGTGAAATCATCTCACAGAGTTACAGCTTTCCGCTCAGGAAGCCTTTCGCTAAGACAGTTCTTGTGGAATTGGCAAAGTGATATTTGGAACCCCTAGAGGGCTATGGTGAAAAAGGAAATATCCTCAGATGAAATCTGGAAAGAAGCTTTCTGAGAAACTGCTTAGTGTTCTGTTAATTCATCTCACAGAGTTACATGTGTATTTCGTGGATCTCTTTGCTAGCCTTATTTCTGTGGAATCTGAGAACAGATATTTCGGATCGCTCTGAAGACTATAGGGCCAAAGGAAATATCCTCTCATAACAAACAGAAAGAAGCTTTCTGAGAAACTTCTTTGTGTTCTGTGAAATCATCTCACAGAGTTACAGCTTTCCCCTCAAGAAGCCTTTCGCTAAGACAGTTCTTGTGGAATTGGCAAAGTGATATTTGGAAGCCCACAGTGGGCTATGGTGAAAAAGGAAATATCCTCAGATGAAATCTGTAAGAAGCTTTCTGAGAAACTGCTTAGTGTTCTGTTAATTCATCTCACAGACTTACATGTGTATTTCGTGGATCTCTTTGCTAGCCTTATTTCTGTGGAATCTGAGAACAGATATTTCGGATCCCTTTGAAGAGTATAGGGCCAAAGGTAATATCCTCCGATAACAAAGAGAAAGAAGCTTTCTGAGAAACTTCTTTGTGTTCTGTGAAATCATCTCACAGAGTTACAGATTTCCGCTCAGGAAGCCTTTCGCTAAGACAGTTCTTCTGGAATTGGCAAAGTGATATTTGGAAGCCCATAGAGGGGTATGGTGAAAAAGGAAATATCCTCAGATGAAATCTGGAAAGAAGCTTTCTGAGAAACTGCTTAGTGTTCTGTTAATTCATCTCACAGAGTTACATGTGTATTTCGTGGATCTCTTTGCTAGCCTTATTTCTGTGGAATCTGAGAACAGATATTTCGGATCGCTCTGAAGACTATAGGGCCAAAGGAAATATCCTCCCATAACAAACAGAAAGAAGCTTTCTGAGAAACTTCTTTGTGTTCTGTGAAATCATCTCACAGACTTACAGCTTTCAAGTCAAGAAGCCTTTCGCTAAGACAGTTCTTGTGGAATTGGCAAAGTGATATTTGGAAGCCCATAGAGGGCTATGGTGAAAAAGGAAATATCCTCAGATGAAATCTGTAAGAAGCTTTCTGAGAAACTGCTTAGTGTTCTGTTAATTCATCTCACAGAGTTACATGTGTATTTCGTGGATCTCTTTGCTAGCCTTATTTCTGTGGAATCTGAGAACAGATATTTCGGATCCCTTTGAAGAGTATAGGGCCAAAGGAAATATCCTCCCATAACAAAGAGAAAGAAGCTTTCTGAGAAACTTCTTTGTCTTCTGTGAAATCATCTCACAGAGTTACAGCTTTCCGCTCAAGAAGTCTTTCGCTAAGACAGTTCTTGTGGAATTGGCAAAGTGATATTTGGAAGCCCATAGAGGGCTATGGTGAAAAAGGAAATATCCTCACAGGAAATCTGGAAAGAAGCTTTCTGAGAAACTGCTTAGTGTTCTGTTAATTCATCTCACAGAGTTACATGTGTATTTCGTGGATCTCTTTGCTAGCCTTATTTCTGTGGAATCTGAGAACAGATATTTCGGATCCCTTTGAAAACTATAGGGCCAAAGGAAATATCCTCCGATAACAAAGAGAAAGAAGCTTTCTAAGAACCTTCTTTGTGTTCTGTGAAATCATCTCACAGAGTTACAGCTTTCCGCTCAGGAAGCCTTTCGCTAAGACAGTTCTTGTGGAATTGGCAAAGTGATATTTGGAACCCCTAGAGGGCTATGGTGAAAAAGGAAATATCCTCACAGGAAATCTGGAAAGAAGCTTTCTGAGAAACTGCTTAGTGTTCTGTTAATTCATCTCACAGAGTTACATGTGTATTTCGTGGATCTCTTTGCTAGCCTTATTTCTGTGGAATCTGAGAACAGATATTTCGGATCGCTCTGAAGACTATAGGGCCAAAGGAAATATCCTCCCATAACAAACAGAAAGAAGCTTTCTGAGAAACTTCTTTGTGTTCTGTGAAATCATCTCACAGAGTTACAGCTTTCCCCTCAAGAAGCCTTTCGCTAAGACAGTTCTTGTGGAATTGGCAAAGTGATATTTGGAAGCCCACAGTGGGCTATGGTGAAAAAGGAAATATCCTCAGATGAAATCTGTAAGAAGCTTTCTGAGAAACTGCTTAGTGTTCTGTTAATTCATCTCACAGACTTACATGTGTATTTCGTGGATCTCTTTGCTAGCCTTATTTCTGTGGAATCTGAGAACAGATATTTCGGATCCCTTTGAAGAGTATAGGGCCAAAGGAAATATCCTCCCATAACAAAGAGAAAGAAGCTTTCTGAGAAACTTCTTTGTGTTCTGTGAAATCATCTCACAGAGTTACAGCTTTCCCCTCAAGAAGCCTTTCGCTAAGACAGTTCTTTTGGAATTGGCAAAGTGATATTTGGAAGCCCACAGTGGGCTATGGTGAAAAAGGAAATATCCTCCGATGAAATCTGGAAAGAAGCTTTCAGAGAAACTGCTTAGTGTTCTGTTAATTCATCTCACAGAGTTACCTGTGTATTTCGTGGATCTCTTTGCTAGCCTTATTTCTGTGGAATCTGAGAACCGATATTTCGGATCCCTTTGAAAACTATAGTTCCAAAGGAAATATCCTCCGATAACAAAGAGAAAGAAGCTTTCTGAGAAACTCCTTTGTGTTCTCTGAAATCATCTCACAGAGTTACAGCTTTCCGCTCAAGAAGCCTTTCGCTAAGACAGTTCTTGTGGAATTGGCAAAGTGATATTTGGAAGCCCATAGAGGGCTATGGTGAAAAAGGAAATATCGTCAGATGAAATCTGGAAAGAAGCTTTCTGAGAAACTGCTTAGTGTTCTGTTAATTCATCTCACAGAGTTACATGTGTATTTCGTGGATCTCTTTGCTAGCCTTATTTCTGTGGAATCTGAGAAGAGATATTTCGGATCCCATTGATGACTATAGGGCCAAAGGAAATATCCTCCGATAACAAAGAGAAAGAAGCTTTCTGAGAAACTTCTTTGTGTTCTGTGAAATCATCTCACAGAGTTACAGCTTTCCGCTCAAGAAGCCTTTCGCTAAGACAGTTCTTGTGGAATTGGCAAAGTGATATTTGGAAGCCCATAGAGGGCTATGGTGAAAAAGGAAATATCGTCAGATGAAATCTGGAAAGAAGCTTTCTGAGAAACTGCTTAGTGTTCTGTTAATTCATCTCACAGAGTTACATGTGTATTTCGTGGATCTCTTTGCTAGCCTTATTTCTGTGGAATCTGAGAACAGATATTTCGGATCCCATTGATGACTATAGGGCCAAAGGAAATATCCTCCCATAACAAAGAGAAAGAAGCTTTCTGAGAAACTTCTTTGTGTTCTGTGAAATCATCTCACAGAGTTACAGCTTTCCCCTCAAGAAGACTTTTGCTAAGACAGTTCTTGTGGAATTGGCATAGTGATATTTGGAAGCCCATAGAGGGCTATGGTGAAAAAGGAAATATCCTCACAGGAAATCTGGAAAGAAGCTTTCTGAGAAACTGCTTAGTGTTCTGTTAATTCATCTCACAGAGTTACATGTGTATTTCGTGGATCTCTTTGCTAGCATTATTTCTGTGGATTCTGAGAACAGATATTTCGGATCGCTCTGAAGACTATAGGGCCAAAGGAAATATCCTCCCATAACAAACAGAAAGAAGCTTTCTGAGAAACTTCTTTGTGTTCTGTGAAATCATCTCACAGACTTACAGCTTTCAAGTCAAGAAGCCTTTCGCTAAGACAGTTCTTGTGGAATTGGCAAAGTGATATTTGGAAGCCCATAGAGGGCTATGGTGAAAAAGGAAATATCCTCAGATGAAATCTGTAAGAAGCTTTCTGAGAAACTGCTTAGTGTTCTGTTAATTCATCTCACAGAGTTACATGTGTATTTCGTGGATCTCTTTGCTAGCCTTATTTCTGTGGAATCTGAGAGGAGATATTTCGGATCCCTTTGAAGATTATAGGGCCAAAGGAAATATCCTCCCATAACAAAGAGAAAGAAGCTTTCTGAGAAACTTCTTTGTGTTCTGTGAAATCATCTCACAGAGTTACAGCTTTCCCCTCAAGAAGCCTTTCGCTAAGACAGTTCTTGTGGAATTGGCAAAGTGATATTTGGAAGCCCATAGAGGGCTATGGTGAAAAAGGAAATATCCTCACAGGAAATCTGGAAAGAAGCTTTCTGAGAAACTGCTTAGTGTTCTGTTAATTCATCTCACAGAGTTACATGTGTATTTCGTGGATCTCTTTGCTAGCCTTATTTCTGTGGAATCTGAGAACAGATATTTCGGATCCCTTTGAAAACTATAGGGCCAAAGGAAATATCCTCCGATAACAAAGAGAAAGAAGCTTTTTGAGAAACTTCTTTGTGGTCTGTGAAATCATCTCACAGAGTTACAGCTTTCCGCTCAGGAAGCCTTTCGCTAAGACAGTTCTTGTGGAATTGGCAAAGTGATATTTGGAAGCACATACAGGGCTATGGTGAAAAAGGAAATATCGTCAGATGAAATCTGGAAAGAAGCTTTCTTAGAAACTGCTTAGTGTTCTGTTAATTCATCTCACAGAGTTACATGTGTATTTCGTGGATCTCTTTGATAGCCTTATTTCTGTGGAATCTGAGAACAGATATTTCGGATCCCTTTGATGACTATAGGGCCAAAGGAAATATCCTCCCAAAACAAAGAGAAAGAAGGTTTCTGAGAAACTTCTTTGTGTTCTGTGAAATCATCTCACAGAGTTACAGCTTTCCGCTCAAGAAGCCTTTCGCTAAGACAGTTCTTGTGGAATTGGCAAAGTGATATTTGGAAGCCCATAGAGGGCTATGGTGAAAAAGGAAATATCCTCAGATGAAATCTGGAAAGAAGCTTTCTGAGAAACTGCTTAGTGTTCTGTTAATTCATCTCACAGAGTTACATGTGTATTTCGTGGATCAATTTGCTAGCCTTATTTCTGTGGAATCTGAGAACAGATATTTCCGATCCCTTTGAAAACTATAGGGCCAAAGGAAATATCCTCCGATAACAAAGAGAAAGAAGCTTTCTGAGAAACTTCTTTGTGTTCTGTGAAATCATCTCACAGAGTTACAGCTTTCCGCTCAAGTAGCCTTTCGCTAAGACAGTTCTTGTGGAATTGGCAAAGTGATATTTGGAAGCCCATAGAGGGCTATGGTGAAAAAGGAAATATCCTCCGATGAAATCTGGAAAGAAGCTTTCTGAGAAACTGCTTAGTGTTCTGTTAATTCATCTCACAGAGTTACGTGTGTGTTTCGTGGATCTCTTTGCTAGCCTTATTTCTGTGGAATCTGAGAACAGATATTTCGGATCCCTTTGAAAACTATAGGGCCAAAGGAAATATCCTCCGATAACAAAAAGAAAGAAGCTTTCTGAGAAACTTCTTTGTGTTCTGTGAAATCATCTCACAGTGTTACAGCTTTCCCCTCAAGAAGCCTTTCGCTAAGACAGTTCTTGTGGAATTGGCAAAGTGATATTTGGAAGCCCATAGAGGGCTATGGTGAAAAAGGAAATATCCTCACAGGAAATCTGGAAAGAAGCTTTCTGAGAAACTGCTTAGTGTTCTGTTAATTCATCTCACAGAGTTACACGTGTATTTCGTGGATCTCTTTGCTAGCCTTATTTCTGTGGAATCTGAGAACAGATATATCGGATCCCTTTGAAAACTATAGGGCCAAAGGAAATATCCTCCGATAACAAAGAGAAAGAAGCTTTCTGAGAAACTTCTTTGTGTTCTGTGAAATCATCTCACAGAGTTACAGCTTTCCGCTCAAGAAGCCTTTCGCTAAGACAGTTCTTGTGGAATTGGCAAAGTGATATTTGGAACCCCATAGAGGGCCATGGTGAAAAAGGAAATATCCTCAGATGAAATCTGGAAAGAAGCTTTCTGAGAAACTGCTTAGTGTTCTGTTAATTCATCTCACAGAGTTACATGTGTATTTCGTGGATCTCTTTGCTAGCCTTATTTCTGTGGAATCTGAGAACAGATATTTCCGATCCCTTTGAAGACTATAGGGCCAAAGGAAATATCCTCCGATAACAAAGAGAAAGAAGCTTTCTGAGAAACTTCTTTGTGTTCTGTGAAATCATCTCACAGAGTTACAGCTTTCCCCTCAAGAAGCCTTTCGCTAAGACAGTTCTTGTGGAATTGGCAAAGTGATATTTGGAAGCCCATAGAGGGCTACGGTGAAAAAGGAAATATCCTCAGATGAAATCTGGAAGGAAGCTTTCTGAGAAACTGCTTAGTGTTCTGTTAATTCATCTCACAGAGTTACATGTGTATTTCGTGGATCTCCTTGCTAGCCTTATTTTGGTGGAGTCTGAGAATAGATATTTCGGATCCCATTGGAGACTATAGGGCCAAAGGAAATATCCTCCGATAACAAAGAGAAAGAAGCTTTCTGAGAAACTTCTTTGTGTTCTGTGAAATCATCTCACAGAGTTACAGCTTTCCCCTCAAGAAGCCTTTCGCTAAGACAGTTCTTGTGGAATTGGCAAAGTGATATTTGGAAGCCAATAGAGGGCTATGGTGAAAAAGGAAATATCCTCACAGGAAATCTGGAAAGAAGCTTTCTGAGAAACTGCTTAGTGTTCTGTTAATTCATCTCACAGAGTTACATGTGTGTTTCGTGGATCTCTTTGCTAGCCTTATTTCTGTGGAATCTGAGAACAGATATTTCGGATCCCTTTGAAAACTATAGGGCCAAAGGAAATATCCTCCGATAACAAACAGAAAGAAGCTTTCTGAGAAACTTCTTTGTGTTCTGTGAAATCATCTCACAGTGTTACAGCTTTCCCCTCAAGAAGCCTTTCGCTAAGACAGTTCTTGTGGAATTGGCAAAGTAATAATTGGAAGCCCATAGAGGGCTATGGTGAAAAAGGAAATATCCTCACAGGAAATCTGGAAAGAAGCTTTCTGAGAAACTGCTTAGTGTTCTGTTAATTCATCTCACAGAGATACATGTGTATTTCGTGGATCTCTTTGCTAGCCTTATTTCTGTGGAATCTGAGAACAGATATTTCGGATCCCTTTGAAAACTATAGGGCCAAAGGAAATATCCTCCGATAACAAAGAGAAAGAAGCTTTCTGAGAAACTTCTTTGTGTTCTGTGAAATCATCTCACAGAGTTACAGCTTTCCGCTCAAGAAGCCTTTCGCTAAGACAGTTCTTGTTGAATTGGCAAAGTGATATTTGGAAGCCCATAGAGGGCTATGGTGAAAAAGGAAATATCCTCAGATGAAATCTGGAAAGAAGCTTTCTGAGAAACTGCTTAGTGTTCTGTTAATTCATCTCACCGAGTTAAATGTGTATTTCGTGGATCTCTTTGCTAGCCTTATTTCTGTGGAATCTGAGAACAGATATTTCGGATCGCTCTGAAGACTATAGGGCCAAAGGAAATATCCTCCCATAACAAAGAGAAAGAAGCTTTCTGAGAAACTTCTTTGTGTTCTCTGAAATCATCTCACAGAGTTACAGCTTTCCCCTCAAGAAGCCTTTCGCTAAGACAGTTCTTGTGGAATTGGCAAAGTGATATTTGGAAGCCCATAGAGGGCTATGGTGAAAAAGGAAATATCCTCAGATGAAATCTGGAAAGAAGCTTTCTGAGAAACTGCTTAGTGTTCCGTTAATTCATCTCACAGAGTTACATGTGTATTTCGTGGATCTCCTTGCTAGCCTTATTTCTGTGGAGTCTGAGAACAGATATTTCGGATCCCATTGATGACTATAGGGCCAAAGGAAATATCCTCCCATAACAAAGAGAAAGAAGCTTTCTGAGAAACTTCTTTGTGTTCTGTGAAATCATCTCACAGAGTTACAGCTTTCCCCTCAAGAAGCCTTTCGCTAAGACAGTTCTTGTGGAATTGGCAAAGTGATATTTGGAAGCCCCTAGAGGGCTGTGGTGAAAAAGGAAATATCCTCAGATGAAATCTGGAAAGAAGCTTTCTGAGAAACTGCTTAGTGTTCTGTTAATTCATCTCACAGAGTTACATGTGTATTTCGTGGATTTCTTTGCTAGCCTTATTTCTGTGGAATCTGCGAACAGATATTTCCGATCCCTTTGAAGACTATAGGGCCAAAGGAAATATCCTCCGATAACAAAGAGAAAGAAGCTTTCTGAGAAACTTCTTTGTGTTCTGTGAAATCATCTCACAGAGTTACAGCTTTCCCCTCAAGAAGCCTTTCGCTAAGACAGTTCTTGTGGAATTGGCAAAGTGATATTTGGAAGCCCATAGAGGGCTATGGTGAAAAAGGAAATATCCTCAGATGAAATCTGGAAAGAAGCTTTCTGAGAAACTGCTTAGTGTTCTGTTAATTCATCTCACAGAGTTACATGTGTATTTCGTGGATCTCCTTGCTAGCCTTATTTCTGTGGAGTCTGAGAACAGATATTTCGGATCCCATTGGAGACTATAGGGCCAAAGGAAATATCCTCCGATAACAAAGAGAAAGAAGCTTTCTGAGAAACTTCTTTGTGTTCTGTGAAATCATCTCACAGAGTTACAGCTTTCCCCTCAAGAAGCCTTTCGCTAAGACAGTTCTTGTGGAATTGGCAAAGTGATATTTGGAAGCCCATAGAGGGCTATGGTGAAAAAGGAAATATCCTCAGATGAAATCTGGAAAGAAGCTTTCTGAGAAACTGCTTAGTGTTCTGTTAATTCATCTCACAGAGTTACATGTGTATTTCGTGGATCTCTTTGCTAGCCTTATTTCTGTGGAATCTGAGAACAGATATTTCGGATCCCTTTAAAAACTATAGGGCCAAAGGAATTATCCTCCGATAACAAAGAGAAAGAAGCTTTCTGAGAAACTTCTTTGTGTTCTGTGAAATCATGTCACAGAGTTACAGCTTTCCCCTCAAGAAGCCTTTCGCTAAGACAGTTCTTGTGGAATTGGCAAAGTGATATTTGGAAGCCCATAGAGGGCTATGGTGAAAAAGGAAATATCCTCACAGGAAATCTGGAAAGAAGCTTTCTGAGAAACTGCTTAGTGTTCTGTTAATTCATCTCACAGAGTTACATGTGTATTTCGTGGATCTCTTTGCTAGCCTTATTTCTGAGGAATCTCAGAACAGATATTTCGGATCCCTTTGAAAACTATAGGGCCAAAGGAAATATCCTCCGATAACAAAGAGAAAGAAGCTTTCTGAGAAACTTCTTTGTGTTCTGTGAAATCATCTCACAGAGTTACAGCTTTCCGCTCAGGAAGCCTTTCGCTAAGAGAGTTCTTGTGGAATTGGCAAAGTGGTATTTGGAAGCCCATAGAGGGCTATGGTGAAAAAGGAAATATCCTCAGATGAAATCTGGAAAGAAGCTTTCTGAGAAACTGCTTAGTGTTCTGTTAATTCATCTCACAGAGTTACATGTGTATTTCGTGGATCTCTTTGCTAGCCTTATTTCTGTGGAATCTGAGAACAGATATTTCGGATCGCTCTGAAGACTATAGGGCCAAAGGAAATATCCTCCCATAACAAACAGAAAGAAGCTTTCTGAGAAACTTCTTTGTGTTCTGTGAAATCATCTCACAGAGTTACAGCTTTCCCCTCAAGAAGCCTTTCGCTAAGACAGTTCTTGTGGAATTGGCAAAGTGATATTTGAAAGACCATAGTGGGCTATGGTGAAAAAGGAAATATCCTCAGATGAAATCTGTAAGAAGCCTTCTGAGAAACTGCTTAGTGTTCTGTTAATTCATCTCACAGAGTTACATGTGTATTTCGTGGATCTCCTTGCTAGCCTTATTTCTGTGGAGGCTCAGAACAGATATTTCGGATCCCATTGGAGACTATAGGGCCAAAGGAAATATCCTCCGATAACAAAGAGAAAGAAGCTTTCTGAGAAACTTCTTTGTGTTCTGTGAAATCATCTCACAGAGTTACAGCTTTCCGCTCAGGAAGCCTTTCGCTAAGACAGTTCTTGTGGAATTGGCAAAGTGATATTTGGAAGCCCATAGAGGGCTATGGTGAAAAAGGAAATATCGTCAGATGAAATCTGGAAAGAAGCTTTCTGAGAAACTGCTTAGTGTTCTGTTAATTCATCTCAAAGAGTTACATGTGTATTTCGTGGATCTCTTTGCTAGCCTTATTTCTGTGGAATCTGAGAACAGATATTTCGGATCCCATTGATGACTATAGGGCCAAAGGAAATATCCTCCCATAACAAACAGAAAGAAGCTTTCTTAGAAACCTCTTCGTTTTCTGTAAAATCATCTCACAGAGTTACAGCTTTCCCCTCAAGAAGCCTTTCGCTAAGACAGTTCTTGTGGAATTGGCAAAGTGATATTTGGAAGCCCATAGAGGGCTATGGTGAAAAAGGAAATATCCTCCGATGAAATCTGGAAAGAAGCTTTCTGAGAAACTGCTTAGTGTTCTGTTAATTCATCTCACAGAGTTACCTGTGTATTTCGTGGATCTCTTTGCTAGCCTTATTTCTGTGGAATCTGAGAACAGATATTTCGGATCCCTTTGAAAACTATAGTTCCAAAGGAAATATCCTCCGATAACAAAGAGAAAGAAGCTTTCTGAGAAACTCCTTTGTGTTCTGTGAAATCATCTCACAGAGTTACAGCTTTCCGCTCAAGAAGCCTTTCGCTAAGACAGTTCTTGTGGAATTGGCAAAGTGATATTTGGAAGCCCATAGAGGGCTATGGTGAAAAAGGAAATATCGTCAGATGAAATCTGGAAAGAAGCTTTCTGAGAAACTGCTTAGTGTTCTGTTAATTCATCTCACAGAGTTACATGTTTATTTCGTGGATCTCTTTGATAGCCTTATTTCTGTGGAATCTGAGAACAGATATTTCGGATCCAATTGATGACTATAGGGCCAAAGGAAATATCCTCCCAAAACAAAGAGAAAGAAGGTTTCTGAGAAACTTCTTTGTGTTCTGTGAAATCATCTCACAGAGTTACAGCTTTCCCCTCAAGAAGCCTTTCGCTAAGACAGTTCTTGTGCAATTGGCAAAGTGATATTTGGAAGCCCATAGAGGGCTATGGTGAAAAAGGAAATATCCTCAGATGAAATCTGGAAAGAAGCTTTCTGAGAAACTGCTTAGTGTTCTGTTAATTCATCTCACAGAGTTACATGTGTATTTCGTGGATCAATTTGCTAGCCTTATTTCTGTGGAATCTGAGAACAGATATTTCGGATCCCTTTGAAAACTATAGGGCCAAAGGAAATATCCTCCGATAACAAAGAGAAGGAAGCTTTCTGAGAAACTACTTTGTGTTCTGTGAAATCATCTCACAGAGTTACAGCTTTCCGCTCAAGTAGCCTTTCGCTAAGACAGTTCTTGTGGAATTGGCAAAGTGATATTTGGAAGCCCATAGAGGGCTATGGTGAAAAAGGAAATATCCTCAGATGAAATCTGGAAAGAAGCTTTCTGAGAAACTGCTTAGTGTTCTGTTAATTCATCTCACAGAGTTACATGTGTATTCCGTGGATCTCTTTGCTAGCCTTATTTCTGTGGAATCTGAGAACAGATATTTCCGATCCCTTTGAAGACTATAGGGCCAAAGGAAATATCCTCCCATAACAAAGAGAAAGAAGCTTTCTGAGAAACTTCTTTGTGTTCTGTGAAATCATCTCACAGAGTTAGAGCTTTCCCCTCAAGAAGCCTTTCGCTAAGACAGTTCTTGTGGAATTGGCAAAGTGATATTTGGAAGTCCATAGAGGGCAATGGTGAAAAAGGAAATATCCTCCGATGAAATATGGAAGGAAGCTTTCCGAGAAACTGCTTAGTGTTCTGTTAATTCATCTCACAGAGTTACATGTGTGTTTCGTGGATCTCTTTGCTAGCCTTATTTCTGTGGAATCTGAGAACAGATATATCGGATCCCTTTGAAAACTATAGGGCCAAAGGAAATATCCTCCGATAACAAACAGAAAGAAGCTTTCTGAGAAACTTCTTTGTGTTCTGTGAAATCATCTCACAGTGTTACAGCTTTCCCCTCAAGAAGCCTTTCGCTAAGACAGTTCTTGTGGAATTGGCAAAGTGATATTTGGAAGCCCCTAGAGGGCTATGGTGAAAAAGGAAATATCCTCACAGGAAATCTGGAAAGAAGCTTTCTGAGAAACTGCTTAGTGTTCTGTTAATTCATCTCACAGAGTTACATGTGTATTTCGTGGATCTCTTTGCTAGCCTTATTTCTGTGGAATCTGAGAACAGATATATCGGATCCCTTTGAAAACTATAGGGCCAAAGGAAATATCCTCCGATAACAAAGAGAAAGAAGCTTTCTGAGAAACTTCTTTGTGTTCTGTGAATTCATCTCACAGAGTTACAGCTTTCCGCTCAAGAAGCCTTTCGCTAAGACAGTTCTTGTGGAATTGGCAAAGTGATATTTGGAAGCCCATAGAGGGCTATGGTGAAAAAGGAAATATCCTCAGATGAAATCTGGAAAGAAGCTTTCTGAGAAACTGCTTAGTGTTCTGTTAATTCATCTCACAGAGTTACATGTGTATTTCGTGGATCTCTTTGATAGCCTTATTTCTGTGGAATCTGAGAACAGATATTTCGGATCCAATTGATGACTATAGGGCCAAAGGAAATATCCTCCCAAAACAAAGAGAAAGAAGGTTTCTGAGAAACTTCTTTCTGTTCTGTGAAATCATCTCACAGAGTTACAGCTTTCCCCTCAAGAAGCCTTTCGCTAAGACAGTTCTTGTGCAATTGGCAAAGTGATATTTGGAAGCCCATAGAGGGCTATGGTGAAAAAGGAAATATCCTCAGATGAAATCTGGAAAGAAGCTTTCTGAGAAACTGCTTAGTGTTCTGTTAATTCATCTCACAGAGTTACATGTGTATTTCGTGGATCAATTTGCTAGCCTTATTTCTGTGGAATCTGAGAACAGATATTTCGGATCCCTTTGAAAACTATAGGGCCAAAGGAAATATCCTCCGATAACAAAGAGAAGGAAGCTTTCTGAGAAACTACTTTGTGTTCTGTGAAATCATCTCACAGAGTTACAGCTTTCCGTTCAAGTAGCCTTTCGCTAAGACAGTTGTTGTGGAATTGGCAAAGTGATATTTGGAAGCCCATAGAGGGCTATGGTGAAAAAGGAAATATCCTCACAGGAAATCTGGAAAGAAGCTTTCTGAGAAACTGCTTAGTGTTCTGTTAATTCATCTCACAGAGTTACATGTGTATTTCGTGGATTTCTTTGCTAGCCTTATTTCTGTGGAATCTGAGAACAGATATATCGGATCCCTTTGAAAACTATACGGCCAAAGGAAATATCCTCCGATAACAAAGAGAAAGAAGCTTTCTGAGAAACTTCTTTGTGTTCTGTGAATTCATCTCACAGAGTTACAGCTTTCCGCTCAAGAAGCCTTTCGCTAAGACAGTTCTTGTGGAATTGGCAAAGTGATATTTGGAAGCCCATAGAGGGCTATGGTGAAAAAGGAAATATCCTCAGATGAAATCTGGAAAGAAGCTTTCTGAGAAACTGCTTAGTGTTCTGTTAATTCATCTCACAGAGTTAAATGTGTATTTCGTGGATCTCTTTGCTAGCCTTATTTCTGTGGAATCTGAGAACAGATATTTCGGATCGCTCTGAAGACTATAGGGCCAAAGGAAATATCCTCCAAAACAAACAGAAAGAAGCTTTCTGAGAAACTTCTTCGTTTTCTGTGAAATCATCTCACAGAGTTACAGCTTTTCCCTCAAGAAGCCTTTCGCTAAGACAGTTCTTGTGGAATTGGCAAAGTGATATTTGGAAGCCCATAGAGGGCTATGTTGAAAAAGGAACTATCCTCAGATGAAATCTGGAAAGAAGCTTTCTGAGAAACTGCTTAGTGTTCTGTTAATTCATCTCACAGAGTTACATGTGTATTTCGTGGATCTCTTTGCTAGCCTTATTTCTGTGGAATCTGAGAACAGATATTTCGGATCCCTTTGAAGAGTATAGGGCCAAAGGAAATATCCTCCCATAACAAAGACAAAGAAGCTTTCTGAGAACCTTCTTTGTGTTCTGTGAAATCATCTCACAGAGTTACAGCTTTCCGCTCAAGAAGCCTTTCGCTAAGACAGTTCTTGTGGAATTGGCAAAGTGATATTTGGAAGCCCATAGAGGGCTATGGTGAAAAAGGAAATATCCTCAGATGAAATCTGGAAAGAAGCTTTCTGAGAAACTGCTTAGTGTTCTGTTAATTCATCTCACAGAGTTACATGTGTATTTCGTGGATCAATTTGCTAGCCTTATTTCTGTGGAATCTGAGAACAGATATTTCGGATTCCTTTGAAAACTATAGGGCCAAAGGAAATATCCTCCGATAACAAAGAGAAAGAAGCTTTCTGAGAAACTACTTTGTGTTCTGTGAAATCATCTCACAGAGTTACAGCTTTCCGCTCAAGTAGCCTTTCGCTAAGACAGTTCTTGTGGAATTGGCAAAGTGATATTTGGAAGCCCATAGAGGGCTATGGTGAAAAAGGAAATATCCTCAGATGAAATCTGGAAAGAAGCTTTCTGAGAAACTGCTTAGTGTTCTGTTAATTCATCTCACAGAGTTACATGTGTATTTCGTGGATCTCCTTGCTAGCCTTATTTCTGTGGAGTCTGAGAACAGATATTTCGGATCCCATTGGAGACTATAGGGCCAAAGGAAATATCCTCCGATAACAAAGAGAAAGAAGCTTTCTGAGAAACTTCTTTGTGTTCTGTGAAATCATCTCACAGAGTTACAGCTTTCCCCTCAAGAAGCCTTTCGCTAAGACAGTTCTTGTGGAATTGGCAAAGTGATATTTGGAAGCCCATAGAGGGCTATTGTGAAAAAGGAAATATCCTCACAGGAAATCTGGAAAGAAGCTTTCTGAGAAACTGCTTAGTGTTCTGTTAATTCATCTCACAGAGTTACATGTGTGTTTCGTGGATCTCTTTGCTAGCCTTATTTCTGTGGAATCTGAGAACAGATATTTCGGATCCCATTGATGACTATAGGGCCAAAGGAAATATCCTCCCATAACAAACAGAAAGAAGCTTTCTGAGAAACCTCTTCGTTTTCTGTGAAATCATCTCACAGAGTTACAGCTTTCCCCTCAAGAAGCCTTTCGCTAAGACAGTTCTTGTGGAATTGGCAAAGTGATATTTGGAAGCCCATAGAGGGCTATGGTGAAAAAGGAAATATCCTCCGATGAAATCTGGAAAGAAGCTTTCTGAGAAACTGCTTAGTGTTCTGTTAATTCATCTCACAGAGTTACATGTGTATTTCGTGGATCTCTTTGCTAGCCTTATTTCTGTGGAATCTGAGAACAGATATTTCCGATCCCTTTGAAGACTATAGGGCCAAAGGAAATATCCTCCCATAACGAAGAGAAAGAAGCTTTCTGAGAAACTGCTTAGTGTTCTGTTAATTCATCTCACAGAGTTACATGTGTATTTCGTGGATCTCCTTGCTAGCCTTATTTCTGTGAAGTCTGAGAACAGATATTTCGGATCCCATTGGAGAGTATAGGGCCAAAGGAAATATCCTCCGATAACAAAGAGAAAGAAGCTTTCTGAGAAACTTCTTTGTGTTCTGTGAAATCATCTCACAGAGTTACAGCTTTCCCCTCAAGAAGCCTTTCGCTAAGACAGTTCTTGTGGAATTGGCAAAGTTATATTTGGAAGCCCATAGAGGGCTATGGTGAAAAAGGAAATATCCTCAGATGAAATCTGGAAAGAATCTTTCTGAGAAACTGCTTAATGTTCTGTTAATTCATCTCACAGAGTTTCATGTGTATTTCGTGGATCTCTTTGATAGCCTTATTTCTGTGGAATCTGAGAACAGATATTTCGGATCCCTTTGAAAACTATAAGGCCAAAGGAAATATCCTCCGATAACAAAGAGAAAGAAGCTTTCTGAGAAACTTCTTTGTGTTCTGTGAAATCATCTCACAGAGTTACAGCTTTCCCCTCAAGAAGCCTTTCGCTAAGATAGTTCTTGTGGAATTGGCAAAGTGATATTTGGAAGCCCATAGAGGGCTATGGTGAAAAAGGAAATATCCTCACAGGAAATCTGGAAAGAAGCTTTCTGAGAAACTGCTTAGTGTTCTGTTAATTCATCTCACAGAGTTACATGTGTATTTCGTGGATCTCTTTGCTAGCCTTATTTCTGTGGAATCTGAGAACAGATATTTCGGATCCCTTTGAAAACTATAGGGCCAAAGAAAATATCCTACGATAACAAAGAGAAAGAAGCTTTCTGAGAAACTTCTTTGTGTTCTGTGAAATCATCTCACAGAGTTACAGCTTTCCGCTCAGGAAGCCTTTCGCTAAGAGAGTTCTTGTGGAATTGGCAAAGTGGTATTTGGAAGCCCATAGAGGGCTATGGTGAAAAAGGAAATATCCTCAGATGAAATCTGGAAAGAAGCTTTCTGAGAAACTGCTTAGTGTTCTGTTAATTCATCTCACAGAGTTACATGTGTATTTCGTGGATCTCTTTGCTAGCCTTATTTCTGTGGAATCTGAGAACAGATATTTCGGATCCCTTTGAAGAGTATAGGGCCAAAGGAAATATCCTCCCATAACAAAGACAAAGAAGCTTTCTGAGAAACTTCTTTGTGTTCTGTGAAATCATCTCACAGAGTTACAGCTTTCCGCTCAAGAAGCCTTTCGCTAAGACAGTTCTGGTGGATTTGGCAAAGTGATATTTGGAAGCCCATAGAGGGCTGTGGTGAAAAAGGAAATATCCTCAGATGAAATCTGGAAAGAAGCTTTCTGAGAAACTGCTTAGTGTTCTGTTAATTTATCTCACAGAGTTACATGTGTATTTCGTGGATCTCTTTCCTAGACTTATTTCTGTGGAATCTGAGAACAGATATTTCCGATCCCTTTGAAGACTATAGGGCCAAAGGAAATATCCTCCGATAACAAACAGAAAGGAGCTTTCTGAGAAACTTCTTTGTGTTCTGTGAAATCATCCCACAGAGTTACAGCTTTCCCCTTAAGAAGCCTTACGCTAAGACAGTTCTTCTGGAATTGGCAAAGTGATATTTGGAAGCCCATAGAGGGCTATGGTGAAAAAGGAAATATCCTCAGATGAAATCTGGAAAGAAGCTTTCTGAGAAACTGCTTAGTGTTCTGTTAATTCCTCTCATAGAGTTACATGTGTATTTCGTGGATCTCTTTGCTAGACTTATTTCTGTGGAATCTGAGAACAGATATTTCCGATCCCTTTGAAGACTATAGGGCCAAAGGAAATATCCTCCGATAACAAACAGAAAGAAGCTTTCTGAGAAACTTCTTTGTGTTCTGTGAAATCATCTCACAGAGTTACAGCTTTCCCCTCTAGAAGCCTTTCGCTAAGACAGTTCTTGTGGAATTGGCAAAGTGATATTTGGAAGCCCATAGAGGGCTATGGTGAAAAAGGAAATATCCTCAGATGAAATCTGGAAAGAAGCTTTCTGAGAAACTGCTTGGTGTTCTGTTAATTCATCTCACAGAGTTACATGTGTATTTCGTGGATCTCCTTGCTAGCCTTATTTCTGTGGAGTCTGAGAACAGATATTTCGGATCCCATTGGAGACTATAGGGCCAAAGGAAATATCCTCCGATAACAAAGAGAAAGAAGCTTTCTGAGAAACTTCTTTGTGTTCTGTGAAATCATCTCACAGAGTTACAGCTTTCCCCTCAAGAAGCCTTTCGCTAAGACAGTTCTTGTGGAATTGGCAAAGTGATATTTGGAAGCCCATAGGGGGCTATGGTGAAAAAGGAAATATCCTCAGATGAAATCTGGAAAGAAGCTTTCTGAGAAACTGCTTAGTGTTCTGTTAATTCATCTCACAGAGTTACATCTGTATTTCGTGGATCTCTTTGCTAGCCTTATTTCTGTGGAATCTGAGAACAGATATTTCGGATCCCTTTGAAAACTATAGGGCCAAAGGAAATATCCTCCGATAACAAAGAGAAAGAAGCTTCCTGAGAAACTTCTTTGTGTTCTGTGAAATCATCTCACAGAGTTATAGCTTTCCGCTCAGGAAGCCTTTCGCTAAGACAGTTCTTGTGGAATTGGCAAAGTGATATTTGGAAGCCCATAGAGGGCTATGGTGAAAAAGGAAATATCCTCAGATGAAATCTGGAAAGAAGCTTTCTGAGAAACTGCGTAGTGTTCTGTTAATTCATCTCACAGAGTTACATGTGTATTTCGTGGATCTCTTTGCTAGCCTTATTTCTGTGGAATCTGAGAACAGATATTTCGGATCCCATTGATGACTATATGGCCAAAGGAAATATCCTCCCATAACAAACAGAAAGAAGCTTTCTGAGAAACTTCTTCATTTTCTGTGAAATCATCTCACAGAGTTACAGCTTTCCCCTCAAGAAGCCTTTCGCTAAGACAGTTCTTGTGGAATTGGCAAAGTGATATTTGGAAGCCCATAGAGGGCTATGGTGAAAAAGGAAATATCCTCAGATGAAATCTGGAAAGAACCTTTCTGAGAAACTGCTTAGTGTATGTTAATTCATCTCACAGAGTTACATGTGTATTTCGTGGATCTCTTTGCTAGCCTTATTTCTGTGGAATCTGAGAACAGATATTTCGGATCCCTTTGAAGAGTATAGGGCCAAAGGAAATATCCTCCCACAACAAAGAGAAAGAAGCTTTTTGAGAAACTTCTTTGTGTTCTGTGAAATCATCTCACAGAGTTACAGCTTTCCGCTCAAGAAGTCTTTCGCTAAGACAGTTCTTGTGGAATTGGCAAAGTGATATTTGGAAGCCCATAGAGGGCTGTGGTGAAAAAGGAAATATCCTCAGATGAAATCTGGAAAGAAGCTTTCTGAGAAACTGCTTAGTGTTCTGTTAATTCATCTCACAGAGTTACATGTGTATTTCGTGGATCTCTTTGCTAGCCTTATTTCTGTGGAATCTGAGAACAGATATTTCCGATCTCTTTGAAGACTACAGGGCCAAAGGAAATATCCTCCCATAACAAAGAGAAAGAAGCTTTCTGAGAAACTTCTTTGTGTTCTGTGAAATCATCTCACAGAGTTACAGCTTTCCCCTCAAGAAGCCTTTCGCTAAGACAGTTCTTGTGGAATTGGCAAAGTGATATTTGGAAGCCCATAGAGGGCTATGGTGAAAAAGGAAATATCCTCAGATGAAATCTGGAAAGAAGCTTTCTGAGAAACTGCTTAGTGTTCTGTTAATTCATCTCACAGAGTTACATGTGTATTTCGTGGATCTCCTTGCTAGCCTTATTTCTGTGGAGTCTGAGAACAGATATTTCAGATCCCATTGGAGACTATAGGGCCAAAGGAAATATCCTCCGATAACAAAGACAAAGAAGCTTTCTGAGAAACTTCTTTGTGTTCTGTGAAATCATCTCACAGAGTTACAGCTTTCCGCTCAAGAAGCCTTTCGCTAAGACAGTTCTTGTGGAATTGGCAAAGTGATATTTGGAAGCCCATAGAGGGCTATGGTGAAAAAGGAAATATCCTCAGCTGAAATCTGGAAAGAAGCTTTCTGAGAAATGCTTAGTGTTCTGTTAATTCATCTCACAGAGTTACATGTGTATTTCGTGGATCTCTTTGCTAGCCTTATTTCTGTGGAATCTGAGAACAGATATTTCCGATCCCTTTGAAGACTATAGGGCCAAAGGAAATATCCTCCGATAACAAAGAGAAAGAAGCTTTCTGAGAAACTTCTTTGTGTTCTGTGAAATCATCTCACAGAGTTACAGCTTTCCCCTCAAGAAGCCTTTCGCTAAGACAGTTCTTGTGGAATTGGCAAAGTGATATTTGGAAGCCCATAGAGGGCTATGGTGAAAAAGGAAATATCCTCACAGGAAATCTGGAAAGAAGCTTTCTGAGAAACTTCTTAGTGTTCTGTTAATTCATCTCACAGAGTTACATGTGTATTTCGTGGATCTCTTTGCTAGCCTTATTTCTGTGGAATCTGAGAACAGATATATCGGATCCCTTTGAAAACTATAGGGCCAAAGGAAATATCCTCCGATAACAAAGAGAAAGAAGCTTTCTGAGAAACTTCTTTGTGTTCTGTGAAATCATCTCACAGAGTTACAGCTTTCCGCTCAAGAAGCCTTTCGCTAAGACAGTTCTTGTGGAATTGGCAAAGTGATATTTGGAAGCCCATAGAGGGCTATGGTGAAAAAGGAAATATCCTCCGATGAAATCTGGAAAGAAGCTTTCTGAGAAACTGCTTAGTGTTCTGTTAATTCATCTCACAGAGTTACATGTGTGTTTCGTGGATCTCTTTGCTAGCGTTATTTCTGTGGAATCTGAGAACAGATATTTCGGATCCCTTTGAAGAGCATAGGGCCAAAGGAAATATCCTCCCATAACAAAGACAAAGAATCTTTCTGAGAAACTTCTTTGTGTTCTGTGAAATCATCTCACAGAGTTACAGCTTTCCGCTCAAGAAGCCTTTCGCTAAGACAGTTCTTGTGGAATTGACAAAGTGATATTTGGAAGCCCCTAGAGGGCTGTGGTGAAAAAGGAAATATCCTCAGCTGAAATCTGGAAAGAAGCTTTCTGAGAAACTGCTTAGTGTTCTGTTAATTCATCTCACAGAGTTACATGTGTATTTCGTGGATCTCTTTGCTAGCCTTATTTCTGTGGAATCTGAGAACAGATATTTCCGATCCCTTTGAAGACTATAGGGCCAAAGGAAATATCCTCCCATAACAAAGAGAAAGAAGCTTTCTGAGAAACTTCTTTGTGTTCTGTGAAATCATCTCACTGAGTTACAGCTTTCCCTCAAGAAGCCTTTCGCTAAGACAGTTCTTGTGGAATTGGCAAAGTGATATTTGGAAGCCCATAGAGGGCTATGGTGAAAAAGGAAATATCCTCACAGGAAATCTGGAAAGAAGCTTTCTGAGAAACTGCTTAGTGTTCTGTTAATTCATCTCACAGAGTTACATGTGTATTTCGTGGATCTCTTTGCTAGCCTTATTTCTGTGGAATCTCAGAACAGATATTTCGGATCCCTTTGAAAACTATAGGGCCAAAGGAAATATCCTCCGATAACAAAGAGAAAGAAGCTTTCTGAGAAACTTCTTTGTGTTCTGTGAAATCATCTCACAGAGTTACAGCTTTCCGCTCAGGAAGCGTTTCGCTAAGAGAGTTCTTGTGGAATTGGCAAAGTGGTATTTGGAAGCCCATAGAGGGCTATGGTGAAAAAGGAAATATCCTCAGATGAAATCTGGAAAGAAGCTTTCTGAGAAACTGCTTAGTGTTCTGTTAATTCATCTCACAGAGTTACATGTGTATTTCGTGGATCTCTTTGCTAGCCTTATTTCTGTGGAATCTGAGAACAGATATTTCGGATCCCTTTGAAGAGTATAGGGCCAAAGGAAATATCCTCCCATAACAAAGACAAAGAAGCTTTCTGAGAAACTTCTTTGTGTTCTGTGAAATCATCTCACAGAGTTACAGCTTGCCGCTCAAGAAGCCTTTCGCTAAGACAGTTCTTGTGGAATTGGCAAAGTGATATTTGGAAGCCCATAGAGGGCTGTGGTGAAAAAGGAAATATCCTCAGATGAAATCTGGAAAGAAGCTTTCTGAGAAACTGCTTAGTGTTCTGTTAATTCATCTCACAGAGTTACATGTGTATTTCGTGGATCTCTTTGCTAGACTTATTTCTGTGGAATCTGAGAACAGATATTTCGGATCCCATTGATGACTATATGGCCAAAGGAAATATCCTCCCATAACAAACAGAAAGAAGCTTTCTGAGAAACTTCTTCATTTTCTGTGAAATCATCTCACAGAGTTACAGCTTTCCCCTCAAGAAGCCTTTCGCTAAGACAGTTCTTGTGGAATTGGCAAAGTGATATTTGGAAGCCCATAGAGGGCTATGGTGAAAAAGGAAATATCCTCAGATGAAATCTGGAAAGAACCTTTCTGAGAAACTGCTTAGTGTATGTTAATTCATCTCACAGAGTTACATGTGTATTTCGTGGATCTCTTTGCTAGCCTTATTTCTGTGGAATCTGAGAACAGATATTTCCGATCCCTTTGAAGACTATAGGGCCAAAGGAAATATCCTCCCACAACAAAGACAAAGAAGCTTTTTGAGAAACTTCTTTGTGTTCTGTGAAATCATCTCACAGAGTTACAGCTTTCCGCTCAAGAAGTCTTTCGCTAAGACAGTTCTTGTGGAATTGGCAAAGTGATATTTCGAAGCCCATAGAGGGCTGTGGTGAAAAAGGAAATATCCTCAGATGAAATCTGGAAAGAAGCTTTCTGAGAAACTGCTTAGTGTTCTGTTAATTCATCTCACAGAGTTACATGTGTATTTCGTGGATCTCTTTGCTAGCCTTATTTCTGTGGAATCTGAGAACAGATATTTCCGATCCCTTTGAAGACTACAGGGCCAAAGGAAATATCCTCCCATAACAAAGAGAAAGAAGCTTTCTGAGAAACTTCTTTGTGTTCTGTGAAATCATCTCACAGAGTTACAGCTTTCCCCTCAAGAAGCCTTTCGCTAAGACAGTTCTTGTGGAATTGGCAAAGTGATATTTGGAAGCCCATAGAGGGCTATGGTGAAAAAGGAAATATCCTCAGATGAAATCTGGAAAGAAGCTTTCTGAGAAACTGCTTAGTGTTCTGTTAATTCATCTCACAGAGTTACATGTGTATTTCGTGGATCTCCTTGCTAGCCTTATTTCTGTGGAGTCTGAGAACAGATATTTCGGATCCCATTGGAGACTATAGGGCCAAAGGAAATATCCTCCGATAACAAAGACAAAGAAGCTTTCTGAGAAACTTCTTTGTGTTCTGTGAAATCATCTCACAGAGTTACAGCTTTCCCCTCAAGAAGCCTTTCGCTAAGACAGTTCTTGTGGAATTGGCAAAGTGATATTTGGAAGCCCATAGAGGGCTATGGTGAAAAAGGAAATATCCTCACAGGAAATCTGGAAAGAAGCTTTCTGAGAAACTGCTTAGTGTTCTGTTAATTCATCTGACAGAGTTACATGTGTATTTCGTGAATCTCTTTGCTAGCCTTATTTCTGTGGAATCTGAGAACAGATATATCGGATCCCTTTGAAAACTATAGGGCCAAAGGAAATATCCTCCGATAACAAAGAGAAAGAAGCTTTCTGAGAAACTTCTTTGTGTTCTGTGAAATCATCTCACAGAGTTACAGCTTTCCGCTCAAGAAGCCTTTCGCTAAGACAGTTCTTGTGGAATTGGCAAAGTGATATTTGGAAGCCCATAGAGGGCTATGGTGAAAAAGTAAATATCCTCCGATGAAATCTGGAAAGAAGCTTTCTGAGAAACTGCTTAGTGTTCTGTTAAATCATCTCACAGAGTTAAATGTGTATTTCGTGGATCTCTTTGCCAGCCTTATTTCTGTGGAATCTGAGAACAGATATTTCGGATCGCTCTGAAGACTATAGGGCCAAAGGAAATATCCTCCCATAACAAACAGAAAGAAGCTTTCTGAGAAACTTCTTCGTTTTCTGTGAAATCATCTCACAGAGTTACAGCTTTCCCCTCAAGAAGCCTTTCGCTAAGACAGTTCTTGTGGAATTGGCAAAGTGATATTTGGAAGCCCATAGAGGGCTATGGTGAAAAAGGAAATATCCTCACAGGAAATCTGGAAAGAAGCTTTCTGAGAAACTGCTTAGTGTTCTGTTAATTCATCTCACAGAGTTACATGTGTGTTTCGTGGATCTCTTTGCTAGCGTTATTTCTGTGGAATCTGAGAACAGATATTTCGGATCCCTTTGAAGAGTATAGGGCCAAAGGAAATATCCTCCCATAACAAAGACAAAGAATCTTTCTGAGAAACTTCTTTGTGTTCTGTGAAATCATCTCACAAAGTTACAGCTTTCCGCTCAAGAAGCCTTTCGCTAAGACAGTTCTTGTGGAATTGACAAAGTGATATTTGGAAGCCCCTAGAGGGCTGTGGTGAAAAAGGAAATATCCTCAGATGAAATCTGGAAAGAAGCTTTCTGAGAAACTGCTTAGTGTTCTGTTAATTCATCTCACAGAGTTACATGTGTATTTCGTGGAACTCTTTGCTAGCCTTATTTCTGTGGAATCTGAGAACAGATATTTCCGATCCCTTTGAAGACTATAGGGCCAAAGGAAATATCCTCCCATAACAAAGAGAAAGAAGCTTTCTGAGAAACTTCTTTGTGTTCTGTGAAATCATCTCACAGAGTTACAGCTTTCCCCTCAAGAAGCCTTTCGCTAAGACAGTTCTTGTGGAATTGGCAAAGTGATATTTGGAAGCCCATAGAGGGCTATGGTGAAAAAGGAAATATCCTCAGATGAAATCTGGAAAGAAGCTTTCTGAGAAACTGCTTAGTGTTCTGTTAATTCATCTCACAGAGTTACATGTGTATTTCGTGGATCTCCTTGCTAGCCTTATTTCTGTGGAGTCTGAGAACAGATATTTCGGATCCCTTTGGAGACTATAGGGCCAAAGGAAATATCCTCCGATAACAAAGAGAAAGAAGCTTTCTGAGAAACTTCTTTGTGTTCTGTGAAATCATCTCACTGAGTTACAGCTTTCCCTCAAGAAGCCTTTCGCTAAGACAGTTCTTGTGGAATTGGCAAAGTGATATTTGGAAGCCCATAGAGGGCTATGGTGAAAAAGGAAATATCCTCAGATGAAATCTGGAAAGAAGCTTTCTGAGAAACTGCTTAGTGTTCTGTTAATTCATCTCACAGAGTTACATGAGTATTTCGTGGATCTCTTTGCTAGCCTTATTTCTGTGGAATCTGAGAACAGATATTTCGGATCCCTTTGAAAACTATAGGGCCAAAGGAAATATCCTCCGATAACAAAGAGAAAGAAGCTTTCTGAGAAACTTCTTTGTGTTCTGTGAAATCATCTCACAGAGTTACAGCTTTCCCCTCAAGAAGCCTTTCGCTAAGACAGTTGTTGTGGAATTGGCAAAGTGATATTTGGAAGCCCATAGAGGGCTATGGTGAAAAAGGAAATATCCTCACAGGAAATCTGGAAAGAAGCTTTCTGAGAAACTGCTTAGTGTTCTGTTAATTCATCTCACAGAGTTACATGTGTATTTCGTGGATCTCTTTGCTAGCCTTATTTCTGTGGAATCTCAGAACAGATATTTCGGATCCCTTTGAAAACTATAGGGCCAAAGGAAATATCCTCCCATAACAAAGAGAAAGAAGCTTTCTGAGAAACTTCTTTGTGTTCTGTGAAATCATCTCACAGAGTTACAGCTTTCCGCTCAGGAAGCCTTTCGCTAAGAGAGTTCTTGTGGAATTGGCAAAGTGGTATTTGGAAGCCCATAGAGGGCTATGGTGAAAAAGGAAATATCCTCAGATGAAATCTGGAAAGAAGCTTTCTGAGAAACTGCTTAGTGTTCTGTTAATTCATCTCACAGAGTTACATGTGTATTTCGTGGATCTCTTTGCTAGCCTTATTTCTGTGGAATCTGAGAACAGATATTTCGGATCCCTTTAAAGAGTATAGGGCCAAAGGAAATATCCTCCCATAACAAAGACAAAGAAGCTTTCTGAGAAACTTCTTTGTGTTCTGTGAAATCATCTCACAGAGTTACAGCTTGCCGCTCAAGAAGCCTTTCGCTAAGACAGTTCTTGTGGAATTGGCAAAGTGATATTTGGAAGCCCATAGAGGGCTGTGGTGAAAAAGGAAATATCCTCAGATGAAATCTGGAAAGAAGCTTTCTGAGAAACTGCTTAGTGTTCTGTTAATTCATCTCACAGAGTTACATGTGTATTTCGTGGATCTCTTTGCTAGACTTATTTCTGTGGAATCTGAGAACAGATATTTCCGGTCCCTTTGAAGACTATAGGGCCAAAGGAAATATCCTCCGATAACAAACAGAAAGAAGCTTTCTGAGAAACTTCTTTGTGTTCTGTGAAATCATCTCACAGAGTTACAGCTTTCCCCTCAAGAAGCCTTACGCTAAGACAGTTCTTGTGGAATTGGCAAAGTGATACTTCGAAGCCCATAGAGGGCTATGGTGAAAAAGGAAATATCCTCAGATGAAATCTGGAAAGAAGCTTTCTGGGAAACTGCTTAGTGTTCTGTTAATTCATCTCACAGAGTTACATGTGTATTTCGTGGATCTCCTTGCTAGCCTTATTTCTGTGGAATCTGAGAACAGATATTTCGGATCGCTCTGAAGACTATAGGGCCAAAGGAAATATCCTCCCATAACAAACAGAAAGAAGCTTTCTGAGAAACTTCTTTGTGTTCTGTGAAATCATCTCACAGAGTTACAGCTGTCCCCTCAAGAAGCCTTTCGCTAAGACAGTTCTTATGGAATTGGCAAAGTGATATTTGGAAGCCCATAGGGGGCTATGGTGAAAAAGGAAATATCCTCAGATGAAATCTGGAAAGAAGCTTTCTGAGAAACTGCTTAGTGTTCTGTTAATTCATCTCACAGAGTTACATGTGTATTTCGTGGATCTCTTTGCTAGCCTTATTTCTGTGGAATCTGAGAACAGATATTTCGGATCCCTTTGAAAACTATAGGGCCAAAGGAAATATCCTCCGATAACAAAGAGAAAGAAGCTTTCTGAGAAACTTCTTTGTGTTCTGTGAAATCATCTCACAGAGTTACAGCTTTCCCCTCAAGAAGCCTTTCGCTAAGACAGTTCTTGTGGAATTGGCAAAGTGATATTTGGAAGCCCATAGAGGGCTATGGTGAAAAAGGAAATATCCTCACAGGAAATCTGGAAAGAAGCTTTCTGAGAAACTGCTTAGTGTTCTGTTAATTCATCTCACAGAGTTACATGTGTATTTCGTGGATCTCTTTGCTAGCCTTATTTCTGTGGAATCTGAGAACAGATATATCGGATCCCTTTGAAAACTAGAGGGCCAAAGGAAATATCCTCCGATAACAAAGAGAAAGAAGCTTTCTGAGAAACTTCTTTGTGTTCTGTGAAATCATCTCACAGAGTTACAGCTTTCCGCTCAAGAAGCCTTTCGCTAAGACAGTTCTTGTGGAATTGGCAAAGTGATATTTGGAAGCCCATAGAGGGCTATGGTGAAAAAGGAAATATCCTCAGATGAAATCTGGAAAGAAGCTTTCTGAGAAACTGCTTAGTGTTCTGTTAATTCATCTCACAGAGTTACATGTGTATTTCGTGGATCTCTTTGCTAGCCTTATTTCTGTGGAATCTGAGAACAGATATTTCGGATCCCTTTAAAGAGTATAGGGCCAAAGGAAATATCCTCCCATAACAAAGACAAAGAAGCTTTCTGAGAAACTTCTTTGTGTTCTGTGAAATCATCTCACAGAGTTACAGCTTGCCGCTCAAGAAGCCTTTCGCTAAGACAGTTCTTGTGGAATTGGCAAAGTGATATTTGGAAGCCCATAGAGGGCTGTGGTGAAAAAGGAAATATCCTCAGATGAAATCTGGAAAGAAGCTTTCTGAGAAACTGCTTAGTGTTCTGTTAATTCATCTCACAGAGTTACATGTGTATTTCGTGGATCTCTTTGCTCGACTTATTTCTGTGGAATCTGAGAACAGATATTTCCGGTCCCTTTGAAGACTATAGGGCCAAAGGAAATATCCTCCGATAACAAACAGAAAGAAGCTTTCTGAGAAACTTCTTTGTGTTCTGTGAAATCATCTCACAGAGTTACAGCTTTCCCCTCAAGAAGCCTTACGCTAAGACAGTTCTTGTGGAATTGGCAAAGTGATACTTGGAAGCCCATAGAGGGCTATGGTGAAAAAGGAAATATCCTCAGATGAAATCTGGAAAGAAGCTTTCTGGGAAACTGCTTAGTGTTCTGTTAATTCATCTCACAGAGTTACATGTGTATTTCGTGGATCTCCTTGCTAGCCTTATTTCTGTGGAGTCTGAGAACAGATATTTCGGATCCCATTGGAGATTATAGGGCCAAAGGAAATATCCTCCGATAACAAAGAGAAAGAAGCTTTCTGAGAAACTTCTTTGTGTTCTGTGAAATCATCTCACAGAGTTACAGCTTTCCTCTCAAGAACCCTTTCGCTAAGACAGTTCTTGTGGAATTGGCAAAGTGATATTTGGAAGCCCATAGAGGGCTATGGTGAAAAAGGAAATATCCTCAGATGAAATCTGGAAAGATTCTTTCTGAGAAACTGCTTAGTGTTCTGTTAATTCATCTCACAGAGTTACATGTGTATTTCGTGGATCTCTTTGCTAGCCTTATTTCTGTGGAATCTGAGAACAGATATTTCGGATCCCTTTGAAAACTATAGGGCCAAAGGAAATATCCTCCGATAACAAACAGAAAGAAGCTTTCTGAGAAACTTCTTTGTGTTCTGTGAAATCATCTCACAGTGTTACAGCTTTCCCCTCAAGAAGCCTTTCGCTAAGACAGTTCTTGTGGAATTGGCAAAGTGATATTTGGAAGCCCATATAGGGCTATGGTGAAAAAGGAAATATCCTCACAGGAAATCTGGAAAGAAGCTTTCTGAGAAACTGCTTAGTGTTCTGTTAATTCATCTCACAGAGTTACATGTGTATTTCGTGGATCTCTTTGCTAGCCTTATTTCTGTGGAATCTGAGAACAGATATATCGGATCCCTTTGAAAACTATAGGGCCAAAGGAAATATCCTCCGACAACAAAGAGAAAGAAGCTTTCTGAGAAACTTCTTTGTGTTCTGTGAATTCATCTCACAGAGTTACAGCTTTCCGCTCAAGAAGCCTTTCGCTAAGACAGTTCTTGTGGAATTGGCAAAGTGATATTTGGAAGCCCATAGAGGGCTACGGTGAAAAAGGAAATATCCTCAGATGAAATATGGAAAGAAGCTTTCTGAGAAACTGCTTAGTGTTCTGTTAATTCATCTCACAGAGTTAAATGTGTATTTCGTGGATCTCTTTGCTAGCCTTATTTCTGTGGAATCTGAGAACAGATATTTCGGATCGCTCTGAAGACTATAGGGCCAAAGGAAATATCCTCCCATAACAAACAGAAAGAAGCTTTCTGAGAAACTTGTTTGTGTTCTGTGAAATCATGTCACAGAGTTACAGCTGTCCCCTCAAGAAGCCTTTCGCTAAGACAGTTCTTATGGAATTGGCAAAGTGATATTTGGAAGCCCATAGGGGGCTATGGTGAAAAAGGAAATATCCTCAGATGAAATCTGGAAAGAAGCTTTCTGAGAAACTGCTTAGTGTTCTGTTAATTCATCTCACAGAGTTACATGTGTATTTCGTGGATCTCTTTGCTAGCCTTATTTCTGTGGAATCTGAGAACAGATATTTCGGATCCCTTTGAAAACTATAGGGCCAAAGGAAATATCCTCCGATAACAAAGAGAAAGAAGCTTTCTGAGAAACTTCTTTGTGTTCTGTGAAATCATCTCACAGAGTTACAGCTTTCCCCTCAAGAAGCCTTTCGTTAAGACAGTTCTTGTGGAATTGGCAAAGTGATATTTGGAAGCCCATAGAGGGCTATGGTGAAAAAGGAAATATCCTCACAGGAAATCTGGAAAGAAGCTTTCTGAGAAACTGCTTAGTGTTCTGTTAATTCATCTCACAGAGTTACATGTGTATTTCGTGGATCTCTTTGCTAGCCTTATTTCTGTGGAATCTGAGAACAGATATATCGGATCCCTTTGAAAACTATAGGGCCAAAGGAAATATCCTCCGATAACAAAGAGAAAGAAGCTTTCTGAGAAACTTCTTTGTTTTCTGTGAAATCATCTCACAGAGTTACAGCTTTCCGCTCAAGAAGCCTTTCGCTAAGACAGTTCTTGTGGAATTGGCAAAGTGATATTTGGAAGCCCATAGAGGGCTATGGTGAAAAAGTAAATATCCTCCGATGAAATCTGGAAAGAAGCTTTCTGAGAAACTGCTTAGTGTTCTGTTAATTCATCTCACAGAGTTAAATGTGTATTTCGTGTATCTCTTTGCCAGCCTTATTTCTGTGGAATCTGAGAACAGATATTTCGGATCGCTCTGAAGACTATAGGGCCAAAGGAAATATCCTCCCATAACAAAGAGAAAGAAGCTTTCTGAGAAACTTGTTTGTGTTCTGTGAAATCATCTCACAGAGTTACAGCTTTCCCCTCAAGAAGCCTTTCGCTAAGACAGTTCTTGTGGAATTGGCAAAGTGATATTTGGAAGCCCATAGAGGGCTATGGTGAAAAAGGAAATATCCTCAGATGAAATCTGGAAAGAAGCTTTCTGAGAAACTGCTTAGTGTTCTGTTAATTCATCTCACAGAGTTACATGTGTGTTTCGTGGATCTCTTTGCTAGCCTTATTTCTGTTGGATCTGAGAACAGATATTTCGGATCCCTTTGAAAACTATAGGGCCAAAGGAAATATCCTCCGATAACAAAGAGAAAGAAGCTTTCTGAGAAACTTCTTTGTGTTCTGTGAAATCATCTCACAGAGTTACAGCTGTCCCCTCAAGAAGCCTTTCGCTAAGACAGTTCTTATGGAATTGGCAAAGTGATATTTGGAAGCCCATAGAGGGCTATGGTGAAAAAGGAAATATCCTCACAGGAAATCTGGAAAGAAGCTTTCTGAGAAACTGCTTAGTGTTCTGTTAATTCATCTCACAGAGTTACATGTGTATTTCGTGGATCTCTTTGGTAGCCTTATTTCTGTGGAATCTGAGAACAGATATTTCCGATCCCTTTGAAAACTATAGGGCCAAAGGAAATATCCTCCGATAACAAAGAGAAAGAAGCTTTCTGAGAAACTTCTTTGTGTTCTGTGAAATCATCTCACAGAGTTACAGCTTTCCGCTCAAGAAGCGTTTCGCTAAGACAGTTCTTGTGGAATTGGCAAAGTGATATTTGGAAGCCCATAGAGGGCTATGGTGAAAAAGGAAATATCCTCAGATGAAATCTGGAAAGAAGCTTTCTGAGAAACTGCTTAGTGTTCTGTTAATTCATCTCACAGAGTTACATGTGTATTTCGTGGATCTCTTTGCTAGCCTTATTTCTGTGGAATCTGAGAACAGATATTTCGGATCGCTCTGAAGACTATAGGGCCAAAGGAAATATCCTCCCATAACAAACAGAAAGAAGCTTTCTGAGAAACTTCTTCGTTTTCTGTGAAATCATCTCACAGAGTTACAGCTTTCCCCTCAAGAAGCCTTTCGCTAAGACAGTTCTTGTGGAATTGGCAAAGTGATATTTGGAAGCCCATAGAGGGCTATGGTGAAAAAGGAAATATCCTCAGATGAAATCTGGAAAGAAGCTTTCTGAGAAACTGCTTAGTGTTCTCTTAATTCATCTCACAGAGTTACATGTGTATTTCGTGGATCTCTTTGCTAGCCTTATTTCTGTGGAATCTGAGAACAGATATTTCCGATCCCTTTGAAGACTATAGGGCCAAAGGAAATATCCTCCCATAACAAAGAGAAAGAAGCTTTCTGAGAAACTTCTTTGTGTTCTGTGAAATCATCTCACAGAGTTACAGCTTTCCCCTCAAGAAGCCTTTCGCTAAGACAGTTCTTGTGGAATTGGCAAAGTGATATTTGGAAGCCCATAGAGGGCTATGGTGTAAAAGGAAATATCCTCAGATGAAATCTGGAAAGAAGCTTTCTGAGAAACTGCTTAGTGTTCTGTTAATTCATCTCACAGAGTTACATGTGTATTTCGTGGATCTCCTTGCTAGCCTTATTTCTGTGGAGTCTGAGAACAGATATTTCGGATCCCATTGGAGACTATAGGGCCAAAGGAAATATCCTCCGATAACAAAGAGAAAGAAGCTTTCTGAGAAACTTGTTTGTGTTCTGTGAAATCATCTCACAGAGTTACAGCTTTCCCCTCAAGAAGCCTTTCGCTAAGACAGTTCTTGTGGAATTGGCAAAGTGATATTTGGAAGCCCATAGAGGGCTATGGTGAAAAAGGAAATATCCTCAGATGAAATCTGGAAAGAAGCTTTCTGAGAAACTGCTTAGTGTTCTGTTAATTCATCTCACAGAGTTACACGTGTGTTTCGTGGATCTCTTTGCTAGCCTTATTTCTGTGGAATCTGAGAACAGATATTTCGGATCCCTTTGAAAACTATAGGGCCAAAGGAAATATCCTCTGATAACAAACAGAAAGAAGCTTTCTGAGAAACTTCTTTGTGTTCTGTGAAATCATCTCACACAGTTACAGCTGTCCCCTCAAGAAGCCTTTCGCTAAGACACTTCTTATGGAATTGGCAAAGTGATATTTGGAAGCCCTTAGAGGGCTATGGTGAAAAAGGAAATATCCTCACAGGAAATCTGGAAAGAAGCTTTCTGAGAAACTGCTTAGTGTTCTGTTAATTCATCTCACAGAGTTACATGTGTATTTCGTGGATCTCTTTGCTAGCCTTATTTCTGTGGAATCTGAGAACAGATATTTCGGATCCCTTTGAAAACTATAGGGCCAAAGGAAATATCCTCCGATAACAAAGAGAAAGAAGCTTTCTGAGAAACTTCTTTGTGTTCTGTGAAATCATCTCACAGAGTTACAGCTTTCCGCTCAAGAAGCCTTTCGCTAAGACAGTTCTTGTGGAATTGGCAAAGTGATATTTGGAAGCCCATAGAGGGCTATGGTGAAAAAGGAAATATCCTCAGATGAAATCTGGAAAGAAGCTTTCTGAGAAACTGCTTAGTGTTCTGTTAATTCATCTCACAGAGTTACATGTGTATTTCGTGGATCTCTTTGCCAGCCTTATTTCTGTGGAATCTGAGATCAGATATTTCGGATCGCTCTGAAGATTATAGGGCCAAAGGAAATATCCTCCCATAACAAACAGAAAGAAGCTTTCTGAGAAACTTCTTCGTTTTCTGTGAAATCATCTCACAGAGTTACAGCTTTCCCCTCAAGAAGCCTTTCGCTAAGACAGTTCTTGTGGAATTGGCAAAGTGATATTTGGAAGCCCATAGAGGACTATGGTGAAAAAGGAAATATCCTCAGATGAAATCTGGAAAGAAGCTTTCTGAGAAACTGCTTAGTGTTCTGTTAATTCATCTCACAGAGTTACATGTGTATTTCGTGGATCTCTTTGCTAGCCTTATTTCTGTGGAATCTGAGAACAGATATTTCCGATCCCTTTGAAGACTATAGGGCCAAAGGAAATATCCTCCCATAACAAAGAGAAAGAAGCTTTCTGAGAAACTTCTTTGTGTTCTGTGAAATCATCTCACAGACTTACAGCTTTCCCCTCAAGAAGCCTTTCGCTAAGACAGTTCTTGTGGAATTGGCAAAGTGATATTTGGAAGCCCATAGAGGGCTATGGTGAAAAAGGAAATATCCTCAGATGAAATCTGGAAAGAAGCTTTCTGAGAAACTGCTTAGTGTTCTGTTAATTCATCTCACAGAGTTACATGTGTATTTCGTGGATCTCTTTGCTAGCCTTATTTCTGTGGAATCTGAGAACAGATACTTCGGATCGCTCTGAAGACTATAGGGCCAAAGGAAATATCCTCCCATAACAAACAGAAAGAAGCTTTCTGAGAAACTTCTTCGTTTTCTGTGAAATCATCTCACAGAGTTACAGCTTTCCCCTCAAGAAGCCTTTCGCTAAGACAGTTCTTGTGGAATTGGCAAAGTGATATTTGGAAGCCCATAGAGGGCTATGGTGAAAAAGGAAATATCCTCAGATGAAATCTGGAAAGAAGCTTTCTGAGAAACTGCTTAGTGTTCTGTTAATTCATCTCACAGAGTTACATGTGTATTTCGTGGATCTCTTTGCCAGCCTTATTTCTGTGGAATCTGAGAACAGATATTTCCGATCCCTTTGAAGACTATAGGGCCAAAGGAAATATCCTCCGATAACAAAGAGAAAGAAGCTTTCTGAGAAACTTCTTTGTGTTCTGTGAAATCATCTCACAGAGTTACAGCTTTCCCCTCAAGAAGCCTTTCGCTAAGACAGTTCTTGTGGAATTGGCAAAGTGATATTTGGAAGCCCATAGAGGGCTATGGTGTAAAAGGAAATATCCTCAGATGAAATCTGGAAAGAAGCTTTCTGAGAAACTGCTTAGTGTTCTGTTAATTCATCTCACAGAGTTACATGTGTATTTCGTGGATCTCCTTGCTAGCCTTATTTCTGTGGAGTCTGAGAACAGATATTTCGGATCCCATTGGAGACTATAGGGCCAAAGGAAATATCCTCCGATAACAAAGAGGAAGAAGCTTTCTGAGAAACTTCTTTGTGTTCTGTGAAATCATCTCACAGAGTTACAGCTTTCCCCTCAAGAAGCCTTTCGCTAAGACAGTTCTTGTGGAAATGGCAAAGTGATATTTGGAAGCCCATAGAGGGCTATGGTGAAAAAGGAAATATCCTCACAGGAAATCTGGAAAGAAGCTTTCTGAGAAACTGCTTAGTGTTCCGTTAATTCATCTCACAGCGTTACATGTGTGTTTCGTGGATCTCTTTGCTAGCCTTATTTCTGTGGAATCTGAGAACAGATATTTCGGATCCCTTTGAAAACTATAGGGCCAAAGGAAATATCCTCCGATAACAAACAGAAAGAAGCTTTCTGAGAAACTTCTTTGTGTTCTGTGAAATCATCTCACAGAGTTACAGCTGTCCCCTCAAGAAGCCTTTCGCTAAGACAGTTCTTATGGAATTGGCAAAGTGATATTTGGAAGCCCATAGGGGGCTATGGTGAAAAAGGAAATATCCTCAGATGAAATCTGGAAAGAAGCTTTCTGAGAAACTGCTTAGTGTTCTGTTAATTCATCTCACAGAGTTACATGTGTATTTCGTGGATCTCTTTGCTAGCCTTATTTCTGTGGAATCTGAGAACAGATATTTCGGATCGCTCTAAAGACTATAGGGCCAAAGGAAATATCCTCCCATTACAAACAGAAAGAAGCTTTCTGAGAAACTTCTTCGTTTTCTGTGAAATCATCTCACAGAGTTACAGCTTTCCCCTCAAGAAGCCTTTCGCTAAGACAGTTCTTGTGGAATTGGCAAAGTGATATTTGGAAGCCCATAGAAGGCTATGGTGAAAAAGGAAATATCCTCAGATGAAATCTGGAAAGAAGCTTTCTGAGAAACTGCTTAGTGTTCTGTTAATTCATCTCACAGAGTTACATGTGTGTTTCGTGGAACTCTTTGCTAGCCTTATTTCTGTGGAATCTGAGAACAGATATTTCGGATCCCTTTGAAAACTATAGGGCCAAAGGAAATATCCTCCGATAACAAACAGAAAGAAGCTTTCTGAGAAACTTCTTTGTGTTCTGTGAAATCATCTCACAGAGTTACAGCTTTCCCCTCAAGAAGCCTTTCGCTAAGACAGTTCTTGTGGAATTGGCAAAGTGATATTTGGAAGCCCATAGAGGGCTATGGTGAAAAAGGAAATATCCTCACAGGAAATCTGGAAAGAAGCTTTCTGAGAAACTGCTTAGTGTTCTGTTAATTCATCTCACAGAGTTACATGTGTATTTCGTGGATCTCCTTGCTAGCCTTATTTCTGTGGAGTCTGAGAACAGATATTTCGGATCCCATTGGAGACTATAGGGCCAAAGGAAATATCCTCCGATAACAAAGAGGAAGAAGCTTTCTGAGAAACTTGTTTGTGTTCTGTGAAATCATCTCACAGAGTTACAGCTTTCCCCTCAAGAAGCCTTTCGCTAAGACAGTTCTTGTGGAATTGGCAAAGTGATATTTGGAAGCCCATAGAGGGCTATGGTGAAAAGGGAAATATCCTCAGATGAAATCTGGAAAGAAGCTTTCTGAGAAACTGCTTAGTGTTCTGTTAATTCATCTCACAGAGTTACATGTGTGTTTCGTGGATCTCTTTGCTAGCCTTATTTCTGTGGAATCTGAGAACAGATATTTCGGATCCCTTTGAAAACTATAGGGCCAAAGGAAATATCCTCCGATAACAAACAGAAAGAAGCTTTCTGAGAAACTTCTTTGTGTTCTGTGAAATCATCTCACAGAGTTACAGCTGTCCCCTCAAGAAGCCTTTCGCTAAGACAGTTATTATGGAATTGGCAAAGAGATATTTGGAAGCCCATAGGGGGCTATGGTGAAAAAGGAAATACTCTCAGATGAAATCTGGAAAGAAGCTTTCTGAGAAACTGCTTAGTGTTCTGTTAATTCATCTCACAGAGTTACATGTGTATTTCGTGGATCTCTTTGCTAGCCTTATTTCTGTGGAATCTGAGAACAGATATTTCGGATCGCTTTGAAGACTATAGGGCCAAAGGAAATATCCTCCCATTACAAACAGAAAGAAGCTTTCTGAGAAACTTCTTCGTTTTCTGTGAAATCATCTCACAGAGTTACAGCTTTCCCCTCAAGAAGCCTTTCGCTATGACAGTTCTTGTGGAATTGGCAAAGTGATATTTGGAAGCCCATAGAGGGCTATGGTGAAAAAGGAAATATCCTCACAGGAAATCTGGAAAGAAGCTTTCTGAGAAACTGCTTAGTGTTCTGTTAATTCATCTCACAGAGTTACATGTGTGTTTCGTGGATCTCTTTGCTAGCCTTATTTCTGTGGAATCTGAGAACAGATATTTCGGATCCCTTTGAAAACTATAGGGCCAAAGGAAATATCCTCCGATAACAAAGAGAAAGAAGCTTTCTGAGAAACTTCTTTGTGTTCTGTGAAATCATCTCACAGAGTTACAGCTTTCCCCTCAAGAAGCCTTTCGCTAAGACAGTTCTTGTGGAATTGGCAAAGTGATATTTGGAAGCCCATAGAGGGCTATGGTGAAAAAGGAAATATCCTCACAGGAAATCTGGAAAGAAGCTTTCTGAGAAACTGCTTAGTGTTCTGTTAATTCATCTCACAGAGTTACATGTGTATTTCGTGGATCTCTTTGCTAGCCTTATTTCTGTGGAATCTGAGAACAGATATTTCGGATCCCTTTGAAAACTATAGGGCCAAAGGAAATATCCTCCGATAACAAAGAGAAAGAAGCTTTCTGAGAAACTTCTTTGTGTTCTGTGAAATCATCTCACAGAGTTACAGCTTTCCGCTCAAGAAGCCTTTCGCTAAGACAGTTCTTGTGGAATTGGCAAAGTGATATTTGGAAGCCCATAGAGGGCTATGGTGAAAAAGGAAATATCCTCAGATGAAATCTGGAAAGAAGCTTTCTGAGAAACTGCTTAGTGTTCTGTTAATTCATCTCACAGAGTTACATGTGTATTTCGTGGATCTCTTTGATAGCCTTATTTCTGTGGAATCTGAGAACAGATATTTCGGATCGCTCTGAAGACTATAGGGCCAAAGGAAATATCCTCCCATAACAAACAGAAAGAAGCTTTCTGAGAAACTTCTTCATTTTCTGTGAAATCATCTCACAGAGTTACAGCTTTCCCCTCAAGAAGCCTTTCGCTAAGACAGTTCTTGTGGAATTGGCAAAGTGATATTTGGAAGCCCATAGAGGGCTATGGTGAAAAAGGAAATATCCTCACAGGAAATCTGGAAAGAAGCTTTCTGAGAAACTGCTTAGTGTTCTGTTAATTCATCTCACAGAGTTACATGTGTATTTCGTGGATCTCTTTGCTAGCCTTATTTCTGTGGAATCTGAGAACAGATATTTCGGATCGCTCTGAAGACTATAGGGCCAAAGGAAATATCCTCCCATAACAAACAGAAAGAAGCTTTCTGAGAAACTTCTTTGTTTTCTGTGAAATCATCTCACAGAGTTACAGCTTTCCGCTCAAGAAGCCTTTCGCTAAGACAGTTCTTGTGGAATTGGCAAAGTGATATTTGGAAGCCCATAGAGGGCTATGGTGAAAACGGAAATATCCTCAGATGAAATCTGGAAAGAAGCTTTCTGAGAAACTGCTTAGTGTTCTATTAATTCATCTCACAGAGTTACCTGTGTATTTCGTGGATCTCTTTGCTAGCCTTATTTCTGTGGAATCTGAGAACAGATATTTCGGATCCCTTTGAAAACTATAGGGCCAAAGGAAATATCCTCCGATAACAAACAGAAAGAAGCTTTCTGAGAAACTTCTTTGTGTTCTGTGAAATCATCTCACAGAGTTACAGCTTTCCGCTCAAGAAGCCTTTCGCTAAGACAGTTCTTGTGGAATTGGCAAAGTGATATTTGGAAGCCCATAGAGGGCTATGGTGAAAAAGGAAATATCCTCAGATGAAATCTGGAAAGAAGCTTTCTGAGAAACTGATTAGTGTTCTGTTAATTCATCTCAGAGAGTTACATGTGTATTTCGTGGATCTCTTTGCCAGCCTTATTTCTGTGGAATCTGAGATCAGATAATTCGGATCGCTCTGAAGACTATAGGGCCAAAGGAAATATCCTCCCATAACAAACAGAAAGAAGCTTTCTGAGAAACTTCTTCGTTTTCTGTGAAATCATCTCACAGAGTTACAGCTTTCCCCTCAAGAAGCCTTTCGCTAAGACAGTTCTTGTGGAATTGGCAAAGTGATATTTGGAAGCCCATAGAGGGCTATGGTGAAAAAGGAAATATCCTCAGATGAAATCTGGAAAGAAGCTTTCTGAGAAACTGCTTAGTGTTCTGTTAATTCATCTCACAGAGTTACATGTGTATTTCGTGGATCTCTTTGCCAGCCTTATTTCTGTGGAATCTGAGAACAGATATTTCGGATCCCTTTGAAGAGTATAGGGCCAAAGGAAATATCCTCCCATAACAAAGAGAAAGAAGCTTTCTGAGAAACTTCTTTGTGTTCTGTGAAATCATCTCACAGAGTTACAGCTTTCCCCTCAAGAAGCCTTTCGCTAAGACAGTTCTTGTGGAATTGGCAAAGTGATATTTGGAAGCCCATAGAGGGCTATGGTGTAAAAGGAAATATCCTCAGATGAAATCTGGAAAGAAGCTTTCTGAGAAACTGCTTAGTGTTCTGTTAATTCATCTCACAGAGTTACATGTGTATTTCGTGGATCTCCTTGCTAGCCTTATTTCTGTGGAGTCTGAGAACAGATATTTCGGATCCCATTGGAGACTATAGGGCCAAAGGAAATATCCTCCGATAACAAAGAGTAAGAAGCTTTCTGAGAAACTTGTTTGTGTTCTGTGAAATCATCTCACAGAGTTACAGCTTTCCCCTCAAGAAGCCTTTCGCTAAGACAGTTCTTGTGGAATTGGCAAAGTGATATTTGGAAGCCCATAGAGGGCTATGGTGAAAAAGGAAATATCCTCACAGGAAATCTGGAAAGAAGCTTTCTGAGAAACTGCTTAGTGTTCTGTTAATTCATCTCACAGAGTTACATGTGTGTTTCGTGGATCTCTTTGCTAGCCTTATTTCTGTGGAATCTGAGAACAGATATTTCGGATCCCTTTGAAAACTATAGGGCCAAAGGAAATATCCTCCGATAACAAACAGAAAGAAGCTTTCTGAGAAACTTCTTTGTGTTCTGTGAAATCATCTCACAGAGTTACAGCTGTCCCCTCAAGAAGCCTTTCGCTAAGACAGTTCTTATGGAATTGGCAAAGTGATATTTGGAAGCCCGTAGGGGGCTATGGTGAAAAAGGAAATATCCTCAGATGAAATCTGGAAAGAAGCTTTCTGAGAAACTGCTTAGTGTTCTGTTAATTCATCTCACAGAGTTACATGTGTATTTCGTGGATCTCTTTGCTAGCCTTATTTCTGTGGAATCTGAGAACAGATATTTCGGATCGCTCTGAAGACTATAGGGCCAAAGGAAATATCCTCCCATTACAAACAGAAAGAAGCTTTCTGAGAAACTTCTTCGTATTCTGTGAAATCATCTCACAGAGTTACAGCTTTCCCCTCAAGAAGCCTTTCACTAAGACAGTTCTTGTGGAATTGGCAAAGTGATATTTGGAAGCCCATAGAGGGCTATGGTGAAAAAGGAAATATCCTCAGATGAAATCTGGAAAGAAGCTTTCTGAGAAACTGCTTAGTGTTCTGTTAATTCATCTCACAGAGTTACATGTTTGTTTCGTGGATCTCTTTGCTAGCCTTATTTCTGTGGAATCTGAGAACAGATATTTCGGATCCCTTTGAAAACTATAGGGCCAAAGGAAATATCCTCCGATAACAAAGAGAAAGAAGCTTTCTGAGAAACTTCTTTGTGTTCTGTGAAATCATCTCACAGAGTTACAGCTTTCCCCTCAAGAAGCCTTTCGCTAAGACAGTTCTTGTGGAATTGGCAAAGTGATATTTGGAAGCCCATAGAGGGCTATGGTGAAAAAGGAAATATCCTCACAGGAAATCTGGAAAGAAGCTTTCTGAGAAACTGCTTAGTGTTCTGTTAATTCATCTCACAGAGTTACATGTGTATTTCGTGGATCTCCTTGCTAGCCTTATTTCTGTGGAGTCTGAGAAGAGATATTTCGGATCCCATTGGAGACTATAGGGCCAAAGGAAATATCCTCCGATAACAAAGAGGAAGAGGCTTTCTGAGAAACTTGTTTGTGTTCTGTGAAATCATCTCACAGAGTTACAGCTTTCCCCTCAAGAAGCCTTTCGCTAAGACAGTTCTTGTGGAATTGGCAAAGTGATATTTGGAAGCCCATAGAGGGCTATGGTGAAAAAGGAAATATCCTCAGATGAAATCTGGAAAGAAGCTTTCTGAGAAACTGCTTAGTGTTCTGTTAATTCATCTCACAGAGTTACATGTGTGTTTCGTGGATCTCTTTGCTAGCCTTATTTCTGTGGAATCTGAGAACAGATATTTCGGATCCCTTTGAAAACTATAGGGCCAAAGGAAATATCCTCCGATAACAAACAGAAAGAAGCTTTCTGAGAAACTTCTTTGTGTTCTGTGAAATCATCTCACAGAGATACAGCTGTCCCCTCAAGAAGCCTTTCGCTAAGACAGTTCTTATGGAATTGGCAAAGTGATATTTGGAAGCCCATAGGGGGCTATGGTGAAAAAGGAAATATCCTCAGATGAAATCTGGAAAGAAGCTTTCTGAGAAACTGCTTAGTGTTCTGTTAATTCATCTCACAGAGTTACATGTGTATTTCGTGGATCTCTTTGCTAGCCTTATTTCTGTGGAATCTGAGAACAGATACTTCGGATCGCTCTGAAGACTATAGGGCCAAAGGAAATATCCTCCCATTACAAACAGAAAGAAGCTTTCTGAGAAACTTCTTCGTTTTCTGGGAAATCATCTCACAGAGTTACAGCTTTCCCCTAAAGAAGCCTTTCGCTAAGACAGTTCTTGTGGAATTGGCAAAGTGATATTTGGAAGCCCATAGAGGGCTATGGTGAAAAAGGAAATATCCTCAGATGAAATCTGGAAAGAAGCTTTCTGAGAAACTGCTTAGTGTTCTGTTAATTCATCTCACAGAGTTACATGTGTATTTCGTGGATCTCTTTGCTAGCCTTATTTCTGTGGAATCTGAGAACAGATATTTCAGATCCCTTTGAAAACTATAGTTCCAAAGGAAATATCCTCCGATAACAAAGAGAAAGAAGCTTTCTGAGAAACTTCTTTGTGTTCTGTGAAATCATCTCACAGAGTTACAGCTTTCCGCTCAGGAAGCCTTTCGCTAAGACAGTTCTTGTGGAATTGGCAAAGTGATATTTGGAAGCCCATAGAGGGCTATGGTGAAAAAGGAAATATCCTCAGATGAAATCTGGAAAGAAGCTTTCTTCGAAACTGCTTAGTGTTCTGTTAATTCATCTCACAGAGTTACATGTGTATTTCGTGGATCTCTTTGCTAGCCTTATTTCTGTGGAATCTGAGAACAGATATTTCGGATCGCTCTGAAGACTATAGGGCCAAAGGAAATATCCTCCCATAACAAACAGAAAGAAGCTTTCTGAGAAACTTCTTCGTTTTCTGTGAAATCATCTCACAGAGTTACAGCTTTCCCCTCAAGAAGCCTTTCGCTAAGACAGTTCTTGTGGAATTGGCAAAGTGATATTTGGAAGCCCATAGAGGGCTATGGTGAAAAAGGAAATATCCTCACAGGAAATCTGGAAAGAAGCTTTCTGAGAAACTGCTTAGTGTTCTGTTAATTCATCTCACAGAGTTACATGTGTATTTCGTGGATCTCTTTGCTAGCCTTATTTCTGTGGAATCTGAGAACAGATATTTCGGATCCCTTTGAAAACTATAGGGCCAAAGGAAATATCCTCCGATAACAAAGAGAAAGAAGCTTTCTGAGAAACTTCTTTGTGTTCTGTGAAATCATCTCACAGAGTTACATCTTTCCGCTCAGGAAGCCTTTCGCTAAGACAGTTCTTGTGGAATTGGCAAAGTGATATTTGGAAGCCCATAGAGGGCTATGGTGAAAAAGGAAATATCCTCAGATGAAATCTGGAAAGAAGCTTTCTTCGAAACTGCTTAGTGTTCTGTTAATTCATCTCACAGAGTTACATGTGTATTTCGTGGATCTCTTTGCTAGCCTTATTTCTGTGGAATCTGAGAACAGATATTTCTGATCCCTTTGAAAACCATAGGGCCAAAGGAAATATCCTCCCATAACAAAGAGAAAGAAGCTTTCTGAGAAACTTCTTTGTGTTCTGTGAAATCATCTCACAGAGTTACAGCTTTCCCCTCAAGAAGCCTTTCGCTAAGACAGTTCTTGTGGAATTGGCAAAGTGATATTTGGAAGCCCATAGAGGGCTATGGTGTAAAAGGAAATATCCTCAGATGAAATCTGGAAAGAAGCTTTCTGAGAAACTGCTTAGTGTTCTGTTAATTCATCTCACAGAGTTACATGTGTATTTCGTGGATCTCCTTGCTAGCCTTATTTCTGTGGAGTCTGAGAATAGATATTTCGGATCCCATTGGAGACTATAGGGCCAAAGGAAATATCCTCCGATAACAAAGAGAAAGAAGCTTTCTGAGAAACTTGTTTGTGTTCTGTGAAATCATCTCACAGAGTTACAGCTTTCCCCTCAAGAAGCCTTTCGCTAAGACAGTTCTTGTGGAATTGGCAAAGTGATATTTGGAAGCCCATAGAGGGCTACGCTGAAAAAGGAAATATCCTCAGATGAAATCTGGAAAGAAGCTTTCTGAGAAACTGCTTAGTGTTCTGTTAATTCATCTCACAGAGTTACATGTGTATTTCGTGGATCTCTTTGATAGCCTTATTTCTGTGGAATCTGAGAACAGATATTTCGGATCGCTCTGAAGACTATAGGGCCAAAGGAAATATCCTCCCATAACAAACAGAAAGAAGCTTTCTGAGAAACTTCTTCATTTTCTGTGAAATCATCTCTCAGAGTGACAGCTTTCCCCTCAAGAAGACTTTCGCTAAGACAGTTCTTGTGGAATTGGCAAAGTGATATTTGGAAGCCCATAGAGGGCTATGGTGAAAAAGGAAATATCCTCACAGGAAATCTGGAAAGAAGCTTTCTGAGAAACTGCTTAGTGTTCTGTTAATTCATCTCACAGAGTTACATGTGTATTTCGTGGATCTCTTTGCTAGCCTTATTTCTGTGGAATCTGAGAACAGATATTTCGGATCGCTCTGAAGACTATAGGGCCAAAGGAAATATCCTCCCATAACAAACAGAAAGAAGCTTTCTGAGAAACTTCTTTGTTTTCTGTGAAATCATCTCACAGAGTTACAGCTTTCCGCTCAAGAAGCCTTTCGCTAAGACAGTTCTTGTGGAATTGGCAAAGTAATATTTGGAAGCCCATAGAGGGCTATGGTGAAAAAGGAAATATCCTCAGATGAAATCTGGAAAGAAGCTTTCTGAGAAACTGCTTAGTGTTCTGTTAATTCATCTCACAGAGTTACATGTGTATTTCGTGGATCTCTTTGCTAGCCTTATTTCTGTGGAATCTGAGAACAGATATTTCGGATCCCTTTGAAAACTATAGGGCCAAAGGAAATATCCTCCGATAACAAAGAGAAAGAAGCTTTCTGGGAAACTTCTTTGTGTTCTGTGAAATCATCTCACAGAGTTACAGCTTTCCGCTCAAGAAGCCTTTCGCTAAGACAGTTCTTGTGGAATTGGCAAAGTGATATTTGGAAGCCCATAGAGGGCTATGGTGAAAAAGGAAATATCCTCAGATGAAATCTGGAAAGAAGCTTTCTGAGAAACTGCTTAGTGTTCTGTTAATTCATCTCACAGAGTTACATGTGTATTTCGTGGATCTCTTTGCCAGCCTTATTTCTGTGGAATCTGAGATCAGATATTTCGGATCGCTCTGAAGACTATAGGGCCAAAGGAAATATCCTCCCATAACAAACAGAAAGAAGCTTTCTGAGAAACTTCTTCGTTTTCTGTGAAATCATCTCACAGAGTTACAGCTTTCCCCTCAAGAAGCCTTTCGCTAAGACAGTTCTTGTGGAATTGGCAAAGTGATATTTGGAAGCCCATAGAGGGCTATGGTGAAAAAGGAAATATCCTCAGATGAAATCTGGAAAGAAGCTTTCTGAGAAACTGCTTAGTGTTCTGTTAATTCATCTCACAGAGTTACATGTGTATTTCGTGGATCTCTTTGCTAGCCTTATTTCTGTGGAATCTGAGAACAGATATTTCGGATCCCTTTGAAAACTATAGGGCCAAAGGAAATATCCTCCGATAACAAAGAGAAAGAAGCTTTCTGAGAAACTTCTTTGTGTTCTGTGAAATCATCTCACAGAGTTACAGCTTTCCGCTCAGGAAGCCTTTCGCTAAGACAGTTCTTGTGGAATTGGCAAAGTGATATTTGGAAGCCCATAGAGGGCTACGGTGAAAAAGGAAATATCCTCAGATGAAATCTGGAAAGAAGCTTTCTTCGAAACTGCTTAGTGTTCTGTTAATTCATCTCACAGAGTTACATGTGTATTTCGTGGATCTCTTTGCTAGCCTTATTTCTGTGGAATCTGAGAACAGATATTTCCGATCCCTTTGAAGACTATAGGGCCAAAGGAAATATCCTCCCATAACAAAGAGAAAGAAGCTTTCTGAGAAACTTCTTTGTGTTCTGTGAAATCATCTCACAGACTTACAGCTTTCCCCTCAAGAAGCCTTTCGCTAAGACAGTTCTTGTGGAATTGGCAAAGTGATATTTGGAAGCCCATAGAGGGCTATGGTGAAAAAGGAAATATCCTCAGATGAAATCTGGAAAGAAGCTTTCTGAGAAACTGCTTAGTGTTCTGTTAATTCATCTCACAGAGTTACATGTGTATTTCGTGGATCTCTTTGCTAGCCTTATTTCTGTGGAATCTGAGAACAGATATTTCGGATCGCTCTGAAGACTATAGGGCCAAAGGAAATATCCTCCCATAACAAACAGAAAGAAGCTTTCTGAGAAACTTCTTCGTTTTCTGTGAAATCATCTCACAGAGTTACAGCTTTCCCCTCAAGAAGCCTTTCGCTAAGACAGTTCTTGTGGAATTGGCAAAGTGATATTTCGAAGCCCATAGAGGGCTATGGTGAAAAAGGAAATATCCTCAGATGAAATCTGGAAAGAAGCTTTCTGAGAAACTGCTTAGTGTTCTGTTAATTCATCTCACAGAGTTACATGTGTATTTCGTGGATCTCTTTGCCAGCCTTATTTCTGTGGAATCTGAGAACAGATATTTCCGATCCCTTTGAAGACTATAGGGCCAAAGGAAATATCCTCCGATAACAAAGAGAAAGAAGCTTTCTGAGAAACTTCTTTGTGTTCTGTGAAATCATCTCACAGAGTTACAGCTTTCCCCTCAAGAAGCCTTTCGCTAAGACAGTTCTTGTGGAATTGGCAAAGTGATATTTGGAAGCCCATAGAGGGCTATGGTGTAAAAGGAAATATCCTCAGATGAAATCTGGAAAGAAGCTTTCTGAGAAACTGCTTAGTGTTCTGTTAATTCATCTCACAGAGTTACATGTGTATTTCGTGGATCTCCTTGCTAGCCTTATTTCTGTGGAGTCTGAGAACACATATTTCGGATCCCATTGGAGACTATAGGGCCAAAGGAAATATCCTCCGATAACAAAGAGGAAGAAGCTTTCTGAGAAACTTGTTTGTGTTCTGTGAAATCATCTCACAGAGTTACAGCTTTCCCCTCAAGAAGCGTTTCGCTAAGACAGTTCTTGTGGAATTGGCAAAGTGATATTTGGAAGCCCATAGAGGGCTATGGTGAAAAAGGAAATATCCTCAGATGAAATCTGGAAAGAAGCTTTCTGAGAAACTGCTTAGTGTTCTGTTAATTCATCTCACAGAGTTACATGTGTGTTTCGTGGATCTCTTTGCTAGCCTTATTTCTGTGGAATCTGAGAACAGATATTTCGGATCCCTTTGAAAACTATAGGGCCAAAGGAAATATCCTCCGATAACAAACAGAAAGAAGCTTTCTGAGAAACTTCTTTGTGTTCTGTGAAATCATCTCACAGAGTTACAGCTGTCCCCTCAAGAAGCCTTTCGCTAAGACAGTTCTTATGGAATTGGCAAAGTGATATTTGGAAGCCCATAGGGGGCTATGGTGAAAAAGGAAATATCCTCAGATGAAATCTGGAAAGAAGCTTTCTGAGAAACTGCTTAGTGTTCTGTTAATTCATCTCACAGAGTTACATGTGTATTTCGTGGATCTCTTTGCTAGCCTTATTTCTGTGGAATCTGAGAACAGATATTTCGGATCGCTCTGAAGACTATAGGGCCAAAGGAAATATCCTCCCATTACAAACAGAAAGAAGCTTTCTGAGAAACTTCTTCGTTTTCTGTGAAATCATCTCACAGAGTTACAGCTTTCCCCTAAAGAAGCCTTTCGCTAAGACAGTTCTTGTGGAATTGGCAAAGTGATATTTGGAAGCCCATAGAGGGCTATGGTGAAAAAGGAAATATCCTCAGATGAAATCTGGAAAGAAGCTTTCTGAGAAACTGCTTAGTGTTCTGTTAATTCATCTCACAGAGTTACATGTGTATTTCGTGGATCTCTTTGCTAGCCTTATATCTGTGGAATCTGAGAACAGATATTTCAGATCCCTTTGAAAACTATAGTTCCAAAGGAAATATCCTCCGATAACAAAGAGAAAGAAGCTTTCTGAGAAACTTCTTTGTGTTCTGTGAAATCATCTCACAGAGTTACAGCTTTCCGCTCAGGAAGCCTTTCGCTAAGACAGTTCTTGTGGAATTGGCAAAGTGATATTTGGAAGCCCATAGAGGGCTATGGTGAAAAAGGAAATATCCTCAGATGAAATCTGGAAAGAAGCTTTCTTCGAAACTGCTTAGTGTTCTGTTAATTCATCGCACAGAGTTACATGTGTATTTCGTGGATCTCTTTGCTAGCCTTATTTCTGTGGAATCTTAGAACAGATATTTCGGATCGCTCTGAAGACTATAGGGCCAAAGGAAATATCCTCCCATAACAAACAGAAAGAAGCTTTCTGAGAAACTTCTTCGTTTTCTGTGAAATCATCTCACAGAGTTACAGCTTTCCCCTCAAGAAGCCTTTCGTTAAGACAGTTCTTGTGGAATTGGCAAAGTGATATTTGGAAGCCCATAGAGGGCTATGGTGAAAAGGGAAATATCCTCACAGGAAATCTGGAAAGAAGCTTTCTGAGAAACTGCTTAGTGTTCTGTTAATTCATCTCACAGAGTTACATGTGTATTTCGTGGATCTCTTTGCTAGCCTTATTTCTGTGGAATCTGAGAACAGATATTTCGGATCCCTTTGAAAACTATAGGGCCAAAGGAAATATCCTCCGATAACAAAGAGAAAGAAGCTTTCTGAGAAACTTCTTTGTGTTCTGTGAAATCATCTCACAGAGTTACATCTTTCCGCTCAGGAAGCCTTTCGCTAAGACAGTTCTTGTGGAATTGGCAAAGTGATATTTGGAAGCCCATAGAGGGCTATGGTGAAAAAGGAAATATCCTCAGATGAAATCTGGAAAGAAGCTTTCTGAGAAACTGCTTAGTGTTCTGTTAATTCATCTCACAGAGTTACATGTGTATTTCGTGGATCTCTTTGCTAGCCTTATTTCTGTGGAATCTGAGAACAGATATTTCTGATCCCTTTGAAAACCATAGGGCCAAAGGAAATATCCTCCCATAACAAAGAGAAAGAAGCTTTCTGAGAAACTTCTTTGTGTTCTGTGAAATCATCTCACAGAGTTACAGCTTTCCCCTCAAGAAGCCTTTCGCTAAGACAGTTCTTGTGGAATTGGCAAAGTGATATTTGGAAGCCCATAGAGGGCTATGGTGTAAAAGGAAATATCCTCAGATGAAATCTGGAAAGAAGCTTTCTGAGAAACTGCTTAGTGTTCTGTTAATTCATCTCACAGAGTTACATGTGTATTTCGTGGATCTCCTTGCTAGCCTTATTTCTGTGGAGTCTGAGAATAGATATTTCGGATCCCATTGGAGACTATAGGGCCAAAGGAAATATCCTCCGATAACAAAGAGAAAGAAGCTTTCTGAGAAACTTGTTTGTGTTCTGTGAAATCATCTCACAGAGTTACAGCTTTCCCCTCAAGAAGCCTTTCGCTAAGACAGTTCTTGTGGAATTGGCAAAGTGATATTTGGAAGCCCATAGAGGGCTACGCTGAAAAAGGAAATATCCTCAGATGAAATCTGGAAAGAAGCTTTCTGAGAAACTGCTTAGTGTTCTGTTAATTCATCTCACAGAGTTACATGTGTATTTCGTGGATCTCTTTGATAGCCTTATTTCTGTGGAATCTGAGAACAGATATTTCGGATCGCTCTGAAGACTATAGGGCCAAAGGAAATATCCTCCCATAACAAACAGAAAGAAGCTTTCTGAGAAACTTCTTCATTTTCTGTGAAATCATCTCACAGAGTGACAGCTTTCCCCTCAAGAAGCCTTTCGCTAAGACAGTTCTTGTGGAATTGGCAAAGTGATATTTGGAAGCCCATAGAGGGCTATGGTGAAAAAGGAAATATCCTCACAGGAAATCTGGAAAGAAGCTTTCTGAGAAACTGCTTAGTGTTCTGTTAATTCATCTCACAGAGTTACATGTGTATTTCGTGGATCTCTTTGCTAGCCTTATTTCTGTGGAATCTGAGAACAGATATTTCGGATCGCTCTGAAGACTATAGGGCCAAAGGAAATATCCTCCCATAACAAACAGAAAGAAGCTTTCTGAGAAACTTCTTTGTTTTCTGTGAAATCATCTCACAGAGTTACAGCTTTCCGCTCAAGAAGCCTTTCGCTAAGACAGTTCTTGTGGAATTGGCAAAGTAATATTTGGAAGCCCATAGAGGGCTATGGTGAAAAAGGAAATATCCTCAGATGAAATCTGGAAAGAAGCTTTCTGAGAAACTGCTTAGTGTTCTGTTAATTCATCTCACAGAGTTACATGTGTGTTTCGTGGATCTCTTTGCTAGCCTTATTTCTGTGGAATCTGAGAACAGATATTTCGGATCCCTTTGAAAACTATAGGGCCAAAGGAAATATCCTCCGATAACAAAGAGAAAGAAGCTTTCTGGGAAACTTCTTTGTGTTCTGTGAAATCATCTCACAGAGTTACAGCTTTCCGCTCAAGAAGCCTTTCGCTAAGACAGTTCTTGTGGAATTGGCAAAGTGATATTTGGAAGCCCATAGAGGGCTATGGTGAAAAAGGAAATATCCTCAGATGAAATCTGGAAAGAAGCTTTCTGAGAAACTGCTTAGTGTTCTGTTAATTCATCTCACAGAGTTACATGTGTATTTCGTGGATCTCTTTGCCAGCCTTATTTCTGTGGAATCTGAGATCAGATATTTCGGATCGCTCTGAAGACTATAGGGCCAAAGGAAATATCCTCCCATAACAAACAGAAAGAAGCTTTCTGAGAAACTTCTTCGTTTTCTGTGAAATCATCTCACAGAGTTACAGCTTTCCCCTCAAGAAGCCTTTCGCTAAGACAGTTCTTGTGGAATTGGCAAAGTGATATTTGGAAGCCCATAGAGGGCTATGGTGAAAAAGGAAATATCCTCAGATGAAATCTGGAAAGAAGCTTTCTGAGAAACTGCTTAGTGTTCTGTTAATTCATCTCACAGAGTTACATGTGTATTTCGTGGATCTCTTTGCTAGCCTTATTTCTGTGGAATCTGAGAACAGATATTTCGGATCCCTTTGAAAACTATAGGGCCAAAGGAAATATCCTCCGATAACAAAGAGAAAGAAGCTTTCTGAGAAACTTCTTTGTGTTCTGTGAAATCATCTCACAGAGTTACAGCTTTCCGCTCAGGAAGCCTTTCGCTAAGACAGTTCTTGTGGAATTGGCAAAGTGATATTTGGAAGCCCATAGAGGGCTACGGTGAAAAAGGAAATATCCTCAGATGAAATCTGGAAAGAAGCTTTCTTCGAAACTGCTTAGTGTTCTGTTAATTCATCTCACAGAGTTACATGTGTATTTCGTGGATCTCTTTGCTAGCCTTATTTCTGTGGAATCTGAGAACAGATATTTCCGATCCCTTTGAAGACTATAGGGCCAAAGGAAATATCCTCCCATAACAAAGAGAAAGAAGCTTTCTGAGAAACTTCTTTGTGTTCTGTGAAATCATCTCACAGACTTACAGCTTTCCCCTCAAGAAGCCTTTCGCTAAGACAGTTCTTGTGGAATTGGCAAAGTGATATTTGGAAGCCCATAGAGGGCTATGGTGAAAAAGGAAATATCCTCAGATGAAATCTGGAAAGAAGCTTTCTGAGAAACTGCTTAGTGTTCTGTTAATTCATCTCACAGAGTTACATGTGTATTTCGTGGATCTCTTTGCTAGCCTTATTTCTGTGGAATCTGAGAACAGATATTTCGGATCGCTCTGAAGACTATAGGGCCAAAGGAAATATCCTCCCATAACAAACAGAAAGAAGCTTTCTGAGAAACTTCTTCGTTTTCTGTGAAATCATCTCACAGAGTTACAGCTTTCCCCTCAAGAAGCCTTTCGCTAAGACAGTTCTTGTGGAATTGGCAAAGTGATATTTGGAAGCCCATAGAGGGCTATGGTGAAAAAGGAAATATCCTCAGATGAAATCTGGAAAGAAGCTTTCTGAGAAACTGCTTAGTGTTCTGTTAATTCATCTCACAGAGTTACATGTGTATTTCGTGGATCTCTTTGCCAGCCTTATTTCTGTGGAATCTGAGAACAGATATTTCCGATCCCTTTGAAGACTATAGGGCCAAAGGAAATATCCTCCGATAACAAAGAGAAAGAAGCTTTCTGAGAAACTTCTTTGTGTTCTGTGAAATCATCTCACAGAGTTACAGCTTTCCCCTCAAGAAGCCTTTCGCTAAGACAGTTCTTGTGGAATTGGCAAAGTGATATTTGGAAGCCCATAGGGGGCTATGGTGTAAAAGGAAATATCCTCAGATGAAATCTGGAAAGAAGCTTTCTGAGAAACTGCTTAGTGTTCTGTTAATTCATCTCACAGAGTTACATGTGTATTTCGTGGATCTCCTTGCTAGCCTTATTTCTGTGGAGTCTGAGAACACATATTTCGGATCCCATTGGAGACTATAGGGCCAAAGGAAATATCCTCCGATAACAAAGAGGAAGAAGCTTTCTGAGAAACTTGTTTGTGTTCTGTGAAATCATCTCACAGAGTTACAGCTTTCCCCTCAAGAAGCCTTTCGCTAAGACAGTTCTTGTGGAATTGGCAAAGTGATATTTGGAAGCCCATAGAGGGCTATGGTGAAAAAGGAAATATCCTCAGATGAAATCTGGAAAGAAGCTTTCTGAGAAACTGCTTAGTGTTCTGTTAATTCATCTCACAGAGTTACATGTGTGTTTCGTGGATCTCTTTGCTAGCCTTATTTCTGTGGAATCTGAGAACAGATATTTCGGATCCCTTTGAAAACTATAGGGCCAAAGGAAATATCCTCCGATAACAAACAGAAAGAAGCTTTCTGAGAAACTTCTTTGTGTTCTGTGAAATCATCTCACAGAGTTACAGCTTTCCCCTCAAGAAGCCTTTCGCTAAGACAGTTCTTATGGAATTGGCAAAGTGATATTTGGAAGCCCATAGGGGGCTATGGTGAAAAAGGAAATATCCTCAGATGAAATCTGGAAAGAAGCTTTCTGAGAAACTGCTTAGTGTTCTGTTAATTCATCTCACAGAGTTACATGTGTATTTCGTGGATCTCTTTGCTAGCCTTATTTCTGTGGAATCTGAGAACAGATATTTCGGATCGCTCTGAAGACTATAGGGCCAAAGGAAATATCCTCCCATTACAAACAGAAAGAAGCTTTCTGAGAAACTTCTTCGTTTTCTTTGAAATCATCTCACAGAGTTACAGCTTTCCCCTCAAGAAGCCTTTCGCTAAGACAGTTCTTGTGGAATTGGCAAAGTGATATTTGGAAGCCCATAGAGGGCTATGGTGAAAAAGGAAATATCCTCAGATGAAATCTGGAAAGAAGCTTTCTGAGAAACTGCTTAGTGTTCTGTTAATTCATCTCACAGAGTTACATGTGTGTTTCGTGGATCTCTTTGCTAGCCTTATTTCTGTGGAATCTGAGAACAGATATTTCGGATCCCTTTGAAAACTATAGGGCCAAAGGAAATATCCTCCGATAACAAAGAGAAAGAAGCTTTCTGAGAAACTTCTTTGTGTTCTGTGAAATCATCTCACAGACTTACAGCTTTCCCCTCAAGAAGCCTTTCGCTAAGACAGTTCTTGTGGAATTGGCAAAGTGATATTTGGAAGCCCATAGAGGGCTATGGTGAATAAGGAAATATCCTCACAGGAAATCTGGAAAGAAGCTTTCTGAGAAACTGCTTAGTGTTCTGTTAATTCATCTCACAGAGTTACATGTGTATTTCGTGGATCTCCTTGCTAGCCTTATTTCTGTGGAGTCTGAGAAGAGATATTTCGGATCCCATTGGAGACTATAGGGCCAAAGGAAATATCCTCCGATAACAAAGAGGAAGAAGCTTTCTGAGAAACTTGTTTGTGTTCTGTGAAATCATCTCACAGAGTTACAGCTTTCCCCTCAAGAAGCCTTTCGCTAAGACAGTTCTTGTGGAATTGGCAAAGTGATATTTGGAAGCCCATAGAGGGCTATGGTGAAAAAGGAAATATCCTCAGATGAAATCTGGAAAGAAGCTTTCTGAGAAACTGCTTAGTGTTCTGTTAATTCATCTCACAGAGTTACATGTGTGTTTCGTGGATCTCTTTGCTAGCCTTATTTCTGTGGAATCTGAGAACAGATATTTCGGATCCCTTTGAAAACTATAGGGCCAAAGGAAATATCCTCCGATAACAAACAGAAAGAAGCTTTCTGAGAAACTTCTTTGTGTTCTGTGAAATCATCTCACAGAGTTACAGCTGTCCCCTCAAGAAGCCTTTCGCTAAGACAGTTCTTATGGAATTGGCAAAGTGATATTTGGAAGCCCATAGGGGGCTATGGTGAAAAAGGAAATATCCTCAGATGAAATCTGGAAAGAAGCTTTCTGAGAAACTGCTTAGTGTTCTGTTAATTCATCTCACAGAGTTACATGTGTATTTCGTGGATCTCTTTGCTAGCCTTATTTCTGTGGAATCTGAGAACAGATATTTCGGATCGCTCTGAAGACTATAGGGCCAAAGGAAATATCCTCCCATTACAAACAGAAAGAAGCTTTCTGAGAAACTTCTTCGTTTTCTGGGAAATCATCTCACAGAGTTACAGCTTTCCCCTAAAGAAGCCTTTCGCTAAGACAGTTCTTGTGGAATTGGCAAAGTGATATTTGGAAGCCCATAGAGGGCTATGGTGAAAAAGGAAATATCCTCAGATGAAATCTGGAAAGAAACTTTCTGAGAAACTGCTTAGTGTTCTGTTAATTCATCTCACAGAGTTACATGTGTATTTCGTGGATCTCTTTGCTAGCCTTATTTCTGTGGAATCTGAGAACAGATATTTCAGATCCCTTTGAAAACTATAGTTCCAAAGGAAATATCCTCCGATAAGAAAGAGAAAGAAGCTTTCTGAGAAACTTCTTTGTGTTCTGTGAAATCATCTCACAGAGTTACAGCTTTCCGCTCAGGAAGCCTTTCGCTAAGACAGTTCTTGTGGAATTGGCAAAGTGATATTTGGAAGCCCATAGAGGACTATGGTGAAAAAGGAAATATCCTCAGATGAAATCTGGAAAGAAGCTTTCTGAGAAACTGCTTAGTGTTCTGTTAATTCATCTCACAGAGTTACATGTGTATTTCGTGGATCTCTTTGCTAGCCTTATTTCTGTGGAATCTGAGAACAGATATTTCGGATCGCTCTGAAGACTATAGGGCCAAAGGAAATATCCTCCCATAACAAACAGAAAGAAGCTTTCTGAGAAACTTCTTCGTTTTCTGTGAAATCATCTCACAGAGTTACAGCTTTCCCCTCAAGAAGCCTTTCGCTAAGACAGTTCTTGTGGAATTGGCAAAGTGATATTTGGAAGCCCATAGAGGGCTATGGTGAAAAAGGAAATATCCTCACAGGAAATCTGGAAAGAAGCTTTCTGAGAAACTGTTTAGTGTTCTGTTAATTCATCTCACAGAGTTACATGTGTATTTCGTGGATCTCTTTGCTAGCCTTATTTCTGTGGAATCTGAGAACAGATATTTCGGATCCCTTTGAAAACTATAGGGCCAAAGGAAATATCCTCCGATAACAAAGAGAAAGAAGCTTTCTGAGAAACTTCTTTGTGTTCTGTGAAATCATCTCACAGAGTTACATCTTTCCGCTCAGGAAGCCTTTCGCTAAGACAGTTCTTGTGGAATTGGCAAAGTGATATTTGGAAGCCCATAGAGGGCTATGGTGAAAAAGGAAATATCCTCAGATGAAATCTGGAAAGAAGCTTTCTTCGAAACTGCTTAGTGTTCTGTTAATTCATCTCACAGAGTTACATGTGTATTTCGTGGATCTCTTTGCTAGCCTTATTTCTGTGGAATCTGAGAACAGATATTTCCGATCCCTTTGAAAACCATAGGGCCAAAGGAAATATCCTCCCATAACAAACAGAAAGAAGCTTTCTGAGAAACTTCTTTGTGTTCTGTGAAATCATCTCACAGAGTTACAGCTTTCCCCTCAAGAAGCCTTTCGCTAAGACAGTTCTTGTGGAATTGGCAAAGTGATATTTGGAAGCCCATAGAGGGCTATGGTGTAAAAGGAAATATCCTCAGATGAAATCTGGAAAGAAGCTTTCTGAGAAACTGCTCAGTGTTCTGTTAATTCATCTCACAGAGTTACATGTGTATTTCGTGGATCTCCTTGCTAGCCTTATTTCTGTGGAGTCTGAGAACAGATATTTCGGATCCCATTGGAGACTATAGGGCCAAAGGAAATATCCTCCGATAACAAAGAGAAAGAAGCTTTCTGAGAAACTTGTTTGTGTTCTGTGAAATCATCTCACAGAGTTACAGCTTTCCCCTCAAGAAGCCTTTCGCTAAGACAGTTCTTGTGGAATTGGCAAAGTGATATTTGGAAGCCCTTAGAGGGCTATGGTGAAAAAGGAAATATCCTCAGATGAAATCTGGAAAGAAGCTTTCTGAGAAACTGCTTAGTGTTCTGTTAATTCATCTCACAGAGTTACATGTGTGTTTCGTGGATCTCTTTGCTAGCCTTATTTCTGTGGAATCTGAGAACAGATATTTCGGATCCCTTTGAAAACCATAGGGCCAAAGGAAATATCCTCCGATAACAAACAGAAAGAAGCTTTCTGAGAAACTTCTTTGTGTTCTGTGAAATCATCTCACAGACTTACAGCTTTCCCCTCAAGAAGCCTTTCGCTAAGACAGTTCTTATGGAATTGGCAAAGTGATATTTGGAAGCCCATAGAGGGCTATGGTGAAAAAGGAAATATCCTCACAGGAAATCTGGAAAGAAGCTTTCTGAGAAACTGCTTAGTGTTCTGTTAATTCATCTCACAGAGTTACATGTGTATTTCGTGGATCTCTTTGCTAGCCTTATTTCTGTGGAATCTGAGAACAGATATTTCGGATCCCTTTGAAAACTATAGGGCCAAAGGAAATATCCTGCGATAACAAAGAGAAAGAAGCTTTCTGAGAAACTTCTTTGTGTTCTGTGAAATCATCTCACAGAGTTACAGCTTTCCGCTCAAGAAGCCTTTCGCTAAGACAGTTCTTGTGGAATTGGCAAAGTGATATTTGGAAGCCCATAGAGGGCTGTGGTGAAAAAGGAAATATCCTCAGATGAAATCTGGAAAGAAGCTTTCTGAGAAACTGCTTAGTGTTCTGTTAATTCATCTCACAGAGTTACATGTGTATTTCGTGGATCTCTTTGCTAGCCTTATTTCTGTGGAATCTGAGAACAGATATTTCGGATCGCTCTGAAGACTATAGGGCCAAAGGAAATATCCTCCCATAACAAACAGAAAGAAGCTTTCTGAGAAACTTCTTCGTTTTCTGTGAAATCATCTCACAGAGTTACAGCTTTCCCCTCAAGAAGCCTTTCGCTAAGACAGTTCTTGTGGAATTGGCAAAGTGATATTTGGAAGCCCATAGAGGGCTATGGTGAAAAAGGAAATATCCTCACAGGAAATCTGGAAAGAAGCTTTCTGAGAAACTGCTTAGTGTTCTGTTAATTCATCTCACAGAGTTACATGTGTATTTCGTGGATCTCTTTGCTAGCCTTATTTCTGTGGAATCTGAGAACAGATATTTCGGATCCCTTTGAAAACTATAGGGCCAAAGGAAATATCCTCCGATAACAAAGAGAAAGAAGCTTTCTGAGAAACTTCTTTGTGTTCTGTGAAATCATCTCACAGAGTTACATCTTTCCGCTCAGGAAGCCTTTCGCTAAGACAGTTCTTGTGGAATTGGCAAAGTGATATTTGGAAGCCCATAGAGGGCTATGGTGAAAAAGGAAATATCCTCAGATGAAATCTGGAAAGAAGCTTTCTTCGAAACTGCTTAGTGTTCTGTTAATTCATCTCACAGAGTTACATGTGTATTTCTTGGATCTCTTTGCTAGCCTTATTTCTGTGGAATCTGAGAACAGATATTTCCGATCCCTTTGAAAACCATAGGGCCAAAGGAAATATCCTCCCATAACAAAGAGAAAGAAGCTTTCTGAGAAACTTCTTTGTGTTCTGTGAAATCATCTCACAGAGTTACAGCTTTCCCCTCAAGAAGCCTTTCGCTAAGACAGTTCTTGTGGAATTGGCAAAGTGATATTTGGAAGCCCATAGAGGGCTATGGTGTAAAAGGAAATATCCTCAGATGAAATCTGGAAAGAAGCTTTCTGAGAAACTGCTTAGTGTTCTGTTAATTCATCTCACAGAGTTACATGTGTATTTCGTGGATCTCCTTGCTAGCCTTATTTCTGTGGAGTCTGAGAACAGATATTTCGGATCCCATTGGAGACTATAGGGCCAAAGGAAATATCCTCCGATAACAAAGAGAAAGAAGCTTTCTGAGAAACTTCTTTGTGTTCTGTGAAATCATATCACAGAGTTACAGCTTTCCCCTCAAGAAGCCTTTCGCTAAGACAGTTCTTGTGGAATTGGCAAAGTGATATTTGGAAGCCCTTAGAGGGCTATGTTGAAAAAGGAAATATCCTCAGATGAAATCTGGAAAGAAGCTTTCTGAGAAACTGCTTAGTGTTCTGTTAATTCATCTCACAGAGTTACATGTGTGTTTCGTGGATCTCTTTGCTAGCCTTATTTCTGTGGAATCTGAGAACAGATATTTCGGATCCCTTTGAAAACCATAGGGCCAAAGGAAATATCCTCCGATAACAAACAGAAAGAAGCTTTCTGAGAAACTTCTTTGTGTTCTGTGAAATCATCTCACAGACTTACAGCTTTCCCCTCAAGAAGCCTTTCGCTAAGACAGTTCTTATGGAATTGGCAAAGTGATATTTGGAAGCCCATAGAGGGCTATGGTGAAAAAGGAAATATCCTCACAGGAAATCTGGAAAGAAGCTTTCTGAGAAACTGCTTAGTGTTCTGTTAATTCATCTCACAGAGTTACATGTGTATTTCGTGGATCTCTTTGCTAGCCTTATTTCTGTGGAATCTGAGAACAGATATTTCGGATCCCTTTGAAAACTATAGGGCCAAAGGAAATTTCCTCCGATAACAAAGAGAAAGAAGCTTTCTGAGAAACTTCTTTGTGTTCTGTGAAATCATCTCACAGAGTTACAGCTTTCCGCTCAAGAAGCCTTTCGCTAAGACATTTCTTGTGGAATTGGCAAAGTGATATTTGGAAGCCCATAGAGGGCTGTGGTGAAAAAGGAAATATCCTCAGATGAAATCTGGAAAGAAGCTTTCTGAGAAACTGCTTAGTGTTCTGTTAATTCATCTCACAGAGTTACATGTGTGTTTCGTGGATCTCTTTGCTAGCCTTATTTCTGTGGAATCTGAGAACAGATATTTCAGATCGCTCTGAAGACTATAGGGCCAAAGGAAATATCCTCCCATAACAAACAGAAAGAAGCTTTCTGAGAAACTTCTTCGTTTTCTGTGAAATCATCTCACAGAGTTACAGCTTTCCCCTCAAGAAGCCTTTCGCTAAGACAGTTCTTGTGGTTTTGGCAAAGTGATATTTGGAAGCCCATAGAGGGCTATGGTGAAAAAGGAAATATCCTCAGATGAAATCTGGAAAGAAGCTTTCTGAGAAACTGCTTAGTGTTCTGTTAATTCATCTCACAGGGTTACATGTGTATTTCGTGGATCTCTTTGCTAGCCTTATTTCTGTGGAATCTGAGAACAGATATTTCCGATCCCTTTGAAGACTATGGGGCCAAAGGAAATATCCTCCCATAACAAAGAGAAAGAAGCTTTCTGAGAAACTTCTTTGTGTTCTGTGAAATCATCTCACAGAGTTACAGCTTTCCCCTCAAGAAGCCTTTCGCTAACACAGTTCTTGTGGAATTGGCAAAGTGATATTTGGAAGCCCATAGAGGGCTATGGTGAAAAAGGAAATATCCTCAGATGAAATCTGGAAAGAAGCCTTCTGAGAAACTGCTTAGTGTTCTGTTAATTCATCTCACAGAGTTACATGTGTGTTTCGTGGATCTCTTTGCTAGCCTTATTTCTGTGGAATCTGAGAACAGATATTTCGGATCCCTTTGAAAACTATAGGGCCAAAGGAAATATCCTCCGATAACAAAGAGAAAGAAGCTTTCTGAGAAACTTCTTTCTGTTCTGTGAAATCATCTCACAGAGTTACAGCTTTCCGCTCAAGAAGCCTTTCGCTAAGACAGTTCTTGTGGAATTGGCAAAGTGATATTGGGAAGCCCATAGAGGGCTATGGTGTAAAAGGAAATATCCTCAGATGAAATCTGGAAAGAAGCTTTCTGAGAAACTGCTTAGTGTTCTGTTAATTCATCTCACAGAGTTACATGTGTATTTCGTGGATCTCTTTGCTAGCCTTATTTCTGTGGAATCTGAGAACAGATATTTCGGATCCCATTGGAGACTATAGGGCCAAAGGAAATATCCTCCGATAACAAAGAGAAAGAAGCTTTCTGAGAAACTTGTTTGTGTTCTGTGAAATCATCTCACAGAGTTACAGCTTTCCCCTCAAGAAGCCTTTCGCTAAGACAGTTCTTGTGGAATTGGCAAAGTGATATTTGGAAGCCCATAGAGGGCTATGGTGAAAAAGGAAATATCCTCAGATGAAATCTGGAAAGAAGCTTTCTGAGAAACTGCTTAGTGTTCTGTTAATTCATCTCACAGAGTTACATGTGTGTTTCGTGGATCTCTTTGCTAGCCTTATTTCTGTGGAATCTGAGAACAGATATTTCGGATCCCTTTGAAAACCATAGGGCCAAAGGAAATATCCTCCGATAACAAACAGAATGAAGCTTTCTGAGAAACTTCTTTGTGTTCTGTGAAATCATCTCACAGAGTTACAGCTTTCCCCTCAAGAAGCCTTTCGCTAAGATAGTTCTTGTGGAATTGGCAAAGTGATATTTGGAAGCCCATAGAGGGCTATGGTGAAAAAGGAAATATCCTCAGATGAAATCTGGAAAGAAGCTTTCTGAGAAACTGCTTAGTGTTCTGTTAACTCATCTCACAGAGTTACATGTGTGTTTCGTGGATCTCTTTGCTAGCCTTATTTCTGTGGAATCTGAGAACAGATATTTCGGATCCCTTTGAAAACCATAGGGCCAAAGGAAATATCCTCCGATAACAAACTGAAAGAAGCTTTCTGAGAAACTTCTTTGTGTTCTGTGAAATCATCTCACAGAGTTACAGCTTTCCGCTCAAGAAGCCTTTCGCTAAGACATTTCTTGTGGAATTGGCAAAGTGATATTTGGAAGCCCATAGAGGGCTATGGTGAAAAAGGAAATATCCTCAGATGAAATCTGGAAAGAAGCTTTCTGAGAAACTGCTTAGTGTTCTGTTAATTCATCTCACAGAGTTACATGTGTATTTCGTGGATCTCTTTGCTAGCCATATTTCTGTGGAATCTGAGAACAGATATTTCGGATCGCTCTGAAGACTATAGGGCCAAAGGAAATATCCTCCCATAACAAACAGAAAGAAGCTTTCTGAGAAACTTCTTCGTTTTCTGTGAAATCATCTCACAGAGTTACAGCTTTCCCCTCAAGAAGCCTTTCGCTAAGACAGTTCTTGTGGAATTGAAAGTGATATTTGGAAGCCCATAGAGGGCTATGGTGAAAAAGGAAATATCCTCAGATGAAATCTGGAAACAAGCTTTCTGAGAAACTGCTTAGTGTTCTGTTAATTCATCTCACAGAGTTACATGTGTATTTCGTGGATCTCCTTGCTAGCATTATTTCTGTGGAGTCTGAGAACAGATATTTCGGATCCCTTTGGAGACTATAGGGCCAAAGGAAATATCCTCCGATAACAAAGAGAAAGAAGCTTTCTGAGAAACTTGTTTGTGTTCTGTGAAATCATCTCACAGAGTTACAGCTTTCCCCTCAAGAAGCCTTTCGCTAAGACAGTTCTTGTGGAATTGGCAAAGTGATATTTAGAAGCCCTTAGAGGGCTATGGTGAAAAAGGAAATATCCTCAGATGAAATCTGGAAAGAAGCTTTCTGAGAAACTGCTTAGTGTTCTGTTAATTCATCTCACAGAGTTACATGTGTGTTTCGTGGATCTCTTTGCTAGCCTTATTTCTGTGGAATCTGAGAACAGATATTTCGGATCCCTTTGAAAACCATAGGGCCAAAGGAAATATCCTCCGATAACAAACAGAAAGAAGCTTTCTGAGAAACTTCTTTGTGTTCTGTGAAATCATCTCACAGAGTTACAGCTTTCCCCTCAAGAAGCCTTTCGCTAAGACAGTTCTTATGGAATTGGCAAAGTGATATTTGGAAGCCCATAGAGGGCTATGGTGAAAAAGGAAATATCCTCACAGGAAATCTGGAAAGAAGCTTTCTGAGAAACTGCTTAGTGTTCTGTTAATTCACCTCACAGAGTTACATGTGTATTTCGTGGATCTCTTTGCTAGCCTTATTTCTGTGGAATCTGAGAACAGATATTTCGGATCCCTTTGAAAACTATACTGCCAAAGGAAATATCCTCCGATAACAAAGAGAAAGAAGCTTTCTGAGAAACTTCTTTGTGTTCTGTGAAATCATCTCACAGAGTTACAGCTTTCCGCTCAAGAAGCCTTTCGCTAAGACAGTTCTTGTGGAATTGGCAAAGTGATATTTGGAAGCCCATAGAGGGCTGTGGTGAAAAAGGAAATATCCTCAGATGAAATCTGGAAAGAAGCTTTCTGAGAAACTGCTTAGTGTTCTGTTAATTCATCTCACAGAGTTACATGTGTATTTCGTGGATCAATTTGCTAGCCTTATTTCTGTGGAATCTGAGAACAGATATTTCAGATCCCTTTGAAAACTATAGGGCCAAAGGAAATATCCTCCGATAACAAAGAGAAAGAAGCTTTCTGAGAAACTTGTTTGTGATCTGTGAAATCATCTCACAGAGTTACAGCTTTCCCCTCAAGAAGCCTTTCGCTAAGACAGTTCTTGTGGAATTGGCAAAGTGATATTTGGAAGCCCATAGAGGGCTATGGTGAAAAAGGAAATATCCTCAGATGAAATCTGGAAAGAAGCTTTCTGAGAAACTGCTTAGTGTTCTGTTAATTTATCTCAAAGAGTTACATGTGTATTTCGTGGATCTCTTTGCTAGCCTTATTTCTGTGGAATCTGAGAACAGATATTTCCGATCCCTTTGAAGACTATAGGGCCAAAGGAAATATCCTCCCATAACAAAGAGAAAGAAGCTTTCTGAGAAACTTCTTTGTGTTCTGTGAAATCATCTCACAGAGTTACAGCTTTCCCCTCAAGAAGCCTTTCGCTAAGACAGTTCTTGTGGAATTGGCAAAGTGATATTTGGAAGCCCATAGAGGGCTATGGTGTAAAAGGAAATATCCTCCGATGAAATCTGGAAAGAAGCTTTCTGAGAAACTGCTTAGTGTTCTGTTAATTCATCTCACAGAGTTACATGTGTATTTCGTGGATCTCCTTGCTAGCCTTATTTCTGTGGAATCTGAGAACAGATATTTCGGATCCCATTGGAGACTATAGGGCCAAAGGAAATATCCTCCGATAACAAAGAGAAAGAAGCTTTCTGAGAAACTTGTTTGTGTTCTGTGAAATCATCTCACAGAGTTACAGCTTTCCCCTCAAGAAGCCTTTCGCTAAGACAGTTCTTGTGGAATTGGCAAAGTGATATTTGGAAGCCCATAGAGGGCTATGGTGTAAAAGGAAATATCCTCCGATGAAATCTGGAAAGAAGCTTTCTGAGAAACTGCTTAGTGTTCTGTTATTTCATCTCACACAGTTACATGTGTATTTCGTGGATCTCTTTGCTAGCCTTATTTCTGTGGAATCTGAGAACAGATATTTCGGATCCCTTTGAAAACTATAGGGCCAAAGGAAATATCCTCCGATAACAAAGAGAAAGAAGCTTTCTGAGAAACTTCTTTGTGTTCTGTGAAATCATCTCACAGAGTTACATCTTTCCGCTCAGGAAGCCTTTCGCTAAGACAGTTCTTGTGGAATTGGCAAAGTGATATTTGGAAGCCCATAGAGGGCTATGGTGAAAAAGGAAATATCCTCAGATGAAATCTGGAAAGAAGCTTTCTTCGAAACTGCTTAGTGTTCTGTTAATTCATCTCACCGAGTTACATGTGTATTTCTTGGATCTCTTTGCTAGCCTTATTTCTGTGGAATCTGAGAACAGATATTTCCGATCCCTTTGAAAACCATAGGGCCAAAGGAAATATCCTCCCATAACAAAGAGAAAGAAGCTTTCTGAGAAACTTCTTTGTGTTCTGTGAAATCATCTCACAGAGTTACAGCTTTCCCCTCAAGAAGCCTTTCGCTAAGACAGTTCTTGTGGAATTGGCAAAGTGATATTTGGAAGCCCATAGAGGGCTATGGTGTAAAAGGAAATATCCTCAGATGAAATCTGGAAAGAAGCTTTCTGAGAAACTGCTTAGTGTTCTGTTAATTCATCTCACAGAGTTACATGTGTATTTCGTGGATCTCCTTGCTAGCCTTATTTCTGTGGAGTCTGAGAACAGATATTTCGGATCCCATTGGAGACTATAGGGCCAAAGGAAATATCCTCCGATAACAAAGAGAAAGAAGCTTTCTGAGAAACTTCTTTGTGTTCTGTGAAATCATCTCACAGAGTTACAGCTTTCCCCTCAAGAAGCCTTTCGCTAAGACAGTTCTTGTGGAATTGGCAAAGTGATATTTGGAAGCCCTTAGAGGGCTATGGTGAAAAAGGAAATATCCTCAGATGAAATCTGGAAAGAAGCTTTCTGAGAAACTGCTTAGTGTTCTGTTAATTCATCTCACAGAGTTACATGTGTGTTTCGTGGATCTCTTTGCTAGCCTTATTTCTGTGGAATCTGAGAACAGATATTTCGGATCCCTTTGAAAACCATAGGGCCAAAGGAAATATCCTCCGATAACAAACAGAAAGAAGCTTTCTGAGAAACTTCTTTGTGTTCTGTGAAATCATCTCACAGAGTTACAGCTTTCCGCTCAAGAAGCCTTTCGCTAAGACAGTTCTTGTGGAATTGGCAAAGTGATATTTGGAAGCCCATAGAGGGCTGTGGTGAAAAAGGAAATATCCTCAGATGAAATCTGGAAAGAAGCTTTCTGAGAAACTGCTTAGTGTTCTGTTAATTCATCTCACAGAGTTACATGTGTATTTCGTGGATCAATTTGCTAGCCTTATTTCTGTGGAATCTGAGAACAGATATTTCAGATCCCTTTGAAAACTATAGGGCCAAAGGAAATATCCTCCGATAACAAAGAGAAAGAAGCTTTCTGAGAAACTTGTTTGTGTTCTGTGAAATCATCTCACAGAGTTACAGCTTTCCCCTCAAGAAGCCTTTCGCTAAGACAGTTCTTGTGGAATTGGCAAAGTGATATTTGGAAGCCCATAGAGGGCTATGGTGAAAAAGGAAATATCCTCAGATGAAATCTGGAAAGAAGCTTTCTGAGAAACTGCTTAGTGTTCTGTTAATTCATCTCAAAGAGTTACATGTGTATTTCGTGGATCTCTTTGCTAGCCTTATTTCTGTGGAATCTGAGAACAGATATTTCCGATCCCTTTGAAGACTATAGGGCCAAAGGAAATATCCTCCCATAACAAAGAGAAAGAAGCTTTCTGAGAAACTTCTTTGTGTTCTGTGAAATCATCTCACAGAGTTACAGCTTTCCCCTCAAGAAGCCTTTCGCTAAGACAGTTCTTGTGGAATTGGCAAAGTGATATTTGGAAGCCCATAGAGGGCTATGGTGTAAAAGGAAATATCCTCCGATGAAATCTGGAAAGAAGCTTTCTGAGAAACTGCTTAGTGTTCTGTTAATTCATCTCACAGAGTTACATGTGTATTTCGTGGATCTCCTTGCTAGCCTTATTTCTGTGGAATCTGAGAACAGATATTTCGGATCCCATTGGAGACTATAGGGCCAAAGGAAATATCCTCCGATAACAAAGAGAAAGAAGCTTTCTGAGAAACTTGTTTGTGTTCTGTGAAATCATCTCACAGAGTTACAGCTTTCCCCTCAAGAAGCCTTTCGCTAAGACAGTTCTTGTGGAATTGGCAAAGTGATATTTGGAAGCCCATAGAGGGCTATGGTGTAAAAGGAAATATCCTCCGATGAAATCTGGAAAGAAGCTTTCTGAGAAACTGCTTAGTGTTCTGTTATTTCATCTCACACAGTTACATGTGTATTTCGTGGATCTCTTTGCTAGCCTTATTTCTGTGGAATCTGAGAACAGATATTTCGGATCCCTTTGAAAACTATAGGGCCAAAGGAAATATCCTCCGATAACAAAGAGAAAGAAGCTTTCTGAGAAACTTCTTTGTGTTCTGTGAAATCATCTCACAGAGTTACATCTTTCCGCTCAGGAAGCCTTTCGCTAAGACAGTTCTTGTGGAATTGGCAAAGTGATATTTGGAAGCCCATAGAGGGCTATGGTGAAAAAGGAAATATCCTCAGATGAAATCTGGAAAGAAGCTTTCTTCGAAACTGCTTAGTGTTCTGTTAATTCATCTCACCGAGTTACATGTGTATTTCTTGGATCTCTTTGCTAGCCTTATTTCTGTGGAATCTGAGAACAGATATTTCCGATCCCTTTGAAAACCATAGGGCCAAAGGAAATATCCTCCCATAACAAAGAGAAAGAAGCTTTCTGAGAAACTTCTTTGTGTTCTGTGAAATCATCTCACAGAGTTACAGCTTTCCCCTCAAGAAGCCTTTCGCTAAGACAGTTCTTGTGGAATTGGCAAAGTGATATTTGGAAGCCCATAGAGGGCTATGGTGTAAAAGGAAATATCCTCAGATGAAATCTGGAAAGAAGCTTTCTGAGAAACTGCTTAGTGTTCTGTTAATTCATCTCACAGAGTTACATGTGTGTTTCGTGGATCTCTTTGCTAGCCTTATTTCTGTGGAATCTGAGAACAGATATTTCGGATCGCTCTGAAGACTATAGGGCCAAAGGAAATATCCTCCCATAACAAACAGAAAGAAGCTTTCTGAGAAACTTCTTCGTTTTCTGTGAAATCATCTCAAAGAGTTACAGCTTTCCTCTCAAGAAGCCTTTCGCTAAGACAGTTCTTGTGGAATTGGCAAAGTGATATTTGGAAGCCCATAGAGGGCTATGGTGAAAAAGGAAATATCCTCAGATGAAATCTGGAAAGAAGCTTTCTGAGAAACTGCTTAGTGTTCTGTTAATTCATCTCACACAGTTACATGTGTATTTCGTGGATCTCTTTGCTAGCCTTATTTCTGTGGAATCTGAGAACAGATATTTCCGATCCCTTTGAAAACTATAGGGCCAAAGGAAATATCCTCCCATAACAAAGAGAAAGAAGCTTTCTGAGAAACTTCTTTGTGTTCTGTGAAATCATCTCACAGAGTTACAGCTTTCCCCTCAAGAAGCCTTTCGCTAAGACAGTTCTTGTGGAATTGGCAAAGTGATATTTGGAAGCCCATAGAGGGCTATGGTGTAAAAGGAAATATCCTCAGATGAAATCTGGAAAGAAGCTTTCTGAGAAACTGCTTAGTGTTCTGTTAATTCATCTCACAGAGTTACATGTGTATTTCGTGGATCTCTTTGCTAGCCTTATTTCTGTGGAATCTGAGAACAGATATTTCGGATCCCATTGGAGACTATAGGGCCAAAGGAAATATCCTCCGATAACAAAGAGAAAGAAGCTTTCTGAGAAACTTGTTTGTGTTCTGTGAAATCATCTCACAGAGTTACAGCTTTCCCCTCAAGAAGCCTTTCGCTAAGACAGTTCTTGTGGAATTGGCAAAGTGATATTTGGAAGCCCATAGAGGGCTATGGTGAAAAAGGAAATATCCTCAGATGAAATCTGGAAAGAAGCTTTCTGAGAAACTGCTTAGTGTTCTGTTAATTCATCTCACAGAGTTACATGTGTGTTTCGTGGATCTCTTTGCTAGCCTTATTTCTGTGGAATCTGAGAACAGATATTTCGGATCCCTTTGAAAACCATAGGGCCAAAGGAAATATCCTCCGATAACAAACTGAAAGAAGCTTTCTGAGAAACTTCTTTGTGTTCTGTGAAATCATCTCACAGAGTTACAGCTTTCCGCTCAAGAAGCCTTTCGCTAAGACATTTCTTGTGGAATTGGCAAAGTGATATTTGGAAGCCCATAGAGGGCTATGGTGAAAAAGGAAATATCCTCAGATGAAATCTGGAAAGAAGCTTTCTGAGAAACTGCTTAGTGTTCTGTTAATTCATCTCACAGAGTTACATGTGTATTTCGTGGATCTCTTTGCTAGCCATATTTCTGTGGAATCTGAGAACAGATATTTCGGATCGCTCTGAAGACTATAGGGCCAAAGGAAATATCCTCCCATAACAAACAGAAAGAAGCTTTCTGAGAAACTTCTTCGTTTTCTGTGAAATCATCTCACAGAGTTACAGCTTTCCCCTCAAGAAGCCTTTCGCTAAGACAGTTCTTGTGGAATTGAAAGTGATATTTGGAAGCCCATAGAGGGCTATGGTGAAAAAGGAAATATCCTCAGATGAAATCTGGAAAGAAGCTTTCTGAGAAACTGCTTAGTGTTCTGTTAATTCATCTCACAGAGTTACATGTGTATTTCGTGGATCTCCTTGCTAGCATTATTTCTGTGGAGTCTGAGAACAGATATTTCGGATCCCTTTGGAGACTATAGGGCCAAAGGAAATATCCTCCGATAACAAAGAGAAAGAAGCTTTCTGAGAAACTTGTTTGTGTTCTGTGAAATCATCTCACAGAGTTACAGCTTTCCCCTCAAGAAGCCTTTCGCTAAGACAGTTCTTGTGGAATTGGCAAAGTGATATTTAGAAGCCCTTAGAGGGCTATGGTGAAAAAGGAAATATCCTCAGATGAAATCTGGAAAGAAGCTTTCTGAGAAACTGCTTAGTGTTCTGTTAATTCATCTCACAGAGTTACATGTGTGTTTCGTGGATCTCTTTGCTAGCCTTATTTCTGTGGAATCTGAGAACAGATATTTCGGATCCCTTTGAAAACCATAGGGCCAAAGGAAATATCCTCCGATAACAAACAGAAAGAAGCTTTCTGAGAAACTTGTTTGTGTTCTGTGAAATCATCTCACAGAGTTACAGCTTTCCGCTCAAGAAGCCTTTCGCTAAGACAGTTCTTGTGGAATTGGCAAAGTGATATTTGGAAGCCCATAGAGGGCTGTGGTGAAAAAGGAAATATCCTCAGATGAAATCTGGAAAGAAGCTTTCTGAGAAACTGCTTAGTGTTCTGTTAATTCATCTCACAGAGTTACATGTGTATTTCGTGGATCAATTTGCTAGCCTTATTTCTGTGGAATCTGAGAACAGATATTTCAGATCCCTTTGAAAACTATAGGGCCAAAGGAAATATCCTCCGATAACAAAGAGAAAGAAGCTTTCTGAGAAACTTGTTTGTGTTCTGTGAAATCATCTCACAGAGTTACAGCTTTCCCCTCAAGAAGCCTTTCGCTAAGACAGTTCTTGTGGAATTGGCAAAGTGATATTTGGAAGCCCATAGAGGGCTATGGTGAAAAAGGAAATATCCTCAGATGAAATCTGGAAAGAAGCTTTCTGAGAAACTGCTTAGTGTTCTGTTAATTCATCTCAAAGAGTTACATGTGTATTTCGTGGATCTCTTTGCTAGCCTTATTTCTGTGGAATCTGAGAACAGATATTTCCGATCCCTTTGAAGACTATAGGGCCAAAGGAAATATCCTCCCATAACAAAGAGAAAGAAGCTTTCTGAGAAACTTCTTTGTGTTCTGTGAAATCATCTCACAGAGTTACAGCTTTCCCCTCAAGAAGCCTTTCGCTAAGACAGTTCTTGTGGAATTGGCAAAGTGATATTTGGAAGCCCATAGAGGGCTATGGTGTAAAAGGAAATATCCTCCGATGAAATCTGGAAAGAAGCTTTCTGAGAAACTGCTTAGTGTTCTGTTAATTCATCTCACAGAGTTACATGTGTATTTCGTGGATCTCCTTGCTAGCCTTATTTCTGTGGAATCTGAGAACAGATATTTCGGATCCCATTGGAGACTATAGGGCCAAAGGAAATATCCTCCGATAACAAAGAGAAAGAAGCTTTCTGAGAAACTTGTTTGTGTTCTGTGAAATCATCTCACAGAGTTACAGCTTTCCCCTCAAGAAGCCTTTCGCTAAGACAGTTCTTGTGGAATTGGCAAAGTGATATTTGGAAGCCCATAGAGGGCTATGGTGAAAAAGGAAATATCCTCAGATGAAATCTGGAAAGAAGCTTTCTGAGAAACTCCTTAGTGTTCTGTTAATTCATCTCACAGAGTTACATGTGTGTTTCGTGGATCTCTTTGCTAGCCTTATTTCTGTGGAATCTGAGAACAGATATTTCGGATCCCTTTGAAAACCATAGGGCCAAAGGAAATATCCTCCGATAACAAACAGAATGAAGCTTTCTGAGAAACTTCTTTGTGTTCTGTGAAATCATCTCACAGAGTTACAGCTTTCCCCTCAAGAAGCCTTTCGCTAAGACAGTTCTTGTGGAATTGGCAAAGTGATATTTGGAAGCCCATAGAGGGCTATGGTGAAAAAGGAAATATCCTCAGATGAAATCTGGAAAGAAGCTTTCTGAGAAACTGCTTAGTGTTCTGTTAACTCATCTCACAGAGTTACATGTGTGTTTCGTGGATCTCTTTGCTAGCCTTATTTCTGTGGAATCTGAGAACAGATATTTCGGATTCCTTTGAAAACCATAGGGCCAAAGGAAATATCCTCCGATAACAAACTGAAAGAAGCTTTCTGAGAAACTTCTTTGTGTTCTGTGAAATCATCTCACAGAGTTACAGCTTTCCGCTCAAGAAGCCTTTCGCTAAGACAGTTCTTGTGGAATTGGCAAAGTGATATTTGGAAGCCCATAGAGGGCTATGGTGAAAAAGGAAATATCCTCAGATGAAATCTGGAAAGAAGCTTTCTGAGAAACTGCTTAGTGTTCTGTTAATTCATCTCACAGAGTTACATGTGTATTTCGTGGATCTCTTTGCTAGCCTTATTTCTGTGGAATCTGAGAACAGATATTTCGGATCGCTCTGAAGACTATAGGGCCAAAGGAAATATCCTCCCATAACAAACAGAAAGAAGCTTTCTGAGAAACTTCTTCGTTTTCTGTGAAATCATCTCACAGAGTTACAGCTTTCCCCTCAAGAAGCCTTTCGCTAAGACAGTTCTTGTGGAATTGGAAAGTCATATTTGGAAGCCCGTAGAGGGCTATGGTGAAAAAGGAAATATCCTCAGATGAAATCTGGAAAGAAGCTTTCTGAGAAACTGCTTAGTGTTCTGTTAATTCATCTCACAGAGTTACATGTGTATTTCGTGGATCTCCTTGCTAGCCTTATTTCTGTGGAGTCTGAGAACAGATATTTCGGATCCCTTTGGAGACTATAGGGCCAAAGGAAATATCCTCCGATAACAAAGAGAAAGAAGCTTTCTGAGAAACTTTTTTGTGTTCTGTGAAATCATCTCACAGAGTTACAGCTTTCCCCTCAAGAAGCCTTTCGCTAACACAGTTCTTGTGGAATTGGCAAAGTGATATTTGGAAGCCCATAGAGGGCTATGGTGAAAAAGGAAATATCCTCAGATGAAATCTGGAAAGAAGCTTTCTGAGAAACTGCTTAGTGTTCTATTAATTCATCTCACAGAGTTACATGTGTCATTCGTGGATCTCTTTGCTAGCCTTATTTCTGTGGAATCTGAGAACAGATATTTCGGATCCCTTTGAAAACCATAGGGCCAAAGGAAATATCCTCTGATAACAAAGAGAAAGAAGCTTTCTGAGAAACTTCTTTGTGTTCTGTGAAATCATCTCACAGAGTTACAGCTTTCCCCTCAAGAAGCCGTTCGCTAAGACAGTTCTTATGGAATTGGCAAAGTGATATTTGGAAGCCCATAGAGGGCTATGGTGAAAAAGGAAATATCCTCACAGGAAATCTGGAAAGAAGCTTTCTGAGAAACTGCTTAGTGTTCTGTTAATTCATCTCACAGAGTTACATGTGTATTTCGTGGATCTCTTTGCTAGCCTTATTTCTGTGGAATCTGAGAACAGATATTTCGGATCCCTTTGAAAACTATAGGGCCAAAGGAAATATCCTCCGATAACAAAGAGAAAGAAGCTTTCTGAGAAACTTCTTTGTGTTCTGTGAAATCATCTCACAGAGTTACAGCTTTCCGCTCAAGAAGCCTTTCGCTAAGACAGTTCTTGTGGAATTGGCAAAGTGATATTTGGAAGCCCATAGAGGGCTGTGGTGAAAAAGGAAATATCCTCAGATGAAATCTGGAAAGAAGCTTTCTGAGAAACTGCTTAGTGTTCTGTTAATTCATCTCACAGAGTTACATCTGTATTTCGTGGATCAATTTGCTAGCCTTATTTCTGTGGAATCTGAGAACAGATATTTCGGATCCCTTTGAAAACTATAGGGCCAAAGGAAATATCCTCCGATAACAAAGAGAAAGAAGCTTTCTGAGAAACTTCTTTGTGTTCTGTGAAATCATCTCACAGAGTTACAGCTTTCCGCTCAAGAAGCCTTTCGCTAAGACAGTTCTTGTGGAATTGGCAAAGTGATATTTGGAAGCCCATAGAGGGCTATGGTGAAAAAGGAAATATCCTCAGATGAAATCTGGAAAGAAGCTTTCTGAGAAACTGCTTAGTGTTCTGTTAATTCATCTCACAGAGTTACATGTGTATTTCGTGGATCTCTTTGCTAGCCTTATTTCTGTGGAATCTGAGAACAGATATTTCGGATCGCTCTGAAGACTATAGGGCCAAAGTTAATATCCTCCCATAACAAACAGAAAGAAGCTTTCTGAGAAACTTCTTCATTTTCTGTGAAATCATCTCACAGAGTTACAGCTTTCCCCTAAAGAAGCCTTTCGCTAAGACAGTTCTTGTGGAATTGGCAAAGTGATATTTGGAAGCCCATAGAGGGCTATGGTGAAAAAGGAAATATCCTCAGATGAAATCTGGAAAGAAGCTTTCTGAGAAACTGCTTAGTGTTCTGTTAATTCATCTCACAGAGTTACATGTGTATTTCGTGGATCTCTTTGCTAGCCTTATTTCTGTGGAATCTGAGAACAGATATTTCGGATCCCTTTGAAAACTATAGTTCCAAAGGAAATATCCTCCGATAACAAAGAGAAAGAAGCTTTCTGAGAAACTTCTTTGTGTTCTGTGAAATCATCTCACAGAGTTACAGCTTTCCGCTCAGGAAGCCTTTCGCTAAGACAGTTCTTGTGGAATTGGCAAAGTGATATTTGGAAGCCCATAGAGGGCTATGGTGAAAAAGGAAATATCCTCAGATGAAATCTGGAAAGAAGCTTTCTGAGAAACTGCTTAGTGTTCTGTTAATTCATCTCACAGAGTTACATGTGTGTTTCGTGGATCTCTTTGCTAGCCTTATTTCTGTGGAATCTGAGAACAGATATTTCGGATCCCTTTGAAAACCATAGGGCCAAAGGAAATATCCTCCGATAACAAACAGAAAGAAGCTTTCTGAGAAACTTGTTTGTGTTCTGTGAAATCATCTCACAGAGTTACAGCTTTCCCCTCAAGAAGCCGTTCGCTAAGACAGTTCTTATGGAATTGGCAAAGTGATATTTGGAAGCCCATAGAGGGCTATGGTGAAAAAGGAAATATCCTCAGATGAAATCTGGAAAGAAGCTTTCTGAGAAACTGCTTAGTGTTCTGTTAATTCATCTCACAGAGTTACATGTGTATTTCGTGGATCTCTTTGCTAGCCTTATTTCTGTGGAATCTGAGAACAGATATTTCGGATCCCTTTGAAAACTATAAGGCCAAAGGAAATATCCTCCGATAACAAAGAGAAAGAAGCTTTCTGAGAAACTTCTTTGTGTTCTGTGAAATCATCTCACAGAGTTACAGCTTTCCGCTCAAGAAGCCTTTCGCTAAGACAGTTCTTGTGGAATTGGCAAAGTGATATTTGGAAGCCCATAGAGGGCTGTGGTGAAAAAGGAAATATCCTCAGATGAAATCTGGAAAGAAGCTTTCTGAGAAACTGCTTAGTGTTCTGTTAATTCATCTCACAGAGTTACATGTGTATTTCGTGGATCAATTTGCTAGCCTTATTTCTGTGGAATCTGAGAACAGATATTTCAGATCCCTTTGAAAACTATAGGGCCAAAGGAAATATCCTCCGATAACAAAGAGAAAGAAGCTTTCTGAGAAACTTCTTTGTGTTCTGTGAAATCATCTCACAGAGTTACAGCTTTCCGCTCAAGAAGCCTTTCGCTAAGACAGTTCTTGTGGAATTGGCAAAGTGATATTTGGAAGCCCATAGAGGGCTATGGTGAAAAAGGAAATATCCTCAGATGAAATCTGGAAAGAAGCTGTCTGAGAAACTGCTTAGTGTTCTGTTAATTCATCTCACAGAGTTACATGTGTGTTTCGTGGATCTCTTTGCTAGCCTTATTTCTGTGGAATCTGAGAACAGATATTTCGGATCCCTTTGAAAACCATAGGGCCAAAGGAAATATCCTCCGATAACAAACAGAATGAAGCTTTCTGAGAAACTTCTTTGTGTTCTGTGAAATCATCTCACAGAGTTACAGCTTTCCCCTCAAGAAGCCTTTCGCTAAGACAGTTCTTGTGGAATTGGCAAAGTGCTATTTGGAAGCCCATAGAGGGCTATGGTGAAAAAGGAAATATCCTCAGATGAAATCTGGAAAGAAGCTTTCTGAGAAACTGCTTAGTGTTCTGTTAACTCATCTCACAGAGTTACATGTGTGTTTCGTGGATCTCTTTGCTAGCCTTATTTCTGTGGAATCTGAGAACAGATATTTCGGATCGCTCTGAAGACTATAGGGCCAAAGGAAATATCCTCCCATAACAAACAGAAAGAAGCTTTCTGAGAAACTTCTTCGTTTTCTGTGAAATCATCTCACAGAGTTACAGCTTTCCCCTCAAGAAGCCTTTCGCTAAGACAGTTCTTGTGGAATTGGAAAGTGATATTTGGAAGCCCATAGAGGGCTATGGTGAAAAAGGAAATATCCTCAGATGAAATCTGGAAAGAAGCTTTCTGAGAAACTGCTTAGTGTTCTGTTAATTCATCTCACAGAGTTACATGTGTATTTCGTGGATCTCCTTGCTAGCCTTATTTCTGTGGAGTCTGAGAACAGATATTTCGGATCCCTTTGGAGACTATAGGGCCAAAGGAAATATCCTCCGATAACAAAGAGAAAGAAGCTTTCTGAGAAACTTGTTTGTGTTCTGTGAAATCATCTCACAGAGTTACAGCTTTCCCCTCAAGAAGCCTTTCGCTAACACAGTTCTTGTGGAATTGGCAAAGTGATATTTGGAAGCCCATAGAGGGCTATGGTGAAAAAGGAAATATCCTCAGATGAAATCTGGAAAGAAGCTTTCTGAGAAACTGCTTAGTGTTCTGTTAATTCATCTCACAGAGTTACATGTGTGTTTCGTGGATCTCTTTGCTAGCCTTATTTCTGTGGAATCTGAGAACAGATATTTCGGATCCCTTTGAAAACCATAGGGCCAAAGGAAATATCCTCCGATAACAAAGAGAAAGAAGCTTTCTGAGAAACTTGTTTGTGTTCTGTGAAATCATCTCACAGAGTTACAGCTTTCCCCTCAAGAAGCCTTTCGCTAAGACAGTTCTTATGGAATTGGCAAAGTGATATTTGGAAGCCCATAGAGGGCTATGGTGAAAAAGGAAATATCCTCACAGGAAATCTGGAAAGAAGCTTTCTGAGAAACTGCTTAGTGTTCTGTTAATTCATCTCACAGAGTTGCATGTGTATTTCGTGGATCTCTTTGCTAGCCTTATTTCTGTGGAATCTGAGAACAGATATTTCGGATCCCTTTGAAAACTATACTGCCATAGGAAATATCCTCCGATACAAAGAGAAAGAAGCTTTCTGAGAAACTTCTTTGTGTTCTGTGAAATCATCTCACAGAGTTACAGCTTTCCGCTCAAGAAGCCTTTCGCTAAGACAGTTCTTGTGGAATTGGCAAAGTGATATTTGGAAGCCCATAGAGGGCTATGGTGAAAAAGGAAATATCCTCACAGGAAATCTGGAAAGAAGCTTTCTGAGAAACTGCTTAGTGTTCTGTTAATTCATCTCAAAGAGTTACATGTGTATTTCGTGGATCTCTTTGCTAGCCTTATTTCTGTGGAATCTGAGAACAGATATTTCCGATCCCTTTGAAGACTATAGGGCCAAAGGAAATATCCTCCCATAACAAAGAGAAAGAAGCTTTCTGAGAAACTTCTTTGTGTTCTGTGAAATCATCTCACAGAGTTACAGCTTTCCCCTCAAGAAGCCTTTCGCTAAGACAGTTCTTGTGGAATTGGCAAAGTGATATTTGGAAGCCCATAGAGGGCTATGGTGTAAAAGGAAATATCCTCCGATGAAATCTGGAAAGAAGCTTTCTGAGAAACTGCTTAGTGTTCTGTTAATTCATCTCACAGAGTTACATGTGTATTTCGTGGATCTCCTTGCTAGCCTTATTTCTGTGGAATCTGAGAACAGATATTTCGGATCCCATTGGAGACTATAGGGCCAAAGGAAATATCCTCCGATAACAAAGAGAAAGAAGCTTTCTGAGAAACTTGTTTGTGTTCTGTGAAATCATCTCACAGAGTTACAGCTTTCCCCTCAAGAAGCCTTTCGCTAAGACAGTTCTTGTGGAATTGGCAAAGTGATATTTGGAAGCCCATAGAGGGCTATGGTGAAAAAGGAAATATCCTCAGATGAAATCTGGAAAGAAGCTTTCTGAGAAACTCCTTAGTGTTCTGTTAATTCATCTCACAGAGTTACATGTGTGTTTCGTGGATCTCTTTGCTAGCCTTATTTCTGTGGAATCTGAGAACAGATATTTCGGATCCCTTTGAAAACCATAGGGCCAAAGGAAATATCCTCCGATAACAAACAGAATGAAGCTTTCTGAGAAACTTCTTTGTGTTCTGTGAAATCATCTCACAGAGTTACAGCTTTCCCCTCAAGAAGCCTTTCGCTAAGACAGTTCTTGTGGAATTGGCAAAGTGATATTTGGAAGCCCATAGAGGGCTATGGTGAAAAAGGAAATATCCTCAGATGAAATCTGGAAAGAAGCTTTCTGAGAAACTGCTTAGTGTTCTGTTAACTCATCTCACAGAGTTACATGTGTATTTCGTGGATCTCTTTGCTAGCCTTATTTCTGTGGAATCTGAGAACAGATATTTCGGATCGCTCTGAAGACTATAGGGCCAAAGGAAATATCCTCCCATAACAAACAGAAAGAAGCTTTCTGAGAAACTTCTTCGTTTTCTGTGAAATCATCTCACAGAGTTACAGCTTTCCCCTCAAGAAGCCTTTCGCTAAGACAGTTCTTGTGGAATTGGAAAGTCATATTTGGAAGCCCATAGAGGGCTATGGTGAAAAAGGAAATATCCTCAGATGAAATCTGGAAAGAAGCTTTCTGAGAAACTGCTTAGTGTTCTGTTAATTCATCTCACAGAGTTACATGTGTATTTCGTGGATCTCCTTGCTAGCCTTATTTCTGTGGAGTCTGAGAACAGATATTTCGGATCCCTTTGGAGACTATAGGGCCAAAGGAAATATCCTCCGATAACAAAGAGAAAGAAGCTTTCTGAGAAACTTTTTTGTGTTCTGTGAAATCATCTCACAGAGTTACAGCTTTCCCCTCAAGAAGCCTTTCGCTAACACAGTTCTTGTGGAATTGGCAAAGTGATATTTGGAAGCCCATAGAGGGCTATGGTGAAAAAGGAAATATCCTCAGATGAAATCTGGAAAGAAGCTTTCTGAGAAACTGCTTAGTGTTCTATTAATTCATCTCACAGAGTTACATGTGTCATTCGTGGATCTCTTTGCTAGCCTTATTTCTGTGGAATCTGAGAACAGATATTTCGGATCCCTTTGAAAACCATAGGGCCAAAGGAAATATCCTCTGATAACAAAGAGAAAGAAGCTTTCTGAGAAACTTGTTTGTGTTCTGTGAAATCATCTCACAGAGTTACAGCTTTCCCCTCAAGAAGCCGTTCGCTAAGACAGTTCTTATGGAATTGGCAAAGTGATATTTGGAAGCCCATAGAGGGCTATGGTGAAAAAGGAAATATCCTCACAGGAAATCTGGAAAGAAGCTTTCTGAGAAACTGCTTAGTGTTCTGTTAATTCATCTCACAGAGTTACATGTGTATTTCGTGGTTCTCTTTGCTAGCCTTATTTCTGTGGAATCTGAGAACAGATATTTCGGATCCCTTTGAAAACTATAGGGCCAAAGGAAATATCCTCCGATAACAAAGAGAAAGAAGCTTTCTGAGAAACTTCTTTGTGTTCTGTGAAATCATCTCACAGAGTTACAGCTTTCCGCTCAAGAAGCCTTTCGCTAAGACAGTTCTTGTGGAATTGGCAAAGTGATATTTGGAAGCCCATAGAGGGCTGTGGTGAAAAAGGAAATATCCTCAGATGAAATCTGGAAAGAAGCTTTCTGAGAAACTGCTTAGTGTTCTGTTAATTCATCTCACAGAGTTACATCTGTATTTCGTGGATCAATTTGCTAGCCTTATTTCTGTGGAATCTGAGAACAGATATTTCGGATCCCTTTGAAAACTATAGGGCCAAAGGAAATATCCTCCGATAACAAAGAGAAAGAAGCTTTCTGAGAAACTTCTTTGTGTTCTGTGAAATCATCTCACAGAGTTACAGCTTTCCGCTCAAGAAGCCTTTCGCTAAGACAGTTCTTGTGGAATTGGCAAAGTGATATTTGGAAGCCCATAGAGGGCTATGGTGAAAAAGGAAATATCCTCAGATGAAATCTGGAAAGAAGCTTTCTGAGAAACTGCTTAGTGTTCTGTTAATTCATCTCACAGAGTTACATGTGTATTTCGTGGATCTCTTTGCTAGCCTTATTTCTGTGGAATCTGAGAACAGATATTTCGGATCGCTCTGAAGACTATAGGGCCAAAGTTAATATCCTCCCATAACAAACAGAAAGAAGCTTTCTGAGAAACTTCTTCATTTTCTGTGAAATCATCACACAGAGTTACAGCTTTCCCCTAAAGAAGCCTTTCGCTAAGACAGTTCTTGTGGAATTGGCAAAGTGATATTTGGAAGCCCATAGAGGGCTATGGTGAAAAAGGAAATATCCTCAGATGAAATCTGGAAAGAAGCTTTCTGAGAAACTGCTTAGTGTTCTGTTAATTCATCTCACAGAGTTACATGTGTATTTCGTGGATCTCTTGGCTAGCCTTATTTCTGTGGAATCTGAGAACAGATATTTCGGATCCCTTTGAAAACTATAGTTCCAAAGGAAATATCCTCCGATAACAAAGAGAAAGAAGCTTTCTGAGAAACTTCTTTGTGTTCTGTGAAATCATCTCACAGAGTTACAGCTTTCCGCTCAGGAAGCCTTTCGCTAAGACAGTTCTTGTGGAATTGGCAAAGTGATATTTGGAAGCCCATAGAGGGCTATGGTGAAAAAGGAAATATCCTCAGATGAAATCTGGAAAGAAGCTTTCTGAGAAACTGCTTAGTGTTCTGTTAATTCATCTCACAGAGTTACATGTGTATTTCGTGGATCTCCTTGCTAGCCTTATTTCTGTGGAGTCTGAGAACAGATATTTCGGATCCCTTTGAAAACCATAGGGCCAAAGGAAATATCCTCTGATAACAAAGAGAAAGAAGCTTTCTGAGAAACTTGTTTGTGTTCTGTGAAATCATCTCACAGAGTTACAGCTTTCCCCTCAAGAAGCCTTTCGCTAAGACAGTTCTTGTGGAATTGGCAAAGTGATATTTCGAAGCCCATAGAGGGCTATGGTGAAAAAGGAAATATCCTCACAGGAAATCTGGAAAGAAGCTTTCTGAGAAACTGCTTAGTGTTCTGTTAATTCATCTCACAGAGTTACATGTGTGTTTCGTGGATCTCTTTGCTAGCCTTATTTCTGTGGAATCTGAGAACAGATATTTCGGATCCCTTTGAAAACCATAGGGCCAAAGGAAATATCCTCCGATAACAAACAGAAAGAAGCTTTCTGAGAAACTTGTTTGTGTTCTGTGAAATCATCTCACAGAGTTACAGCTTTCCCCTCAAGAAGCCGTTCGCTAAGACAGTTCTTATGGAATTGGCAAAGTGATATTTGGAAGCCCATAGAGGGCTATGGTGAAAAAGGAAATATCCTCACAGGAAATCTGGAAAGAAGCTTTCTGAGAAACTGCTTAGTGTTCTGTTAATTCATCTCACAGAGTTACATGTGTATTTCGTGGATCTCTTTGCTAGCCTTATTTCTGTGGAATCTGAGAACAGATATTTCGGATCCCTTTGAAAACTATAAGGCCAAAGGAAATATCCTCCGATAACAAAGAGAAAGAAGCTTTCTGAGAAACTTCTTTGTGTTCTGTGAAATCATCTCACAGAGTTACAGCTTTCTGCTCAAGAAGCCTTTCGCTAAGACAGTTCTTGTGGAATTGGCAAAGTGATATTTGGAAGCCCATAGAGGGCTGTGGTGAAAAAGGAAATATCCTCAGATGAAATCTGGAAAGAAGCTTTCTGAGAAACTGCTTAGTGTTCTGTTAATTCATCTCACAGAGTTACATGTGTATTTCGTGGATCAATTTGCTAGCCTTATTTCTGTGGAATCTGAGAACAGATATTTCAGATCCCTTTGAAAACTATAGGGCCAAAGGAAATATCCTCCGATAACAAAGAGAAAGAAGCTTTCTGAGAAACTTCTTTGTGTTCTGTGAAATCATCTCACAGAGTTACAGCTTTCCGCTCAAGAAGCCTTTCGCTAAGACAGTTCTTGTGGAATTGGCAAAGTGATATTTGGAAGCCCATAGAGGGCTATGGTGAAAAAGGAAATATCCTCAGATGAAATCTGGAAAGAAGCTGTCTGAGAAACTGCTTAGTGTTCTGTTAATTCATCTCACAGAGTTACATGTGTGTTTCGTGGATCTCTTTGCTAGCCTTATTTCTGTGGAATCTGAGAACAGATATTTCGGATCCCTTTGAAAACCATAGGGCCAAAGGAAATATCCTCCGATAACAAACAGAATGAAGCTTTCTGAGAAACTTCTTTGTGTTCTGTGAAATCATCTCACAGAGTTACAGCTTTCCCCTCAAGAAGCCTTTCGCTAAGACAGTTCTTGTGGAATTGGCAAAGTGATATTTGGAAGCCCATAGAGGGCTATGGTGAAAAAGGAAATATCCTCAGATGAAATCTGGAAAGAAGCTTTCTGAGAAACTGCTTAGTGTTCTGTTAACTCATCTCACAGAGTTACATGTGTGTTTCGTGGATCTCTTTGCTAGCCTTATTTCTGTGGAATCTGAGAACAGATATTTCGGATCGCTCTGAAGACTATAGGGCCAAAGGAAATATCCTCCCATAACAAACAGAAAGAAGCTTTCTGAGAAACTTCTTCGTTTTCTGTGAAATCATCTCACAGAGTTACAGCTTTCCCCTCAAGAAGCCTTTCGCTAAGACAGTTCTTGTGGAATTGGAAAGTGATATTTGGAAGCCCATAGAGGGCTATGGTGAAAAAGGAAATATCCTCAGATGAAATCTGGAAAGAAGCTTTCTGAGAAACTGCTTAGTGTTCTGTTAATTCATCTCACAGAGTTACATGTGTATTTCGTGGATCTCCTTGCTAGCCTTATTTCTGTGGAGTCTGAGAACAGATATTTCGGATCCCTTTGGAGACTATAGGGCCAAAGGAAATATCCTCCGATAACAAAGAGAAAGAAGCTTTCTGAGAAACTTGTTTGTGTTCTCTGAAATCATCTCACAGAGTTACAGCTTTCCCCTAAAGAAGCCTTTCGCTAACACAGTTCTTGTGGAATTGGCAAAGTGATATTTGGAAGCCCATAGAGGGCTATGGTGAAAAAGGAAATATCCTCACAGGAAATCTGGAAAGAAGCTTTCTGAGAAACTGCTTAGTGTTCTGTTAATTCATCTCACAGAGTTACATGTGTATTTCGTGGATCTCTTTGCTAGCCTTATTTCTGTGGAATCTGAGAACAGATATTTCGGATCCCTTTGAAAACTATAAGGCCAAAGGAAATATCCTCCGATAACAAAGAGATAGAAGCTTTCTGAGAAACTTCTTTGTGTTCTGTGAAATCATCTCACAGAGTTACAGCTTTCCGCTCAAGAAGCCTTTCGCTAAGACAGTTCTTGTGGAATTGGCAAAGTGATATTTGGAAGCCCATAGAGGGCTGTGGTGAAAAAGGAAATATCCTCAGATGAAATCTGGAAAGAAGCTTTCTGAGAAACTGCTTAGTGTTCTGTTAATTCATCTCACAGAGTTACATGTGTATTTCGTGGATCAATTTGCTAGCCTTATTTCTGTGGAATCTGAGAACAGATATTTCAGATCCCTTTGAAAACTATAGGGCCAAAGGAAATATCCTCCGATAACAAAGAGAAAGAAGCTTTCTGAGAAACTTCTTTGTGTTCTGTGAAATCATCTCACAGAGTTACAGCTTTCCGCTCAAGAAGCCTTTCGCTAAGACAGTTCTTGTGGAATTGGCAAAGTGATATTTGGAAGCCCATAGAGGGCTATGGTGAAAAAGGAAATATCCTCAGATGAAATCTGGAAAGAAGCTGTCTGAGAAACTGCTTAGTGTTCTGTTAATTCATCTCACAGAGTTACATGTGTGTTTCGTGGATCTCTTTGCTAGCCTTATTTCTGTGGAATCTGAGAACAGATATTTCGGATCCCTTTGAAAACCATAGGGCCAAAGGAAATATCCTCCGATAACAAACAGAATGAAGCTTTCTGAGAAACTTCTTTGTGTTCTGTGAAATCATCTCACAGAGTTACAGCTTTCCCCTCAAGAAGCCTTTCGCTAAGACAGTTCTTGTGGAATTGGCAAAGTGATATTTGGAAGCCCATAGAGGGCTATGGTGAAAAAGGAAATATCCTCAGATGAAATCTGGAAAGAAGCTTTCTGAGAAACTGCTTAGTGTTCTGTTAACTCATCTCACAGAGTTACATGTGTGTTTCGTGGATCTCTTTGCTAGCCTTATTTCTGTGGAATCTGAGAACAGATATTTCGGATCGCTCTGAAGACTATAGGGCCAAAGGAAATATCCTCCCATAACAAACAGAAAGAAGCTTTCTGAGAAACTTCTTCGTTTTCTGTGAAATCATCTCACAGAGTTACAGCTTTCCCCTCAAGAAGCCTTTCGCTAAGACAGTTCTTGTGGAATTGGAAAGTGATATTTGGAAGCCCATAGAGGGCTATGGTGAAAAAGGAAATATCCTCAGATGAAATCTGGAAAGAAGCTTTCTGAGAAACTGCTTAGTGTTCTGTTAATTCATCTCACAGAGTTACATGTGTATTTCGTGGATCTCCTTGCTAGCCTTATTTCTGTGGAGTCTGAGAACAGATATTTCGGATCCCTTTGGAGACTATAGGGCCAAAGGAAATATCCTCCGATAACAAAGAGAAAGAAGCTTTCTGAGAAACTTGTTTGTGTTCTGTGAAATCATCTCACAGAGTTACAGCTTTCCCCTCAAGAAGCCTTTCGCTAACACAGTTCTTGTGGAATTGGCAAAGTGATATTTGGAAGCCCATAGAGGGCTATGGTGAAAAAGGAAATATCCTCAGATGAAATCTGGAAAGAAGCTTTCTGAGAAACTGCTTAGTGTTCTGTTAATTCATCTCACAGAGTTACATGTGTGTTTCGTGAATCTCTTTGCTAGCCTTATTTCTGTGGAATCTGAGAACAGATATTTCGGATCCCTTTGAAAACCATAGGGCCAAAGGAAATATCCTCCGATAACAAACAGAAAGAAGCTTTCTGAGAAACTTGTTTGTGTTCTGTGAAATCATCTCACAGAGTTACAGCTTTCCCCTCAAGAAGCCTTTCGCTAAGACAGTTCTTATGGAATTGGCAAAGTGATATTTGGAAGCCCATAGAGGGCTATGGTGAAAAAGGAAATATCCTCACAGGAAATCTGGAAAGAAGCTTTCTGAGAAACTGCTTAGTGTTCTGTTAATTCATCTCACAGAGTTGCATGTGTATTTCGTGGATCTCTTTGCTAGCCTTATTTCTGTGGAATCTGAGAACAGATATTTCGGATCCCTTTGAAAACTATACTGCCATAGGAAATATCCTCCGATAACAAAGAGAAAGAAGCTTTCTGAGAAACTTCTTTGTGTTCTGTGAAATCATCTCACAGAGTTACAGCTTTCCGCTCAAGAAGCCTTTCGCTAAGACAGTTCTTGTGGAATTGGCAAAGTGATATTTGGAAGCCCATAGAGGGCTGTGGTGAAAAAGGAAATATCCTCAGATGAAATCTGGAAAGAAGCTTTCTGAGAAACTGCTTAGTGTTCTGTTAATTCATCTCACAGAGTTACATGGGTATTTCGTGGATCAATTTGCTAGCCTTATTTCTGTGGAATCTGAGAACAGATATTTCAGATCCCTTTGAAAACTATAGGGCCAAAGGAAATATCCTCCGATAACAAAGAGAAAGAAGCTTTCTGAGAAACTTGTTTGTGTTCTGTGAAATCATCTCTCAGAGTTACAGCTTTCCCCTCAAGAAGCCTTTCGCTAAGACAGTTCTTGTGGAATTGGCAAAGTGATATTTGGAAGCCCATAGAGGGCTATGGTGAAAAAGGAAATATCCTCAGATGAAATCTGGAAAGAAGCTTTCTGAGAAACTGCTTAGTGTTCTGTTAATTCATCTCACAGAGTTACATGTGTCATTCGTGGATCTCTTTGCTAGCCTTATTTCTGTGGAATCTGAGAACAGATATTTCGGATCCCTTTGAAAACCATAGGGCCAAAGGAAATATCCTCCGATAACAAAGAGAAAGAAGCTTTCTGAGAAACTTGTTTGTGCTCTGTGAAATCATCTCACAGAGTTACAGCTTTCCCCTCAAGAAGCCGTTCGCTAAGACAGTTCTTATGGAATTGGCAAAGTGATATTTGGAAGCCCATAGAGGGCTATGGTGAAAAAGGAAATATCCTCACAGGAAATCTGGAAAGAAGCTTTCTGAGAAACTGCTTAGTGTTCTGTTAATTCATCTCACAGAGTTACATGTGTATTTCGTGGTTCTCTTTGCTAGCCTTATTTCTGTGGAATCTGAGAACAGATATTTCGGATCCCTTTGAAAACTATAGGGCCAAAGGAAATATCCTCCGCTAACAAAGAGAAAGAAGCTTTCTGAGAAACTTCTTTGTGTTCTGTGAAATCATCTCACAGAGTTACAGCTTTCCGCTCAAGAAGCCTTTCGCTAAGACAGTTCTTGTGGAATTGGCAAAGTGATATTTGGAAGCCCATAGAGGGCTGTGGTGAAAAAGGAAATATCCTCAGATGAAATCTGGAAAGAAGCTTTCTGAGAAACTGCTTAGTGTTCTGTTAATTCATCTCACAGAGTTACATGTGTATTTCGTGGATCAATTTGCTAGCCTTATTTCTGTGGAATCTGAGAACAGATATTTCGGATCCCTTTGAAAACTATAGGGCCAAAGGAAATATCCTCCGATAACAAAGAGAAAGAAGCTTTCTGAGAAACTTCTTTGTGTTCTGTGAAATCATCTCACAGAGTTACAGCTTTCCGCTCAAGAAGCCTTTCGCTAAGACAGTTCTTGTGGAATTGGCAAAGTGATATTTGGAAGCCCATAGAGGGCTATGGTGAAAAAGGAAATATCCTCAGATGAAATCTGGAAAGAAGCTTTCTGAGAAACTTCTTAGTGTTCTGTTAATTCATCTCACAGAGTTACATGTGTATTTCGTGGATCTCTTTGCTAGCCTTATTTCTGTGGAATCTGAGAACAGATATTTCGGATCGCTCTGAAGACTATAGGGCCAAAGTTAATATCCTCCCATAACAAACAGAAAGAAGCTTTCTGAGAAACTTCTTCATTTTCTGTGAAATCATCTCACAGAGTTACAGCTTTCCCCTAAAGAAGCCTTTCGCTAAGACAGTTCTTGTGGAATTGGCAAAGTGATATTTGGAAGCCCATAGAGGGCTATGGTGAAAAAGGAAATATCCTGAGATGAAATCTGGAAAGAAGCTTTCTGAGAAACTGCTTAGTGTTCTGTTAATTCATCTCACAGAGTTACATGTGTATTTCGTGGATCTCTTTGCTAGCCTTATTTCTGTGGAATCTGAGAACAGATATTTCGGATCCCTTTGAAAACTATAGTTCCAAAGGAAATATCCTCCGATAACAAAGAGAAAGAAGCTTTCTGAGAAACTTCTTTGTGTTCTGTGAAATCATCTCACAGAGTACAGCTTTCCGCTCAGGAAGCCTTTCGCTAAGACAGTTCTTGTGGAATTGGCAAAGTGATATTTGGAAGCCCATAGAGGTCTATGGTGAAAAAGGAAATATCCTCAGATGAAATCTGGAAAGAAGCTTTCTGAGAAACTGCTTAGTGTTCTGTTAATTCATCTCACAGAGTTACATGTGTATTTCGTGGATCTCCTTGCTAGCCTTATTTCTGTGGAGTCTGAGAACAGATATTTCGGATCCCTTTGGAGACTATAGGGCCAAAGGAAATATCCTCCGATAACAAAGAGAAAGAAGCTTTCTGAGAAACTTCTTTGTGTTCTGTGAAATCATCTCACAGAGTTACAGCTTTCCGCTCAAGAAGCCTTTCGCTAAGACAGTTCTTGTGGAATTGGCAAAGTGATATTTGGAAGCCCATAGAGGGCTGTGGTGAAAAAGGAAATATCCTCCGATGAAATCTGGAAAGAAGCTTTCTGAGAAACTGCTTAGTGTTCCGTTAATTCATCTCACAGAGTTACATGTGTATTTCGTGGATCAATTTGCTAGCCTTATTTCTGTGGAATCTGAGAAGAGATATTTCAGATCCCTTTGAAAACTATAGGGCCAAAGGAAATATCCTCTGATAACAAAGAGAAAGAAGCTTTCTGAGAAACTTGTTTGTGTTCTGTGAAATCATCTCACAGAGTTACAGCTTTCCCCTCAAGAAGCCTTTCGCTAAGACAGTTCTTGTGGAATTGGCAAAGTGATATTTGGAAGCCCATAGAGGGCTACGGTGAAAAAGGAAATATCCTCAGATGAAATCTGGAAAGAAGCTTTCTGAGAAACTGCTTAGTGTTCTGTTAATTCATCTCACAGAGTTACATGTGTGTTTCGTGGATCTCTTTGCTAGCCTTATTTCTGTGGAATCTGAGAACAGATATTTCGGATCCCTTTGAAAACCATAGGGCCAAAGGAAATATCCTCCGATAACAAACAGAAAGAAGCTTTCTGAGAAACTTGTTTGTGTTCTGTGAAATCATCTCACCGAGTTACAGCTTTCCCCTCAAGAAGCCGTTCGCTAAGACAGTTCTTATGGAATTGGCAAAGTGATATTTGGAAGCCCATAGAGGGCTATGGTGACAAAGGAAATATCCTCACAGGAAATCTGGAAAGATGCTTTCTGAGAAACTGCTTAGTGTTCTGTTAATTCATCTCACAGAGTTACATGTGTATTTCGTGGATCTCTTTGCTAGCCTTATTTCTGTGGAATCTGAGAACAGATATTTCGGATCCCTTTGAAAACTATAGGGCCAAAGGAAATATCCTCCGATAACAAAGAGAAAGAAGCTTTCTGAGAAACTTCTTTGTGTTCTGTGAAATCATCTCACAGAGTTACAGCTTTCCCCTCAAGAACCCTTTCGCTAAGACAGTTCTTGTGGAATTGGCAAAGTGATATTTGGAAGCCCATAGAGGGCTGTGGTGAAAAAGGAAATATCCTCAGATGAAATCTGGAAAGAAGCTTTCTGAGAAACTGCTTAGTGTTCTGTTAATTCATCTCACAGAGTTACATGTGTATTTCGTGGATCAATTTGCTAGCCTTATTTCTGTGGAATCTGAGAACAGATATTTCAGATCCCTTTGAAAACTATAGGGCCAAAGGAAATATCCTCCGATAACAAAGAGAAAGAAGCTTTCTGAGAAACTTCTTTGTGTTCTGTGAAATCATCTCACAGAGTTACAGCTTTCCGCTCAAGAAGCCTTTCGCTAAGACAGTTCTTGTGGAATTGGCAAAGTGATATTTGGAAGCCCATAGAGGGCTATGGTGAAAAAGGAAATATCCTCAGATGAAATCTGGAAAGAAGCTTTCTGAGAAACTGCTTAGTGTTCTGTTAATTCATCTCACAGAGTTACATGTGTATTTCGTGGATCTCTTTGCTAGCCTTATTTCTGTGGAATCTGAGAACAGATATTTCGGATCGCTCTGAAGACTATAGGGCCAAAGTTAATATCCTCCCATAACAAACAGAAAGAAGCTTTCTGAGAAACTTGTTTGTGTTCTGTGAAATCATTTCACAGAGTTACAGCTTTCCCCTCAAGAAGCCTTTCGCTAAGACAGTTCTTGTGGAATTGGCAAAGTGATATTTGGAAGCCCATAGAGGGCTATGGTGAAAAAGGAAATATCCTCACATGAAATCTGGAAAGAAGCTTTCTGAGAAACTGCTTAGTGTTCTGTTAATTCATCTCACAGAGTTACATGTGTATTTCGTGGATCAATTTGCTAGCCTTATTTCTGTGGAATCTGAGAACAGATATTTCAGATCACTTTGAAAACTATAGGGCCAAAGGAAATATCCTCCGATAACAAAGAGAAAGAAGCTTTCTGAGAAACTTCTTTGTGTTCTGTGAAATCATCTCACAGAGTTACAGCTTTCTGCTCAAGAAGCCTTTCGCTAAGACAGTTCTTGTGGAATTGGCAAAGTGATATTTGGAAGCCCATAGAGGGCTGTGGTGAAAAAGGAAATATCCTCAGATGAAATCTGGAAAGAAGCTTTCTGAGAAACTGCTTAGTGTTCTGTTAATTCATCCAACAGAGTTACATGTGTATTTCGTGGATCAATTTGCTAGCCTTATTTCTGTGGAATCTGAGAACAGATATTTCAGATCCCTTTGAAAACTATAGGGCCAAAGGAAATATCCTCCGATAACAAAGAGAAAGAAGCTTTCTGAGAAACTTCTTTGTGTTCTGTGAAATCATCTCACAGAGTTACAGCTTTCCGCTCAAGAAGCCTTTCGCTAAGACAGTTCTTGTGGAATTGGCAAAGTGATATTTGGAAGCCCATAGAGGGCTATGGTGAAAAAGGAAATATCCTCAGATGAAATCTGGAAAGAAGCTTTCTGAGAAACTGCTTAGTGTTCTGTTAATTCATCTCACAGAGTTACATGTGTATTTCGTGGATCTCTTTGCTAGCCTTATTTCTGTGGAATCTGAGAACAGATATTTCCGATCCCTTTGAAGACTATAGGGCCAAAGGAAATATCCTCCCATAACAAAGAGAAAGAAGCTTTCTGAGAAACTTCTTTGTGTTCTGTGAAATCATCTCACAGAGTTACAGCTTTCCCCTCAAGAAGCCTTTCGCTAAGACAGTTCTTGTGGAATTGGCAAAGTGATATTTGGAAGCCCATAGAGGGCTATGGTGTAAAAGGAAATATCCTCAGATGAAATCTGGAAAGAAGCTTTCTGAGAAACTGCTTAGTGTTCTGTTAATTCATCTCACAGAGTTACATGTGTATTTCGTGGATCTCCTTGCTAGCCTTATTTCTGTGGAATCTGAGAACAGATATTTCGGATCCCATTGGAGACTATAGGGCCAAAGGAAATATCCTCCGATAACAAAGAGAAAGAAGCTTTCTGAGAAACTTGTTTGTGTTCTGTGAAATCATCTCACAGAGTTACAGCTTTCCGCTCAAGAAGCCTTTCGCTAAGACAGTTCTTGTGGAATTGGCAAAGTGATATTTGGAAGCCCATAGAGGGCTATGGTGAAAAAGGAAATATCCTCAGATGAAATCTGGAAAGAAGCTTTCTTCGAAACTGCTTAGTGTTCTGTTAATTCATCTCACAGAGTTACATGTGTGTTTCGTGGATCTCTTTGCTAGCCTTATTTCTGTGGAATCTGAGAACAGATATTTCGGATCCCTTTGAAAACCATAGGGCCAAAGGAAATATCCTCCGATAACAAACAGAATGAAGCTTTCTGAGAAACTTCTTTGTGTTCTGTGAAATCATCTCACAGAGTTACAGCTTTCCCCTCAAGAAGCCTTTCGCTAAGACAGTTCTTGTGGAATTGGCAAAGTGATATTTGGAAGCCCATAGAGGGCTATGATGAAAAAGGAAATATCCTCAGATGAAATCTGGAAAGAAGCTTTCTGAGAAACTGCTTAGTGTTCTGTTAATTCATCTCACAGAGTTACATGTGTGTTTCGTGGATCTCTTTGCTAGCCTTATTTCTGTGGAATCTGAGAACAGATATTTCGGATCCCTTTGAAAACCATAGGGCCAAAGGAAATATCCTCCGATAACAAACAGAATGAAGCTTTCTGAGAAACTTCTTTGTGTTCTGTGAAATCATCTCACAGAGTTACAGCTTTCCCCTCAAGAAGCCTTTCGCTAAGACAGTTCTTGTGGAATTGGCAAAGTGATATTTGGAAGCCCATAGAGGGCTATGGTGAAAAAGGAAATATCCTCAGATGAAATCTGGAAAGAAGCTTTCTGAGAAACTGCTTAGTGTTCTGTTAACTCATCTCACAGAGTTACATGTGTGTTTCGTGGATCTCTTTGCTAGCCTTATTTCTGTGGAATCTGAGAACAGATATTTCGGATCCCTTTGAAAACCATAGGGCCAAAGGAAATATCCTCCGATAACAAACTGAAAGAAGCTTTCTGAGAAACTTCTTTGTGTTCTGTGAAATCATCTCACAGAGTTACAGCTTTCCGCTCAAGAAGCCTTTCGCTAAGACAGTTCTTGTGGAATTGGCAAAGTGATATTTGGAAGCCCATAGAGGGCTATGGTGAAAAAGGAAATATCCTCAGATGAAATCTGGAAAGAAGCTTTCTGAGAAACTGCTTAGTGTTCTGTTAATTCATCTCACAGAGTTACATGTGTATTTCGTGGATCTCTTTGCTAGCCTTATTTCTGTGGAATCTGAGAACAGATATTTCGGATCGCTCTGAAGACTATAGGGCCAAAGGAAATATCCTCCCATAACAAACAGAAAGAAGCTTTCTGAGAAACTTCTTCGTTTTCTGTGAAATCATCTCACAGAGTTACAGCTTTCCCCTCAAGAAGCCTTTCGCTAAGACAGTTCTTGTGGAATTGGAAAGTGATATTTGGAAGCCCATAGAGGGCTATGGTGAAAAAGGAAATATCCTGAGATGAAATCTGGAAAGAAGCTTTCTGAGAAACTGCTTAGTGTTCTGTTAATTCATCTCACAGAGTTACATGTGTATTTCGTGGATCTCTTTGCTAGCCTTATTTCTGTGGAATCTGAGAACAGATATTTCGGATCCCTTTGAAAACTATAGTTCCAAAGGAAATATCCTCCGATAACAAAGAGAAAGAAGCTTTCTGAGAAACTTCTTTGTGTTCTGTGAAATCATCTCACAGAGTTACAGCTTTCCGCTCAGGAAGCCTTTCGCTAAGACAGTTCTTGTGGAATTGGCAAAGTGATATTTGGAAGCCCATAGAGGGCTATGGTGAAAAAGGAAATATCCTCAGATGAAATCTGGAAAGAAGCTTTCTGAGAAACTGCTTAGTGTTCTGTTAATTCATCTCACAGAGTTACATGTGTATTTCGTGGATCTCCTTGCTAGCCTTATTTCTGTGGAGTCTGAGAACAGATATTTCGGATCCCTTTGGAGACTATAGGGCCAAAGGAAATATCCTCCGATAACAAAGAGAAAGAAGCTTTCTGAGAAACTTCTTTGTGTTCTGTGAAATCATCTCACAGAGTTACAGCTTTCCGCTCAAGAAGCCTTTCGCTAAGACAGTTCTTGTGGAATTGGCAAAGTGATATTTGGAAGCCCATAGAGGGCTGTGGTGAAAAAGGAAATATCCTCAGATGAAATCTGGAAAGAAGCTTTCTGAGAAACTGCTTAGTGTTCCGTTAATTCATCTCACAGAGTTACATGTGTATTTCGTGGATCAATTTGCTAGCCTTATTTCTGTGGAATCTGAGAAGAGATATTTCAGATCCCTTTGAAAACTATAGGGCCAAAGGAAATATCCTCTGATAACAAAGAGAAAGAAGCTTTCTGAGAAACTTGTTTGTGTTCTGTGAAATCATCTCACAGAGTTACAGCTTTCCCCTCAAGAAGCCTTTCGCTAAGACAGTTCTTGTGGAATTGGCAAAGTGATATTTGGAAGCCCATAGAGGGCTACGGTGAAAAAGGAAATATCCTCAGATGAAATCTGGAAAGAAGCTTTCTGAGAAACTGCTTAGTGTTCTGTTAATTCATCTCACAGAGTTACATGTGTATTTCGTGGATCTCTTTGCTAGCCTTATTTCTGTGGAATCTGAGAACAGATATTTCGGATCGCTCTGAAGACTATAGGGCCAAAGGAAATATCCTCCCATAACAAACAGAAAGAAGCTTTCTGAGAAACTTCTTCGTTTTCTGTGAAATCATCTCACAGAGTTACAGCTTTCCCTTCAAGAAGCCTTTCGCTAAGACAGTTCTTGTGGAATTGGAAAGTGATATTTGGAAGCCCATAGAGGGCTATGGTGAAAAAGGAAATATCCTCAGATGAAATCTGGAAAGAAGCTTTCTGAGAAACTGCTTAGTGTTCTGTTAATTCATCTCACAGAGTTACATGTGTATTTCGTGGATCTCCTTGCTAGCCTTATTTCTGTGGAGTCTGAGAACAGATATTTCGGATCCCTTTGGAGACTATAGGGCCAAAGGATATATCCTCCGATAACAAAGAGAAAGAAGCTTTCTGAGAAACTTGTTTGTGTTCTGTGAAATCATCTCACAGAGTTACAGCTTTCCCCTCAAGAAGCCTTTCGCTAAGACAGTTCTTGTGGAATTGGCAAAGTGATATTTGGAAGCCCATAGAGGGCTATGGTGAAAAAGGAAATATCCTCAGATGAAATCTGGAAAGAAGCTTTCTGAGAAACTGCTTAGTGTTCTGTTAATTCATCTCACAGAGTTACATGTGTGTTTCGTGGATCTCTTTGCTAGCCTTATTTCTGTGGAATCTGAGAACAGATATTTCGGATCCCTTTGAAAACCATAGGGCCAAAGGAAATATCCTCCGATAACAAACAGAAAGAAGCTTTCTGAGAAACTTGTTTGTGTTCTGTGAAATCATCTCACAGAGTTACAGCTTTCCCCTCAAGAAGCCTTTCGCTAAGACAGTTCTTATGGAATTGGCAAAGTGATATTTGGAAGCCCATAGAGGGCTATGGTGAAAAAGGAAATATCCTCACAGGAAATCTGGAAAGAAGCTTTCTGAGAAACTGCTTAGTGTTCTGTTAATTCATCTCACAGAGTTACATGTGTATTTCGTGGATCTCTTTGCTAGCCTTATTTCTGTGGAATCTGAGAACAGATATTTCGGATCCCTTTGAAAACTATAGGGCCAAAGGAAATATCCTCCGATAACAAAGAGAAAGAAGCTTTCTGAGAAACTTCTTTGTGTTCTGTGAAATCATCTCACAGAGTTACAGCTTTCCGCTCAAGAAGCTTTTCGCTAAGACAGTTCTTGTGGAATTGGCAAAGTGATATTTGGAAGCCCATAGAGGGCTGTGGTGAAAAAGGAAATATCCTCAGATGAAATCTGGAAAGAAGCTTTCTGAGAAACTGCTTAGTGTTCTGTTAATTCATCTCACAGAGTTACATGTGTCATTCGTGGATCTCTTTGCTAGCCTTATTTCTGTGGAATCTGAGAACAGATATTTCGGATCCCTTTGAAAACCATAGGGCCAAAGGAAATATCCTCCGATAACAAAGAGAAAGAAGCTTTCTGAGAAACTTGTTTGTGTTCTGTGAAATCATCTCACAGAGTTACAGCTTTCCCCTCAAGAAGCCGTTCGCTAAGACAGTTCTTATGGAATTGGCAAAGTGATATTTGGAAGCCCATAGAGGGCTATGGTGAAAAAGGAAATATCCTCACAGGAAATCTGGAAAGAAGCTTTCTGAGAAACTGCTTAGTGTTCTGTTAATTCATCTCACAGAGTTACATGTGTATTTCGTGGATCTCTTTGCTAGCCTTATTTCTGTGGAATCTGAGAACAGATATTTCGGATCGCTCTGAAGACTATAGGGCCAAAGTTAATATCCTCCCATAACAAACAGAAAGAAGCTTTCTGAGAAACTTCTTCATTTTCTGTGAAATCATCACACAGAGTTACAGCTTTCCCCTAAAGAAGCCTTTCGCTAAGACAGTTCTTGTGGAATTGGCAAAGTGATATTTGGAAGCCCATAGAGGGCTATGGTGAAAAAGGAAATATCCTGAGATGAAATCTGGAAAGAAGCTTTCTGAGAAACTGCTTAGTGTTCTGTTAATTCATCTCACAGAGTTACATGTGTATTTCGTGGATCTCCTTGCTAGCCTTATTTCTGTGGAATCTGAGAACAGATATTTCGGATCCCTTTGAAAACTATAGTTCCAAAGGAAATATCCTCCGATAACAAAGAGAAAGAAGCTTTCTGAGAAACTTCTTTGTGTTCTGTGAAATCATCTCACAGAGTTACAGCTTTCCGCTCAGGAAGCCTTTCGCTAAGACAGTTCTTGTGGAATTGGCAAAGTGATATTTGGAAGCCCATAGAGGGCTATGGTGAAAAAGGAAATATCCTCAGATGAAATCTGGAAAGAAGCTTTCTGAGAAACTGCTTAGTGTTCTGTTAATTCATCTCACAGAGTTACATGTGTATTTCGTGGATCTCCTTGCTAGCCTTATTTCTGTGGAGTCTGAGAACAGATATTTCGGATCCCTTTGAAAACTATAGGGCCAAAGGAAATATCCTCCGATAACAAAGAGAAAGAAGCTTTCTGAGAAACTTCTTTGTGTTCTGTGAAATCATCTCACAGAGTTACAGCTTTCCGCTCAAGAAGTCTTTCGCTAAGACAGTTCTTGTGGAATTGGCAAAGTGATATTTGGAAGCCCATAGAGGGCTGTGGTGAAAAAGGAAATATCCTCAGATGAAATCTGGAAAGAAGCTTTCTGAGAAACTGCTTAGTGTTCCGTTAATTCATCTCACAGAGTTACATGTGTATTTCGTGGATCAATTTGCTAGCCTTATTTCTGTGGAATCTGAGAAGAGATATTTCAGATCCCTTTGAAAACTATAGGGCCAAAGGAAATATCCTCTGATAACAAAGAGAAAGAAGCTTTCTGAGAAACTTGTTTGTGTTCTGTGAAATCATCTCACAGAATTACAGCTTTCCCCTCAAGAAGCCTTTCGCTAAGACAGTTCTTGTGGAATTGGCAAAGTGATATTTGGAAGCCCATAGAGGGCTACGGTGAAAAAGGAAATATCCTCAGATGAAATCTGGAAAGAAGCTTTCTGAGAAACTGCTTAGTGTTCTGTTAATTCATCTCACAGAGTTACATGTGTGTTTCGTGGATCTCTTTGCTAGCCTTATTTCTGTGGAATCTGAGAACAGATATTTCGGATCCCTTTGAAAACCATAGGGCCAAAGGAAATATCCTCCGATAACAAACAGAAAGAAGCTTTCTGAGAAACTTGTTTGTGTTCTGTGAAATCATCTCACCGAGTTACAGCTTTCCCCTCAAGAAGCCGTTCGCTAAGACAGTTCTTGTGGAATTGGCAAAGTGATATTTGGAAGCCCATAGAGGGCTATGGTGAAAAAGGAAATATCCTCACAGGAAATCTGGAAAGAAGCTTTCTGAGAAACTGCTTAGTGTTCTGTTAATTCATCTCACAGAGTTACATGTGTATTTCGTGGATCTCTTTGCTAGCCTTATTTCTGTGGAATCTGAGAACAGATATTTCGGATCCCTTTGAAAACTATAGGGCCAAAGGAAATATCCTCCGATAACAAAGAGAAAGAAGCTTTCTGAGAAACTACTTTGTGTTCTGTGAAATCATCTCACAGAGTTACAGCTTTCCGCTCAAGAAGCCTTTCGCTAAGACAGTTCTTGTGGAATTGGCAAAGTGATATTTGGAAGCCCATAGAGGGCTGTGGTGAAAAAGGAAATATCCTCAGATGAAATCTGGAAAGAAGCTTTCTGAGAAACTGCTTAGTGTTCTGTTAATTCATCTCACAGAGTTACATGTGTATTTCGTGGATCAATTTGCTAGCCTTATTTCTGTGGAATCTGAGAACAGATATTTCAGATCCCTTTGAAAACTATAGGGCCAAAGGAAATATCCTCCGATAACAAAGAGAAAGAAGCTTTCTGAGAAACTTCTTTGTGTTCTGTGAAATCATCTCACAGAGTTACAGCTTTCCGCTCAAGAAGCCTTTCGCTAAGACAGTTCTTGTGGAATTGGCAAAGTGATATTTGGAAGCCCATAGAGGGCTGTGGTGAAAAAGGAAATATCCTCAGATGAAATCTGGAAAGAAGCTTTCTGAGAAACTGCTTAGTGTTCTGTTAATTCATCTCACAGAGTTACATGTGTATTTCGTGGATCAATTTGCTAGCCTTATTTCTGTGGAATCTGAGAACAGATATTTCAGATCCCTTTGAAAACTATAGGGCCAAAGGAAATATCCTCCGATAACAAAGAGAAAGAAGCTTTCTGAGAAACTTCTTTGTGTTCTGTGAAATCATCTCACAGAGTTACAGCTTTCCGCTCAAGAAGCCTTTCGCTAAGACAGTTCTTGTGGAATTGGCAAAGTGATATTTGGAAGCCCATAGAGGGCTATGGTGAAAAAGGAAATATCCTCAGATGAAATCTGGAAAGAAGCTTTCTGAGAAACTGCTTAGTGTTCTGTTAATTCATCTCACAGAGTTACATGTGTATTTCGTGGATCTCTTTGCTAGCCTTATTTCTGTGGAATCTGAGAACAGATATTTCGGATCGCTCTGAAGACTATAGGGCCAAAGGAAATATCCTCCCATAACAAACAGAAAGAAGCTTTCTGAGAAACTTCTTCGTTTTCTGTGAAATCATCTCACAGAGTTACAGCTTTCCCCTAAAGAAGCCTTTCGCTAAGACAGTTCTTGTGGAATTGGCAAAGTGATATTTGGAAGCCCATAGAGGGCTATGGTGAAAAAGGAAATATCCTGAGATGAAATCTGGAAAGAAGCTTTCTGAGAAACTGCTTAGTGTTCTGTTAATTCATCTCACAGAGTTACATGTGTATTTCGTGGATCTCTTTGCTAGCCTTATTTCTGTGGAATCTGAGAACAGATATTTCGGATCCCTTTGAAAACTATAGTTCCAAAGGAAATATCCTCCGATAACAAAGAGAAAGAAGCTTTCTGAGAAACTTCTTTGTGTTCTGTGAAATCATCTCACAGAGTTACAGCTTTCCGCTCAGGAAGCCTTTCGCTACACAGTTCTTGTGGAATTGGCAAAGTGATATTTGGAAGCCCATAGAGGGCTATGGTGAAAAAGGAAATATCCTCAGATGAAATCTGGAAAGAAGCTTTCTTCGAAACTGCTTAGTGTTCTGTTAATTCATCTCAAAGAGTTACATGTGTATTTCGTGGATCTCTTTGCTAGCCTTATTTCTGTGGAATCTGAGAACAGATATTTCCGATCCCTTTGAAGACTATAGGGCCAAAGGAAATATCCTCCCATAACAAAGAGAAAGAAGCTTTCTGAGAAACTTCTTTGTGTTCTGTGAAATCATCTCACAGAGTTACAGCTTTCCCCTCAAGAAGCCTTTCGCTAAGACAGTTCTTGTGGAATTGGCAAAGTGATATTTGGAAGCCCATAGAGGGCTATGGTGTAAAAGGAAATATCCTCAGATGAAATCTGGAAAGAAGCTTTCTGAGAAACTGCTTAGTGTTCTGTTAATTCATCTCACAGAGTTACATGTGTATTTCGTGGATCTCCTTGCTAGCCTTATTTCTGTGGAGTCTGAGAACAGATATTTCGGATCCCATTGGAGACTATAGGGCCAAAGGAAATATCCTCCGATAACAAAGAGAAAGAAGCTTTCTGAGAAACTTGTTTGTGTTCTGTGAAATCATCTCACAGAGTTACAGCTTTCCCCTCAAGAAGCCTTTCGCTAAGACAGTTCTTGTGGAATTGGCAAAGTGATATTTGGAAGCCCTTAGAGGGCTATGGTGAAAAAGGAAATATCCTCAGATGAAATCTGGAAAGAAGCTTTCTGAGAAACTGCTTAGTGTTCTGTTAATTCATCTCACAGAGTTACATGTGTGTTTCGTGGATCTCTTTGCTAGCCTTATTTCTGTGGAATCTGAGAACAGATATTTCGGATCCCTTAGAAAACTATAGGGCCAAAGGAAATATCCTCCGATAACAAACAGAAAGAAGCTTTCTGAGAAACTTCTTTGTGTTCTGTGAAATCATCTCACAGAGTTACAGCTGTCCCCTCAAGAAGCCTTTCGCTAAGACAGTTCTTATGGAATTGACAAAGTGATATTTGGAAGCCCATAGAGGGCTATGGTGAAAAAGGAAATATCCTCAGATGAAATCTGGAAAGAAGCTTTCTGAGAAACTGCTTAGTGTTCTGTTAATTCATCTCACAGAGTTACATGTGTATTTCGTGGATCTCTTTGCTAGCCTTATTTCTGTGGAATCTGAGAACAGATATTTCGGATCCCTTTGAAAACTATAGGGCCAAAGGAAATATCCTCCGATAACAAAGAGAAAGAAGCTTTCTGAGAAACTTCTTTGTGTTCTGTGAAATCATCTCACAGGGTTACAGCTTTCCGCTCAAGAAGCCTTTCGCTAAGACAGTTCTTGTGGAATTGGCAAAGTGATATTTGGAAGCCCATAGAGGGCTATGGTGAAAAAGGAAATATCCTCAGATGAAATCTGGAAAGAAGCTTTCTGAGAAACTGCTTAGTGTTCTTTTAATTCATCTCACAGAGTTACATGTGTATTTCGTGGATCTCTTTGCTAGCCTTATTTCTGTGGAATCTGAGAACAGATATTTCCGATCCCTTTGAAGACTATAGGGCCAAAGGAAATATCCTCCCATAACAAAGAGAAAGAAGCTTTCTGAGAAACTTCTTTGTGTTCTGTGAAATCATCTCACAGAGTTACAGCTTTCCCCTCAAGAAGCCTTTCGCTAAGACAGTTCTTGTGGAATTGGCAAAGTGATATTTGGAATCCCATAGAGGGCTACGGTGAAAAAGGAAATATCCTCAGATGAAATCTGGAAAGAAGATTTCTGAGAAACTGCTTAGTGTTCTGTTAATTCATCTCACAGAGTTACATGTGTATTTCGTGGATCTCCTTGCTAGCCTTATTTCTGTGGAGTCTGAGAACAGATATTTCGGATCCCTTTGGAGACTATAGGGACAAAGGAAATATCCTCCGATAACAAAGAGAAAGAAGCTTTCTGAGAAATTTGTTTGTGTTCTGTGAAATCATCTCACAGAGTTACAGCTTTCCCCTCAAGAAGCCTTTCGCTAAGACAGTTCTTGTGGAATTGGCAAAGTGATATTTGGAAGCCCATAGAGGGCTATGGTGAAAAAGGAAATATCCTCAGATGAAATCTGGAAAGAAGCTTTCTGAGAAACTGCTTAGTGTTCTGTTAATTCATCTCACAGAGTTACATGTGTGTTTCGTGGATCTCTTTGCTAGCCTTATTTCTGTGGAATCTGAGAACAGATATTTCGGATCCCTTTGAAAACTATAGTTCCAAAGGAAATATCCTCCGATAACAAAGAGAAAGAAGCTTTCTGAGAAACTTCTTTGTGTTCTGTGAAATCATCTCACAGAGTTACAGCTTTCCGCTCAGGAAGCCTTTCGCTACACAGTTCTTGTGGAATTGGCAAAGTGATATTTGGAAGCCCATAGAGGGCTATGGTGAAAAAGGAAATATCCTCAGATGAAATCTGGAAAGAAGCTTTCTGAGAAACTGCTTAGTGTTCTGTTAATTCATCTCACAGAGTTACATGTGTATTTCGTGGATCTCCTTGCTAGCCTTATTTCTGTGGAGTCTGAGAACAGATATTTCGGATCCCTTTGGAGACTATAGGGCCAAAGGAAATATCCTCCGATAACAAAGAGAAAGAAGCTTTCTGAGAAACTTTTTTGTGTTCTGTGAAATCATCTCACAGAGTTACAGCTTTCCCCTCAAGAAGCCTTTCGCTAACACAGTTCTTGTGGAATTGGCAAAGTGATATTTGGAAGCCCATAGAGGGCTATGGTGAAAAAGGAAATATCCTCAGATGAAATCTGGAAAGAAGCTTTCTGAGAAACTGCTTAGTGTTCTATTAATTCATCTCACAGAGTTACATGTGTCATTCGTGGATCTCTTTGCTAGCCTTATTTCTGTGGAATCTGAGAACAGATATTTCGGATCCCTTTGAAAACCATAGGGCCAAAGGAAATATCCTCTGATAACAAAGAGAAAGAAGCTTTCTGAGAAACTTGTTTGTGTTCTGTGAAATCATCTCACAGAGTTACAGCTTTCCCCTCAAGAAGCCGTTCGCTAAGACAGTTCTTATGGAATTGGCAAAGTGATATTTGGAAGCCCATAGAGGGCTATGGTGAAAAAGGAAATATCCTCACAGGAAATCTGGAAAGAAGCTTTCTGAGAAACTGCTTAGTGTTCTGTTAATTCATCTCACAGAGTTACATGTGTATTTCGTGGTTCTCTTTGCTAGCCTTATTTCTGTGGAATCTGAGAACAGATATTTCGGATCCCTTTGAAAACTATAGGGCCAAAGGAAATATCCTCCGATAACAAAGAGAAAGAAGCTTTCTGAGAAACTTCTTTGTGTTCTGTGAAATCATCTCACAGAGTTACAGCTTTCCGCTCAAGAAGCCTTTCGCTAAGACAGTTCTTGTGGAATTGGCAAAGTGATATTTGGAAGCCCATAGAGGGCTGTGGTGAAAAAGGAAATATCCTCAGATGAAATCTGGAAAGAAGCTTTCTGAGAAACTGCTTAGTGTTCTGTTAATTCATCTCACAGAGTTACATCTGTATTTCGTGGATCAATTTGCTAGCCTTATTTCTGTGGAATCTGAGAACAGATATTTCGGATCCCTTTGAAAACTATAGGGCCAAAGGAAATATCCTCCGATAACAAAGAGAAAGAAGCTTTCTGAGAAACTTCTTTGTGTTCTGTGAAATCATCTCACAGAGTTACAGCTTTCCGCTCAAGAAGCCTTTCGCTAAGACAGTTCTTGTGGAATTGGCAAAGTGATATTTGGAAGCCCATAGAGGGCTATGGTGAAAAAGGAAATATCCTCAGATGAAATCTGGAAAGAAGCTTTCTGAGAAACTGCTTAGTGTTCTGTTAATTCATCTCACAGAGTTACATGTGTATTTCGTGGATCTCTTTGCTAGCCTTATTTCTGTGGAATCTGAGAACAGATATTTCGGATCGCTCTGAAGACTATAGGGCCAAAGTTAATATCCTCCCATAACAAACAGAAAGAAGCTTTCTGAGAAACTTCTTCATTTTCTGTGAAATCATCACACAGAGTTACAGCTTTCCCCTAAAGAAGCCTTTCGCTAAGACAGTTCTTGTGGAATTGGCAAAGTGATATTTGGAAGCCCATAGAGGGCTATGGTGAAAAAGGAAATATCCTCAGATGAAATCTGGAAAGAAGCTTTCTGAGAAACTGCTTAGTGTTCTGTTAATTCATCTCACAGAGTTACATGTGTATTTCGTGGATCTCTTTGCTAGCCTTATTTCTGTGGAATCTGAGAACAGATATTTCGGATCCCTTTGAAAACTATAGTTCCAAAGGAAATATCCTCCGATAACAAAGAGAAAGAAGCTTTCTGAGAAACTTCTTTGTGTTCTGTGAAATCATCTCACAGAGTTACAGCTTTCCGCTCAGGAAGCCTTTCGCTAAGACAGTTCTTGTGGAATTGGCAAAGTGATATTTGGAAGCCCATAGAGGGCTATGGTGAAAAAGGAAATATCCTCAGATGAAATCTGGAAAGAAGCTTTCTGAGAAACTGCTTAGTGTTCTGTTAATTCATCTCACAGAGTTACATGTGTATTTCGTGGATCTCCTTGCTAGCCTTATTTCTGTGGAGTCTGAGAACAGATATTTCGGATCCCTTTGAAAACCATAGGGCCAAAGGAAATATCCTCTGATAACAAAGAGAAAGAAGCTTTCTGAGAAACTTGTTTGTGTTCTGTGAAATCATCTCACAGAGTTACAGCTTTCCCCTCAAGAAGCCTTTCGCTAAGACAGTTCTTGTGGAATTGGCAAAGTGATATTTCGAAGCCCATAGAGGGCTATGGTGAAAAAGGAAATATCCTCACAGGAAATCTGGAAAGAAGCTTTCTGAGAAACTGCTTAGTGTTCTGTTAATTCATCTCACAGAGTTACATGTGTGTTTCGTGGATCTCTTTGCTAGCCTTATTTCTGTGGAATCTGAGAACAGATATTTCGGATCCCTTTGAAAACCATAGGGCCAAAGGAAATATCCTCCGATAACAAACAGAAAGAAGCTTTCTGAGAAACTTGTTTGTGTTCTGTGAAATCATCTCACAGAGTTACAGCTTTCCCCTCAAGAAGCCGTTCGCTAAGACAGTTCTTATGGAATTGGCAAAGTGATATTTGGAAGCCCATAGAGGGCTATGGTGAAAAAGGAAATATCCTCACAGGAAATCTGGAAAGAAGCTTTCTGAGAAACTGCTTAGTGTTCTGTTAATTCATCTCACAGAGTTACATGTGTATTTCGTGGATCTCTTTGCTAGCCTTATTTCTGTGGAATCTGAGAACAGATATTTCGGATCCCTTTGAAAACTATAAGGCCAAAGGAAATATCCTCCGATAACAAAGAGAAAGAAGCTTTCTGAGAAACTTCTTTGTGTTCTGTGAAATCATCTCACAGAGTTACAGCTTTCCGCTCAAGAAGCCTTTCGCTAAGACAGTTCTTGTGGAATTGGCAAAGTGATATTTGGAAGCCCATAGAGGGCTGTGGTGAAAAAGGAAATATCCTCAGATGAAATCTGGAAAGAAGCTTTCTGAGAAACTGCTTAGTGTTCTGTTAATTCATCTCACAGAGTTACATGTGTATTTCGTGGATCAATTTGCTAGCCTTATTTCTGTGGAATCTGAGAACAGATATTTCAGATCCCTTTGAAAACTATAGGGCCAAAGGAAATATCCTCCGATAACAAAGAGAAAGAAGCTTTCTGAGAAACTTCTTTGTGTTCTGTGAAATCATCTCACAGAGTTACAGCTTTCCGCTCAAGAAGCCTTTCGCTAAGACAGTTCTTGTGGAATTGGCAAAGTGATATTTGGAAGCCCATAGAGGGCTATGGTGAAAAAGGAAATATCCTCAGATGAAATCTGGAAAGAAGCTGTCTGAGAAACTGCTTAGTGTTCTGTTAATTCATCTCACAGAGTTACATGTGTGTTTCGTGGATCTCTTTGCTAGCCTTATTTCTGTGGAATCTGAGAACAGATATTTCGGATCCCTTTGAAAACCATAGGGCCAAAGGAAAAATCCTCCGATAACAAACAGAATGAAGCTTTCTGAGAAACTTCTTTGTGTTCTGTGAAATCATCTCACAGAGTTACAGCTTTCCCCTCAAGAAGCCTTTCGCTAAGACAGTTCTTGTGGAATTGGCAAAGTGATATTTGGAAGCCCATAGAGGGCTATGGTGAAAAAGGAAATATCCTCAGATGAAATCTGGAAAGAAGCTTTCTGAGAAACTGCTTAGTGTTCTGTTAACTCATCTCACAGAGTTACATGTGTGTTTCGTGGATCTCTTTGCTAGCCTTATTTCTGTGGAATCTGAGAACAGATATTTCGGATCGCTCTGAAGACTATAGGGCCAAAGGAAATATCCTCCCATAACAAACAGAAAGAAGCTTTCTGAGAAACTTCTTCGTTTTCTGTGAAATCATCTCACAGAGTTACAGCTTTCCCCTCAAGAAGCCTTTCGCTAAGACAGTTCTTGTGGAATTGGAAAGTGATATTTGGAAGCCCATAGAGGGCTATGGTGAAAAAGGAAATATCCTCAGATGAAATCTGGAAAGAAGCTTTCTGAGAAACTGCTTAGTGTTCTGTTAATTCATCTCACAGAGTTACATGTGTATTTCGTGGATCTCCTTGCTAGCCTTATTTCTGTGGAGTCTGAGAACAGATATTTCGGATCCCTTTGGAGACTATAGGGCCAAAGGAAATATCCTCCGATAACAAAGAGAAAGAAGCTTTCTGAGAAACTTGTTTGTGTTCTGTGAAATCATCTCACAGAGTTACAGCTTTCCCCTAAAGAAGCCTTTCGCTAACACAGTTCTTGTGGAATTGGCAAAGTGATATTTGGAAGCCCATAGAGGGCTATGGTGAAAAAGGAAATATCCTCACAGGAAATCTGGAAAGAAGCTTTCTGAGAAACTGCTTAGTGTTCTGTTAATTCATCTCACAGAGTTACATGTGTATTTCGTGGATCTCTTTGCTAGCCTTATTTCTGTGGAATCTGAGAACAGATATTTCGGATCCCTTTGAAAACTATAAGGCCAAAGGAAATATCCTCCGATAACAAAGAGAAAGAAGCTTTCTGAGAAACTTCTTTGTGTTCTGTGAAATCATCTCACAGAGTTACAGCTTTCCGCTCAAGAAGCCTTTCGCTAAGACAGTTCTTTTGGAATTGGCAAAGTGATATTTGGAAGCCCATAGAGGGCTGTGGTGAAAAAGGAAATATCCTCAGATGAAATCTGGAAAGAAGCTTTCTGAGAAACTGCTTAGTGTTCTGTTAATTCATCTCACAGAGTTACATGTGTATTTCGTGGATCAATTTGCTAGCCTTATTTCTGTGGAATCTGAGAACAGATATTTCAGATCCCTTTGAAAACTATAGGGCCAAAGGAAATATCCTCCGATAACAAAGAGAAAGAAGCTTTCTGAGAAACTTCTTTGTGTTCTGTGAAATCATCTCACAGAGTTACAGCTTTCCGCTCAAGAAGCCTTTCGCTAAGACAGTTCTTGTGGAATTGGCAAAGTGATATTTGGAAGCCCATAGAGGGCTATGGTGAAAAAGGAAATATCCTCAGATGAAATCTGGAAAGAAGCTGTCTGAGAAACTGCTTAGTGTTCTGTTAATTCATCTCACAGAGTTACATGTGTGTTTCGTGGATCTCTTTGCTAGCCTTATTTCTGTGGAATCTGAGAACAGATATTTCGGATCCCTTTGAAAACCATAGGGCCAAAGGAAATATCCTCCGATAACAAACAGAATGAAGCTTTCTGAGAAACTTCTTTGTGTTCTGTGAAATCATCTCACAGAGTTACAGCTTTCCCCTCAAGAAGCCTTTCGCTAAGACAGTTCTTGTGGAATTGGCAAAGTGATATTTGGAAGCCCATAGAGGGCTATGGTGAAAAAGGAAATATCCTCAGATGAAATCTGGAAAGAAGCTTTCTGAGAAACTGCTTAGTGTTCTGTTAACTCATCTCACAGAGTTACATGTGTGTTTCGTGGATCTCTTTGCTAGCCTTATTTCTGTGGAATCTGAGAACAGATATTTCGGATCGCTCTGAAGACTATAGGGCCAAAGGAAATATCCTCCCATAACAAACAGAAAGAAGCTTTCTGAGAAACTTCTTCGTTTTCTGTGAAATCATCTCACAGAGTTACAGCTTTCCCCTCAAGAAGCCTTTCGCTAAGACAGTTCTTGTGGAATTGGAAAGTGATATTTGGAAGCCCATAGAGGGCTATGGTGAAAAAGGAAATATCCTCAGATGAAATCTGGAAAGAAGCTTTCTGAGAAACTGCTTAGTGTTCTGTTAATTCATCTCACAGAGTTACATGTGTATTTCGTGGATCTCCTTGCTAGCCTTATTTCTGTGGAGTCTGAGAACAGATATTTCGGATCCCTTTGGAGACTATAGGGCCAAAGGAAATATCCTCCGATAACAAAGAGAAAGAAGCTTTCTGAGAAACTTGTTTGTGTTCTGTGAAATCATCTCACAGAGTTACAGCTTTCCCCTCAAGAAGCCTTTCGCTAACACAGTTCTTGTGGAATTGGCAAAGTGATATTTGGAAGCCCATAGAGGGCTATGGTGAAAAAGGAAATATCCTCAGATGAAATCTGGAAAGAAGCTTTCTGAGAAACTGCTTAGTGTTCTGTTAATTCATCTCACAGAGTTACATGTGTGTTTCGTGAATCTCTTTGCTAGCCTTATTTCTGTGGAATCTGAGAACAGATATTTCGGATCCCTTTGAAAACCATAGGGCCAAAGGAAATATCCTCCGATAACAAACAGAAAGAAGCTTTCTGAGAAACTTGTTTGTGTTCTGTGAAATCATCTCACAGAGTTACAGCTTTCCCCTCAAGAAGCCTTTCGCTAAGACAGTTCTTATGGAATTGGCAAAGTGATATTTGGAAGCCCATAGAGGGCTATGGTGAAAAAGGAAATATCCTCACAGGAAATCTGGAAAGAAGCTTTCTGAGAAACTGCTTAGTGTTCTGTTAATTCATCTCACAGAGTTGCATGTGTATTTCGTGGATCTCTTTGCTAGCCTTATTTCTGTGGAATCTGAGAACAGATATTTCGGATCCCTTTGAAAACTATACTGCCATAGGAAATATCCTCCGATAACAAAGAGAAAGAAGCTTTCTGAGAAACTTCTTTGTGTTCTGTGAAATCATCTCACAGAGTTACAGCTTTCCGCTCAAGAAGCCTTTCGCTAAGACAGTTCTTGTGGAATTGGCAAAGTGATATTTGGAAGCCCATAGAGGGCTGTGGTGAAAAAGGAAATATCCTCAGATGAAATCTGGAAAGAAGCTTTCTGAGAAACTGCTTAGTGTTCTGTTAATTCATCTCACAGAGTTACATGGGTATTTCGTGGATCAATTTGCTAGCCTTATTTCTGTGGAATCTGAGAACAGATATTTCAGATCCCTTTGAAAACTATAGGGCCAAAGGAAATATCCTCCGATAACAAAGAGAAAGAAGCTTTCTGAGAAACTTGTTTGTGTTCTGTGAAATCATCTCTCAGAGTTACAGCTTTCCCCTCAAGAAGCCTTTCGCTAAGACAGTTCTTGTGGAATTGGCAAAGTGATATTTGGAAGCCCATAGAGGGCTATGGTGAAAAAGGAAATATCCTCAGATGAAATCTGGAAAGAAGCTTTCTGAGAAACTGCTTAGTGTTCTGTTAATTCATCTCACAGAGTTACATGTGTCATTCGTGGATCTCTTTGCTAGCCTTATTTCTGTGGAATCTGAGAACAGATATTTCGGATCCCTTTGAAAACCATAGGGCCAAAGGAAATATCCTCCGATAACAAAGAGAAAGAAGCTTTCTGAGAAACTTGTTTGTGCTCTGTGAAATCATCTCACAGAGTTACAGCTTTCCCCTCAAGAAGCCGTTCGCTAAGACAGTTCTTATGGAATTGGCAAAGTGATATTTGGAAGCCCATAGAGGGCTATGGTGAAAAAGGAAATATCCTCACAGGAAATCTGGAAAGAAGCTTTCTGAGAAACTGCTTAGTGTTCTGTTAATTCATCTCACAGAGTTACATGTGTATTTCGTGGTTCTCTTTGCTAGCCTTATTTCTGTGGAATCTGAGAACAGATATTTCGGATCCCTTTGAAAACTATAGGGCCAAAGGAAATATCCTCCGCTAACAAAGAGAAAGAAGCTTTCTGAGAAACTTCTTTGTGTTCTGTGAAATCATCTCACAGAGTTACAGCTTTCCGCTCAAGAAGCCTTTCGCTAAGACAGTTCTTGTGGAATTGGCAAAGTGATATTTGGAAGCCCATAGAGGGCTGTGGTGAAAAAGGAAATATCCTCAGATGAAATCTGGAAAGAAGCTTTCTGAGAAACTGCTTAGTGTTCTGTTAATTCATCTCACAGAGTTACATGTGTATTTCGTGGATCAATTTGCTAGCCTTATTTCTGTGGAATCTGAGAACAGATATTTCGGATCCCTTTGAAAACTATAGGGCCAAAGGAAATATCCTCCGATAACAAAGAGAAAGAAGCTTTCTGAGAAACTTCTTTGTGTTCTGTGAAATCATCTCACAGAGTTACAGCTTTCCGCTCAAGAAGCCTTTCGCTAAGACAGTTCTTGTGGAATTGGCAAAGTGATATTTGGAAGCCCATAGAGGGCTATGGTGAAAAAGGAAATATCCTCAGATGAAATCTGGAAAGAAGCTTTCTGAGAAACTGCTTAGTGTTCTGTTAATTCATCTCACAGAGTTACATGTGTATTTCGTGGATCTCTTTGCTAGCCTTATTTCTGTGGAATCTGAGAACAGATATTTCGGATCGCTCTGAAGACTATAGGGCCAAAGTTAATATCCTCCCATAACAAACAGAAAGAAGCTTTCTGAGAAACTTCTTCATTTTCTGTGAAATCATCTCACAGAGTTACAGCTTTCCCCTAAAGAAGCCTTTCGCTAAGACAGTTCTTGTGGAATTGGCAAAGTGATATTTGGAAGCCCATAGAGGGCTATGGTGAAAAAGGAAATATCCTGAGATGAAATCTGGAAAGAAGCTTTCTGAGAAACTGCTTAGTGTTCTGTTAATTCATCTCACAGAGTTACATGTGTATTTCGTGGATCTCTTTGCTAGCCTTATTTCTGTGGAATCTGAGAACAGATATTTCGGATCCCTTTGAAAACTATAGTTCCAAAGGAAATATCCTCCGATAACAAAGAGAAAGAAGCTTTCTGAGAAACTTCTTTGTGTTCTGTGAAATCATCTCACAGAGTACAGCTTTCCGCTCAGGAAGCCTTTCGCTAAGACAGTTCTTGTGGAATTGGCAAAGTGATATTTGGAAGCCCATAGAGGGCTATGGTGAAAAAGGAAATATCCTCAGATGAAATCTGGAAAGAAGCTTTCTGAGAAACTGCTTAGTGTTCTGTTAATTCATCTCACAGAGTTACATGTGTATTTCGTGGATCTCCTTGCTAGCCTTATTTCTGTGGAGTCTGAGAACAGATATTTCGGATCCCTTTGGAGACTATAGGGCCAAAGGAAATATCCTCCGATAACAAAGAGAAAGAAGCTTTCTGAGAAACTTCTTTGTGTTCTGTGAAATCATCTCACAGAGTTACAGCTTTCCGCTCAAGAAGCCTTTCGCTAAGACAGTTCTTGTGGAATTGGCAAAGTGATATTTGGAAGCCCATAGAGGGCTGTGGTGAAAAAGGAAATATCCTCCGATGAAATCTGGAAAGAAGCTTTCTGAGAAACTGCTTAGTGTTCCGTTAATTCATCTCACAGAGTTACATGTGTATTTCGTGGATCAATTTGCTAGCCTTATTTCTGTGGAATCTGAGAAGAGATATTTCAGATCCCTTTGAAAACTATAGGGCCAAAGGAAATATCCTCTGATAACAAAGAGAAAGAAGCTTTCTGAGAAACTTGTTTGTGTTCTGTGAAATCATCTCACAGAGTTACAGCTTTCCCCTCAAGAAGCCTTTCGCTAAGACAGTTCTTGTGGAATTGGCAAAGTGATATTTGGAAGCCCATAGAGGGCTACGGTGAAAAAGGAAATATCCTCAGATGAAATCTGGAAAGAAGCTTTCTGAGAAACTGCTTAGTGTTCTGTTAATTCATCTCACAGAGTTACATGTGTGTTTCGTGGATCTCTTTGCTAGCCTTATTTCTGTGGAATCTGAGAACAGATATTTCGGATCCCTTTGAAAACCATAGGGCCAAAGGAAATATCCTCCGATAACAAACAGAAAGAAGCTTTCTGAGAAACTTGTTTGTGTTCTGTGAAATCATCTCACCGAGTTACAGCTTTCCCCTCAAGAAGCCGTTCGCTAAGACAGTTCTTATGGAATTGGCAAAGTGATATTTGGAAGCCCATAGAGGGCTATGGTGACAAAGGAAATATCCTCACAGGAAATCTGGAAAGATGCTTTCTGAGAAACTGCTTAGTGTTCTGTTAATTCATCTCACAGAGTTACATGTGTATTTCGTGGATCTCTTTGCTAGCCTTATTTCTGTGGAATCTGAGAACAGATATTTCGGATCCCTTTGAAAACTATAGGGCCAAAGGCAATATCCTCCGATAACAAAGAGAAAGAAGCTTTCTGAGAAACTTCTTTGTGTTCTGTGAAATCATCTCACAGAGTTACAGCTTTCCCCTCAAGAACCCTTTCGCTAAGACAGTTCTTGTGGAATTGGCAAAGTGATATTTGGAAGCCCATAGAGGGCTGTGGTGAAAAAGGAAATATCCTCAGATGAAATCTGGAAAGAAGCTTTCTGAGAAACTGCTTAGTGTTCTGTTAATTCATCTCACAGAGTTACATGTGTATTTCGTGGATCAATTTGCTAGCCTTATTTCTGTGGAATCTGAGAACAGATATTTCAGATCCCTTTGAAAACTATAGGGCCAAAGGAAATATCCTCCGATAACAAAGAGAAAGAAGCTTTCTGAGAAACTTCTTTGTGTTCTGTGAAATCATCTCACAGAGTTACAGCTTTCCGCTCAAGAAGCCTTTCGCTAAGACAGTTCTTGTGGAATTGGCAAAGTGATATTTGGAAGCCCATAGAGGGCTATGGTGAAAAAGGAAATATCCTCAGATGAAATCTGGAAAGAAGCTTTCTGAGAAACTGCTTAGTGTTCTGTTAATTCATCTCACAGAGTTACATGTGTATTTCGTGGATCTCTTTGCTAGCCTTATTTCTGTGGAATCTGAGAACAGATATTTCGGATCGCTCTGAAGACTATAGGGCCAAAGTTAATATCCTCCCATAACAAACAGAAAGAAGCTTTCTGAGAAACTTGTTTGTGTTCTGTGAAATCATCTCACAGAGTTACAGCTTTCCCCTCAAGAAGCCTTTCGCTAAGACAGTTCTTGTGGAATTGGCAAAGTGATATTTGGAAGCCCATAGAGGGCTATGGTGAAAAAGGAAATATCCTCACATGAAATCTGGAAAGAAGCTTTCTGAGAAACTGCTTAGTGTTCTGTTAATTCATCTCACAGAGTTACATGTGTATTTCGTGGATCAATTTGCTAGCCTTATTTCTGTGGAATCTGAGAACAGATATTTCAGATCACTTTGAAAACTATAGGGCCAAAGGAAATATCCTCCGATAACAAAGAGAAAGAAGCTTTCTGAGAAACTTCTTTGTGTTCTGTGAAATCATCTCACAGAGTTACAGCTTTCTGCTCAAGAAGCCTTTCGCTAAGACAGTTCTTGTGGAATTGGCAAAGTGATATTTGGAAGCCCATAGAGGGCTGTGGTGAAAAAGGAAATATCCTCAGATGAAATCTGGAAAGAAGCTTTCTGAGAAACTGCTTAGTGTTCTGTTAATTCATCCAACAGAGTTACATGTGTATTTCGTGGATCAATTTGCTAGCCTTATTTCTGTGGAATCTGAGAACAGATATTTCAGATCCCTTTGAAAACTATAGGGCCAAAGGAAATATCCTCCGATAACAAAGAGAAAGAAGCTTTCTGAGAAACTTCTTTGTGTTCTGTGAAATCATCTCACAGAGTTACAGCTTTCCGCTCAAGAAGCCTTTCGCTAAGACAGTTCTTGTGGAATTGGCAAAGTGATATTTGGAAGCCCATAGAGGGCTATGGTGAAAAAGGAAATATCCTCAGATGAAATCTGGAAAGAAGCTTTCTGAGAAACTGCTTAGTGTTCTGTTAATTCATCTCACAGAGTTACATGTGTATTTCGTGGATCTCTTTGCTAGCCTTATTTCTGTGGAATCTGAGAACAGATATTTCCGATCCCTTTGAAGACTATAGGGCCAAAGGAAATATCCTCCCATAACAAAGAGAAAGAAGCTTTCTGAGAAACTTCTTTGTGTTCTGTGAAATCATCTCACAGAGTTACAGCTTTCCCCTCAAGAAGCCTTTCGCTAAGACAGTTCTTGTGGAATTGGCAAAGTGATATTTGGAAGCCCATAGAGGGCTATGGTGTAAAAGGAAATATCCTCAGATGAAATCTGGAAAGAAGCTTTCTGAGAAACTGCTTAGTGTTCTGTTAATTCATCTCACAGAGTTACATGTGTATTTCGTGGATCTCCTTGCTAGCCTTATTTCTGTGGAATCTGAGAACAGATATTTCGGATCCCATTGGAGACTATAGGGCCAAAGGAAATATCCTCCGATAACAAAGAGAAAGAAGCTTTCTGAGAAACTTGTTTGTGTTCTGTGAAATCATCTCACAGAGTTACAGCTTTCCGCTCAAGAAGCCTTTCGCTAAGACAGTTCTTGTGGAATTGGCAAAGTGATATTTGGAAGCCCATAGAGGGCTATGGTGAAAAAGGAAATATCCTCAGATGAAATCTGGAAAGAAGCTTTCTGAGAAACTGCTTAGTGTTCTGTTAATTCATCTCACAGAGTTACATGTGTGTTTCGTGGATCTCTTTGCTAGCCTTATTTCTGTGGAATCTGAGAACAGATATTTCGGATCCCTTTGAAAACCATAGGGCCAAAGGAAATATCCTCCGATAACAAACAGAATGAAGCTTTCTGAGAAACTTCTTTGTGTTCTGTGAAATCATCTCACAGAGTTACAGCTTTCCCCTCAAGAAGCCTTTCGCTAAGACAGTTCTTGTGGAATTGGCAAAGTGATATTTGGAAGCCCATAGAGGGCTATGGTGAAAAAGGAAATATCCTCAGATGAAATCTGGAAAGAAGCTTTCTGAGAAACTGCTTAGTGTTCTGTTAATTCATCTCACAGAGTTACATGTGTGTTTCGTGGATCTCTTTGCTAGCCTTATTTCTGTGGAATCTGAGAACAGATATTTCGGATCCCTTTGAAAACCATAGGGCCAAAGGAAATATCCTCCGATAACAAACAGAATGAAGCTTTCTGAGAAACTTCTTTGTGTTCTGTGAAATCATCTCACAGAGTTACAGCTTTCCCCTCAAGAAGCCTTTCGCTAAGACAGTTCTTGTGGAATTGGCAAAGTGATATTTGGAAGCCCATAGAGGGCTATGGTGAAAAAGGAAATATCCTCAGATGAAATCTGGAAAGAAGCTTTCTGAGAAACTGCTTAGTGTTCTGTTAACTCATCTCACAGAGTTACATGTGTGTTTCGTGGATCTCTTTGCTAGCCTTATTTCTGTGGAATCTGAGAACAGATATTTCGGATCCCTTTGAAAACCATAGGGCCAAAGGAAATATCCTCCGATAACAAACTGAAAGAAGCTTTCTGAGAAACTTCTTTGTGTTCTGTGAAATCATCTCACAGAGTTACAGCTTTCCGCTCAAGAAGCCTTTCGCTAAGACAGTTCTTGTGGAATTGGCAAAGTGATATTTGGAAGCCCATAGAGGGCTATGGTGAAAAAGGAAATATCCTCAGATGAAATCTGGAAAGAAGCTTTCTGAGAAACTGCTTAGTGTTCTGTTAATTCATCTCACAGAGTTACATGTGTATTTCGTGGATCTCTTTGCTAGCCTTATTTCTGTGGAATCTGAGAACAGATATTTCGGATCGCTCTGAAGACTATAGGGCCAAAGGAAATATCCTCCCATAACAAACAGAAAGAAGCTTTCTGAGAAACTTCTTCGTTTTCTGTGAAATCATCTCACAGAGTTACAGCTTTCCCCTCAAGAAGCCTTTCGCTAAGACAGTTCTTGTGGAATTGGAAAGTGATATTTGGAAGCCCATAGAGGGCTATGGTGAAAAAGGAAATATCCTGAGATGAAATCTGGAAAGAAGCTTTCTGAGAAACTGCTTAGTGTTCTGTTAATTCATCTCACAGAGTTACATGTGTATTTCGTGGATCTCTTTGCTAGCCTTATTTCTGTGGAATCTGAGAACAGATATTTCGGATCCCTTTGAAAACTATAGTTCCAAAGGAAATATCCTCCGATAACAAAGAGAAAGAAGCTTTCTGAGAAACTTCTTTGTGTTCTGTGAAATCATCTCACAGAGTTACAGCTTTCCGCTCAGGAAGCCTTTCGCTAAGACAGTTCTTGTGGAATTGGCAAAGTGATATTTGGAAGCCCATAGAGGGCTATGGTGAAAAAGGAAATATCCTCAGATGAAATCTGGAAAGAAGCTTTCTGAGAAACTGCTTAGTGTTCTCTTAATTCATCTCACAGAGTTACATGTGTATTTCGTGGATCTCCTTGCTAGCCTTATTTCTGTGGAGTCTGAGAACAGATATTTCGGATCCCTTTGGAGACTATAGGGCCAAAGGAAATATCCTCCGATAACAAAGAGAAAGAAGCTTTCTGAGAAACTTCTTTGTGTTCTGTGAAATCATCTCACAGAGTTACAGCTTTCCGCTCAAGAAGCCTTTCGCTAAGACAGTTCTTGTGGAATTGGCAAAGTGATATTTGGAAGCCCATAGAGGGCTGTGGTGAAAAAGGAAATATCCTCAGATGAAATCTGGAAAGAAGCTTTCTGAGAAACTGCTTAGTGTTCCGTTAATTCATCTCACAGAGTTACATGTGTATTTCGTGGATCAATTTGCTAGCCTTATTTCTGTGGAATCTGAGAAGAGATATTTCAGATCCCTTTGAAAACTATAGGGCCAAAGGAAATATCCTCTGATAACAAAGAGAAAGAAGCTTTCTGAGAAACTTGTTTGTGTTCTGTGAAATCATCTCACAGAGTTACAGCTTTCCCCTCAAGAAGCCTTTCGCTAAGACAGTTCTTGTGGAATTGGCAAAGTGATATTTGGAAGCCCATAGAGGGCTACGGTGAAAAAGGAAATATCCTCAGATGAAATCTGGAAAGAAGCTTTCTGAGAAACTGCTTAGTGTTCTGTTAATTCATCTCACAGAGTTACATGTGTATTTCGTGGATCTCTTTGCTAGCCTTATTTCTGTGGAATCTGAGAACAGATATTTCGGATCGCTCTGAAGACTATAGGGCCAAAGGAAATATCCTCCCATAACAAACAGAAAGAAGCTTTCTGAGAAACTTCTTCGTTTTCTGTGAAATCATCTCACAGAGTTACAGCTTTCCCTTCAAGAAGCCTTTCGCTAAGACAGTTCTTGTGGAATTGGAAAGTGATATTTGGAAGCCCATAGAGGGCTATGGTGAAAAAGGAAATATCCTCAGATGAAATCTGGAAAGAAGCTTTCTGAGAAACTGCTTAGTGTTCTGTTAATTCATCTCACAGAGTTACATGTGTATTTCGTGGATCTCCTTGCTAGCCTTATTTCTGTGGAGTCTGAGAACAGATATTTCGGATCCCTTTGGAGACTATAGGGCCAAAGGATATATCCTCCGATAACAAAGAGAAAGAAGCTTTCTGAGAAACTTGTTTGTGTTCTGTGAAATCATCTCACAGAGTTACAGCTTTCCCCTCAAGAAGCCTTTCGCTAAGACAGTTCTTGTGGAATTGGCAAAGTGATATTTGGAAGCCCATAGAGGGCTATGGTGAAAAAGGAAATATCCTCAGATGAAATCTGGAAAGAAGCTTTCTGAGAAACTGCTTAGTGTTCTGTTAATTCATCTCACAGAGTTACATGTGTGTTTCGTGGATCTCTTTGCTAGCCTTATTTCTGTGGAATCTGAGAACAGATATTTCGGATCCCTTTGAAAACCATAGGGCCAAAGGAAATATCCTCCGATAACAAACAGAAAGAAGCTTTCTGAGAAACTTGTTTGTGTTCTGTGAAATCATCTCACAGAGTTACAGCTTTCCCCTCAAGAAGCCTTTCGCTAAGACAGTTCTTATGGAATTGGCAAAGTGATATTTGGAAGCCCATAGAGGGCTATGGTGAAAAAGGAAATATCCTCACAGGAAATCTGGAAAGAAGCTTTCTGAGAAACTGCTTAGTGTTCTGTTAATTCATCTCACAGAGTTACATGTGTATTTCGTGGATCTCTTTGCTAGCCTTATTTCTGTGGAATCTGAGAACAGATATTTCGGATCCCTTTGAAAACTATACTGCCAAAGGAAATATCCTCCGATAACAAAGAGAAAGAAGCTTTCTGAGAAACTTCTTTGTGTTCTGTGAAATCATCTCACAGAGTTACAGCTTTCCGCTCAAGAAGCTTTTCGCTAAGACAGTTCTTGTGGAATTGGCAAAGTGATATTTGGAAGCCCATAGAGGGCTGTGGTGAAAAAGGAAATATCCTCAGATGAAATCTGGAAAGAAGCTTTCTGAGAAACTGCTTAGTGTTCTGTTAATTCATCTCACAGAGTTACATGTGTCATTCGTGGATCTCTTTGCTAGCCTTATTTCTGTGGAATCTGAGAACAGATATTTCGGATCCCTTTGAAAACCATAGGGCCAAAGGAAATATCCTCCGATAACAAAGAGAAAGAAGCTTTCTGAGAAACTTGTTTGTGTTCTGTGAAATCATCTCACAGAGTTACAGCTTTCCCCTCAAGAAGCCGTTCGCTAAGACAGTTCTTATGGAATTGGCAAAGTGATATTTGGAAGCCCATAGAGGGCTATGGTGAAAAAGGAAATATCCTCACAGGAAATCTGGAAAGAAGCTTTCTGAGAAACTGCTTAGTGTTCTGTTAATTCATCTCACAGAGTTACATGTGTATTTCGTGGATCTCTTTGCTAGCCTTATTTCTGTGGAATCTGAGAACAGATATTTCGGATCGCTCTGAAGACTATAGGGCCAAAGTTAATATCCTCCCATAACAAACAGAAAGAAGCTTTCTGAGAAACTTCTTCATTTTCTGTGAAATCATCACACAGAGTTACAGCTTTCCCCTAAAGAAGCCTTTCGCTAAGACAGTTCTTGTGGAATTGGCAAAGTGATATTTGGAAGCCCATAGAGGGCTATGGTGTAAAAGGAAATATCCTGAGATGAAATCTGGAAAGAAGCTTTCTGAGAAACTGCTTAGTGTTCTGTTAATTCATCTCACAGAGTTACATGTGTATTTCGTGGATCTCCTTGCTAGCCTTATTTCTGTGGAATCTGAGAACAGATATTTCGGATCCCTTTGAAAACTATAGTTCCAAAGGAAATATCCTCCGATAACAAAGAGAAAGAAGCTTTCTGAGAAACTTCTTTGTGTTCTGTGAAATCATCTCACAGAGTTACAGCTTTCCGCTCAGGAAGCCTTTCGCTAAGACAGTTCTTGTGGAATTGGCAAAGTGATATTTGGAAGCCCATAGAGGGCTATGGTGAAAAAGGAAATATCCTCAGATGAAATCTGGAAAGAAGCTTTCTGAGAAACTGCTTAGTGTTCTGTTAATTCATCTCACAGAGTTACATGTGTATTTCGTGGATCTCCTTGCTAGCCTTATTTCTGTGGAGTCTGAGAACAGATATTTCGGATCCCTTTGAAAACTATAGGGCCAAAGGAAATATCCTCCGATAACAAAGAGAAAGAAGCTTTCTGAGAAACTTCTTTGTGTTCTGTGAAATCATCTCACAGAGTTACAGCTTTCCGCTCAAGAAGTCTTTCGCTAAGACAGTTCTTGTGGAATTGGCAAAGTGATATTTGGAAGCCCATAGAGGGCTGTGGTGAAAAAGGAAATATCCTCAGATGAAATCTGGAAAGAAGCTTTCTGAGAAACTGCTTAGTGTTCCGTTAATTCATCTCACAGAGTTACATGTGTATTTCGTGGATCAATTTGCTAGCCTTATTTCTGTGGAATCTGAGAAGAGATATTTCAGATCCCTTTGAAAACTATAGGGCCAAAGGAAATATCCTCTGATAACAAAGAGAAAGAAGCTTTCTGAGAAACTTGTTTGTGTTCTGTGAAATCATCTCACAGAATTACAGCTTTCCCCTCAAGAAGCCTTTCGCTAAGACAGTTCTTGTGGAATTGGCAAAGTGATATTTGGAAGCCCATAGAGGGCTACGGTGAAAAAGGAAATATCCTCAGATGAAATCTGGAAAGAAGCTTTCTGAGAAACTGCTTAGTGTTCTGTTAATTCATCTCACAGAGTTACATGTGTGTTTCGTGGATCTCTTTGCTAGCCTTATTTCTGTGGAATCTGAGAACAGATATTTCGGATCCCTTTGAAAACCATAGGGCCAAAGGAAATATCCTCCGATAACAAACAGAAAGAAGCTTTCTGAGAAACTTGTTTGTGTTCTGTGAAATCATCTCACCGAGTTACAGCTTTCCCCTCAAGAAGCCGTTCGCTAAGACAGTTCTTATGGAATTGGCAAAGTGATATTTGGAAGCCCATAGAGGGCTATGGTGAAAAAGGAAATATCCTCACAGGAAATCTGGAAAGAAGCTTTCTGAGAAACTGCTTAGTGTTCTGTTAATTCATCTCACAGAGTTACATGTGTATTTCGTGGATCTCTTTGCTAGCCTTATTTCTGTGGAATCTGAGAACAGATATTTCGGATCCCTTTGAAAACTATAGGGCCAAAGGAAATATCCTCCGATAACAAAAAGAAAGAAGCTTTCTGAGAAACTACTTTGTGTTCTGTGAAATCATCTCACAGAGTTACAGCTTTCCGCTCAAGAAGCCTTTCGCTAAGACAGTTCTTGTGGAATTGGCAAAGTGATATTTGGAAGCCCATAGAGGGCTGTGGTGAAAAAGGAAATATCCTCAGATGAAATCTGGAAAGAAGCTTTCTGAGAAACTGCTTAGTGTTCTGTTAATTCATCTCACAGAGTTACATGTGTATTTCGTGGATCAATTTGCTAGCCTTATTTCTGTGGAATCTGAGAACAGATATTTCAGATCCCTTTGAAAACTATAGGGCCAAAGGAAATATCCTCCGATAACAAAGAGAAAGAAGCTTTCTGAGAAACTTCTTTGTGTTCTGTGAAATCATCTCACAGAGTTACAGCTTTCCGCTCAAGAAGCCTTTCGCTAAGACAGTTCTTGTGGAATTGGCAAAGTGATATTTGGAAGCCCATAGAGGGCTGTGGTGAAAAAGGAAATATCCTCAGATGAAATCTGGAAAGAAGCTTTCTGAGAAACTGCTTAGTGTTCTGTTAATTCATCTCACAGAGTTACATGTGTATTTCGTGGATCAATTTGCTAGCCTTATTTCTGTGGAATCTGAGAACAGATATTTCAGATCCCTTTGAAAACTATAGGGCCAAAGGAAATATCCTCCGATAACAAAGAGAAAGAAGCTTTCTGAGAAACTTCTTTGTGTTCTGTGAAATCATCTCACAGAGTTACAGCTTTCCGCTCAAGAAGCCTTTCGCTAAGACAGTTCTTGTGGAATTGGCAAAGTGATATTTGGAAGCCCATAGAGGGCTATGGTGAAAAAGGAAATATCCTCAGATGAAATCTGGAAAGAAGCTTTCTGAGAAACTGCTTAGTGTTCTGTTAATTCATCTCACAGAGTTACATGTGTATTTCGTGGATCTCTTTGCTAGCCTTATTTCTGTGGAATCTGAGAACAGATATTTCGGATCGCTCTGAAGACTATAGGGCCAAAGGAAATATCCTCCCATAACAAACAGAAAGAAGCTTTCTGAGAAACTTCTTCGTTTTCTGTGAAATCATCTCACAGAGTTACAGCTTTCCCCTAAAGAAGCCTTTCGCTAAGACAGTTCTTGTGGAATTGGCAAAGTGATATTTGGAAGCCCATAGAGGGCTATGGTGAAAAAGGAAATATCCTGAGATGAAATCTGGAAAGAAGCTTTCTGAGAAACTGCTTAGTGTTCTGTTAATTCATCTCACAGAGTTACATGTGTATTTCGTGGATCTCTTTGCTAGCCTTATTTCTGTGGAATCTGAGAACAGATATTTCGGATCCCTTTGAAAACTATAGTTCCAAAGGAAATATCCTCCGATAACAAAGAGAAAGAAGCTTTCTGAGAAACTTCTTTGTGTTCTGTGAAATCATCTCACAGAGTTACAGCTTTCCGCTCAGGAAGCCTTTCGCTACACAGTTCTTGTGGAATTGGCAAAGTGATATTTGGAAGCCCATAGAGGGCTATGGTGAAAAAGGAAATATCCTCAGATGAAATCTGGAAAGAAGCTTTCTTCGAAACTGCTTAGTGTTCTGTTAATTCATCTCAAAGAGTTACATGTGTATTTCGTGGATCTCTTTGCTAGCCTTATTTCTGTGGAATCTGAGAACAGATATTTCCGATCCCTTTGAAGACTATAGGGCCAAAGGAAATATCCTCCCATAACAAAGAGAAAGAAGCTTTCTGAGAAACTTCTTTGTGTTCTGTGAAATCATCTCACAGAGTTACAGCTTTCCCCTCAAGAAGCCTTTCGCTAAGACAGTTCTTGTGGAATTGGCAAAGTGATATTTGGAAGCCCATAGAGGGCTATGGTGTAAAAGGAAATATCCTCAGATGAAATCTGGAAAGAAGCTTTCTGAGAAACTGCTTAGTGTTCTGTTAATTCATCTCACAGAGTTACATGTGTATTTCGTGGATCTCCTTGCTTGCCTTATTTCTGTGGAGTCTGAGAACAGATATTTCGGATCCCATTGGAGACTATAGGGCCAAAGGAAATATCCTCCGATAACAAAGAGAAAGAAGCTTTCTGAGAAACTTGTTTGTGTTCTGTGAAATCATCTCACAGAGTTACAGCTTTCCCCTCAAGAAGCCTTTCGCTAAGACAGTTCTTGTGGAATTGGCAAAGTGATATTTGGAAGCCCTTAGAGGGCTATGGTGAAAAAGGAAATATCCTCAGATGAAATCTGGAAAGAAGCTTTCTGAGAAACTGCTTAGTGTTCTGTTAATTCATCTCACAGAGTTACATGTGTGTTTCGTGGATCTCTTTGCTAGCCTTATTTCTGTGGAATCTGAGAACAGATATTTCGGATCCCTTTGAAAACTATAGGGCCAAAGGAAATATCCTCCGATAACAAACAGAAAGAAGCTTTCTGAGAAACTTCTTTGTGTTCTGTGAAATCATCTCACAGAGTTACAGCTGTCCCCTCAAGAAGCCTTTCGCTAAGACAGTTCTTATGGAATTGGCAAAGTGATATTTGGAAGCCCATAGAGGGCTATGGTGAAAAAGGAAATATCCTCAGATGAAATCTGGAAAGAAGCTTTCTGAGAAACTGCTTAGTGTTCTGTTAATTCATCTCACAGAGTTACATGTGTATTTCGTGGATCTCTTTGCTAGCCTTATTTCTGTGGAATCTGAGAACAGATATTTCGGATCCCTTTGAAAACTATAGGGCCAAAGGAAATATCCTCCGATAACAAAGAGAAAGAAGCTTTCTGAGAAACTTCTTTGTGTTCTGTGAAATCATCTCACAGGGTTACAGCTTTCCGCTCAAGAAGCCTTTCGCTAAGACAGTTCTTGTGGAATTGGCAAAGTGATATTTGGAAGCCCATAGAGGGCTATGGTGAAAAAGGAAATATCCTCAGATGAAATCTGGAAAGAAGCTTTCTGAGAAACTGCTTAGTGTTCTTTTAATTCATCTCACAGAGTTACATGTGTATTTCGTGGATCTCTTTGCTAGCCTTATTTCTGTGGAATCTGAGAACAGATATTTCCGATCCCTTTGAAGACTATAGGGCCAAAGGAAATATCCTCCCATAACAAAGAGAAAGAAGCTTTCTGAGAAACTTCTTTGTGTTCTGTGAAATCATCTCACAGAGTTACAGCTTTCCCCTCAAGAAGCCTTTCGCTAAGACAGTTCTTGTGGAATTGGCAAAGTGATATTTGGAATCCCATAGAGGGCTACGGTGAAAAAGGAAATATCCTCAGATGAAATCTGGAAAGAAGATTTCTGAGAAACTGCTTAGTGTTCTGTTAATTCATCTCACAGAGTTACATGTGTATTTCGTGGATCTCCTTGCTAGCCTTATTTCTGTGGAGTCTGAGAACAGATATTTCGGATCCCTTTGGAGACTATAGGGACAAAGGAAATATCCTCCGATAACAAAGAGAAAGAAGCTTTCTGAGAAATTTGTTTGTGTTCTGTGAAATCATCTCACAGAGTTACAGCTTTCCCCTCAAGAAGCCTTTCGCTAAGACAGTTCTTGTGGAATTGGCAAAGTGATATTTGGAAGCCCATAGAGGGCTATGGTGAAAAAGGAAATATCCTCAGATGAAATCTGGAAAGAAGCTTTCTGAGAAACTGCTTAGTGTTCTGTTAATTCATCTCACAGAGTTACATGTGTGTTTCGTGGATCTCTTTGCTAGCCTTATTTCTGTGGAATCTGAGAACAGATATTTCGGATCCCTTTGAAAACTATAGTTCCAAAGGAAATATCCTCCGATAACAAAGAGAAAGAAGCTTTCTGAGAAACTTCTTTGTGTTCTGTGAAATCATCTCACAGAGTTACAGCTTTCCGCTCAGGAAGCCTTTCGCTACACAGTTCTTGTGGAATTGGCAAAGTGATATTTGGAAGCCCATAGAGGGCTATGGTGAAAAAGGAAATATCCTCAGATGAAATCTGGAAAGAAGCTTTCTTCGAAACTGCTTAGTGTTCTGTTAATTCATCTCAAAGAGTTACATGTGTATTTCGTGGATCTCTTTGCTAGCCTTATTTCTGTGGAATCTGAGAACAGATATTTCCGATCCCTTTGAAGACTATAGGGCCAAAGGAAATATCCTCCCATAACAAAGAGAAAGAAGCTTTCTGAGAAACTTCTTTGTGTTCTGTGAAATCATCTCACAGAGTTACAGCTTTCCCCTCAAGAAGCCTTTCGCTAAGACAGTTCTTGTGGAATTGGCAAAGTGATATTTGGAAGCCCATAGAGGGCTATGGTGTAAAAGGAAATATCCTCAGATGAAATCTGGAAAGAAGCTTTCTGAGAAACTGCTTAGTGTTCTGTTAATTCATCTCACAGAGTTACATGTGTATTTCGTGGATCTCCTTGCTAGCCTTATTTCTGTGGAGTCTGAGAACAGATATTTCGGATCCCATTGGAGACTATAGGGCCAAAGGAAATATCCTCCGATAACAAAGAGAAAGAAGCTTTCTGAGAAACTTGTTTGTGTTCTGTGAAATCATCTCACAGAGTTACAGCCTTCCCTTCAAGAAGCCTTTCGCTAAGACAGTTCTTGTGGAATTGGCAAAGTGATATTTGGAAGCCCTTAGAGGGCTATGGTGAAAAAGGAAATATCCTCAGATGAAATCTGGAAAGAAGCTTTCTGAGAAACTGCTTAGTGTTCTGTTAATTCATCTCACAGAGTTACATGTGTGTTTCGTGGATCTCTTTGCTAGCCTTATTTCTGTGGAATCTGAGAACAGATATTTCGGATCCCTTTGAAAACTATAGGGCCAAAGGAAATATCCTCCGATAACAAACAGAAAGAAGCTTTCTGAGAAACTTCTTTGTGTTCTGTGAAATCATCTCACAAAGTTACAGCTGTCCCCTCAAGAAGCCTTTCGCTAAGACAGTTCTTATGGAATTGACAAAGTGATATTTGGAAGCCCATAGAGGGCTATGGTGAAAAAGGAAATATCCTCAGATGAAATCTGGAAAGAAGCTTTCTGAGAAACTGCTTAGTGTTCTGTTAATTCATCTCACAGAGTTACATGTGTATTTCGTGGATCTCTTTGCTAGCCTTATTTCTGTGGAATCTGAGAACAGATATTTCGGATCCCTTTGAAAACTATAGGGCCAAAGGAAATATCCTCCGATAACAAAGAGAAAGAAGCTTTCTGAGAAACTTCTTTGTGTTCTGTGAAATCATCTCACAGGGTTACAGCTTTCCGCTCAAGAAGCCTTTCGCTAAGACAGTTCTTGTGGAATTGGCAAAGTGATATTTGGAAGCCCATAGAGGGCTATGGTGAAAAAGGAAATATCCTCAGATGAAATCTGGAAAGAAGCTTTCTGAGAAACTGCTTAGTGTTCTTTTAATTCATCTCACAGAGTTACATGTGTATTTCGTGGATCTCTTTGCTAGCCTTATTTCTGTGGAATCTGAGAACAGATATTTCCGATCCCTTTGAAGACTATAGGGCCAAAGGAAATATCCTCCCATAACAAAGAGAAAGAAGCTTTCTGAGAAACTTCTTTGTGTTCTGTGAAATCATCTCACAGAGTTACAGCTTTCCCCTCAAGAAGCCTTTCGCTAAGACAGTTCTTGTGGAATTGGCAAAGTGATATTTGGAATCCCATAGAGGGCTACGGTGAAAAAGGAAATATCCTCAGATGAAATCTGGAAAGAAGATTTCTGAGAAACTGCTTAGTGTTCTGTTAATTCATCTCACAGAGTTACATGTGTATTTCGTGGATCTCCTTGCTAGCCTTATTTCTGTGGAGTCTGAGAACAGATATTTCGGATCCCTTTGGAGACTATAGGGACAAAGGAAATATCCTCCGATAACAAAGAGAAAGAAGCTTTCTGAGAAATTTGTTTGTGTTCTGTGAAATCATCTCACAGAGTTACAGCTTTCCCCTCAAGAAGCCTTTCGCTAAGACAGTTCTTGTGGAATTGGCAAAGTGATATTTGGAAGCCCATAGAGGGCTATGGTGAAAAAGGAAATATCCTCAGATGAAATCTGGAAAGAAGCTTTCTGAGAAACTGCTTAGTGTTCTGTTAATTCATCTCACAGAGTTACATGTGTGTTTCGTGGATCTCTTTGCTAGCCTTATTTCTGTGGAATCTGAGAACAGATATTTCGGATCCCTTTGAAAACTATAGGGCCAAAGGAAATATCCTCCGATAACAAAGAGAAAGAAGCTTTCTGAGAAACTTCTTTGTGTTCTGTGAAATCATCTCACAGAGTTACAGCTTTCCCCTCAAGAAGCCTTTCGCTAAGACAGTTCTTGTGGAATTGGCAAAGTGATATTTGGAAGCCCATAGAGGGCTATGGTGAAAAAGGAAATATCCTCACAGGAAATCTGGAAAGAAGCTTTCTGAGAAACTGCTTAGTGTTCTGTTAATTCATCTCACAGAGTTACATGTGTATTTCGTGGATCTCTTTGCTAGCCTTATTTCTGTGGAATCTGAGAACAGATATTTCGGATCCCTTTGAAAACTATAGGGCCAAAGGAAATATCCTCCGATAACAAAGAGAAAGAAGCTTTCTGAGAAACTTCTTTGTGTTCTGTGAAATCATCTCACAGAGTTACAGCTTTCCGCTCAAGAAGCCTTTCGCTAAGACAGTTCTTGTGGAATTGGCAAAGTGATATTTGGAAGCCCATAGAGGGCTATGGTGAAAAAGGAAATATCCTCAGATGAAATCTGGAAAGAAGCTTTCTGAGAAACTGCTTAGTGTTCTGTTAATTCATCTCACAGAGTTACATGTGTATTTCGTGGATCTCTTTGCCAGCCTTATTTCTGTGGAATCTGAGAACAAATATTTCGGATCGCTCTGAAGACTATAGGGCCAAAGGAAATATCCTCCCATAACAAACAGAAAGAAGCTTTCTGAGAAACTTCTTCGTTTTCTGTGAAATCATCTCACAGAGTTACAGCTTTCCCCTCAAGAAGCCTTTTGCTAAGACAGTTCTTGTGGAATTGGCAAAGTGATATTTGGAAGCCCATAGAGGGCTATGGTGAAAAAGGAAATATCCTCACAGGAAATCTGGAAAGAAGCTTTCTGAGAAACTGCTTAGTGTTCTGTTAATTCATCTCACAGAGTTACATGTGTATTTCGTGGATCTCTTTGCTAACCTTATTTCTGTGGAATCTGAGAACAGATATTTCGGATCGCTCTGAAGACCATAGGGCCAAAGGAAATATCCTCCCATAACAAACAGAAAGAAGCTTTCTGGGAAACTTCTTCGTTTTCTGTGAAATCATCTCACAGAGTTACAGCTTTCCGCTCAAGAAGCCTTTCGCTAAGACAGTTCTTGTGGAATTGGCAAAGTGATATTTGGAAACCCATAGAGGGCTACGGTGAAAAAGGAAATATCCTCACAGGAAATCTGGAAAGAATCTTTCTGAGAAACTGCTTAGTGTTCTGTTAATTCATCTCACAGAGTTACATGTGTATTTCGTGGATCTCTTTGCTAGCCTTATTTCTGTGGAATCTGAGAACAGATATTTCGGATCCCTTTGAAAACTATAGGGCCAAAGGAAATATCCTCCGATAACAAAGAGAAAGAAGCTTTCTGAGAAACTTCTTTGTGTTCTGTGAAATCATCTCACAGAGTTACAGCTTTCCGCTCAGGAAGCCTTTCGCTAAGACAGTTCTTGTGGAATTGGCAAAGTGATATTTGGAAGCCCATAGAGGGCTATGGTGAAAAAGGAAATATCCTCAGATGAAATCTGGAAAGAAGCTTTCTTCGAAACTGCTTAGTGTTCTGTTAATTCATCTCACAGAGTTACATGTGTATTTCGTGGATCTCTTTGCTAGCCTTATTTCTGTGGAATCTGAGAACAGATATTTCCGATCCCTTTGAAGACTATAGGGCCAAAGGAAATATCCTCCCATAACAAAGAGAAAGAAGCTTTCTGAGAAACTTCTTTGTGTTCTGTGAAATCATCTCACAGAGTTACAGCTTTCCCCTCAAGAAGCCTTTCGCTAAGACAGTTCTTGTGGAATTGGCAAAGTGATATTTGGAAGCCCATAGAGGGCTATGGTGTAAAAGGAAATATCCTCAGATGAAATCTGGAAAGAAGCTTTCTGAGAAACTGCTTAGTGTTCTGTTAATTCATCTCACAGAGTTACATGTGTATTTCGTGGATCTCCTTGCTAGCCTTATTTCTGTGGAGTCTGAGAACAGATATTTCGGATCACATTGGAGACTATAGGGCCAAAGGAAATATCCTCCGATAACAAAGAGAAAGAAGCTTTCTGAGAAACTTGTTTGTGTTCTGTGAAATCATCTCACAGAGTTACAGCTTTCCCCTCAAGAAGCCTTTCGCTAAGACAGTTCTTGTGGAATTGGCAAAGTGATATTTGGAAGCCCTTAGAGGGCTATGGTGAAAAAGGAAATATCCTCAGATGAAATCTGGAAAGAAGCTTTCTGAGAAACTGCTTAGTGTTCTGTTAATTCATCTCACAGAGTTACATGTGTGTTTCGTGGATCTCTTTGCTAGCCTTATTTCTGTGGCATCTGAGAACAGATATTTCGGATCCCTTTGAAAACCATAGGGCCAAAGGAAATATCCTCCGATAACAAACAGAAAGAAGCTTTCTGAGAAACTTGTTTGTGTTCTGTGAAATCATCTCACAGAGTTACAGCTTTCCCCTCAAGAAGCCTTTCGCTCAGACAGTTCTTATGGAATTCGCAAAGTGATATTTGGAAGCCCATAGAGGGCTATGGTTAAAAAGGAAATATCCTCACAGCAAATCTGGAAAGAAGCTTTCTGAGAAACTGCTTAGTGTTCTGTTAATTCATCTCACAGAGTTACATGTGTATTTCGTGGATCTCTTTGCTAGCCTTATTTCTGTGGAATCTGAGAACGGATATTTCGGATCCCTTTGAAAACTATAGGGCCAAAGGAAATATCCTCCGATAACAAAGAGAAAGAAGCTTTCTGAGAAACTTCTTTGTGTTCTGTGAAATCATCTCACAGAGTTACAGCTTTCCGCTCAAGAAGCCTTTCCCTAAGGCAGTTCTTGTGGAATTGGCAAAGTGATATTTGGAAGCCCATAGAGGGCTGTGGTGAAAAAGGAAATATCCTCAGATGAAATCTGGAAAGAAGCTTTCTGAGAAACTGCTTAGTGTTCTGTTAATTCATCTCACAGAGTTATATGTGTATTTCGTGGATCTCTTTGCTAGCCTTATTTCTGTGGAATCTGAGAACAGATATTTCGGATCGCTCTGAAGACTATAGGGCCAAAGGATATATCCTCCCATAACAAACAGAAAGAAGCTTTCTGAGAAACTTCTTCGTTTTCTGTGAAATCATCTCACAGAGTTACAGCTTTCCCCTCAAGAAGCCTTTCGCTAAGACAGTTCTTGTGGAATTGGCAAAGTGATATTTGGAAGCCCATAGAGGGCTATGGTGAAAAAGGAAATATCCTCAGATGAAATCTGGAAAGAAGCTTTCTGAGAAACTGCTTAGTGTTCTGTTAATTCATCTCACAGAGTTACATGTGTATTTCGTGGATCTCTTTGCTAGCCTTATTTCTGTGGAATCTGAGAACAGATATTTCCGATCCCTTTGAAGACTATAGGGCCAAAGGAAATATCCTCCCATAACAAAGAGAAAGAAGCTTTCTGAGAAACTTCTTTGTGTTCTGTGAAATCATCTCACAGAGTTACAGCTTTCCCCTCAAGAAGCCTTTCGCTAACACAGTTCTTGTGGAATTGGCAAAGTGATATTTGGAAGCCCATAGAGGGGTATGGTGAAAAAGGAAATATCCTCAGATGAAATCTGGAAAGAAGCTTTCTGAGAAACTGCTTAGTGTTCTGTTAATTCATCTCACAGAGTTACATGTGTGTTTCGTGGATCTCTTTGCTAGCCTTATTTCTGTGGAATCTGAGAACAGATATTTCGGATCCCTTTGAAAACTATAGGGCCAAAGGAAATATCCTCCGATAACAAAGAGAAAGAAGCTTTCTGAGAAACTTCTTTGTGTTCTGTGAAATCATCTCACAGAGTTACAGCTTTCCGCTCAAGAAGCCTTTCGCTAAGACAGTTCTTGTGGAATTGGCAAAGTGATATTTGGAAGCCCATAGAGGGCTATGGTGAAAAAGGAAATATCCTCAGATGAAATCTGGAAAGAAGCTTTCTGAGAAACTGCTTAGTGTTCTGTTAATTCATCTCACAGAGTTACATGTGTATTTCGTGGATCTCTTTGCTAGCCTTATTTCTGTGGAATCTGAGAACAGATATTTCGGATCGCTCTGAAGACTATAGGGCCAAAGGAAATATCCTCCCATAACAAACAGAAAGAAGCTTTCTGAGAAACTTCTTCGTTTTCTGTGAAATCATCTCACAGAGTTACAGCTTTCCCCTCAAGAAGCCTTTCGCTAAGACAGTTCTTGTGGAATTGGCAAAGTGATATTTGGAAGCCCCTAGAGGGCTATGGTGAAAAAGGAAATATCCTCAGATGAAATCTGGAAAGAAGCTTTCTGAGAAACTGCTTAGTGTTCTGTTAATTCATCTCACAGAGTTACATGTGTATTTCGTGGATCTCTTTGCTAGCCTTATTTCTGTGGAATCTGAGAACAGATATTTCGGATCCCTTTGAAAACTATAGGGCCAAAGGAAATATCCTCCCATAACAAAGAGAAAGAAGCTTTCTGAGAAACTTCTTTGTGTTCTGTGAAATCATCTCACAGAGTTACAGCTTTCCGCTCAAGAAGCCTTTCGCTAAGACAGTTCTTGTGGAATTGGCAAAGTGATATTTGGAAGCCCATAGAGGGCTATGGTGAAAAAGGAAATATCCTCAGATGAAATCTGGAAAGAAGCTTTCTAAGAAACTGCTTAGTGTTCTGTTAATTCATCTCACAGAGTTACATGTGTATTTCGTGGATCTCTTTGCTAGCCTTATTTCTGTGGAATCTGAGAACAGATATTTCGGATCGCTCTGAAGACTATAGGGCCAAAGGAAATATCCTCCCATAACAAACAGAAAGAAGCTTTCTGAGAAACTTCTTCGTTTTCTGTGAAATCACCTCACAGAGTTACAGCTTTCCCCTCAAGAAGCCTTTCGCTAAGACAGTTCTTGTGGAATTGGAAAGTGATATTTGGAAGCCCATAGAGGGCTATGGTGAAAAAGGAAATATCCTCAGATGAAATCTGGAAAGAAGCTTTCTGAGAAACTGCTTAGTGTTCTGTAAATTCATCTCACAGAGTTACATGTGTATTTCGTGGATCTCTTTGCTAGCCTTATTTCTGTGGAATATGAGAACAGATATTTCGGATCCCTTTGAAAACCATAGGGCCAAAGGAAATATCCTCCGATAACAAACAGAAAGAAGCTTTCTGAGAAACTTGTTTGTGTTCTGTGAAATCATCTCACAGAGTTACAGCTTTCCCCTCAAGAAGCCTTTCGCTCAGACAGTTCTTATGGAATTCGAAAAGTGATATTTGGAAGCCCATAGAGGGCTATGGTGAAAAAGGAAATATCCTCACAGCAAATCTGGAAAGAAGCTTTCTGAGAAACTGCTTAGTGTTCTGTTAATTCATCTCACAGAGTTACATGTGTATTTCGTGGATCTCTTTGCTAGCCTTATTTCTGTGGAATCTGAGAACAGATATTTCGGATCCCTTTGAAAACTATAGGGCCAAAGGAAATATCCTCTGATAACAAAGAGAAAGAAGCTTTCTGAGAAACTTCTTTGTGTTCTGTGAAATCATCTCACAGAGTTACAGCTTTCCGCTCAAGAAGCCTTTCCCTAAGACAGTTCTTGTGGAATTGGCAAAGTGATATTTGGAAGCCCATAGAGGGCTGTGGTGAAAAAGGAAATATCCTCAGATGAAATCTGGAAAGAAGCTTTCTGAGAAACTGCTTAGTGTTCTGTTAATTCATCTCACAGAGTTACATGTGTATTTCGTGGATCTCTTTGCTAGCCTTATTTCTGTGGAATCTGAGAACAGATATTTCGGATCGCTCTGAAGACTATAGGGCCAAAGGAAATATCCTCCCATAACAAACAGAAAGAAGATTTCTGAGAAACTTCTTCGTTTTCTGTGAAATCATCTCACAGAGTTACAGCTTTCCCCTCAAGAAGCCTTTCGCTAAGACAGTTCTTGTGGAATTGGCAAAGTGATATTTGGAAGCCCATAGAGGGCTATGGTGAAAAAGGAAATATCCTCAGATGAAATCTGGAAAGAAGCTTTCTGAGAAACTGCTTAGTGTTCTGTTAATTCATCTCACAGAGTTACATGTGTATTTCGTGGATCTCTTTGCTAGCCTTATTTCTGTGGAATCTGAGAACAGATATTTCCGATCCCTTTGAAGACTATAGGGCCAAAGGAAATATCCTCCCATAACAAAGAGAAAGAAGCTTTCTGAGAAACTTCTTTGTGTTCTGTGAAATCATCTCACAGAGTTACAGCTTTCCCCTCAAGAAGCCTTTCGCTAACACAGTTCTTGTGGAATTGGCAAAGTGATATTTGGAAGCCCATAGAGGGCTATGGTGAAAAAGGAAATATCCTCAGATGAAATCTGGAAAGAAGCTTTCTGAGAAACTGCTTAGTGTTCTGTTAATTCATCTCACAGAGTTACATGTGTGTTTCGTGGATCTCTTTGCTAGCCTTATTTCTGTGGAATCTGAGAACAGATATTTCGGATCCCTTTGAAAACTATAGGGCCAAAGGAAATATCCTCCGATAACAAAGAGAAAGAAGCTTTCTGAGAAACTTCTTTGTGTTCTGTGAAATCATCTCACAGAGTTACAGCTTTCCGCTCAAGAAGCCTTTCGCTAAGACAGTTCTTGTGGAATTGGCAAAGTGATATTTGGAAGCCCATAGAGGGCTATGGTGAAAAAGGAAATATCCTCAGATGAAATCTGGAAAGAAGCTTTCTGAGAAACTGCTTAGTGTTCTGTTAATTCATCTCACAGAGTTACATGTGTATTTCGTGGATCTCTTTGCTAGCCTTATTTCTGTGGAATCTGAGAACAGATATTTCGGATCGCTCTGAAGACTATAGGGCCAAAGGAAATATCCTCCCATAACAAACAGAAAGAAGCTTTCTGAGAAACTTCTTCGTTTTCTGTGAAATCATCTCACAGAGTTACAGCTTTCCCCTCAAGAAGCCTTTCGCTAAGACAGTTCTTGTGGAATTGGCAAAGTGATATTTGGAAGCCCCTAGAGGGCTATGGTGAAAAAGGAAATATCCTCAGATGAAATCTGGAAAGAAGCTTTCTGAGAAACTGCTTAGTGTTCTGTTAATTCATCTCACAGAGTTACATGTGTATTTCGTGGATCTCTTTGCTAGCCTTATTTCTGTGGAATCTGAGAACAGATATTTCGGATCCCTTTGAAAACTATAGGGCCAAAGGAAATATCCTCCCATAACAAAGAGAAAGAAGCTTTCTGAGAAACTTCTTTGTGTTCTGTGAAATCATCTCACAGAGTTACAGCTTTCCGCTCAAGAAGCCTTTCGCTAAGACAGTTCTTGTGGAATTGGCAAAGTGATATTTGGAAGCCCATAGAGGGCTATGGTGAAAAAGGAAATATCCTCAGATGAAATCTGGAATGAAGCTTTCTGAGATACTGCTTAGTGTTCTGTTAATTCATCTCACAGAGTTACATGTGTATTTCGTGGATCTCTTTGCTAGCCTTATTTCTGTGGAATCTGAGAACAGATATTTCGGATCACTCTGAAGACTATAGGGCCAAAGGAAATATCCTCCCATAACAAACAGAAAGAAGCTTTCTGAGAAACTTCTTCGTTTTCTGTGAAATCACCTCACAGAGTTACAGCTTTCCCCTCAAGAAGCCTTTCGCTAAGACAGTTCTTGTGGAATTGGAAAGTGATATTTGGAAGCCCATAGAGGGCTATGGTGAAAAAGGAAATATCCTCAGATGAAATCTGGAAAGAAGCTTTCTGAGAAACTGCTTAGTGTTCTGTTAATTCATCTCACAGAGTTACATGTGTATTTCGTGGATCTCTTTGCTAGCCTTATTTCTGTGGAATCTGAGAACAGATATTTCCGATCCCTTTGAAGACTATAGGGCCAAAGGAAATATCCTCCCATAACAAACAGAAAGAAGCTTTCTGAGAAACTTCTTTGTGTTCTGTGAAATCATCTCACAGAGTTACAGCTTTCCCCTCAAGAAGCCTTTCGCTAAGACAGTTCTTGTGGAATTGGCAAAGTGATATTTGGAAGCCCCTAGAGGGCTATGGTGAAAAAGGAAATATCCTCAGATGAAATCTGGAAAGAAGCTTTCTGAGAAACTGCTTAGTGTTCTGTTAATTCATCTCACAGAGTTACATGTGTATTTCGTGGATCTCCATGCTAGCCTTATTTCTGTGGAGTCTGAGAACAGATATTTCGGATCCCATTGGAGACTATAGGGCCAAAGGAAATCTCCTCCGATAACAAAGAGAAAGAAGCTTTCTGAGAAACTTGTTTGTGTTCTGTGAAATCATCTCACAGAGTTACAGCTTTCCCCTCAAGAAGCCTTTCGCTAAGACAGTTCTTGTGGAATTGGCAAAGTGATATTTGGAAGCCCATAGAGGGCTATGGTGAAAAAGGAAATATCCTCAGATGAAATCTGGAAAGAAGCCTTCTGAGAAACTGCTTAGTGTTCTGTTAATTCATCTCACAGAGTTACATGTGTGTTTCGTGGATCTCTTTGCTAGCCTTATTTCTGTGGAATCTGAGAACAGATATTTCGGATCCCTTTGAAAACTATAGGGCTAAAGGAAATATCCTCCGATAACAAAGAGAAAGAAGCTTTCTGAGAAACTTCTTTGTGTTCTGTGAAATCATCTCACAGAGTTACAGCTTTCCCCTCAAGAAGCCTTTCGCTAAGACAGTTCTTGTGGAATTGGTAAAGTGATATTTGGAAGCCCATAGAGGGCTATGTTGAAAAAGGAAATATCCTCAGATGAAATCTGGAAAGAAGCTTTCTGAGAAACTGCTTAGTGTTCTGTTAATTCATCTCACAGAGTTACATGTGTATTTCGTGGATCTCTTTGCTAGCCTTATTTCTGTGTAATCTGAGAACAGATATTTCGGATCGCTCTGAAGACTATAGGGCCAAAGGAAATATCCTCCCATAACAAACAGAAAGAAGCTTTCTGAGAAACTTCTTCGTTTTCTGTGAAATCATCTCACAGAGTTACAGCTTTCCCCTCAAGAAGCCTTTCGCTAAGACAGTTCTTGTGGAATTGGCAAAGTGATATTTGGAAGCACATAGAGGGCTATGGTGAAAAAGGAAATATCCTCAGATGAAATCTGGAAAGAAGCTTTCTGAGAAACTGCTTAGTGTTCTGTTAATTCATCTCACAGAGTTACATGTGTATTTCGTGGATCTCTTTGCTAGCCTTATTTCTGTGGAATCTGAGAACAGATATTTCGGATCCCTTTGAAAACCATAGGGCCAAAGGAAATATCCTCCGATAACAAAGAGAAAGAAGCTTTCTGATAAACTTCTTTGTGTTCTGTGAAATCATCTCACAGAGTTACAGCTTTCCCCTCAAGAAGCCTTTCGCTAAGACAGTTCTTGTGGAATTGGCAAAGTGATATTTGGAAGCCCATAGAGGGCTATGGTGAAAAAGGAAATATCCTCAGATGAAATCTGGAAAGAAGCTTTCTGAGAAACTGCTTAGTGTTCTGTTAATTCATCTCACAGAGTTACATGTGTATTTCGTGGATCTCTTTGCTAGCCTTATTTCTGTGGAATCTGAGAACAGATATTTCAGATCGCTCTGAAGACTATAGGGCCAAAGGAAATATCCTCCCATAACAAACAGAAAGAAGCTTTCTGAGAAACTTCTTTGTGTTCTGTGAAATCATCTCACAGAGTTACAGCTTTCCGCTCAGGAAGCCTTTCGCTAAGACAGTTTTTGTGGAATTGGCAAAGTGATATTTGGAAGCCCATAGAGGGCTATGGTGAAAAAGGAAATATCCTCAGATGAAATCTGGAAAGAAGCTTTCTTCGAAACTGCTTAGTGTTCTGTTAATTCATCTCACAGAGTTACATGTGTATTTCGTGGATCTCTGCTAGCCTCAATTCTGTGGAATCTGAGAACAGATATTTCCGATCCCTTTGAAGACTATAGGGCCAAAGGAAATATCCTCCCATAACAAAGAGAAAGAAGCTTTCTGAGAAACTTCTTTGTGTTCTGTGAAATCATCTCACAGAGTTACAGCTTTCCCCTCAAGAAGCCTTTCGCTAAGACAGTTCTTGTGGAATTGGCAAAGTGATATTTGGAAGCCCATAGAGGGCTATGGTGTAAAAGGAAATATCCTCAGATGAAATCTGGAAAGAAGCTTTCTGAGAAACTGCTTAGTGTTCTGTTAATTCATCTCACAGAGTTACAAGTGTATTTCGTGGATCTCCTTGCTAGCCTTATTTCTGTGGAGTCTGAGAACAGATATTTCGGATCCCATTGGAGACTATAGGGCCAAAGGAAATCTCCTCCGATAACAAAGAGAAAGAAGCTTTCTGAGAAACTTCTTTGTGTTCTGTGAAATCATCTCACAGAGTTACAGCTTTCCCCTCAAGAAGCCTTTCGCTAAGACAGTTCTTGTGGAATTGGCAAAGTGATATTTGGAAGCCCATAGAGGGCTATGGTGAAAAAGGAAATATCCTCAGATGAAATCTGGAAAGAAGCCTTCTGAGAAACTGCTTAGTGTTCCGTTAATTCATCTCACAGAGTTACATGTGTGTTTCGTGGATCTCTTTGCTAGCCTTATTTCTGTGGAATCTGAGAACAGATATTTCGGATCCCTTTGAAAACTATAGGGCTAAAGGAAATATCCTCCGATAACAAAGAGAAAGAAGCTTTCTGAGAAACTTCTTTGTGTTCTGTGAAATCATCTCACAGAGTTACAGCTTTCCCCTCAAGAAGCCTTTCGCTAAGACAGTTCTTGTGGAATTGGTAAAGTGATATTTGGAAGCCCATAGAGGGCTATGGTGAAAAAGGAAATATCCTCAGATGAAATCTGGAAAGAAGCTTTCTGAGAAACTGCTTAGTGTTCTGTTAATTCATCTCACAGAGTTACATGTGTATTTCGTGGATCTCTTTGCTAGCCTTATTTCTGTGGAATCTGAGAACAGATATTTCGGATCGCTCTGAAGACTATAGGGCCAAAGGAAATATCCTCCCATAACAAACAGAAAGAAGCTTTCTGAGAAACTTCTTCGTTTTCTGTGAAATCATCTCACAGAGTTACAGCTTTCCCCTCAAGAAGCCTTTCGCTAAGACAGTTCTTGTGGAATTGGCAAAGTGATATTTGGAAGCACATAGAGGGCTATGGTGAAAAAGGAAATATCCTCAGATGAAATCTGGAAAGAAGCTTTCTGAGAAACTGCTTAGTGTTCTGTTAATTCATCTCACAGAGTTACATGTGTATTTCGTGGATCTCTTTGCTAGCCTTATTTCTGTGGAATCTGAGAACAGATATTTCGGATCGCTCTGAAGACTATAGGGCCAAAGGAAATATCCTCCCATAACAAACAGAAAGAAGCTTTCTGAGAAACTTCTTCGTTTTCTGTGAAATCATCTCACAGAGTTACAGCTTTCCCCTCAAGAAGCCTTTCGCTAAGACAGTTCTTGTGGAATTGGCAAAGTGATATTTGGAAGCCCATAGAGGGCTATGGTGAAAAAGGAAATATCCTCAGATGAAATCTGGAAAGAAGCTTTCTGAGAAACTGCTTAGTGTTCTGTTAATTCATCTCACAGAGTTACATGTGTGTTTCGTGGATCTCTTTGCTAGCCTTATTTCTGTGGAATCTGAGAACAGATATTTCGGATCCCTTTGAAAACCATAGGGCCAAAGGAAATATCCTCCGATAACAAAGAGAAAGAAGCTTTCTGAGAAACTTCTTTGTGTTCTGTGAAATCATCTCACAGAGTTACAGCTTTCCCCTCAAGAAGCCTTTCGCTAAGACAGTTCTTGTGGAATTGGCAAAGTGATATTTGGAAGCCCATAGAGGGCTATGGTGAAAAAGGAAATATCCTTAGATGAAATCTGGAAAGAAGCTTTCTGAGAAACTGCTTAGTGTTCTGTTAATTCATCTCACAGAGTTACATGTGTATTTCGTGGATCTCTTTGCTAGCCTTATTTCTGTGGAATCTGAGAACAGATATTTCAGATCGCTCTGAAGACTATAGGGCCAAAGGAAATATCCTCCCATAACAAACAGAAAGAAGCTTTCTGAGAAACTTCTTTGTGTTCTGTGAAATCATCTCACAGAGTTACAGCTTTCCGCTCAGGAAGCCTTTCGCTAAGACAGTTCTTGTGGAATTGGCAAAGTGATATTTGGAAGCCCATAGAGGGCTATGGTGAAAAAGGAAATATCCTCAGATGAAATCTGGAAAGAAGCTTTCTTCGAAACTGCTTAGTGTTCTGTTAATTCATCTCACAGAGTTACATGTGTATTTCGTGGATCTCTGCTAGCCTCATTTCTGTGGAATCTGAGAACAGATATTTCCGATCCCTTTGAAGACTATAGGGCCAAAGGAAATATCCTCCCATAACAAAGAGAAAGAAGCTTTCTGAGAAACTTCTTTGTGTTCTGTGAAATCATCTCACAGAGTTACAGCTTTCCCCTCAAGAAGCCTTTCGCTAAGACAGTTCTTGTGGAATTGGCAAAGTGATATTTGGAAGCCCATAGAGGGCTATGGTGTAAAAGGAAATATCCTCAGATGAAATCTGGAAAGAAGCTTTCTGAGAAACTGCTTAGTGTTCTGTTAATTCATCTCACAGAGTTACAAGTGTATTTCGTGGATCTCCTTGCTAGCCTTATTTCTGTGGAGTCTGAGAACAGATATTTCGGATCCCATTGGAGACTATAGGGCCAAAGGAAATATCCTCCCATAACAAACAGAAAGAAGCTTTCTGAGAAACTTGTTTGTGTTCTGTGAAATCATCTCACAGAGTTACAGCTTTCCGCTCAAGAAGCCTTTCGCTAAGACAGTTCTTGTGGAATTGGCAAAGTGATATTTGGAAGCCCATAGAGGGCTATGGTGAAAAAGGAAATATCCTCAGATGAAATCTGGAAAGAAGCTTTCTGAGAAACTGCTTAGTGTTCTGTTAATTCATCTCACAGAGTTACATGTGTGTTTCGTGGATCTCTTTGCTAGCCTTATTTCTGTGGAATCTGAGAACAGATATTTCGGATCCCTTTGAAAACCATAGGGCCAAAGGAAATATCCTCCGATAACAAAGAGAAAGAAGCTTTCTGAGAAACTTCTTTGTGTTCTGTGAAATCATCTCACAGAGTTACAGCTTTCCCCTCAAGAAGCCTTTCGCTAAGACAGTTCTTGTGGAATTGGCAAAGTGATATTTGGAAGCCCATAGAGGGCTATGGTGAAAAAGGAAATATCCTCAGATGAAATCTGGAAAGAAGCTTTCTGAGAAACTGCTTAGTGTTCTGTTAATTCATCTCACAGAGTTACATGTGTATTTCGTGGATCTCTTTGCTAGCCTTATTTCTGTGGAATCTGAGAACAGATATTTCGGATCGCTCTGAAGACTATAGGGCCAAAGGAAATATCCTCCCATAACAAACAGAAAGAAGCTTTCTGAGAAACTTCTTCGTTTTCTGTGAAATCATCTCACAGAGTTACAGCTTTCCCCTCAAGAAGCCTTTCGCTAAGACAGTTCTTGTGGAATTGGCAAAGTGATATTTGGAAGCACATAGAGGGCTATGGTGAAAAAGGAAATATCCTCAGATGAAATCTGGAAAGAAGCTTTCTGAGAAACTGCTTAGTGTTCTGTTAATTCATCTCACAGAGTTACATGTGTGTTTCGTGGATCTCTTTGCTAGCCTTATTTCTGTGGAATCTGAGAACAGATATTTCGGATCCCTTTGAAAACCATAGGGCCAAAGGAAATATCCTCCGATAACAAAGAGAATGAAGCTTTCTGAGAAACTTCTTTGTGTTCTGTGAAATCATCTCACAGAGTTGCAGCTTTCCCCTCAAGAAGCCTTTCGCTAAGACAGTTCTTGTGGAATTGGCAAAGTGATATTTGGAAGCCCATAGAGGGCTATGGTGAAAAAGGAAATATCCTCAGATGAAATCTGGAAAGAAGCTTTCTGAGAAACTGCTTAGTGTTCTGTTAATTCATCTCACAGAGTTACATGTGTATTTCGTGGATCTCTTTGCTAGCCTTATTTCTGTGGAATCTGAGAACAGATATTTCAGATCGCTCTGAAGACTATAGGGCCAAAGGAAATATCCTCCCATAACAAACAGAAAGAAGCTTTCTGAGAAACTTCTTTGTGTTCTGTGAAATCATCTCACAGAGTTACAGCTTTTCGCTCAGGAAGCCTTTCGCTAAGACAGTTTTTGTGGAATTGGCAAAGTGATATTTGGAAGCCCATAGAGGGCTATGGTGAAAAAGGAAATATCCTCAGATGAAATCTGGAAAGAAGCTTTCTTCGAAACTGCTTAGTGTTCTGTTAATTCATCTCACAGAGTTACATGTGTATTTCGTGGATCTCTGCTAGCCTCATTTCTGTGGAATCTGAGAACAGATATTTCCGATCCCTTTGAAGACTATAGGGCCAAAGGAAATATCCTCCCATAACAAAGAGAAAGAAGCTTTCTGAGAAACTTCTTTGTGTTCTGTGAAATCATCTCACAGAGTTACAGCTTTCCCCTCAAGAAGCCTTTCGCTAAGACAGTTCTTGTGGAATTGGCAAAGTGATATTTGGAAGCCCATAGAGGGCTATGGTGTAAAAGGAAATATCCTCAGATGAAATCTGGAAAGAAGCTTTCTGAGAAACTGCTTAGTGTTCTGTTAATTCATCTCACAGAGTTACAAGTGTATTTCGTGGATCTCCTTGCTAGTCTTATTTCTGTGGAGTCTGAGAACAGATATTTCGGATCCCATTGGAGACTATAGGGCCAAAGGAAATATCCTCCCATAACAAACAGAAAGAAGCTTTCTGAGAAACTTGTTTGTGTTCTGTGAAATCATCTCACAGAGTTACAGCTTTCCGCTCAAGAAGCCTTTCGCTAAGACAGTTCTTGTGGAATTGGCAAAGTGATATTTGGAAGCCCATAGAGGGCTATGGTGAAAAAGGAAATATCCTCAGATGAAATCTGGAAAGAAGCTTTCTGAGAAACTGCTTAGTGTTCTGTTAATTCATCTCACAGAGTTACATGTGTGTTTCGTGGATCTCTTTGCTAGCCTTATTTCTGTGGAATCTGAGAACAGATATTTCGGATCCCTTTGAAAACCACAGGGCCAAAGGAAATATCCTCCGATAACAAACAGAAAGAAGCTTTCTGAGAAACTTCTTTGTGTTCTGTGAAATCATCTCACAGAGTTACAGCTTTCCCCTCAAGAAGTCTTTCGCTAAGACAGTTCTTGTGGAATTGGCAAAGTGATATTTGGAAGCCCATAGAGGGCTATGGTGAAAAAGGAAATATCCTCAGATGAAATCTGGAAAGAAGCTTTCTGAGAAACTGCTTAGTGTTCTGTTAATTCATCTCACAGAGTTACATGTGTGTTTCGTGGATCTCTTTGCTAGCCTTATTTCTGTGGAATCTGAGAACAGATATTTCGGATCCCTTTGAAAACCATAGGGCCAAAGGAAATATCCTCCGATAACAAACAGAAAGAAGCTTTCTGAGAAACTTCTTTGTGTTCTGTGAAATCATCTCACAGAGTTACAGCTTTCCCCTCAAGAAGCCTTTCGCTAAGACAGTTCTTATGGAATTGGCAAAGTGATATTTGGAAGCCCATAGAGGGCTATGGTGAAAAAGGAAATATCCTCACAGGAAATCTGGAAAGAAGCTTTCTGAGAAACTGCTTAGTGTTCTGTTAATTCATCTCACAGAGTTACATGTGTATTTCGTGGATCTCTTTGCTAGCCTTATTTCTGTGGAATCTGAGAACAGATATTTCGGATCCCTTTGAAAACTATAGGGCCAAAGGAAATATCCTCCGATAACAAAGAGAAAGAAGCTTTCTGAGAAACTTCTTTGTGTTCTGTGAAATCATCTCACAGAGTTACAGCTTTCCGCTCAAGAAGCCTTTCGCTAAGACAGTTCTTGTGGAATTGGCAAAGTGATATTTGGAAGCCCATAGAGGGCTATGGTGAAAAAGGAAATATCCTCAGATGAAATCTGGAAAGAAGCTTTCTGAGAAACTGCTTAGTGTTCTGTTAATTCATCTCACAGAGTTACATGTGTATTTCGTGGATCTCTTTGCTAGCCTTATTTCTGTGGAATCTGAGAACAGATATTTCGGATCGCTCTGAAGACTATAGGGCCAAAGGAAATATCCTCCCATAACAAACAGAAAGAAGCTTTCTGAGAAACTTCTTCGTTTTCTGTGAAATCATCTCACAGAGTTACAGCTTTCCCCTCAAGAAGCCTTTCGCTACGACAGTTCTTGTGGAATTGGCAAAGTGATATTTGGAAGCCCATAGAGGGCTATGGTGAAAAAGGAAATATCCTCAGATGAAATCTGGAAAGAAGCTTTCTGAGAAACTGCTTAGTGTTCTGTTAATTCATCTCACAGAGTTACATGTGTATTTCGTGGATCTCTTTGCTAGCCTTATTTCTGTGGAATCTGAGAACAGATATTTCCGATCCCTTTGAAGACTATAGGGCCAAAGGAAATATCCTCCCATAACAAAGAGAAAGAAGCTTTCTGAGAAACTTCTTTGTGTTCTGTGAAATCATGTCCCAGAGTTACAGCTTTCCCCTCAAGAAGCCTTTCGCTAAGACAGTTCTTGTGGAATTGGCAAAGTGATATTTGGAAGCCCATAGAGGGCTATGGTGAAAAAGGAAATATCCTCAGATGAAATCTGGAAAGAAGCTTTCTGAGAAACTGCTTAGTGTTCTGTTAATTCATCTCACAGATTTACATGTGTATTTCGTGGATCTCCATGCTAGCCTTATTTCTGTGGAGTCTGAGAACAGATATTTCGGATCCCTTTGGAGACTATAGGGCCAAAGGAAATATCCTCCGATAACAAAGAGAAAGAAGCTTTCTGAGAAACTTGTTTGTGTTCTGTGAAATCATCTCACAGAGTTACAGCTTTCCCCTCAAGAAGCCTTTCGCTAAGACAGTTCTTGTGGAATTGGCAAAGTGATATTTGGAAGCCCATAGAGGGCTATGGTGAAAAAGGAAATATCCTCAGATGAAATCTGGAAAGAAGCTTTCTGAGAAACTGCTTAGTGTTCTGTTAATTCATCTCACAGAGTTACATGTGTGTTTCGTGGATCTCTTTGCTAGCCTTATTTCTGTGGAATCTGAGAACAGATATTTCCGATCCCTTTGAAGACTATAGGGCCAAAGGAAATATCCTCCCATAACAAAGAGAAAGAAGCTTTCTGAGAAACTTCTTTGTGTTCTGTGAAATCATCTCACAGAGTTACAGCTTTCCCCTCAAGAAGCCTTTCGCTAAGACAGTTCTTGTGGAATTGGCATATTTGGAAGCCCATAGAAGGCTATGGTGAAAAAGGAAATATCCTCAGATGAAATCTGGAAAGAAGCTTTCTGAGAAACTGCTTAGTGTTCTGTTAATTCATCTCACAGAGTTACATGTGTATTTCGTGGATCTCCTTGCTAGCCTTATTTCTGTGGAGTCTGAGAACAGATATTTCGGATCCCTTTGGAGACTATAGGGCCAAAGGAAATATCCTCCGATAACAAAGAGAAAGAAGCTTTCTGAGAAACTTCTTTGTGTTCTGTGAAATCATCTCACAGAGTTACAGCTTTCCCCTCAAGAAGCCTTTCGCTAAGACAGTTCTTGTGGAATTGGCAAAGTGATATTTGGAAGCCCATAGAGGGCAATGGTGAAAAAGGAAATATCCTCACAGGAAATCTGGAAAGAAGCTTTCTGAGAAACTGCTTAGTGTTCTGTTAATTCATCTCACAGAGTTACATGTGTATTTCGTGGATCTCTTTGCTAGCCTTATTTCTGTGGAATCTGAGAACAGATATTTCGGATCCCTTTGAAAACTATAGGGCCAAAGGAAATATCCTCCGATAACAAAGAGAAAGAAGCTTTCTGAGAAACTTCTTTGTGTTCTGTGAAATTATCTCACAGAGTTACAGCTTTCCGCTCAAGAAGCCTTTCGCTAAGACAGTTCTTGTGGAATTGGCAAAGTGATATTTGGAAGCCCATAGAGGGCTATGGTGAAAAAGGAAATATCCTCAGATGAAATCTGGAAAGAAGCTTTCTGAGAAACTGCTTAGTGTTCTGTTAATTCATCTCACAGAGTTACATGTGTATTTCGTGGATCTCTTTGCTAGCCTTATTTCTGTGGAATCTGAGAACAGATATTTCGGATCGCTCTGAAGACTATAGGGCCAAAGGAAATATCCTCCCATAACAAACAGAAAGAAGCTTTCTGAGAAACTTCTTCGTTTTCTGTGAAATCATCTCACAGAGTTACAGCTTTCCGCTCAAGAAGCCTTTCGCTAAGACAGTTCTTGTGGAATTGGCAAAGTGATATTTGGAAGCCCATAGAGGGCTATGGTGAAAAAGGAAATATCCTCAGATGAAATCTGGAAAGAAGCTTTCTGAGAAACTGCTTAGTGTTCTGTTAATTCATCTCACAGAGTTACATGTGTATTTCGTGGATCTCTTTGCTAGCCTTATTTCTGTGGAATCTGAGAACAGATATTTCGGATCGCTCTGAAGACTTTAGGGCCAAAGGAAACATCCTCCCATAACAAACAGAAAGAAGCTTTCTGGGAAACTTCTTCGTTTTCTGTGAAATCAACTCACAGAGTTACAGCTTTCCCCTCAAGAAGCCTTTCGCTAAGACAGTTCTTGTGGAATTGGCAAAGTGATATTTGGAAGCCCATAGAGGGCTATGGTGAAAAAGGAAATATCCTCCGATGAAATCTGGAAAGAAGCTTTCTGAGAAACTGCTTAGTGTTCTGTTAATTCATCTCACAGAGTTACATGTGTATTTCGTGGATCTCTTTGCTAGGCTTATTTCTGTGGAATCTGAGAACAGATATTTCCGATCCCTTTGAAGACTATAGGGCCAAAGGAAATATCCTCCCATAACAAAGAGAAAGAAGCTTTCTGAGAAACTTCTTTGTGTTCTGTGAAATCATGTCACAGAGTTACAGCTTTCCCCTCAAGAAGCCTTTCGCTAAGACAGTTCTTGTGGAATTGGCAAAGTGATATTTGGAAGCCCATAGAGGGCTATGGTGAAAAAGTAAATATCCTCAGATGAAATCTGGAAAGAATCTTTCTGAGAAACTGCTTAGTGTTCTGTTAATTCATCTCACAGAGTTACATGTGTATTTCGTGGATCTCCATGCTAGCCTTATTTCTGTGGAGTCTGAGAACAGATATTTCGGATCCCATTGGAGACTACAGGGCCAAAGGAAATATCCTCCGATAACAAAGAGAAAGAAGCTTTCTGAGAAACTTGTTTGTGTTCTGTGAAATCATCTCACAGAGTTACAGCTTTCCCCTCAAGAAGCCTTTCGCTAAGACAGTTCTTGTGGAATTGGCAAAGTGATATTTGGAAGCCCATAGAGGGCTATGGTGAAAAAGGAAATATCCTCAGATGAAATCTGGAAAGAAGCTTTCTGAGAAACTGCTTAGTGTTCTGTTAATTCATCTCACAGAGTTACATGTGTATTTCGTGGATCTCTTTGCTAGCCTCATTTCTGTGGAATCTGAGAACAGATATTTCCGATCCCTTTGAAGACTATAGGGCCAAAGGAAATATCCTCCCATAACAAAGAGAAAGAAGCTTTCTGAGAAACTTCTTTGTGTTCTGTGAAATCATCTCACAGAGTTACAGCTTTCCCCTCAAGAAGCCTTTCGCTAAGACAGTTCTTGTGGAATTGGCAAAGTGATATTTGGAAGCCCATAGAGGGCTATGGTGTAAAAGGAAATATCCTCAGATGAAATCTGGAAAGAAGCTTTCTGAGAAACTGCTTAGTGTTCTGTTAATTCATCTCACAGAGTTACATGTGTGTTTCGTGGATCTCTTTGCTAGCCTTATTTCTGTGGAATCTGAGAACAGATATTTCGGATCCCTTTGAAAACCATAGGGCCAAAGGAAATATCCTCCGATAACAAACAGAAAGAAGCTTTCTGAGAAACTTCTTTGTGTTCTGTGAAATCATCTCACAGAGTTACAGCTTTCCCCTCAAGAAGCCTTTCGCTAAGACAGTTCTTGTGGAATTGGCAAAGTGATATTTGGAAGCCCATAGAGGTCTATGGTGAAAAAGGAAATATCCTCAGATGAAATCTGGAAAGAAGCTTTCTGAGAAACTGCTTAGTGTTCTGTTAATTCATCTCACAGAGTTACATGTGTGTTTCGTGGATCTCTTTGCTAGCCTTATTTCTGTGGAATCTGAGAACAGATATTTCGGATCCCTTTGAAAACCATAGGGCCAAAGGAAATATCCTCCGATAACAAACAGAAAGAAGCTTTCTGAGAAACTTCTTTGTGTTCTGTGAAATCATCTCACAGAGTTACAGCTTTCCCCTCAAGAAACCTTTCGCTAAGACAGTTCTTATGGAATTGGCAAAGTGATATTTGGAAGCCCATAGAGGGCTATGGTGAAAAAGGAAATATCCTCACAGGAAATCTGGAAAGAAGCTTTCTGAGAAACTGCTTAGTGTTCTGTTAATTCATCTCACAGAGTTACATGTGTATTTCGTGGATCTCTTTGCTAGCCTTATTTCTGTGGAATCTGAGAACAGATATTTCGGATCCCTTTGAAAACTATAGGGCCAAAGGAAATATCCTCCGATAACAAAGAGAAAGAAGCTTTCTGAGAAACTTCTTTGCGTTCTGTGAAATCATCTCACAGAGTTACAGCTTTCCGCTCAAGAAGCCTTTCGCTAAGACAGTTCTTGTGGAATTGGCAAAGTGATATTTGGAAGCCCATAGAGGGCTATGGTGAAAAAGGAAATATCCTCAGATGAAATCTGGAAAGAAGCTTTCTGAGAAACTGCTTAGTGTTCTGTTAATTCATCTCACAGAGTTACATGTGTATTTCGTGGATCTCTTTGCTAGCCTTATTTCTGTGGAATCTGAGAACAGATATTTCGGATCGCTCTGAAGACTATAGGGCCAAAGGAAATATCCTCCCATAACAAACAGAAAGAAGCTTTCTGAGAAACTTCTTCGTTTTCTGTGAAATCATCTCACAGAGTTACAGCTTTCCGCTCAAGAAGCCTTTCGCTAAGACAGTTCTTGTGGAATTGGCAAAGTGATATTTGGAAGCCCATAGAGGGCTATGGTGAAAAAGGAAATATCCTCAGATGAAATCTGGAAAGAAGCTTTCTGAGAAACTGCTTAGTGTTCTGTTAATTCATCTCACAGAGTTACATGTGTATTTCGTGGATCTCTTTGCTAGCCTTATTTCTGTGGAATCTGAGAACAGATATTTCCGATCCCTTTGAAGACTATAGGACCAAAGGAAATATCCTCCCATAACAAAGAGAAAGAAACTTTCTGAGAAACTTCTTTGTGTTCTGTGAAATCATGTCACAGAGTTACAGCTTTCCCCTCAAGAAGCCTTTCGCTAAGACAGTTCTTGTGGAATTGGCAAAGTGATATTTGGAAGCCCATAGAGGGCTATGGTGAAAAAGGAAATATCCTCAGATGAAATCTGGAAAGAAGCTTTCTGAGAAACTGCTTAGTGTTCTGTTAATTCATCTCACAGAGTTACATGTGTATTTCGTGGATCTCTTTGCTAGCCTTATTTCTGTGGAATCTGAGAACAGATATTTCGGATCGCTCTGAAGACTATAGGGCCAAAGGAAATATCCTCCCATAACAAACAGAAAGAAGCTTTCTGAGAAACTTCTTCGTTTTCTGTGAAATCATCTCACAGAGTTACAGCTTTCCCCTCAAGAAGCCTTTCGCTAAGACAGTTCTTGTGGAATTGGCAAAGTGATATTTGGAAGCCCATAGAGGGCTATGGTGAAAAAGGAAATATCCTCAGATGAAATCTGGAAAGAAGCTTTCTTCGAAACTGCTTAGTGTTCTGTTAATTCATCTCACAGAGTTACATGTGTATTTCGTGGATCTCTTTGCTAGCCTCATTTCTGTGGAATCTGAGAACAGATATTTCCGATCCCTTTGAAGACTATAGGGCCAAAGGAAATATCCTCCCATAACAAAGAGAAAGAAGCTTTCTGAGAAACTTCTTTGTGTTCTGTGAAATCATCTCACAGAGTTACAGCTTTCCCCTCAAGAAGCCTTTCGCTAATACAGTTCTTGTGGAATTGGCAAAGTGATATTTGGAAGCCCATAGAGGGCTATGGTGTAAAAGGAAATATCCTCAGATGAAATCTGGAAAGAAGCTTTCTGAGAAACTGCTTAGTGTTCTGTTAATTCATCTCACAGAGTTACATGTGTGTTTCGTGGATCTCTTTGCTAGCCTTATTTCTGTGGAATCTGAGAACAGATATTTCGGATCCCTTTGAAAACCATAGGGCCAAAGGAAATATCCTCCGATAACAAACAGAAAGAATCTTTCTGAGAAACTTCTTTGTGTTCTGTGAAATCATCTCACAGAGTTACAGCTTTCCCCTCAAGAAGCCTTTCGCTAAGACAGTTCTTGTGGAATTGGCAAAGTGATATTTGGAAGCCCATAGAGGGCTATGGTGAAAAAGGAAATATCCTCAGATGAAATCTGGAAAGAAGCTTTCTGAGAAACTGCTTAGTGTTCTGTTAATTCATCTCACAGAGTTACATGTGTATTTCGTGGATCTCTTTGCTAGCCTTATTTCTGTGGAATCTGAGAACAGATATTTCCGATCCCTTTGAAGACTATAGGGCCAAAGGAAATATCCTCCCATAACAAAGAGAAAGAAACTTTCTGAGAAACTTCTTTGTGTTCTGTGAAATCATGTCACAGAGTTACAGCTTTCCCCTCAAGAAGCCTTTCGCTAAGACAGTTCTTGTGGAATTGGCAAAGTGATATTTGGAAGCCCATAGAGGGCTATGGTGAAAAAGGAAATATCCTCAGATGAAATCTGGAAAGAAGCTTTCTGAGAAACTGCTTAGTGTTCTGTTAATTCATCTCACAGAGTTACATGTGTATTTCGTGGATCTCCATGCTAGCCTTATTTCTCTGGAGTCTGAGAACAGATATTTCGGATCCCATTGGAGACTATAGGGCCAAAGGAAATATCCTCCGATAACAAAGAGAAAGAAGCTTTCTGAGAAACTTGTTTGTGTTCTGTGAAATCATCTCACAGAGTTACACCTTTCCCCTCAAGAAGCCTTTCGCTAAGACAGTTCTTGTGGAATTGGCAAAGTGATATTTGGAAGCCCATAGAGGGCTATGGTGAAAAAGGAAATATCCTCAGATGAAATCTGGAAAGAAGCTTTCTTCGAAACTGCTTAGTGTTCTGTTAATTCATCTCACAGAGTTACATGTGTATTTCGTGGATCTCTTTGCTAGCCTCATTTCTGTGGAATCTGAGAACAGATATTTCCGATCCCTTTGAAGACTATAGGGCCAAAGGAAATATCCTCCCATAACAAAGAGAAAGAAGCTTTCTGAGAAACTTCTTTGTGTTCTGTGAAATCATCTCACAGAGTTACAGCTTTCCCCTCAAGAAGCCTTTCGCTAATACAGTTCTTGTGGAATTGGCAAAGTGATATTTGGAAGCCCATAGAGGGCTATGGTGTAAAAGGAAATATCCTCAGATGAAATCTGGAAAGAAGCTTTCTGAGAAACTGCTTAGTGTTCTGTTAATTCATCTCACAGAGTTACATGTGTGTTTCGTGGATCTCTTTGCTAGCCTTATTTCTGTGGAATCTGAGAACAGATATTTCGGATCCCTTTGAAAACCATAGGGCCAAAGGAAATATCCTCCGATAACAAACAGAAAGAATCTTTCTGAGAAACTTCTTTGTGTTCTGTGAAATCATCTCACAGAGTTACAGCTTTCCCCTCAAGAAGCCTTTCGCTAAGACAGTTCTTGTGGAATTGGCAAAGTGATATTTGGAAGCCCATAGAGGGCTATGGTGAAAAAGGAAATATCCTCAGATGAAATCTGGAAAGAAGCTTTCTGAGAAACTGCTTAGTGTTCTGTTAATTCATCTCACAGAGTTACATGTGTATTTCGTGGATCTCTTTGCTAGCCTTATTTCTGTGGAATCTGAGAACAGATATTTCCGATCCCTTTGAAGACTATAGGGCCAAAGGAAATATCCTCCCATAACAAAGAGAAAGAAACTTTCTGAGAAACTTCTTTGTGTTCTGTGAAATCATGTCACAGAGTTACAGCTTTCCCCTCAAGAAGCCTTTCGCTAAGACAGTTCTTGTGGAATTGGCAAAGTGATATTTGGAAGCCCATAGAGGGCTATGGTGAAAAAGGAAATATCCTCAGATGAAATCTGGAAAGAAGCTTTCTGAGAAACTGCTTAGTGTTCTGTTAATTCATCTCACAGAGTTACATGTGTATTTCGTGGATCTCCATGCTAGCCTTATTTCTCTGGAGTCTGAGAACAGATATTTCGGATCCCATTGGAGACTATAGGGCCAAAGGAAATATCCTCCGATAACAAAGAGAAAGAAGCTTTCTGAGAAACTTGTTTGTGTTCTGTGAAATCATCTCACAGAGTTACACCTTTCCCCTCAAGAAGCCTTTCGCTAAGACAGTTCTTGTGGAATTGGCAAAGTGATATTTGGAAGCCCATAGAGGGCTATGGTGAAAAAGGAAATATCCTCAGATGAAATCTGGAAAGAAGCTTTCTGAGAAACTGCTTAGTGTTCTGTTAATTCATCTCACAGAGTTACATGTGTGTTTCGTGGATCTCTTTGCTAGCCTTATTTCTGTGGAATCTGAGAACAGATATTTCGGATCCCTTTGAAAACTATAGGGCTAAAGGAAATTTCCTCCGATAACAAAGAGAAAGAAGCTTTCTGAGAAACTTCTTTGTGTTCTGTGAAATCATCTCACAGAGTTACAGCTTTCCCCTCAAGAAGCCTTTCGCTAAGACAGTTCTTGTGGAATTGGCAAAGTGATATTTGGAAGCCCATAGAGGGCTATGGTGTAAAAGGAAATATCCTCAGATGAAATCTGGAAAGAAGCTTTCTGAGAAACTGCTTAGTGTTCTGTTAATTCATCTCACAGTGTTACATATGTATTTCGTGGATCTCCTTGCTAGCCTTATTTCTGTGGAGTCTGAGAACAGATATTTCGGATCCCATTGGAGACTATAGGGCCAAAGGAAATATCCTCCCATAACAAAGAGAAAGAAGCTTTCTGAGAAACTTGTTTGTGTTCTGTGAAATCATCTCACAGAGTTACAGCTTTCCCCTCAAGAAGCCTTTCGCTAAGACAGTTCTTGTGGAATTGGCAAAGTGATATTTGGAAGCCCTTAGAGGGCTATGGTGAAAAAGGAAATATCGTCAGATGAAATCTGGAAAGAAGCTTTCTGAGAAACTGCTTAGTGTTCTGTTAATTCATCTCACAGAGTTACATGTGTATTTCGTGGATCTCTTTGCTAGCCTTATTTCTGTGGAATCTGAGAACAGATATTTCGGATCCATTTGAAAACCATAGGGCCAAAGGAAATATCCTCCGATAACAAACAGAAAGAAGCTTTCTGAGAAACTTCTTTGTGTTCTGTGAAATCATCTCACAGAGTTACAGCTTTCCCCTCAAGAAGCCTTTCGCTAAGACAGTTCTTGTGGAATTGGCAAAGTGATATTTGGAAGCCCATAGAGGGCTATGGTGAAAAAGGAAATATCCTCAGATGAAATCTGGAAAGAAGCTTTCTGAGAAACTGCTTAGTGTTCTGTTAATTCATCTCACAGAGTTACATGTGTGTTTCGTGGATCTCTTTGCTAGCCTTATTTCTGTGGAATCTGAGAACAGATATTTCGGATCCCTTTGAAAACCATAGGGCCAAAGGAAATATCCTCCGATAACAAACAGAAAGAAGCTTTCTGAGAAACTTCTTTGTGTTCTGTGAAATCATCTCACAGAGTTACAGCTTTCCCCTCAAGAAGCCTTTCGCTAAGACCGTTCTTATGGAATTGGCAAAGTGATATTTGGAAGCCCATAGAGGGCTATGGTGAAAAAGGAAATATCCTCACAGGAAATCTGGAAAGAAGCTTTCTGAGAAACTGCTTAGTGTTCTGTTAATTCATCTCACAGAGTTACATGTGTATTTCGTGGATCTCTTTGCTAGCCTTATTTCTGTGGAATCTGAGAACAGATATTTCGGATCGCTCTGAAGACTATAGGGCCAAAGGAAATATCCTCCCATAACAAACAGAAAGAAGCTTTCTGAGAAACTTCTTCGTTTTCTGTGAAATCATCTCACAGAGTTACAGCTTTCCCCTCAAGAAGCCTTTCGCTAAGACAGTTCTTGTGGAATTGGCAAAGTGATATTTGGAAGCCCATAGAGGGCTATGGTGAAAAAGGAAATATCCTCAGATGAAATCTGGAAAGAAGCTTTCTTCGAAACTGCTTAGTGTTCTGTTAATTCATCTCACAGAGTTACATGTGTATTTCGTGGATCTCTTTGCTAGCCTCATTTCTGTGGAATCTGAGAACAGATATTTCCGATCCCTTTGAAGACTATAGGGCCAAAGGAAATATCCTCCCATAACAAAGAGAAAGAAGCTTTCTGAGAAACTTCTTTGTGTTCTGTGAAATCATCTCACAGAGTTACAGCTTTCCCCTCAAGAAGCCTTTCGCTAATACAGTTCTTGTGGAATTGGCAAAGTGATATTTGGAAGCCCATAGAGGGCTATGGTGTAAAAGGAAATATCCTCAGATGAAATCTGGAAAGAAGCTTTCTGAGAAACTGCTTAGTGTTCTGTTAATTCATCTCACAGAGTTACATGTGTGTTTCGTGGATCTCTTTGCTAGCCTTATTTCTGTGGAATCTGAGAACAGATATTTCGGATCCCTTTGAAAACCATAGGGCCAAAGGAAATATCCTCCGATAACAAACAGAAAGAATCTTTCTGAGAAACTTCTTTGTGTTCTGTGAAATCATCTCACAGAGTTACAGCTTTCCCCTCAAGAAGCCTTTCGCTAAGACAGTTCTTGTGGAATTGGCAAAGTGATATTTGGAAGCCCATAGAGGGCTATGGTGAAAAAGGAAATATCCTCAGATGAAATCTGGAAAGAAGCTTTCTGAGAAACTGCTTAGTGTTCTGTTAATTCATCTCACAGAGTTACATGTGTGTTTCGGGGATCTCTTTGCTAGCCTTATTTCTGTGGAATCTGAGAACAGATATTTCGGATCCCTTTGAAAACCATAGGGCCAAAGGAAATATCCTCCGATAACAAACAGAAAGAAGCTTTCTGAGAAACTTCTTTGTGTTCTGTGAAATCATCTCACAGAGTTACAGCTTTCCCCTCAAGAAGCCTTTCGCTAAGACAGTTCTTATGGAATTGGCAAAGTGATATTTGGAAGCCCATAGAGGGCTATGGTGAAAAAGGAAATATCCTCACAGGAAATCTGGAAAGAAGCTTTCTGAGAAACTGCTCAGTGTTCTGTTAATTCATCTCACAGAGTTACATGTGTATTTCGTGGATCTCTTTGCTAGCCTTATTTCTGTGGAATCTGAGAACAGATATTTCGGATCCCTTTGAAAACTATAGTGCCAAAGGAAATATCCTCCGATAACAAAGAGAAAGAAGCTTTCTGAGAAACTTCTTTGCGTTCTGTGAAATCATCTCACAGAGTTACAGCTTTCCGCTCAAGAAGCCTTTCGCTAAGACAGTTCTTGTGGAATTGGCAAAGTGATATTTGGAAGCCCATAGAGGGCTATGGTGAAAAAGGAAATATCCTCAGATGAAATCTGGAAAGAAGCTTTCTGAGAAACTGCTTAGTGTTCTGTTAATTCATCTCACAGAGTTACATGTGTATTTCGTGGATCTCTTTGCTAGCCTTATTTCTGTGGAATCTGAGAACAGATATTTCGGATCGCTCTGAAGACTATAGGGCCAAAGGAAATATCCTCCCATAACAAACAGAAAGTAGCTTTCTGAGAAACTTCTTCGTTTTCTGTGAAATCATCTCACAGAGTTACAGCTTTCCCCTCAAGAAGCCTTTCGCTAAGACAGTTCTTGTGGAATTGGCAAAGTGATATTTGGAAGCCCATAGAGGGCTATGGTGAAAAAGGAAATATCCTCAGATGAAATCTGGAAAGAAGCTTTCTGAGAAACTGCTTAGTGTTCTGTTAATTCATCTCACAGAGTTACATGTGTATTTCGTGGATCTCTTTGCTAGCCTTATTTCTGTGGAATCTGAGAACAGATATTTCCGATCCCTTTGAAGACTATAGGGCCAAAGGAAATATCCTCCCATAACAAAGAGAAAGAAACTTTCTGAGAAACTTCTTTGTGTTCTGTGAAATCATGTCACAGAGTTACAGCTTTCCCCTCAAGAAGCCTTTCGCTAAGACAGTTCTTGTGGAATTGGCAAAGTGATATTTGGAAGCCCATAGAGGGCTATGGTGAAAAAGGAAATATCCTCAGATGAAATCTGGAAAGAAGCTTTCTGAGAAACTGCTTAGTGTTCTGTTAATTCATCTCACAGAGTTACATGTGTATTTCGTGGATCTCCATGCTAGCCTTATTTCTGTGGAGTCTGAGAACAGATATTTCGGATCCCATTGGAGACTATAGGGCCAAAGGAAATATCCTCCGATAACAAAGAGAAAGAAGCTTTCTGAGAAACTTGTTTGTGTTCTGTGAAATCATCTCACAGAGTTACACCTTTCCCCTCAAGAAGCCTTTCGCTAAGACAGTTCTTGTGGAAATGGCAAAGTGATATTTGGAAGCCCATAGAGGGCTATGGTGAAAAAGGAAATATCCTCACAGGAAATCTGGAAAGAAGCTTTCTGAGAAACTGCTTAGTGTTCTGTTAATTCATCTCACAGAGTTACATGTGTGTTTCGTGGATCTCTTTGCTAGCCTTATTTCTGTGGAATCTGAGAACAGATATTTCGGATCCCTTTGAAAACTATAGGGCCAAAGGAAATTTCCTCCGATAACAAAGAGAAAGAAGCTTTCTGAGAAACTTCTTTGTGTTCTGTGAAATCATCTCACAGAGTTACAGCTTTCCCCTCAAGAAGCCTTTCGCTAAGACAGTTCTTGTGGAATTGGCAAAGTGATATTTGGAAGCCCATAGAGGGCTATGGTGTAAAAGGAAATATCCTCAGATGAAATCTGGAAAGAAGCTTTCTGAGAAACTGCTTAGTGTTCTGTTAATTCATCTCACAGTGTTACATGTGTATTTCGTGGATCTCCTTGCTAGCCTTATTTCTGTGGAGTCTGAGAACAGATATTTCGGATCCCATTGGAGACTATAGGGCCAAAGGAAATATCCTCCCATAACAAAGAGAAAGAAGCTTTCTGAGAAACTTGTTTGTGTTCTGTGAAATCATCTCACAGAGTTACAGCTTTCCCCTCAAGAAGCCTTTCGCTAAGACAGTTCTTGTGGAATTGGCAAAGTGATATTTGGAAGCCCTTAGAGGGCTATGGTGAAAAAGGAAATATCGTCAGATGAAATCTGGAAAGAAGCTTTCTGAGAAACTGCTTAGTGTTCTGTTAATTCATCTCACAGAGTTACATGTGTGTTTCGTGGATCTCTTTGCTAGCCTTATTTCTGTGGAATCTGAGAACAGATATTTCGGATCCCTTTGAAAACCATAGGGCCAAAGGAAATATCCTCCGATAACAAACAGAAAGAAGCTTTCTGAGAAACTTCTTTGTGTTCTGTGAAATCATCTCACAGAGTTACAGCTTTCCCCTCAAGAAGCCTTTCGCTAAGACAGTTCTTGTGGAATTGGCAAAGTGATATTTGGAAGCCCATAGAGGGCTATGGTGAAAAAGGAAATATCCTCAGATGAAATCTGGAAAGAAGCTTTCTGAGAAACTGCTTAGTGTTCTGTTAATTCATCTCACAGAGTTACATGTGTATTTCGTGGATCTCTTTGCTAGCCTTATTTCTGTGGAATCTGAGAACAGATATTTCGGATCGCTCTGAAGACTATAGGGCCAAAGGAAATATCCTCCCATAACAAACAGAAAGAAGCTTTCTGAGAAACTTCTTCGTTTTCTGTGAAATCATCTCACAGAGTTACAGCTTTCCCCTCAAGAAGCCTTTCGCTAAGACAGTTCTTGTGGAATTGGCAAAGTGATATTTGGAAGCCCATGGAGGGCTATGGTGAAAAAGGAAATATCCTCAGATGAAATCTGGAAAGAAGCTTTCTGAGAAACTGCTTAGTGTTCTGTTAATTCATCTCACAGAGTTACATGTGTATTTCGTGGATCTCTTTGCTAGCCTTATTTCTGTGGAATCTGAGAACAGATATTTCCGATCCCTTTGAAGACTATAGGGCCAAAGGAAATATCCTCCCATAACAAAGAGAAAGAAGCTTTCTGAGAAACTTCTTTGTGTTCTGTGAAATCATCTCACAGAGTTACAGCTTTCCCCTCAAGAAGCCTTTCGCTAAGACAGTTCTTGTGGAATTGGCAAAGTGATATTTGGAAGCCCATAGAGGGCTGTGGTGAAAAAAGAAATATCCTCAGATGAAATCTGGAAAGAAGCTTTCTGAGAAACTGCTTAGTGTTCTGTTAATTCATCTCACAGAGTTACATGTGTATTTCGTGGATCCCCATGCTAGCCTTATTTCTGTGGAGTCTGAGAACAGATATTTCGGATCCCATTGGAGACTATAGGGCCAAAGGAAATATCCTCCGATAACAAAGAGAAAGAAGCTTTCTGAGAAACTTGTTTGTGTTCTGTGAAATCATCTCACAGAGTTACAGCTTTCCCCTCAAGAAGCCTTTCGCTAAGACAGTTCTTGTGGAATTGGCAAAGTGATATTTGGAAGTCCATAGAGGGCTATGGTGAAAAAGGAAATATCCTCAGATGAAATCTGGAAAGAAGCTTTCTGAGAAACTGCTTAGTGTTCTGTTAATTCATCTCACAGAGTTACATGTGTGTTTCGTGGATCTCTTTGCTAGCCTTATTTCTGTGGAATCTGAGAACAGATATTTCGGATCCCTTTGAAAACTATAGGGCCAAAGGAAATATCCTCCGATAACAAAGAGAAAGAAGCTTTCTGAGAAACTTCTTTGTGTTCTGTGAAATCATCTCACAGAGTTACAGCTTTCCGCTCAGGAAGCCTTTCGCTAAGACAGTTCTTGTGGAATTGGCAAAGTGATATTTGGAAGCCCATAGAGGGCTATGGTGAAAAAGGAAATATCCTCAGATGAAATCTGGAAAGAAGCTTTCTGAGAAACTGCTTAGTGTTCTTTTAATTCATCTCACAGAGTTTCATGTGTATTTCGTGGATCTCTTTGCTAGCCTTATTTCTGTGGAATCTGAGAACAGATATTTCGGATCGCTCTGAAGACTATAGGGCCAAAGGAAATATCCTCCCATAACAAACAGAAAGAAGCTTTCTGAGAAACTTCTTCGTTTTCTGTGAAATCATCTCACAGAGTTACAGCTTTCCCCTCAAGAAGCCTTTCGCTAAGACAGTTCTTGTGGAATTGGCAAAGTGATATTTGGAAGCCCATAGAGGGCTATGGTGAAAAAGGAAATATCCTCAGATGAAATCTGGAAAGAAGCTTTCTGAGAAACTGCTTAGTGTTCTGTTAATTCATCTCACAGAGTTACATGTGTATTTCGTGGATCTCTTTGCTAGCCTTATTTCTGTGGAATCTGAGAACAGATATTTCCGATCCCTTTGAAGACTATAGGGCCAAAGGAAATATCCTCCCATAACAAAGAGAAAGAAGCTTTCTGAGAAACTTCTTTGTGTTCTGTGAAATCATCTCACAGAGTTACAGCTTTCCCCTCAAGAAGCCTTTCGCTAAGACAGTTCTTGTGGAATTGGCATATTTGGAAGCACATAGAGGGCTATGGTGAAAAAGGAAATATCCTCAGATGAAATCTGGAAAGAAGCTTTCTGAGAAACTGCTTAGTGTTCTGTTAATTCATCTCACAGAGTTACATGTGTATTTCGTGGATCTCCTTGCTAGCCTTATTTCTGTGGAGTCTGAGAACAGATATTTTGGATCCCTTTGGAGACTATAGGGCCAAAGGAAATATACTCCGATAACAAAGAGAAAGAAGCTTTCTGAGAAACTTCTTTGTGTTCTGTGAAATCATCTCACAGAGTTACAGCTTTCCCCTCAAGAAGCCTTTCGCTAAGACAGTTCTTGTGGAATTGGCAAAGTGATATTTGGAAGCCCATAGAGGGCTATGGTGAAAAAGGAAATATCCTCAGATGAAATCTGGAAAGAAGCTTTCTGAGAAACTGCTTAGTGATCTGTTAATTCATCTCACAGAGTTACATGTGTATTTCGTGGATCTCTTTGCTAGCCTTATTTCTGTGGAATCTGAGAACAGATATTTCGGATCGCTCTGAAGACTATAGGGCCAAAGGAAATATCCTCCCATAACAAACAGAAAGAAGCTTTCTGAGAAACTTCTTCGTTTTCTGTGAAATCATCTCACAGAGTTACAGCTTTCCCCTCAAGAAGCCTTTCGCTAAGACAGTTCTTGTGGAATTGGCAAAGTGATATTTGGAAGCCCATAGAGGGCTATGGTGAAAAAGGAAATATCCTCCGATGAAATCTGGAAAGAAGCTTTCTGAGAAACTGCTTAGTGTTCTGTTAATTCATCTCACAGAGTTACATGTGTATTTCGTGGATCTCTTTGCTAGCCTTATTTCTGTGGAATCTGAGAACAGATATTTCCGATCCCTTTGAAGACTATAGGGCCAAAGGAAATATCCTCCCATAACAAAGAGAAAGAAGCTTTCTGAGAAACTTCTTTGTGTTCTGTGAAATCATGTCACAGAGTTACAGCTTTCCCCTCAAGAAGCCTTTCGCTAAGACAGTTCTTGTGGAATTGGCAAAGTGATATTTGGAAGCCCATAGAGGGCTATGGTGAAAAAGGAAATATCCTCAGATGAAATCTGGAAAGAAGCTTTCTGAGAAACTGCTTAGTGTTCTGTTAATTCATCTCACAGAGTTACATGTGTATTTCGTGGATCTCCATGCTAGCCTTATTTCTGTGGAGTCTGAGAACAGATATTTCGGATCCCATTGGAGACTATAGGGCCAAAGGAAATATCCTCCGATAACAAAGAGAAAGAAGCTTTCTGAGAAACTTGTTTGTGTTCTGTGAAATCATCTCACAGAGTTACAGCTTTCCCCTCAAGAAGCCTTTCGCTAAGACAGTTCTTGTGGAATTGGCAAAGTGATATTTGGAAGCCCATAGAGGGCTATGGTGAAAAAGGAAATATCCTCAGATGAAATCTGGAAAGAAGCTTTCTGAGAAACTGCTTAGTGTTCTGTTAATTCATCTCACAGAGTTACATGTGTATTTCGTGGATCTCTTTGCTAGCCTTATTTCTGTGGAATCTGAGAACTGATATTTCGGATCGCTCTGAAGACTATAGGGCCAAAGGAAATATCCTCCCATAACAAACAGAAAGAAGCTTTCTGAGAAACTTCTTTGTGTTCTGTGAAATCATCTCACAGAGTTACAGCTTTCCGCTCAGGAAGCCTTTCGCTGAGACAGTTCTTGTGGAATTGGCAAAGTGATATTTGGAAGCCCATAGAGGGCTATGGTGAAACAGGAAATATCCTCAGATGAAATCTGGAAAGAAGCTTTCTTCGAAACTGCTTAGTGTTCTGTTAATTCATCTCACAGAGTTACATGTGTATTTCGTGGATCTCTTTGCTAGCCTCATTTCTGTGGAATCTGAGAACAGATATTTCCGATCCCTTTGAAGACTATAGGGCCCAAGGAAATATCCTCCCATAACAAAGAGAAAGAAGCTGTCTGAGAAACTTCTTTGTGTTCTGTGAAATCATCTCACAGAGTTACAGCTTTCCCCTCAAGAAGCCTTTCGCTAAGACAGTTCTTGTGGAATTGGCAAAGTGATATTTGGAAGCCCATAGAGGGCTATGGTGTAAAAGGAAATATCCTCAGATGAAATCTGGAAAGAAGCTTTCTGAGAAACTGCTTAGTGTTCTGTTAATTCATCTCACAGAGTTACATGTGTATTTCGTGGATCTCTTTGCTAGCCTTATTTCTGTGGAATCTGAGAACAGATATTTCGGATCCCTTTGAAAACCATAGGGCCAAAGGAAATATCCTCCGATAACAAACAGAATAAAGCTTTCTGAGAAACTTCTTTGTGTTCTGTGAAATCATCTCACAGAGTTACAGCTTTCCCCTCAAGAAGCCTTTCGCTAAGACAGTTCTTGTGGAATTGGCAAAGTGATATTTGGAAGCCCATAGAGGGCTATGGTGAAAAAGGAAATATCCTCACAGGAAATCTGGAAAGAAGCTTTCTGAGAAACTGCTTAGTGTTCTGTTAATTCATCTCACAGAGTTACATGTGTATTTCGTGGATCTCTTTGCTAGCCTTATTTCTGTGGAATCTGAGAACAGATATTTCGGATCCCTTTGCAAATATAGGGCCAAAGGAAATATCCTCCGATAACAAAGAGAAAGAAGCTTTCTGAGAAACTTCTTTGCGTTCTGTGAAATCATCTCACAGAGTTACAGCTTTCCGCTCAAGAAGCCTTTCGCTAAGACAGTTCTTGTGGAATTGGCAAAGTGATATTTGGAAGCCCATAGAGGGCTACGGTGAAAAAGGAAATATCCTCAGATGAAATCTGGAAAGAAGCTTTCTGAGAAACTGCTTAGTGTTCTGTTAATTCATCTCACAGAGTTACATGTGTATTTCGTGGATCTCTTTGCTAGCCTTATTTCTGTGGAATCTGAGAACAGATATTTCGGATCGCTCTGAAGACTATAGGGCCAAAGGAAATATCCTCCCATAACAAACAGAAAGAAGCTTTCTGAGAAACTTCTTCGTTTTCTGTGAAATCATCTCACAGAGTTACAGCTTTCCCCTCAAGAAGCCTTTCGCTAAGACAGTTCTTGTGGAATTGGCAAAGTGATATTTGGAAGCCCATAGAGGGCTATGGTGAAAAAGGAAATATCCTCAGATGAAATCTGGAAAGAAGCTTTCTGAGAAACTGCTTAGTGTTCTGTTAATTCATCTCACAGAGTTACATGTGTATTTCGTGGATCTCTTTGCTAGCCTTATTTCTGTGGAATCTGAGAACAGATATTTCCGATCCCTTTGAAGACTATAGGGCCAAAGGAAATATCCTCCCATAACAAAGAGAAAGAAACTTTCTGAGAAACTTCTTTGTGTTCTGTGAAATCATGTCACAGAGTTACAGCTTTCCCCTCAAGAAGCCTTTCGCTAAGACAGTTCTTGTGGAATTGGCAAAGTGATATTTGGAAGCGCATAGAGGGCTATGGTGAAAAAGGAAATATCCTCAGATGAAATCTGGAAAGAAGCTTTCTGAGAAACTGCTTAGTGTTCTGTTAATTCATCTCACAGAGTTACATGTGTATTTCGTGGATCTCCTTGCTAGCCTTATTTCTGTGGAGTCTGAGAACAGATATTTCGGATCCCATTGGAGACTATAGGGCCAAAGGAAATATCCTCCGATAACAAAGAGAAAGAAGCTTTCTGAGAAACTTGTTTGTGTTCTGTGAAATCATCTCACAGAGTTACAGCTTTCCCCTCAAGAAGCCTTTCGCTAAGACAGTTCTTGTGGAATTGGCAAAGTGATATTTGGAAGCCCATAGAGGGCTATGGTGAAAAAGGAAATATCCTCAGATGAAATCTGGAAAGAAGCTTTCTGAGAAACTGCTTAGTGTTCTGTTAATTCATCTCACAGAGTTACATGTGTGTTTCGTGGATCTCTTTGCTAGCCTTATTTCTGTGGAATCTGAGAACAGATATTTCGGATCCCTTTGAAAACTATAGGGCCAAAGGAAATATCCTCCGATAACAAAGAGAAAGAAGCTTTCTGAGAAACTTCTTTGTGTTCTGTGAAATCATCTCACAGAGTTACAGCTTTCCGCTCAGGAAGCCTTTCGCTAAGACAGTTCTTGTGGAATTGGCAAAGTGATATTTGGAAGCCCATAGAGGGCTATGGTGAAAAAGGAATTATCCTCAGATGAAATCTGGAAAGAAGCTTTCTGAGAAACTGCTTAGTGTTCTGTTAATTCATCTCACAGAGTTACATGTGTATTTCGTGGATCTCTTTGCTAGCCTTATTTCTGTGGAATCTGAGAACAGATATTTCGGATCGCTCTGAAGACTATAGGGCCAAAGGAAATATCCTCCCATAACAAACAGAAAGAAGCTTTCTGAGAAACTTCTTCGTTTTCTGTGAAATCATCTCACAGAGTTACAGCTTTCCCCTCAAGAAGCCTTTCGCTAAGACAGTTCTTGTGGAATTGGCAAAGTGATATTTGGAAGCCCATAGAGGGCTATGGTGAAAAAGGAAATATCCTCCGATGAAATCTGGAAAGAAGCTTTCTGAGAAACTGCTTAGTGTTCTGTTAATTCATCACACAGAGTTACATGTGTATTTCGTGGATCTCTTTGCTAGCCTTATTTCTGTGGAATCTGAGAACAGATATTTCCGATCCCTTTGAAGACTATAGGGCCAAAGGAAATATCCTACGATAACAAAGAGAAAGAAACTTTCTGAGAAACTTCTTTGTGTTCTGTGAAATCATGTCACAGAGTTACAGCTTTCCCCTCAAGAAGCCTTTCGCTAAGACAGTTCTTGTGGAATTGGCAAAGTGATATTTGGAAGCCCATAGAGGGCTATGGTGAAAAAGGAAATATCCTCAGATGAAATCTGGAAAGAAGCTTTCTGAGAAACTGCTTAGTGTTCTGTTAATTCATCTCACAGAGTTACATGTGTATTTCGTGGATCTCCATGCTAGCCTTATTTCTGTGGAGTCTGAGAACAGATATTTCGGATCCCATTGGAGACTATAGGGCCAAAGGAAATATCCTCCGATAACAAAGAGAAAGAAGCTTTCTGAGAAACTTGTTTGTGTTCTGTGAAATCATCTCACAGAGTTACAGCTTTCCCCTCAAGAAGCCTTTCGCTAAGACAGTTCTTGTGGAATTGGCAAAGTGATATTTGGAAGCCCATAGAGGGCTATGGTGAAAAAGGAAATATCCTCAGATGAAATCTGGAAAGAAGCTTTCTGAGAAACTGCTTAGTGTTCTGTTAATTCATCTCACAGAGTTACATGTGTGTTTCGTGGATCTCTTTGCTAGCCTTATTTCTGTGGAATCTGAGAACAGATATTTCGGATCCCTTTGAAAACTATAGGGCCAAAGGAAATATCCTCCGATAACAAAGAGAAAGAAGCTTTCTGAGAAACTTCTTTGTGTTCTGTGAAATCATCTCACAGAGTTACAGCTTTCCGCTCAGGAAGCCTTTCGCTAAGACAGTTCTTGTGGAATTGGCAAAGTGATATTTGGAAGCCCATAGAGGGCTATGGTGAAAAAGGAAATATCCTCAGATGAAATCTGGAAAGAAGCTTTCTGAGAAACTGCTTAGTGTTCTGTTAATTCATCTCACAGAGTTACATGTGTATTTCGTGGATCACTTTGCTAGCCTTATTTCTGTGGAATCTGAGAACAGATATTTCGGATCGCTCTGAAGACTATAGGGCCAAAGGAAATATCCTCCCATAACAAACAGAAAGAAGCTTTCTGAGAAACTTCTTCGTTTTCTGTGAAATCATCTCACAGAGTTACAGCTTTCCCCTCAAGAAGCCTTTCTCTAAGACAGTTCTTGTGGAATTGGCAAAGTGATATTTGGAAGCCCATAGAGTGCTATGGTGAAAAAGGAAATATCCTCAGATGAAATCTGGAAAGAAGCTTTCTGAGAAACTGCTTAGTGTTCTGTTAATTCATCTCACAGAGTTACATGTGTATTTCGTGGATCTCTTTGCTAGCCTTATTTCTGTGGAATCTGAGAACAGATATTTCCGATCCCTTTGAAGACTATAGGGCCAAAGGAAATATCCTCCCATAACAAAGAGAAAGAAGCTTTCTGAGAAACTTCTTTGTGTTCTGTGAAATCATCTCACAGAGTTACAGCTTTCCCCTCAAGAAGCCTTTCGCTAAGACAGTTCTTGTGGAATTGGCAAAGTGATATTTGGAAGCACATAGAGGGCTATGGTGAAAAAGGAAATATCCTCAGATGAAATCTGGAAAGAAGCTTTCTGAGAAACTGCTTAGTGTTCTGTTAATTCATCTCACAGAGTTACATGTGTATTTCGTGGATCTCCTTGCTAGCCTTATTTCTGTGGAGTCTGAGAACAGATATTTCGGATCCCATTGGAGACTATAGGGCCAAAGGAAATATCCTCCGATAACAAAGAGAAAGAAGCTTTCTGAGAAACCTCTTTGTGTTCTGTGAAATCATCTCACAGAGTTACAGCTTTCCCCTCAAGAAGCCTTTCGCTAAGACAGTTCTTGTGGAATTGGCAAAGTGATATTTGGAAGCCCATAGAGGGCTATGGTGAAATAGGAAATATCCTCACAGGAAATCTGGAAAGAAGCTTTCTGAGAAACTGCTTAGAGTTCTGTTAATTCATCTCACAGAGTTACATGTGTATTTCGTGGATCTCTTTGCTAGCCTTATTTCTGTGGAATCTGAGAACAGATATTTCGGATCCCTTTGAAAACTATAGGGGCAAAGGAAATATCCTCCGATAACAAAGAGAAAGAAGCTTTCTGAGAAACTTCTTTGTGTTCTGTGAAATCATCTCACAGAGTTACAGCTTTCCGCTCAAGAAGCCTTTCGCTAAGACAGTTCTTGTGGAATTGGCAAAGTGATATTTGGAAGCCCATAGAGGGCTATGGTGAAAAAGGAAATATCCTCAGATGAAATCTGGAAAGAAGCTTTCTGAGAAACTGCTTAGTGTTCTGTTAATTCATCTCACAGAGTTACATGTGTATTTCGTGGATCTCTTTGCTAGCCTTATTTCTGTGGAATCTGAGAACAGATATTTCGGATCGCTCTGAAGACTATAGGGCCAAAGGAAATATCCTCCCATAACAAACAGAAAGAAGCTTTCTGAGAAACTTCTTCGTTTTCTGTGAAGTCATCTCACAGAGTTACAGCTTTCCCCTAAAGAAGCCTTTCGCTAAGACAGTTCTTGTGGAATTGGCAAAGTGATATTTGGAAGCCCATAGAGGGCTATGGTGAAAAAGGAAATATCCTCAGATGAAATCTGGAAAGAAGCTTTCTGAGAAACTGCTTAGTGTTCTGTTAATTCATCTCACAGAGTTACATGTGTATTTCGTGGATCTCTTTGCTAGCCTTATTTCTGTGGAATCTGAGAACAGATATTTCCGATCCCTTTGAAGACTATAGGGCCAAAGGAGATATCCTCCCATAACAAAGAGAAAGAAGCTTTCTGAGAAACTTCTTTGTGTTCTGTGAAATCATCTCACAGAGTTACAGCTTTCCCCTCAAGAAGCCTTTCGCTAAGACAGTTCTTGTGGAATTGGCATATTTGGAAGCACATAGAGGGCTATGGTGAAAAAGGAAATATCCTCAGATGAAATCTGGAAAGAAGCTTTCTGAGAAACTGCTTAGTGTTCTGTTAATTCATCTCACAGAGTTACATGTGTATTTCGTGGATCTCCTTGCTAGCCTTATTTCTGTGGAGTCTGAGAACAGATATTTCGGATCCCATTGGAGACTATAGGGCCAAAGGAAATATCCTCCGATAACAAAGAGAAAGAAGCTTTCTGAGAAACTTCTTTGTGTTCTGTGAAATCATCTCACAGAGTTACAGCTTTCCCCTCAAGAAGCCTTTCGCTAAGACAGTTCTTGTGGAATTGGCAAAGTGATATTTGGAAGCCCATAGAGGGCTACGGTGAAAAAGGAAATATCCACACAGGAAATCTGGAAAGAAGCTTTCTGAGAAACTGCTTAGTGTTCTGTTAATTCATCTCACAGAGTTACATGTGTGTTTCGTGGATCTCTTTGCTAGCCTTATTTCTGTGGAATCTGAGAACAGATATTTCGGATCCCTTTGAAAACTATAGGGCCAAAGGAAATATCCTCCGATAACAAAGAGAAAGAAGCTTTCTGAGAAACTTCTTTGTGTTCTGTGAAATCATCTCACAGAGTTACAGCTTTCCGCTCAGGAAGCCTTTCGCTAAGACAGTTCTTGTGGAATTGGCAAAGTGATATTTGGAAGCCCATAGAGGGCTATGGTGAAAAAGGAAATATCCTCAGATGAAATCTGGAAAGAAGCTTTCTGAGAAACTGCTTAGTGTTCTGTTAATTCATCTCACAGAGTTACATGTGTATTTCGTGGATCTCTTTGCTAGCCTTATTTCTGTGGAATCTGAGAACAGATATTTCAGATCGCTCTGAAGACTATAGGGCCAAAGGAAATATCCTCCCATAACAAACAGAAAGAAGCTTTCTGAGAAACTTCTTCGTTTTCTGTGAAATCATCTCACAGAGTTACAGCTTTCCCCTCAAGAAGCCTTTCGCTAAGACAGTTCTTGTGGAATTGGCAAAGTGATATTTGGAAGCCCATAGAGGGCTATGTTGAAAAAGGAAATATCCTCAGATGAAATCTGGAAAGAAGCTTTCTGAGAAACTGCTTAGTGTTCTGTTAATTCATCTCACAGAGTTACATGTGTATTTCGTGGATCTCTTTGCTAGCCTTATTTCTGTGGAATCTGAGAACAGATATTTCCGATCCCTTTGAAGACTATAGGGCCAAAGGAAATATCCTCCCATAACAAAGAGAAAGAAGCTTTCTGAGAAACTTCTTTGTGTTCTGTGAAATCATCTCACAGAGTTACAGCTTTCCCCTCAAGAAGCCTTTCGCTAAGACAGTTCTTGTGGAATTGGCATATTTGGAAGCACATAGAGGGCTATGGTGAAAAAGGAAATATCCTCAGATGAAATCTGGAAAGAAGCTTTCTGAGAAACTGCTTAGTGTTCTGTTAATTCATCTCACAGAGTTACATGTGTATTTCGTGGATCTCCTTGCTAGCCTTATTTCTGTGGAGTCTGAGAACAGATATTTCGGATCCCATTGGAGACTATAGGGCAAAAGGAAATATCCTCCGATAACAAAGAGAAAGAAGCTTTCTGAGAAACTTCTTTGTGTTCTGTGAAATCATCTCACAGAGTTACAGCTTTCCCCTCAAGAAGCCTTTCGCTAAGACAGTTCTTGTGGAATTGGCAAAGTGATATTTGGAAGCCCATAGAGGGCTACGGTGAAAAAGGAAATATCCTCACAGGAAATCTGGAAAGAAGCTTTCTGAGAAACTGCTTAGTGTTCTGTTAATTCATCTCACAGAGTTACATGTGTATTTCGTGGATCTCTTTGCTAGCCTTATTTCTGTGGAATCTGAGAACAGATATTTCGGATCCCTTTGAAAACTATAGGGCCATAGGAAATATCCTCCGATAACAAAGAGAAAGAAGCTTTCTGAGAAACTTCTTTGTGTTCTGTGAAATCATCTCACAGAGTTACAGCTTTCCGCTCAAGAAGCCTTTCGCTAAGACAGTTCTTGTGGAATTGGCAAAGTGATATTTGGAAGCCCATAGAGGGCTATGGTGAAAAAGGAAATATCCTCAGATGAAATCTGGAAAGAAGCTTTCTGAGAAACTGCTTAGTGTTCTGTTAATTCGTCTCACAGAGTTACATGTGTATTTCGTGGATTTCTTGGCTAGCCTTATTTCTGTGGAATCTGAGAACAGATATTTCGGATCGCTCTGAAGACTATAGGGCCAAAGGAAATATCCTCCCATAACAAACAGAAAGAAGCTTTCTGAGAAACTTCTTCGTTTTCTGTGAAATCATCTCACAGAGTTACAGCTTTCCCCTCAAGAAGCCTTTCGCTAAGACAGTTCTTGTGGAATTGGCAAAGTGATATTTGGAAGCCCATAGAGGGCTATGGTGAAAAAGGAAATATCCTCAGATGAAATCTGGAAAGAAGCTTTCTGAGAAACTGCTTAGTGTTCTGTTAATTCATCTCACAGAGTTACATGTGTATTTCGTGGATCTCCATGCTAGCCTTATTTCTGTGGAGTCTGAGAACAGATATTTCGGATCCCATTGGAGACTATAGGGCCAAAGGAAATATCCTCCGATAACAAAGAGAAAGAAGCTTTCTGAGAAACTTGTTTGTGTTCTGTGAAATCATCACACAGAGTTACAGCTTTCCCCTCAAGAAGCCTTTCGCTAAGACAGTTCTTGTGGATTTGGCAAAGTGATATTTGGAAGCCCATAGAGGGCTATGGTGAAAAAGGAAATATCCTCAGATGAAATCTGGAAAGAAGCTTTCTGAGAAACTGCTTAGTGTTCTGTTAATTCATCTCACAGAGTTACATGTGTGTTTCGTGGATCTCTTTGCTAGCCTTATTTCTGTGGAATCTGAGAACAGATATTTCGGATCCCTTTGAAAACTATAGGGCCAAAGGAAATATCCTCCGATAACAAAGAGAAAGAAGCTTTCTGAGAAACTTCTTTGTGTTCTGTGAAATCATCTCACAGAGTTACAGCTTTCCGCTCAGGAAGCCTTTCGCTAAGACAGTTCTTGTGGAATTGGCAAAGTGATATTTGGAAGCCCATAGAGGGCTATGGTGAAAAAGGAAATATCCTCAGATGAAATCTGGAAAGAAGCTTTCTGAGAAACTGCTTAGTGTTCTGTTAATTCATCTCACAGAGTTACATGTGTATTTCGTGGATCTCTTTGCTAGCCTTATTTCTGTGGAATCTGAGAACAGATATTTCCGATCCCTTTGAAGACTATAGGGCCAAAGGAAATATCCTCCCATAACAAAGAGAAAGAAGCTTTCTGAGAAACTTCTTTGTGTTCCGTGAAATCATGTCACAGAGTTACAGCTTTCCCCTCAAGAAGCCTTTCGCTAAGACAGTTCTTGTGGAATTGGCATATTTGGAAGCACATAGAGGGCTATGGTGAAAAAGGAAATATCCTCAGATGAAATCTGGAAAGAAGCTTTCTGAGAAACTGCTTAGTGTTCTGTTAATTCATCTCACAGAGTTACATGTGTATTTCGTGGATCTCCTTGCTAGCCTTATTTCTGTGGAGTCTGAGAACAGATATTTCGGATCCCATTGGAGACTATAGGGCCAAAGGAAATATCCTCCGATAACAAAGAGAAAGAAGCTTTCTGAGAAACTTCTTTGTGTTCTGTGAAATCATCTCACAGAGTTACAGCTTTCCCCTCAAGAAGCCTTTCGCTAAGACAGTTCTTGTGGAATTGGCAAAGTGATATTTGGAAGCCCATAGAGGGCTATGGTGAAAAAGGAAATATCCTCACAGGAAATCTGGAAAGAAGCTTTCTGAGAAACTGCTTAGTGTTCTGTTAATTCATCTCACAGAGTTACATGTGTATTTCGTGGATCTCTTTGCTAGCCTTATTTCTGTGGAATCTGAGAACAGATATTTCGGATCCCTTTGAAAACTATAGGGCCAAAGGAAATATCCTCCGATAACAAAGAGAAAGAAGCTTTCTGAGAAACTTCTTTGTGTTCTGTGAAATCATCTCACAGAGTTACAGCTTTCCGCTCAAGAAGCCTTTCGCTAAGACAGTTCTTGTGGAATTGGCAAAGTGATATTTGGAAGCCCATAGAGGGCTATGGTGAAAAAGGAAATATCCTCAGATGAAATCTGGAAAGAAGCTTTCTGAGAAACTGCTTAGTGTTCTGTTAATTCATCTCACAGAGTTACATGTGTATTTCGTGGATCTCTTTGCTAGCCTTATTTCTGTGGAATCTGAGAACAGATATTTCGGATCGCTCTGAAGACTATAGGGCCAAAGGAAATATCCTCCCATAACAAACAGAAAGAAGCTTTCTGAGAAACTTCTTCGTTTTCTGTGAAATCATCTCACAGAGATACAGCTTTCCCCTCAAGAAGCCTTTCGCTAAGACAGTTCTTGTGGAATTGGCAAAGTGATATTTGGAAGCCCATAGAGGGCTATGGTGAAAAAGGAAATATCCTCAGATGAAATCTGGAAAGAAGCTTTCTGAGAAACTGCTTAGTGTTCTGTTAATTCATCTCACAGAGTTACATGTGTATTTCGTGGATCTCTTTGCTAGCCTTATTTCTGTGGAATCTGAGAACAGATATTTCCGATCCCTTTGAAGACTATAGGGCCAAAGGAAATATCCTCCCATAACAAAGAGAAAGAAACTTTCTGAGAAACTTCTTTGTGTTCTGTGAAATCATGTCACAGAGTTACAGCTTTCCCCTCAAGAAGCCTTTCGCTAAGACAGTTCTTGTGGAATTGGCAAAGTGATATTTGGAAGCCCATAGAGGGCTATGGTGAAAAAGGAAATATCCTCAGATGAAATCTGGAAAGAAGCTTTCTGAGAAACTGCTTAGTGTTCTGTTAATTCATCTCACAGAGTTACATGTGTATTTCGTGGATCTCCATGCTAGCCTTATTTCTGTGGAGTCTGAGAACAGATATTTCGGATCCCATTGGAGACTATAGGGCCAAAGGAAATATCCTCCGATAACAAAGAGAAAGAAGCTTTCTGAGAAACTTGTTTGTGTTCTGTGAAATCATCTCACAGAGTTACAGCTTTCCCCTCAAGAAGCCTTTCGCTAAGACAGTTCTAGTGGAATTGGCAAAGTGATATTTGGAAGCCCATAGAGGGCTATGGTGAAAAAGGAAATATCCTCAGATGAAATCTGGAAAGAAGCTTTCTGAGAAACTGCTTAGTGTTCTGTTAATTCATCTCACAGAGTTACATGTGTGTTTCGTGGATCTCTTTGCTAGCCTTATTTCTGTGGAATCTGAGAACAGATATTTCGGATCCCTTTGAAAACTATAGGGCCAAAGGAAATATCCTCCGATAACAAAGAGAAAGAAGCTTTCTGAGAAACTTCTTTGTGTTCTGTGAAATCATCTCACAGAGTTACAGCTTTCCGCTCAGGAAGCCTTTCGCTAAGACAGTTCTTGTGGAATTGGCAAAGTGATATTTGGAAGCCCATAGAGGGCTATGGTGAAAAAGGAAATATCCTCAGATGAAATCTGGAAAGAAGCTTTCTGAGAAACTGCTTAGTGTTCTGTTAATTCATCTCACAGAGTTACATGTGTATTTCGTGGATCTCTTTGCTAGCCTTATTTCTGTGGAATCTGAGAACAGATATTTCGGATCGCTCTGAAGACTATAGGGCCAAAGAAAATATCCTCCCATAACAAACAGAAAGAAGCTTTCTGAGAAACTTCTTCGTTTTCTGTGAAATCATCTCACAGAGTTACAGCTTTCCCCTCAAGAAGCCTTTCGCTAAGACAGTTCTTGTGGAATTGGCAAAGTGATATTTGGAAGCCCTTAGAGGGCTATGGTGAAAAAGGAAATATCCTCAGATGAAATCTGGAAAGAAGCTTTCTGAGAAACTGCTTAGTGTTCTGTTAATTCATCTCACAGAGTTACATGTGTATTTCGTGGATCTCCATGCTAGCCTTATTTCTGTGGAGTCTGAGAACAGATATTTCGGATCCCATTGGAGACTATAGGGCCAAAGGAAATATCCTCCGATAACAAAGAGAAAGAAGCTTTCTGAGAAACTTGTTTGTGTTCTCTGAAATCATCACACAGAGTTACAGCTTTCCCCTCAAGAAGCCTTTCGCTAAGACAGTTCTTGTGGAATTGGCAAAGTGATATTTGGAAGCCCATAGAGGGCTATGGTGAAAAAGGAAATATCCTCAGATGAAATCTGGAAAGAAGCTTTCTGAGAAACTGCTTAGTGTTCTGTTAATTCATCTCACAGAGTTACATGTGTGTTTCGTGGATCTCTTTGCTAGCCTTATTTCTGTGGAATCTGAGAACAGATATTTCGGATCCCTTTGAAAACTATAGGGCCAAAGGAAATATCCTCCGATAACAAAGAGAAAGAAGCTTTCTGAGAAACTTCTTTGTGTTCTGTGAAATCATCTCACAGAGTTACAGCTTTCCGCTCAGGAAGCCTTTCGCTAAGACAGTTCTTGTGGAATTGGCAAAGTGATATTTGGAAGCCCATAGAGGGCTATGGTGAAAAAGGAAATATCCTCAGATGAAATCTGGAAAGAAGCTTTCTGAGAAACTGCTTAGTGTTCTGTTAATTCATCTCACAGAGTTACATGTGTATTTCGTGGATCTCTTTGCTAGCCTTATTTCTGTGGAATCTGAGAACAGATATTTCCGATCCCTTTGAAGACTATAGGGCCAAAGGAAATATCCTCCCATAACAAAGAGAAAGAAGCTTTCTGAGAAACTTCTTTGTGTTCCGTGAAATCATGTCACAGAGTTACAGCTTTCCCCTCAAGAAGCCTTTCGCTAAGACAGTTCTTGTGGAATTGGCATATTTGGAAGCACATAGAGGGCTATGGTGAAAAAGGAAATATCCTCAGATGAAATCTGGAAAGAAGCTTTCTGAGAAACTGCTTAGTGTTCTGTTAATTCATCTCACAGAGTTACATGTGTATTTCGTGGATCTCCTTGCTAGCCTTATTTCTGTGGAGTCTGAGAACAGATATTTCGGATCCCATTGGAGACTATAGGGCCAAAGGAAATATCCTCCGATAACAAAGAGAAAGAAGCTTTCTGAGAAACTTGTTTGTGTTCTGTGAAATCATCTCACAGAGTTACAGCTTTCCCCTCAGGAAGCCTTTCGCTAAGACAGTTCTTGTGGAATTGGCAAAGTGATATTTGGAAGCCCATAGAGGGCTATGGTGAAAAAGGAAATATCCTCACAGGAAATCTGGAAAGAAGCTTTCTGAGAAACTGCTTAGTGTTCTGTTAATTCATCTCACAGAGTTACATGTGTATTTCGTGGATCTCTTTGCTAGCCTTATTTCTGTGGAATCTGAGAACAGATATTTCGGATCCCTTTGAAAACTATAGGGCCAAAGGAAATATCCTCCGATAACAAAGAGAAAGAAGCTTTCTGAGAAACTTCTTTGTGTTCTGTGAAATCATCTCACAGAGTTACAGCTTTCCGCTCAAGAAGCCTTTCGCTAAGACAGTTCTTGTGGAATTGGCAAAGTGATATTTGGAAGCCCATAGAGGGCTATGGTGAAAAAGGAAATATCCTCAGATGAAATCTGGAAAGAAGCTTTCTGAGAAACTGCTTAGTGTTCTGTTAATTCATCTCACAGAGTTACATGTGTATTTCGTGGATCTCTTTGCTAGCCTTATTTCTGTGGAATCTGAGAACAGATATTTCGGATCGCTCTGAAGACTATAGGGCCAAAGGAAATATCCTCCCATAACAAACAGAAAGAAGCTTTCTGAGAAACTTCTTCGGTTTCTGTGAAATCATCTCACAGAGATACAGCTTTCCCCTCAAGAAGCCTTTCGCTAAGACAGTTCTTGTGGAATTGGCAAAGTGATATTTGGAAGCCCATAGAGGGCTATGGTGAAAAAGGAAATATCCTCACAGGAAATCTGGAAAGAAGCTTTCTGAGAAACTGCTTAGTGTTCTGTTAATTCATCTCACAGAGTTACATGTGTATTTCGTGGATCTCTTTGCTAGCCTTATTTCTGTGGAATCTGAGAACAGATATTTCCGATCCCTTTGAAGACTATAGGGCCAAAGGAAATATCCTCCCATAACAAAGAGAAAGAAACTTTCTGAGAAACTTGTTTGTGTTCTGTGAAATCATGTCACAGAGTTACAGCTTTCCCCTCAAGAAGCCTTTCGCTAAGACAGTTCTTGTGGAATTGGCAAAGTGATATTTGGAAGCCCATAGAGGGCTATGGTGAAAAAGGAAATATCCTCAGATGAAATCTGGAAAGAAGCTTTCTGAGAAACTGCTTAGTGTTCTGTTAATTCATCTCACAGAGTTACATGTGTATTTCGTGGATCTCCATGCTAGCCTTATTTCTGTGGAGTCTGAGAACAGATATTTCGGATCCCATTGGAGACTATAGGGCCAAAGGAAATATCCTCCGATAACAAAGAGAAAGAAGCTTTCTGAGAAACTTGTTTGTGTTCTGTGAAATCATCTCACAGAGTTACAGCTTTCCCCTCAAGAAGCCTTTCGCTAAGACAGTTCTTGTGGAATTGGCAAAGTGATATTTGGAAGCCCATAGAGGGCTATGGTGAAAAAGGAAATATCCTCAGATGAAATCTGGAAAGAAGCTTTCTGAGAAACTGCTTAGTGTTCTGTTAATTCATCTCACAGAGTTACATGTGTGTTTCGTGGATCTCTTTGCTAGCCTTATTTCTGTGGAATCTGAGAACAGATATTTCGGATCCCTTTGAAAACTATAGGGCCAAAGGAAATATCCTCCGATAACAAAGAGAAAGAAGCTTTCTGAGAAACTTCTTTGTGTTCTGTGAAATCATCTCACAGAGTTACAGTTTTCCGCTCAGGAAGCCTTTCGCTAAGACAGTTCTTGTGGAATTGGCAAAGTGATATTTGGAAGCCCATAGAGGGCTATGGTGAAAAAGGAAATATCCTCAGATGAAATCTGGAAAGAAGCTTTCTGAGAAACTGCTTAGTGTTCTGTTAATTCATCTCACAGAGTTACATGTGTATTTCGTGGATCTCTTTGCTAGCCTTATTTCTGTGGAATCTGAGAACAGATATTTCGGATCGCTCTGAAGACTATAGGGCCAAAGGAAATATCCTCCCATAACAAACAGAAAGAAGCTTTCTGAGAAACTTCTTCGTTTTCTGTGAAATCATCTCACAGAGTTACAGCTTTCCCCTCAAGAAGCCTTTCGCTAAGACAGTTCTTGTGGAATTGGCAAAGTGATATTTGGAAGCCCATAGAGGGCTATGGTGAAAAAGGAAATATCCTCAGATGAAATCTGGAAAGAAGCTTTCTGAGAAACTGCTTAGTGTTCTGTTAATTCATCTCACAGAGTTACATGTGTATTTCGTGGATCTCCTTGCTAGCCTTATTTCTGTGGAGTCTGAGAACAGATATTTCGGATCCCATTGGAGACTATAGGGCCAAAGGAAATATCCTCCGATAACAAAGAGAAAGAAGCTTTCTGAGAAACTTCTTTGTGTTCTGTGAAATCATCTCACAGAGTTACAGCTTTCCCCTCAAGAAGCCTTTCGCTAAGACAGTTCTTGTGGAATTGGCAAAGTGATATTTGGAAGCCCATAGAGGGCTATGGTGAAAAAGGAAATATCCTCACAGGAAATCTGGAAAGAAGCTTTCTGAGAAACTGCTTAGTGTTCTGTTAATTCATCTCACAGAGTTACATGTGTATTTCGTGGATCTCTTTGCTAGCCTTATTTCTGTGGAATCTGAGAACAGATAATTCGGATCCCTTTGAAAACTATAGGGCCAAAGGAAATATCCTCCGATAACAAAGAGAAAGAAGCTTTCTGAGAAACTTCTTTGTGTTCTGTGAAATCATCTCACAGAGTTACAGCTTTCCGCTCAAGAAGCCTTTCGCTAAGACAGTTCTTGTGGAATTGGCAAAGTTATATTTGGAAGCCCATAGAGGGCTATGGTGAAAAAGGAAATATCCTCAGATGAAATCTGGAAAGAAGCTTTCTGAGAAACTGCTTAGTGTTCTGTTAATTCATCTCACAGAGTTACATGTGTATTTCGTGGATCTCTTTGCTAGCCTTATTTCTGTTGAATCTGAGAACAGATATTTCGGATCGCTCTGAAGACTATAGGGCCAAAGGAAATATCCTCCCATAACAAACAGAAAGAAGCTTTCTGAGAAACTTCTTCGTTTTCTGTGAAATCATCTCACAGGGTTACAGCTTTCCCCTCAAGAAGCCTTTCGCTAAGACAGTTCTTGTGGAATTGGCAAAGTGATATTTGGAAGCCCATAGAGGGCTATGGTGAAAAAGGAAATATCCTCAGATGAAATCTGGAAAGAAGCTTTCTGAGAAACTGCTTAGTGTTCTGTTAATTCATCTCACAGAGTTACATGTGTATTTCGTGGATCTCTTTGCTAGCCTTATTTCTGTGGAATCTGAGAACAGATATTTCCGATCCCTTTGAAGACTATAGGGCCAAAGGAAATATCCTCCCATAACAAAGAGAAAGAAACTTTCTGAGAAACTTCTTTGTGTTCTGTGAAATCATGTCACAGAGTTACAGCTTTCCCCTCAAGAAGCCTTTCGCTAAGACAGTTCTTGTGGAATTGGCAAAGTGATATTTGGAAGCCCATAGAGGGCTATGGTGAAAAAGGAAATATCCTCAGATGAAATCTGGAAAGAATCTTTCTGAGAAACTGCTTAGTGTTCTGTTAACTGATCTCACAGAGTTACATGTGTATTTCGTGGATCTCCATGCTAGCCTTATTTCTGTGGAGTCTGAGAACAGATATTTCGGATCCCATTGGAGACTATAGGGCCAAAGGAAATATCCTCCGATAACAAAGAGAAAGAAGCTTTCTGAGAAACTTGTTTGTGTTCTGTGAAATCATCTCACAGAGTTACAGCTTTCCCCTCAAGAAGCCTTTCGCTAAGACAGTTCTTGTGGAATTGGCATATTTGGAAGCACATAGAGGGCTATGGTGAAAAAGGAAATATCCTCAGATGAAATCTGGAAAGAAGCTTTCTGAGAAACTGCTTAGTGTTCTGTTAATTCATCTCACAGAGTTACATGTGTATTTCGTGGATCTCCTTGCTAGCCTTATTTCTGTGGAGTCTGAGAACAGATATTTCGGATCCCATTGGAGACTATAGGGCCAAAGGAAATATCCTCCGATAACAAAGAGAAAGAAGCTTTCTGAGAAACTTGTTTGTGTTCTGTGAAATCATCTCACAGAGTTACAGCTTTCCCCTCAAGAAGCCTTTCGCTAAGACAGTTCTTGTGGAATTGGCAAAGTGATAGTTGGAAGCCCATAGAGGGCTATGGTGAAAAAGGAAATATCCTCAGATGAAATCTGGAAAGAAGCTTTCTGAGAAACTGCTTAGTGTTCTGTTAATTCATCTCACAGAGTTACATGTGTGTTTCGTGGATCTCTTTGCTAGCCTTATTTCTGTGGAATCTGAGAACAGATATTTCGGATCCCTTTGAAAACTATAGGGCCAAAGGAAATATCCTCCGATAACAAAGAGAAAGAAGCTTTCTGAGAAACTTCTTTGTGTTCTGTGAAATCATCTCAGAGAGTTACAGCTTTCCGCTCAAGAAGCCTTTCGCTAAGACAGTTCTTGTGGAATTGGCAAAGTGATATTTGGAAGCCCATAGAGGGCTATGGTGAAAAAGGAAATATCCTCAGATGAAATCTGGAAAGAAGCTTTCTGAGAAACTGCTTAGTGTTCTGTTAATTCATCTCACAGAGTTACATGTGTATTTCGTGGATCTCTTTGCTAGCCTTATTTCTGTGGAATCTGAGAACAGATATTTCGGATCGCTCTGAAGACTATAGGGCCAAAGGAAATATCCTCCCATAACAAACAGAAAGAAGCTTTCTGAGAAACTTCTTCGGTTTCTGTGAAATCATCTCACAGAGTTACAGCTTTCCCCTCAAGAAGCCTTTCGCTAAGACAGTTCTTGTGGAATTGGCAAAGTGATATTTGGAAGCCCATAGAGGGCTATGGTGAAAAAGGAAATATCCTCACAGGAAATCTGGAAAGAAGCTTTCTGAGAAACTGCTTAGTGTTCTGTTAATTCATCTCACAGAGTTACATGTGTATTTCGTGGATCTCCATGCTAGCCTTATTTCTGTGGAGTCTGAGAACAGATATTTCGGATCCCATTGGAGACTATAGGGCCAAAGGAAATATCCTCCCATAACAAAGAGAAAGAAGCTTTCTGAGAAACTTCTTTGTGTTCCGTGAAATCATCTCACAGAGTTACAGCTTTCCCCTCAAGAAGCCTTTCGCTAAGACAGTTCTTGTGGAATTGGCATATTTGGAAGCACATAGAGGGCTATGGTGGAAAAGGAAATATCCTCAGATGAAATCTGGAAAGAAGCTTTCTGAGAAACTGCTTAGTGTTCTGTTAATTCATCTCACAGAGTTACATGTGTATTTCGTGGATCTCCTTGCTAGCCTTATTTCTGTGGAGTCTGAGAACAGATATTTCGGATCCCATTGGAGACTATAGGGCCAAAGGAAATATCCTCCGATAACAAAGAGAAAGAAGCTTTCTGAGAAACTTCTTTGTGTTCTGTGAAATCATCTCACAGAGTTACAGCTTTCCCCTCAAGAAGCCTTTCGCTAAGACAGTTCTTGTGGAATTGGCAAAGTGATATTTGGAAGCCCATAGAGGGCTATGGTGAAAAAGGAAATATCCTCACAGGAAATCTGGAAAGAAGCTTTCTGAGAAACTGCTTAGTGTTCTGTTAATTCATCTCACAGAGTTACATGTGTATTTCGTGGATCTCTTTGCTAGCCTTATTTCTGTGGAATCTGAGAACAGATATTTCGGATCCCTTTGAAAACTATAGGGCCAAAGGAAATATCCTCCGATAACAAAGAGAAAGAAGCTTTCTGAGAAACTTCTTTGTGTTCTGTGAAATCATCTCACAGAGTTACAGCTTTCCGCTCAAGAAGCCTTTCGCTAAGACAGTTCTTGTGGAATTGGCAAAGTGATATTTGGAAGCCCATAGAGGGCTATGGTGAAAAAGGAAATATAATCAGATGAAATCTGGAAAGAAGCTTTCTGAGAAACTGCTTAGTGTTCTGTTAATTCATCTCACAGAGTTACATGTGTATTTCGTGGATCTCTTTGCTAGCCTTATTTCTGTGGAATCTGAGAACAGATATTTCGGATCGCTCTGAAGACTATAGGGCCAAAGGAAATATCCTCCCATAACAAACAGAAAGAAGCTTTCTGAGAAACTTCTTCGTTTTCTGTGAAATCATCTCACAGAGATACAGCTTTCCCCTCAAGAAGCCTTTCGCTAAGACAGTTCTTGTGGAATTGGCAAAGTGATATTTGGAAGCCCATAGAGGGCTATGGTGAAAAAGGAAATATCCTCACAGGAAATCTGGAAAGAAGCTTTCTGAGAAACTGCTTAGTGTTCTGTTAATTCATCTCACAGAGTTACATGTGTATTTCGTGGATCTCTTTGCTAGCCTTATTTCTGTGGAATCTGAGAACAGATATTTCCGATCCCTTTGAAGACTATAGGGCCAAAGGAAATATCCTCCCATAACAAAGAGAAAGAAACTTTCTGAGAAACTTCTTTGTGTTCTGTGAAATCATGTCACAGAGTTACAGCTTTCCCCTCAAGAAGCCTTTCGCTAAGACAGTTCTTGTGGAATTGGCAAAGTGATATTTGGAAGCCCATAGAGGGCTATGGTGAAAAAGGAAATATCCTCAGATGAAATCTGGAAAGAAGCGCTCTGAGAAACTGCTTAGTGTTCTGTTAATTCATCTCACAGAGTTACATGTGTATTTCGTGGATCTCCATGCTAGCCTTATTTCTGTGGAGTCTGAGAACAGATATTTCGGATCCCATTGGAGACTATAGGGCCAAAGGAAATATCCTCCGATAACAAAGAGAAAGAAGCTTTCTGAGAAACTTGTTTGTGTTCTGTGAAATCATCTCACAGAGTTACAGCTTTCCCCTCAAGAAGCCTTTCGCTAAGACAGTTCTAGTGGAATTGGCAAAGTGATATTTGGAAGCCAATAGAGGGCTATGGTGAAAAAGGAAATATCCTCAGATGAAATCTGGAAAGAAGCTTTCTGAGAAACTGCTTAGTGTTCTGTTAATTCATCTCACAGAGTTACATGTGTATTTCGTGGATCACTTTGCTAGCCTTATTTCTGTGGAATCTGAGAACAGATATTTCGGATCGCTCTGAAGACTATAGGGCCAAAGGAAATATCCTCCCATAACAAACAGAAAGAAGCTTTCTGAGAAACTTCTTCGTTTTCTGTGAAATCATCTCACAGAGTTACAGCTTTCCCCTCAAGAAGCCTTTCTCTAAGACAGTTCTTGTGGAATTGGCAAAGTGATATTTGGAAGCCCATAGAGTGCTATGGTGAAAAAGGAAATATCCTCAGATGAAATCTGGAAAGAAGCTTTCTGAGAAACTGCTTAGTGTTCTGTTAATTCATCTCACAGAGTTACATGTGTATTTCGTGGATCTCTTTGCTAGCCTTATTTCTGTGGAATCTGAGAACAGATATTTCCGATCCCTTTGAAGACTATAGGGCCAAAGGAAATATCCTCCCATAACAAAGAGAAAGAAGCTTTCTGAGAAACTTCTTTGTGTTCTGTGAAATCATCTCACAGAGTTACAGCTTTCCCCTCAAGAAGCCTTTCGCTAAGACAGTTCTTGTGGAATTGGCAAAGTGATATTTGGAAGCACATAGAGGGCTATGGTGAAAAAGGAAATATCCTCAGATGAAATCTGGAAAGAAGCTTTCTGAGAAACTGCTTAGTGTTCTGTTAATTCATCTCACAGAGTTACATGTGTATTTCGTGGATCTCCTTGCTAGCCTTATTTCTGTGGAGTCTGAGAACAGATATTTCGGATCCCATTGGAGACTATAGGGCCAAAGGAAATATCCTCCGATAACAAAGAGAAAGAAGCTTTCTGAGAAACCTCTTTGTGTTCTGTGAAATCATCTCACAGAGTTACAGCTTTCCCCTCAAGAAGCCTTTCGCTAAGACAGTTCTTGTGGAATTGGCAAAGTGATATTTGGAAGCCCATAGAGGGCTATGGTGAAATAGGAAATATCCTCACAGGAAATCTGGAAAGAAGCTTTCTGAGAAACTGCTTAGAGTTCTGTTAATTCATCTCACAGAGTTACATGTGTATTTCGTGGATCTCTTTGCTAGCCTTATTTCTGTGGAATCTGAGAACAGATATTTCGGATCCCTTTGAAAACTATAGGGGCAAAGGAAATATCCTCCGATAACAAAGAGAAAGAAGCTTTCTGAGAAACTTCTTTGTGTTCTGTGAAATCATCTCACAGAGTTACAGCTTTCCGCTCAAGAAGCCTTTCGCTAAGACAGTTCTTGTGGAATTGGCAAAGTGATATTTGGAAGCCCATAGAGGGCTATGGTGAAAAAGGAAATATCCTCAGATGAAATCTGGAAAGAAGCTTTCTGAGAAACTGCTTAGTGTTCTGTTAATTCATCTCACAGAGTTACATGTGTATTTCGTGGATCTCTTTGCTAGCCTTATTTCTGTGGAATCTGAGAACAGATATTTCGGATCGCTCTGAAGACTATAGGGCCAAAGGAAATATCCTCCCATAACAAACAGAAAGAAGCTTTCTGAGAAACTTCTTCGTTTTCTGTGAAATCATCTCACAGAGTTACAGCTTTCCCCTAAAGAAGCCTTTCGCTAAGACAGTTCTTGTGGAATTGGCAAAGTGATATTTGGAAGCCCATAGAGGGCTATGGTGAAAAAGGAAATATCCTCAGATGAAATCTGGAAAGAAGCTTTCTGAGAAACTGCTTAGTGTTCTGTTAATTCATCTCACAGAGTTACATGTGTATTTCGTGGATCTCTTTGCTAGCCTTATTTCTGTGGAATCTGAGAACAGATATTTCCGATCCCTTTGGAGACTATAGGGCCAAAGGAGATATCCTCCCATAACAAAGAGAAAGAAGCTTTCTGAGAAACTTCTTTGTGTTCTGTGAAATCATCTCACAGAGTTACAGCTTTCCCCTCAAGAAGCCTTTCGCTAAGACAGTTCTTGTGGAATTGGCATATTTGGAAGCACATAGAGGGCTATGGTGAAAAAGGAAATATCCTCAGATGAAATCTGGAAAGAAGCTTTCTGAGAAACTGCTTAGTGTTCTGTTAATTCATCTCACAGAGTTACATGTGTATTTCGTGGATCTCCTTGCTAGCCTTATTTCTGTGGAGTCTGAGAACAGATATTTCGGATCCCATTGGAGACTATAGGGCCAAAGGAAATATCCTCCGATAACAAAGAGAAAGAAGCTTTCTGAGAAACTTCTTTGTGTTCTGTGAAATCATCTCACAGAGTTACAGCTTTCCCCTCAAGAAGCCTTTCGCTAAGACAGTTCTTGTGGAATTGGCAAAGTGATATTTGGAAGCCCATAGAGGGCTACGGTGAAAAAGGAAATATCCTCACAGGAAATCTGGAAAGAAGCTTTCTGAGAAACTGCTTAGTGTTCTGTTAATTCATCTCACAGAGTTACATGTGTGTTTCGTGGATCTCTTTGCTAGCCTTATTTCTGTGGAATCTGAGAACAGATATTTCGGATCCCTTTGAAAACTATAGGGCCAAAGGAAATACCCTCCGATAACAAAGAGAAAGAAGCTTTCTGAGAAACTTCTTTGTGTTCTGTGAAATCATCTCACAGAGTTACAGCTTTCCGCTCAGGAAGCCTTTCGCTAAGACAGTTCTTGTGGAATTGGCAAAGTGATATTTGGAAGCCCATAGAGGGCTATGGTGAAAAAGGAAATATCCTCAGATGAAATCTGGAAAGAAGCTTTCTGAGAAACTGCTTAGTGTTCTGTTAATTCATCTCACAGAGTTACATGTGTATTTCGTGGATCTCTTTGCTAGCCTTATTTCTGTGGAATCTGAGAACAGATATTTCAGATCGCTCTGAAGACTATAGGGCCAAAGGAAATATCCTCCCATAACAAACAGAAAGAAGCTTTCTGAGAAACTTCTTCGTTTTCTGTGAAATCATCTCACAGAGTTACAGCTTTCCCCTCAAGAAGCCTTTCGCTAAGACAGTTCTTGTGGAATTGGCAAAGTGATATTTGGAAGCCCATAGAGGGCTATGTTGAAAAAGGAAATATCCTCAGATGAAATCTGGAAAGAAGCTTTCTGAGAAACTGCTTAGTGTTCTGTTAATTCATCTCACAGAGTTACATGTGTATTTCGTGGATCTCTTTGCTAGCCTTATTTCTGTGGAATCTGAGAACAGATATTTCCGATCCCTTTGAAGACTATAGGGCCAAAGGAAATATCCTCCCATAACAAAGAGAAAGAAGCTTTCTGAGAAACTTCTTTGTGTTCTGTGAAATCATCTCACAGAGTTACAGCTTTCCCCTCAAGAAGCCTTTCGCTAAGACAGTTCTTGTGGAATTGGCATATTTGGAAGCACATAGAGGGCTATGGTGAAAAAGGAAATATCCTCAGATGAAATCTGGAAAGAAGCTTTCTGAGAAACTGCTTAGTGTTCTGTTAATTCATCTCACAGAGTTACATGTGTATTTCTTGGATCTCCTTGCTAGCCTTATTTCTGTGGAGTCTGAGAACAGATATTTCGGATCCCATTGGAGACTATAGGGCCAAAGGAAATATCCTCCGATAACAAAGAGAAAGAAGCTTTCTGAGAAACTTCTTTGTGTTCTGTGAAATCATCTCACAGAGTTACAGCTTTCCCCTCAAGAAGCCTTTCGCTAAGACAGTTCTTGTGGAATTGGCAAAGTGATATTTGGAAGCCCATAGAGGGCTACGGTGAAAAAGGAAATATCCTCACAGGAAATCTGGAAAGAAGCTTTCTGAGAAACTGCTTAGTGTTCTGTTAATTCATCTCACAGAGTTACATGTGTATTTCGTGGATCTCTTTGCTAGCCTTATTTCTGTGGAATCTGAGAACAGATATTTCGGATCCCTTTGAAAACTATAGGGCCATAGGAAATATCCTCCGATAACAAAGAGAAAGAAGCTTTCTGAGAAACTTCTTTGTGTTCTGTGAAATCATCTCACAGAGTTACAGCTTTCCGCTCAAGAAGCCTTTCGCTAAGACAGTTCTTGTGGAATTGGCAAAGTGATATTTGGAAGCCCATAGAGGGCTATGGTGAAAAAGGAAATATCCTCAGATGAAATCTGGAAAGAAGCTTTCTGAGAAACTGCTTAGTGTTCTGTTAATTCATCTCACAGAGTTACATGTGTATTTCGTGGATTTCTTGGCTAGCCTTATTTCTGTGGAATCTGAGAACAGATATTTCGGATCGCTCTGAAGACTATAGGGCCAAAGGAAATATCCTCCCATAACAAACAGAAAGAAGCTTTCTGAGAAACTTCTTCGTTTTCTGTGAAATCATCTCACAGAGTTACAGCTTTCCCCTCAAGAAGCCTTTCGCTAAGACAGTTCTTGTGGAATTGGCAAAGTGATATTTGGAAGCCCATAGAGGGCTATGGTGAAAAAGGAAATATCCTCAGATGAAATCTGGAAAGAAGCTTTCTGAGAAACTGCTTAGTGTTCTGTTAATTCATCTCACAGAGTTACATGTGTATTTCGTGGATCTCCTTGCTAGCCTTATTTCTGTGGAGTCTGAGAACAGATATTTCGGATCCCATTGGAGACTATAGGGCCAAAGGAAATATCCTCCGATAACAAAGAGAAAGAAGCTTTCTGAGAAACTTCTTTGTGTTCTGTGAAATCATCTCACAGAGTTACAGCTTTCCCCTCAAGAAGCCTTTCGCTAAGACAGTTCTTGTGGAATTGGCAAAGTGATATTTGGAAGCCCATAGAGGGCTATGGTGAAAAAGGAAATATCCTCACAGGAAATCTGGAAAGAAGCTTTCTGAGAAACTGCTTAGTGTTCTGTTAATTCATCTCACAGAGTTACATGTGTATTTCGTGGATCTCTTTGCTAGCCTTATTTCTGTGGAATCTGAGAACAGATATTTCGGATCCCTTTGAAAACTATAGGGCCAAAGGAAATATCCTCCGATAACAAAGAGAAAGAAGCTTTCTGAGAAACTTCTTTGTGTTCTGTGAAATCATCTCACAGAGTTACAGCTTTCCGCTCAAGAAGCCTTTCGCTAAGACAGTTCTTGTGGAATTGGCAAAGTGATATTTGGAAGCCCATAGAGGGCTATGGTGAAAAAGGAAATATCCTCAGATGAAATCTGGAAAGAAGCTTTCTGAGAAACTGCTTAGTGTTCTGTTAATTCATCTCACAGAGTTACATGTGTATTTCGTGGATCTCTTTGCTAGCCTTATTTCTGTGGAATCTGAGAACAGATATTTCGGATCGCTCTGAAGACTATAGGGCCAAAGGAAATATCCTCCCATAACAAACAGAAAGAAGCTTTCTGAGAAACTTCTTCGTTTTCTGTGAAATCATCTCACAGAGATACAGCTTTCCCCTCAAGAAGCCTTTCGCTAAGACAGTTCTTGTGGAATTGGCAAAGTGATATTTGGAAGCCCATAGAGGGCTATGGTGAAAAAGGAAATATCCTCAGATGAAATCTGGAAAGAAGCTTTCTGAGAAACTGCTTAGTGTTCTGTTAATTCATCTCACAGAGTTACATGTGTATTTCGTGGATCTCTTTGCTAGCCTTATTTCTGTGGAATCTGAGAACAGATATTTCCGATCCCTTTGAAGACTATAGGGCCAAAGGAAATATCCTCCCATAACAAAGAGAAAGAAACTTTCTGAGAAACTTCTTTGTGTTCTGTGAAATCATGTCACAGAGTTACAGCTTTCCCCTCAAGAAGCCTTTCGCTAAGACAGTTCTTGTGGAATTGGCAAAGTGATATTTGGAAGCCCATAGAGGGCTATGGTGAAAAAGGAAATATCCTCAGATGAAATCTGGAAAGAAGCTTTCTGAGAAACTGCTTAGTGTTCTGTTAATTCATCTCACAGAGTTACATGTGTATTTCGTGGATCTCCATGCTAGCCTTATTTCTGTGGAGTCTGAGAACAGATATTTCGGATCCCATTGGAGACTATAGGGCCAAAGGAAATATCCTCCGATAACAAAGAGAAAGAAGCTTTCTGAGAAACTTGTTTGTGTTCTGTGAAATCATCTCACAGAGTTACAGCTTTCCCCTCAAGAAGCCTTTCGCTAAGACAGTTCTAGTGGAATTGGCAAAGTGATATTTGGAAGCCCATAGAGGGCTATGGTGAAAAAGGAAATATCCTCAGATGAAATCTGGAAAGAAGCTTTCTGAGAAACTGCTTAGTGTTCTGTTAATTCATCTCACAGAGTTACATGTGTGTTTCGTGGATCTCTTTGCTAGCCTTATTTCTGTGGAATCTGAGAACAGATATTTCGGATCCCTTTGAAAACTATAGGGCCAAAGGAAATATCCTCCGATAACAAAGAGAAAGAAGCTTTCTGAGAAACTTCTTTGTGTTCTGTGAAATCATCTCACAGAGTTACAGCTTTCCGCTCAGGAAGCCTTTCGCTAAGACAGTTCTTGTGGAATTGGCAAAGTGATATTTGGAAGCCCATAGAGGGCTATGGTGAAAAAGGAAATATCCTCAGATGAAATCTGGAAAGAAGCTTTCTGAGAAACTGCTTAGTGTTCTGTTAATTCATCTCACAGAGTTACATGTGTATTTCGTGGATCTCTTTGCTAGCCTTATTTCTGTGGAATCTGAGAACAGATATTTCGGATCGCTCTGAAGACTATAGGGCCAAAGAAAATATCCTCCCATAACAAACAGAAAGAAGCTTTCTGAGAAACTTCTTCGTTTTCTGTGAAATCATCTCACAGAGTTACAGCTTTCCCCTCAAGAAGCCTTTCGCTAAGACAGTTCTTGTGGAATTGGCAAAGTGATATTTGGAAGCCCTTAGAGGGCTATGGTGAAAAAGGAAATATCCTCAGATGAAATCTGGAAAGAAGCTTTCTGAGAAACTGCTTAGTGTTCTGTTAATTCATCTCACAGAGTTACATGTGTATTTCGTGGATCTCCATGCTAGCCTTATTTCTGTGGAGTCTGAGAACAGATATTTCGGATCCCATTGGAGACTATAGGGCCAAAGGAAATATCCTCCGATAACAAAGAGAAAGAAGCTTTCTGAGAAACTTGTTTGTGTTCTCTGAAATCATCACACAGAGTTACAGCTTTCCCCTCAAGAAGCCTTTCGCTAAGACAGTTCTTGTGGAATTGGCAAAGTGATATTTGGAAGCCCATAGAGGGCTATGGTGAAAAAGGAAATATCCTCAGATGAAATCTGGAAAGAAGCTTTCTGAGAAACTGCTTAGTGTTCTGTTAATTCATCTCACAGAGTTACATGTGTGTTTCGTGGATCTCTTTGCTAGCCTTATTTCTGTGGAATCTGAGAACAGATATTTCGGATCCCTTTGAAAACTATAGGGCCAAAGGAAATATCCTCCGATAACAAAGAGAAAGAAGCTTTCTGAGAAACTTCTTTGTGTTCTGTGAAATCATCTCACAGAGTTACAGCTTTCCGCTCAGGAAGCCTTTCGCTAAGACAGTTCTTGTGGAATTGGCAAAGTGATATTTGGAAGCCCATAGAGGGCTATGGTGAAAAAGGAAATATCCTCAGATGAAATCTGGAAAGAAGCTTTCTGAGAAACTGCTTAGTGTTCTGTTAATTCATCTCACAGAGTTACATGTGTATTTCGTGGATCTCTTTGCTAGCCTTATTTCTGTGGAATCTGAGAACAGATATTTCCGATCCCTTTGAAGACTATAGGGCCAAAGGAAATATCCTCCCATAACAAAGAGAAAGAAGCTTTCTGAGAAACTTCTTTGTGTTCCGTGAAATCATGTCACAGAGTTACAGCTTTCCCCTCAAGAAGCCTTTCGCTAAGACAGTTCTTGTGGAATTGGCATATTTGGAAGCACATAGAGGGCTATGGTGAAAAAGGAAATATCCTCAGATGAAATCTGGAAAGAAGCTTTCTGAGAAACTGCTTAGTGTTCTGTTAATTCATCTCACAGAGTTACATGTGTATTTCGTGGATCTCCTTGCTAGCCTTATTTCTGTGGAGTCTGAGAACAGATATTTCGGATCCCATTGGAGACTATAGGGCCAAAGGAAATATCCTCCGATAACAAAGAGAAGGAAGCTTTCTGAGAAACTTCTTTGTGTTCTGTGAAATCATCTCACAGAGTTACAGCTTTCCCCTCAGGAAGCCTTTCGCTAAGACAGTTCTTGTGGAATTGGCAAAGTGATATTTGGAAGCCCATAGAGGGCTATGGTGAAAAAGGAAATATCCTCACAGGAAATCTGGAAAGAAGCTTTCTGAGAAACTGCTTAGTGTTCTGTTAATTCATCTCACAGAGTTACATGTGTATTTCGTGGATCTCTTTGCTAGCCTTATTTCTGTGGAATCTGAGAACAGATATTTCGGATGCCTTTGAAAACTATAGGGCCAAAGGAAATATCCTCCGATAACAAAGAGAAAGAAGCTTTCTGAGAAACTTCTTTGTGTTCTGTGAAATCATCTCACAGAGTTACAGCTTTCCGCTCAAGAAGCCTTTCGCTAAGACAGTTCTTGTGGAATTGGCAAAGTGATATTTGGAAGCCCATAGAGGGCTATGGTGAAAAAGGAAATATCCTCAGATGAAATCTGGAAAGAAGCTTTCTGAGAAACTGCTTAGTGTTCTGTTAATTCATCTCACAGAGTTACATGTGTATTTCGTGGATCTCTTTGCTAGCCTTATTTCTGTGGAATCTGAGAACAGATATTTCGGATCGCTCTGAAGACTATAGGGCCAAAGGAAATATCCTCCCATAACAAACAGAAAGAAGCTTTCTGAGAAACTTCTTCGGTTTCTGTGAAATCATCTCACAGAGATACAGCTTTCCCCTCAAGAAGCCTTTCGCTAAGACAGTTCTTGTGGAATTGGCAAAGTGATATTTGGAAGCCCATAGAGGGCTATGGTGAAAAAGGAAATATCCTCACAGGAAATCTGGAAAGAAGCTTTCTGAGAAACTGCTTAGTGTTCTGTTAATTCATCTCACAGAGTTACATGTGTATTTCGTGGATCTCTTTGCTAGCCTTATTTCTGTGGAATCTGAGAACAGATATTTCCGATCCCTTTGAAGACTATAGGGCCAAAGGAAATATCCTCCCATAACAAAGAGAAAGAAACTTTCTGAGAAACTTGTTTGTGTTCTGTGAAATCATGTCACAGAGTTACAGCTTTCCCCTCAAGAAGCCTTTCGCTAAGACAGTTCTTGTGGAATTGGCAAAGTGATATTTGGAAGCCCATAGAGGGCTATGGTGAAAAAGGAAATATCCTCAGATGAAATCTGGAAAGAAGCTTTCTGAGAAACTGCTTAGTGTTCTGTTAATTCATCTCACAGAGTTACATGTGTATTTCGTGGATCTCCATGCTAGCCTTATTTCTGTGGAGTCTGAGAACAGATATTTCGGATCCCATTGGAGACTATAGGGCCAAAGGAAATATCCTCCGATAACAAAGAGAAAGAAGCTTTCTGAGAAACTTGTTTGTGTTCTGTGAAATCATCTCACAGAGTTACAGCTTTCCCCTCAAGAAGCCTTTCGCTAAGACAGTTCTTGTGGAATTGGCAAAGTGATATTTGGAAGCCCATAGAGGGCTATGGTGAAAAAGGAAATATCCTCAGATGAAATCTGGAAAGAAGCTTTCTGAGAAACTGCTTAGTGTTCTGTTAATTCATCTCACAGAGTTACATGTGTGTTTCGTGGATCTCTTTGCTAGCCTTATTTCTGTGGAATCTGAGAACAGATATTTCGGATCCCTTTGAAAACTATAGGGCCAAAGGAAATATCCTCCGATAACAAAGAGAAAGAAGCTTTCTGAGAAACTTCTTTGTGTTCTGTGAAATCATCTCACAGAGTTACAGTTTTCCGCTCAGGAAGCCTTTCGCTAAGACAGTTCTTGTGGAATTGGCAAAGTGATATTTGGAAGCCCATAGAGGGCTATGGTGAAAAAGGAAATATCCTCAGATGAAATCTGGAAAGAAGCTTTCTGAGAAACTGCTTAGTGTTCTGTTAATTCATCTCACAGAGTTACATGTGTATTTCGTGGATCTCTTTGCTAGCCTTATTTCTGTGGAATCTGAGAACAGATATTTCGGATCGCTCTGAAGACTATAGGGCCAAAGGAAATATCCTCCCATAACAAACAGAAAGAAGCTTTCTGAGAAACTTCTTCGTTTTCTGTGAAATCATCTCACAGAGTTACAGCTTTCCCCTCAAGAAGCCTTTCGCTAAGACAGTTCTTGTGGAATTGGCAAAGTGATATTTGGAAGCCCATAGAGGGCTATGGTGAAAAAGGAAATATCCTCAGATGAAATCTGGAAAGAAGCTTTCTGAGAAACTGCTTAGTGTTCTGTTAATTCATCTCACAGAGTTACATGTGTATTTCGTGGATCTCCTTGCTAGCCTTATTTCTGTGGAGTCTGAGAACAGATATTTCGGATCCCATTGGAGACTATAGGGCCAAAGGAAATATCCTCCGATAACAAAGAGAAAGAAGCTTTCTGAGAAACTTCTTTGTGTTCTGTGAAATCATCTCACAGAGTTACAGCTTTCCCCTCAAGAAGCCTTTCGCTAAGACAGTTCTTGTGGAATTGGCAAAGTGATATTTGGAAGCCCATAGAGGGCTATGGTGAAAAAGGAAATATCCTCACAGGAAATCTGGAAAGAAGCTTTCTGAGAAACTGCTTAGTGTTCTGTTAATTCATCTCACAGAGTTACATGTGTATTTCGTGGATCTCTTTGCTAGCCTTATTTCTGTGGAATCTGAGAACAGATAATTCGGATCCCTTTGAAAACTATAGGGCCAAAGGAAATATCCTCCGATAACAAAGAGAAAGAAGCTTTCTGAGAAACTTCTTTGTGTTCTGTGAAATCATCTCACAGAGTTACAGCTTTCCGCTCAAGAAGCCTTTCGCTAAGACAGTTCTTGTGGAATTGGCAAAGTGATATTTGGAAGCCCATAGAGGGCTATGGTGAAAAAGGAAATATCCTCAGATGAAATCTGGAAAGAAGCTTTCTGAGAAACTGCTTAGTGTTCTGTTAATTCATCTCACAGAGTTACATGTGTATTTCGTGGATCTCTTTGCTAGCCTTATTTCTGTTGAATCTGAGAACAGATATTTCGGATCGCTCTGAAGACTATAGGGCCAAAGGAAATATCCTCCCATAACAAACAGAAAGAAGCTTTCTGAGAAAGTTCTTCGTTTTCTGTGAAATCATCTCACAGGGTTACAGCTTTCCCCTCAAGAAGCCTTTCGCTAAGACAGTTCTTGTGGAATTGGCAAAGTGATATTTGGAAGCCCATAGAGGGCTATGGTGAAAAAGGAAATATCCTCAGATGAAATCTGGAAAGAAGCTTTCTGAGAAACTGCTTAGTGTTCTGTTAATTCATCTCACAGAGTTACATGTGTATTTCGTGGATCTCTTTGCTAGCCTTATTTCTGTGGAATCTGAGAACAGATATTTCCGATCCCTTTGAAGACTATAGGGCCAAAGGAAATATCCTCCCATAACAAAGAGAAAGAAACTTTCTGAGAAACTTCTTTGTGTTCTGTGAAATCATGTCACAGAGTTACAGCTTTCCCCTCAAGAAGCCTTTCGCTAAGACAGTTCTTGTGGAATTGGCAAAGTGATATTTGGAAGCCCATAGAGGGCTATGGTGAAAAAGGAAATATCCTCAGATGAAATCTGGAAAGAATCTTTCTGAGAAACTGCTTAGTGTTCTGTTAACTGATCTCACAGAGTTACATGTGTATTTCGTGGATCTCCATGCTAGCCTTATTTCTGTGGAGTCTGAGAACAGATATTTCGGATCCCATTGGAGACTATAGGGCCAAAGGAAATATCCTCCGATAACAAAGAGAAAGAAGCTTTCTGAGAAACTTGTTTGTGTTCTGTGAAATCATCTCACAGAGTTACAGCTTTCCCCTCAAGAAGCCTTTCGCTAAGACAGTTCTTGTGGAATTGGCATATTTGGAAGCACATAGAGGGCTATGGTGAAAAAGGAAATATCCTCAGATGAAATCTGGAAAGAAGCTTTCTGAGAAACTGCTTAGTGTTCTGTTAATTCATCTCACAGAGTTACATGTGTATTTCGTGGATCTCCTTGCTAGCCTTATTTCTGTGGAGTCTGAGAACAGATATTTCGGATCCCATTGGAGACTATAGGGCCAAAGGAAATATCCTCCGATAACAAAGAGAAAGAAGCTTTCTGAGAAACTTGTTTGTGTTCTGTGAAATCATCTCACAGAGTTACAGCTTTCCCCTCAAGAAGCCTTTCGCTAAGACAGTTCTTGTGGAATTGGCAAAGTGATAGTTGGAAGCCCATAGAGGGCTATGGTGAAAAAGGAAATATCCTCAGATGAAATCTGGAAAGAAGCTTTCTGAGAAACTGCTTAGTGTTCTGTTAATTCATCTCACAGAGTTACATGTGTGTTTCGTGGATCTCTTTGCTAGCCTTATTTCTGTGGAATCTGAGAACAGATATTTCGGATCCCTTTGAAAACTATAGGGCCAAAGGAAATATCCTCCGATAACAAAGAGAAAGAAGCTTTCTGAGAAACTTCTTTGTGTTCTGTGAAATCATCTCAGAGAGTTACAGCTTTCCGCTCAAGAAGCCTTTCGCTAAGACAGTTCTTGTGGAATTGGCAAAGTGATATTTGGAAGCCCATAGAGGGCTATGGTGAAAAAGGAAATATCCTCAGATGAAATCTGGAAAGAAGCTTTCTGAGAAACTGCTTAGTGTTCTGTTAATTCATCTCACAGAGTTACATGTGTATTTCGTGGATCACTTTGCTAGCCTTATTTCTGTGGAATCTGAGAACAGATATTTCGGATCGCTCTGAAGACTATAGGGCCAAAGGAAATATCCTCCCATAACAAACAGAAAGAAGCTTTCTGAGAAACTTCTTCGTTTTCTGTGAAATCATCTCACAGAGTTACAGCTTTCCCCTCAAGAAGCCTTTCGCTAAGACAGTTCTTGTGGAATTGGCAAAGTGATATTTGGAAGCCCATAGAGGGCTATGGTGAAAAAGGAAATATCCTCACAGGAAATCTGGAAAGAAGCTTTCTGAGAAACTGCTTAGTGTTCTGTTAATTCATCTCACAGAGTTACATGTGTATTTCGTGGATCTCCATGCTAGCCTTATTTCTGTGGAGTCTGAGAACAGATATTTCGGATCCCATTGGAGACTATAGGGCCAAAGGAAATATCCTCCCATAACAAAGAGAAAGAAGCTTTCTGAGAAACTTCTTTGTGTTCCGTGAAATCATGTCACAGAGTTACAGCTTTCCCCTCAAGAAGCCTTTCGCTAAGACAGTTCTTGTGGAATTGGCATATTTGGAAGCACATAGAGGGCTATGGTGGAAAAGGAAATATCCTCAGATGAAATCTGGAAAGAAGCTTTCTGAGAAACTGCTTAGTGTTCTGTTAATTCATCTCACAGAGTTACATGTGTATTTCGTGGATCTCCTTGCTAGCCTTATTTCTGTGGAGTCTGAGAACAGATATTTCGGATCCCATTGGAGACTATAGGGCCAAAGGAAATATCCTCCGATAACAAAGAGAAAGAAGCTTTCTGAGAAACTTCTTTGTGTTCTGTGAAATCATCTCACAGAGTTACAGCTTTCCCCTCAAGAAGCCTTTCGCTAAGACAGTTCTTGTGGAATTGGCAAAGTGATATTTGGAAGCCCATAGAGGGCTATGGTGAAAAAGGAAATATCCTCAGATGAAATCTGGAAAGAAGCTTTCTGAGAAACTGCTTAGTGTTCTGTTAATTCATCTCACAGAGTTACATGTGTGTTTCGTGGATCTCTTTGCTAGCCTTATTTCTGTGGAATCTGAGAACAGATATTTCGGATCCCTTTGAAAACTATAGGGCCAAAGGAAATATCCTCCGATAACAAAGAGAAAGAAGCTTTCTGAGAAACTTCTTTGTGTTCTGTGAAATCATCTCACAGAGTTACAGTTTTCCGCTCAGGAAGCCTTTCGCTAAGACAGTTCTTGTGGAATTGGCAAAGTGATATTTGGAAGCCCATAGAGGGCTATGGTGAAAAAGGAAATATCCTCAGATGAAATCTGGAAAGAAGCTTTCTGAGAAACTGCTTAGTGTTCTGTTAATTCATCTCACAGAGTTACATGTGTATTTCGTGGATCTCTTTGCTAGCCTTATTTCTGTGGAATCTGAGAACAGATATTTCGGATCGCTCTGAAGACTATAGGGCCAAAGGAAATATCCTCCCATAACAAACAGAAAGAAGCTTTCTGAGAAACTTCTTCGTTTTCTGTGAAATCATCTCACAGAGTTACAGCTTTCCCCTCAAGAAGCCTTTCGCTAAGACAGTTCTTGTGGAATTGGCAAAGTGATATTTGGAAGCCCATAGAGGGCTATGGTGAAAAAGGAAATATCCTCAGATGAAATCTGGAAAGAAGCTTTCTGAGAAACTGCTTAGTGTTCTGTTAATTCATCTCACAGAGTTACATGTGTATTTCGTGGATCTCCTTGCTAGCCTTATTTCTGTGGAGTCTGAGAACAGATATTTCGGATCCCATTGGAGACTATAGGGCCAAAGGAAATATCCTCCGATAACAAAGAGAAAGAAGCTTTCTGAGAAACTTCTTTGTGTTCTGTGAAATCATCTCACAGAGTTACAGCTTTCCCCTCAAGAAGCCTTTCGCTAAGACAGTTCTTGTGGAATTGGCAAAGTGATATTTGGAAGCCCATAGAGGGCTATGGTGAAAAAGGAAATATCCTCACAGGAAATCTGGAAAGAAGCTTTCTGAGAAACTGCTTAGTGTTCTGTTAATTCATCTCACAGAGTTACATGTGTATTTCGTGGATCTCTTTGCTAGCCTTATTTCTGTGGAATCTGAGAACAGATAATTCGGATCCCTTTGAAAACTATAGGGCCAAAGGAAATATCCTCCGATAACAAAGAGAAAGAAGCTTTCTGAGAAACTTCTTTGTGTTCTGTGAAATCATCTCACAGAGTTACAGCTTTCCGCTCAAGAAGCCTTTCGCTAAGACAGTTCTTGTGGAATTGGAAAAGTTATATTTGGAAGCCCATAGAGGGCTATGGTGAAAAAGGAAATATCCTCAGATGAAATCTGGAAAGAAGCTTTCTGAGAAACTGCTTAGTGTTCTGTTAATTCATCTCACAGAGTTACATGTGTATTTCGTGGATCTCTTTGCTAGCCTTATTTCTGTTGAATCTGAGAACAGATATTTCGGATCGCTCTGAAGACTATAGGGCCAAAGGAAATATCCTCCCATAACAAACAGAAAGAAGCTTTCTGAGAAAGTTCTTCGTTTTCTGTGAAATCATCTCACAGGGTTACAGCTTTCCCCTCAAGAAGCCTTTCGCTAAGACAGTTCTTGTGGAATTGGCAAAGTGATATTTGGAAGCCCATAGAGGGCTATGGTGAAAAAGGAAATATCCTCAGATGAAATCTGGAAAGAAGCTTTCTGAGAAACTGCTTAGTGTTCTGTTAATTCATCTCACAGAGTTACATGTGTATTTCGTGGATCTCTTTGCTAGCCTTATTTCTGTGGAATCTGAGAACAGATATTTCCGATCCCTTTGAAGACTATAGGGCCAAAGGAAATATCCTCCCATAACAAAGAGAAAGAAACTTTCTGAGAAACTTCTTTGTGTTCTGTGAAATCATGTCACAGAGTTACAGCTTTCCCCTCAAGAAGCCTTTCGCTAAGACAGTTCTTGTGGAATTGGCAAAGTGATATTTGGAAGCCCATAGAGGGCTATGGTGAAAAAGGAAATATCCTCAGATGAAATCTGGAAAGAATCTTTCTGAGAAACTGCTTAGTGTTCTGTTAACTGATCTCACAGAGTTACATGTGTATTTCGTGGATCTCCATGCTAGCCTTATTTCTGTGGAGTCTGAGAACAGATATTTCGGATCCCATTGGAGACTATAGGGCCAAAGGAAATATCCTCCGATAACAAAGAGAAAGAAGCTTTCTGAGAAACTTGTTTGTGTTCTGTGAAATCATCTCACAGAGTTACAGCTTTCCCCTCAAGAAGCCTTTCGCTAAGACAGTTCTTGTGGAATTGGCAAAGTGATAGTTGGAAGCCCATAGAGGGCTATGGTGAAAAAGGAAATATCCTCAGATGAAATCTGGAAAGAAGCTTTCTGAGAAACTGCTTAGTGTTCTGTTACTTCATCTCACAGAGTTACATGTGTGTTTCGTGGATCTCTTTGCTAGCCTTATTTCTGTGGAATCTGAGAACAGATATTTCGGATCCCTTTGAAAACTATAGGGCCAAAGGAAATATCCTCCGATAACAAAGAGAAAGAAGCTTTCTGAGAAACTTCTTTGTGTTCTGTGAAATCATCTCAGAGAGTTACAGCTTTCCGCTCAAGAAGCCTTTCGCTAAGACAGTTCTTGTGGAATTGGCAAAGTGATATTTGGAAGCCCATAGAGGGCTATGGTGAAAAAGGAAATATCCTCAGATGAAATCTGGAAAGAAGCTTTCTGAGAAACTGCTTAGTGTTCTGTTAATTCATCTCACAGAGTTACATGTGTATTTCGTGGATCACTTTGCTAGCCTTATTTCTGTGGAATCTGAGAACAGATATTTCGGATCGCTCTGAAGACTATAGGGCCAAAGGAAATATCCTCCCATAACAAACAGAAAGAAGCTTTCTGAGAAACTTCTTCGTTTTCTGTGAAATCATCTCACAGAGTTACAGCTTTCCCCTCAAGAAGCCTTTCGCTAAGACAGTTCTTGTGGAATTGGCAAAGTGATATTTGGAAGCCCATAGAGGGCTATGGTGAAAAAGGAAATATCCTCACAGGAAATCTGGAAAGAAGCTTTCTGAGAAACTGCTTAGTGTTCTGTTAATTCATCTCACAGAGTTACATGTGTATTTCGTGGATCTCCATGCTAGCCTTATTTCTGTGGAGTCTGAGAACAGATATTTCGGATCCCATTGGAGACTATAGGGCCAAAGGAAATATCCTCCCATAACAAAGAGAAAGAAGCTTTCTGAGAAACTTCTTTGTGTTCCGTGAAATCATGTCACAGAGTTACAGCTTTCCCCTCAAGAAGCCTTTCGCTAAGACAGTTCTTGTGGAATTGGCATATTTGGAAGCACATAGAGGGCTATGGTGGAAAAGGAAATATCCTCAGATGAAATCTGGAAAGAAGCTTTCTGAGAAACTGCTTAGTGTTCTGTTAATTCATCTCACAGAGTTACATGTGTATTTCGTGGATCTCCTTGCTAGCCTTATTTCTGTGGAGTCTGAGAACAGATATTTCGGATCCCATTGGAGACTATAGGGCCAAAGGAAATATCCTCCGATAACAAAGAGAAAGAAGCTTTCTGAGAAACTTCTTTGTGTTCTGTGAAATCATCTCACAGAGTTACAGCTTTCCCCTCAAGAAGCCTTTCGCTAAGACAGTTCTTGTGGAATTGGCAAAGTGATATTTGGAAGCCCATAGAGGGCTATGGTGAAAAAGGAAATATCCTCACAGGAAATCTGGAAAGAAGCTTTCTGAGAAACTGCTTAGTGTTCTGTTAATTCATCTCACAGAGTTACATGTGTATTTCGTGGATCTCTTTGCTAGCCTTATTTCTGTGGAATCTGAGAACAGATATTTCGGATCCCTTTGAAAACTATAGGGCCAAAGGAAATATCCTCCGATAACAAAGAGAAAGAAGCTTTCTGAGAAACTTCTTTGTGTTCTGTGAAATCATCTCACAGAGTTACAGCTTTCCGCTCAAGAAGCCTTTCGCTAAGACAGTTCTTGTGGAATTGGCAAAGTGATATTTGGAAGCCCATAGAGGGCTATGGTGAAAAAGGAAATATAATCAGATGAAATCTGGAAAGAAGCTTTCTGAGAAACTGCTTAGTGTTCTGTTAATTCATCTCACAGAGTTACATGTGTATTTCGTGGATCTCTTTGCTAGCCTTATTTCTGTGGAATCTGAGAACAGATATTTCGGATCGCTCTGAAGACTATAGGGCCAAAGGAAATATCCTCCCATAACAAACAGAAAGAAGCTTTCTGAGAAACTTCTTCGTTTTCTGTGAAATCATCTCACAGAGATACAGCTTTCCCCTCAAGAAGCCTTTCGCTAAGACAGTTCTTGTGGAATTGGCAAAGTGATATTTGGAAGCCCATAGAGGGCTATGGTGAAAAAGGAAATATCCTCACAGGAAATCTGGAAAGAAGCTTTCTGAGAAACTGCTTAGTGTTCTGTTAATTCATCTCACAGAGTTACATGTGTATTTCGTGGATCTCTTTGCTAGCCTTATTTCTGTGGAATCTGAGAACAGATATTTCCGATCCCTTTGAAGACTATAGGGCCAAAGGAAATATCCTCCCATAACAAAGAGAAAGAAACTTTCTGAGAAACTTCTTTGTGTTCTGTGAAATCATGTCACAGAGTTACAGCTTTCCCCTCAAGAAGCCTTTCGCTAAGACAGTTCTTGTGGAATTGGCAAAGTGATATTTGGAAGCCCATAGAGGGCTATGGTGAAAAAGGAAATATCCTCAGATGAAATCTGGAAAGAAGCGCTCTGAGAAACTGCTTAGTGTTCTGTTAATTCATCTCACAGAGTTACATGTGTATTTCGTGGATCTCCATGCTAGCCTTATTTCTGTGGAGTCTGAGAACAGATATTTCGGATCCCATTGGAGACTATAGGGCCAAAGGAAATATCCTCCGATAACAAAGAGAAAGAAGCTTTCTGAGAAACTTGTTTGTGTTCTGTGAAATCATCTCACAGAGTTACAGCTTTCCCCTCAAGAAGCCTTTCGCTAAGACAGTTCTAGTGGAATTGGCAAAGTGATATTTGGAAGCCAATAGAGGGCTATGGTGAAAAAGGAAATATCCTCAGATGAAATCTGGAAAGAAGCTTTCTGAGAAACTGCTTAGTGTTCTGTTAATTCATCTCACAGAGTTACATGTGTGTTTCGTGGATCTCTTTGCTAGCCTTATTTCTGTGGAATCTGAGAACAGATATTTCGGATCCCTTTGAAAACTATAGGGCCAAAGGAAATATCCTCCGATAACAAAGAGAAAGAAGCTTTCTGAGAAACTTCTTTGTGTTCTGTGAAATCATCTCACAGAGTTACAGCTTTCCGCTCAGGAAGCCTTTCGCTAAGACAGTTCTTGTGGAATTGGCAAAGTGATATTTGGAAGCCCATAGAGGGCTATGGTGAAAAAGGAAATATCCTCAGATGAAATCTGGAAAGAAGCTTTCTGAGAAACTGGTTAGTGTTCTGTTAATTCATCTCACAGAGTTACATGTGTATTTCGTGGATCTCTTTGCTAGCCTTATTTCTGTGGAATCTGAGAACAGATATTTCGGATCGCTCTGAAGACTATAGGGCCAAAGGAAATATCCTCCCATAACAAACAGAAAGAAGCTTTCTGAGAAACTTCTTCGTTTTCTGTGAAATCATCTCACAGAGTTACAGCTTTCCCCTCAAGAAGCCTTTCGCTAAGACAGTTCTTGTGGAATTGGCAAAGTGATATTTGGAAGCCCATAGACGGCTATGGTGAAAAAGGAAATATCCTCAGATGAAATCTGGAAAGAAGCTTTCTGAGAAACTGCTTAGTGTTCTGTTAATTCATCTCACAGAGTTACATGTGTATTTCGTGGATCTCCATGCTAGCCTTATTTCTGTGGAGTCTGAGAACAGATATTTCGGATCCCATTGGAGACTATAGGGCCAAAGGAAATATCCTCCGATAACAAAGAGAAAGAAGCTTTCTGAGAAACTTGTTTGTGTTCTGTGAAATCATCACACAGAGTTACAGCTTTCCCCTCAAGAAGCCTTTCACTAAGACAGTTCTTGTGGAATTGGCAAAGTGATATTTGGAAGCCCATAGAGGGCTATGGTGAAAAAGGAAATATCCTCAGATGAAATCTGGAAAGAAGCTTTCTGAGAAACTGCTTAGTGTTCTGTTAATTCATCTCACAGAGTTACATGTGTGTTTCGTGGATCTCTTTGCTAGCCTTATTTCTGTGGAATCTGAGAACAGATATTTCGGATCCCTTTGAAAACTATAGGGCCAAAGGAAATATCCTCCGATAACAAAGAGAAAGAAGCTTTCTGAGAAACTTCGTTGTGTTCTGTGAAATCATCTCACAGAGTTACAGCTTTCCGCTCAGGAAGCCTTTCGCTAAGACAGTTCTTGTGGAATTGGCAAAGTGATATTTGGAAGCCCATAGAGGGCTATGGTGAAAAAGGAAATATCCTCAGATGAAATCTGGAAAGAAGCTTTCTGAGAAACTGCTTAGTGTTCTGTTAATTCATCTCACAGAGTTACATGTGTATTTCGTGGATCTCTTTGCTAGCCTTATTTCTGTGGAATCTGAGAACAGATATTTCCGATCCCTTTGAAGACTATAGGGCCAAAGGAAATATCCTCCCATAACAAAGAGAAAGAAGCTTTCTGAGAAACTTCTTTGTGTTCCGTGAAATCATGTCACAGAGTTACAGCTTTCCCCTCAAGAAGCCTTTCGCTAAGACAGTTCTTGTGGAATTGGCATATTTGGAAGCACATAGAGGGCTATGGTGAAAAAGGAAATATCCTCAGATGAAATCTGGAAAGAAGCTTTCTGAGAAACTGCTTAGTGTTCTGTTAATTCATCTCACAGAGTTACATGTGTATTTCGTGGATCTCCTTGCTAGCCTTATTTCTGTGGAGTCTGAGAACAGATATTTCGGATCCCATTGGAGACTATAGGGCCAAAGGAAATATCCTCCGATAACAAAGAGAAAGAAGCTTTCTGAGAAACTTCTTTGTGTTCTGTGAAATCTTCTCACAGAGTTACAGCTTTCCCCTCAAGAAGCCTTTCGCTAAGACAGTTCTTGTGGAATTGGCAAAGTGATATTTGGAAGCCCATAGAGGGCTATGGTGAAAAAGGAAATATCCTCACAGGAAATCTGGAAAGAAGCTTTCTGAGAAACTGCTTAGTGTTCTGTTAATTCATCTCACAGAGTTACATGTGTATTTCGTGGATCTCTTTGCTAGCCTTATTTCTGTGGAATCTGAGAACAGATATTTCGGATCCCTTTGAAAACTATAGGGCCAAAGGAAATATCCTCCGATAACAAAGAGAAAGAAGCTTTCTGAGAAACTTCTTTGTGTTCTCTGAAATCATCTCACAGTGTTACAGCTTTCCGCTCAAGAAGCCTTTCGCTAAGACAGTTCTTGTGGAATTGGCAAAGTGATATTTGGAAGCCCATAGAGGGCTATGGTGAAAAAGGAAATATCCTCAGATGAAATCTGGAAAGAAGCTTTCTGAGAAACTGCTTAGTGTTCTGTTAATTCATCTCAGAGTTACATGTGTATTTCGTGGATCTCTTTGCTAGCCTTATTTCTGTGGAATCTGAGAACAGATATTTCGGATCGCTCTGAAGACTATAGGGCCAAAGGAAATATCCTCCCATAACAAACAGAAAGAAGCTTTCTGAGAAACTTCTTCGGTTTCTGTGAAATCATCTCACAGAGATACAGCTTTCCCCTCAAGAAGCCTTTCGCTAAGACAGTTCTTGTGGAATTGGCAAAGTGATATTTGGAAGCCCATAGAGGGCTATGGTGAAAAAGGAAATATCCTCACAGGAAATCTGGAAAGAAGCTTTCTGAGAAACTGCTTAGTGTTCTGTTAATTCATCTCACAGAGTTACATGTGTATTTCGTGGATCTCTTTGCTAGCCTTATTTCTGTGGAATCTGAGAACAGATATTTCCGATCCCTTTGAAGACTATAGGGCCAAAGGAAATATCCTCCCATAACAAAGAGAAAGAAACTTTCTGAGAAACTTCTTTGTGTTCTGTGAAATCATGTCACAGAGTTACAGCTTTCCCCTCAAGAAGCCTTTCGCTAAGACAGTTCTTGTGGAATTGGCAAAGTGATATTTGGAAGCCCATAGAGGGCTATGGTGAAAAAGGAAATATCCTCAGATGAAATCTGGAAAGAAGCTTTCTGAGAAACTGCTTAGTGTTCTGTTAATTCATCTCACAGAGTTACATGTGTATTTCGTGGATCTCCATGCTAGCCTTATTTCTGTGGAGTCTGAGAACAGATATTTCGGATCCCATTGGAGACTATAGGGCCAAAGGAAATATCCTCCGATAACAAAGAGAAAGAAGCTTTCTGAGAAACTTGTTTGTGTTCTGTGAAATCATCTCACAGAGTTACAGCTTTCCCCTCAAGAAGCCTTTCGCTAAGACAGTTCTTGTGGAATTGGCAAAGTGATATTTGGAAGCCCATAGAGGGCTATGGTGAAAAAGGAAATATCCTCAGATGAAATCTGGAAAGAAGCTTTCTGAGAAACTGCTTAGTGTTCTGTTAATTCATCTCACAGAGTTACATGTGTGTTTCGTGGATCTCTTTGCTAGCCTTATTTCTGTGGAATCTGAGAACAGATATTTCGGATCCCTTTGAAAACTATAGGGCCAAAGGAAATATCCTCCGATAACAAAGAGAAAGAAGCTTTCTGAGAAACTTCTTCGTTTTCTGTGAAATCATCTCACAGAGTTACAGCTTTCCGCTCAGGAAGCCTTTCGCTAAGACAGTTCTTGTGGAATTGGCAAAGTGATATTTGGAAGCCCATAGAGGGCTATGGTGAAAAAGGAAATATCCTCAGATGAAATCTGGAAAGAAGCTTTCTGAGAAACTGCTTAGTGTTCTGTTAATTCATCTCACAGAGTTACATGTGTATTTCGTGGATCTCTTTGCTAGCCTTATTTCTGTGGAATCTGAGAACAGATATTTCGGATCGCTCTGAAGACTATAGGGCCAAAGGAAATATCCTCCCATAACAAACAGAAAGAAGCTTTCTGAGAAACTTCTTCGTTTTCTGTGAAATCATCTCACAGGGTTACAGCTTTCCCCTCAAGAAGCCTTTCGCTAAGACAGTTCTTGTGGAATTGGCAAAGTGATATTTGGAAGCCCATAGAGGGCTATGGTGAAAAAGGAAATATCCTCAGATGAAATCTGGAAAGAAGCTTTCTGAGAAACTGCTTAGTGTTCTGTTAATTCATCTCACAGAGTTACATGTGTATTTCGTGGATCTCTTTGCTAGCCTTATTTCTGTGGAATCTGAGAACAGATATTTCCGATCCCTTTGAAGACTATAGGGCCAAAGGAAATATCCTCCCATAACAAAGAGAAAGAAACTTTCTGAGAAACTTCTTTGTGTTCTGTGAAATCATGTCACAGAGTTACAGCTTTCCCCTCAAGAAGCCTTTCGCTAAGACAGTTCTTGTGGAATTGGCAAAGTGATATTTGGAAGCCCATAGAGGGCTATGGTGAAAAAGGAAATATCCTCAGATGAAATCTGGAAAGAATCTTTCTGAGAAACTGCTTAGTGTTCTGTTAACTGATCTCACAGAGTTACATGTGTATTTCGTGGATCTCTATGCTAGCCTTATTTCTGTGGAGTCTGAGAACAGATATTTCGGATCCCATTGGAGACTATAGGGCCAAAGGAAATATCCTCCGATAACAAAGAGAAAGAAGCTTTCTGAGAAACTTGTTTGTGTTCTGTGAAATCATCTCACAGAGTTACAGCTTTCCCCTCAAGAAGCCTTTCGCTAAGACAGTTCTTGTGGAATTGGCATATTTGGAAGCACATAGAGGGCTATGGTGAAAAAGGAAATATCCTCAGATGAAATCTGGAAAGAAGCTTTCTGAGAAACTGCTTAGTGTTCTGTTAATTCATCTCACAGAGTTACATGTGTATTTCGTGGATCTCCTTGCTAGCCTTATTTCTGTGGAGTCTGAGAACAGATATTTCGGATCCCATTGGAGACTATAGGGCCAAAGGAAATATCCTCCGATAACAAAGAGAAAGAAGCTTTCTGAGAAACTTCTTTGTTTTCTGTGAAATCATCTCACAGAGTTATAGCTTTCCCCTCAAGAAGCCTTTCGCTAAGACAGTTCTTGTGGAATTGGCAAAGTGATATTTGGAAGCCCATAGAGGGCTATGGTGAAAAAGGAAATATCCTCTCAGGAAATCTGGAAAGAAGCTTTCTGAGAAACTGCTTAGTGTTCTGTTAATTCATCTCACAGAGTTACATGTGTATTTCGTGGATCTCTTTGCTAGCCTTATTTCTGTGGAATCTGAGAACAGATATTTCGGATCCCTTTGAAAACTATAGGGCCAAAGGAAATATCCTCCGATAACAAAGAGAAAGAAGGTTTCTGAGAAACTTCTTTGTGTTCTGTGAAATCATCTCACAGAGTTACAGCTTTCCGCTCAAGAAGCCTTTCGCTAAGACAGTTCTTGTGGAATTGGCAAAGTGATATTTGGAAGCCCATAGAGGGCTATGGTGAAAAAGGAAATATCCTCAGATGAAATCTGGAAAGAAGCTTTCTGAGAAACTGCTTAGTGTTCTGTTAATTCATCTCACAGAGTTACATGTGTATTTCGTGGATCTCTTTGCTAGCCTTATTTCTGTGGAATCTGAGAACAGATATTTCGGATCGCTCTGAAGACTATAGGGCCAAAGGAAATATCCTCCCATAACAAACAGAAAGAAGCTTTCTGAGAAACTTCTTCGTTTTCTTTGAAATCATCTCACAGAGTTACAGCTTTCCCCTCAAGAAGCCTTTCGCTAAGACAGTTCTTGTGGAATTGGCAAAGTGATATTTGGAAGCCCATAGAGGGCTATGGTGAAAAAGGAAATATCCTCTCAGGAAATCTGGAAAGAAGCTTTCTGAGAAACTGCTTAGTGTTCTGTTAATTCATCTCACAGAGTTACATGTGTATTTCGTGGATCTCTTTGCTAGCCTTATTTCTGTGGAATCTGAGAACAGATATTTCGGATCCCTTTGAAAACTATAGGGCCAAAGGAAATATCCTCCGATAACAAAGAGAAAGAAGGTTTCTGAGAAACTTCTTTGTGTTCTGTGAAATCATCTCACAGAGTTACAGCTTTCCGCTCAAGAAGCCTTTCGCTAAGACAGTTCTTGTGGAATTGGCAAAGTGATATTTGGAAGCCCATAGAGGGCTATGGTGAAAAAGGAAATATCCTCAGATGAAATCTGGAAAGAAGCTTTCTGAGAAACTGCTTAGTGTTCTGTTAATTCATCTCACAGAGTTATATGTGTATTTCGTGGATCTCTTTGCTAGCCTTATTTCTGTGGAATCTGAGAACAGATATTTCGGATCGCTCTGAAGACTATAGGGCCAAAGGAAATATCCTCCCATAACAAACAGAAAGAAGCTTTCTGAGAAACTTCTTCGTTTTCTTTGAAATCATCTCACAGAGTTACAGCTTTCCCCTCAAGAAGCCTTTCGCTAAGACAGTTCTTGTGGAATTGGCAAAGTGATATTTGGAAGCCCATAGAGGGCTATGGTGAAAAAGGAAATATCCTCACAGGAAATCTGGAAAGAAGCTTTCTGAGAAACTGCTTAGTGTTCTGTTAATTCATCTCACAGAGTTACATGTGTTTCGTGGATCTCCATGCTAGCCTTATTTCTGTGGAGTCTGAGAACAGATATTTCGGATCCCATTGGAGACTATAGGGCCAAAGGAAATATCCTCCCATAACAAACAGAAAGAAGCTTTCTGAGAAACTTGTTTGTGTTCTGTGAAATCATCTCACAGAGTTACAGCTTTCCCCTCAAGAAGCCTTTCGCTAAGACAGTTCTTGTGGAATTGGCAAAGTGATATTTGGAAGCCCATAGAGGGCTATGGTGAAAAAGGAAATATCCTCAGATGAAATCTGGAAAGAAGCTTTCTGAGAAACTGCTTAGTGTTCTGTTAATTCATCTCACAGAGTTACATGTGTGTTTCGTGGATCTCTTTGCTAGCCTTATTTCTGTGGAATCTGAGAACAGATATTTCGGATTCCTTTGAAAACTATAGGGCCAAAGGAAATATCCTCCGATAACAAAGAGAAAGAAGCTTTCTGAGAAACTTCTTTGTGTTCTGTGAAATCATCTCACAGAGTTACAGCTTTCCGCTCAGGAAGCCTTTCGCTAAGACAGTTCTTGTGGAATTGGCAAAGTGATATTTGGAAGCCCATAGAGGGCTATGGTGAAAAAGGAAATATCCTCAGATGAAATCTGGAAAGAAGCTTTCTGAGAAACTGCTTAGTGTTCTGTTAATTCATCTCACAGAGTTACATGTGTATTTCGTGGATCTCCATGCTAGCCTTATTTCTGTGGAGTCTGAGAACAGATATTTCGGATCCCATTGGAGACTATAGGGCCAAAGGAAATATCCTCCGATAACAAAGAGAAAGAAGCTTTCTGAGAAACTTGTTTGTGTTCTGTGAAATCATCTCACAGAGTTACAGCTTTCCCCTCAAGAAGCCTTTCGCTAAGACAGTTCTTGTGGAATTGGGAAAGTGATATTTGGAAGCCCATAGAGGGCTATGGTGAAAAAGGAAATATCCTCAGATGAAATCTGGAAAGAAGCTTTCTGAGAAACTGCTTAGTGTTCTGTTAATTCATCTCACAGAGTTACATGTGTGTTTCGTGGATCTCTTTGCTAGCCTTATTTCTGTGGAATCTGAGAACAGATATTTCGGATCCCTTTGAAAACTATAGGGCCAAAGGAAATATCCTCCGATAACAAAGAGAAAGAAGCTTTCTGAGAAACTTCTTTGTGTTCTGTGAAATCATCTCACAGAGTTACAGCTTTCCGCTCAGGAAGCCTTTCGCTAAGACAGTTCTTGTGGAATTGGCAAAGTGATATTTGGAAGCCCATAGAGGGCTATGGTGAAAAAGGAAATATCCTCAGATGAAATCTGGAAAGAAGCTTTCTGAGAAACTGCTTAGTGTTCTGTTAATTCATCTCACAGAGTTACATGTGTATTTCGTGGATCTCTTTGCTAGCCTTATTTCTGTGGAATCTGAGAACAGATATTTCGGATCGCTCTGAAGACTATAGGGCCAAAGGAAATATCCTCCCATAACAAACAGAAAGAAGCTTTCTGAGAAACTTCTTTGTGTTCTGTGAAATCATCTCACAGAGTTACAGCTTTCCCCTCAAGAAGCCTTTCGCTAAGACAGTTCTTGTGGAATTGGCATATTTGGAAGCACATAGAGGGCTATGGTGAAAAAGGAAATATCCTCAGATGAAATCTGGAAAGAAGCTTTCTGAGAAACTGCTTAGTGTTCTGTTAATTCATCTCACAGAGTTACATGTGTATTTCGTGGATCTCCTTGCTAGCCTTATTTCTGTGGAGTCTGAGAACAGATATTTCGGATCCCATTGGAGACTATAGGGCCAAAGGAAATATCCTCCGATAACAAAGAGAAAGAAGCTTTCTGAGAAACTTCTTTGTGTTCTGTGAAATCATCTCACAGAGTTACAGCTTTCCCCTCAAGAAGCCTTTCGCTAAGACAGTTCTTGTGGAATTGGCAAAGTGATATTTGGAAGCCCATAGAGGGCTATGGTGAAAAAGGAAATATCCTCACAGGAAATCTGGAAAGAAGCTTTCTGAGAAACTGCTTAGTGTTCTGTTAATTCATCTCACAGAGTTACATGTGTATTTCGTGGATCTCTTTGCTAGCCTTATTTCTGTGGAATCTGAGAACAGATATTTCGGATCTCTTTGAAAACTATAGGGCCAAAGGAAATATCCTCCGATAACAAAGAGAAAGAAGCTTTCTGAGAAACTTCTTTGTGTTCTGTGAAATCATCTCACAGAGTTACAGCTTTCCGCTCAAGAAGCCTTTCGCTAAGACAGTTCTTGTGGAATTGGCAAAGTGATATTTGGAAGCCCATAGAGGGCTATGGTGAAAAAGGAAATATCCTCAGATGAAATCTGGAAAGAAGCTTTCTGAGAAACTGCTTAGTGTTCTGTTAATTCATCTCACAGAGTTACATGTGTATTTCGTGGATCTCTTTGCTAGCCTTATTTCTGTGGAATCTGAGAACAGATATTTCGGATCGCTCTGAAGACTATAGGGCCAAAGGAAATATCCTCCCATAACAAACAGAAAGAAGCTTCCTGAGAAACTTCTTCGTTTTCTGTGAAATCATCTCACAGAGTTCCAGCTTTCCCCTCAAGAAGCCTTTCGCTAAGACAGTTCTTGTGGAATTGGCAAAGTGATATTTGGAAGCCCATAGAGGGCTATGGTGAAAAAGGAAATATCCTCACAGGAAATCTGGAAAGAAGCTTTCTGAGAAACTGCTTAGTGTTCTGTTAATTCATCTCACAGAGTTACATGTGTATTTCGTGGATCTCTTTGCTAGCCTTATTTCTGTGGAATCTGAGAACAGATATTTCCGATCCCTTTGAAGACTATAGGGCCAAAGGAAATATCCTCCCATAACAAAGAGAAAGAAACTTTCTGAGAAACTTCTTTGTGTTCTGTGAAATCATGTCACAGAGTTACAGCTTTCCCCTCAAGAAGCCTTTCGCTAAGACAGTTCTTGTGGAATTGGCAAAGTGATATTTGGAAGCCCATAGAGGGCTATGGTGAAAAAGGAAATATCCTCAGATGAAATCTGGAAAGAAGCTTTCTGAGAAACTGCTTAGTGTTCTGTTAATTCATCTCACAGAGTTACATGTGTATTTCTTGGATCTCCATGCTAGCCTTATTTCTGTGGTGTCTGAGAACAGATATTTCGGATCCCATTGGAGACTATAGGGCCAAAGGAAATATCCTCCGATAACAAAGAGAAAGAAGCTTTCTGAGAAACTTGTTTGTGTTCTGTGAAATCATCTCACAGAGTTACAGCTTTCCCCTCAAGAAGCCTTTCGCTAAGACAGTTCTTGTGGAATTGGCAAAGTGATATTTGGAAGCCCATAGAGGGCTATGGTGAAAAAGGAAATATCCTCAGATGAAATCTGGAAAGAAGCTTTCTGAGAAACTGCTTAGTGTTCTGTTAATTCATCTCACAGAGTTACATGTGTGTTTCGTGGATCTCTTTGCTAGCCTTATTTCTGTGGAATCTGAGAACAGATATTTCGGATCCCTTTGAAAACTATAGGGCCAAAGGAAATATCCTCCGATAACAAAGAGAAAGAAGCTTTCTGAGAAACTTCTTTGTGTTCTGTGAAATCATCTCACAGAGTTACAGCTTTCCGCTCAGGAAGCCTTTCGCTAAGACAGTTCTTGTGGAATTGGCAAAGTGATATTGGGAAGCCCATAGAGGGCTATGGTGAAAAAGGAAATATCCTCAGATGAAATCTGGAAAGAAGCTTTCTGAGAAACTGCTTAGTGTTCTGTTAATTCATCTCACAGAGTTACATGTGTATTTCGTGGATCTCTTTGCTAGCCTTATTTCTGTGGAATCTGAGAACAGATATTTCGGATCGCTCTGAAGACTATAGGGCCAAAGGAAATATCCTCCCATAACAAACAGAAAGAAGCTTTCTGAGAAACTTCTTCGTTTTCTGTGAAATCATCTCACAGAGTTACAGCTTTCCCCTCAAGAAGCCTTTCGCTAAGACAGTTCTTGTGGAATTGGCAAAGTGATATTTGGAAGCCCATAGAGGGCTATGGTGAAAAAGGAAATATCCTCACAGGAAATCTGGAAAGAAGCTTTCTGAGAAACTGCTTAGTGTTCTGTTAATTCATCTCACAGAGTTACATGTGTATTTCGTGGATCACTTTGCTAGCCTTATTTCTGTGGAATCTGAGAACAGATATTTCCGATCCCTTTGAAGACTCTAGGGCCAAAGGAAATATCCTCCCATAACAAAGAGAAAGAAGCTTTCTGAGAAACTTCTTTGTGTTCTGTGAAATCATCTCACAGAGTTACAGCTTTCCCCTCAAGAAGCCTTTCGCTAAGACAGTTCTTGTGGAATTGGCAAAGTGATATTTGGAAGCACATAGAGGGCTATGGTGAAAAAGGAAATATCCTCAGATGAAATCTGGAAAGAAGCTTTCTGAGAAACTGCTTAGTGTTCTGTTAATTCATCTCACAGAGTTACATGTGTATTTCGTGGATCTCCATGCTAGCCTTATTTCTGTGGAGTCTGAGAACAGATATTTCGGATCCCATTGGAGACTATAGGGCCAAAGGAAATATCCTCCGATAACAAAGAGAAAGAAGCTTTCTGAGAAACTTGTTTGTGTTCTGTGTAATCATCTCACAGAGTTACAGCTTTCCCCTCAAGAAGCCTTTCGCTAAGACAGTTCTTGTGGAATTGGCAAAGTGATATTTGGAAGCCCATAGAGGGCTATGGTGAAAAAGGAAATATCCTCAGATGAAATCTGGAAAGAAGCTTTCTGAGAAACTGCTTAGTGTTCTGTTAATTCATCTCACAGAGTTACATGTGTGTTTCGTGGATCTCTTTGCTAGCCTTATTTCTGTGGAATCTGAGAACAGATATTTCGGATTCCTTTGAAAACTATAGGGCCAAAGGAAATATCCTCCGATAACAAAGAGAAAGAAGCTTTCTGAGAAACTTCTTTGTGTTCTGTGAAATCATCTCACAGAGTTACAGCTTTCCGCTCAGGAAGCCTTTCGCTAAGACAGTTCTTGTGGAATTGGCAAAGTGATATTTGGAAGCCCATAGAGGGCTATGGTGAAAAAGGAAATATCCTCAGATGAAATCTGGAAAGAAGCTTTCTGAGAAACTGCTTAGTGTTCTGTTAATTCATCTCACAGAGTTACATGTGTATTTCGTGGATCTCTTTGCTAGCCTTATTTCTGTGGAATCTGAGAACAGATATTTCGGATCCCTTTGAAAACTATAGGGCCAAAGGAAATATCCACCGATAACAAAGAGAAAGAAGGTTTCTGAGAAACTTCTTTGTGTTCTGTGAAATCATCTCACAGAGTTACAGCTTTCCGCTCAAGAAGCCTTTCGCTAAGACAGTTCTTGTGGAATTGGCAAAGTGATATTTGGAAGCCCATAGAGGGCTATGGTGAAAAAGGAAATATCCTCAGATGAAATCTGGAAAGAAGCTTTCTGAGAAACTGCTTAGTGTTCTGTTAATTCATCTCACAGAGTTACATGTGTATTTCGTGGATCTCTTTGCTAGCCTTATTTCTGTGGAATCTGAGAACAGATATTTCGGATCGCTCTGAAGACTATAGGGCCAAAGGAAATATCCTCCCATAACAAACAGAAAGAAGCTTTCTGAGAAACTTCTTCGTTTTCTGTGAAATCATCTCACAGAGTTACAGCTTTCCCCTCAAGAAGCCTTTCGCTAAGACAGTTCTTGTGGAATTGGCAAAGTGATATTTGGAAGCCCATAGAGGGCTATGGTGAAAAAGGAAATATCCTCACAGGAAATCTGGAAAGAAGCTTTCTGAGAAACTGCTTAGTGTTCTGTTAATTCATCTCACAGAGTTACATGTGTATTTCGTGGATCTCCATGCTAGCCTTATTTCTGTGGAGTCTGAGAACAGATATTTCGGATCCCATTGGAGACTATAGGGCCAAAGGAAATATCCTCCGATAACAAAGAGAAAGAAGCTTTCTGAGAAACTTGTTTGTGTTCTGTGAAATCATCTCACAGAGTTACAGCTTTCCCCTCAAGAAGCCTTTCGCTAAGACAGTTCTTGTGGAATTGGCAAAGTGATATTTGGAAGCCCATAGAGGGCTATGGTGAAAAAGGAAATATCCTCAGATGAAATCTGGAAAGAAGCTTTCTGAGAAACTGCTTAGTGTTCTGTTAATTCATCTCACAGAGTTACATGTGTGTTTCGTGGATCTCTTTGCTAGCCTTATTTCTGTGGAATCTGAGAACAGATATTTCGGATTCCTTTGAAAACTATAGGGCCAAAGGAAATATCCTCCGATAACAAAGAGAAAGAAGCTTTCTGAGAAACTTCTTTGTGTTCTGTGAAATCATCTCACAGAGTTACAGCTTTCCGCTCAGGAAGCCTTTCGCTAAGACAGTTCTTGTGGAATTGGCAAAGTGATATTTGGAAGCCCATAGAGGGCTATGGTGAAAAAGGAAATATCCTCAGATGAAATCTGGAAAGAAGCTTTCTGAGAAACTGCTTAGTGTTCTGTTAATTCATCTCACAGAGTTACATGTGTATTTCGTGGATCTCCATGCTAGCCTTATTTCTGTGGAGTCTGAGAACAGATATTTCGGATCCCATTGGAGACTATAGGGCCAAAGGAAATATCCTCCGATAACAAAGAGAAAGAAGCTTTCTGAGAAACTTGTTTGTGTTCTGTGAAATCATCTCACAGAGTTACAGCTTTCCCCTCAAGAAGCCTTTCGCTAAGACAGTTCTTGTGGAATTGGGAAAGTGATATTTGGAAGCCCATAGAGGGCTATGGTGAAAAAGGAAATATCCTCACAGGAAATCTGGAAGGAAGCTTTCTGAGAAACTGCTTAGTGTTCTGTTAATTCATCTCACAGAGTTACATGTGTATTTCGTGGATCTCCATGCTAGCCTTATTTCTGTGGAGTCTGAGAACAGATATTTCGGATCCCATTGGAGACTATAGGGCCAAAGGAAATATCCTCCGATAACAAAGAGAAAGAAGCTTTCTGAGAAACTTCTTTGTGTTCTGTGAAATCATCTCACAGAGTTACAGCTTTCCCCTCAAGAAGCCTTTCGCTAAGACAGTTCTTGTGGAATTGGCAAAGTGATATTTGGAAGCCCATAGAGGGCTATGGTGAAAAAGGAAATATCCTCAGATGAAATCTGGAAAGAAGCTTTCTGAGAAACTGCTTAGTGTTCTGTTAATTCATCTCACAGAGTTACATGTGTGTTTCGTGGATCTCTTTGCTAGCCTTATTTCTGTGGAATCTGAGAACAGATATTTCGGATCCCTTTGAAAACTATAGGGCCAAAGGAAATATCCTCCGATAACAAAGAGAAAGAAGCTTTCTGAGAAACTTCTTTGTGTTCTGTGAAATCATCTCACAGAGTTACAGCTTTCCGCTAAGGAAGCCTTTCGCTAAGACAGTTCTTGTGGAATTGGCAAAGTGATATTTGGAAGCCCATAGAGGGCTATGGTGAAAAAGGAAATATCCTCAGATGAAATCTGGAAAGAAGCTTTCTGAGAAACTGCTTAGTGTTCTGTTAATTCATCTCACAGAGTTACATGTGTATTTCGTGGATCTCTTTGCTAGCCTTATTTCTGTGGAATCTGAGAACAGATATTTCGGATCGCTCTGAAGACTATAGGGCCAAAGGAAATATCCTCCCATAACAAACAGAAAGAAGCTTTCTGAGAAACTTCTTCGTTTTCTGTGAAATCATCTCACAGAGTTACAGCTTTCCCCTCAAGAAGCCTTTCGCTAAGACAGTTCTTGTGGAATTGGCATATTTGGAAGCACATAGAGGGCTATGGTGAAAAAGGAAATATCCTCAGATGAAATCTGGAAAGAAGCTTTCTGAGAAACTGCTTAGTGTTCTGTTAATTCATCTCACAGAGTTACATGTGTATTTCGTGGATCTCCTTGCTAGCCTTATTTCTGTGGAGTCTGAGAACAGATATTTCGGATCCCTTTGGAGACTATAGGGCCAAAGGAAATATCCTCCGATAACAAAGAGAAAGAAGCTTTCTGAGAAACTTCTTTGTGTTCTGTGAAATCATCTCACAGAGTTACAGCTTTCCCCTCAAGAAGCCTTTCGCTAAGACAGTTCTTGTGGAATTGGCAAAGTGATATTTGGAAGCCCATAGAGGGCTATGGTGAAAAAGGAAATATCCTCACAGGAAATCTGGAAAGAAGCTTTCTGAGAAACTGCTTAGTGTTCTGTTAATTCATCTCACAGAGTTACATGTGTATTTCGTGGATCTCTTTGCTAGCCTTATTTCTGTGGAATCTGAGAACAGATATTTCGGATCCCTTTGAAAACTATAGGGCCAAAGGAAATATCCTCCGATAACAAAGAGAAAGAAGCTTTCTGAGAAACTTCTTTGTGTTCTGTGAAATCATCTCACAGAGTTACAGCTTTCCGCTCAAGAAGCCTTTCGCTAAGACAGTTCTTGTGGAATTGGCAAAGTGATATTTGGAAGCCCATAGAGGGCTATGGTGAAAAAGGAAATATCCTCAGATGAAATCTGGAAAGAAGCTTTCTGAGAAACTGCTTAGTGTTCTGTTAATTCATCTCACAGAGTTACATGTGTATTTCGTGGATCTCTTTGCTAGCCTTATTTCTGTGGAATCTGAGAACAGATATTTCGGATCGCTCTGAAGACTATAGGGCCAAAGGAAATATCCTCCCATAACAAACAGAAAGAAGCTTTCTGAGAAACTTCTTCGTTTTCTGTGAAATCATCTCACAGAGTTACAGCTTTCCCCTCAAGAAGCCTTTCGCTAAGACAGTTCTTGTGGAATTGGCAAAGTGATATTTGGAAGCCCATAGAGGGCTATGGTGAAAAAGGAAATATCCTCACAGGAAATCTGGAAAGAAGCTTTCTGAGAAACTGCTTAGTGTTCTGTTAATTCATCTCACAGAGTTACATGTGTATTTCGTGGATCTCCATGCTAGCCTTATTTCTGTGGAGTCTGAGAACAGATATTTCGGATCCCATTGGAGACTATAGGGCCAAAGGAAATATCCTCCGATAACAAAGAGAAAGAAGCTTTCTGAGAAACTTGTTTGTGTTCTGTGAAATCATCTCACAGAGTTACAGCTTTCCCCTCAAGAAGCCTTTCGCTAAGACAGTTCTTGTGGAATTGGCAAAGTGATATTTGGAAGCCCATAGAGGGCTATGGTGAAAAAGGAAATATCCTCAGATGAAATCTGGAAAGAAGCTTTCTGAGAAACTGCTTAGTGTTCTGTTAATTCATCTCACAGAGTTACATGTGTGTTTCGTGGATCTCTTTGCTAGCCTTATTTCTGTGGAATCTGAGAACAGATATTTCGGATTCCTTTGAAAACTATAGGGCCAAAGGAAATATCCTCCGATAACAAAGAGAAAGAAGCTTTCTGAGAAACTTCTTTGTGTTCTGTGAAATCATCTCACAGAGTTACAGCTTTCCGCTCAGGAAGCCTTTCGCTAAGACAGTTCTTGTGGAATTGGCAAAGTGATATTTGGAAGCCCATAGAGGGCTATGGTGAAAAAGGAAATATCCTCAGATGAAATCTGGAAAGAAGCTTTCTGAGAAACTGCTTAGTGTTCTGTTAATTCATCTCACAGAGTTACATGTGTATTTCGTGGATCTCTTTGCTAGCCTTATTTCTGTGGAATCTGAGAACAGATATTTCGGATCGCTCTGAAGACTATAGGGCCAAAGGAAATATCCTCCCATAACAAACAGAAAGAAGCTTTCTGAGAAACTTCTTCGTTTTCTGTGAAATCATCTCACAGAGTTACAGCTTTCCCCTCAAGAAGCCTTTCGCTAAGACAGTTCTTGTGGAATTGGCATATTTGGAAGCACATAGAGGGCTATGGTGAAAAAGGAAATATCCTCAGATGAAATCTGGAAAGAAGCTTTCTGAGAAACTGCTTAGTGTTCTGTTAATTCATCTCACAGAGTTACATGTGTATTTCGTGGATCTCCTTGCTAGCCTTATTTCTGTGGAGTCTGAGAACAGATATTTCGGATCCCATTGGAGACTATAGGGCCAAAGGAAATATCCTCCGATAACAAAGAGAAAGAAGCTTTCTGAGAAACTTCTTTGTGTTCTGTGAAATCATCTCACAGAGTTACAGCTTTCCCCTCAAGAAGCCTTTCGCTAAGACAGTTCTTGTGGAATTGGCAAAGTGATATTTGGAAGCCCATAGAGGGCTATGGTGAAAAAGGAAATATCCTCACAGGAAATCTGGAAAGAAGCTTTCTGAGAAACTGCTTAGTGTTCTGTTAATTCATCTCACAGAGTTACATGTGTATTTCGTGGATCTCTTTGCTAGCCTTATTTCTGTGGAATCTGAGAACAGATATTTCGGATCCCTTTGAAAACTATAGGGCCAAAGGAAATATCCTCCGATAACAAAGAGAAAGAAGCTTTCTGAGAAACTTCTTTGTGTTCTGTGAAATCATCTCACAGAGTTACAGCTTTCCGCTCAAGAAGCCTTTCGCTAAGACAGTTCTTGTGGAATTGGCAAAGTGATATTTGGAAGCCCATAGAGGGCTATGGTGAAAAAGGAAATATCCTCAGATGAAATCTGGAAAGAAGCTTTCTGAGAAACTGCTTAGTGTTCTGTTAATTCATCTCACAGAGTTACATGTGTATTTCGTGGATCTCTTTGCTAGCCTTATTTCTGTGGAATCTGAGAACAGATATTTCGGATCGCTCTGAAGACTATAGGGCCAAAGGAAATATCCTCCCATAACAAACAGAAAGAAGATTTCTGAGAAACTTCTTCGTTTTCTGTGAAATCATCTCACAGAGTTACAGCTTTCCCCTCAAGAAGCCTTTCGCTAAGACAGTTCTTGTGGAATTGGCAAAGTGATATTTGGAAGCCCATAGAGGGCTATGGTGAAAAAGGAAATATCCTCACAGGAAATCTGGAAAGAAGCTTTCTGAGAAACTGCTTAGTGTTCTGTTAATTCATCTCACAGAGTTACATGTGTATTTCGTGGATCTCTTTGCTAGCCTTATTTCTGTGGAATCTGAGAACAGATATTTCCGATCCCTTTGAAGACTATAGGGCCAAAGGAAATATCCTCCCATAACAAAGAGAAAGAAACTTTCTGAGAAACTTCTTTGTGTTCTGTGAAATCATGTCACAGAGTTACAGCTTTCCCCTCAAGAAGCCTTTCGCTAAGACAGTTCTTGTGGAATTGGCAAAGTGATATTTGGAAGCCCATAGAGGGCTATGGTGAAAAAGGAAATATCCTCACAGGAAATCTGGAAAGAAGCTTTCTGAGAAACTGCTTAGTGTTCTGTTAATTCATCTCACAGAGTTACATGTGTATTTCTTGGATCTCCATGCTAGCCTTATTTCTGTGGTGTCTGAGAACAGATATTTCGGATCCCATTGGAGACTATAGGGCCAAAGGAAATATCCTCCGATAACAAAGAGAAAGAAGCTTTCTGAGAAACTTGTTTGTGTTCTGTGAAATCATCTCACAGAGTTACAGCTTTCCCCTCAAGAAGCCTTTCGCTAAGACAGTTCTTGTGGAATTGGCAAAGTGATATTTGGAAGCCCATAGAGGGCTATGGTGAAAAAGGAAATATCCTCAGATGAAATCTGGAAAGAAGCTTTCTGAGAAACTGCTTAGTGTTCTGTTAATTCATCTCACAGAGTTACATGTGTATTTCGTGGATCTCCATGCTAGCCTTATTTCTGTGGTGTCTGAGAACAGATATTTCGGATCCCATTGGAGACTATAGGGCCAAAGGAAATATCCTCCGATAACAAAGAGAAAGAAGCTTTCTGAGAAACTTGTTTGTGTTCTGTGAAATCATCTCACAGAGTTACAGCTTTCCCCTCAAGAAGCCTTTCGCTAAGACAGTTCTTGTGGAATTGGCAAAGTGATATTTGGAAGCCCATAGAGGGCTATGGTGAAAAAGGAAATATCCTCAGATGAAATCTGGAAAGAAGCTTTCTGAGAAACTGCTTAGTGTTCTGTTAATTCATCTCACAGAGTTACATGTGTGTTTCGTGGATCTCTTTGCTAGCCTTATTTCTGTGGAATCTGAGAACAGATATTTCGGATCCCTTTGAAAACTATAGGGCCAAAGGAAATATCCTCCGATAACAAAGAGAAAGAAGCTTTCTGAGAAACTTCTTTGTGTTCTGTGAAATCATCTCACAGAGTTACAGCTTTCCGCTCAGGAAGCCTTTCGCTAAGACAGTTCTTGTGGAATTGGCAAAGTGATATTTGGAAGCCCATAGAGGGCTATGGTGAAAAAGGAAATATCCTCAGAAGAAATCTGGAAAGAAGCTTTCTGAGAAACTGCTTAGTGTTCTGTTAATTCATCTCACAGAGTTACATGTGTATTTCGTGGATCTCTTTGCTAGCCTTATTTCTGTGGAATCTGAGAACAGATATTTCGGATCGCTCTGAAGACTATAGGGCCAAAGGAAATATCCTCCCATAACAAACAGAAAGAAGCTTTTTAGAAACTTCTTCGTTTTCTGTGAAATCATCTCACAGAGTTACAGCTTTCCCCTCAAGAAGCCTTTCGCTAAGACAGTTCTTGTGGAATTGGCAAAGTGATATTTGGAAGCCCATAGAGGGCTATGGTGAAAAAGGAAATATCCTCACAGGAAATCTGGAAAGAAGCTTTCTGAGAAACTGCTTAGTGTTCTGTTAATTCATCTCACAGAGTTACATGTGTATTTCGTGGATCTCTTTGCTAGCCTTATTTCTGTGGAATCTGAGAACAGATATTTCCGATCCCTTTGAAGACTATAGGGCCAAAGGAAATATCCTCCCATAACAAAGAGAAAGAAGCTTTCTGAGAAACTTCTTTGTGTTCTGTGAAATCATCTCACAGAGTTACAGCTTTCCCCTCAAGAAGCCTTTCGCTAAGACAGTTCTTGTGGAATTGGCAAAGTGATATTTGGAAGCACATAGAGGGCTATGGTGAAAAAGGAAATATCCTCAGATGAAATCTGGAAAGAAGCTTTCTGAGAAACTGCTTAGTGTTCTGTTAATTCATCTCACAGAGTTACATGTGTATTTCGTGGATCTCCTTGCTAGCCTTATTTCTGTGGAGTCTGAGAACAGATATTTCGGATCCCACTGGAGACTATAGGGCCAAAGGAAATATCCTCCGATAACAAAGAGAAAGAAGCTTTCTGAGAAACTTCTTTGTGTTCTGTGAAATCATCTCACAGAGTTACAGCTTTCCCCTCAAGAAGCCTTTCGCTGAGACAGTTCTTGTGGAATTGGCAAAGTGATATTTGGAAGCCCATAGAGGGCTATGGTGAAAAAGGAAATATCCTCACAGGAAATCTGGAAAGAAGCTTTCTGAGAAACTGCTTAGTGTTCTGTTAATTCATCTCACAGAGTTACATGTGTATTTCGTGGATCTCTTTGCTAGCCTTATTTCTGTGGAATCTGAGAACAGATATTTCCGATCCCTTTGAAAACTATAGGGCCAAAGGAAATATCCTCCGATAACAAAGAGAAAGAAGCTTTCTGAGAAACTTCTTTGTGTTCTGTGAAATCATCTCACAGAGTTACAGCTTTCCGCTCAAGAAGCCTTTCGCTAAGACAGTTCTTGTGGAATTGGCAAAGTGATATTTGGAAGCCCATAGAGGGCTATGGTGAAAAAGGAAATATCCTCACAGGAAATCTGGAAAGAAGCTTTCTGAGAAACTGCTTAGTGTTCTGTTAATTCATCTCACAGAGTTACATGTGTATTTCGTGGATCTCTTTGCTAGCCTTATTTCTGTGGAATCTGAGAACAGATATTTCGGATCGCTCTGAAGAATATAGGGCCAAAGGAAATATCCTCCCATAACAAACAGAAAGAAGCTTTCTGAGAAACTTCTTCGTTTTCTGTGAAATCATCTCACAGAGTTACAGCTTTCCCCTCAAGAAGCCTTTCGCTAAGACAGTTCTTGTGGAATTGGCAAAGTGATATTTGGAAGCCCATAGAGGGCTATGGTGAAAAAGGAAATATCCTCACAGGAAATCTGGAAAGAAGCTTTCTGAGAAACTGCTTAGTGTTCTGTTAATTCATCTCACAGAGTTACATGTGTATTTCGTGGATCTCCATGCTAGCCTTATTTCTGTGGAGTCTGAGAACAGATATTTCGGATCCCATTGGAGACTATAGGGCCAAAGGAAATATCCTCCGATAACAAAGAGAAAGAAGCTTTCTGAGAAACTTGTTTGTGTTCTGTGAAATCATCTCACAGAGTTACAGCTTTCCCCTCAAGAAGCCTTTCGCTAAGACAGTTCTTGTGGAATTGGCAAAGTGATATTTGGAAGCCCATAGAGGGCTATGGTGAAAAAGGAAATATCCTCAGATGAAATCTGGAAAGAAGCTTTCTGAGAAACTGCTTAGTGTTCTGTTAATTCATCTCACAGAGTTACATGTGTATTTCGTGGATCTCCATGCTAGCCTTATTTCTGTGGAGTCTGAGAACAGATATTTCGGATCCCATTGGAGACTATAGGGCCAAAGGAAATATCCTCCGATAACAAAGAGAAAGAAGTTTCTGAGAAACTTGTTTGTGTTCTGTGAAATCATCTCACAGAGTTACAGCTTTCCCCTCAAGAAGCCTTTCGCTAAGACAGTTCTTGTGGAATTGGGAAAGTGATATTTGGAAGCCCATAGAGGGCTATGGTGAAAAAGGAAATATCCTCAGATGAAATCTGGAAAGAAGCTTTCTGAGAAACTGCTTAGTGTTCTGTTAATTCATCTCACAGAGTTACATGTGTGTTTCGTGGATCTCTTTGCTAGCCTTATTTCTGTGGAATCTGAGAACAGATATTTCGGATCCCTTTGAAAACTATAGGGCCAAAGGAAATATCCTCCGATAACAAAGAGAAAGAAGCTTTCTGAGAAACTTCTTTGTGTTCTGTGAAATCATCTCACAGAGTTACAGCTTTCCGCTCAGGAAGCCTTTCGCTAAGACAGTTCTTGTGGAATTGGCAAAGTGATATTTGGAAGCCCATACAGGGCTATGGTGAAAAAGGAAATATCCTCAGATGAAATCTGGAAAGAAGCTTTCTGAGAAACTGCTTAGTGTTCTGTTAATTCATCTCACAGAGTTACATGTGTATTTCGTGGATCTCTTTGCTAGCCTTATTTCTGTGGAATCTGAGAACAGATATTTCGGATCGCTCTGAAGACTATAGGGCCAAAGGAAATATCCTCCCATAACAAACAGAAAGAAGCTTTCTGAGAAACTTCTTCGTTTTCTGTGAAATCATCTCACAGAGTTACAGCTTTCCCCTCAAGAAGCCTTTCGCTAAGACAGTTCTTGTGGAATTGGCATATTTGGAAGCACATAGAGGGCTATGGTGAAAAAGGAAATATCCTCAGATGAAATCTGGAAAGAAGCTTTCTGAGAAACTGCTTAGTGTTCTGTTAATTCATCTCACAGAGTTACATGTGTATTTCGTGGATCTCCTTGCTAGCCTTATTTCTGTGGAGTCTGAGAACAGATATTTCGGATCCCATTGGAGACTATAGGGCCAAAGGAAATATCCTCCGATAACAAAGAGAAAGAAGCTTTCTGAGAAACTTCTTTGTGTTCTGTGAAATCATCTCACAGAGTTACAGCTTTCCCCTCAAGAAGCCTTTCGCTAAGACAGTTCTTGTGGAATTGGCAAAGTGATATTTGGAAGCCCATAGAGGGCTATGGTGAAAAAGGAAATATCCTCACAGGAAATCTGGAAAGAAGCTTTCTGAGAAACTGCTTAGTGTTCTGTTAATTCATCTCACAGAGTTACATGTGTATTTCGTGGATCTCTTTGCTAGCCTTATTTCTGTGGAATCTGAGAACAGATATTTCGGATCCCTTTGAAAACTATAGGGCCAAAGGAAATATCCTCCGATAACAAAGAGAAAGAAGCTTTCTGAGAAACTTCTTTGTGTTCTGTGAAATCATCTCACAGAGTTACAGCTTTCCGCTCAAGAAGCGTTTCGCTAAGACAGTTCTTGTGGAATTCGCAAAGTGATATTTGGAAGCCCATAGAGGGCTATGGTGAAAAAGGAAATATCCTCAGAGGAAATCTGGAAAGAAGCTTTCTGAGAAACTGCTTAGTGTTCTGTTAATTCATCTCACAGAGTTACATGTGTATTTCGTGGATCTCTTTGCTAGCCTTATTTCTGTGGAATCTGAGAACAGATATTTCGGATCGCTCTGAAGACTATAGGGCCAAAGGAAATATCCTCCCATAACAAACAGAAAGAAGCTTTCTGAGAAACTTCTTCGTTTTCTGTGAAATCATCTCACAGAGTTACAGCTTTCCCCTCAAGAAGCCTTTCGCTAAGACAGTTCTTGTGGAATTGGCAAAGTGATATTTGGAAGCCCATAGAGGGCTATGGTGAAAAAGGAAATATCCTCACAGGAAATCTGGAAAGAAGCTTTCTGTGAAACTGCTTAGTGTTCTGTTAATTCATCTCACAGAGTTACATGTGTATTTCGTGGATCTCTTTGCTAGCCTTATTTCTGTGGAATCTGAGAACAGATATTTCCGATCCCTTTGAAGACTATAGGGCCAAAGGAAATATCCTCCCATAACAAAGAGAAAGAAGCTTTCTGAGAAACTTCTTTGTGTTCTGTGAAATCATCTCACAGAGTTACAGCTTTCCCCTCAAGAAGCCTTTCGCTAAGACAGTTCTTGTGGAATTGGCAAAGTGATATTTGGAAGCACATAGAGGGCTATGGTGAAAAAGGAAATATCCTCAGATGAAATCTGGAAAGAAGCTTTCTGAGAAACTGCTTAGTGTTCTGTTAATTCATCTCACAGAGTTACATGTGTATTTCGTGGATCTCCTTGCTAGCCTTATTTCTGTGGAGTCTGAGAACAGATATTTCGGATCCCATTGGAGACTATAGGGCCAAAGGAAATATCCTCCGATAACAAAGAGAAAGAAGCTTTCTGAGAAACTTCTTTGTGTTCTGTGAAATCATCTCACAGAGTTACAGCTTTCCGCTCAAGAAGCCTTTCGCTAAGACAGTTCTTGTGGAATTGGCAAAGTGATATTTGGAAGCCCATAGAGGGCTATGGTGAAAAAGGAAATATCCTCAGATGAAATCTGGAAAGAAGCTTTCTGAGAAACTGCTTAGTGTTCTGTTAATTCATCTCACAGAGTTACATGTGTATTTCGTGGATCTCTTTGCTAGCCTTATTTCTGTGGAATCTGAGAACAGATATTTCGGATCGCTCTGAAGACTATAGGGCCAAAGGAAATATCCTCCCATAACAAACAGAAAGAAGCTTTCTGAGAAACTTCTTCGTTTTCTGTGAAATCATCTCACAGAGTTACAGCTTTCCCCTCAAGAAGCCTTTCGCTAAGACAGTTCTTGTGGAATTGGCAAAGTGATATTTGGAAGCCCATAGAGGGCTATGGTGAAAAAGGAAATATCCTCAGATGAAATCTGGAAAGAAGCTTTCTGAGAAACTGCTTAGTGTTCTGTTAATTCATCTCACAGAGTTACATGTGTGTTTCGTGGATCTCTTTGCTAGCCTTATTTCTGTGGAATCTGAGAACAGATATTTCGGATCCCTTTGAAAACTATAGGGCCAAAGGAAATATCCGCCGATAACAAAGAGAAAGAAGCTTTCTGAGAAACTTCTTTGTGTTCTCTGAAATCATCTCACAGAGTTACAGCTTTCCCCTCAAGAAGCATTTCGCTAAGACAGTTCTTGTGGAATTGGCAAAGTGATATTTGGAAGCCCATAGAGGGCTATGTTGAAAAAGGAAATATCCTCAGATGAAATCTGGAAAGAAGCTTTCTGAGAAACTGCTTAGTGTTCTGTTAATTCATCTCACAGATTTACATGTGTATTTCGTGGATCTCTTTGCTAGCCTTATTTCTGTGGAATCTGAGAACAGATATTTCGGATCGCTCTGAAGACTATAGGGCCAAAGGAAATATCCTCCCATAACAAACAGAAAGAACCTTTCTGAGAAACTTCTTCGTTTTCTGTGAAATCATCTCACAGAGTTACAGCTTTCCCCTCAAGAAGCCTTTCGCTAAGACACTTCTTGTGGAATTGGCAAAGTGATATTTGGAAGCCCATAGAGGGCTATGGTGAAAAAGGAAATATCCTCAGATGAAATCTGGAAAGAAGCTTTCTGAGAAACTGCTTAGTGTTCTGCTAATTCATCTCACAGAGTTACATGTGTATTTCGTGGATCTCTTTGCTAGCCTTATTTCTGTGGAATCTGAGAACAGATATTTCCGATCCCTTTTAAGACTATGGGGCCAAAGGAAATATCCTCCCATAACAAAGAGAAAGAAGCTTTCTGAGAAACTTCTTTGTGTTCTGTGAAATCATGTCACAGAGTTACAGCTTTCCCCTCAAGAAGCCTTTCGCTAAGACAGTTCTTGTGGAATTGGCAAAGTGATATTTGGAAGCCCATAGAGGGCTATGGTGAAAAAGGAATTATCCTCAGATGAAATCTGGAAAGAAGCTTTCTGAGAAACTGCTTAGTGTTCTGTTAATTCATCTCACAGAGTTACATGTGTATTTCGTGGATCTCCATGCTAGCCTTATTTCTGTGGAGTCTGAGAACAGATATTTCGGATCCCATTGGAGACTATAGGGCCAAAGGAAATATCCTCCGATAACAAAGAGAAAGAAGCTTTCTGAGAAACTTGTTTGTGTTCTGTGAAATCATCTCACAGAGTTACAGCTTTCCCCTCAAGAAGCCTTTCGCTAAGACAGTTCTTGTGGAATTGGCAAAGTGATATTTGGAAGCCCATAGAGGGCTATGGTGAAAAAGGAAATATCCTCAGATGAAATCTGGAAAGAAGCTTTCTGAGAAACTGCTTAGTGTTCTGTTAATTCATCTCACAGAGTTACATGTGTGTTTCGTGGATCTCTTTGCTAGCCTTATTTCTGTGGAATCTGAGAACAGATATTTCGGATCCCTTTGAAAACTATAGGGCCAAAGGAAATATCCTCCGATAACAAAGAGAAAGAAGCTTTCTGAGAAACTTCTTTGTGTTCTGTGAAATCATCTCACAGAGTTACAGCTTTCCGCTCAGGAAGCCTTTCGCTAAGACAGTTCTTGTGGAATTGGCAAAGTGATATTTGGAAGCCCATAGAGGGCTATGGTGAAAAAGGAAATATCCTCAGATGAAATCTGGAAAGAAGCTTTCTGAGAAACTGCTTAGTGTTCTGTTAATTCATCTCACAGAGTTACATGTGTATTTCGTGGATCTCTTTGCTAGCCTTATTTCTGTGGAATCTGAGAACAGATATTTCGGATCGCTCTGAAGACTATAGGGCCAAAGGAAATATCCTCCCATAACAAACAGAAAGAAGCTTTCTGAGAAACTTCTTCGTTTTCTGTGAAATCATCTCACAGAGTTACAGCTTTCCCCTCAAGAAGCCTTTCGCTAAGACAGTTCTTGTGGAATTGGCAAAGTGATATTTGGAAGCCCATAGAGGGCTATGGTGAAAAAGGAAATATCCTCAGATGAAATCTGGAAAGAAGCTTTCTGAGAAACTGCTTAGTGTTCTGTTAATTCATCTCACAGAGTTACATGTGTATTTCGTGGATCTCTTTGCTAGCCTTATTTCTGTGGAATCTGAGAACAGATATTTCGGATCGCTCTGAAGACTATAGGGCCAAAGGAAATATCCTCCCATAACAAACAGAAAGAAGCTTTCTGAGAAACTTCTTTGTGTTCTGTGAAATCATCTCACAGAGTTACAGCTTTCCCCTCAAGAAGCCTTTCGCTAAGACAGTTCTTGTGGAATTGGCAAAGTGATATTTGGAAGCCCATACAGGGCTATGGTGAAAAAGGAAATATCCTCAGATGAAATCTGGAAAGAAGCTTTCTGAGAAACTGCTTAGTGTTCTGTTAATTCATCTCACAGAGTTACATGTGTATTTCGTGGATCTCCTTGGTGGCCTAATTTCTGTGGAGTCTGAGAACAGATATTTCGGGTCCCTTTGGAGACTATAGGGCCAAAGGAAATATCCTCTGATAACAAAGAGAAAGAAGCTTTCTGAGAAACTTCTTTGTGTTCTGTGAAATCATCTCACAGAGTTACAGCTTTCCCCTCAAGAAGCCTTTCGCTAAGACAGTTCTTGTGGAATTGGCAAAGTGATACTTGGAAGCCCATAGAGGGCTATGGTGAAAAAGGAAATATCCTCAGATGAAATCTGGAAAGAAGCTTTCTGAGAAACTGCTTAGTGTTCTGTTAATTCATCTCACAGAGTTACATGTGTATTTCGTGGATCTCTTTGCTAGCCTTATTTCTGTGGAATCTGAGAACAGATATTTCGGATCCCTTTGAAGAGTATAGGGCCAAAGGAAATATCCTCCCATAACAAAGAGAAAGAAGCTTTCTGAGAAACTTCTTTGTGTTCTGTGAAATCATCTCACAGAGTTACAGCTTTCCCCTCAAGAAGCCTTTCGCTAAGACAGTTCTTTTGGAATTGGCAAAGTGATATTTGGAAGCCCACAGTGGGCTATGGTGAAAAGGAAATATCCTCCGATGAAATCTGGAAAGAAGCTTTCTGAGAAACTGCTTAGTGTTCTGTTAATTCATCTCACAGAGTTACATGTGTATTTCGTGGATCTCTTTGCTAGCCTTATTTCTGTGGAATCTGAGAACAGATATTTCGGATCCCTTTGAAAACTATAGTTCCAAAGGAAGTATCCTCCGATAACAAAGAGAAAGAAGCTTTCTGAGAAACTCCTTTGTGTTCTGTGAAATCATCTCACAGAGTTACAGCTTTCCGCTCAGGAAGCCTTTCGCTAAGACAGTTCTTGTGGAATTGGCAAAGTGATATTTGGAAGCCCATAGAGGGCTATGGTGAAAAAGGAAAAATCTTCAGAAGAAATCTGGAAAGAAGCTTTCTGAGAAACTGCTTAGTGTTCTGTTAATTCATCTCACAGAGTTACATGTGTATTTCGTGGATCTCTTTGCTAGCCTTATTTTTGTGGAATCTGAGAACAGATATTTCGGATCGCTCTGAAGACTATAGGGCCAAAGGAAATATCCTCCCATAACAAACAGAAAGAAGCTTTCTGAGAAACTTCTTCGTTTTCTGTGAAATCATCTCACAGAGTTACAGCTTTCCCCTCAAGAAGCCTTTCGCTAAGACAGTTCTTGTGGAATTGGCAAAGTGATATTTGGAAGCCCATAGAGGGCTATGGTGAAAAAGGAAATATCCTCACAGGAAATCTGGAAAGAAGCTTTCTGAGAAACTGCTTAGTGTTCTGTTAATTCATCTCACAGAGTTACATGTGCATTTCGTGGATCTCTTTGCTAGCCTTATTTCTGTGGAATCTGAGAACAGATATTTCCGATCCCTTTGAAGACTATAGGGCCAAAGGAAATATCCTCCCATAACAAAGAGAAAGAAGCTTTCTGAGAAACTTCTTTGTGTTCTGTGAAATCATCTCACAGAGTTACAGCTTTCCCCTCAAGAAGCCTTTCGCTAAGACAGTTCTTGTGGAATTGGCAAAGTGATATTTGGAAGCACATAGAGGGCTATGGTGAAAAAGGAAATATCCTCAGATGAAATCTGGAAAGAAGCTTTCTGAGAAACTGCTTAGTGTTCTGTTAATTCATCTCACAGAGTTACATGTGTATTTCGTGGATCTCCTTGCTAGCCTTATTTCTGTGGAGTCTGAGAACAGATATTTCGGATCCCATTGGAGACTATAGGGCCAAAGGAAATATCCTCCGATAACAAAGAGAAAGAAGCTTTCTGAGAAACTTCTTTGTGTTCTGTGAAATCATCTCACAGAGTTACAGCTTTCCCCTCAAGAAGCCTTTCGCTAAGACAGTTCTTGTGGAATTGGCAAAGTGATATTTGGAAGCCCATAGAGGGCTATGGTGAAAAAGGAAATATCCTCACAGGAAAACTGGAAAGAAGCTTTCTGAGAAACTGCTTAGTGTTCTGTTAATTCATCTCACAGAGTTACATGTGTATTTCGTGGATCTCTTTGCTAGCCTTATTTCTGTGGAATCTGAGAACAGATATTTCGGATCCCTTTGAAAACTATAGGGCCAAAGGAAATATCCTCCGATAACAAAGAGAAAGAAGCTTTCTGAGAAACTTCTTTGTGTTCTGTGAAATCATCTCACAGAGTTACAGCTTTCCGCTCAAGAAGCCTTTCGCTAAGACAGTTCTTGTGGAATTGGCAAAGTGATATTTGGAAGCCCATAGAGGGCTATGGTGAAAAAGGAAATATCCTCAGATGAAATCTGGAAAGAAGCTTTCTGAGAAACTGCTTAGTGTTCTGTTAATTCATCTCACAGAGTTACATGTGTATTTCGTGGATCTCTTTGCTAGCCTTATTTCTGTGGAATCTGAGAACAGATATTTCGGATCGCTCTGAAGACTATAGGGCCAAAGGAAATATCCTCCCATAACAAACAGAAAGAAGCTTTCTGAGAAACTTCTTCGTTTTCTGTGAAATCATCTCACAGAGTTACAGCTTTCCCCTCAAGAAGCCTTTCGCTAAGACAGTTCTTGTGGAATTGGCAAAGTGATATTTGGAAGCCCATAGAGGGCTATGGTGAAAAAGGAAATATCCTCAGATGAAATCTGGAAAGAAGCTTTCTGAGAAACTGCTTAGTTTTCTGTTAATTCATCTCACAGAGTTACATGTGTGTTTCGTGGATCTCTTTGCTAGCCTTATTTCTGTGGAATCTGAGAACAGATATTTCGGATCGCTTTGAAAACTATAGGGCCAAAGGAAATATCCTCCGATAACAAAGAGAAAGAAGCTTTCTGAGAAACTTCTTTGTGTTCTGTGAAATCATCTCACAGAGTTACAGCTTTCCCCTCAAGAAGCATTTCGCTAAGACAGTTCTTGTGGAATTGGCAAAGTGATATTTGGAAGCCCATAGAGGGCTATGGTGAAAAAGGAAATATCCTCAGATGAAATCTGGAAAGAAGCTTTCTGAGAAACTGCTTAGTGTTCTGTTAATTCATCTCACAGATTTACATGTGTATTTCGTGGATCTCTTTGCTAGCCTTATTTCTGTGGAATCTGAGAACAGATATTTCGGATCGCTCTGAAGACTATAGGGCCAAAGGAAATATCCTCCCATAACAAACAGAAAGAAGCTTTCTGAGAAACTTCTTCGTTTTCTGTGAAATCATCTCACAGAGTTACAGCTTTCCCCTCAAGAAGCCTTTCGCTAAGACAGTTCTTGTGGAATTGGCAAAGTGATATTTGGAAGCCCATAGAGGGCTATGGTGAAAAAGGAAATATCCTCAGATGAAATCTGGAAAGAAGCTTTCTGAGAAACTGCTTAGTGTTCTGTTAATTCATCTCACAGAGTTACATGTGTATTTCGTGGATCTCTTTGCTAGCCTTATTTCTGTGGAATCTGAGAACAGATATTTCCGATCCCTTTGAAGACTATGGGGCCAAAGGAAATATCCTCCCTTAACAAAGAGAAAGAAGCTTTCTGAGAAACTTCTTTGTGTTCTGTGAAATCATGTCACAGAGTTACAGCTTTCCCCTCAAGAAGCCTTTCGCTAAGACAGTTCTTGTGGAATTGGCAAAGTGATATTTGGAAGCCCATAGAGGGCTATGGTGAAAAAGGAAATATCCTCAGATGAAATCTGGAAAGAAGCTTTCTGAGAAACTGCTTAGTGTTCTGTTAATTCATCTCACAGAGTTACATATGTATTTCGTGGATCTCCATGCTAGCCTTATTTCTGTGGAGTCTGAGAACAGATATTTCGGATCCCATTGGAGACTGTAGGGCCAAAGGAAATATCCTCCGATAACAAAGAGAAAGAAGCTTTCTGAGAAACTTGTTTGTGTTCTGTGAAATCATCTCACAGAGTTACAGCTTTCCCCTCAAGAAGCCTTTCGCTAAGACAGTTCTTGTGGAATTGGCAAAGTGATATTTGGAAGCCCATAGAGGGCTATGGTGAAAAAGGAAATATCCTCACAGGAAATCTGGAAAGAAGCTTTCTGAGAAACTGCTTAGTGTTCTGTTAATTCATCTCACAGAGTTACATGTGTATTTCGTGGATCTCTTTGCTAGCCTTATTTCTGTGGAATCTGAGAACAGATATTTCCGATCCCTTTGATGACTATAGGGCCAAAGGAAATATCCTCCGATAACAAAGAGAAAGAAGCTTTCTGAGAAACTTCTTTGTGTTCTGTGAAATCATCTCACAGAGTTACAGCTTTCCGCTCAAGAAGCCTTTCGCTAAGACAGTTCTTGTGGAATTGGCAAAGTGATATTTGGAAGCCCATAGAGGGCTATGGTGAAAAAGGAAATATCCTCAGATGAAATCTGGAAAGAAGCTTTCTGAGAAACTGCTTAGTGTTCTGTTAATTCATCTCACAGAGTTACATGTGTATTTCGTGGATCTCTTTGCTAGCCTTATTTCTGTGGAATCTGAGAACAGATATTTCGCATCGCTCTGAAGAATATAGGGCCAAAGGAAATATCCTCCCATAACAAACAGAAAGAAGCTTTCTGAGAAACTTCTTCGTTTTCTGTGAAATCATCTCACAGAGTTACAGCTTTCCCCTCAAGAAGCCTTTCGCTAAGACAGTTCTTGTGGAATTGGCAAAGTGATATTTGGAAGCCCATAGAGGGCTATGGTGAAAAAGGAAATATCCTCACAGGAAATCTGGAAAGAAGCTTTCTGAGAAACTGCTTAGTGTTCTGTTAATTCATCTCACAGAGTTACATGTGTATTTCGTGGATCTCCTTGCTAGCCTTATTTCTGTGGAGTCTGAGAACAGATATTTCCGATCCCATTGGAGACTATAGGGCCAAAGGAAATATCCTCCGATAACAAAGAGAAAGAAGCTTTCTGAGAAACTTGTTTGTGTTCTGTGAAATCATCTCACAGAGTTACAGCTTTCCCCTCAAGAAGCCTTTCGCTAAGACAGTTCTTGTGGAATTGGCAAAGTGATATTTGGAAGCACATAGAGGGCTATGGTGAAAAAGGAAATATCCTCAGATGAAATCTGGAAAGAAGCTTTCTGAGAAACTGCTTAGTGTTCTGTTAATTCATCTCACAGAGTTACATGTGTGTTTCGTGGATCTCTTTGCTAGCCTTATTTCTGTGGAATCTGAGAACAGATATTTCGGATTCCTTTGAAAACTATAGGGCCAAAGGAAATATCCTCCGATAACAAAGAGAAAGAAGCTTTCTGAGAAACTTCTTTGTGTTCTGTGAAATCATCTCACAGAGTTACAGCTTTCCGCTCAGGAAGCCTTTCGCTAAGACAGTTCTTGTGGAATTGGCAAAGTGATATTTGGAAGCCCATAGAGGGCTATGGTGAAAAAGGAAATATCCTCAGATGAAATCTGGAAAGAAGCTTTCTGAGAAACTGCTTAGTGTTCTGTTAATTCATCTCACAGAGTTACATGTGTATTTCGTGGATCTCCATGCTAGCCTTATTTCTGTGGAGTCTGAGAACAGATATTTCGGATCCCATTGGAGACTATAGGGCCAAAGGAAATATCCTCCGATAACAAAGAGAAAGAAGCTTTCTGAGAAGCTTGTTTGTGTTCTGTGAAATCATCTCACAGAGTTACAGCTTTCCCCTCAAGAAGCCTTTCGCTAAGACAGTTCTTGTGGAATTGGGAAAGTGATATTTGGAAGTCCATAGAGGGCTATGGTGAAAAAGGAAATATCCTCAGATGAAATCTGGAAAGAAGCTTTCTGAGAAACTGCTTAGTGTTCTGTTAATTCATCTCACAGAGTTACATGTGTGTTTCGTGGATCTCTTTGCTAGCCTTATTTCTGTGGAATCTGAGAACAGATATTTCGGATCCCTTTGAAAACTATAGGGCCAAAGGAAATATCCTCCGATAACAAAGAGAAAGAAGCTTTCTGAGAAACTTCTTTGTGTTCTGTGAAATCATCTCACAGAGTTACAGCTTTCCGCTCAGGAAGCCTTTCGCTAAGACAGTTCTTGTGGAATTGGCAAAGTGATATTTGGAAGCCCATAGAGGGCTATGGTGAAAAAGGAAATATCCTCAGATGAAATCTGGAAAGAAGCTTTCTGAGAAACTGCTTAGTGTTCTGTTAATTCATCTCACAGAGTTACATGTGTATTTCGTGGATCTCTTTGCTAGCCTTATTTCTGTGGAATCTGAGAACAGAAATTTCGGATCGCTCTGAAGACTATAGGGCCAAAGGAAATATCCTCCCATAACAAACAGAAAGAAGCTTTCTGAGAAACTTCTTCGTTTTCTGTGAAATCATCTCACAGAGTTACAGCTTTCCCCTCAAGAAGCCTTTCGCTAAAACAGTTCTTGTGGAATTGGCATATTTGGAAGCACATAGAGCGCTATGGTGAAAAAGGAAATATCCTCAGATGAAATCTGGAAAGAAGCTTTCTGAGAAACTGCTTAGTGTTCTGTTAATTCATCTCACAGAGTTACATGTGTATTTCGTGGATCTCCTTGCTAGCCTTATTTCTGTGGAGTCTGAGAACAGATATTTCGGATCCCATTGGAGACTATAGGGCCAAAGGAAATATCCTCCGATAACAAAGAGAAAGAAGCTTTCTGAGAAACTTCTTTGTGTTCTGTGAAATCATCTCACAGAGTTACAGCTTTCCGCTCAAGAAGCCTTTCGCTAAGACAGTTCTTGTGGAATTGGCAAAGTGATATTTGGAAGCCCATAGAGGGCTATGGTGAAAAAGGAAATATCCTCAGAAGAAATCTGGAAAGAAGCTTTCTGAGAAACTGCTTAGTGTTCTGTTAATTCATCTCACAGAGTTACATGTGTATTTCGTGGATCTCTTTGCTAGCCTTATTTCTGTGGAATCTGAGAACAGATATTTCGGATCGCTCTGAAGACTATAGGGCCAAAGGAAATATCCTCCCATAACAAACAGAAAGAAGCTTTCTGAGAAACTTCTTCGTTTTCTGTGAAATCATCTCACAGAGTTACAGCTTTCCCCTCAAGAAGCCTTTCGCTAAGACAGTTCTTGTGGAATTGGCAAAGTGATATTTGGAAGCCCATAGAGGGCTATGGTGAAAAAGGAAATATCCTCACAGGAAATCTGGAAAGAAGCTTTCTGAGAAACTGCTTAGTGTTCTCTTAATTCATCTCACAGAGTTACATGTGTATTTCGTGGATCTCTTTGCTAGCCTTATTTCTGTGGAATCTGAGAACAGATATTTCCGATCCCTTTGAAGACTATAGGGCCAAAGGAAATATCCTCCCATAACAAAGAGAAAGAAGCTTTCTGAGAAACTTCTTTGTGTTCTGTGAAATCATCTCACAGAGTTACAGCTTTCCCCTCAAGAAGCCTTTCGCTAAGACAGTTCTTGTGGAATTGGCAAAGTGATATTTGGAAGCACATTGAGGGCTATGGTGAAAAAGGAAATATCCTCAGATGAAATCTGGAAAGAAGCTTTCTGAGAAACTGCTTAGTGTTCTGTTAATTCATCTCACAGATTTACATGTGTATTTCGTGGATCTCTTTGCTAGCCTTATTTCTGTGGAATCTGAGAACAGATATTTCGGATCGCTCTGAAGACTATAGGGCCAAAGGAAATATCCTCCCATAACAAACAGAAAGAACCTTTCTGAGAAACTTCTTCGTTTTCTGTGAAATCATCTCACAGAGTTACAGCTTTCCCCTCAAGAAGCCTTTCGCTAAGACAGTTCTTGTGGAATTGGCAAAGTGATATTTGGAAGCCCATAGAGGGCTATGGTGAAAAAGGAAATATCCTCAGATGAAATCTGGAAAGAAGCTTTCTGAGAAACTGCTTAGTGTTCTGTTAATTCATCTCACAGAGTTACATGTGTATTTCGTGGATCTCTTTGCTAGCCTTATTTCTGTGGAATCTGAGAACAGATATTTCCGATCCCTTTTAAGACTATGGGGCCAAAGGAAATATCCTCCCATAACAAAGAGAAAGAAGCTTTCTGAGAAACTTCTTTGTGTTCTGTGAAATCATGTCACAGAGTTACAGCTTTCCCCTCAAGAAGCCTTTCGCTAAGACAGTTCTTGTGGAATTGGCAAAGTGATATTTGGAAGCCCATAGAGGGCTATGGTGAAAAAGGAAATATCCTCAGATGAAATCTGGAAAGAAGCTTTCTGAGAAACTGCTTAGTGTTCTGTTAATTCATCTCACAGAGTTACATGTGTATTTCGTGGATCTCCATGCTAGCCTTATTTCTGTGGAGTCTGAGAACAGATATTTCGGATCCCTTTGAAAACTATAGGGCCAAAGGAAATATCCTCCGATAACAAAGAGAAAGAAGCTTTCTGAGAAACTTCTTTGTGTTCTGTGAAATCATCTCACAGAGTTACAGCTTTCCGCTCAGGAAGCCTTTCGCTAAGACAGTTCTTGTGGAATTGGCAAAGTGATATTTGGAAGCCCATAGAGGGCTATGGTGAAAAAGGAAATATCCTCAGATGAAATCTGGAAAGAAGCTTTCTGAGAAACTGCTTAGTGTTCTGTTAATTCATCTCACAGAGTTACATGTGTATTTCGTGGATCTCTTTGCTAGCCTTATTTCTGTGGAATCTGAGAACAGATATTTCGGATCGCTCTGAAGACTATAGGGCCAAAGGAAATATCCTCCCATAACAAACAGAAAGAAGCTTTCTGAGAAACTTCTTCGTTTTCTGTGAAATCATCTCACAGAGTTACAGCTTTCCCCTCAAGAAGCCTTTCGCTAAGACAGTTCTTGTGGAATTGGCAAAGTGATATTTGGAAGCCCATAGAGGGCTATGGTGAAAAAGGAAATATCCTCAGATGAAATCTGGAAAGAAGCTTTCTGAGAAACTGCTTAGTGTTCTGTTAATTCATCTCACAGAGTTACATGTGTATTTCGTGGATCTCTTTGCTAGCCTTATTTCTGTGGAATCTGAGAACAGATATTTCCGATCCCTTTGAAGACTATGGGGCCAAAGGAAATATCCTCCCTTAACAAAGAGAAAGAAGCTTTCTGAGAAACTTCTTTGTGTTCTGTGAAATCATGTCACAGAGTTACAGCTTTCCCCTCAAGAAGCCTTTCGCTAAGACAGTTCTTGTGGAATTGGCAAAGTGATATTTGGAAGCCCATAGAGGGCTATGGTGAAAAAGGAAATATCCTCAGATGAAATCTGGAAAGAAGCTTTCTGAGAAACTGCTTAGTGTTCTGTTAATTCATCTCACAGAGTTACATATGTATTTCGTGGATCTCCATGCTAGCCTTATTTCTGTGGAGTCTGAGAACAGATATTTCGGATCCCATTGGAGACTGTAGGGCCAAAGGAAATATCCTCCGATAACAAAGAGAAAGAAGCTTTCTGAGAAACTTGTTTGTGTTCTGTGAAATCATCTCACAGAGTTACAGCTTTCCCCTCAAGAAGCCTTTCGCTAAGACAGTTCTTGTGGAATTGGCAAAGTGATATTTGGAAGCCCATAGAGGGCTATGGTGAAAAAGGAAATATCCTCACAGGAAATCTGGAAAGAAGCTTTCTGAGAAACTGCTTAGTGTTCTGTTAATTCATCTCACAGAGTTACATGTGTATTTCGTGGATCTCTTTGCTAGCCTTATTTCTGTGGAATCTGAGAACAGATATTTCCGATCCCTTTGAAGACTATAGGGCCAAAGGAAATATCCTCCGATAACAAAGAGAAAGAAGCTTTCTGAGAAACTTCTTTGTGTTCTGTGAAATCATCTCACAGAGTTACAGCTTTCCGCTCAAGAAGCCTTTCGCTAAGACAGTTCTTGTGGAATTGGCAAAGTGATATTTGGAAGCCCATAGAGGGCTATGGTGAAAAAGGAAATATCCTCAGATGAAATCTGGAAAGAAGCTTTCTGAGAAACTGCTTAGTGTTCTGTTAATTCATCTCACAGAGTTACATGTGTATTTCGTGGATCTCTTTGCTAGCCTTATTTCTGTGGAATCTGAGAACAGATATTTCGCATCGCTCTGAAGAATATAGGGCCAAAGGAAATATCCTCCCATAACAAACAGAAAGAAGCTTTCTGAGAAACTTCTTCGTTTTCTGTGAAATCATCTCACAGAGTTACAGCTTTCCCCTCAAGAAGCCTTTCGCTAAGACAGTTCTTGTGGAATTGGCAAAGTGATATTTGGAAGCCCATAGAGGGCTATGGTGAAAAAGGAAATATCCTCAGATGAAATCTGGAAAGAAGCTTTCTGAGAAACTGCTTAGTGTTCTGTTAATTCATCTCACAGAGTTACATGTGTATTTCGTGGATCTCTTTGCTAGCCTTATTTCTGTGGAATCTGAGAACAGATATTTCGCATCGCTCTGAAGACTATAGGGCCAAAGGAAATATCCTCCCATAACAAACAGAAAGAAGCTTTCTGAGAAACTTCTTTGTGTTCTGTGAAATCATCTCACAGAGTTACAGCTTTCCCCTCAAGAAGCCTTTCGCTAAGACAGTTCTTGTGGAATTGGCAAAGTGATATTTGGAAGCCCATACAGGGCTATGTTGAAAAAGGAAATATCCTCAGATGAAATCTGGAAAGAAGCTTTCTGAGAAACTGCTTAGTGTTCTGTTAATTCATCTCACAGAGTTACATGTGTATTTCGTGGATCTCCTTGCTGGCCTAATTTCTGTGGAGTCTGAGAACAGATATTTCGGGTCCCTTTGGAGACTATAGGGCCAAAGGAAATATCCTCAGATAACAAAGAGAAAGAAGCTTTCTGAGAAACTTCTTTGTGTTCTGTGAAATCATCTCACAGAGTTACAGCTTTCCCCTCAAGAAGCCTTTCGCTAAGACAGTTCTTGTGGAATTGGCAAAGTGATACTTGGAAGCCCATAGAGGGCTATGGTGAAAAAGGAAATATCCTCAGATGAAATCTGGAAAGAAGCTTTCTGAGAAACTGCTTAGTGTTCTGTTAATTCATCTCACAGAGTTACATGTGTATTTCGTGGATCTCTTTGCTAGCCTTATTTCTGTGGAATCTGAGAACAGATATTTCGGATCCCTTTGAAGAGTATAGGGCCAAAGGAAATATCCTCCCATAACAAAGAGAAAGAAGCTTTCTGAGAAACTTCTTTGTGTTCTGTGAAATCATCTCACAGAGTTACAGCTTTCCCCTCAAGAAGACTTTCGCTAAGACAGTTCTTTTGGAATTGGCAAAGTGATATTTGGAAGCCCACAGTGGGCTATGGTGAAAAAGGAAATATCCTCCGATGAAATCTGGAAAGAAGCTTTCTGAGAAACTGCTTAGTGTTCTGTTAATTCATCTCACAGAGTTACATGTGTATTTCGTGGATCTCTTTGCTAGCCTTATTTCTGTGGAATCTGAGAACAGATATTTCGGATCCCTTTGAAAACTATAGTTCCAAAGGAAGTATCCTCCGATAACAAAGAGAAAGAAGCTTTCTGAGAAACTCCTTTGTGTTCTGTGAAATCATCTCACAGAGTTACAGCTTTCCGCTCAGGAAGCCTTTCGCTAAGACAGTTCTTGTGGAATTGGCAAAGTGATATTTGGAAGCCCATAGAGGGCTATGGTGAAAAAGGAAAAATCCTCAGAAGAAATCTGGAAAGAAGCTTTCTGAGAAACTGCTTAGTGTTCTGTTAATTCATCTCACAGAGTTACATGTGTATTTCGTGGATCTCTTTGCTAGCCTTATTTCTGTGGAATCTGAGAACAGATATGTCGGATCGCTCTGAAGACTATAGGGCCAAAGGAAATATCCTCCCATAACAAACAGAAAGAAGCTTTCTGAGAAACTTCTTCGTTTTCTGTGAAATCATCTCACAGAGTTACAGCTTTCCCCTCAAGAAGCCTTTCGCTAAGACAGTTCTTGTGGAATTGGCAAAGTGATATTTGGAAGCCCCTAGAGGGCTATGGTGAAAAAGGAAATATCCTCACAGGAAATCTGGAAAGAAGCTTTCTGAGAAACTGCTTAGTGTTCTGTTAATTCATCTCACAGAGTTACATGTGCATTTCGTGGATCTCTTTGCTAGCCTTATTTCTGTGGAATCTGAGAACAGATATTTCCGATCCCTTTGAAGACTATAGGGCCAAAGGAAATATCCTCCCATAACAAAGAGAAAGAAGCTTTCTGAGAAACTTCTTTGTGTTCTGTGAAATCATCTCACAGAGTTACAGCTTTCCCCTCAAGAAGCCTTTCGCTAAGACAGTTCTTGTGGAATTGGCAAAGTGATATTTGGAAGCACATAGAGGGCTATGGTGAAAAAGGAAATATCCTCAGATGAAATCTGGAAAGAAGCTTTCTGAGAAACTGCTTAGTGTTCTGTTAATTCATCTCACAGAGTTACATGTGTATTTCGTGGATCTCCTTGCTAGCCTTATTTCTGTGGAGTCTGAGAACAGATATTTCGGATCCCATTGGAGACTATAGGGCCAAAGGAAATATCCTCCGATAACAAAGAGAAAGAAGCTTTCTGAGAAACTTCTTTGTGTTCTGTGAAATCATCTCACAGAGTTACAGCTTTCCCCTCAAGAAGCCTTTCGCTAAGACAGTTCTTGTGGAATTGGCAAAGTGATATTTGGAAGCCCATAGAGGGCTATGGTGAAAAAGGAAATATCCTCACAGGAAATCTGGAAAGAAGCTTTCTGAGAAACTGCTTAGTGTTCTGTTAATTCATCTCACAGAGTTACATGTGTATTTCGTGGATCTCTTTGCTAGCCTTATTTCTGTGGAATCTGAGAACAGATATTTCGGATCCCTTTGAAAACTATAGGGCCAAAGGAAATATCCTCCGATAACAAAGAGAAAGAAGCTTTCTGAGAAACTTCTTTGTGTTCTGTGAAATCATCTCACAGAGTTACAGCTTTCCGCTCAAGAAGCCTTTCGCTAAGACAGTTCTTGTGGAATTGGCAAAGTGATATTTGGAAGCCCATAGAGGGCTATGGTGAAAAAGGAAATATCCTCAGATGAAATCTGGAAAGAAGCTTTCTGAGAAACTGCTTAGTGTTCTGTTAATTCATCTCACAGAGTTACATGTGTATTTCGTGGATCTCTTTGCTAGCCTTATTTCTGTGGAATCTGAGAACAGATATTTCGGATCGCTCTGAAGACTATAGGGCCAAAGGAAATATCCTCCCATAACAAACAGAAAGAAGCTTTCTGAGAAACTTCTTCGTTTTCTGTGAAATCATCTCACAGAGTTACAGCTTTCCCCTCAAGAAGCCTTTCGCTAAGACAGTTCTTGTGGAATTGGCAAAGTGATATTTGGAAGCCCATAGAGGGCTATGGTGAAAAAGGAAATATCCTCAGGTGAAATCTGGAAAGAAGCTTTCTGAGAAACTGCTTAGTTTTCTGTTAATTCATCTCACAGAGTTACATGTGTGTTTCGTGGATCTCTTTGCTAGCCTTATTTCTGTGGAATCTGAGAACAGATATTTCGGATCCCTATGAAAACTATAGGGCCAAAGGAAATATCCTCCGATAACAAAGAGAAAGAAGCTTTCTGAGAAACTTCTTTGTGTTCTGTGAAATCATCTCACAGAGTTACAGCTTTCCCCTCAAGAAGCATTTCGCTAAGACAGTTCTTGTGGAATTGGCAAAGTGATATTTGGAAGCCCATAGAGGGCTGTGGTGAAAAAGGAAATATCCTCAGATGAAATCTGGAAAGAAGCTTTCTGAGAAACTGCTTAGTGTTCTGTTAATTCATCTCACAGATTTACATGTGTATTTCGTGGATCTCTTTGCTAGCCTTATTTCTGTGGAATCTGAGAACAGATATTTCGGATCGCTCTGAAGACTATAGGGCCAAAGGAAATATCCTCCCATAACAAACAGAAAGAAGCTTTCTGAGAAACTTCTTCGTTTTCTGTGAAATCATCTCACAGAGTTACAGCTTTCCCCTCAAGAAGCCTTTCGCTAAGACAGTTCTTGTGGAATTGGCAAAGTGATATTTGGAAGCCCATAGAGGGCTATGGTGAAAAAGGAAATATCCTCAGATGAAATCTGGAAAGAAGCTTTCTGAGAAACTGCTTAGTGTTCTGTTAATTCATCTCACAGAGTTACATGTGTATTTCGTGGATCTCTTTGCTAGCCTTATTTCTGTGGAATCTGAGAACAGATATTTCGGACCGCTCTGAAGACTATAGGGCCAAAGGAAATATCCTCCCATAACAAACAGAAAGAAGCTTTCTGAGAAACTTCTTTGTGTTCTGTGAAATCATCTCACAGAGTTACAGCTTTCCCCTCAAGAAGCCTTTCGCTAAGACAGTTCTTGTGGAATTGGCAAAGTGATATTTGGAAGCCCATACAGGGCTATGGTGAAAAAGGAAATATCCTCAGATGAAATCTGGAAAGAAGCTTTCTGAGAAACTGCTTAGTGTTCTGTTAATTCATCTCACAGAGTTACATGTGTATTTCGTGGATCTCCTTGCTGGCCTAATTTCTGTGGAGTCTGAGAACAGATATTTCGGGTCCCTTTGGAGACTATAGGGCCAAAGGAAATATCCTCTGATAACAAAGAGAAAGAAGCTTTCTGAGAAACTTCTTTGTGTTCTGTGAAATCATCTCACAGAGTTACAGCTTTCCCCTCAAGAAGCCTTTCGCTAAGACAGTTCTTGTGGAATTGGCAAAGTGATACTTGGAAGCCCATAGAGGGCTATGGTGAAAAAGGAAATATCCTCAGATGAAATCTGGAAAGAAGCTTTCTGAGAAACTGCTTAGTGTTCTGTTAATTCATCTCACAGAGTTACATGTGTATTTCGTGGATCTCTTTGCTAGCCTTATTTCTGTGGAATCTGAGAACAGATATTTCGGATCCCTTTGAAGAGTATAGGGCCAAAGGAAATATCCTCCCATAACAAAGAGAAAGAAGCTTTCTGACAAACTTCTTTGTGTTCTGTGAAATCATCTCACAGAGTTACAGCTTTCCCCTCAAGAAGCCTTTCGCTAAGACAGTTCTTTTGGAATTGGCAAAGTGATATTTGGAAGCCCACAGTGGGCTATGGTGAAAAAGGAAATATCCTCCGATGAAATCTGGAAAGAAGCTTTCTGAGAAACTGCTTAGTGTTCTGTTAATTCATCTCACAGAGTTACATGTGTATTTCGTGGATCTCTTTGCTAGCCTTATTTCTGTGGAATCTGAGAACAGATATTTCGGATCCCTTTGAAAACTATAGTTCCAAAGGAAGTATCCTCCGATAACAAAGAGAAAGAAGCTTTCTGAGAAACTCCTTTGTGTTCTGTGAAATCATCTCACAGAGTTACAGCTTTCCGCTCAGGAAGCCTTTCGCTAAGACAGTTCTTGTGGAATTGGCAAAGTGATATTTGGAAGCCCATAGAGGGCTATGGTGAAAAAGGAAATATCCTCAGATGAAATCTGGAAAGAAGCTTTCTGAGAAACTGCTTAGTGTTCTGTTAATTCATCTCACAGAGTTACATGTGTATTTCGTGGATCTCTTTGCTAGCCTTATTTCTGTGGAATCTGAGAACAGATATTTCGGATCCCATTGATGACTATAGGGCCAAAGGAAATATCCTCCCAAAACAAAGAGAAAGAAGCTTTCTGAGAAACTTCTTTGTGTTCTGTGAAATCATCTCACAGAGTTACAGCTTTCCGCTCAAGAAGCCTTTCGCTAAGACAGTTCTTGTGGAATTGGCAAAGTGATATTTGGAAGCCCATAGAGGGCTATGGTGAAAAAGGAAATATCCTCAGATGAAATCTGGAAAGAAGCTTTCTGAGAAACTGCTTAGTGTTCTGTTAATTCATCTCACAGAGTTACATGTGTATTTCGTGGATCAATTTGCTAGCCTTATTTCTGTGGAATCTGAGAACAGATATTTCGGATCCCTTTGAAAACTATAGGGCCAAAGGAAATATCCTCCGATAACAAACAGAAAGAAGTTTCTGAGAAACCTCTTTGTGTTCTGTGAAATCATCTCACAGAGTTACAGCTTTCCGCTCAAGAAGCCTTTCGCTAAGACAGTTCTTGTGGAATTGGCAAAGTGATATTTGGAAGCCCATAGAGGGCTATGGTGAAAAAGGAAATATCCTCAGATGAAATCTGGAAAGAAGATTTCTGAGAAACTGCTGAGTGTTCTGTTAATTCATCTCACAGAGTTACATGTGTATTTCGTGGATCTCCTTGCTAGCCTTATTTCTGTGGAGTCTGAGAACAGATATTTCGGATCCCTTTGGAGACTATAGGGCCAAAGGAAATATCCTCCGATAACAAAGAGAAAGAAGCTTTCTGAGAAACTTGTTTGTGTTCTGTGAAATCATCTCACAGAGTTACAGCTTTCCCCTCAAGAAGCCTTTCGCTAAGACAGTTCTTGTGGAATTGGCAAAGTGATATTTGGAAGCCCATAGAGGGCTATGGTGAAAAAGGAAATATCCTCAGATGAAATCTGGAAAGAAGCTTTCTGAGAAACTGCTTAGTGTTCTGTTAATTCATCTCACAGAGTTACATGTGTGTTTCGTGGATCTCTTTGCTAGCCTTATTTCTGTGGAATCTGAGAACAGATATTTCGGATCCCTTTGAAAACTATAGGGCCAAAGGAAATATCCTCCGATAACAAACAGAAAGAAGCTTTCTGAGAAACTTCTTTGTTTTCTGTGAAATCATCTCACAGAGTTACAGCTTTCCCCTCAAGAAGCCTTTCGCTAAGACAGTTCTTGTGGAATTGGCAAAGTGATATTTGGAAGCCCATAGAGGGCTTTGTTGAAAAAGGAAATATCCTCACAGGAAATCTGGAAAGGAGCTTTCTGAGAAACTGCTTAGTGTTCTGTTAATTCATCTCACAGAGTTACATGTGTATTTCGTGGATCTCTTTGCTAGCCTTATTTCTGTGGAGTCTGAGAACAGATATTTCGGATTCCTTTGAAGACTGGAGGGCCAAAGGAAATATCCTCCGATAACAAAGAGAAAGAAGCTTTCTGAGAAACTTCTTTGTGTTCTGTGAAATCATCTCACAGAGTTACAGCTTTCCCCTCAAGAAGCCTTTCGCTAAGACAGTTCTTGTGGAATTGGCAAAGTGATATTTGGAAGCCCATAGAGGGCTATGGTGAAAAAGGAAATATCCTCACAGGAAATCTGGAAAGAAGCTTTCTGAGAAACTGCTTAGTGTTCTGTTAATTCATCTCACAGAGTTACATGTGTATTTCGTGGATCTCTTTGCTAGCCTTATTTCTGTGGAATCTGAGAACAGATATTTCGGATCCCTTTGAAAACTATAGGGCCAAAGGAAATATCCTCCGATAACAAAGAGAAAGAAGCTTTCTGAGAAACTTCTTTGTGTTCTGTGAAATCATCTCACAGAGTTACAGCTTTCCGCTCAGGAAGCCTTTCGCTAAGACAGTTCTTGTGGAATTGGCAAAGTGATATTTGGAAGCCCATAGAGGGCTATGGTGAAAAAGGAAATATCCTCAGATGAAATCTGGAAAGAAGCTTTCTGAGAAACTGCTTAGTGTTCTGTTAATTCATCTCACAGAGTTGCATGTGTATTTCGTGGATCTCCTTGCTAGCCTTATTTCGGTGGAATCTGAGAACAGATATTTCGGATCGCTCTGAAGACTAAAGGGCCAAAGGAAATATCCTCCCAAACAAACAGAAAGAAGCTTTCTGAGAACCTTCTTTGTGTTCTGTGAAATCATCTCACAAAGTTACACCTTTCCGCCCCGGAAGTCTTTCGCTAAGACAGTTCTTGTGGAATTGGCAAAGTGATATTTGGAAGCCCATACAGGGCTATGGTGAAAAAGGAAATATCCTCAGATGAAATCTGGAAAGAAGCTTTCTGAGAAACTGCTTAGTGTTCTGTTAATTCATCTCACAGAGTTACATGTGTATTTCGTGGATCAATTTGCTAGCCTTATTTCTGTGGAATCTGAGAACAGATATTTCGGATCCCTTTGAAAACTATAGGGCCAAAGGAAATATCCTCCGATAACAAACAGAAAGAAGCTTTCTGAGAAACCTCTTTGTGTTCTGTGAAATCATCTCACAGAGTTACAGCTTTCTGCTCAAGAAGCCTTTCGCTAAGACAGTTCTTGTGGAATTGGCAAAGTGATATTTGGAAGCCCATAGAGGGCTATGGTGAAAAAGGAAATATCCTCAGATGAAATCTGGAAAGAAGCTTTCTGAGAAACTGCTTAGTGTTCTGTTAATTCATCTCACAGAGTTACATGTGTATTTCGTGGATCTCTTTGCTAGCCTTATTTCTGTGGAATCTGAGAACAGATATTTCCGATCCCTTTGAAGACTATAGGGCCAAAGGAAATATCCTCCCATAACAAAGAGAAAGAAGCTTTCTGAGAAACTTCTTTGTGTTCTGTGAAATCATCTCACAGAGTTACAGCTTTCCCCTCAAGAAGCCTTTCGCTAAGACAGTTCTTGTGGAATTGGCAAAGTGATATTTGGAAGCCCATAGAGGGCTATGGTGAAAAAGGAAATATCCTCACAGGAAATCTGGAAAGAAGCTTTCTGAGAAACTGCTTAGTGTTCTGTTAATTCATCTCACAGAGTTACATGTGTATTTCGTGGATCTCTTTGCTAGCCTTATTTCTGTGGAATCTGAGAACAGATATTTCGGATCCCTTTGAAAACTATAGGGCCAAAGGAAACATCCTCCGATAACAAAGAGAAAGAAGCTTTCTGAGAAACTTCTTTGTGTTCTGTGAAATCATCTCACAGAGTTACAGCTTTCCGCTCAAGAAGCCTTTCGCTAAGACAGTTCTTGTGGAATTGGCAAAGTGATATTTGGAAGCCCATAGAGGGCTATGGTGAAAAAGGAAATATCCTCAGATGAAATCTGGAAAGAAACTTTCTGAGAAACTGCTTAGTGTTCTGTTAATTCATCTCACAGAGTTACATGTGTATTTCGTGGATGTCTTTGCTAGCCTTATTTCTGTGGAATCTGAGAACAGATATTTCGGATCGCTCTGAAGACTATAGGGCCAAAGGAAATATCCTCCCATAACAAACAGAAAGAAGCTTTCTGAGAAACTTCTTCGTTTTCTGTGAAATCATCTCACAGAGTTACAGCTTTCCCCTCAAGAAGACTTTCGCTAAGACAGTTCTTGTGGAATTGGCAAAGTGATATTTGGAAGCCCATAGAGGGCTATGGTGAAAAAGGAAATATCCTCAGATGAAATCTGGAAAGAAGTTTTCTGAGAAACTGCTTAGTGTTCTGTTAATTCATCTCACAGAGTTACATGTGTATTTCGTGGATCTCTTTGCTAGCCTTATTTCTGTGGAATCTGAGAACAGATATTTCGGATCCCTTTGAAGACTATAGGGCCAAAGGAAATATCCTCCCATAACAAGGAGAAAGAAACTTTCTGAGAAACTTCTTTGTGTTCTCTGAAATCATGTCACAGAGTTACAGCTTTCCCCTCAAGAAGCCTTTCGCTAAGACAGTTCTTGTGGAATTGGCAAAGTGATATTTGGAAGCCCATAGAGGGCTATGGTGAAAAAGGAAATATCCTCAGATGAAATCTGGAAAGAATCTTTCTGAGAAACTGCTTAGTGTTCTGTTAATTGATCTCACAGAGTTACATGTGTATTTCGTGGATCTCCATGCTAGCCTTATTTCTGTGGAGTCTGAGAACAGATATTTCGGATGCCATTGGAGACTATAGGGCCAAAGGAAATATCCTCCGATAACAAAGAGAAAGAAGCTTTCTGAGAAACTTGTTTGTGTTCTGTGAAATCATCTCACAGAGTTACAGCTTTCCCCTCAAGAAGCCTTTCGCTAAGACAGTTCTTGTGGAATTGGCAAAGTGATATTTGGAAGCCCATAGAGGGCTATGGTGAAAAAGGAAATATCCTCAGATGAAATCTGGAAAGAAGCTTTCTGAGAAACTGCTTAGTGTTCTGTTAATTCATCTCACAGAGTTACATGTGTGTTTCGTGGATCTCTTTGCTAGCCTTATTTCTGTGGAATCTGAGAACAGATATTTCGGATCCCTTTGAAAACTATAGGGCCAAAGGAAATATCCTCCGATAACAAAGAGAAAGAAGCTTTCTGAGAAACTTCTTTGTGTTCTGTGAAATCATCTCACAGAGTTACAGCTTTCCCCTCAAGAAGCATTTCGCTAAGACAGTTCTTGTGGAATTGGCAAAGTGATATTTGGAAGCCCATAGAGGGCTATGGTGAAAAAGGAAATATCCTCAGATGAAATCTGGAAAGAAGTTTTCTGAGAAACTGCTTAGTGTTCTGTTAATTCATCTCACAGAGTTACATGTGTATTTCGTGGATCTCTTTGCTAGCCTTATTTCTGTGGAATCTGAGAACAGATATTTCCGATCCCTTTGAAGAGTATAGGGCCAAAGGAAATATCCTCCCATAACAAGGAGAAAGAAACTTTCTGAGAAACTTCTTTGTGTTCTGTGAAATCATGTCACAGAGTTACAGCTTTCCCCTCAAGAAGCCTTTCGCTAAGACAGTTCTTGTGGAATTGGCAAAGTGATATTTGGAAGCCCATAGAGGGCTATGGTGAAAAAGGAAATATCCTCAGATGAAATCTGGAAAGAATCTTTCTGAGAAACTGCTTAGTATTCTGTTAATTGATCTCACAGAGTTACATGTGTATTTCGTGGATCTCCATGCTAGCCTTATTTCTGTGGAGTCTGAGAACAGATATTTCGGATCCCATTGGAGACTATAGGGCCAAAGGAAATATCCTCCGATAACAAAGAGAAAGAAGCTTTCTGAGAAACTTATTTGTGTTCTGTGAAATCATCTCACAGAGTTACAGCTTTCCCCTCAAGAAGCCTTTCGCTAAGACAGTTCTTGTGGAATTGGCAAAGTGATATTTGGAAGCCCATAGAGGGCTATGGTGAAAAAGGAAATATCCTCAGATGAAATCTGGAAAGAAGCTTTCTGAGAAACTGCTTAGTGTTCTGTTAATTCATCTCACAGAGTTACATGTGTGTTTCGTGGATCTCTTTGCTAGCCTTATTTCTGTGGAATCTGAGAACAGATATTTCGGATCCCTTTGAAAACTATAGGGCCAAAGGAAATATCCTCCGATAACAAAGAGAAAGAAGCTTTCTGAGAAACTTCTTTGTGTTCTGTGAAATCATCTCACAGAGTTACAGCTTTCCCCTCAAGAAGCATTTCGCTAAGACAGTTCTTGTGGAATTGGCAAAGTGATATTTGGAAGCCCATAGAGGTCTATGGTGAAAAAGGAAATATCCTCAGATGAAATCTGGAAAGAAGTTTTCTGAGAAACTGCTTAGTGTTCTGTTAATTCATCTCACAGAGTTACATGTGTATTTCGTGGATCTCTTTGCTAGCCTTATTTCTGTGGAATCTGAGAACAGATATTTCCGATCCCTTTGAAGACTATAGGGCCAAAGGAAATATCCTCCCATAACAAGGAGAAAGAAACTTTCTGAGAAACTTCTTTGTGTTCTGTGAAATCATGTCACAGAGTTACAGCTTTCCCCTCAAGAAGCCTTTCGCTAAGACAGTTCTTGTGGAATTGGCAAAGTGATATTTGGAAGCCCATAGAGGGCTATGGTGAAAAAGGAAATATCCTCAGATGAAATCTGGAAAGAAGCTTTCTGAGAAACTGCTTAGTGTTCTGTTAATTCATCTCACAGAGTTACATGTGTATTTCGTGGATCTCCATGCTAGCCTTATTTCTGTGGAGTCTGAGAACAGATATTTCGGATCCCATTGGAGACTATAGGGCCAAAGGAAATATCCTCCGATAACAAAGAGAAAGAAGCTTTCTGAGAAACTTGTTTGTGTTCTGTGAAATCATCTCACAGAGTTACAGCTTTCCCCTCAAGAAGCCTTTCGCTAAGACAGTTCTTGTGGAATTGGCAAAGTGATATTTGGAAGCCCATAGAGGGCTATGGTGAAAAAGGAAATATCCTCAGATGAAATCTGGAAAGAAGCTTTCTGAGAAACTGCTTAGTGTTCTGTTAATTCATCTCACAGAGTTACATGTGTGTTTCGTGGATCTCTTTGCTAGCCTTATTTCTGTGGAATCTGAGAACAGATATTTCGGATCCCTTTGAAAACTATAGGGCCAAAGGAAATATCCTCCGATAACAAAGAGAAAGAAGCTTTCTGAGAAACTTCTTTGTGTTCTGTGAAATCATCTCACAGAGTTACAGCTTTCCGCTCAGGAAGCCTTTCGCTAAGACAGTTCTTGTGGAATTGGCAAAGTGATATTTGGAAGCCCATAGAGGGCTATGGTGAAAAAGGAAATATCCTCAGATGAAATCTGGAAAGAAGCTTTCTGAGAAACTGCTTAGTGTTCTGTTAATTCATCTCACAGAGTTACATGTGTATTTCGTGGATCTCTTTGCTAGCCTTATTTCTGTGGAATCTGAGAACAGATATTTCGGATCGCTCTGAAGACTATAGGGCCAAAGGAAATATCCTCCCATAACAAACAGAAAGAAGCTTTCTGAGAAACTTCTTCGTTTTCTGTGAAATCATCTCACAGAGTTACAGCTTTCCCCTCAAGAAGCCTTTCGCTAAGACAGTTCTTGTGGAATTGGCAAAGTGATATTTGGAAGCCCATAGAGGGCTATGGTGAAAAAGGAAATATCCTCAGATGAAATCTGGAAAGAAGCTTTCTGAGAAACTGCTTAGTGTTCTGTTAATTCATCTCACAGAGTTACATGTGTGTTTCGTGGATCTCTTTGCTAGCCTTATTTCTGTGGAATCTGAGAACAGATATTTCGGATCCCTTTGAAAACTATAGGGCCAAAGGAAATATCCTCCGATAACAAAGAGAAAGAAGCTTTCTGAGAAACTTCTTTGTGTTCTGTGAAATCATCTCACAGAGATACAGCTTTCCCCTCAAGTAGCCTTTCGCTAAGACAGTTCTTGTGGAATTGGCAAAGTGATATTTGGAAGCCCATAGAGGGCTATGGTGAAAAAGGAAATATCCTCAGATGAAATCTGGAAAGAAGCTTTCTGAGAAACTGCTTAGTGTTCTGTTAATTCATCTCACAGAGTTACATGTGTATTTCGTGGATCTCTTTGCTAGCCTTATTTCTGTGGAATCTGAGAACAGATATTTTGGATCGCTCTGAAGACTATAGGGCCAAAGGAAATATCCTCCCATAACAAACAGAAAGAAGCTTTCTGAGAAACTTCTTTGTGTTCTGTGAAATCATCTCACAGAGTTACAGCTTTCCCCTCAAGAAGCCTTTCGCTAAGACAGTTCTTGTGGAATTGGCAAAGTGATATTTGGAAGCCCATACAGGGCTATGGTGAAAAAGGAAATATCCTCAGATGAAATCTGGAAAGAAGCTTTCTGAGAAACTGCTTAGTGTTCTGTTAATTCATCTCACAGAGTTACATGTGTATTTCGTGGATCTCCTTGCTGGCCTAATTTCTGTGGAGTCTGAGAACAGATATTTCGGGTCCCTTTGGAGACTATAGGGCCAAAGGAAATATCCTCTGATAACAAAGAGAAAGAAGCTTTCTGAGAAACTTCTTTGTGTTCTGTGAAATCATCTCACAGAGTTACAGCTTTCCCCTCAAGAAGCCTTTCGCTAAGACAGTTCTTGTGGAATTGGCAAAGTGATATTTGGAAGCCCATAGAGGGCTATGGTGAAAAAGGAAATATCCTCAGATGAAATCTGGAAAGAAGCTTTCTGAGAAACTGCTTAGTGTTCTGTTAATTCATCTCACAGAGTTACATATGTATTTCGTGGATCTCTTTGCTAGCCTTATTTCTGTGGAATCTGAGAACAGATATTTCGGATCCCTTTGAAGAGTATAGGGCCAAAGGAAATATCCTCCCATAACAAAGAGAAAGAAGCTTTCTGAGAAACTTCTTTGTGTTCTGTGAAATCATCTCACAGAGTTACAGCTTTCCCCTCAAGAAGCCTTTCGCTAAGACAGTTCTTGTGGAATTGGCAAAGTGATATTTGGAAGCCCACAGTGGGCTATGGTGAAAAAGGAAATATCCTCCGATGAAATCTGGAAAGAAGCTTTCTGAGAAACTGCTTAGTGTTCTGTTAATTCATCTCACAGAGTTACATGTGTATTTCGTGGATCTCTTTGCTAGCCTTATTTCTGTGGAATCTGAGAACAGATATTTCGGATCCCTTTGAAAACTATAGTTCCAAAGGAAGTATCCTCCGATAACAAAGAGAAAGAAGCTTTCTGAGAAACTCCTTTGTGTTCTGTGAAATCATCTCACAGAGTTACAGCTTTCCGCTCAGGAAGCCTTTCGCTAAGACAGTTCTTGTGGAATTGGCAAAGTGATATTTGGAAGCCCATAGAGGGCTATGGTGAAAAAGGAAATATCCTCACAGGAAATCTGGAAAGAAGCTTTCTGAGAAACTGCTTAGTGTTCTGTTAATTCATCTCACAGAGTTACATGTGTATTTCGTGGATCTCTTTGCTAGCCTTATTTCTGTGGAATCTGAGAACAGATATTTCGGATCCCATTGATGACTATAGGGCCAAAGGAAATATCCTCCCAAAACAAAGAGAAAGAAGCTTTCTGAGAAACTTCTTTGTGTTCTGTGAAATCATCTCACAGAGTTACAGCTTTCCCCTCAAGAAGCCTTTCGCTAAGACAGTTCTTGTGGAATTGGCAAAGTGATAGTTGCAAGCCCATAGAGGGCTATGGTGTAAAAGGAAATATCCTCAGATGAAATCTGGAAAGAAGCTTTCTGAGAAACTGCTGAGTGTTCTGTTAATTCATCTCACAGAGTTACATGTGTATTTCGTGGATCTCCTTGCTAGCCTTATTTCTGTGGAGTCTGAGAACAGATATTTCGGATCCCATTGGAGACTATAGGGCCAAAGGAAATATCCTCCGATAACAAAGAGAAAGAAGCTTTCTGAGAAACTTGTTTGTGTTCTGTGAAATCATCTCACAGAGTTACAGCTTTCCCCTCAAGAAGCCTTTCGCTAAGACAGTTCTTGTGGAATTGGCAAAGTGATATTTGGAAGCCCATAGAGGGCTATGGTGAAAAAGGAAATATCCTCAGATGAAATCTGGAAAGAAGCTTTCTGAGAAACTGCTTAGTGTTCTGTTAATTCATCTCACAGAGTTACATGTGTGTTTCGTGGATCTCTTTGCTAGCCTTATTTCTGTGGAATCTGAGAACAGATATTTCGGATCCCTTTGAAAACTATAGGGCCAAAGGAAATATCCTCCGATAACAAACAGAAAGAAGCTTTCTGAGAAACTTCTTTGTGTTCTGTGAAATCATCTCACAGAGTTACAGCTTTCCCCTCAAGAAGCCTTTCGCTAAGACAGTTCTTGTGGAATTGGCAAAGTGATATTTGGAAGCCCATAGAGGGCTTTGTTGAAAAAGGAAATATCCTCACAGGAAATCTGGAAAGGAGCTTTCTGAGAAACTGCTTAGTGTTCTGTTAATTCATCTCACAGAGTTACATGTGTATTTCGTGGATCTCTTTGCTAGCCTTATTTCTGTGGAATCTGAGAACAGATATTTCGGATCCCTTTGAAAACTATAGGGCCAAAGGAAATATCCTCCGATAACAAAGAGAAAGAAGCTTTCTGAGAAGCTTCTTTGTGTTCTGTGAAATCATCTCACAGAGTTACAGCTTTCCGCTCAAGAAGCCTTTCGCTAAGACAGTTCTTGTGGAATTGGCAAAGTGATATTTGGAAGCCCATAGAGGGATATGGTGAAAAAGGAAATATCCTCAGATGAAATCTGGAAAGAAGCTTTCTGAGAAACTGCTTAGTGTTCTGTTAATTCATCTCACAGAGTTACATGTGTATTTCGTGGATCTCTTTGCTAGCCTTATTTCTGTGGAATCTGAGAACAGATATTTCGGATCGCTCTGAAGACTATAGGGCCAAAGGAAATATCCTCCCATAACAAACAGAAAGAAGCTTTCAGAGAAACTTCTTCGTTTTCTGTGAAATCATCTCACAGAGTTACAGCTTTCCCCTCAAGAAGCCTTTCGCTAAGACAGTTCTTGTGGAATTGGCAAAGTGATATTTGGAAGCCCATAGAGGGCTATGGTGAAAAAGGAAATATCCTCAGATGAAATCTGGAAAGAAGCTTTCTGAGAAACTGCTTAGTGTTCTGTTAATTCATCTCACAGAGTTACATGTGTATTTCGTGGATCTCTTTGCTAGCCTTATTTCTGTGGAATCTGAGAACAGATATTTCCGATCCCTTTGAAGACTATAGGGCCAAAGGAAATATCCTCCCATAACAAAGAGAAAGAAGCTTTCTGAGAAAATTCTTTGTGTTCTGTGAAATCATCTCACAGAGTTACAGCTTTCCCCTCAAGAAGCCTTTCGCTAAGACAGTTCTTGTGGAATTGGCAAAGTGATATTTGGAAGCCCATAGAGGGCTATGGTGAAAAAGGAAATATCCTCAGATGAAATCTGGAAAGAAGCTTTCTGAGAAACTGCTTAGTGTTCTGTTAATTCATCTCACAGAGTTACATGTGTATTTCGTGGATCTCCTTGCTAGCCTTATTTCTGTGGAGTCTGAGAACAGATATTTCGGATTCCATTGAAGACTGGAGGGCCAAAGGAAATATCCTCCGATAACAAAGAGAAAGAAGCTTTCTGAGAAACTTCTTTGTGTTCTGTGAAATCATCTCACAGAGTTACAGCTTTCCCCTCAAGAAGCCTTTCACTAAGACAGTTCTTGTGGAATTGGCAAAGTGATATTTGGAAGCCCATAGAGGGCTATGGTGAAAAAGGAAATATCCTCACAGGAAATCTGGAAAGAAGCTTTCTGAGAAACTGCTTAGTGTTCTGTTAATTCATCTCACAGAGTTACATGTGTATTTCGTGGATCTCTTTGCTAGCCTTATTTCTGTGGAATCTGAGAACAGATATTTCGGATCCCTTTGAAAACTATAGGGCCAAAGGAAATATCCTCCGATAACAAAGAGAAAGAAGCTTTCTGAGAAACTTCTTTGTGTTCTGTGAAATCATCTCACAGAGTTACAGCTTTCCGCTCAGGAAGCCTTTCGCTAAGACAGTTCTTGTGGAATTGGCAAAGTGATATTTGGAAGCCCATAGAGGGCTACGGTGAAAAAGTAAATATCCTCAGATGAAATCTGGAAAGAAGCTTTCTGAGAAACTGCTTAGTGTTCTGTTAATTCATCTCACAGAGTTACATGTGTATTTCGTGGATCTCTTTGCTAGCCTTATTTCTGTGGAATCTGAGAACAGATATTTCGGATCGCTCTGAAGACTAAAGGGCCAAAGGAAATATCCTCCCATAACAAACAGAAAGAAGCTTTCTGAGAACCTTCTTTGTGTTCTGTGAAATCATCTCACAGAGTTACACCTTTCCGCCCAGGAAGTCTTTCGCTAAGACAGTTCTTGTGGAATTGGCAAAGTGATATTTGGAAGCCCATACAGGGCTATGGTGAAAAAGGAAATATCCTCAGATGAAATCTGGAAAGAAGCTTTCTGAGAAACTGCTTAGTGTTCTGTTAATTCATCTCACAGAGTTACATGTGTATTTCGTGGATCAATTTGCTAGCCTTATTTCTGTGGAATCTGAGAACAGATATTTCGGATCCCTTTGGAGACTATAGGGCCAAAGGAAATATCCTCCGCTAACAAAGAGAAAGAAGCTTTCTGAGAAACTTCTTTGTGTTCTGTGAAATCATCTCACAGAGTCACAGCTTTCCGCTCAGGAAGCCTTTCGCTAAGACAGTTCTTGTGGAATTGGCAAAGTGATATTTGGAAGCCCATAGAGGGCTATGGTGAAAAAGGAAATATCCTCACAGGAAATCTGGAAAGAAGCTTTCTGAGAAACTGCTTAGTGTTCTGTTAATTCATCTCACAGAGTTACATGTGTATTTCGTGGATCTCTTTGCTAGCCTTATTTCTGTGGAATCTGAGAACAGATATTTCGGATCCCATTGATGACTATAGGGCCAAAGGAAATATCCTCCGAAAACAAAGAGAAAGAAGCTTTCTGAGAAACTTCTTTGTGTTCTGTGAAATCATCTCACAGAGTTACAGCTTTCCCCTCAAGAAGCCTTTCGCTAAGACAGTTCTTGTGGAATTGGCAAAGTGATATTTGGAAGCCCATAGAGGGCTATGGTGTAAAAGGAAATATCCTCAGATGAAATCTGGAAAGAAGCTTTCTGAGAAACTGCTGAGTGTTCTGTTAATTCATCTCACAGAGTTACATGTGTATTTCGTGGATCTCCTTGCTAGCCTTATTTCTGTGGAGTCTGAGAACAGATATTTCGGATCCCATTGGAGACTATAGGGCCAAAGGAAATATCTTCCGATAACAAAGAGAAAGAAGCTTTCTGAGAAACTTGTTTGTGTTCTGTGAAATCATCTCACAGAGTTACAGCTTTCCCCTCAAGAAGCCTTTCGCTAAGACAGTTCTTGTGGAATTGGCAAAGTGATATTTGGAAGCCCATAGAGGGCTATGGTGAAAAAGGAAATATCCTCAGATGAAATCTGGAAAGAAGCTTTCTGAGAAACTGCTTAGTGTTCTGTTAATTCATCTCACAGAGTTACATGTGTGTTTCGTGGATCTCTTTGCTAGCCTTATTTCTGTGGAATCTGAGAACAGATATTTCGGATCCCTTTGAAAACTATAGGGCCAAAGGAAATATCCTCCGATAACAAACAGAAAGAAGCTTTCTGAGAAACTTCTTTGTGTTCTGTGAAATCATCTCACAGAGTTACAGCTTTCCCCTCAAGAAGCCTTTCGCTAAGACAGTTCTTGTGGAATTGGCAAAGTGATATTTGGAAGCCCATAGAGGGCTTTGTTGAAAAAGGAAATATCCTCACAGGAAATCTGGAAAGGAGCTTTCTGAGAAACTGCTTAGTGTTCTGTTAATTCATCTCACAGAGTTACATGTGTATTTCGTGGATCTCTTTGCTAGCCTTATTTCTGTGGAATCTGAGAACAGATATTTCGGATCCCTTTGAAAACTATAGGGCCAAAGGAAATATCCTCCGATAACAAAGAGAAAGAAGCTTTCTGAGAAACTTCTTTGTGTTCAGTGAAATCATCTCACAGAGTTACAGCTTTCCGCTCAAGAAGCCTTTCGCTAAGACAGTTCTTGTGGAATTGGCAAAGTGATATTTGGAAGCCCATAGAGGGATATGGTGAAAAAGGAAATATCCTCAGATGAAATCTGGAAAGAAGCTTTCTGAGAAACTGCTTAGTGTTCTGTTAATTCATCTCACAGAGTTACATGTGTATTTCGTGGAACTCTTTGCTAGCCTTATTTCTGTGGAATCTGAGAACAGATATTTCGGATCGCTCTGAAGACTATAGGGCCAAAGGAAATATCCTCCCATAACAAACAGAAAGAAGCTTTCAGAGAAACTTCTTCGTTTTCTGTGAAATCATCTCACAGAGTTACAGCTTTCTGCTCAAGAAGCCTTTCGCTAAGACAGTTCTTGTGGAATTGGCAAAGTGATATTTGGAAGCCCATAGAGGGCTATGGTGAAAAAGGAAATATCCTCAGATGAAATCTGGAAAGAAGCTTTCTGAGAAACTGCTTAGTGTTCTGTTAATTCATCTCACAGAGTTACATGTGTATTTCGTGGATCTCCTTGCTAGCCTTATTTCTGTGGAGTCTGAGAACAGATATTTCGGATCCCTTTGGAGACTATAGGGCCAAAGGAAATATCCTCCGATAACAAAGAGAAAGAAGCTTTCTGAGAAACTTCTTTGTGTTCTGTGAAATTATCTCACAGAGTTACAGCTTTCCCCTCAAGAAGCCTTTTGCTAAGACAGTTCTTGTGGAATTGGCAAAGTGATATTTGGAAGCCCATAGAGGGCTATGGTGAAAAAGGAAATATCCTCAGATGAAATCTGGAAAGAAGCTTTCTGAGAAACTGCTTAGTGTTCTGTTAATTCATCTCACAGAGTTACATGTGTGTTTCGTGGATCTCTTTGCTAGCCTTATTTCTGTGGAATCTGACAACAGATATTTCGGATCCCTTTGAAAACTATAGGGCCAAAGGAAATATCCTCCGATAACAAAGAGAAAGAAGCTTTCTGAGAAACTTCTTTTTTTTCTGTGAAATCATCTCACAGAGTTACAGCTTTCCCCTCAAGAAGCCTTTCGCTAAGACAGTTCTTGTGGAATTGGCAAAGTTATATTTGGAAGCCCATAGAGGGCTATGGTGAAAAAGGAAATATCCTCACAGGAAATCTGGAAAGAAGCTTTCTGAGAAACTGCTTAGTGTTCTGTTAATTCATCTCACAGAGTTACATGTGTATTTCGTGGATCTCTTTGCTAGCCGTATTTCTGTGGATTCTGAGAACAGATATTTCGGATCCCTTTGAAAACTATAGGGCCAAAGGAAATATCCTCCGATAACAAAGAGAAAGAAGCTTTCTGAGAAACTTCTTTGTGTTCTGTGTAATCATCTCACAGAGTTACAGCTTTCCCCTCAAGAAGCCTTTCGCTAAGACAGTTCTTGTGGAATTGGCAAAGTGATATTTGGAAGCCCATAGAGGGCTACGGTGAAAAAGGAAATATCCTCACAGGAAATCTGGAAAGAAGCTTTCTGAGAAACTGCTTAGTGTTCTGTTAATTCATCTCACAGAGTTACATGTGTATTTCGTGGATCTCTTTGCTAGCCTTATTTCTGTGGAATCTGAGAACAGATATTTCGGATCCCATTGGAGACTATAGGGCCAAAGGAAATATCCTCCGCTAACAAAGAGAAAGAAGCTTTCTGAGAAACTTCTTTGTGTTCTGTGAAATAATCTCACAGAGTTACAGCTTTCCGCTCAGGAAGCCTTTCGCTAAGACAGTTCTTGTGGAATTGGCAAAGTGATATTTGGAAGCCCATAGAGGGCTATGGTGAAAAAGGAAATATCCTCAGATGAAATCTGGAAAGAAGCTTTCTGAGAAACTGCTTAGTGTTCTGTTAATTCATCTCACAGAGTTACATGTGTATTTCGTGGATCTCTTTGCTAGCCTTATTTCTGTGGAATCTGAGAACAGATATTTCGGATCGCTCTGAAGACTAAAGGGCCAAAGGAAATATCCTCCCATAACAAACAGAAAGAAGCTTTCTGAGAACCTTCTTTGTGTTCTGTGAAATCATCTCACAGAGTTACACCTTTCCGCCCAGGAAGTCTTTCGCTAAGACAGTTCTTGTGGAATTGGCAAAGTGATATTTGGAAGCCCCTACAGGGCTATGGTGAAAAAGGAAATATCCTCAGATGAAATCTGGAAAGAAGCTTTCTGAGAAACTGCTTAGTGTTCTGTTCATTCATCTCACAGAGTTACATGTGTATTTCGTGGATCAATTTGCTAGCCTTATTTCTGTGGAATCTGAGAACAGATATTTCGGATCCCTTTGAAAACTATAGGGCCAAAGGAAATATCCTCCGATAACAAACAGAAAGAAGCTTTCTGAGAAACCTCTTTGTGTTCTGTGAAATCATCTCACAGAGTTACAGCTTTCTGCTCAAGAAGCCTTTCGCTAAGACAGTTCTTGTGGAATTGGCAAAGTGATATTTGGAAGCCCATAGAGGGCTATGGTGAAAAAGGAAATATCCTCAGATGAAATCTGGAAAGAATCTTTCAGAGAAACTGCTTAGTGTTCTGTTAATTCATCTCACAGAGTTACATGTGTATTTCGTGGATCTCTTTGCTAGCCTTATTTGTGTGGAATCTGAGAACAGATATTTCGGATCCCTTTGAAAACTATAGGGCCAAAGGAAATATCCTCCGATAACAAAGAGAAAGAAGCTTTCTGAGAAACTTCTTTGTGTTCTGTGAAATCATCTCACAGAGTTACAGCTTTCCCCTCAAGAAGCCATTCGCTAAGACAGTTCTTGTGGAATTGGCAAAGTGATATTTGGAAGCCCATAGAGGGCTACGGTGAAAAAGGAAATATCCTCACAGGAAATCTGGAAAGAAGCTTTCTGAGAAACTGCTTAGTGTTCTGTTAATTCATCTCACAGAGTTACATGTGTATTTCGTGGATCTCTTTGCTAGCCTTATTTCTGTGGAATCTGAGAACAGATATTTCGGATCCCTTTGAAAACTATAGGGCCAAAGGAAATATCCTCCGATAACAAAGAGAAAGAAGCTTTCTGAGAAACTTCTTTGTGTTCTGTGAAATCATCTCACAGAGTTACAGCTTTCCCCTCAAGAAGCCTTTCGCTAAGACAGTTCTTGTGGAATTGGCAAAGTGATATTTGGAAGCCCATAGAGGGCTATGGTGAAAAAGGAAATATCCTCAGATGAAATCTGTAAGAAGCTTTCTGAGAAACTGCTTAGGGTTCTGTTAATTCATCTCACAGAGTTACATGTGTATTTCGTGGATCTCTTTGCTAGCCTTATTTCTGTGGAATCTGAGAACAGATATTTCGGATCCCTTTGAAGAGTATAGGGCCAAAGGAAATATCCTCCCATAACAAAGAGAAAGAAGCTTTCTGAGAAACTTCTTTGTGTTCTGTGAAATCATCTCACAGAGTTACAGCTTTCCCCTCAAGAAGCCTTTCGCTAAGACAGTTCTTTTGGAATTGGCAAAGTGATATTTGGAAGCCCACAGTGGGCTATGGTGAAAAAGGAAATATCCTCCGATGAAATCTGGAAAGAAGCTTTCTGAGAAACTGCTTAGTGTTCTGTTAATTCATCTCACAGAGTTACATGTGTATTTCGTGGATCTCTTTGCTAGCCTTATTTCTGTGGAATCTGAGAACAGATATTTCGGATCCCATTGATGACTATAGGGCCAAAGGAAATATCCTCCCAAAACAAAGAGAAAGAAGCTTTCTGAGAAACTTCTTTGTGTTCTGTGAAATCATCTCACAGAGTTACAGCTTTCCGCTCAAGAAGCCTTTCGCTAAGACAGTTCTTGTGGAATTGGCAAAGTGATATTTGGAAGCCCATAGAGGGCTATGGTGAAAAAGGAAATATCCTCAGATGAAATCTGGAAAGAAGCTTTCTGAGAAACTGCTTAGTGTTCTGTTAATTCATCTCACAGAGTTACATGTGTATTTCGTGGATCAATTTGCTAGCCTTATTTCTGTGGAATCTGAGAACAGATATTTCGGATCCCTTTGAAAACTATAAGGCCAAAGGAAATATCCTCCGATAACAAACAGAAAGAAGCTTTCTGAGAAACCTCTTTGTGTTCTGTGAAATCATCTCACAGAGTTACAGCTTTCCGCTCAAGAAGCCTTTCGCTAAGACAGTTCTTGTGGAATTGGCAAAGTGATATTTGGAAGCCCATAGAGGGCTATGGTGAAAAAGGAAATATCCTCAGATGAAATCTGGAAAGAAGCTTTCTGAGAAACTGCTTAGTGTTCTGTTAATTCATCTCACAGAGTTACATGTGTATTTCGTGGATCTCCTTGCTAGCCTTATTTCTGTGGAGTCTGAGAACAGATATTTCGGATCCCATTGGAGACTATAGGGCCAAAGGAAATATCCTCCGATAACAAAGAGAAAGAAGCTTTCTGAGAAACTTGTTTGTGTTCTGTGAAATCATCTCACAGAGTTACAGCTTTCCCTTCAAGAAGCCTTTCGCTAAGACAGTTCTTGTGGAATTGGCAAAGTGATATTTGGAAGCCCATAGAGGGCTATGGTGAAAAAGGAAATATCCTCAGATGAAATCTGGAAAGAAGCTTTCTGAGAAACTGCTTAGTGTTCTGTTAATTCATCTCACAGAGTTACATGTGTGTTTCGTGGATCTCTTTGCTAGCCTTATTTCTGTGGAATCTGAGAACAGATATTTCGGATCCCTTTGAAAACTATAGGGCCAAAGGAAATATCCTCCGATAACAAACAGAAAGAAGCTTTCTGAGAAACTTCTTTGTGTTCTGTGAAATCATCTCACAGAGTTACAGCTTTCCCCTCAAGAAGCCTTTCGCTAAGACAGTTCTTGTGGAATTGGCAAAGTGATATTTGGAAGCCCATAGAGGGCTATGGTGAAAAAGGAAATATCCTCACAGGAAATCTGGAAAGAAGCTTTCTGAGAAACTGCTTAGTGTTCTGTTAATTCATCTCACAGAGTTACATGTGTATTTCGTGGATCTCTTTGCTAGCCTTATTTCTGTGGAATCTGAGAACAGATATTTCGGATCCCTTTGAAAACTATAGGGCCAAAGGAAATATCCTCCGATAACAAAGAGAAAGAAGCTTTCTGAGAAACTTCTTTGTGTTCTGTGAAATCATCTCACAGAGTTACAGCTTTCCGCTCAAGAATCCTTTCGCTAAGACAGTTCTTGTGGAATTGGCAAAGTGATATTTGGAAGCCCATAGAGGGCTATGGTGAAAAAGGAAATATCCTCAGATGAAATCTGGAAAGAAGCTTTCTGAGAAACTGCTTAGTGTTCTGTTAATTCATCTCACAGAGTTACATGTGTATTTCGTGGATCTCTTTGCTAGCCTTATTTCTGTGGAATCTGAGAACAGATATTTCGGATCGCTCTGAAGACTATAGGGCCAAAGGAAATATCCTCCCATAACAAACAGAAAGAAGCTTTCAGAGAAACTTCTTCGTTTTCTGTGAAATCATCTCACAGAGTTACAGCTTTCCCCTCAAGAAGCCTTTCGCTAACACAGTTCTTGTGGAATTGGTAAAGTGATATTTGGAAGCCCATAGAGGGCTATGGTGAAAAAGGAAATATCCTCAGATGAAATCTGGAAAGAAGCTTTCTGAGAAACTGCTTAGTGTTCTGTTAATTCATCTCACAGAGTTACATGTGTATTTCGTGGATCTCTTTGCTAGCCTTATTTCTGTGGAATCTGAGAACAGATATTTCCGATCCCATTGAAGACTATAGGGCCAAAGGAAATATCCTCCCATAACAAAGAGAAAGAAGCTTTCTGAGAAACTTCTTTGTGTTCTGTGAAATCATGTCACAGAGTTACAGCTTTCCCCTAAAGAAGCCTTTCGCTAAGACAGTTCTTGTGGAATTGGCAAAGTGATATTTGGAAGCCCATAGAGGGCTACGGTGAAAAAGGAAATATCCTCAGATGAAATCTGGAAAGAAGCTTTCTGAGAAACTGCTTAGTGTTCTCTTAATTCATGTCACAGAGTTACATGTGTATTTCGTGGATCTCCTTGCTAGCCTTATTTCTGTGGAGTCTGAGAACAGATATTTCGGGTCCCTTTGGAGACTATAGGGCCAAAGGAAATATCCTCTGATAACAAAGAGAAAGAAGCTTTCTGAGAAACTTCTTTGTGTTCTGTGAAATCATCTCACAGAGTTACAGCTTTCCCCTCAAGAAGCCTTTCGCTAAGACAGTTCTTGTGGAATTGGCAAAGTGATATTTGGAAGCCCATAGTGGGCTATGGTGAAAAAGGAAATATCCTCAGATGAAATCTGGAAAGAATCTTTCAGAGAAACTGCTTAGTGTTCTGTTAATTCATCTCATAGAGTTACATGTGTATTTCGTGGATCTCTTTGCTAGCCTTATTTCTGTGGAATCTGAGAACAGATATTTCGGATCCCTTTGGAGACTATAGGGCCAAAGGAAATATCCTCCGATAACAAAGAGAAAGAAGCTTTCTGAGAAACTTCTTTGTGTTCTGTGAAATCATCTCACAGAGTTACAGCTTTCCCTTCAAGAAGCCTTTCGCTAAGACAGTTCTTGTGGAATTGGCAAAGTGATATTTGGAAGCCCATAGAGGGCTATGGTGAAAAAGGAAATATCCTCAGATGAAATCTGGAAAGAAGCTTTCTGAGAAACTGCTTAGTGTTCTGTTAATTCATCTCACAGAGTTACATGTTTGTTTCGTGGATCTCTTTGCTAGCCTTATTTCTGTGGAATCTGAGACAGATATTTCGGATCCCTTTGAAAACTATAGGGCCAAAGGAAATATCCTCCGATAACAAAGAGAAAGAAGCTTTCTGAGAAACTTCTTTGTGTTCTGTGAAATCATCTCACAGAGTTACAGCTTTCCCCTCAAGAAGCCTTTCGCTAAGACAGTTCTTGTGGAATTGGCAAAGTGATATTTGGAAGCCCATAGAGGGCTATGGTGAAAAAGGAAATATCCTCACAGGAAATCTGGAAAGAAGCTTTCTGAGAAACTGCTTAGTGTTCTGTTAATTCATCTCACAGAGTTACATGTGTATTTCGTGGATCTCTTTGCTAGCCTTATTTCTGTGGAATCTGAGAACAGATATTTCGGATCCCTTTGAAAACTATAGGGCCAAAGGAAATATCCTCCGATAACAAAGAGAAAGAAGCTTTCTGAGAAACTTCTTTGTGTTCTGTGAAATCATCTCACAGAGTTACAGATTTCCCCTCAAGAAGCCTTTCGCTAAGACAGTTCTTGTGGAATTGGCAAAGTGATATTTGGAAGCCCATAGAGGGCTATGGTGAAAAAGGAAATATCCTCAGATGAAATCTGGAAAGAAGCTTTCTGAGAAACTGCTTATTGTTCTGTTAATTCATCTCACAGAGTTACATGTGTATTTCGTGGATCTCTTTGCTAGCCTTATTTCTGTGGAATCTGAGAACAGATATTTCGGATCGCTCTGAAGACTATAGGGCCAAAGGAAATATCCTCCCATAACAAACAGAAAGAAGCTTTCAGAGAAACTTCTTCGTTTTCTGTGAAATCATCTCACAGAGTTACAGCTTTCTGCTCAAGAAGCCTTTCGCTAAGACAGTTCTTGTGGAATTGGCAAAGTGATATTTGGAAGCCCATAGAGGGCTATGGTGAAAAAGGAAATATCCTCAGATGAAATCTGGAAAGAAGCTTTCTGAGAAACTGCTTAGTGTTCTGTTAATTCATCTCACAGAGTTACATGTGTATTTCGGGGATCTCCTTGCTAGCCTTATTTCTGTGGAGTCTGAGAACAGATATTTCGGATCCCATTGGAGACTATAGGGCCAAAGGAAATATCCTCCGATAACAAAGAGAAAGAAGCTTTCTGAGAAACTTCTTTGTGTTCTGTGAAATAATCTCACAGAGTTACAGCTTTCCCCTCAAGAAGCCTTTTGCTAAGACAGTTCTTGTGGAATTGGCAAAGTGATATTTGGAAGCCCATAGAGGGCTATGGTGAAAAAGGAAATATCCTCAGATGAAATCTGGAAAGAAGCTTTCTGAGAAACTGCTTAGTGTTCTGTTAATTCATCTCACAGAGTTACATGTGTGTTTCGTGGATCTCTTTGCTAGCCTTATTTCTGTGGAATCTGACAACAGATATTTCGGATCCCTTTGAAAACTATAGGGCCAAAGGAAATATCCTCCGATAACAAAGAGAAAGAAGCTTTCTGAGAAACTTCTTTTTTTTCTGTGAAATCATCTCACAGAGTTACAGCTTTCCCCTCAAGAAGCCTTTCGCTAAGACAGTTCTTGTGGAATTGGCAAAGTGATATTTGGAAGCCCATAGAGGGCTATGGTGAAAAAGGAAATATCCTCACAGGAAATCTGGAAAGAAGCTTTCTGAGAAACTGCTTAGTGTTCTGTTAATTCATCTCACAGAGTTACATGTGTATTTCGTGGATCTCTTTGCTAGCCGTATTTCTGTGGAATCTGAGAACAGATATTTCGGATCCCTTTGAAAACTATAGGGCCAAAGGAAATATCCTCCGATAACAAAGAGAAAGAAGCTTTCTGAGAAACTTCTTTGTGTTCTGTGAAATCATCTCACAGAGTTACAGCTTTCCCCTCAAGAAGCCTTTCGCTAAGACAGTTCTTGTGGAATTGGAAAAGTGATATTTGGAAGCCCATAGAGGGCTATGGTGAAAAAGGAAATATCCTCAGATGAAATCTGGAAAGAAGCTTTCTGAGAAACTGCTTAGTGTTCTGTTAATTCATCTCACAGAGTTATATGTGTATTTCGTGGATCTCCTTGCTGGCCTAATTTCTGTGGAGTCTGAGAACAGATATTTCGGGGCCCTTTGGAGACTATAGGGCCAAAGGAAATATCCTCTGATAACAAAGAGAAAGAAGCTTTCTGAGAAACTTCTTTGTGTTCTGTGAAATCATCTCACAGAGTTACAGCTTTCCCCTCAAGAAGCCTTTCGCTAAGACAGTTCTTGTGGAATTGGCAAAGTGATATTTGGAAGCCCTTAGAGGGCTATGGTGAAAAAGGAAATATCCTCAAATGAAATCTGGAAAGAAGCTTTCTGAGAAACTGCTTAGTGTTCTGTTAATTCATCTCACAGAGTTACATGTGTATTTCGTGGATCTCTTTGCTAGCCGTATTTCTGTGGAATCTGAGAACAGATATTTCGGATCCCTTTGAAAACTATAGGGCCAAAGGAAATATCCTCCGATAACAAAGAGAAAGAAGCTTTCTGAGAAACTTCTTTGTGTTCTGTGAAATCATCTCACAGAGTTACAGCTTTCCCCTCAAGAAGCCTTTCGCTAAGACAGTTCTTGTGGAATTGGAAAAGTGATATTTGGAAGCCCATAGAGGGCTATGGTGAAAAAGGAAATATCCTCAGATGAAATCTGGAAAGAAGCTTTCTGAGAAACTGCTTAGTGTTCTGTTAATTCATCTCACAGAGTTACATGTGTATTTCGTGGATCTCCTTGCTGGCCTAATTTCTGTGGAGTCTGAGAACAGATATTTCGGGTCCCTTTGGAGACTATAGGGCCAAAGGAAATATCCTCTGATAACAAAGAGAAAGAAGCTTTCTGAGAAACTTCTTTGTGTTCTGTGAAATCATCTCACAGAGTTACAGCTTTCCCCTCAAGAAGCCTTTCGCTAAGACAGTTCTTGTGGAATTGGCAAAGTGATATTTGGAAGCCCATAGAGGGCTATGGTGAAAAAGGAAATATCCTCAAATGAAATCTGGAAAGAATCTTTCAGAGAAACTGCTTAGTGTTCTGTTAATTCATCTCACAGAGTTACATGTGTATTTCGTGGATCTCTTTGCTAGCCTTATTTGTGTGGAATCTGAGAACAGATATTTCGGATCCCTTTGAAAACTATAGGGCCAAAGGAAATATCCTCCGATAACAAAGAGAAAGAAGCTTTCTGAGAAACTTCTTTGTGTTCTGTGAAATCATCTCACAGAGTTACAGCTTTCCCCTCAAGAAGCCTTTCGCTAAGACAGTTCTTGTGGAATTGGCAAAGTGATATTTGGAAGCCCATAGAGGGCTACGGTGAAAAAGGAAATATCCTCACAGGAAATCTGGAAAGAAGCTTTCTGAGAAACTGCTTAGTGTTCTGTTAATTCATCTCACAGAGTTACATGTGTATTTCGTGGATCTCTTTGCTAGCCTTATTTCTGTGGAATCTGAGAACAGATATTTCGGATCCCATTGGAGACTATAGGGCCAAAGGAAATATCCTCCGCTAACAAAGAGAAAGAAGCTTTCTGAGAAACTTCTTTGTGTTCTGTGAAATAATCTCACAGAGTTACAGCTTTCCGCTCAGGAAGCCTTTCGCTAAGACAGTTCTTGTGGAATTGGCAAAGTGATATTTGGAAGCCCATAGAGGGCTATGGTGAAAAAGGAAATATCCTCAGATGAAATCTGGAAAGAAGCTTTCTGAGAAACTGCTTAGTGTTCTGTTAATTCATCTCACAGAGTTACATGTGTATTTCGTGGATCTCTTTGCTAGCCTTATTTCTGTGGAATCTGAGAACAGATATTTCGGATCGCTCTGAAGACTAAAGGGCCAAAGGAAATATCCTCCCATAACAAACAGAAAGAAGCTTTCTGAGAACCTTCTTTGTGTTCTGTGAAATCATCTCACAGAGTTACACCTTTCCGCCCAGGAAGTCTTTCGCTAAGACAGTTCTTGTGGAATTGGCAAAGTGATATTTGGAAGCCCATACAGGGCTATGGTGAAAAAGGAAATATCCTCAGATGAAATCTGGAAAGAAGCTTTCTGAGAAACTGCTTAGTGTTCTGTTAATTCATCTCACAGAGTTACATGTGTATTTCGTGGATCAATTTGCTAGCCTTATTTCTGTGGAATCTGAGAACAGATATTTCGGATCCCTTTGAAAACTATAGGGCCAAAGGAAATATCCTCCGATAACAAACAGAAAGAAGCTTTCTGAGAAACCTCTTTGTGTTCTGTGAAATCATCTCACAGAGTTACAGCTTTCTGCTCAAGAAGCCTTTCGCTAAGACAGTTCTTGTGGAATTGGCAAAGTGATATTTGGAAGCCCATAGAGGGCTATGGTGAAAAAGGAAATATCCTCAGATGAAATCTGGAAAGAATCTTTCAGAGAAACTGCTTAGTGTTCTGTTAATTCATCTCACAGAGTTACATGTGTATTTCGTGGATCTCTTTGCTAGCCTTATTTGTGTGGAATCTGAGAACAGATATTTCGGATCCCTTTGAAAACTATAGGGCCAAAGGAAATATCCTCCGATAACAAAGAGAAAGAAGCTTTCTGAGAAACTTCTTTGTGTTCTGTGAAATCATCTCACAGAGTTACAGCTTTCCCCTCAAGAAGCCATTCGCTAAGACAGTTCTTGTGGAATTGGCAAAGTGATATTTGGAAGCCCATAGAGGGCTACGGTGAAAAAGGAAATATCCTCACAGGAAATCTGGAAAGAAGCTTTCTGAGAAACTGCTTAGTGTTCTGTTAATTCATCTCACAGAGTTACATGTGTATTTCGTCGATCTCTTTGCTAGCCTTATTTCTGTGGAATCTGAGAACAGATATTTCGGATCCCTTTGAAAACTATAGGGCCAAAGGAAATATCCTCCGATAACAAAGAGAAAGAAGCTTTCTGAGAAACTTCTTTGTGTTCTGTGAAATCATCTCACAGAGTTACAGCTTTCCCCTCAAGAAGCCTTTCGCTAAGACAGTTCTTGTGGAATTGGCAAAGTGATATTTGGAAGCCCATAGAGGGCTATGGTGAAAAAGGAAATATCCTCAGATGAAATCTGTAAGAAGCTTTCTGAGAAACTGCTTAGGGTTCTGTTAATTCATCTCACAGAGTTACATGTGTATTTCGTGGATCTCTTTGCTAGCCTTATTTCTGTGGAATCTGAGAACAGATATTTCGGATCCCTTTGAAGAGTATAGGGCCAAAGGAAATATCCTCCCATAACAAAGAGAAAGAAGCTTTCTGAGAAACTTCTTTGTGTTCTGTGAAATCATCTCACAGAGTTACAGCTTTCCCCTCAAGAAGCCTTTCGCTAAGACAGTTCTTTTGGAATTGGCAAAGTGATATTTGGAAGCCCACAGTGGGCTATGGTGAAAAAGGAAATATCCTCCGATGAAATCTGGAAAGAAGCTTTCTGAGAAACTCCTTAGTGTTCTGTTAATTCATCTCACAGAGTTACATGTGTATTTCGTGGATCTCTTTGCTAGCCTTATTTCTGTGGAATCTGAGAACAGATATTTCGGATCCCTTTGAAAACTATAGTTCCAAAGGAAGTATCCTCCGATAACAAAGAGAAAGAAGCTTTCTGAGAAACTCCTTTGTGTTCTGTGAAATCATCTCACAGAGTTACAGCTTTCCGCTCAGGAAGCCTTTCGCTAAGACAGTTCTTGTGGAATTGGCAAAGTGATATTTGGAAGCCCATAGAGGGCTATGGTGAAAAAGGAAATATCGTCAGATGAAATCTGGAAAGAAGCTTTCTGAGAAACTGCTTAGTGTTCTGTTAATTCATCTCACAGAGTTACATGTGTATTTCGTGGATCTCTTTGCTAGCCTTATTTCTGTGGAATCTGAGAACAGATATTTCGGATCCCATTGATGACTATAGGGCCAAAGGAAATATCCTCCCAAAACAAAGAGAAAGAAGCTTTCTGAGAAACTTCTTTGTGTTCTGTGAAATCATCTCACAGAGTTACAGCTTTCCGCTCAAGAAGCCTTTCGCTAAGACAGTTCTTGTGGAATTGGCAAAGTGATATTTGGAAGCCCATAGAGGGCTATGGTGAAAAAGGAAATATCCTCACAGGAAATCTGGAAAGAAGCTTTCTGAGAAACTGCTTAGTGTTCTGTTAATTCATCTCACAGAGTTACATGTGTATTTCGTGGATCAATTTGCTAGCCTTATTTCTGTGGAATCTGAGAACAGATATTTCGGATCCCTTTGAAAACTATAGGGCCAAAGGAAATATCCTCCGATAACAAACAGAAAGAAGCTTTCTGAGAAACCTCTTTGTGTTCTGTGAAATCATCTCACAGAGTTACAGCTTTCCGCTGAAGAAGCCTTTCGCTAAGACAGTTCTTGTGGAATTGGCAAAGTGATATTTGGAAGCCCATAGAGGGCTATGGTGAAAAAGGAAATATCCTCAGATGAAATCTGGAAAGAAGCTTTCTGAGAAACTGCTTAGTGTTCTGTTAATTCATCTCACAGAGTTACATGTGTATTTCGTGGATCTCCTTGCTAGCCTTATTTCTGTGGAGTCTGAGAACAGATATTTCGGATCCCATTGGAGACTATAGGGCCAAAGGAAATATCCTCCGATAACAAAGAGAAAGAAGCTTTCTGAGAAACTTGTTTGTGTTCTGTGAAATCATCTCACAGGGTTACAGCTTTCCCTTCAAGAAGCCTTTCGCTAAGACAGTTCTTGTGGAATTGGCAAAGTGATATTTGGAAGCCCATAGAGGGCTATGGTGAAAAAGGAAATATCCTCAGATGAAATCTGGAAAGAAGCTTTCTGAGAAACTGCTTAGTGTTCTGTTAATTCATCTCACAGAGTTACATGTGTGTTTCGTGGATCTCTTTGCTAGCCTTATTTCTGTGGAATCTGAGAACAGATATTTCGGATCCCTTTGAAAACTATAGGGCCAAAGGAAATATCCTCCGATAACAAACAGAAAGAAGCTTTCTGAGAAACTTCTTTGTGTTCTGTGAAATCATCTCACAGAGTTACAGCTTTCCCCTCAAGAAGCCTTTCGCTAAGACAGTTCTTGTGGAATTGGCAAAGTGATATTTGGAAGCCCATAGAGGGCTATGGTGAAAAAGGAAATATCCTCACAGGAAATCTGGAAAGAAGCTTTCTGAGAAACTGCTTAGTGTTCTGTTAATTCATCTCACAGAGTTACATGTGTATTTCGTGGATCTCTTTGCTAGCCTTATTTCTGTGGAATCTGAGAACAGATATTTCGGATCCCTTTGAAAACTATAGGGCCAAAGGAAATATCCTCCGATAACAAAGAGAAAGAAGCTTTCTGAGAAACTTCTTTGTGTTCTGTGAAATCATCTCACAGAGTTACAGCTTTCCGCTCAAGAAGCCTTTCGCTAAGACAGTTCTTGTGGAATTGGCAAAGTGATATTTGGAAGCCCATAGAGGGCTATGGTGAAAAAGGAAATATCCTCAGATGAAATCTGGAAAGAAGCTTTCTGAGAAACTGCTTAGTGTTCTGTTAATTCATCTCACAGAGTTACATGTGTATTTCGTGGATCTCTTTGCTAGCCTTATTTCTGTGGAATCTGAGAACAGATATTTCGGATCGCTCTGAAGACTATAGGGCCAAAGGAAATATCCTCCCATAACAAACAGAAAGAAGCTTTCAGAGAAACTTCTTCGTTTTCTGTGAAATCATCTCACAGAGTTACAGCTTTCCCCTCAAGAAGCCTTTCGCTAACACAGTTCTTGTGGAATTGGTAAAGTGATATTTGGAAGCCCATAGAGGGCTATGGTGAAAAAGGAAATATCCTCAGATGAAATCTGGAAAGAAGCTTTCTGAGAAACTGCTTAGTGTTCTGTTAATTCATCTCACAGAGTTACATGTGTATTTCGTGGATCTCTTTGCTAGCCTTATTTCTGTGGAATCTGAGAACAGATATTTCCGATCCCATTGAAGACTATAGGGCCAAAGGAAATATCCTCCCATAACAAAGAGAAAGAAGCTTTCTGAGAAACTTCTTTGTGTTCTGTGAAATCATGTCACAGAGTTACAGCTTTCCCCTAAAGAAGCCTTTCGCTAAGACAGTTCTTGTGGAATTGGCAAAGTGATATTTGGAAGCCCATAGAGGGCTACGGTGAAAAAGGAAATATCCTCAGATGAAATCTGGAAAGAAGCTTTCTGAGAAACTGCTTAGTGTTCTGTTAATTCATCTCACAGAGTTACATGTGTATTTCGTGGATCTCCTTGCTAGCCTTATTTCTGTGGAGTCTGAGAACAGATATTTCGGGTCCCTTTGGAGACTATAGGGCCAAAGGAAATATCCTCTGATAACAAAGAGAAAGAAGCTTTCTGAGAAACTTCTTTGTGTTCTGTGAAATCATCTCACAGAGTTACAGCTTTCCCCTCAAGAAGCCTTTCGCTAAGACAGTTCTTGTGGAATTGGCAAAGTGATATTTGGAAGCCCATAGAGGGCTATGGTGAAAAAGGAAATATCCTCACAGGAAATCTGGAAAGAAGCTTTCTGAGAAACTGCTTAGTGTTCTGTTAATTCATCTCACAGAGTTACATGTGTATTTCGTGGATCTCTTTGCTAGCCTTATTTCTGTGGAATCTGAGAACAGATATTTCGGATCCCTTTGAAAACTATAGGGCCAAAGGAAATATCCTCCGATAACAAAGAGAAAGAAGCTTTCTGAGAAACTTCTTTGTGTTCTGTGAAATCATCTCACAGAGTTACAGATTTCCGCTCAAGAAGCCTTTCGCTAAGACAGTTCTTGTGGAATTGGCAAAGTGATATTTGGAAGCCCATAGAGGGCTATGGTGAAAAAGGAAATATCCTCAGATGAAATCTGGAAACAAGCTTTCTGAGAAACTGCTTAGTGTTCTGTTAATTCATCTCACAGAGTTACATGTGTATTTCGTGGATCTCTTTGCTAGCCTTATTTCTGTGGAATCTGAGAACAGATATTTCGGATCGCTCTGAAGACTATAGGGCCAAAGGAAATATCCTCCCATAACAAACAGAAAGAAGCTTTCAGAGAAACTTCTTCGTTTTCTGTGAAATCATCTCACAGAGTTACAGCTTTCTGCTCAAGAAGCCTTTCGCTAAGACAGTTCTTGTGGAATTGGCAAAGTGATATTTGGAAGCCCATAGAGGGCTATGGTGAAAAAGGAAATATCCTCAGATGAAATCTGGAAAGAAGCTTTCTGAGAAACTGCTTAGTGTTCTGTTAATTCATCTCACAGAGTTACATGTGTATTTCGTGGATCTCCTTGCTAGCCTTATTTCTGTGGAGTCTGAGAACAGATATTTCGGATCCCATTGGAGACTATAGGGCCAAAGGAAATATCCTCCGATAACAAAGAGAAAGAAGCTTTCTGAGAAACTTCTTTGTGTTCTGTGAAATAATCTCACAGAGTTACAGCTTTCCCCTCAAGAAGCCTTTTGCTAAGACAGTTCTTGTGGAATTGGCAAAGTGATATTTGGAAGCCCATAGAGGGCTATGGTGAAAAAGGAAATATCCTCAGATGAAATCTGGAAAGAAGCTTTCTGAGAAACTGCTTAGTGTTCTGTTAATTCATCTCACAGAGTTACATGTGTGTTTCGTGGATCTCTTTGCTAGCCTTATTTCTGTGGAATCTGACAACAGATATTTCGGATCCCTTTGAAAACTATAGGGCCAAAGGAAATATCCTCCGATAACAAAGAGAAAGAAGCTTTCTGAGAAACTTCTTTTTTTTCTGTGAAATCATCTCACAGAGTTACAGCTTTCCCCTCAAGAAGCCTTTCGCTAAGACAGTTCTTGTGGAATTGGCAAAGTTATATTTGGAAGCCCATAGATTGCTATGGTGAAAAAGGAAATATCCTCACAGGAAATCTGGAAAGAAGCTTTCTGAGAAACTGCTTAGTGTTCTGTTAATTCATCTCACAGAGTTACATGTGTATTTCGTGGATCTCTTTGCTAGCCGTATTTCTGTGGAATCTGAGAACAGATATTTCGGATCCCTTTGAAAACTATAGGGCCAAAGGAAATATCCTCCGATAACAAAGAGAAAGAAGCTTTCTGAGAAACTTCTTTGTGTTCTGTGAAATCATCTCACAGAGTTACAGCTTTCCCCTCAAGAAGCCTTTCGCTAAGACAGTTCTTGTGGAATTGGAAAAGTGATATTTGGAAGCCCATAGAGGGCTATGGTGAAAAAGGAAATATCCTCAGATGAAATCTGGAAAGAAGCTTTCTGAGAAACTGCTTAGTGTTCTGTTAATTCATCTCACAGAGTTATATGTGTATTTCGTGGAACTCCTTGCTGGCCTAATTTCTGTGGAGTCTGAGAACAGATATTTCGGGTCCCTTTGGAGACTATAGGGCCAAAGGAAATATCCTCCGATAACAAAGAGAAAGAAGCTTTCTGAGAAACTTCTTTGTGTTCTGTGAAATCATCTCACAGAGTTACAGCTTTCCCCTCAAGAAGCCTTTCGCTAAGACAGTTCTTGTGGAATTGGCAAAGTGATATTTGGAAGCCCAAAGAGGGCTACGGTGAAAAAGGAAATATCCTCACAGGAAATCTGGAAAGAAGCTTTCTGAGAAACTGCTTAGTGTTCTGTTAATTCATCTCACAGAGTTACATGTGTATTTCGTGGATCTCTTTGCTAGCCTTATTTCTGTGGAATCTGAGAACAGATATTTCGGATCCCATTGGAGACTATAGGGCCAAAGGAAATATCCTCCGCTAACAAAGAGAAAGAAGCTTTCTGAGAAACTTCTTTGTGTTCTGTGAAATAATCTCACAGAGTTACAGCTTTCCGCTCAGGAAGCCTTTCGCTAAGACAGTTCTTGTGGAATTGGCAAAGTGATATTTGGAAGCCCATAGAGGGCTATGGTGAAAAAGGAAATATCCTCAGATGAAATCTGGAAAGAAGCTTTCTGAGAAACTGCTTAGTTTTCTGTTAATTCATCTCACAGAGTTACATGTGTATTTCGTGGATCTCTTTGCTAGCCTTATTTCTGTGGAATCTGAGAACAGATATTTCGGATCGCTCTGAAGACTAAAGGGCCAAAGGAAATATCCTCCCATAACAAACAGAAAGAAGCTTTCTGAGAACCTTCTTTGTGTTCTGTGAAATCATCTCACAGAGTTACACCTTTCCGCCCAGGAAGTCTTTCGCTAAGACAGTTCTTGTGGAATTGGCAAAGTGATATTTGGAAGCCCATACAGGGCTATGGTGAAAAAGGAAATATCCTCAGATGAAATCTGGAAAGAAGCTTTCTGAGAAACTGCTTAGTGTTCTGTTAATTCATCTCACAGAGTTACATGTGTATTTCGTGGATCAATTTGCTAGCCTTATTTCTGTGGAATCTGAGAACAGATATTTCGGATCCCTTTGATAACTATAGGGCCAAAGGAAATATCCTCCGATAACAAACAGAAAGAAGCTTTCTGAGAAACCTCTTTGTGTTCTGTGAAATCATCTCACAGAGTTACAGCTTTCTGCTCAAGAAGCCTTTCGCTAAGACAGTTCTTGTGGAATTGGCAAAGTGATATTTGGAAGCCCATAGAGGGCTATGGTGAAAAAGGAAATATCCTCAGATGAAATCTGGAAAGAAGCTTTCTGAGAAACTGCTTAGTGTTCTGTTAATTCATCTCACAGAGTTACATGTGTATTTCGTGGATCTCTTTGCTAGCCTTATTTCTGTGGAATCTGAGAACAGATATTACGGATCCCTTTGAAAACTATAGGGCCAAAGGAAATATCCTCCGATAACAAAGAGAAAGAAGCTTTCTGAGAAACTTCTTTGTGTTCTGTGAAATCATCTCACAGAGTTACAGCTTTCCCCTCAAGAAGCCTTTCGCTAAGACAGTTCTTGTGGAATTGGCAAAGTGATATTTGGAAGCCCATAGAGGGCTATGGTGAAAAAGGAAATATCCTCAAATGAAATCTGGAAAGAATCTTTCAGAGAAACTGCTTAGTGTTCTGTTAATTCATCTCACAGAGTTACATGTGTATTTCGTGGATCTCTTTGCTAGCCTTATTTGTGTGGAATCTGAGAACAGATATTTCGGATCCCTTTGAAAACTATAGGGCCAAAGGAAATATCCTCCGATAACAAAGAGAAAGAAGCTTTCTGAGAAACTTCTTTGTGTTCTGTGAAATCATCTCACAGAGTTACAGCTTTCCCCTCAAGAAGCCTTTCGCTAAGACAGTTCTTGTGGAATTGGCAAAGTGATATTTGGAAGCCCATAGAGGGCTACGGTGAAAAAGGAAATATCCTCACAGGAAATCTGGAAAGAAGCTTTCTGAGAAACTGCTTAGTGTTCTGTTAATTCATCTCACAGAGTTACATGTGTATTTCGTGGATCTCTTTGCTAGCCTTATTTCTGTGGAATCTGAGAACAGATATTTCGGATCCCATTGGAGACTATAGGGCCAAAGGAAATATCCTCCACTAACAAAGAGAAAGAAGCTTTCTGAGAAACTTCTTTGTGTTCTGTGAAATAATCTCACAGAGTTACAGCTTTCCGCTCAGGAAGCCTTTCGCTAAGACAGTTCTTGTGGAATTGGCAAAGTGATATTTGGAAGCCCATAGAGGGCTATGGTGAAAAAGGAAATATCCTCAGATGAAATCTGGAAAGAAGCTTTCTGAGAAACTGCTTAGTGTTCTGTTAATTCATCTCACAGAGTTACATGTGTATTTCGTGGATCTCTTTGCTAGCCTTATTTCTGTGGAATCTGAGAAAAGATATTTCGGATCGCTCTGAAGACTAAAGGGCCAAAGGAAATATCCTCCCATAACAAACAGAAAGAAGCTTTCTGAGAACCTTCTTTGTGTTCTGTGAAATCATCTCACAGAGTTACACCTTTCCGCCCAGGAAGTCTTTCGCTAAGACAGTTCTTGTGGAATTGGCAAAGTGATATTTGGAAGCCCATACAGGGCTATGGTGAAAAAGGAAATATCCTCAGATGAAATCTGGAAAGAAGCTTTCTGAGAAACTGCTTAGTGTTCTGTTAATTCATCTCACAGAGTTACATGTGTATTTCGTGGATCAATTTGCTAGCCTTATTTCTGTGGAATCTGAGAACAGATATTTCGGATCCCTTTGAAAACTATAGGGCCAAAGGAAATATCCTCCGATAACAAACAGAAAGAAGCTTTCTGAGAAACCTCTTTGTGTTCTGTGAAATCATCTCACAGAGTTACAGCTTTCTGCTCAAGAAGCCTTTCGCTAAGACAGTTCTTGTGGAATTGGCAAAGTGATATTTGGAAGCCCATAGAGGGCTATGGTGAAAAAGGAAATATCCTCAGATGAAATCTGGAAAGAAGCTTTCTGAGAAACTGCTTAGTGTTCTGTTAATTCATCTCACAGAGTTACATGTGTATTTCGTGGATCTCTTTGCTAGCCTTATTTCTGTGGAATCTGAGAACAGATATTACGGATCCCTTTGAAAACTATAGGGCCAAAGGAAATATCCTCCGATAACAAAGAGAAAGAAGCTTTCTGAGAAACTTCTTTGTGTTCTGTGAAATCATCTCACAGAGTTACAGCTTTCCCCTCAAGAAGCCTTTCGCTAAGACAGTTCTTGTGGAATTGGCAAAGTGATATTTGGAAGCCCATAGAGGGCTATGGTGAAAAAGGAAATATCCTCAGATGAAATCTGGAAAGAAGCTTTCTGAGAAACTGCTTAGTGTTCTGTTAATTCATCTCACAGAGTTACATGTGTATTTCGTGGATCTCCTTGCTGGCCTAATTTCTGTGGTGTCTGAGAACAGATATTTCGGGTATCTTTGGAGACTATAGGGCCAAAGGAAATATCCTCTGATAACAAAGAGAAAGAAGCTTTCTGAGAAACTTCTTTGTGTTCTGTGAAATCATCTCACAGAGTTACAGCTTTCCCCTCAAGAAGCCTTTCGCTAAGACAGTTCTTGTGGAATTGGCAAAGTGATATTTGGAAGCCCCTAGAGGGCTATGGTGAAAAAGGAAATATCCTCAGATGAAATCTGGAAAGAATCTTTCAGAGAAACTGCTTAGTGTTCTGTTAATTCATCTCACAGAGTTACATGTGTATTTCGTGGATCTCTTTGCTAGCCTTATTTGTGTGGAATCTGAGAACAGATATTTCGGATCCCTTTGAAAACTATAGGGCCAAAGGAAATATCCTCCGATAACAAAGAGAAAGAAGCTTTCTGAGAAACTTCTTTGTGTTCTGTGAAATCATCTCACAGAGTTACAGCTTTCCCCTCAAGAAGCCATTCGCTAAGACAGTTCTTGTGGAATTGGCAAAGTGATATTTGGAAGCCCATAGAGGGCTACGGTGAAAAATTAAATATCCTCACAGGAAATCTGGAAAGAAGCTTTCTGAGAAACTGCTTAGTGTTCTGTTAATTCATCTCACAGAGTTACATGTGTATTTCGTGGATCTCTTTGCTAGCCTTATTTCTGTGGAATCTGAGAACAGATATTTCGGATCCCTTTGAAAACTATAGGGCCAAAGGAAATATCCTCCGATAACAAAGAGAAAGAAGCTTTCTGAGAAACTTCTTTGTGTTCTGTGAAATCATCTCACAGAGTTACAGCTTTCCCCTCAAGAAGCCTTTCGCTAAGACAGTTCTTGTGGAATTGGCAAAGTGATATTTGGAAGCCCATAGAGGGCTATGGTGAAAAAGGAAATATCCTCAGATGAAATCTGTAAGAAGCTTTCTGAGAAACTGCTTAGGGTTCCGTTAATTCATCTCACAGAGTTACATGTGTATTTCGTGGATCTCTTTGCTAGCCTTATTTCTGTGGATTCTGAGAACAGATATTTCGGATCCCTTTGAAGACTATAGGGCCAAAGGAAATATCCTCCCATAACAAAGAGAAAGAAGCTTTCTGAGAAACTTCTTTGTGTTCTGTGAAATCATCTCACAGAGTTACAGCTTTCCCCTCAAGAAGCCTTTCGCTAAGACAGTTCTTTTGGAATTGGCAAAGTGATATTTGGAAGCCCACAGTGGGCTATGGTGAAAAAGGAAATATCTTCCGATGAAATCTGGAAAGAAGCTTTCTGAGAAACTGCTTAGTGTTCTGTTAATTCATCTCACAGAGTTACATGTGTATTTCGTGGATCTCTTTGCTAGCCTTATTTCTGTGGAATCTGAGAACAGATATTTCGGATCCCTTTGAAAACTATAGTTCCAAAGGAAGTATCCTCCGATAACAAAGAGAAAGAAGCTTTCTGAGAAACTTCTTTGTGTTCTGTGAAATCATCTCACAGAGTTGCAGCTTTCCGCTCAAGAAGCCTTTCGCTAAGACAGTTCTTGTGGAATTGGCAAAGTGATATTTGGAAGCCCATAGAGGGCTATGGTGAAAAAGGAAATATCCTCACAGGAAATCTGGAAAGAAGCTTTCTGAGAAACTGCTTAGTGTTCTGTTAATTCATCTCACAGAGTTACATGTGTATATCGTGGATCAATTTGCTAGCCTTATTTCTGTGGAATCTGAGAACAGATATTTCGGATCCCTTTGAAAACTATAGGGCCAAAGGAAATATCCTCCGATAACAAACAGAAAGAAGCTTTCTGAGAAACTTCTTTGTGTTTTGTGAAATCATCTCACAGAGTTACAGCTTTCCGCTCAAGAAGCCTTTCGCTAAGACAGTTCTTGTGGAATTGGCAAAGTGATATTTGGAAGCCCATAGAGGGCTATGGTGAAAAAGGAAATATCCTCAGATGAAATCTGGAAAGAAGCTTTCTGAGAAACTGCTTAGTGTTCTGTTAATTCATCTCACAGAGTTACATGTGTATTTCGTGGATCTCCTTGCTAGCCTTATTTCTGTGGAGTCTGAGAACAGATATTTCGGATCCCATTAGAGACTATAGGGCCAAAGAAAATATCCTCCGATAACAAAGAGAATGAAGCTTTCTGAGAAACTTGTTTGTGTTCTGTGAAATCATCTCACAGAGTTACAGCTTTCCCTTCAAGAAGCCTTTCGCTAAGACAGTTCTTGTGGAATTGGCAAAGTGATATTTGGAAGCCCTTAGAGGGCTATGGTGAAAAAGGAAATATCCTCAGATGAAATCTGGAAAGAAGCTTTCTGAGAAACTGCTTAGTGTTCTGTTAATTCATCTCACAGAGTTACATGTGTGTTTCGTGGATCTCTTTGCTAGCCTTATTTCTGTGGAATCTGAGAACAGATATTTCGGATCCCTTTGAAAACTATAGGGCCAAAGGAAATATCCTCCGATAACAAACAGAAAGAAGCTTTCTGAGAAACTTCTTTGTGTTCTGTGAAATCATCTCACAGAGTTACAGCTTTCCCCTCAAGAAGCCTTTCGCTAAGACAGTTCTTGTGGAATTGGCAAAGTGATATTTGGAAGCCCATAGAGGGCTATGGTGAAAAAGGAAATATCCTCACAGGAAATCTGGAAAGAAGCTTTCTGAGAAACTGCTTAGTGTTCTGTTAATTCATCTCACAGAGTTACATGTGTATTTCGTGGATCTCTTTGCTAGCCTTATTTCTGTGGAATCTGAGAACAGATATTTCGGATCCCTTTGAAAACTATAGGGCCAAAGGAAATATCCTCCGATAACAAAGAGAAAGAAGCTTTCTGAGAAACTTCTTTGTGTTCTGTGAAATCATCTCACAGAGTTACAGCTTTCCGCTCAAGAAGCCTTTCGCTAAGACAGTTCTTGTGGAATTGGCAAAGTGATATTTGGAAGCCCATAGAGGGCTATGGTGAAAAAGGAAATATCGTCAGATGAAATCTGGAAAGAAGCTTTCTGAGAAACTGCTTAGTGTTCTGTTAATTCATCTCACAGAGTTACATGTGTATTTCGTGGATCTCTTTGCTAGCCTTATTTCTGTGGAATCTGAGAACAGATATTTCGGATCCCATTGATGACTATAGGGCCAAAGGAAATATCCTCCCAAAACAAAGAGAAAGAAGCTTTCTGAGAAACTTCTTTGTGTTCTGTGAAATCATCTCACAGAGTTACAGCTTTCCGCTCAAGAAGCCTTTCGCTAAGACAGTTCTTGTGGAATTGGCAAAGTGATATTTGGAAGCCCATAGAGGGCTATGGTGAAAAAGGAAATATCCTCAGATGAAATCTGGAAAGAAGCTTTCTGAGAAACTGCTTAGTGTTCTGTTAATTCATCTCACAGAGTTACATGTGTATTTCGTGGATCAATTTGCTAGCCTTATTTCTGTGGAATCTGAGAACAGATATTTCGGATCCCTTTGAAAACTATAGGGCCAAAGGAAATATCCTCCGATAACAAACAGAAAGAAGCTTTCTGAGAAACCTCTTTGTGTTTTGTGAAATCATCTCACAGAGTTACAGCTTTCCGCTCAAGAAGCCTTTCGCTAAGACAGTTCTTGTGGAATTGGCAAAGTGATATTTGGAAGCCCATAGAGGGCTATGGTGAAAAAGGAAATATCCTCAGATGAAATCTGGAAAGAAGCTTTCTGAGAAACTGCTTAGTGTTCTGTTAATTCATCTCACAGAGTTACATGTGTATTTCGTGGATCTCCTTGCTAGCCTTATTTCTGTGGAGTCTGAGAACAGATATTTTGGATCCCATTGGAGACTATAGGGCCAAAGGAAATATCCTCCGATAACAAAGAGAAAGAAGCTTTCTGAGAAACTTGTTTGTGTTCTGTGAAATCATCTCACAGAGTTACAGCTTTCCCTTCAAGAAGCCTTTCGCTAAGACAGTTCTTGTGGAATTGGCAAAGTGATATTTGGAAGCCCATAGAGGGCTATGGTGAAAAAGGAAATATCCTCAGATGAAATCTGGAAAGAAGCTTTCTGAGAAACTGCTTAGTGTTCTGTTAATTCATCTCACAGAGTTACATGTGTGTTTCGTGGATCTCTTTGCTAGCCTTATTTCTGTGGAATCTGAGAACAGATATTTCGGATCCCTTTGAAAACTATAGGGCCAAAGGAAATATCCTCCCGATAACAAACAGAAAGAAGCTTTCTGAGAAACTTCTTTGTGTTCTGTGAAATCATCTCACAGAGTTACAGCTTTCCCCTCAAGAAGCCTTTCGCTAAGACAGTTCTTGTGGAATTGGCAAAGTGATATTTGGAAGCCCATAGAGGGCTATGTTGAAAAAGGAAATATCCTCACAGGAAATCTGGAAAGAAGCTTTCTGAGAAACTGCTTAGTGTTCTGTTAATTCATCTCACAGAGTTACATGTGTATTTCGTGGATCTCTTTGCTAGCCTTATTTCTGTGGAATCTGAGAACAGATATTTCGGATCCCTTTGAAAACTATAGGGCCAAAGGAAATATCCTCCCATAACAAACAGAAAGAAGCTTTCTGAGAAACTTCTTTGTGTTCTGTGAAATCATCTCACAGAGTTACAGCTTTCCGCTCAAGAAGCCTTTCGCTAAGACAGTTCTTGTGGAATTGGCAAAGTGATATTTGGAAGCCCATAGAGGGCTATGGTGAAAAAGGAAATATCCTCAGATGAAATCTGGAAAGAAGCTTTCTGAGAAACTGCTTAGTGTTCTGTTAATTCATCTCACAGAGTTACATGTGTATTTCGTGGATCTCTTTGCTAGCCTTATTTCTGTGGAATCTGAGAACAGATATTTCGGATCGCTCTGAAGACTATAGGGCCAAAGGAAATATCCTCCCATAACAAACAGAAAGAAGCTTTCAGAGAAACTTCTTCGTTTTCTGTGAAATCATCTCACAGAGTTACAGCTTTCCCCTCAAGAAGCCTTTCGCTAACACAGTTCTTGTGGAATTGGCAAAGTGATATTTGGAAGCCCATAGAGGGCTATGGTGAAAAAGGAAATATCCTCAGATGAAATCTGGAAAGAAGCTTTCTGAGAAACTGCTTAGTGTTCTGTTAATTCATCTCACAGAGTTACATGTGTATTTCGTGGATCTCTTTGCTAGCCTTATTTCTGTGGAATCTGAGAACAGATATTTCCGATCCCATTGAAGACTATAGGGCCAAAGGAAATATCCTCCCATAACAAAGAGAAAGAAGCTTTCTGAGAAACTTCTTTGTGTTCTGTGAAATCATGTCACAGAGTTACAGCTTTCCCCTAAAGAAGCCTTTCGCTAAGACAGTTCTTGTGGAATTGGCAAAGTGATATTTGGAAGCCCATAGAGGGCTACGGTGAAAAAGGAAATATCCTCAGATGAAATCTGGAAAGAAGCTTTCTGAGAAACTGCTTAGTGTTCTCTTAATTCATCTCACAGAGTTACATGTGTATTTCGTGGATCTCCTTGCTAGCCTTATTTCTGTGGAGTCTGAGAACAGATATTTCGGGTCCCTTTGGAGACTATAGGGCCAAAGGAAATATCCTCTGATAACAAAGAGAAAGAAGCTTTCTGAGAAACTTCTTTGTGTTCTGTGAAATCATCTCACAGAGTTACAGCTTTCCCCTCAAGAAGCCTTTCGCTAAGACAGTTCTTGTGGAATTGGCAAAGTGATATTTGGAAGCCCATAGTGGGCTATGGTGAAAAAGGAAATATCCTCAGATGAAATCTGGAAAGAATCTTTCAGAGAAACTGCTTAGTGTTCTGTTAATTCATCTCATAGAGTTACATGTGTATTTCGTGGATCTCTTTGCTAGCCTTATTTCTGTGGAATCTGAGAACAGATATTTCGGATCCCTTTGGAGACTATAGGGCCAAAGGAAATATCCTCCGATAACAAAGAGAAAGAAGCTTTCTGAGAAACTTCTTTGTGTTCTGTGAAATCATCTCACAGAGTTACAGCTTTCCCTTCAAGAAGCCTTTCGCTAAGACAGTTCTTGTGGAATTGGCAAAGTGATATTTGGAAGCCCATAGAGGGCTATGGTGAAAAAGGAAATATCCTCAGATGAAATCTGGAAAGAAGCTTTCTGAGAAACTGCTTAGTGTTCTGTTAATTCATCTCACAGAGTTACATGTTTGTTTCGTGGATCTCTTTGCTAGCCTTATTTCTGTGGAATCTGAGAACAGATATTTCGGATCCCTTTGAAAACTATAGGGCCAAAGGAAATATCCTCCGATAACAAAGAGAAAGAAGCTTTCTTAGAAACTTCTTTGTGTTCTGTGAAATCATCTCACAGAGTTACAGCTTTCCCCTCAAGAAGCCTTTCGCTAAGACAGTTCTTGTGGAATTGGCAAAGTGATATTTGGAAGCCCATAGAGGGCTATGGTGAAAAAGGAAATATCCTCACAGGAAATCTGGAAAGAAGCTTTCTGAGAAACTGCTTAGTGTTCTGTTAATTCATCTCACAGAGTTACATGTGTATTTCGTGGATCTCTTTGCTAGCCTTATTTCTGTGGAATCTGAGAACAGATATTTCGGATCCCTTTGAAAACTATAGGGCCAAAGGAAATATCCTCCGATAACAAAGAGAAAGAAGCTTTCTGAGAAACTTCTTTGTGTTCTGTGAAATCATCTCACAGAGTTACAGCTTTCCGCTCAAGAAGCCTTTCGCTAAGACAGTTCTTGTGGAATTGGCAAAGTGATATTTGGAAGCCCATAGAGGGCTATGGTGAAAAAGGAAATATCCTCAGATGAAATCTGGAAAGAAGCTTTCTGAGAAACTGCTTAGTGTTCTGTTAATTCATCTCACAGGGTTACATGTGTATTTCGTGGATCTCTTTGCTAGCCTTATTTCTGTGGAATCTGAGAACAGATATTTCGGATCGCTCTGAAGAGTATAGGGCCAAAGGAAATATCCTCCCATAACAAACAGAAAGAAGCTTTCAGAGAAACTTCTTCGTTTTCTGTGAAATCATCTCACAGAGTTACAGCTTTCCCCTCAAGAAGCCTTTCGCTAAGACAGTTCTTGTGGAATTGGCAAAGTGATATTTGGAAGCCCATAGAGGGCTATGGTGAAAAAGGAAATATCCTCAGATGAAATCTGGAAAGAAGCTTTCTGAGAAACTGCTTAGTGTTCTGTTAATTCATCTCACAGAGTTACATGTGTATTTCGTGGATCTCTTTGCTAGCCTTATTTCTGTGGAATCTGAGAACAGATATTTCCGATCCCATTGAAGACTATAGGGCCAAAGGAAATATCCTCCCATAACAAAGAGAAAGAAGCTTTCTGAGAAACTTCTTTGTGTTCGGTGAAATCATGTCACAGAGTTACAGCTTTCCCCTAAAGAAGCCTTTCGCTAAGACAGTTCTTGTGGAATTGGCAAAGTGATATTTGGAAGCCCATAGAGGGCTATGGTGAAAAAGGAAATATCCTCAGATGAAATCTGGAAAGAAGCTTTCTGAGAAACTGCTTAGTGTTCTGTTAATTCATCTCACAGAGTTACATGTGTATTTCGTGGATCTCCTTGCTAGCCTTATTTCTGTGGAGTCTGAGAACAGATATTTCGGGTCCCTTTGGAGACTATAGGGCCAAAGGAAATATCCTCTGATAACAAAGAGAAAGAAGCTTTCTGAGAAACTTCTTTGTGTTCTGTGAAATAATCTCACAGAGTTACAGCTTTCCGCTCAGGAAGCCTTTCGCTAAGACAGTTCTTGTGGAATTGGCAAAGTGATATTTGGAAGCCCATAGAGGGCTATGGTGAAAAAGGAAATATCCTCAGATGAAATCTGGAAAGAAGTTTTCTGAGAAACTGCTTAGTGTTCTGTTAATTCATCTCACAGAGTTACATGTGTATTTCGTGGATCTCTTTGCTAGCCTTATTTCTGTGGAATCTGAGAACAGATATTTCGGATCGCTCTGAAGACTAAAGGGCCAAAGGAAATATCCTCCCATAACAAACAGAAAGAAGCTTTCTGAGAACCTTCTTTGTGTTCTGTGAAATCATCTCACAGAGTTACACCTTTCCGCCCAGGAAGTCTTTCGCTAAGACAGTTCTTGTGGAATTGGCAAAGTGATATTTGGAAGCCCATACAGGGCTATGGTGAAAAAGGAAACATCCTCAGATGAAATCTGGAAAGAAGCTTTCTGAGAAACTGCTTAGTGTTCTGTTAATTCATCTCACAGAGTTACATGTGTATTTCGTGGATCAATTTGCTAGCCTTATTTCTGTGGAATCTGAGAACAGATATTTCGGATCCCTTTGAAAACTATAGGGCCAAAGGAAATATCCTCCGATAACAAACAGAAAGAAGCTTTCTGAGAAACCTCTTTGTGTTCTGTGAAATCATCTCACAGAGTTACAGCTTTCTGCTCAAGAAGCCTTTCGCTAAGACAGTTCTTGTGGAATTGGCAAAGTGATATTTGGAAGCCCATAGAGGGCTATGGTGAAAAAGGAAATATCCTCAGATGAAATCTGGAAAGAAGCTTTCTGAGAAACTGCTTAGTGTTCTGTTAATTCATCTCACAGAGTTACATGTGTATTTCGTGGATCTCCTTGCTGGCCTAATTTCTGTGGTGATTGAGAACAGATATTTCGGGTCCCTTTGGAGACTATAGGGCCAAAGGAAATTTCCTCTGATAACAAAGAGAAAGAAGCTTTCTGAGAAACTTCTTTGTGTTCTGTGAAATCATCTCACAGAGTTACAGCTTTCCCCTCAAGAAGCCTTTCGCTAAGACAGTTCTTGTGGAATTGGCAAAGTGATATTTGGAAGCCCCTAGAGGGCTATGGTGAAAAAGGAAATATCCTCAGATGAAATCTGGAAAGAATCTTTCAGAGAAACTGCTTAGTGTTCTGTTAATTCATCTCACAGAGTTACATGTGTATTTCGTGGATCTCTTTGCTAGCCTTATTTGTGTGGAATCTGAGAACAGATATTTCGGATCCCTTTGAAAACTATAGGGCCAAAGGAAATATCCTCCGATAACAAAGAGAAAGAAGCTTTCTGAGAAACTTCTTTGTGTTCTGTGAAATCATCTCACAGAGTTACAGCTTTCCCCTCAAGAAGCCATTCGCTAAGACAGTTCTTGTGGAATTGGCAAAGTGATATTTGGAAGCCCATAGAGGGCTACGGTGAAAAAGGAAATATCCTCACAGGAAATCTGGAAAGAAGCTTTCTGAGAAACTGCTTAGTGTTCTGTTAATTCATCTCACAGAGTTACATGTGTATTTCGTGGATCTCTTTGCTAGCCTTATTTCTGTGGAATCTGAGAACAGATATTTCGGATCCCTTTGAAAACTATAGGGCCAAAGGAAATATCCTCCGATAACAAAGAGAAAGAAGCTTTCTGAGAAACTTCTTTGTGTTCTGTGAAATCATCTCACAGAGTTACAGCTTTCCCCTCAAGAAGCCTTTCGCTAAGACAGTTCTTGTGGAATTGGCAAAGTGATATTTGGAAGCCCATAGAGGGCTATGGTGAAAAAGGAAATATCCTCAGATGAAATCTGTAAGAAGCTTTCTGAGAAACTGCTTAGGGTTCTGTTAATTCATCTCACAGAGTTACATGTGTATTTCGTGGATCTCTTTGCTAGCCTTATTTCTGTGGAATCTGAGAACAGATATTTCGGATCCCTTTGAAGAGTATAGGGCCAAAGGAAATATCCTCCCATAACAAAGAGAAAGAAGCTTTCTGAGAAACTTCTTTGTGTTCTGTGAAATCATCTCACAGAGTTACAGCTTTCCCCTCAAGAAGCCTTTCGCTAAGACAGTTCTTTTGGAATTGGCAAAGTGATATTTGGAAGCCCACAGTGGGCTATGGTGAAAAAGGAAATATCCTCCGATGAAATCTGGAAAGAAGCTTTCTGAGAAACTGCTTAGTGTTCTGTTAATTCATCTCACAGAGTTACATGTGTATTTCGTGGATCTCTTTGCTAGCCTTATTTCTGTGGAATCTGAGAACAGATATTTCGGATCCCTTTGAAAACTATAGTTCCAAAGGAAGTATCCTCCGATAACAAAGAGAAAGAAGCTTTCTGAGAAACTCCTTTGTGTTCTGTGAAATCATCTCACAGAGTTACAGCTTTCCGCTCAGGAAGCCTTTCGCTAAGACAGTTCTTGTGGAATTGGCAAAGTGATATTTGGAAGCCCATAGAGGGCTATGGTGAAAAAGGAAATATCGTCAGATGAAATCTGGAAAGAAGCTTTCTGAGAAACTGCTTAGTGTTCTGTTAATTCATCTCACAGAGTTACATGTGTATTTCGTGGATCTCTTTGCTAGCCTTATTTCTGTGGAATCTGAGAACAGATATTTCGGATCCCATTGATGACTATAGGGCCAAAGGAAATATCCTCCCAAAACAAAGAGAAAGAAGCTTTCTGAGAAACTTCTTTGTGTTCTGTGAAATCATCTCACAGAGTTACAGCTTTCCGCTCAAGAAGCCTTTCGCTAAGACAGTTCTTGTGGAATTGGCAAAGTGATATTTGGAAGCCCATAGAGGGCTATGGTGAAAAAGGAAATATCCTCAGATGAAATCTGGAAAGAAGCTTTCTGAGAAACTGCTTAGTGTTCTGTTAATTCATCTCACAGAGTTACATGTGTATTTCGTGGATCAATTTGCTAGCCTTATTTCTGTGGAATCTGAGAACAGATATTTCGGATCCCTTTGAAAACTATAGGGCCAAAGGAAATATCCTCCGATAACAAACAGAAAGAAGCTTTCTGAGAAACCTCTTTGTGTTTTGTGAAATCATCTCACAGAGTTACAGCTTTCCGCTCAAGAAGCCTTTCGCTAAGACAGTTCTTGTGGAATTGGCAAAGTGATATTTGGAAGCCCATAGAGGGCTATGGTGAAAAAGGAAATATCCTCAGATGAAATCTGGAAAGAAGCTTTCTGAGAAACTGCTTAGTGTTCTGTTAATTCATCTCACAGAGTTACATGTGTATTTCGTGGATCTCCTTGCTAGCCTTATTTCTGTGGAGTCTGAGAACAGATATTTCGGATCCCATTGGAGACTATAGGGCCAAAGGAAATATCCTCCGATAACAAAGAGAAAGAAGCTTTCTGAGAAACTTCTTTGTGTTCTGTGAAATCATCTCACAGAGTTACAGCTTTCCCTTCAAGAAGCCTTTCGCTAAGACAGTTCTTGTGGAATTGGCAAAGTGATATTTGGAAGCCCATAGAGGGCTATGGTGAAAAAGGAAATATCCTCAGATGAAATCTGGAAAGAAGCTTTCTGAGAAACTGCTTAGTGTTCTGTTAATTCATCTCACAGAGTTACATGTGTGTTTCGTGGATCTCTTTGCTAGCCTTATTTCTGTGGAATCTGAGAACAGATATTTCGGATCCCTTTGAAAACTATAGGGCCAAAGGAAATATCCTCCGATAACAAACAGAAAGAAGCTTTCTGAGAAACTTCTTTGTGTTCTGTGAAATCATCTCACAGAGTTACAGCTTTCCCCTCAAGAAGCCTTTCGCTAAGACAGTTCTTGTGGAATTGGCAAAGTGATATTTGGAAGCCCATAGAGGGCTATGGTGAAAAAGGAAATATCCTCACAGGAAATCTGGAAAGAAGCTTTCTGAGAAACTGCTTAGTGTTCTGTTAATTCATCTCACAGAGTTACATGTGTATTTCGTGGATCTCTTTGCTAGCCTTATTTCTGTGGAATCTGAGAACAGATATTTCGGATCCCTTTGAAAACTATAGGGCCAAAGGAAATATCCTCCGATAACAAAGAGAAAGAAGCTTTCTGAGAAACTTCTTTGTGTTCTGTGAAAACATCTCACAGAGTTACAGCTTTCCGCTCAAGAAGCCTTTCGCTAAGACAGTTCTTGTGGAATTGGCAAAGTGATATTTGGAAGCCCATAGAGGGCTATGGTGAAAAAGGAAATATCCTCAGATGAAATCTGGAAAGAAGCTTTCTGAGAAACTGCTTAGTGTTCTGTTAATTCATCTCACAGAGTTACATGTGTATTTCGTGGATCTCTTTGCTAGCCTTATTTCTGTGGAATCTGAGAACAGATATTTCGGATCGCTCTGAAGACTATAGGGCCAAAGGAAATATCCTCCCATAACAAACAGAAAGAAGCTTTCAGAGAAACTTCTTCGTTTTCTGTGAAATCATCTCACAGAGTTACAGCTTTCCCCTCAAGAAGCCTTTCGCTAACACAGTTCTTGTGGAATTGGTAAAGTGATATTTGGAAGCCCATAGAGGGCTATGGTGAAAAAGGAAATATCCTCAGATGAAATCTGGAAAGAAGCTTTCTGAGAAACTGCTTAGTGTTCTGTTAATTCATCTCACAGAGTTACATGTGTATTTCGTGGATCTCTTTGCTAGCCTTATTTCTGTGGAATCTGAGAACAGATATTTCCGATCCCATTGAAGACTATAGGGCCAAAGGAAATATCCTCCCATAACAAAGAGAAAGAAGCTTTCTGAGAAACTTCTTTGTGTTCTGTGAAATCATGTCACAGAGTTACAGCTTTCCCCTAAAGAAGCCTTTCGCTAAGACAGTTCTTGTGGAATTGGCAAAGTGATATTTGGAAGCCCATAGAGGGCTACGGTGAAAAAGGAAATATCCTCAGATGAAATCTGGAAAGAAGCTTTCTGAGAAACTGCGTAGTGTTCTCTTAATTCATCTCACAGAGTTACATGTGTATTTCGTGGATCTCCTTGCTAGCCTTATTTCTGTGGAGTCTGAGAACAGATATTTCGGGTCCCTTTGGAGACTATAGGGCCAAAGGAAATATCCTCTGATAACAAAGAGAAAGAAGCTTTCTGAGAAACTTCTTTGTGTTCTGTGAAATCATCTCACAGAGTTACAGCTTTCCCCTCAAGAAGCCTTTCGCTAAGACAGTTCTTGTGGAATTGGCAAAGTGATATTTGGAAGCCCATAGAGGGCTATGGTGAAAAAGGAAATATCCTCAGATGAAATCTGGAAAGAATCTTTCAGAGAAACTGCTTAGTGTTCTGTTAATTCATCTCATAGAGTTACATGTGTATTTCGTGGATCTCTTTGCTAGCCTTATTTCTGTGGAATCTGAGAACAGATATTTCGGATCCCTTTGGAGACTATAGGGCCAAAGGAAATATCCTCCGATAACAAAGAGAAAGAAGCTTTCTGAGAAACTTCTTTGTGTTCTGTGAAATCATCTCACAGAGTTACAGCTTTCCCTTCAAGAAGCCTTTCGCTAAGACAGTTCTTGTGGAATTGGCAAAGTGATATTTGGAAGCCCATAGAGGGCTATGGTGAAAAAGGAAATATCCTCAGATGAAATCTGGAAAGAAGCTTTCTGAGAAACTGCTTAGTGTTCTGTTAATTCATCTCACAGAGTTACATGTTTGTTTCGTGGATCTCTTTGCTAGCCTTATTTCTGTGGAATCTGAGAACAGATATTTCGGATCCCTTTGAAAACTATAGGGCCAAAGGAAATATCCTCCGATAACAAAGAGAAAGAAGCTTTCTGAGAAACTTCTTTGTGTTCTGTGAAATCATCTCACAGAGTTACAGCTTTCCCCTCAAGAAGCCTTTCGCTAAGACAGTTCTTGTGGAATTGGCAAAGTGATATTTGGAAGCCCATAGAGGGCTATGGTGAAAAAGGAAATATCCTCACAGGAAATCTGGAAAGAAGCTTTCTGAGAAACTGCTTAGTGTTCTGTTAATTCATCTCACAGAGTTACATGTGTATTTCGTGGATCTCTTTGCTAGCCTTATTTCTGTGGAATCTGAGAACAGATATTTCGGATCCCTTTGAAAACTATAGGGCCAAAGGAAATATCCTCCGATAACAAAGAGAAAGAAGCTTTCTGAGAAACTTCTTTGTGTTCTGTGAAATCATCTCACAGAGTTACAGCTTTCCCCTCAAGAAGCCTTTCGCTAAGACAGTTCTTGTGGAATTGGCAAAGTGATATTTGGAAGCCCATAGAGGGCTATGGTGAAAAAGGAAATATCCTCAGATGAAATCTGGAAAGAAGCTTTCTGAGAAACTGCTTAGTGTTCTGTTAATTCATCTCACAGGGTTACATGTGTATTTCGTGGATCTCTTTGCTAGCCTTATTTCTGTGGAATCTGAGAACAGATATTTCGGATCCCTTTGAAGAGTATAGGGCCAAAGGAAATATCCTCCCATAACAAAGAGAAAGAAGCTTTCTGAGAAACTTCTTTGTGTTCTGTGAAATCATCTCACAGAGTTACAGCTTTCCCCTCAAGAAGCCTTTCGCTAAGACAGTTCTTTTGGAATTGGCAAAGTGATATTTGGAAGCCCACAGTGGGCTATGGTGAAAAAGGAAATATCCTCCGATGAAATCTGGAAAGAAGCTTTCTGAGAAACTGCTTAGTGTTCTGTTAATTCATCTCACAGAGTTACATGTGTATTTCGTGGATCTCTTTGCTAGCCTTATTTCTGTGGAATCTGAGAACAGATATTTCGGATCCCTTTGAAAACTATAGTTCCAAAGAAGTATCCTCCGATAACAAAGAGAAAGAAGCTTTCTGAGAAACTCCTTTGTGTTCTGTGAAATCATCTCACAGAGTTACAGCTTTCCGCTCAGGAAGCCTTTCGCTAAGACAGTTCTTGTGGAATTGGCAAAGTGATATTTGGAAGCCCATAGAGGGCTATGGTGAAAAAGGAAATATCGTCAGATGAAATCTGGAAAGAAGCTTTCTGAGAAACTGCTTAGTGTTCTGTTAATTCATCTCACAGAGTTACATGTGTATTTCGTGGATCTCTTTGCTAGCCTTATTTCTGTGGAATCTGAGAACAGATATTTCGGATCCCATTGATGACTATAGGGCCAAAGGAAATATCCTCCCAAAACAAAGAGAAAGAAGCTTTCTGAGAAACTTCTTTGTGTTCTGTGAAATCATCTCACAGAGTTACAGCTTTCCGCTCAAGAAGCCTTTCGCTAAGACAGTTCTTGTGGAATTGGCAAAGTGATATTTGGAAGCCCATAGAGGGCTATGGTGAAAAAGGAAATATCCTCAGATGAAATCTGGAAAGAAGCTTTCTGAGAAACTGCTTAGTGTTCTGTTAATTCATCTCACAGAGTTACATGTGTATTTCGTGGATCAATTTGCTAGCCTTATTTCTGTGGAATCTGAGAACAGATATTTCGGATCCCTTTGAAAACTATAGGGCCAAAGGAAATATCCTCCGATAACAAACAGAAAGAAGCTTTCTGAGAAACCTCTTTGTGTTTTGTGAAATCATCTCACAGAGTTACAGCTTTCCGCTCAAGAAGCCTTTCGCTAAGACAGTTCTTGTGGAATTGGCAAAGTGATATTTGGAAGCCCATAGAGGGCTATGGTGAAAAAGGAAATATCCTCAGATGAAATCTGGAAAGAAGCTTTCTGAGAAACTGCTTAGTGTTCTGTTAATTCATCTCACAGAGTTACATGTGTATTTCGTGGATCTCCTTGCTAGCCTTATTTCTGTGGAGTCTGAGAACAGATATTTCGGATCCCATTGGAGACTATAGGGCCAAAGGAAATATCCTCCGATAACAAAGAGAAAGAAGCTTTCTGAGAAACTTCTTTGTGTTCTGTGAAATCATCTCACAGAGTTACAGCTTTCCCTTCAAGAAGCCTTTCGCTAAGACAGTTCTTGTGGAATTGGCAAAGTGATATTTGGAAGCCCATAGAGGGCTATGGTGAAAAAGGAAATATCCTCAGATGAAATCTGGAAAGAAGCTTTCTGAGAAACTGCTTAGTGTTCTGTTAATTCATCTCACAGAGTTACATGTGTGTTTCGTGGATCTCTTTGCTAGCCTTATTTCTGTGGAATCTGAGAACAGATATTTCGGATCCCTTTGAAAACTATAGGGCCAAAGGAAATATCCTCCGATAACAAACAGAAAGAAGCTTTCTGAGAAACTTCTTTGTGTTCTGTGAAATCATCTCACAGAGTTACAGCTTTCCCCTCAAGAAGCCTTTCGCTAAGACAGTTCTTGTGGAATTGGCAAAGTGATATTTGGAAGCCCATAGAGGGCTATGGTGAAAAAGGAAATATCCTCACAGGAAATCTGGAAAGAAGCTTTCTGAGAAACTGCTTAGTGTTCTGTTAATTCATCTCACAGAGTTACATGTGTATTTCGTGGATCTCTTTGCTAGCCTTATTTCTGTGGAATCTGAGAACAGATATTTCGGATCCCTTTGAAAACTATAGGGCCAAAGGAAATATCCTCCGATAACAAAGAGAAAGAAGCTTTCTGAGAAACTTCTTTGTGTTCTGTGAAATCATCTCACAGAGTTACAGCTTTCCGCTCAAGAAGCCTTTCGCTAAGACAGTTCTTGTGGAATTGGCAAAGTGATATTTGGAAGCCCATAGAGGGCTATGGTGAAAAAGGAAATATCCTCAGATGAAATCTGGAAAGAAGCTTTCTGAGAAACTGCTTAGTGTTCTGTTAATTCATCTCACAGAGTTACATGTGTATTTCGTGGATCTCTTTGCTAGCCTTATTTCTGTGGAATCTGAGAACAGATATTTCCGATCCCATTGAAGACTATAGGGCCAAAGGAAATATCCTCCCATAACAAAGAGAAAGAAGCTTTCTGAGAAACTTCTTTGTGTTCTGTGAAATCATGTCACAGAGTTACAGCTTTCCCCTAAAGAAGCCTTTCGCTAAGACAGTTCTTGTGGAATTGGCAAAGTGATATTTGGAAGCCCATAGAGGGCTACGGTGAAAAAGGAAATATCCTCAGATGAAATCTGGAAAGAAGCTTTCTAAGAAACTGCGTAGTGTTCTCTTAATTCATCTCACAGAGTTACATGTGTATTTCGTGGATCTCCTTGCTAGCCTTATTTCTGTGGAGTCTGAGAACAGATATTTCGGGTCCCTTTGGAGACTATAGGGCCAAAGGAAATATCCTCTGATAACAAAGAGAAAGAAGCTTTCTGAGAAACTTCTTTGTGTTCTGTGAAATCATCTCACAGAGTTACAGCTTCCCCTCAAGAAGCCTTTCGCTAAGACAGTTCTTGTGGAATTGGCAAAGTGATATTTGGAAGCCCATAGTGGGCTATGGTGAAAAAGGAAATATCCTCAGATGAAATCTGGAAAGAATCTTTCAGAGAAACTGCTTAGTGTTCTGTTAATTCATCTCATAGAGTTACATGTGTATTTCGTGGATCTCTTTGCTAGCCTTATTTCTGTGGAATCTGAGAACAGATATTTCGGATCCCTTTGGAGACTATAGGGCCAAAGGAAATATCCTCCGATAACAAAGAGAAAGAAGCTTTCTGAGAAACTTCTTTGTGTTCTGTGAAATCATCTCACAGAGTTACAGCTTTCCCTTCAAGAAGCCTTTCGCTAAGACAGTTCTTGTGGAATTGGCAAAGTGATATTTGGAAGCCCATAGAGGGCTATGGTGAAAAAGGAAATATCCTCAGATGAAATCTGGAAAGAAGCTTTCTGAGAAACTGCTTAGTGTTCTGTTAATTCATCTCACAGAGTTACATGTTTGTTTCGTGGATCTCTTTGCTAGCCTTATTTCTGTGGAATCTGAGAACAGATATTTCGGATCCCTTTGAAAACTATAGGGCCAAAGGAAATATCCTCCGATAACAAAGAGAAAGAAGCTTTCTGAGAAACTTCTTTGTGTTCTGTGAAATCATCTCACAGAGTTACAGCTTTCCGCTCAAGAAGCCTTTCGCTAAGACAGTTCTTGTGGAATTGGCAAAGTGATATTTGGAAGCCCATAGAGGGCTATGGTGAAAAAGGAAATATCCTCAGATGAAATCTGGAAAGAAGCTTTCTGAGAAACTGCTTAGTGTTCTGTTAATTCATCTCACAGGGTTACATGTGTATTTCGTGGATCTCTTTGCTAGCCTTATTTCTGTGGAATCTGAGAACAGATATTTCGGATCGCTCTGAAGACTATAGGGACAAAGGAAATATCCTCCCATAACAAACAGAAAGAAGCTTTCAGAGAAACTTCTTCGTTTTCTGTGAAATCATCTCACAGAGTTACAGCTTTCCCCTCAAGAAGCCTTTCGCTAAGACAGTTCTTGTGGAATTGGCAAAGTGATATTTGGAAGCCCATAGAGGGCTATGGTGAAAAAGGAAATATCCTCAGATGAAATCTGGAAAGAAGCTTTCTGAGAAACTGCTTAGTGTTCTGTTAATTCATCTCACAGAGTTACATGTGTATTTCGTGGATCTCTTTGCTAGCCTTATTTCTGTGGAATCTGAGAACAGATATTTCCGATCCCATTGAAGACTATAGGGCCAAAGGAAATATCCTCCCATAACAAAGAGAAAGAAGCTTTCTGAGAAACTTCTTTGTGTTCGGTGAAATCATGTCACAGAGTTACAGCTTTCCCCTAAAGAAGCCTTTCGCTAAGACAGTTCTTGTGGAATTGGCAAAGTGATATTTGGAAGCCCATAGAGGGCTATGGTGAAAAAGGAAATATCCTCAGATGAAATCTGGAAAGAAGCTTTCTGAGAAACTGCTTAGTGTTCTGTTAATTCATCTCACAGAGTTACATGTGTATTTCGTGGATCTCTTTGCTAGCCTTATTTCTGTGGAATCTGAGAACAGATATTTCGGATCCCTTTGAAAACTATAGGGCCAAAGGAAATATCCTCCGATAACAAAGAGAAAGAAGCTTTCTGAGAAACTTCTTTGTGTTCTGTGAAATCATCTCACAGAGTTACAGCTTTCCCCTCAAGAAGCCTTTCGCTAAGACAGTTCTTGTGGAATTGGCAAAGTGATATTTGGAAGCCCATAGAGGGCTATGGTGAAAAAGGAAATATCCTCACAGGAAATCTGGAAAGAAGCTTTCTGAGAAACTGCTTAGTGTTCTGTTAATTCATCTCACAGAGTTACATGTGTATTTCGTGGATCTCTTTGCTAGCCTTATTTCTGTGGAATCTGAGAACAGATATTTCGGATCCCTTTGAAAACTATAGGGCCAAAGGAAATATCCTCCGATAACAAAGAGAAAGAAGCTTTCTGAGAAACTTCTTTGTGTTCTGTGAAATCATCTCACAGAGTTACAGCTTTCCGCTCAGGAAGCCTTTCGCTAAGACAGTTCTTGTGGAATTGGCAAAGTGATATTTGGAAGCCCATAGAGGGCTATGGTGAAAAAGGAAATATCCTCCGATGAAATCTGGAAAGAAGCTTTCTGAGAAACTGCTTAGTGTTCTGTTAATTCATCTCACAGAGTTACATGTGTATTTCGTGGATCTCTTTGCTAGCCTTATTTCTGTGGAATCTGAGAACAGATATTTCGGATCGCTCTGAAGACTATAGGGCCAAAGGAAATATCCTCCCATAACAAACAGAAAGAAGCTTTCTGAGAAACTTCTTCGTTTTCTGTGAAATCATCTCACAGAGTTACAGCTTTCCCCTCAAGAAGCCTTTCGCTAAGACAGTTCTTGTGGAATTGGCAAAGTGATATTTGGAAGCCCATAGAGGGCTATGGTGAAAAAGGAAATATCCTCACAGGAAATCTGGAAAGAAGCTTTCTGAGAAACTGCTTAGTGTTCTGTTAATTCATCTCACAGAGTTACATGTGTATTTCGTGGATCTCTTTGCTAGCCTTATTTCTGTGGAATCTGAGAACAGATATTTCCGATCCCTTTGAAGACTATAGGGCCAAAGGAAATATCCTCCCATAACAAAGAGAAAGAAGCTTTCTGAGAAACTTCTTTGTGTTCTGTGAAATCATGTCACAGAGTTACAGCTTTCCCCTCAAGAAGCCTTTCGCTAAGACAGTTCTTGTGGAATTGGCAAAGTGATATTTGGAAGCTCATAGAGGGCTATGGTGAAATAGGAAATATCCTCAGATGAAATCTGGAAAGAAGCTTTCTGAGAAACTGCTTAGTGTTCTGTTAATTCATCTCACAGAGTTACATGTGCATTTCGTGGATCTCCTTGCTAGCCTTATTTCTGTGGAGTCTGAGAACAGATATTTCGGGTCCCTTTGGAGACTATAGGGCCAAAGGAAATATCCTCTGATAACAAAGAGAAAGAAGCTTTCTGAGAAACTTCTTTGTGTTCTGTGAAATCATCTCACAGAGTTACAGCTTTCCCCTCAAGAAGCCTTTCGCTAAGACAGTTCTTGTGGAATTGGCAAAGTGATATTTGGAAGCCCATAGAGGGCTATGGTGAAAAAGGAAATATCCTCAGATGAAATCTGGAAAGAATCTTTCAGAGAAACTGCTTAGTGTTCTGTTAATTCATCTCATAGAGTTACATGTGTATTTCGTGGATCTCTTTGCTAGCCTTATTTCTGTGGAATCTGAGAACAGATATTTCGGATCCCTTTGGAGACTATAGGGCCAAAGGAAATATCCTCCGATAACAAAGAGAAAGAAGCTTTCTGAGAAACTTCTTTGTGTTCTGTGAAATCATCTCACAGAGTTACAGCTTTCCCTTCAAGAAGCCTTTCGCTAAGACAGTTCTTGTGGAATTGGCAAAGTGATATTTGGAAGCCCATAGAGGGCTATGGTGAAAAAGGAAATATCCTCAGATGAAATCTGGAAAGAAGCTTTCTGAGAAACTGCTTAGTGTTCTGTTAATTCATCTCACAGAGTTACATGTTTGTTTCGTGGATCTCTTTGCTAGCCTTATTTCTGTGGTATCTGAGAACAGATATTTCGGATCCCTTTGAAAACTATAGGGCCAAAGGATATATCCTCCGATAACAAACAGAAAAAGCTTTCTGAGAAACTTCTTTGTGTTCTGTGAAATCATCTCACAGAGTTACAGCTTTCCCCTCAAGAAGCCTTTCGCTAAGACAGTTCTTGTGGAATTGGCAAAGTGATATTTGGAAGCCCATAGAGGGCTATGGTGAAAAAGGAAATATCCTCACAGGAAATCTGGAAAGAAGCTTTCTGAGAAACTGCTTAGTGTTCTGTTAATTCATCTCACAGAGTTACATGTGTATTTCGTGGATCTCTTTGCTAGCCTTATTTCTGTGGAATCTGAGAACAGATATTTCGGATCCCTTTGAAAACTATAGGGCCAAAGGAAATATCCTCCGATAACAAAGAGAAAGAAGCTTTCTGAGAAACTTCTTTGTGTTCTGTGAAATCATCTCACAGAGTTACAGCTTTCCGCTCAAGAAGCCTTTCGCTAAGACAGTTCTTGTGGAATTGGCAAAGTGATATTTGGAAGCCCCTAGAGGGCTATGGTGAAAAAGGAAATATCCTCAGATGAAATCTGGAAAGAAGCTTTCTGAGAAACTGCTTAGTGTTCTGTTAATTCATCTCACAGAGTTACATGTGTATTTCGTGGATCTCTTTGCTAGCCTTATTTCTGTGGAATCTGAGAACAGATATTTCGGATCGCTCTGAAGACTATAGGGCCAAAGGAAATATCCTCCCATAACAAACAGAAAGAAGCTTTCAGAGAAACTTCTTCGTTTTCTGTGAAATCATCTCACAGAGTTACAGCTTTCCCCTCAAGAAGCCTTTCGCTAACACAGTTCTTGTGGAATTGGTAAAGTGATATTTGGAAGCCCATAGAGGGCTATGGTGAAAAAGGAAATATCCTCAGATGAAATCTGGAAAGAAGCTTTCTGAGAAACTGCTTAGTGTTCTGTTAATTCATCTCACAGAGTTACATGTGTATTTCGTGGATCTCTTTGCTAGCCTTATTTCTGTGGAATCTGAGAACAGATATTTCCGATCCCATTGAAGACTATAGGGCCAAAGGAAATATCCTCCCATAACAAAGAGAAAGAAGCTTTCTGAGAAACTTCTTTGTGTTCTGTGAAATCATGTCACAGAGTTACAGCTTTCCCCTAAAGAAGCCTTTCGCTAAGACAGTTCTTGTGGAATTGGCAAAGTGATATTTGGAAGCCCATAGAGGGCTACGGTGAAAAAGGAAATATCCTCAGATGAAATCTGGAAAGAAGCTTTCTGAGAAACTGCGTAGTGTTCTCTTAATTCATCTCACAGAGTTACATGTGTATTTCGTGGATCTCCTTGCTAGCCTTATTTCTGTGGAGTCTGAGAACAGATATTTCGGGTCCCTTTGGAGACTATAGGGCCAAAGGAAATATCCTCTGATAACAAAGAGAAAGAAGCTTTCTGAGAAACTTCTTTGTGTTCTGTGAAATCATCTCACAGAGTTACAGCTTCCCCTCAAGAAGCCTTTCGCTAAGACAGTTCTTGTGGAATTGGCAAAGTGATATTTGGAAGCCCATAGTGGGCTATGGTGAAAAAGGAAATATCCTCAGATGAAATCTGGAAAGAATCTTTCAGAGAAACTGCTTAGTGTTCTGTTAATTCATCTCATAGAGTTACATGTGTATTTCGTGGATCTCTTTGCTAGCCTTATTTCTGTTGAATCTGAGAACAGATATTTCGGATCCCTTTGGAGACTATAGGGCCAAAGGAAATATCCTCCGATAACAAAGAGAAAGAAGCTTTCTGAGAAACTTCTTTGTGTTCTGTGAAATCATCTCACAGAGTTACAGCTTTCCCTTCAAGAAGCCTTTCGCTAAGACAGTTCTTGTGGAATTGGCAAAGTGATATTTGGAAGCCCATAGAGGGCTATGGTGAAAAAGGAAATATCCTCAGATGAAATCTGGAAAGAAGCTTTCTGAGAAACTGCTTAGTGTTCTGTTAATTCATCTCACAGAGTTACATGTTTGTTTCGTGGATCTCTTTGCTAGCCTTATTTCTGTGGAATCTGAGAACAGATATTTCGGATCCCTTTGAAAACTATAGGGCCAAAGGAAATATCCTCCGATAACAAAGAGAAAGAAGCTTTCTGAGAAACTTCTTTGTGTTCTGTGAAATCATCTCACAGAGTTACAGCTTTCCCCTCAAGAAGCCTTTCGCTAAGACAGTTCTTGTGGAATTGGCAAAGTGATATTTGGAAGCCCATAGAGGGCTATGGTGAAAAAGGAAATATCCTCACAGGAAATCTGGAAAGAAGCTTTCTGAGAAACTGCTTAGTGTTCTGTTAATTCATCTCACAGAGTTACATGTGTATTTCGTGGATCTCTTTGCTAGCCTTATTTCTGTGGAATCTGAGAACAGATATTTCGGATCCCTTTGAAAACTATAGGGCCAAAGGAAATATCCTCCGATAACAAAGAGAAAGAAGCTTTCTGAGAAACTTCTTTGTGTTCTGTGAAATCATCTCACAGAGTTACAGCTTTCCGCTCAAGAAGCCTTTCGCTAAGACAGTTCTTGTGGAATTGGCAAAGTGATATTTGGAAGCCCATAGAGGGCTATGGTGAAAAAGGAAATATCCTCAGATGAAATCTGGAAAGAAGCTTTCTGAGAAACTGCTTAGTGTTCTGTTAATTCATCTCACAGGGTTACAAGTGTATTTCGTGGATCTCTTTGCTAGCCTTATTTCTGTGGAATCTGAGAACAGATATTTCGGATCGCTCTGAAGACTATAGGGACAAAGGAAATATCCTCCCATAACAAACAGAAAGAAGCTTTCAGAGAAACTTCTTCGTTTTCTGTGAAATCATCTCACAGAGTTACAGCTTTCCCCTCAAGAAGCCTTTCGCTAAGACAGTTCTTGTGGAATTGGCAAAGTGATATTTGGAAGCCCTTAGAGGGCTATGGTGAAAAAGGAAATATCCTCAGATGAAATCTGGAAAGAAGCTTTCTGAGAAACTGCTTAGTGTTCTGTTAATTCATCTCACAGAGTTACATGTGTATTTCGTGGATCTCTTTGCTAGCCTTATTTCTGTGGAATCTGAGAAGAGATATTTCCGATCCCATTGAAGACTATAGGGCCAAAGGAAATATCCTCCCATAACAAAGAGAAAGAAGCTTTCTGAGAAACTTCTTTGTGTTCGGTGAAATCATGTCACAGAGTTACAGCTTTCCCCTAAAGAAGCCTTTCGCTAAGACAGTTCTTGTGGAATTGGCAAAGTGATATTTGGAAGCCCATAGAGGGCTATGGTGAAAAAGCAAATATCCTCAGATGAAATCTGGAAAGAAGCTTTCTGAGAAACTGCTTAGTGTTCTGTTAATTCATCTCACAGAGTTACATGTGTATTTCGTGGATCTCCTTGCTAGCCTTATTTCTGTGGAGTCTGAGAACAGATATTTCGGGTCCCTTTGGAGACTATAGGGCCAAAGGAAATATCCTCTGATAACAAAGAGAAAGAAGCTTTCTGAGAAACTTCTTTGTGTTCTGTGAAATCATCTCACAGAGTTACAGCTTTCCCCTCAAGAAGCCTTTCGCTAAGACAGTTCTTGTGGAATTGGCAAAGTGATATTTGGAAGCCCATAGAGGGCTATGGTGAAAAAGGAAATATCCTCAGATGAAATCTGGAAAGAATCTTTCAGAGAAACTGCTTAGTGTTCTGTTAATTCATCTCATAGAGTTACATGTGTATTTCGTGGATCTCTTTGCTAGCCTTATTTCTGTGGAATCTGAGAACAGATATTTCGGATCCCTTTGAAAACTATAGGGCCAAAGGAAATATCCTCCGATAACAAAGAGAAAGAAGCTTTCTGAGAAACTTCTTTGTGTTCTGTGAAATCATCTCACAGAGTTACAGCTTTCCCCTCAAGAAGCCTTTCGCTAAGACAGTTCTTGTGGAATTGGCAAAGTGATATTTGGAAGCCCATAGAGGGCTATGGTGAAAAAGGAAATATCCTCACAGGAAATCTGGAAAGAAGCTTTCTGAGAAACTGCTTAGTGTTCTGTTAATTCATCTCACAGAGTTACATGTGTATTTCGTGGATCTCTTTGCTAGCCTTATTTCTGTGGAATCTGAGAACAGATATTTCGGATCCCTTTGAAAACTATAGGGCCAAAGGAAATATCCTCCGATAACAAAGAGAAAGAAGCTTTCTGAGAAACTTCTTTGTGTTCTGTGAAATCATCTCACAGAGTTACAGCTTTCCGCTCAGGAAGCCTTTCGCTAAGACAGTTCTTGTGGAATTGGCAAAGTGATATTTGGAAGCCCATAGAGGGCTATGGTGAAAAAGGAAATATCCTCCGATGAAATCTGGAAAGAAGCTTTCTGAGAAACTGCTTAGTGTTCTGTTAATTCATCTCACAGAGTTAAATGTGTATTTCGTGGATCTCTTTGCTAGCCTTATTTCTGTGGAATCTGAGAACAGATATTTCGGATCGCTCTGACGACTATAGGGCCAAAGGAAATATCCTCCCATAACAAACAGAAAGAAGCTTTCTGAGAAACTTCTTCATTTTCTGTGAAATCATCTCACAGAGTTACAGCTTTCCCCTCAAGAAGCCTTTCGCTAAGACAGTTCTTGTGGAATTGGCAAAGTGATATTTGGAAGCCCATAGAGGGCTATGGTGAATAAGGAAATATCCTCAGATGAAATCTGGAAAGAAGCTTTCTGAGAAACTGCTTAGTGTTCTGTTAATTCATCTCACAGAGTTACATGTGTATTTCGTGGATCTCTTTGCTAGCCTTATTTCTGTGGAATCTGAGAACAGATATTTCCGATCCCTTTGAAGACTATAGGGCCAAAGGAAATATCCTCCCATAACAAAGAGAAAGAAGCTTTCTGAGAAACTTCTTTGTGTTCTGTGAAATCATGTCACAGAGTTACAGCTTTCCCCTCAAGAAGCCTTTCACTAAGACAGTTCTTGTGGAATTGGCAAAGTGATATTTGGAAGCTCATAGAGGGCTATGGTGAAATAGGAAATATCCTCAGATGAAATCTGGAAAGAAGCTTTCTGAGAAACTGCTTAGTGTTCTGTTAATTCATCTCACAGAGTTACATGTGCATTTCGTGGATCTCCTTGCTAGCCTTATTTCTGTGGAGTCTGAGAACAGATATCTCGGGTCCCTTTGGAGACTATAGGGCCAAAGGAAATATCCTCTGATAACAAAGAGAAAGAAGCTTTCTGAGAAACTTCTTTGTGTTCTGTGAAATCATCTCACAGAGTTACAGCTTTCCCCTCAAGAAGCCTTTCGCTAAGACAGTTCTTGTGGAATTGGCAAAGTGATATTTGGAAGCCCATAGAGGGCTATGGTGAAAAAGGAAATATCCTCAGATGAAATCTGGAAAGAATCTTTCAGAGAAACTGCTTAGTGTTCTGTTAATTCATCTCATAGAGTTACATGTGTATTTCGTGGATCTCTTTGCTAGCCTTATTTCTGTGGAATCTGAGAACAGATATTTCGGATCCCTTTGGAGACTATAGGGCCAAAGGAAATATCCTCCGATAACAAAGAGAAAGAAGCTTTCTGAGAAACTTCTTTGTGTTCTGTGAAATCATCTCACAGAGTTACAGCTTTCCCTTCAAGAAGCCTTTCGCTAAGACAGTTCTTGTGGAATTGGCAAAGTGATATTTGGAAGCCCATAGAGGGCTACGGTGAAAAAGGAAATATCCTCAGATGAAATCTGGAAAGAAGCTTTCTGAGAAACTGCTTAGTGTTCTGTTAATTCATCTCACAGAGTTACATGTTTGTTTCGTGGATCTCTTTGCTAGCCTTATTTCTGTGGTATCTGAGAACAGATATTTCGGATCCCTTTGAAAACTATAGGGCCAAAGGATATATCCTCCGATAACAAACAGAAAAAGCTTTCTGAGAAACTTCTTTGTGTTCTGTGAAATCATCTCACAGAGTTACAGCTTTCCCCTCAAGAAGCCTTTCGCTAAGACAGTTCTTGTGGAATTGGCAAAGTGATATTTGGAAGCCCATAGAGGGCTATGGTGAAAAAGGAAATATCCTCACAGGAAATCTGGAAAGAAGCTTTCTGAGAAACTGCTTAGTGTTCTGTTAATTCATCTCACAGAGTTACATGTGTATTTCGTGGATCTCTTTGCTAGCCTTATTTCTGTGGAATCTGAGAACAGAAATTTCGGATCCCTTTGAAAACTATAGGGCCAAAGGAAATATCCTCCGATAACAAAGAGAAAGAAGCTTTCTGAGAAACTTCTTTGTGTTCTGTGAAATCATCTCACAGAGTTACAGCTTTCCGCTCAGGAAGCCTTTCGCTAAGACAGTTCTTGTGGAATTGGCAAAGTGATATTTGGAAGCCCATAGAGGGCTATGGTGAAAAAGGAAATATCCTCCGATGAAATCTGGAAAGAAGCTTTCTGAGAAACTGCTTAGTGTTCTGTTAATTCATCTCACAGAGTTACATGTGTATTTCGTGGATCTCTTTGCTAGCCTTATTTCTGTGGAATCTGAGAACAGATATTTCGGATCGCTCTGAAGACTATAGGGCCAAAGGAAATATCCTCCCATAACAAACAGAAAGAAGCTTTCTGAGAAACTTCTTCGTTTTCTGTGAAATCATCTCACAGAGTTACAGCTTTCCCCTCAAGAAGCCTTTCGCTAAGACAGTTCTTGTGGAATTGGCAAAGTGATATTTGGAAGCCCATAGAGGGCTATGGTGAATAAGGAAATATCCTCAGATGAAATCTGGAAAGAAGCTTTCTGAGAAACTGCTTAGTGTTCTGTTAATTCATCTCACAGAGTTACATGTGTATTTCGTGGATCTCTTTGCTAGCCTTATTTCTGTGGAATCTGAGAACAGATATTTCCGATCCCTTTGAAGACTATAGGGCCAAAGGAAATATCCTCCCATAACAAAGAGAAAGAAGCTTTCTGAGAAACTTCTTTGTGTTCTGTGAAATCATGTCACAGAGTTACAGCTTTCCCCTCAAGAAGCCTTTCGCTAAGACAGTTCTTGTGGAATTGGCAAAGTGATATTTGGAAGCTCATAGAGGGCTATGGTGAAATAGGAAATATCCTCAGATGAAATCTGGAAAGAAGCTTTCTGAGAAACTGCTTAGTGTTCTGTTAATTCATCTCACAGAGTTACATGTGCATTTCGTGGATCTCCTTGCTAGCCTTATTTCTGTGGAGTCTGAGAACAGATATTTCGGGTCCCTTTGGAGACTATAGGGCCAAAGGAAATATCCTCTGATAACAAAGAGAAAGAAGCTTTCTGAGAAACTTCTTTGTGTTCTGTGAAATCATCTCACAGAGTTACAGCTTTCCCCTCAAGAAGCCTTTCGCTAAGACAGTTCTTGTGGAATTGGCAAAGTGATATTTGGAAGCCCATAGAGGGCTATGGTGAAAAAGGAAATATCCTCAGATGAAATCTGGAAAGAATCTTTCAGAGAAACTGCTTAGTGTTCTGTTAATTCATCTCATAGAGTTACATGTGTATTTCGTGGATCTCTTTGCTAGCCTTATTTCTGTGGAATCTGAGAACAGATATTTCGGATCCCTTTGGAGACTATAGGGCCAAAGGAAATATCCTCCGATAACAAAGAGAAAGAAGCTTTCTGAGAAACTTCTTTGTGTTCTGTGAAATCATCTCACAGAGTTACAGCTTTCCCTTCAAGAAGCCTTTCGCTAAGACAGTTCTTGTGGAATTGGCAAACTGATATTTGGAAGCCCATAGAGGGCTATGGTGAAAAAGGAAATATCCTCAGATGAAATCTGGAAAGAAGCTTTCTGAGAAACTGCTTAGTGTTCTGTTAATTCATCTCACAGAGTTACATGTTTGTTTCGTGGATCTCTTTGCTAGCCTTATTTCTGTGGTATCTGAGAACAGATATTTCGGATCCCTTTGAAAACTATAGGGCCAAAGGATATATCCTCCGATAACAAACAGAAAAAGCTTTCTGAGAAACTTCTTTGTGTTCTGTGAAATCATCTCACAGAGTTACAGCTTTCCCCTCAAGTAGCCTTTCGCTAAGACAGTTCTTGTGGAATTGGCAAAGTGATATTTGGAAGCCCATAGAGGGCTATGGTGAAAAAGGAAATATCCTCACAGGAAATCTGGAAAGAAGCTTTCTGAGAAACTGCTTAGTGTTCTGTTAATTCATCTCACAGAGTTACATGTGTATTTCGTGGATCTCTTTGCTAGCCTTATTTCTGTGGAATCTGAGAACAGATATTTCGGATCCCTTTGAAAACTATAGGGCCAAAGGAAATATCCTCCGATAACAAAGAGAAAGAAGCTTTCTGAGAACCTTCTTTGTGTTCTGTGAAATCATCTCACAGAGTTACAGCTTTCCGCTCAAGAAGCCTTTCGCTAAGACAGTTCTTGTGGAATTGGCAAAGTGATATTTGGAAGCCCATAGAGGGCTATGGTGAAAAAGGAAATATCCTCAGATGAAATCTGGAAAGAAGCTTTCTGAGAAACTGCTTAGTGTTCTGTTAATTCATCTCACAGAGTTACATGTGTATTTCGTGGATCTCTTTGCTAGCCTTATTTCTGTGGAATCTGAGAACAGATATTTCGGATCGCTCTGAAGACTATAGGGCCAAAGGAAATATCCTCCCATAACAAACAGAAAGAAGCTTTCAGAGAAACTTCTTCGTTTTCTGTGAAATCATCTCACAGAGTTACAGCTTTCCCCTCAAGAAGCCTTTCGCTAAGACAGTTCTTGTGGAATTGGCAAAGTGATATTTGGAAGCCCATAGAGGGCTATGGTGAAAAAGGAAATATCCTCAGATGAAATCTGGAAAGAATCTTTCAGAGAAACTGCTTAGTGTTCTGTTAATTCATCTCATAGAGTTACATGTGTATTTCGTGGATCTCTTTGCTAGCCTTATTTCTGTGGAATCTGAGAACAGATATTTCGGATCCCTTTGGAGACTATAGGGCCAAAGGAAATATCCTCCGATAACAAAGAGAAAGAAGCTTTCTGAGAAACTTCTTTGTGTTCTGTGAAATCATCTCACAGAGTTACAACTTTCCCTTCAAGAAGCCTTTCGCTAAGACAGTTCTTGTGGAATTGGCAAAGTGATATTTGGAAGCCCATAGAGGGCTATGGTGAAAAAGGAAATATCCTCAGATGAAATCTGGAAAGAAGCTTTCTGAGAAACTGCTTAGTGTTCTGTTAATTCATCTCACAGAGTTACATGTTTGTTTCGTGGATCTCTTTGCTAGCCTTATTTCTGTGGTATCTGAGAACAGATATTTCGGATCCCTTTGAAAACTATAGGGCCAAAGGATATATCCTCCGATAACAAACAGAAAAAGCTTTCTGAGAAACTTCTTTGTGTTCTGTGAAATCATCTCACAGAGTTACAGCTTTCCCCTCAAGTAGCCTTTCGCTAAGACAGTTCTTGTGGAATTGGCAAAGTGATATTTGGAAGCCCATAGAGGGCTATGGTGAAAAAGGAAATATCCTCACAGGAAATCTGGAAAGAAGCTTTCTGAGAAACTGCTTAGTGTTCTGTTAATTCATCTCACAGAGTTACATGTGTATTTCGTGGTTCTCTTTGCTAGCCTTATTTCTGTGGAATCTGAGAACAGATATTTCGGATCCCTTTGAAAACTATAGGGCCAAAGGAAATATCCTCCGATAACAAAGAGAAAGAAGCTTTCTGAGAAACTTCTTTGTGTTCTGTGAAATCATCTCACAGAGTTACAGCTTTCCGCTCAAGAAGCCTTTCGCTAAGACAGTTCTTGTGGAATTGGCAAAGTGATATTTGGAAGCCCATAGAGGGCTATGGTGAAAAAGGAAATATCCTCAGATGAAATCTGGAAAGAAGCTTTCTGAGAAACTGCTTAGTGTTCTGTTAATTCATCTCACAGAGTTACATGTGTATTTCGTGGATCTCTTTGCTAGCCTTATTTCTGTGGAATCTGAGAACAGATATTTCGGATCGCTCTGAAGACTATAGGGCCAAAGGAAATATCCTCCCATAACAAACAGAAAGAAGCTTTCAGAGAAACTTCTTCGTTTTCTGTGAAATCATCTCACAGAGTTACAGCTTTCCCCTCAAGAAGCCTTTCGCTAAGACAGTTCTTGTGGAATTGGCAAAGTGATATTTGGAAGCCCATAGAGGGCTATGGTGAAAAAGGAAATATCCTCAGATGAAATCTGGAAAGAAGCTTTCTGAGAAACTGCTTAGTGTTCTGTTAATTCATCTCACAGAGTTACATGTGTATTTCGTGGATCTCTTTGCTAGCCTTATTTCTGTGGATTCTGAGAACAGATATTTCCGATCCCATTGAAGACTATAGGGCCAAAGGAAATATCCTCCCATAACAAAGAGAAAGAAGCTTTCTGAGAAACTTCTTTGTGTTCGGTGAAATCATGTCACAGAGTTACAGCTTTCCCCTAAAGAAGCCTTTCGCTAAGACAGTTCTTGTGGAATTGGCAAAGTGATATTTGGAAGCCCATAGAGGGCTATGGTGAAAAAGGAAATATCCTCAGATGAAATCTGGAAAGAAGCTTTCTGAGAAACTGCTTAGTGTTCTGTTAATTCATCTCACAGAGTTACATGTGTATTTCGTGGATCTCCTTGCTAGCCTTATTTCTGTGGAGTCTGAGAACAGATATTTCGGGTCCCTTTGGAGACTATAGGGCCAAAGGAAATATCCTCTGATAACAAAGAGAAAGAAGCTTTCTGAGAAACTTCTTTGTGTTCTGTGAAATCATCTCACAGAGTTACAGCTTTCCCCTCAAGAAGCCTTTCGCTAAGACAGTTCTTGTGGAATTGGCAAAGTGATATTTGGAAGCCCATAGAGGGCTATGGTGAAAAAGGAAATATCCTCAGATGAAATCTGGAAAGAATCTTTCAGAGAAACTGCTTAGTGTTCTGTTAATTCATCTCATAGAGTTACATGTGTATTTCGTGGATCTCTTTGCTAGCCTTATTTCTGTGGAATCTGAGAACAGATATTTCGGATCCCTTTGAAATCTATAGGGCCAAAGGAAATATCCTCCGATAACAAAGAGAAAGAAGCTTTCTGAGAAACTTCTTTGTGTTCTGTGAAATCGTCTCACAGAGTTACAGCTTTCCCCTCAAGAAGCCTTTCGCTAAGACAGTTCTTGTGGAATTGGCAAAGTGATATTTGGAAGCCCATAGAGGGCTATGGTGAAAAAGGAAATATCCTCACAGGAAATCTGGAAAGAAGCTTTCTGAGAAACTGCTTAGTGTTCTGTTAATTCATCTCACAGAGTTACATGTGTATTTCGTGGATCTCCTTGCTAGCCTTATTTCTGTGGAGTCTGAGAACAGATATTTCGGATCCCATTGGAGACTATAGGGCCAAAGGAAATATCCTCCGATAACAAAGAGAAAGAAGCTTTCTGAGAAACTTCTTTGTGTTCTGTGAAATCATCTCACAGAGATACAGCTTTCCCCTCAAGAAGCCTTTCGCTAAGACAGTTCTTGTGGAATTGGCAAAGTGATATTTGGAAGCCCATAGAGGGCTATGGTGAAAAAGGAAATATCCTCAGATGAAATCTGGAAAGAAGCTTTCTGAGAAACTGCTTAGTGTTCTGGTAATTCATCTCACAGAGTTACATGTGTATTTCGTGGATCTCCTTGCTGGCCTAATTTCTGTGGAGTCTGAGAACAGATATTTCGGGTCCCTTTGGAGACTATAGGGCCAAAGGAAATATCCTCTGATAACAAAGAGAAAGAAGCTTTCTGAGAAACTTCTTTGTGTTCTGTGAAATCATCTCACAGAGTTACAGCTTTCCCCTCAAGAAGCCTTTCGCTAAGACAGTTCTTGTGGAATTGGCAAAGTGATATTTGGAAGCCCATAGAGGGCTATGGTGAAAAAGGAAATATCCTCAGATGAAATCTGGAAAGAAGCTTTCAGAGAAACTGCTTAGTGTTCTGTTAATTCATCTCACAGAGTTACATGTGTATTTCGTGGATCTCTTTGCTAGCCTTATTTCTGTGGAATCTGAGAACAGATATTTCGGATCCCTTTGAAAACTATAGGGCCAAAGGAAATATCCTCCGATAACAAAGAGAAAGAAGCTTTCTGAGAAACTTCTTTGTGTTCTGTGAAATCATCTCACAGAGTTACAGCTTTCCCCTCAAGAAGCCTTTCGCTAAGACAGTTCTTGTGGAATTGGCAAAGTGATATTTGGAAGCCCACAGTGGGCTGTGGTGAAAAAGGAAATATCCTCCGATGAAATCTGGAAAGAAGCTTTCTGAGAAACTGCTTAGTGTTCTGTTAATTCATCTCACAGAGTTACCTGTGTATTTCGTGGATCTCTTTGCTAGCCTTATTTCTGTGGAATCTGAGAACAGATATTTCGGATCCCTTTGAAAACTATAGTTCCAAAGGAAGTATCCTCCGATAACAAAGAGAAAGAAGCTTTCTGAGAAACTCCTTTGTGTTCTGTGAAATCATCTCACAGAGTTACAGCTTTCCGCTCAGGAAGCCTTTCGCTATGACAGTTCTTGTGGAATTGGCAAAGTGATATTTGGAAGCCCATAGAGGGCTATGGTGAAAAAGGAAATATCGTCAGATGAAATCTGGAAAGAAGCTTTCTGAGAAACTGCTTAGTGTTCTGTTAATTCATCTCACAGAGTTACATGTGTATTTCGTGGATCTCTTTGCTAGCCTTATTTCTGTGGAATCTGAGAACAGATATTTCGGATCCCTTTGATGACTATAGGGCCAAAGGAAATATCCTCCCAAAACAAAGAGAAAGAAGCTTTCTGAGAAACTTCTTTGTGTTCTGTGAAATCATCTCACAGAGTTACAGCATTCCGCTCAAGAAGCCTTTCGCTAAGACAGTTCTTGTGGAATTGGCAAAGTGATATTTGGAAGCCCATAGAGGGCTATGGTGAAAAAGGAAATATCCTCAGATGAAATCTGGAAAGAAGCTTTCTGAGAAACTGCTTAGTGTTCTGTTAATTCATCTCACAGAGTTACATGTGTATTTCGTGGATCAATTTGCTAGCCTTATTTCTGTGGAATCTGAGAAGAGATATTTCGGATCCCTTTGAAAACTATAGGGCCAAAGGAAATGTCCTCCGATAACAAACAGAAAGAAGCTTTCTGAGAAACCTCTTTGTGTTCTGTGAAATCATCTCACAGAGTTACAGCTTTCCGCTCAAGAAGCCTTTCGCTAAGACAGTTCTTGTGGAATTGGCAAAGTGATATTTGGAAGCCCATAGAGGGCTATGGTGAAAAAGGAAATATCCTCAGATGAAATCTGGAAAGAAGCTTTCTGAGAAACTGCTTAGTGTTCTGTTAATTCATCTCACAGAGTTACATGTGTATTTCGTGGATCTCCTTGCTAGCCTTATTTCTGTGGAGTCTGAGAACAGATATTTCGGATCCCTTTGAAAACTATAGGGCCAAAGGAAATATCCTCCGATAACAAAGAGAAAGAAGCTTTCTGAGAAACTTCTTTGTGTTCTGTGAAATCATCTCACAGAGTTACAGCTTTCCCCTCAAGAAGCCTTTCGCTAAGACAGTTCTTGTGGAATTGGCAAAGTGATATTTGGAAGCCCATAGAGGGCTATGGTGAAAAAGGAAATATCCTCAGATGAAATCTGGAAAGAAGCTTTCTGAGAAACTGCTTAGTGTTCTGTTAATTCATCTCACAGAGTTACATGTGTGTTTCGTGGATCTCTTTGCTAGCCTTATTTCTGTGGAATCTGAGAACAGATATTTCGGATCCCTATGAAAACTATAGGGCCAAAGGAAATATCCTCCGATAACAAACAGAAAGAAGCTTTCTGAGAAACTTCTTTGTGTTCTGTGAAATCATCTCACAGAGTTACAGCTTTCCCCTCAAGAAGCCTTTCGCTAAGACAGTTCTTGTGGAATTGGCAAAGTGATATTTGGAAGCCCATAGAGGGCTATGGTGAAAAAGGAAATATCCTCAGATGAAATCTGGAAAGAAGCTTTCTGAGAAACTGCTTAGTGTTCTGTTAATTCATCTCACAGAGTTACATGTGTATTTCGTGGATCTCTTTGCTAGCCTTATTTCTGTGGAATCTGAGAACAGATATTTCGGATCGCTCTGAAGACTATAGGGCCAAAGGAAATATCCTCCCATAACAAACAGAAAGAAGCTTTCTGAGAAACTTCTTCGTTTTCTGTGAAATCATCTCACAGAGTTACAGCTTTCCGCTCAAGAAGCCTTTCGCTAAGACAGTTCTTGTGGAATTGGCAAAGTGATATTTGGAAGCCCATATAGGGCTATGGTGAAAAAGGAAATATCCTCAGATGAAATCTGGAAAGAAGCTTTCTGAGAAACTGCTTAGTGTTCTGTTAATTCATCTCACAGAGTTACATGTGTATTTCGTGGATCTCTTTGCTAGCCTTATTTCTGTGGAATCTGAGAACAGATATTTCCGATCCCTTTGAAGACTATAGGGCCAAAGGAAATATCCTCCCATAACAAAGAGAAAGAAGCTTTCTGAGAAACTTCTTTGTGTTCTGTGAAATCATGTCACAGAGTTACAGCTTTCCCCTCAAGAAGCCTTTCGCTAAGACAGTTCTTGTGGAATTGGCAAAGTGATATTTGGAAGCACATAGAGGGCTATGGTGAAAAAGGAAATATCCTCAGATGAAATCTGGAAAGAAGCTTTCTGAGAAACTCCTTAGTGTTCTGTTAATTCATCTCACAGAGTTACATGTGTATTTCGTGGATCTCCTTGCTAGCCTTATTTCTGTGGAGTCTGAGAACAGATATTTCGGATTCCATTGTAGACTATAGGGCCAAAGGAAATATCCTCCGATAACAAAGAGAAAGAAGCTTTCTGAGAAACTTGTTTGTGTTCTGAGAAATCATCTCACAGAGTTACAGCTTTCCCCTCAAGAAGCCTTTCGCTAAGACAGTTCTTGTGGAATTGGCAAAGTGATATTTGGAAGCCCATAGAGGGCTATGGTGAAAAAGGAAATATCCTCAGATGAGATCTGGAAAGAAGCTTTCTGAGAAACTGCTTAGTGTTCTGTTAATTCATCTCACAGAGTTACATGTGTGTTTCGTGGATCTCTTTGCTAGCCTTATTTCTGTGGAATCTGAGAACAGATATTTCGGATCCCTTTGAAAACTATAGGGCCAAAGGAAATATCCTCCGATAACAAAGAGAAAGAAGCTTTCTGAGAAACTTCTTTGTGTTCTGTGAAATCATCTCACAGAGTTACAGCTTTCCCCTCAAGAAGCCTTTCGCTAAGACAGTTCTTGTGGAATTGGCAAAGTGATATTTGGAAGCCCATAGAGGGCTATGGTGAAAAAGGAAATATCCTCAGATGAAATCTGGAAAGAAGCTTTCTGAGAAACTGCTTAGTGTTCTGTTAATTCATCTCACAGAGTTACATGGGTATTTCGTGGATCTCCTTGCTGGCCTAATTTCTGTGGAGTCTGAGAACAGATATTTCGGGTCCCTTTGGAGACTATAGGGCCAAAGGAAATATCCTCTGATAACAAAGAGAAAGAAGCTTTCTGAGAAACTTCTTTGTGTTTGTGAAATCATCTCACAGAGTTACAGCTTTCCCCTCAAGAAGCCTTTCGCTAAGACAGTTCTTGTGGAATTGGCAAAGTGATATTTGGAAGCCCATAGAGGGCTATGGTGAAAAAGGAAATATCCTCAGATGAAATCTGGAAAGAATCTTTCAGAGAAACTGCTTAGTGTTCTGTTAATTCATCTCACAGAGTTACATGTGTATTTGGTGGATCTCTTTGCTAGCCTTTTTTCTGTGGAATCTGAGAACAGATATTTCGGATCCCTTTGATAACTATAGGGCCAAAGGAAATATCCTCCGATAACAAAGAGAAAGAAGCTTTCTGAGAAACTTCTTTGTGTTCTGTGAAATCATCTCACAGAGTTACAGCTTTCCCCTCAAGAAGCCTTTCGCTAAGACAGTTCTTGTGGAATTGGCAAAGTGATATTTGGAAGCCCATAGAGGGCTATGGTGAAAAAGGAAATATCCTCACAGGAAATCTGGAAAGAAGCTTTCTGAGAAACTGCTTAGTGTTCTGTTAATTCATCTCACAGAGTTACATGTGTATTTCGTGAATCTCTTTGCTAGCCTTATTTCTGTGGAATCTGAGAACAGATATTTCGGATCCCTTTGAAAACTACAGGGCCAAAGGAAATATCCTCCGATAACAAAGAGAAAGAAGCTTTCTGAGAAACTTCTTTGTGTTCTGTGAAATCATCTCACAGAGTTACAGCTTTCCGCTCAGGAAGCCTTTCGCTAAGACAGTTCTTGTGGAATTGGCAAAGTGATATTTGGAAGCCCATAGAGGGCTATGGTGAAAAAGGAAATATCCTCAGATGAAATCTGGAAAGAAGCTTTCTGAGAAACTGCTTAGTGTTCTGTTAATTCATCTCACAGAGTTACATGTGTATTTCGTGGATCTCTTTGCTAGCCTTATTTCTGTGGAATCTGAGAACACATATTTCGGATCGCTCTGAAGACTAAAGGGCCAAAGGAAATATCCTCCCATAACAAACAGAAAGAAGCTTTCTGAGAAACTTCTTCGTTTTCTGTGAAATCATCTCACAGAGTTACAGCTTTCCCCTCAAGAAGCCTTTCGCTAAGACAGTTCTTGTGGAATTGGCAAAGTGATATTTGGAAGCCCATAGAGGGCTATGGTGAAAAAGGAAATATCCTCAGATGAAATCTGGAAAGAAGCTTTCTGAGAAACTGCTTAGTGTTCTGTTAATTCATCTCACAGAGTTACATGTGTATTTCGTGGATCTCTTTGCTAGCCTTATTTCTGTGGAATCTGAGAACAGATATTTCCGATCCCTTTGAAGACTATAGGGCCAAAGGAAATATCCTCACATAACAAAGAGAAAGAAGCTTTCTGAGAAACTTCTTTGTGTTCTGTGAAATCATGTCACAGAGTTACAGCTTTCCCCTCAAGAAGCCTTTCGCTAAGACAGTTCTTGTGGAATTGGCAAAGTGATATTTGGAAGCACATAGAGGGCTATGGTGAAAAAGGAAATATCCTCAGATGAAATCTGGAAAGAAGCTTTCTGAGAAACTGCTTAGTGTTCTGTTAATTCATCTCACAGAGTTACATGTGTATTTCGTGGATCTCCTTGCTAGCCTTATTTCTGTGGAGTCTGAGAACAGATATTTCGGATGCCATTGGAGACTATAGGGCCAAAGGAAATATCCTCCCATTACAAACAGAAAGAAGCTTTCTGAGAAACTTGTTTGTGTTCTGAGAAATCATCTCACAGAGTTACAGCTTTCCCCTCAAGAAGCCTTTCGCTAAGACAGTTCTTGTGGAATTGGCAAAGTGATATTTGGAAGCCCATAGAGGGCTATGGTGAAAAACGAAATATCCTCAGATGAAATCTGGAAAGAAGCTTTCTGAGAAACTGCTTAGTGTTCTGTTAATTCATCTCACAGAGTTACATGTGTATTTCGTGGATCTCCTTGCTAGCCTTATTTCTGTGGAGTCTGAGAACAGATATTTCGGATCCCATTGGAGACTATAGGGCCAAAGGAAATATCCTCCGATAACAAAGAGAAAGAAGCTTTCTGAGAAACTTCTTTGTGTTCTGTGAAATCATCTCACAGAGTTACAGCTTTCCCCTCAAGAAGCCTTTCGCTAAGACAGTTCTTGTGGAATTGGCAAAGTGATATTTGGAAGCCCATAGAGGGCTATGGTGAAAAAGGAAATATCCTCAGATGAAATCTGGAAAGAAGCTTTCTGAGAAACTGCCTAGTGTTCTGTTAATTCATCTCACAGAGTTACATGTGTATTTCGTGGATCTCCTTGCTGGCCTAATTTCTGTGGAGTCTGAGAACAGATATTTCGGGTCCCTTTGGAGACTATAGGGCCAAAGGAAATATCCTCTGATAACAAAGAGAAAGAAGCTTTCTGAGAAACTTCTTTGTGTTCTGTGAAATCATCTCACAGAGTTACAGCTTTCCCCTCAAGAAGCCTTTCGCTAAGACAGTTCTTGTGGAATTGGCAAAGTGATATTTGGAAGCCCATAGAGGGCTATGGTGAAAAAGGAAATATCCTCAGATGAAATCTGGAAAGAATCTTTCAGAGAAACTGCTTAGTGTTCTGTTAATTCATCTCACAGAGTTACATGTGTATTTCGTGGATCTCTTTGCTAGCCTTATTTCTGTGGAATCTGAGAACAGATATTTCGGATCCCTTTGAAAATTATAGGGCCAAAGGAAATATCCTCCGATAACAAAGAGAAAGAAGCTTTCTGAGAAACTTCTTTGTGTTCTGTGAAATCATCTCACAGAGTTACAGCTTTCCCCTCAAGAAGCCTTTCGCTAAGACAGTTCTTGTGGAATTGGCAAAGTGATATTTGGAAGCCCATAGAGGGCTACGGTGAAAATGGAAACATCCTCACAGGAAATCTGGAAAGAAGCTTTCTGAGAAACTGCTTAGTGTTCTGTTAATTCATCTCACAGAGTTACATGTTTATTTCGTGGATCTCTTTGCTAGCCTTATTTCTGTGGAATCTGAGAACACATATTTCGGATCCCTTTGAAAACTATAGGGCCAAAGGAAATATCCTCCCAAAACAAAGAGAAAGAAGCTTTCTGAGAAACTTCTTTTTGTTCTGTGAAATCATCTCACAGAGTTACAGCTTTCCGCTCAGGAAGCCTTTCGCTAAGACAGTTCTTGTGGAATTGGCAAAGTGATATTTGGAAGCCCATAGAGGGCTATGGTGAAAAAGGAAATATCCTCACAGGAAATCTGGAAAGAAGCTTTTTGAGAAACTGCTTAGTGTTCTGTTAATTCATCTCACAGAGTAACATGTGTATTTCGTGGATCTCTTTGCTAGCCTTATTTCTGTGGAATCTGAGAACAGATATTTCGGATCGCTCTGAAGACTATAGGGCCAAAGGAAATATCCTCCCATAACAAACAGAAAGAAGCTTTCTGAGAAACTTCTTTGTGTTCTGTGAAATCATCTCACAGAGTTACAGCTTTCCGCTCAAGAAGCCTTTCGCTAAGACAGTTCTTGTGGAATTGGCAAGGTGATATTTGGAAGCCCATAGAGGGCTATGGTGAAAAAGGAAATATCGTCAGATGAAATCTGGAAAGAAGCTTTCTGAGAAACTGCTTAGTGTTCTGTTAATTCATCTCACAGAGTTACATGTGTATTTCGTGGATCTCTTTGCTAGCCTTATTTCTGTGGAATCTGAGAACAGATATTTCGGATCCCTTTGATGACTATAGGGCCAAAGGAAATATCCTCCCAAAACAAAGAGAAAGAAGCTTTCTGAGAAACTTCTTTGTGTTCTGTGAAATCATCTCACAGAGTTACAGCTTTCCGCTCAAGAAGCCTTTCGCTAAGACAGTTCTTGTGGAATTGGCAAAGTGATATTTGGAAGCCCATAGAGGGCTATGGTGAAAAAGGAAATATCCTCAGATGAAATCTGGAAAGAAGCTTTCTGAGAAACTGCTTAGTGTTCTGTTAATTCATCTCACAGAGTTACATGTGTATTTCGTGGATCTCCTTGCTGGCCTAATTTCTGTGGAGTCTGAGAACAGATATTTCGGGTCCCTTTGGAGACTATAGGGCCAAAGGAAATATCCTCTGATAACAAAGAGAAAGAAGCTTTCTGAGAAACTTCTTTGTGTTCTGTGAAATCATCTCACAGAGTTACAGCTTTCCCCTCAAGAAGCCTTTCGCTAAGACAGTTCTTGTGGAATTGGCAAAGTGATATTTGGAAGCCCATAGAGGGCTATGGTGAAAAAGGAAATATCCTCAGATGAAATCTGGAAAGAATCTTTCAGAGAAACTGCTTAGTGTTCTGTTAATTCATCTCACAGAGTTACATGTGTATTTCGTGGATCTCTTTGCTAGCCTTATTTCTGTGGAATCTGAGAACAGATATTTCGGATCCCTTTGAAAACTATAGGGCCAAAGGAAATATCCTCCGATAACAAAGAGAAAGAAGCTTTCTGAGAAACTTCTTTGTGTTCTGTGAAATCATCTCACAGAGTTACAGCTTTCCCCTCAAGAAGCCTTTCGCTAAGACAGTTCTTGTGGAATTGGCAAAGTGATATTTGGAAGCCCATAGAGGGCTACGGTGAAAATGGAAACATCCTCACAGGAAATCTGGAAAGAAGCTTTCTGAGAAACTGCTTAGTGTTCTGTTAATTCATCTCACAGAGTTACCTGTGTATTTCGTGGATCTCTTTGCTAGCCTTATTACTGTGGAATCTGAGAACACATATTTCGGATCCCTTTGAAAACTATAGGGCCAAAGGAAATATCCTCCCAAAACAAAGAGAAAGAAGCTTTCTGAGAAACTTCTTTGTGTTCTGTGAAATCATCTCACAGAGTTACAGCTTTCCGCTCAGGAAGCCTTTCGCTAAGACAGTTCTTGTGGAATTGGCAAAGTGATATTTGGAAGCCCATAGAGGGCTATGGTGAAAAAGGAAATATCCGCACAGGAAATCTGGAAAGAAGCTTTTTGAGAAACTGCTTAGTGTTCTGTTAATTCATCTCACAGAGTTACATGTGTATTTCGTGGATCTCTTTGCTAGCCTTATTTCTGTGGAATCTGAGAACAGATATTTCGGATCGCTCTGAAGACTATAGGGCCAAAGGAAATATCCTCCCATAACAAACAGAAAGAAGCTTTCTGAGAAACTTCTTTGTGTTCTGTGAAATCATCTCACAGAGTTACAGCTTTCCGCTCAAGAAGCCTTTCGCTAAGACAGTTCTTGTGGAATTGGCAAGGTGATATTTGGAAGCCCATAGAGGGCTATGGTGAAAAAGGAAATATCGTCAGATGAAATCTGGAAAGAAGCTTTCTGAGAAACTGCTTAGTGTTCTGTTAATTCATCTCACAGAGTTACATGTGTATTTCGTGGATCTCTTTGCTAGCCTTATTTCTGTGGAATCTGAGAACAGATATTTCGGATCCCTTTGATGACTATAGGGCCAAAGGAAATATCCTCCGATAACAAAGAGAAAGAAGCTTTCTGAGAAACTTCTTTGTGTTCTGTGAAATCATCTCACAGAGTTACAGCTTTCCGCTCAAGAAGCCTTTCGCTAAGACAGTTCTTGTGGAATTGGCAAAGTGATATTTGGAAGCCCATAGAGGGCTATGGTGAAAAAGGAAATATCCTCAGATGAAATCTGGAAAGAAGCTTTCTGAGAAACTGCTTAGTGTTCTGTTAATTCATCTCACAGAGTTACATGTGTATTTCGTGCATCAATTTGCTAGCCTTATTTCTGTGGAATCTGAGAAGAGATATTTCGGATCCCTTTGAAAACTATAGGGCCAAAGGAAATATCCTCCGATAACAAAGAGAAAGAAGCTTTCTGAGAAACCTCTTTGTGTTCTGTGAAATCATCTCACAGAGTTACAGCTTTCCGCTCAAGAAGCCTTTCGCTAAGACAGTTCTTGTGGAATTGGCAAAGTGATATTTGGAAGCCCATAGAGGGCTATGGTGAAAAAGGAAATATCCTCAGATGAAATCTGGAAAGAAGCTTTCTGAGAAACTGCTTAGTGTTCTGTTAATTCATCTCACAGAGTTACATGTGTATTTCGTGGATCTCCTTGCTAGCCTTATTTCTGTGGAGTCTGAGAACAGATATTTCGGATCCCATTGGAGACTATAGGGCCAAAGGAAATATCCTCCGATAACAAAGAGAAAGAAGCTTTCTGAGAAACTTCTTTGTGTTCTGTGAAATCATCTCACAGAGTTACAGCTTTCCCCTCAAGAAGCCTTTCGCTAAGACAGTTCTTGTGGAATTGGCAAAGTGATATTTGGAAGCCCATAGAGGGCTATGGTGAAAAAGGAAATATCCTCAGATGAAATCTGGAAAGAAGCTTTCTGAGAAACTGCTTAGTGTTCTGTTAATTCATCTCGCAGAGTTACATGTGTGTTTCGTGGATCTCTTTGCTAGCCTTATTTCTGTGGAATCTGAGAACAGATATTTCGGATCCCTTTGAAAACTATAGGGCCAAAGGAAATATCCTCCGATAACAAACAGAAAGAAGCTTTCTGAGAAACTTCTTTGTGTTCTGTGAAATCATCTCACAGAGTTACAGCTTTCCCCTCAAGAAGCCTTTCGCTAAGACAGTTCTTGTGGAATTTGCAAAGTGATATTTGGAAGCCCATAGAGGGCTATGGTGAAAAAGGAAATATCCTCAGATGAAATCTGGAAAGAAGCTTTCTGAGAAACTGCTTAGTGTTCTGTTAATTCATCTCACAGAGTTACATGTGTATTTCGTGGATCTCTTTGCTAGCCTTATTTCTGTGGAATCTGAGAACAGATATTTCCGATCCCTTTGAAGACTATAGGGCCAAAGGAAATATCCTCCCATAACAAACAGAAAGAAGCTTTCTGAGAAACTTCTTTGTGTTCTGTGAAATCATGTCACAGAGTTACAGCTTTCCCCTAAAGAAGCCTTTCGCTAAGACAGTTCTTGTGGAATTTGCAAAGTGATATTTGGAAGCCCATAGAGGGCTATGGTGAAAAAGGAAATATCCTCAGATGAAATCTGGAAAGAAGCTTTCTGAGAAACTGCTTAGTGTTCTGTTAATTCATCTCACAGAGTTACATGTGTATTTCGTGGATCTCCTTGCTAGCCTTATTTCTGTGGAGTCTGAGAACAGATATTTCGGATCCCTTTGGAGACTATAGGGCCAAAGGAAATATCTTCCGATAACAAAGAGAAAGAAGCTTTCTGAGAAACTTGTTTGTGTTCTGTGAAATCATCTCACAGAGTTACAGCTTTCCCTTCAAGAAGCCTTTCGCTAAGACAGTTCTTGTGGAATTGGCAAAGTGATATTTGGAAGCCCATAGAGGGCTATGGTGAAAAAGGAAATATCCTCAGATGAAATCTGGAAAGAAGCTTTCTGAGAAACTGCTTAGTGTTCTGTTAATTCATCTCACAGAGTTACATGTTTGTTTCGTGGATCTCTTTGCTAGCCTTATTTCTGTGGAATCTGAGAACAGATATTTCGGATCCCTTTGAAAACTATAGGGCCAAAGGAAATATCCTCCGATAACAAAGAGAAAGAAGCTTTCTGAGAAACCTCTTTGTGTTCTGTGAAATCATCTCACAGAGTTACAGCTTTCCGCTCAAGAAGCCTTTCGCTAAGACAGTTCTTGTGGAATTGGCAAAGTGATATTTGGAAGCCCATAGAGGGCTATGGTGAAAAAGGAAATATCCTCACAGGAAATCTGGAAAGAAGCTTTCTGAGAAACTGCTTAGTGTTCTGTTAATTCATCTCACAGAGTTACATGTGTATTTCGTGGATCTCCTTGCTAGCCTTATTTCTGTGGAGTCTGAGAACAGATATTTCGGATCCCATTGGAGACTATAGGGCCAAAGGAAATATCCTCCGATAACAAAGAGAAGGAAGCTTTCTGAGAAACTTCTTTGTGTTCTGTGAAATCATCTCACAGAGTTACAGCTTTCCCCTCAAGAAGCCTTTCGCTAAGACAGTTCTTGTGGAATTGGCAAAGTGATATTTGGAAGCCCATAGAGGGCTATGGTGAAAAAGGAAATATCCTCAGATGAAATCTGGAAAGAAGCTTTCTGAGAAACTGCTTAGTGTTCTGTTAATTCATCTCACAGAGTTACATGTGTGTTTCGTGGATCTCTTTGCTAGCCTTATTTCTGTGGAATCTGAGAACAGATATTTCCGATCCCTTTGAAAACTATAGGGCCAAAGGAAATATCCTCCGATAACAAAGAGAAAGAAGCTTTCTGAGAAACTTCTTTGTGTTCTGTGAAATCATCTCACAGAGTTACAGCTTTCCCCTCAAGAAGCCTTTCGCTAAGACAGTTCTTGTGGAATTGGCAAAGTGATATTTGGAAGCCCATAGAGGGCTATGGTGAAAAAGGAAATATCCTCAGATGAAATCTGGAAAGAAGCTTTCTGAGAAACTGCTTAGTGTTCTGTTAATTCATCTCACAGAGTTACATGTGTATTTCGTGGATCTCTTTGCTAGCCTTATTTCTGTGGAATCTGAGAACAGATATTTCGGATCGCTCTGAAGACTATAGGGCCAAAGGAAATATCCTCCCATAACAAACAGAAAGAAGCTTTCTGAGAAACTTCTTCGTTTTCTGTGAAATCATCTCACAGAGTTACAGCTTTCCCCTCAAGAAGCCTTTCGCTAAGACAGTTCTTGTGGAATTGGCAAAGTGATATTTGGAAGCCCATAGAGGGCTATGGTGAAAAAGGAAATATCCTCACAGGAAATCTGGAAAGAAGCTTTCTGAGAAACTGCTTAGTGTTCTGTTAATTCATCTCACAGAGTTACATGTGTATTTCGTGGATCTCTTTGCTAGCCTTATTTCTGTGGAATCTGAGAACAGATATTTCGGATCCCTTTGAAAACTATAGGGCCAAAGGAAATATCCTCCGATAACAAAGAGAAAGAAGCTTTCTGAGAAACTTCTTTGTGTTCTGTGAAATCATCTCACAGAGTTACAGCTTTCCCCTCAAGAAGCCTTTCGCTGAGACAGTTCTTGTGGAATAGGCAAAGTGATATTTGGAAGCCCATAGAGGGCTATGGTGAAAAAGGAAATATCCTCAGATGAAATCTGGAAAGAAGCTTTCTGAGAAACTGCTTAGTGTTCTGTTAATTCATCTCACAGAGTTACATGTGTATTTCGTGGATCTCTTTGCTAGCCTTATTTCTGTGGAATCTGAGAACAGATATTTCGGATCCCTTTGAAAACTATAGGGCCAAAGGAAATATCCTCCGATAACAAAGAGAAAGAAGCTTTCTGAGAAACTTCTTTGTGTTCTGTGAAATCATCTCACAGAGTTACAGCTTTCCGCTCAGGAAGCCTTTCGCTAAGACAGTTCTTGTGGAATTGGCAAAGTGATATTTGGAAGCCCATTGAGGGCTATGGTGAAAAAGGAAATATCCTCAGATGAAATCTGGAAAGAAGCTTTCTGAGAAACTGCTTAGTGTTCTGTTAATTCATCTCACAGAGTTACATGTGTATTTCGTGGATCTCTTTGCTAGCCTTATTTCTGTGGAATCTGAGAACAGATATTTCGGATCCCTTTGAAAACTATACGGCCAAAGGAAATATCCTCCGATAACAAAGAGAAAGAAGCTTTCTGAGAAACTTCTTTGTGTTCTGTGAAATCACCTCACAGAGTTACAGCTTTCCCCTCAAGAAGCCTTTCGCTAAGACAGTTCTTGTGGAATTGGCAAAGTGATATTTGGAAGCCCATAGAGGGCTATGGTGAAAAAGGAAATATCCTCAGATGAAATCTGGAAAGAAGCTTTCTGAGAAACTGCTTAGTGTTCTGTTAATTCATCTCACAGAGTTACATGTGTGTTTCGTGGATCTCTTTGCTAGCCTTATTTCTGTGGAATCTGAGAACAGATATTTCGGATCCCTTTGAAAACTATAGGGCCAAAGGAAATATCCTCCGATAACAAACAGAAAGAAGCTTTCTGAGAAACTTCTTTGTGTTCTGTGAAATCATCTCACAGAGTTACAGCTTTCCCCTCAAGAAGCCTTTCGCTAAGACAGTTCTTGTGGAATTGGCAAAGTGATATTTGGAAGCCCATAGAGGGCTATGGTGAAAAAGGAAATATCCTCACAGGAAATCTGGAAAGAAGCTTTCTGAGAAACTGCTTAGTGTTCTGTTAATTCATCTCACAGAGTTACATGTGTATTTCGTGGATCTCTTTGCTAGCCTTATTTCTGTGGAATCTGAGAACAGATATTTCCGATCCCTTTGAAGACTATAGGGCCAAAGGAAATATCCTCCCATAACAAACAGAAAGAAGCTTTCTGAGAAACTTCTTTGTGTTCTGTGAAATCATCTCACAGAGTTACAGCTTTCCCCTAAAGAAGCCTTTCGCTAAGACAGTTCTTGTGGAATTGGCAAAGTGATATTTGGAAGCCCATAGAGGGCTATGGTGAAAAAGGAAATATCCTCAGATGAAATCTGGAAAGATGCTTTCTGAGAAACTGCTTAGTGTTCTGTTAATTCATCTCACAGAGTTACATGTGTATTTCGTGGATCTCCTTGCTAGCCTTATTTCTGTGGAGTCTGAGAACAGATATTTCGGATCCCATTGGAGACTATAGGGCCAAAGGAAATATGCTCCGATAACAAAGAGAAAGAAGCTTTCTGAGAAACTTGTTTGTGTTCTGTGAAATCATCTCACAGAGTTACAGCTTTCCCCTCAAGAAGCCTTTCGCTAAGACAGTTCTTGTGGAATTGGCAAAGTGATATTTGGAAGCCAATAGAGGGCTATGGTGAAAAAGGAAATATCCTCAGATGAAATCTGGAAAGAAGCTTTCTGAGAAACTGCTTAGTGTTCTGTTAATTCATCTCACAGAGTTACATGTGTGTTTCGTGGATCTCTTTGCTAGCCTTATTTCTGTGGAATCTGAGAACAGATATTTCGGATCCCTTTGAAAACTATAGGGCCAAAGGAAATATCCTCCGATAACAAAGAGAAAGAAGCTTTCTGAGAAACTTCTTTGTGTTCTGTGAAATCATCTCACAGAGTTACAGCTTTCCCCTCAAGAAGCCTTTCGCTAAGACAGTTCTTGTGGAATTGGCAAAGTGATATTTGGAAGCCCATAGAGGGCTATGGTGAAAAAGGAAATATCCTCAGATGAAATCTGGAAAGAAGCTTTCTGAGAAACTGCTTAGTGTTCTGTTAATTCATCTCACAGAGTTACGTGTGTGTTTCGTGGATCTCTTTGCTAGCCTTATTTCTGTGGAATCTGAGAACAGATATTTCGGATCCCTTTGAAAACTATAGGGCCAAAGGAAATATCCTCTGATAACAAAGAGAAAGAAGCTTTCTGAGAAACTTCTTTGTGTTCTGTGAAATCATCTCACAGAGTTACAGCTTTCCCCTCAAGAAGCCTTTCGCTAAGACAGTTCTTGTGGAATTGGCAAAGTGATATTTGGAAGCACATAGAGGGCTATGGTGAAAAAGGAAATATCCTCAGATGAAATCTGGAAAGAAGCTTTCTGAGAAACTGCTTAGTGTTCTTTTAATTCATCTCACAGAGTTACATGTGTATTTCGTGGATCTCCTTGCTAGCCTTATTTCTGTGGAGTCTGAGAACAGATATTTCGGATGCCATTGGAGACTATAGGGCCAAAGGAAATATCCTCCCATTACAAACAGAAAGAAGCTTTCTGAGAAACTTGTTTGTGTTCTGAGAAATCATCTCACAGAGTTACAGCTTTCCCCTCAAGAAGCCTTTCGCTAAGACAGTTCTTGTGGAATTGGCAAAGTGATATTTGGAAGCCCATAGAGGGCTATGGTGAAAAACGAAATATCCTCAGATGAAATCTGGAAAGAAGCTTTCTGAGAAACTGCTTAGTGTTCTGTTAATTCATCTCACAGAGTTACATGTGTGTTTCGTGGATCTCTTTGCTAGCCTTCTTTCTGTGGAATCTGAGAACAGATATTTCGGATCCCTTTGAAAACTATAGGGCCAAAGGAAATATCCTCCCATAACAAAGAGAAAGAAGCTTTCTGAGAAACTTCTTTGTGTTCTGTGAAATCATCTCACAGAGTTACAGCTTTCCCCTCAAGAAGCCTTTCGCTAAGACAGTTCTTGTGGAATTGGCAAAGTGATATTTGGAAGCCCATAGAGGGCTATGGTGAAAAAGGAAATATCCTCAGATGAAATCTGGAAAGAAGCTTTCTGAGAAACTGCTTAGTGTTCTGTTAATTCATCTCACAGAGTTACATGTGTATTTCGTGGATCTCCTTGCTAGCCTTATTTCTGTGGAGTCTGAGAACAGATATTTCGGATCCCATTGGAGACTATAGGGCCAAAGGAAATATCCTCCGATAACAAAGAGAAAGAAGCTTTCTGAGAAACTTCTTTGTGTTCTGTGAAATCATCTCACAGAGTTACAGCTTTCCCCTCAAGAAGCCTTTCGCTAAGACAGTTCTTGTGGAATTGGCAAAGTGATATTTGGAAGCCCATAGAGGGCTATGGTGAAAAAGGAAATATCCTCAGATGAAATCTGGAAAGAAGCTTTCTGAGAAACTGCTTAGTGTTCTGTTAATTCATCTCACAGAGTTACATGTGTATTTCGTGGATCTCCTTGCTGGCCTAATTTCTGTGGAGTCTGAGAACAGATATTTCGGGTCCCTTTGGAGACTATAGGGCCAAAGGAAATATCCTCTGATAACAAAGAGAAAGAAGCTTTCTGAGAAACTTCTTTGTGTTCTGTGAAATCATCTCACAGAGTTACAGCTTTCCCCTCAAGAAGCCTTTCGCTAAGACAGTTCTTGTGGAATTGGCAAAGTGATATTTGGAAGCCCATAGAGGGCTATGGTGAAAAAGGAAATATCCTCAGATGAAATCTGGAAAGAATCTTTCAGAGAAACTGCTTAGTGTTCTGTTAATTCATCTCACAGAGTTACATGTGTATTTCGTGGATCTCTTTGCTAGCCTTTTTTCTGTGGAATCTGAGAACAGATATTTCGGATCCCTTTGAAAACTATAGGGCCAAAGGAAATATCCTCCGATAACAAAGAGAAAGAAGCTTTCTGAGAAACTTCTTTGTGTTCTGTGAAATCATCTCACAGAGTTACAGCTTTCCCCTCAAGAAGCCTTTCGCTAAGACAGTTCTTGTGGAATTGGCAAAGTGATATTTGGAAGCCCATAGAGGGCTACGGTGAAAATGGAAACATCCTCACAGGAAATCTGGAAAGAAGCTTTCTGAGAAACTGCTTAGTGTTCTGTTAATTCATCTCACAGAGTTACATGTTTATTTCGTGGATCTCTTTGCTAGCCTTATTTCTGTGGAATCTGAGAACACATATTTCGGATCCCTTTGAAAACTATAGGGCCAAAGGAAATATCCTCCCAAAACAAAGAGAAAGAAGCTTTCTGAGAAACTTCTTTGTGTTCTGTGAAATCATCTCACAGAGTTACAGCTTTCCGCTCAGGAAGCCTTTCGCTAAGACAGTTCTTGTGGAATTGGCAAAGTGATATTTGGAAGCCCATAGAGGGCTATGGTGAAAAAGGAAATATCCTCACAGGAAATCTGGAAAGAAGCTTTTTGAGAAACTGCTTAGTGTTCTGTTAATTCATCTCACAGAGTTACATGTGTATTTCGTGGATCTCTTTGCTAGCCTTATTTCTGTGGAATCTGAGAACAGATATTTCGGATCGCTCTGAAGACTATAGGGCCAAAGGAAATATCCTCCCATAACAAACAGAAAGAAGCTTTCTGAGAAACTTCTTTGTGTTCTGTGAAATCATCTCACAGAGTTACAGCTTTCCGCTCAAGAAGCCTTTCGCTAAGACAGTTCTTGTGGAATTGGCAAGGTGATATTTGGAAGCCCATAGAGGGCTATGGTGAAAAAGGAAATATCGTCAGATGAAATCTGGAAAGAAGCTTTCTGAGAAACTGCTTAGTGTTCTGTTAATTCATCTCACAGAGTTACATGTGTATTTCGTGGATCTCTTTGCTAGCCTTATTTCTGTGGAATCTGAGAACAGATATTTCGGATCCCTTTGATGACTATAGGGCCAAAGGAAATATCCTCCCAAAACAAAGAGAAAGAAGCTTTCTGAGAAACTTCTTTGTGTTCTGTGAAATCATCTCACAGAGTTACAGCTTTCCGCTCAAGAAGCCTTTCGCTAAGACAGTTCTTGTGGAATTGGCAAAGTGATATTTGGAAGCCCATAGAGGGCTATGGTGAAAAAGGAAATATCCTCAGATGAAATCTGGAAAGAAGCTTTCTGAGAAACTGCTTAGTGTTCTGTTAATTCATCTCACAGAGTTACATGTGTATTTCGTGCATCAATTTGCTAGCCTTATTTCTGTGGAATCTGAGAAGAGATATTTCGGATCCCTTTGAAAACTATAGGGCCAAAGGAAATATCCTCCGATAACAAACAGAAAGAAGCTTTCTGAGAAACCTCTTTGTGTTCTGTGAAATCATCTCACAGAGTTACAGCTTTCCGCTCAAGAAGCCTTTCGCTAAGACAGTTCTTGTGGAATTGGCAAAGTGATATTTGGAAGCCCATAGAGGGCTATGGTGAAAAAGGAAATATCCTCAGATGAAATCTGGAAAGAAGCTTTCTGAGAAACTGCTTAGTGTTCTGTTAATTCATCTCACAGAGTTACATGTGTATTTCGTGGATCTCCTTGCTAGCCTTATTTTTGTGGAGTCTGAGAAAAGATATTTCGGATCCCATTGGAGACTATAGGGCCAAAGGAAATATCCTCCGATAACAAAGAGAAAGAAGCTTTCTGAGAAACTTCTTTGTGTTCTGTGAAATCATCTCACAGAGTAACAGCTTTCCCCTCAAGAAGCCTTTCGCTAAGACAGTTCTTGTGGAATTGGCAAAGTGATATTTGGAAGCCCATAGAGGGCTATGGTGAAAAAGGAAATATCCTCAGATGAAATCTGGAAAGAAGCTTTCTGAGAAACTGCTTAGTGTTCTGTTAATTCATCTCGCAGAGTTACATGTGTGTTTCGTGGATCTCTTTGCTAGCCTTATTTCTGTGGAATCTGAGAACAGATATTTCGGATCCCTTTGAAAACTATAGGGCCAAAGGAAATATCCTCCGATAACAAACAGAAAGAAGCTTTCTGAGAAACTTCTTTGTGTTCTGTGAAATCATCTCACAGAGTTACAGCTTTCCCCTCAAGAAGCCTTTCGCTAAGACAGTTCTTGTGGAATTTGCAAAGTGATATTTGGAAGCCCATAGAGGGCTATGGTGAAAAAGGAAATATCCTCAGATGAAATCTGGAAAGAAGCTTTCTGAGAAACTGCTTAGTGTTCTGTTAATTCATCTCACAGAGTTACATGTGTATTTCGTGGATCACTTTGCTAGCCTTATTTCTGTGGAATCTGAGAACAGATATTTCCGATCCCTTTGAAGACTATAGGGCCAAAGGAAATATCCTCCCATAACAAACAGAAAGAAGCTTTCTGAGAAACTTCTTTGTGTTCTGTGAAATCATGTCACAGAGTTACAGCTTTCCCCTAAAGAAGCCTTTCGCTAAGACAGTTCTTGTGGAATTTGCAAAGTGATATTTGGAAGCCCATAGAGGGCTATGGTGAAAAAGGAAATATCCTCAGATGAAATCTGGAAAGAAGCTTTCTGAGAAACTGCTTAGTGTTCTGTTAATTCATCTCACAGAGTTACATGTGTATTTCGTGGATCTCCTTGCTAGCCTTATTTCTGTGGAGTCTGAGAACAGATATTTCGGATCCCTTTGGAGACTATAGGGCCAAAGGAAATATCCTCCGATAACAAAGAGAAAGAAGCTTTCTGAGAAACTTGTTTGTGTTCTGTGAAATCATCTCACAGAGTTACAGCTTTCCCCTCAAGAAGCCTTTCGCTAAGACAGTTCTTGTGGAATTGGCAAAGTGATATTTGGAAGCCCATAGAGGGCTATGGTGAAAAAGGAAATATCCTCAGATGAAATCTGGAAAGAAGCTTTCTCAGAAACTGCTTAGTGTTCTGTTAATTCATCTCACAGAGTTACATGTTTGTTTCGTGGATCTCTTTGCTAGCCTTATTTCTGTGGAATCTGAGAACAGATATTTCGGATCCCTTTGAAAACTATAGGGCCAAAGGAAATATCCTCCGATAACAAAGAGAAAGAAGCTTTCTGAGAAACCTCTTTGTGTTCTGTGAAATCATCTCACAGAGTTACAGCTTTCCGCTCAAGAAGCCTTTCGCTAAGACAGTTCTTGTGGAATTGGCAAAGTGATATTTGGAAGCCCATAGAGGGCTATGGTGAAAAAGGAAATATCCTCACAGGAAATCTGGAAAGAAGCTTTCTGAGAAACTGCTTAGTGTTCTGTTAATTCATCTCACAGAGTTACATGTGTATTTCGTGGATCTCCTTGCTAGCCTTATTTCTGTGGAGTCTGAGAACAGATATTTCGGATCCCATTGGAGACTATAGGGCCAAAGGAAATATCCTCCGATAACAAAGAGAAGGAAGCTTTCTGAGAAACTTCTTTGTGTTCTGTGAAATCATCTCACAGAGTTACAGCTTTCCCCTCAAGAAGCCTTTCGCTAAGACAGTTCTTGTGGAATTGGCAAAGTGATATTTGGAAGCCCATAGAGGGCTATGGTGAAAAAGGAAATATCCTCAGATGAAATCTGGAAAGAAGCTTTCTGAGAAACTGCTTAGTGTTCTGTTAATTCATCTCAAAGAGTTACATGTGTGTTTCGTGGATCTCTTTGCTAGCCTTATTTCTGTGGAATCTGAGAACAGATATTTCGGATCCCTTTGAAAAGTATAGGGCCAAAGGAAATATCCTCCGATAACAAAGAGAAAGAAGCTTTCTGAGAAACTTCTTTGTGTTCTGTGAAATCATCTCACAGAGTTACAGCTTTCCCCTCAAGAAGCCTTTCGCTAAGACAGTTCTTGTGGAATTGGCAAAGTGATATTTGGAAGCCCATAGAGGGCTATGGTGAAAAAGGAAATATCCTCAGATGAAATCTGGAAAGAAGCTTTCTGAGAAACTGCTTAGTGTTCTGTTAATTCATCTCACAGAGTTACATGTGTATTTCGTGGATCTCTTTGCTAGCCTTATTTCTGTGGAATCTGAGAACAGATATTTCGGATCGCTCTGAAGACTATTGGGCCAAAGGAAATATCCTCCCATAACAAACAGAAAGAAGCTTTCTGAGAAACTTCTTCGTTTTCTGTGAAATCATCTCACAGAGTTACAGCTTTCCCCTCAAGAAGCCTTTCGCTAAGACAGTTCTTGTGGAATTGGCAAAGTGATATTTGGAAGCCCATAGAGGGCTATGGTGAAAAAGGAAATATCCTCAGATGAAATCTGGAAAGAAGCTTTCTGAGAAACTGCTTAGTGTTCTGTTAATTCATCTCACAGAGTTACATGTGTATTTCGTGGATCTCTTTGCTAGCTTTATTTCTGTGGAATCTGAGAACAGATATTTCGGATCCCTTTGAAAACTATAGGGCCAAAGGAAATATCCTCCGATAACAAAGAGAAAGAAGCTTTCTGAGAAACTTCTTTGTGTTCTGTGAAATCATCTCACAGAGTTACAGCTTTCCCCTCAAGAAGCCTTTCGCTGAGACAGTTCTTGTGGAATAGGCAAAGTGATATTTGGAAGCCCATAGAGGGCTATGGTGAAAAAGGAAATATCCTCACAGGAAATCTGGAAAGAAGCTTTCTGAGAAACTGCTTAGTGTTCTGTTAATTCATCTCACAGAGTTACATGTGTATTTCGTGGATCTCTTTGCTAGCCTTATTTCTGTGGAATCTGAGAACAGATATTTCGGATCCCTTTGAAAACTATAGGGCCAAAGGAAATATCCTCCGATAACAAAGAGAAAGAAGCTTTCTGAGAAATTTCTTTGTGTTCTGTGAAATCATCTCACAGAGTTACAGCTTTCCGCTCAGGAAGCCTTTCGCTAAGACAGTTCTTGTGGAATTGGCAAAGTGATATTTGGAAGCCCATAGAGGGCTATGGTGAAAAAGGAAATATCCTCAGATGAAATCTGGAAAGAAGCTTTCTGAGAAACTGCTTAGTGTTCTGTTAATTCATCTCACAGAGTTACATGTGTATTTCGTGGATCTCTTTGCTAGCCTTATTTCTGTGGAATCTGAGAACAGATATTTCGGATCCCTTTGAAAACTATAGGGCCAAAGGAAATATCCTCCGATAACAAAGAGAAAGAAGCTTTCTGAGAAACTTCTTTGTGTTCTGTGAAATCACCTCACAGAGTTACAGCTTTCCCCTCAAGAAGCCTTTCGCTAAGACAGTTCTTGTGGAATTGGCAAAGTGATATTTGGAAGCCCATAGAGGGCTATGGTGAAAAAGGAAATATCCTCAGATGAAATCTGGAAAGAAGCTTTCTGAGAAACTGCTTAGTGTTCTGTTAATTCATCTCACAGAGTTACATGTGTGTTTCGTGGATCTCTTTGCTAGCCTTATTTCTGTGGAATGTGAGAACAGATATTTCCGATCCCTTTGAAGACTATAGGGCCAAAGGAAATATCCTCCCATAACAAAGAGAAAGAAGCTTTCTGAGAAACTTCTTTGTGTTCTGTGAAATCATCTCACAGAGTTACAGCTTTCCCCTAAAGAAGCCTTTCGCTAAGACAGTTCTTGTGGAATTGGCAAAGTGATATTTGGAAGCCCATAGAGGGCTATGGTGAAAAAGGAAATATCCTCAGATGAAATCTTGAAAGAAGCTTTCTGAGAAACTGCTTAGTGTTCTGTTAATTCATCTCACAGAGTTACATGTGTATTTCGTGGATCTCCTTGCTAGCCTTATTTCTGTGGAGTCTGAGAACAGATATTTCGGATCCCATTGGAGACTCTAGGGCCAAAGGGAATATGCTCCGATAACAAAGAGAAAGAAGCTTTCTGAGAAACTTGTTTGTGTTCTGTGAAATCATCTCACAGAGTTACAGCTTTCCCCTCAAGAAGCCTTTCGCTAAGACAGTTCTTGTGGAATTGGCAAAGTGATATTTGGAAGCCCATAGAGGGCTATGGTGAAAAAGGAAATATCCTCAGATGAAATCTGGAAAGAAGCTTTCTGAGAAACTGCTTAGTGTTCTGTTAATTCATCTCACAGAGTTACATGTGTGTTTCGTGGATCTCTTTGCTAGCCTTATTTCTGTGGAATCTGAGAACAGATATTTCGGATCCCTTTGAAAACTATAGGGCCAAAGGAAATATCCTCCGATAACAAAGAGAAAGAAGCTTTCTGAGAAACTTCTTTGTGTTCTGTGAAATCATCTCACAGAGTTACAGCTTTCCCCTCAAGAAGCCTTTCGCTAAGACAGTTCTTGTGGAATTGGCAAAGTGATATTTGGAAGCCCATAGAGGGCTATGGTGAAAAAGGAAATATCCTCAGATGAAATCTGGAAAGAAGCTTTCTGAGAAACTGCTTAGTGTTCTGTTAATTCATCTCACAGAGTTACATGTGTATTTCGTGGATCTCTTTGCTAGCCTTATTTCTGTGGAATCTGAGAACAGATATTTCGGATCGCTCTGAAGACTATAGGGCCAAAGGAAATATCCTCCCATAACAAACAGAAAGAAGCTTTCTGAGAAACTTCTTCGTTTTCTGTGAAATCATCTCACAGAGTTACAGCTTTCCCCTCAAGAAGCCTTTCGCTAAGACAGTTCTTGTGGAATTGGCAAAGTGATATTTGGAAGCCCATAGAGGGCTATGGTGAAAAAGGAAATATCCTCAGATGAAATCTGGAAAGAAGCTTTCTGAGAAACTGCTTAGTGTTCTGTTAATTCATCTCACAGAGTTACATGTGTGTTTCGTGGATCTCTTTGCTAGCCTTATTTCTGTGGAATCTGAGAACAGATATTTCGGATCCCTTTGAAAACTATAGGGCCAAAGGAAATATCCTCTGATAACAAAGAGAAAGAAGCTTTCTGAGAAACTTCTTTGTGTTCTGTGAAATCATCTCACAGAGTTACAGCTTTCCCCTCAAGAAGCCTTTCGCTAAGACAGTTCTTGTGGAATAGGCAAAGTGATATTTGGAAGCCCATAGAGGGCTATGGTGAAAAAGGAAATATCCTCACAGGAAATCTGGAAAGAAGCTTTCTGAGAAACTGCTTAGTGTTCTGTTAATTCATCTCACAGAGTTACATGTGTATTTCTGCTCTCTTTGCTAGCCTTATTTCTGTGGAATCTGAGAACAGATCTTTCGGATCCCTTTGAAAACTATAGGGCCAAAGGAAATATCCTCCGATAACAAAGAGAAAGAAGCTTTCTGAGAAACTTCTTTGTGTTCTGTGAAATCATCTCACAGAGTTACAGCTTTCCGCTCAGGAAGACTTTCGCTAAGACAGTTCTTGTGGAATTGGCAAAGTGATATTTGGAAGCCCATAGAGGGCTATGGTGAAAAAGGAAATATCCTCAGATGAAATCTGGAAAGAAGCTTTCTGAGAAACTGCTTAGTGTTCTGTTAATTCATCTCACAGAGTTACATGTGTATTTCGTGGATCTCTTTGCTAGCTTTATTTCTGTGGAATCTGAGAACAGATATTTCGGATCCCTTTGAAAACTATAGGGTCAAAGAAAATAACCTCCGATAACAAAGAGAAAGAAGCTTTCTGAGAAACTTCTTTGTGTTCTGTGAAATCATCTCACAGAGTTACAGCTTTCCGCTCAGGAAGCCTTTCGCTAAGACAGTTCTTGTGGAATTGGCAAAGTGATATTTGGAAGCCCATAGAGGGCTATGGTGAAAAAGGAAATATCCTCAGATGAAATCTGGAAAGAAGCTTTCTGAGAAACTGCTTAGTGTTCTGTTAATTCATCTCACAGAGTTACATGTGTATTTCGTGGATCTCTTTGCTAGCTTTATTTCTGTGGAATCTGAGAACAGATATTTCGGATCCCTTTGAAAACTATAGGGTCAAAGAAAATAACCTCCGATAACAAAGAGAAAGAAGCTTTCTGAGAAACTTCTTTGTGTTCTGTGAAATCATCTCACAGAGTTACAGCTTTCCGCTCAGGAAGCCTTTCGCTAAGACAGTTCTTGTGGAATTGGCAAAGTGATATTTGGAAGCCCATAGAGGGCTATGGTGAAAAAGGAAATATCCTCAGATGAAATCTGGAAAGAAGCTTTCTGAGAAACTGCTTAGTGTTCTGTTAATTCATCTCACAGAGTTACATGTGTATTTCGTGGATCTCTTTGCTAGCCTTATTTCTGTGGAATCTGAGAACAGATATTTCGGATCGCTCTGAAGACTATAGGGCCAAAGGAAATATCCTCCCATAACAAACAGAAAGAAGCTTTCTGAGAACCTTCTTTGTGTTCTGTGAAATCATCTCACAGAGTTACAGCTTTCCGCCCAGGAAGTCTTTCGCTAAGACAGTTCTTGTGGAATTGGCAAAGTGATATTTGGAAGCCCATAGAGGGCTATGGTGAAAAAGGAAATATCCTCAGATGAAATCTGGAAAGAAGCTTTCTGAGAAACTGCTTAGTGTTCTGTTAATTCATCTCACAGAGTTACATGTGTATTTCGTGGATCTCCTTGCTAGCCTTATTTCTGTGGAGTCTGAGAACAGATATTTCGGATCCCATTGGAGACTATAGGGCCAAAGGAAATATCCTCCGATAACAAAGAGAAAGAAGCTTTCTGAGAAACTTCTTTGTGTTCTGTGAAATCATCTCACAGAGTTACAGCTTTCCCCTCAAGAAGCCTTTCGCTAAGACAGTTCTTGTGGAATTGGCAAAGTGATATTTGGAAGCCCATAGAGGGCTATGGTGAAAAAGGAAATATCCTCAGATGAAATCTGGAAAGAAGCTTTCTGAGAAACTGCTTAGTGTTCTGTTAATTCATCTCACAGAGTTACATGTGTGTTTCGTGGATCTCTTTGCTAGCCTTATTTCTGTGGAATCTGAGAACAGATATTTCGGATCCCTTTGAAAATTATAGGGCCAAAGGAAATATCCTCCGATAACAAAGAGAAAGAAGCTTTCTGAGAAACTTCTTTGTGTTCTGTGAAATCATCTCACAGAGTTACAGTTTTCCCCTCAAGAAGCCTTTCGCTAAGACAGTTCTTGTGGAATTGGCAAAGTGATATTTGGAAGCCCATAGAGGGCTATGGTGAAAAAGGAAATATCCTCACAGGAAATCTGGAAAGAAGCTTTCTGAGAAACTGCTTAGTGTTCTGTTAATTCATCTCACAGAGTTACATGTGTATTTCGTGGATCTCTTTGCTAGCCTTATTTCTGTGGAATCTGAGAACAGATATTTCCGATCCCTTTGAAAACTATAGGGCCAAAGGAAATATCCTCCGATAACAAAGAGAAAGAAGCTTTCTGAGAAACTTCTTTGTGTTCTGTGAAATCATCTCACAGAGTTACAGCTTTCCCCTCAAGAAGCCTTTCGCTAAGACAGTTCTTGTGGAATTGGCAAAGTGATATTTGGAAGCCCATAGAGGGCTATTGTGAAAAAGGAAATATCCTCACAGGAAATCTGGAAAGAAGCTTTCTGAGAAATTGCTTAGTGTTCTGTTAATTCATCTCACAGAGTTACATGTGTATTTCGTGGTTCTCTTTGCTAGCCTTATTTCTGTGGAATCTGAGAACAGATATTTCGGATCCCTTTGAAAACTATAGGGCCAAAGGAAATATCCTCCGATAACAAAAAGAAAGAAGCTTTCTGAGAAACTTCTTTGTGTTCTGTGAAATCATCTCACAGAGTTACAGCTTTCCGCTCAAGAAGGCTTTCGCTAAGACAGTTCTTGTGGAATTGGCAAAGTGATATTTGGAAGCCCATAGAGGGCTATGGTGAAAAAGGAAATATCCTCAGATGAAATCTGGAAAGAAGCTTTCTGAGAAACTGCTTAGTGTTCTGTTAATTCATCTCACAGAGTTACATGTGTATTTCGTGGATCTCTTTGCTAGCCTTATTTCTGTGGAATCTGAGAACAGATATTTCGGATCCCTTTGAAGAGTATAGGGCCAAAGGAAATATCCTCCCATAACAAAGAGAAAGAAGCTTTCTGAGAAACTTCTTTGTGTTCTGTGAAATCATCTCACAGAGTTACAGCTTTCCGCTCAAGAAGCCTTTCGCTAAGACAGTTCTTGTGGAATTGGCAAAGTGATATTTGGAAGCCCCTAGAGGGCTATGTTGAAAAAGGAAATATCCTCAGATGAAATCTGCAAAGAAGCTTTCTGAGAAACTGCTTAGTGTTCTGTTAATTCATCTCACAGAGTTACATGTGTATTTCGTGGATCTCTTTGCTAGCCTTATTTCTGTGGAATCTGAGAACAGATATTTCGGATCGCTCTGAAGACTATAGGGCCAAAGGAAATATCCTCCCATAACAAAGAGAAAGAAGCTTACTGAGAAACTTCTTCGTTTTCTTTGAAATCATCTCACAGAGTTACAGCTTTCCCCTCAAGAAGCCTTACGCTAAGACAGTTCTTGTGGAAATGGCAAAGTGATATTTGGAAGCCCATAGAGGGCTATGGTGAAAAAGGAAATATCCTCAGATGAAATCTGGAAAGAAGCTTTCTGAGAATCTGCTTAGTGTTCTGTTAATTCATCTCACAGAGTTACATGTGTATTTCGTGGATCTCTTTGCTAGCCTTATTTCTGTGGAATCTGAGAACAGATATTTCGGATCCCTTTGAAGAGTATAAGGCCAAAGGAAATATCCTCCCATAACAAAGAGAAAGAAGCTTTCTGAGAAACTTCTTTGTGTTCTGTGAAATCATCTCACAGAGTTACAGCTTTCCGCTCAAGAAGCCTTTCGCTAAGACAGTTCTTGTGGAATTGGCAAAGTGATATTTGGAAGCCCATAGAGGGCTGTGGTGAAAAAGGAAATATCCTCAGATGAAATCTGGAAAGAAGCTTTCTGACAAACTGCTTAGTGTTCTGTTAATTCATCTCACAGAGTTACATGTGTATTTCGTGGATCTCTTTGCTAGCCTTTTTCTGTGGAATCTGAGAACAGATATTTCGGATCCCTTTGAAAACTATAGGGCCAAAGGAAATTTCCTCCGATAACAAAGAGAAAGAAGCTTTCTGAGAAACTTCTTTGTGTTCTGTGAAATCATCTCACAGAGTTACAGCATTCCCCTCAAGAAGCCTTTCGCTGAGACAGTTCTTGTGGAATTGGCAAAGTGATATTTGGAAGCCCATAGAGGGCTATGGTGAAAAAGGAAATATCCTCACAGGAAATCTGGAAAGAAGCTTTCTGAGAAACTGCGTAGTGTTCTGTTAATTCATCTCACAGAGTTACATGTGTATTTCGTGGATCTCTTTGCTAGCCTTTTTCTGTGGAATCTGAGAACAGATATTTCGGATCCCTTTGAAAACTATAGGGCCAAAGGAAATATCCTCCCATAACAAAGAGAAAGAAGCTTTCTGAGAAACTTCTTTGTGTTCTGTGAAATCATCTCACAGAGTTACAGCTTTCCGCTCAGGAAGCCTTTCGCTAAGACAGTTCTTCTGGAATTGGCAAAGTGATATTTGGAAGCCCATAGAGGGCTATGGTGAAAAAGGAAATATCCTCAGATGAAATCTGGAAAGAAGCTTTCTGAGAAACTGCTTAGTGTTCTGTTAATTCATCTCACAGAGTTACATGTGTATTTCGTGGATCTCTTTGCTAGCCTTATTTCTGTGGAATCTGAGAACAGATATTTCGGATCGCTCTGAAGACTATAGGGCCAAAGGAAATATCCTCCCATAACAAACAGAAAGAAACTTACTGAGAAACTTCTTCGTTTTCTGTGAAATCATCTCACAGAGTTACAGCTTTCCCCTCAAGAAGCCTTTCGCTAAGACAGTTCTTGTGGAATTGGCAAAGTGATATTTGGAAGCCCATACAGGGCTATGGTGAAAAAGGAAATATCCTCAGATGAAATCTGGAAAGAAGCTTTCTGAGAAACTGCTTAGTGTTCTGTTAATTCATCTCACAGAGTTACATGTGTATTTCGTGGATCTCTTTGCTAGCCTTATTTCTGTGGAATCTGAGAACAGATATTTCGGATCCCTTTGAAGAGTATAGGGCCAAAGGAAATATCCTCCCATAACAAAGAGAAAGAAGCTTTCTGAGAAACTTCTTTGTGTTCTGTGAAATCATCTCACAGAGTTACAGCTTTCCGCTCAAGAAGCCTTTCGCTAAGACAGTTCTTGTGGAATTGGCAAAGTGATATTTGGAAGCCCATAGAGGGCTGTGGTGAAAAAGGAAATATCCTCCGATGAAATCTGGAAAGAAGCTTTCTGAGAAACTGCTTAGTGTTCTGTTAATTCATCTCACAGAGTTACATGTGTATTTCGTGGATCTCTTTGCTAGCCTTATTTCTGTGGAATCTGAGAACAGATATTTCCGATCCCTTTGAAGACTATAGGGCCAAAGGAAATATCCTCCCATAACAAAGAGAAAGAAGCTTTCTGAGAAACTTCTTTGTGTTCTGTGAAATCATCTCACAGAGTTACAGCTTTCCGCTCAAGAAGCCTTTCGCTAAGACAGTTCTTGTGGAATTGGCAAAGTGATATTTGGAAGCCCATAGAGGGCTGTGGTGAAAAAGGAAATATCCTCAGATGAAATCTGGAAAGAAGGTTTCTGAGAAACTGCGTAGTGTTCTGTTAATTCATCTCACAGAGTTACATGTGTATTTCGTGCATCTCTTTGCTAGCCTTATTTCTGTGGAATCTGAGAACAGATATTTCCGATCCCTTTGAAGACTATAGGGCCAAAGGAAATATCCTCCCATAACAAAGAGAAAGAAGCTTTCTGAGAAACTTCTTTGTGTTCTGTGAAATCATCTCACAGAGTTACAGTTTTCCCCTCAAGAAGCCTTTCGTAAGACAGTTCTTGTGGAATTGGCAAAGTGATGTTTGGAAGCCCATAGAGGGCTGTGGTGAAAAAGGAAATATCCTCAGATGAAATCTGGAAAGAAGCTTTCTGAGAAACTGCTTAGTGTTCTGTTAATTCATCTCACAGAGTTACATGTGTATTTCGTGGATCTCTTTGCTAGCCTGATTTCTGTGGAATCTGAGAACAGATATTTCGGATCCCTTTGAAGAGCAGAGGGCCAAAGGAAATATCCTCCCATAACAAAGAGAAAGAAGCTTTCTGAGAAACTTGTTTGTGTTCTGTGAAATCATCTCACAGAGTTACAGCTTTCCCCTCAAGAAGCCTTTCGCTAAGACAGTTCTTGTGGAATTGGCAAAGTGATATTTGGAAGCCCATAGAGGGCTATGGTGAAAAAGGAAATATCCTCAGATGAAATCTGGAAAGAAGCTTTCTCAGAAACTGCTTAGTGTTCTGTTAATTCATCTCACAGAGTTACATGTTTGTTTCGTGGATCTCTTTGCTAGCCTTATTTCTGTGGAATCTGAGAACAGATATTTCGGATCCCTTTGAAAACTATAGGGCCAAAGGAAATATCCTCCGATAACAAAGAGAAAGAAGCTTTCTGAGAAACCTCTTTGTGTTCTGTGAAATCATCTCACAGAGTTACAGCTTTCCGCTCAAGAAGCCTTTCGCTAAGACAGTTCTTGTGGAATTGGCAAAGTGATATTTGGAAGCCCATAGAGGGCTATGGTGAAAAAGGAAATATCCTCACAGGAAATCTGGAAAGAAGCTTTCTGAGAAACTGCTTAGTGTTCTGTTAATTCATCTCACAGAGTTACATGTGTATTTCGTGGATCTCCTTGCTAGCCTTATTTCTGTGGAGTCTGAGAACAGATATTTCGGATCCCATTGGAGACTATAGGGCCAAAGGAAATATCCTCCGATAACAAAGAGAAGGAAGCTTTCTGAGAAACTTCTTTGTGTTCTGTGAAATCATCTCACAGAGTTACAGCTTTCCCCTCAAGAAGCCTTTCGCTAAGACAGTTCTTGTGGAATTGGCAAAGTGATATTTGGAAGCCCATAGAGGGCTATGGTGAAAAAGGAAATATCCTCAGATGAAATCTGGAAAGAAGCTTTCTGAGAAACTGCTTAGTGTTCTGTTAATTCATCTCAAAGAGTTACATGTGTGTTTCGTGGATCTCTTTGCTAGCCTTATTTCTGTGGAATCTGAGAACAGATATTTCCGATCCCTTTGAAAACTATAGGGCCAAAGGAAATATCCTCCGATAACAAAGAGAAAGAAGCTTTCTGAGAAACTTCTTTGTGTTCTGTGAAATCATCTCACAGAGTTACAGCTTTCCCCTCAAGAAGCCTTTCGCTAAGACAGTTCTTGTGGAATTGGCAAAGTGATATTTGGAAGCCCATAGAGGGCTATGGTGAAAAAGGAAATATCCTCAGATGAAATCTGGAAAGAAGCTTTCTGAGAAACTGCTTAGTGTTCTGTTAATTCATCTCACAGAGTTACATGTGTATTTCGTGGATCTCTTTGCTAGCCTTATTTCTGTGGAATCTGAGAACAGATATTTCGGATCGCTCTGAAGACTATTGGGCCAAAGGAAATATCCTCCCATAACAAACAGAAAGAAGCTTTCTGAGAAACTTCTTCGTTTTCTGTGAAATCATCTCACAGAGTTACAGCTTTCCCCTCAAGAAGCCTTTCGCTAAGACAGTTCTTGTGGAATTGGCAAAGTGATATTTGGAAGCCCATAGAGGGCTATGGTGAAAAAGGAAATATCCTCAGATGAAATCTGGAAAGAAGCTTTCTGAGAAACTGCTTAGTGTTCTGTTAATTCATCTCACAGAGTTACATGTGTATTTCGTGGATCTCTTTGCTAGCTTTATTTCTGTGGAATCTGAGAACAGATATTTCGGATCCCTTTGAAAACTATAGGGCCAAAGGAAATATCCTCCGATAACAAAGAGAAAGAAGCTTTCTGAGAAACTTCTTTGTGTTCTGTGAAATCATCTCACAGAGTTACAGCTTTCCCCTCAAGAAGCCTTTCGCTGAGACAGTTCTTGTGGAATAGGCAAAGTGATATTTGGAAGCCCATAGAGGGCTATGGTGAAAAAGGAAATATCCTCACAGGAAATCTGGAAAGAAGCTTTCTGAGAAACTGCTTAGTGTTCTGTTAATTCATCTCACAGAGTTACATGTGTATTTCGTGGATCTCTTTGCTAGCCTTATTTCTGTGGAATCTGAGAACAGATATTTCGGATCCCTTTGAAAACTATAGGGCCAAAGGAAATATCCTCCGATAACAAAGAGAAAGAAGCTTTCTGAGAAATTTCTTTGTGTTCTGTGAAATCATCTCACAGAGTTACAGCTTTCCGCTCAGGAAGCCTTTCGCTAAGACAGTTCTTGTGGAATTGGCAAAGTGATATTTGGAAGCCCATAGAGGGCTATGGTGAAAAAGGAAATATCCTCAGATGAAATCTGTAAAGAAGCTTTCTGAGAAACTGCTTAGTGTTCTGTTAATTCATCTCACAGAGTTACATGTGTATTTCGTGGATCTCTTTGCTAGCCTTATTTCTGTGGAATCTGAGAACAGATATTTCGGATCCCTTTGAAAACTATAGGGCCAAAGGAAATATCCTCCGATAACAAAGAGAAAGAAGCTTTCTGAGAAACTTCTTTGTGTTCTGTGAAATCACCTCACAGAGTTACAGCTTTCCCCTCAAGAAGCCTTTCGCTAAGACAGTTCTTGTGGAATTGGCAAAGTGATATTTGGAAGCCCATAGAGGGCTATGGTGAAAAAGGAAATATCCTCAGATGAAATCTGGAAAGAAGCTTTCTGAGAAACTGCTTAGTGTTCTGTTAATTCATCTCACAGAGTTACATGTGTGTTTCGTGGATCTCTTTGCTAGCCTTATTTCTGTGGAATCTGAGAACAGATATTTCGGATCCCTTTGAAAACTATAGGGCCAAAGGAAATATCCTCCGATAACAAACAGAAAGAAGCTTTCTGAGAAACTTCTTTGTGTTCTGTGAAATCATCTCACAGAGTTACAGCTTTCCCCTCAAGAAGCCTTTCGCTAAGACAGTTCTTGTGGAATTGGCAAAGTGATATTTGGAAGCCCATAGAGGGCTATGGTGAAAAAGGAAATATCCTCACAGGAAATCTGGAAAGAAGCTTTCTGAGAAACTGCTTAGTGTTCTGTTAATTCATCTCACAGAGTTACATGTGTATTTCGTGGATCTCTTTGCTAGCCTTATTTCTGTGGAATCTGAGAACAGATATTTCCGATCCCTTTGAAGACTATAGGGCCAAAGGAAATATCCTCCCATAACAAAGAGAAAGAAGCTTTCTGAGAAACTTCTTTGTGTTCTGTGAAATCATCTCACAGAGTTACAGCTTTCCCCTAAAGAAGCCTTTCGCTAAGACAGTTCTTGTGGAATTGGCAAAGTGATATTTGGAAGCCCATAGAGGGCTATGGTGAAAAAGGAAATATCCTCAGATGAAATCTTGAAAGAAGCTTTCTGAGAAACTGCTTAGTGTTCTGTTAATTCATCTCACAGAGTTACATGTGTATTTCGTGGATCTCCTTGCTAGCCTTATTTCTGTGGAGTCTGAGAACAGATATTTCGGATCCCATTGGAGACTCTAGGGCCAAAGGGAATATGCTCCGATAACAAAGAGAAAGAAGCTTTCTGAGAAACTTGTTTGTGTTCTGTGAAATCATCTCACAGAGTTACAGCTTTCCCCTCAAGAAGCCTTTCGCTAAGACAGTTCTTGTGGAATTGGCAAAGTGATATTTGGAAGCCCATAGAGGGCTATGGTGAAAAAGGAAATATCCTCAGATGAAATCTGGAAAGAAGCTTTCTGAGAAACTGCTTAGTGTTCTGTTAATTCATCTCACAGAGTTACATGTGTGTTTCGTGGATCTCTTTGCTAGCCTTATTTCTGTGGAATCTGAGAACAGATATTTCGGATCCCTTTGAAAACTATAGGGCCAAAGGAAATATCCTCCGATAACAAAGAGAAAGAAGCTTTCTGAGAAACTTCTTTGTGTTCTGTGAAATCATCTCACAGAGTTACAGCTTTCCCCTCAAGAAGCCTTTCGCTAAGACAGTTCTTGTGGAATTGGCAAAGTGATATTTGGAAGCCCATAGAGGGCTATGGTGAAAAAGGAAATATCCTCAGATGAAATCTGGAAAGAAGCTTTCTGAGAAACTGCTTAGTGTTCTGTTAATTCATCTCACAGAGTTACATGTGTATTTCGTGGATCTCTTTGCTAGCCTTATTTCTGTGGAATCTGAGAACAGATATTTCGGATCGCTCTGAAGACTATAGGGCCAAAGGAAATATCCTCCCATAACAAACAGAAAGAAGCTTTCTGAGAAACTTCTTCGTTTTCTGTGAAATCATCTCACAGAGTTACAGCTTTCCCCTCAAGAAGCCTTTCGCTAAGACAGTTCTTGTGGAATTGGCAAAGTGATATTTGGAAGCCCATAGAGGGCTATGGTGAAAAAGGAAATATCCTCAGATGAAATCTGGAAAGAAGCTTTCTGAGAAACTGCTTAGTGTTCTGTTAATTCATCTCACAGAGTTACATGTGTGTTTCGTGGATCTCTTTGCTAGCCTTATTTCTGTGGAATCTGAGAACAGATATTTCGGATCCCTTTGAAAACTATAGGGCCAAAGGAAATATCCTCTGATAACAAAGAGAAAGAAGCTTTCTGAGAAACTTCTTTGTGTTCTGTGAAATCATCTCACAGAGTTACAGCTTTCCCCTCAAGAAGCCTTTCGCTAAGACAGTTCTTGTGGAATAGGCAAAGTGATATTTGGAAGCCCATAGAGGGCTATGGTGAAAAAGGAAATATCCTCACAGGAAATCTGGAAAGAAGCTTTCTGAGAAACTGCTTAGTGTTCTGTTAATTCATCTCACAGAGTTACATGTGTATTTCTGCTCTCTTTGCTAGCCTTATTTCTGTGGAATCTGAGAACAGATCTTTCGGATCCCTTTGAAAACTATAGGGCCAAAGGAAATATCCTCCGATAACAAAGAGAAAGAAGCTTTCTGAGAAACTTCTTTGTGTTCTGTGAAATCATCTCACAGAGTTACAGCTTTCCGCTCAGGAAGCCTTTCGCTAAGACAGTTCTTGTGGAATTGGCAAAGTGATATTTGGAAGCCCATAGAGGGCTATGGTGAAAAAGGAAATATCCTCAGATGAAATCTGGAAAGAAGCTTTCTGAGAAACTGCTTAGTGTTCTGTTAATTCATCTCACAGAGTTACATGTGTATTTCGTGGATCTCTTTGCTAGCTTTATTTCTGTGGAATCTGAGAACAGATATTTCGGATCCCTTAGAAAACTATAGGGCCAAAGAAAATAACCTCCGATAACAAAGAGAAAGAAGCTTTCTGAGAAACTTCTTTGTGTTCTGTGAAATCATCTCACAGAGTTACAGCTTTCCGCTCAGGAAGCCTTTCGCTAAGACAGTTCTTGTGGAATTGGCAAAGTGATATTTGGAAGCCCATAGAGGGCTATGGTGAAAAAGGAAATATCCTCAGATGAAATCTGGAAAGAAGCTTTCTGAGAAACTGCTTAGTGTTCTGTTAATTCATCTCACAGAGTTACATGTGTATTTCGTGGATCTCTTTGCTAGCCTTATTTCTGTGGAATCTGAGAACAGATATTTCGGATCGCTCTGAAGACTATAGGGCCAAAGGAAATATCCTCCCATAACAAACAGAAAGAAGCTTTCTGAGAACCTTCTTTGTGTTCTGTGAAATCATCTCACAGAGTTACAGCTTTCCGCCCAGGAAGTCTTTCGCTAAGACAGTTCTTGTGGAATTGGCAAAGTGATATTTGGAAGCCCATAGAGGGCTATGGTGAAAAAGGAAATATCCTCAGATGAAATCTGGAAAGAAGCTTTCTGAGAAACTGCTTAGTGTTCTGTTAATTCATCTCACAGAGTTACATGTGTATTTCGTGGATCTCCTTGCTAGCCTTATTTCTGTGGAGTCTGAGAACAGATATTTCGGATCCCATTGGAGACTATAGGGCCAAAGGAAATATCCTCCGATAACAAAGAGAAAGAAGCTTTCTGAGAAACTTCTTTGTGTTCTGTGAAATCATCTCACAGAGTTACAGCTTTCCCCTCAAGAAGCCTTTCGCTAAGACAGTTCTTGTGGAATTGGCAAAGTGATATTTGGAAGCCCATAGAGGGCTATGGTGAAAAAGGAAATATCCTCAGATGAAATCTGGAAAGAAGCTTTCTGAGAAACTGCTTAGTGTTCTGTTAATTCATCTCACAGAGTTACATGTGTGTTTCGTGGATCTCTTTGCTAGCCTTATTTCTGTGGAATCTGAGAACAGATATTTCGGATCCCTTTGAAAATTATAGGGCCAAAGGAAATATCCTCCGATAACAAAGAGAAAGAAGCTTTCTGAGAAACTTCTTTGTGTTCTGTGAAATCATCTCACAGAGTTACAGCTTTCCCCTCAAGAAGCCTTTCGCTAAGACAGTTCTTGTGGAATTGGCAAAGTGATATTTGGAAGCCCATAGAGGGCTATGGTGAAAAAGGAAATATCCTCACAGGAAATCTGGAAAGAAGCTTTCTGAGAAACTGCTTAGTGTTCTGTTAATTCATCTCACAGAGTTACATGTGTATTTCGTGGATCTCTTTGCTAGCCTTATTTCTGTGGAATCTGAGAACAGATATTTCCGATCCCTTTGAAAACTATAGGGCCAAAGGAAATATCCTCCGATAACAAAGAGAAAGAAGCTTTCTGAGAAACTTCTTTGTGTTCTGTGAAATCATCTCACAGAGTTACAGCTTTCCCCTCAAGAAGCCTTTCGCTAAGACAGTTCTTGTGGAATTGGCAAAGTGATATTTGGAAGCCCATAGAGGGCTATTGTGAAAAAGGAAATATCCTCACAGGAAATCTGGAAAGAAGCTTTCTGAGAAATTGCTTAGTGTTCTGTTAATTCATCTCACAGAGTTACATGTGTATTTCGTGGTTCTCTTTGCTAGCCTTATTTCTGTGGAATCTGAGAACAGATATTTCGGATCCCTTTGAAAACTATAGGGCCAAAGGAAATATCCTCCGATAACAAAAAGAAAGAAGCTTTCTGAGAAACTTCTTTGTGTTCTGTGAAATCATCTCACAGAGTTACAGCTTTCCGCTCAAGAAGGCTTTCGCTAAGACAGTTCTTGTGGAATTGGCAAAGTGATATTTGGAAGCCCATAGAGGGCTATGGTGAAAAAGGAAATATCCTCAGATGAAATCTGGAAAGAAGCTTTCTGAGAAACTGCTTAGTGTTCTGTTAATTCATCTCACAGAGTTACATGTGTATTTCGTGGATCTCTTTGCTAGCCTTATTTCTGTGGAATCTGAGAACAGATATTTCGGATCCCTTTGAAGAGTATAGGGCCAAAGGAAATATCCTCCCATAACAAAGAGAAAGAAGCTTTCTGAGAAACTTCTTTGTGTTCTGTGAAATCATCTCACAGAGTTACAGCTTTCCGCTCAAGAAGCCTTTCGCTAAGACAGTTCTTGTGGAATTGGCAAAGTGATATTTCGAAGCCCATAGAGGGCTGTGGTGAAAAAGGAAATATCCTCAGATGAAATCTGGAAAGAAGCTTTCTGAGAAACTGCTTAGTGTTCTGTTAATTCATCTCACAGAGTTACATGTGTATTTCGTGGATCTCTTTGCTAGCCTTATTTCTGTGGAATCTGAGAACAGATATTTCCGATCCCTTTGAAGACTATAGGGCCAAAGGAAATATCCTCCCATCACAAAGAGAAAGAAGCTTTCTGAGAAACTTCTTTGTGTTCTGTGAAATCATCTCACAGAGTTACAGCTTTCCCCTCAAGAAGCCTTTCGCTAAGACAGTTCTTGTGGAATTGGCAAAGTGATATTTGGAAGCCCATAGAGGGCTATGGTGAAAAAGGAAATATCCTCAGATGAAATCTGGAAAGAAGCTTTCTGAGAAACTGCTTAGTGTTCTGTTAATTCATCTCACAGAGTTACATGTGTATTTCGTGGATCTCCTTGCTAGCCTTATTTCTGTGGAGTCTGAGAACAGATATTTCGGATCCCCTTGGAGACTATAGGGCCAAAGGGAATATCCTCCGATAACAAAGAGAAAGAAGCTTTCTGAGAAACTTCTTTGTGTTCTGTGAAATCATCTCACAGAGTTACAGCTTTCCGCCCAGGAAGTCTTTCGCTAAGACAGTTCTTGTGGAATTGGCAAAGTGATATTTGGAAGCCCATAGAGGGCTATGGTGAAAAAGGAAAGATCCTCAGATGAAATCTGGAAAGAAGCTTTCTGAGAAACTGCTTAGTGTTCTGTTAATTCATCACACAGAGTTACATGTGTATTTCGTGGATCTCTTTGCTAGCCTTATTTCTGTGGAATCTGAGAACAGATATTTCGGATCGCTCTGAAGACTATAGGGCCAAAGGAAATATCCTCCCATAACAAACAGAAGGAAGCTTTCTGAGAAACTTCTTTGTGTTCTGTGAAATAATCTCACAGAGTTACAGCTTTCCCCTCAAGAAGCCTTTCGCTAAGACAGTTCTTGTGGAATTGGCAAAGTGATATTTGGAAGCCCATAGAGGGCTATGGTGAAAAAGGAAATATCGTCAGATGAAATCTGGGAAGAAGCTTTCTGAGAAACTGCTTAGTGTTCTGTTAATTCATCTCACAGAGTTACATGTGTGTTTCGTGGATCTCCTTGCTAGCCTTATTTCTGTGGAATCTGAGAACAGATATTTCGGATCCCTTTGAAAACTATAGGGCCAAAGGAAATATCCTCCGATAACAAACAGAAAGAAGCTTTCTGAGAAAGTTCTTTGTGTTCTGTGAAATCATCTCACAGAGTTACAGCTTTCCCCTCAAGAAGCCTTTCGCTAAGACAGTTCTTGTGGAATTGGCAAAGTGATATTTGGAAGCCCATAGAGGGCTATGGTGAAAAAGGAAATATCCTCACAGGAAATCTGGAAAGAAGCTTTCTGAGAAACTGCTTAGTGTTCTGTTAATTCATCTCACAGAGTTACATGTGTATTTCGTGGATCTCTTTGCTGGCCTTATTTCTGTGGAATCTGAGAACAGATATTTCGGATCCCATTGGAGACTATAGGGCCAAAGGAAATATCCTCCCATAACAAAGAGAAAGAAGCTTTCTGAGAAACTTCTTTGTGTTCTGTGAAATCATCTCACAGAGTTACAGCTTTCCGCTCAAGAAGCCTTTCGCTAAGACAGTTCTTGTGGAATTGGCAAAGTGATATTTGGAAGCCCATAGAGGGCTATGGTGAAAAAGGAAATATCCTCAGATGAAATCTGTAAGAAGCTTTCTGAGAAACTGCTTAGTGTTCTGTTAATTCATCTCACAGAGTTACATGTGTATTTCGTGGATCTCTTTGCTAGCCTTATTTCTGAGGAATCTGAGAACAGATATTTCGGATCGCTCTGAAGACTATAGGGCCAAAGGAAATATCCTCCCATAACAAACAGAAAGAAGCTTTATGAGAAACTTCTTCGTTTTCTGTGAAATCATCTCACAGAGTTACAGCTTTCCCCTCAAGAAGCCTTTCGCTAAGACAGTTCTTGTGGAATTGGCAAAGTGATATTTGGAAGCCCATAGAGGGCTATGGTGAAAAAGGAAATATCCTCAGATGAAATCTGGAAAGAAGCTTTCTGAGAAACTGTTTAGTGTTCTGTTAATTCATCTCACAGAGTTACATGTGTATTTCGTGGATCTCTTTGCTAGCCTTATTTCTGTGGAATCTGAGAACAGATATTTCGGATCCCTTTGAAGAGTATAGGGCCAAAGGAAATATCCTCCCATAACAAAGAGAAAGAAGCTTTCTGAGAAACTTCTTTGTGTTCTGTGAAATCATCTCACAGAGTTACAGCTTTCCCCTCAAGAAGCCTTTCGCTAAGACAGTTCTTGTGGAATTGGCAAAGTGATATTTGGAAGCCCATAGAGAGCTGTGGTGAAAAAGGAAATATCCTCAGATGAAATCTGGAAAGAAGCTTTCTGAGAAACTGCTTAGTGTTCTGTTAATTCATCTCACAGAGTTACATGTGTATTTCGTGGATCTCTTTGCTAGCCTTATTTCTGTGGAATCTGAGAACAGATATTTCCGATCCCTTTGAAGACTATAGAGCCAAAGGAAATATCCTCCCATAACAAAGAGAAAGAAGCTTTCTGAGAAACTTCTTTGTGTTCTGTGAAATCATCTCACAGAGTTACAGCTTTCCCCTCAAGAAGCCTTTCGCTAAGACAGTTCTTGTGGAATTGGCAAAGTGATATTTGGAAGCCCATAGAGGGCTATGGTGAAAAAGGAAATATCCTCAGATGAAATCTGGAAGGAAGCTTTCTGAGAAACTGCTTAGTGTTCTGTTAATTCATCTCACAGAGTTACATGTGTATTTCGTGGATCTCCTTGCTAGCCTTATTTCTGTGGAGTCTGAGAACAGATATTTCGGATCCCATTGGAGACTATAGGGCCAAAGGAAATATCCTCCGATAACAAAGAGAAAGAAGCTTTCTGAGAAACTTCTTTGTGTTCTGTGAAATCATCTCACAGAGTTACAGCTTTCCCCTCAAGAAGCCTTTCGCTAAGACAGTTCTTGTGGAATTGGCAAAGTGATATTTGGAAGCCCATAGAGGGCTATGGTGAAAAAGGAAATATCCTCAGATGAAATCTGGAAAGAATGTTTCTGAGAAACTGCTTAGTGTTCTGTTAATTCATCTCACAGAGTTACATGTGTATTTCATGGATCTCTTTGCTAGCCTTATTTCTGTGGAATCTGAGAACAGATATTTCGGATCCCTTTGAAAACTGTAGGGCCAAAGGAAATATCCCCCGATAACAAAGAGAAAGAAGCTTTCTGAGAAACTTCTTTGTGTTCTGTGAAATCATCTCACAGAGTTACAGCATTCCCCTCAAGAAGCCTTTCGCTGAGACAGTTCTTGTGGAATTGGCAAAGTGATATTTGGAAGCCCATAGAGGGCTATGCTGAAAAAGGAAATATCCTCACAGGAAATCTGGAAAGAAGCTTTCTGAGAAACTGCTTAGTGTTCTGTTAATTCATCTCACAGAGTTACATGTGTTTCGTGGATCTCTTTGCTAGCCTATTTCTGTGGAATCTGAGAACAGATATTTCGGATCCCTTTGAAAACTATAGGGCCAAAGGAAATATCCTCCGATAACAAAGAGAAAGAAGCTTTCTGAGAAACTTCTTTGTGTTCTGTGAAATCATCTCACAGAGTTACAGCTTTCCGCTCAGGAAGACTTTCGCTAAGACAGTTCTTCTGGAATTGGCAAAGTGATATTTGGAAGCCCCTAGAGGGCTATGTTGAAAAAGGAAATATCCTCAGATGAAATCTGCAAAGAAGCTTTCTGAGAAACTGCTTAGTGTTCTGTTAATTCATCTCACAGAGTTACATGTGTATTTCGTGGATCTCTTTGCTAGCCTTATTTCTGTGGAATCTGAGAACAGATATTTCGGATCGCTCTGAAGACTATAGGGCCAAAGGAAATATCCTCCCATAACAAACAGAAAGAAGCTTACTGAGAAACTTCTTCGTTTTCTTTGAAATCATCTCACAGAGTTACAGCTTTCCCCTCAAGAAGCCTTACGCTAAGACAGTTCTTGTGGAAATGGCAAAGTGATATTTGGAAGCCCATAGAGGGCTATGGTGAAAAAGGAAATATCCTCAGATGAAATCTGGAAAGAAGCTTTCTGAGAATCTGCTTAGTGTTCTGTTAATTCATCTCACAGAGTTACATGTGTATTTCGTGGATCTCTTTGCTAGCCTTATTTCTGTGGAATCTGAGAACAGATATTTCGGATCCCTTTGAAGAGTATAAGGCCAAAGGAAATATCCTCCCATAACAAAGAGAAAGAAGCTTTCTGAGAAACTTCTTTGTGTTCTGTGAAATCATCTCACAGAGTTACAGCTTTCCGCTCAAGAAGCCTTTCGCTAAGACAGTTCTTGTGGAATTGGCAAAGTGATATTTGGAAGCCCATAGAGGGCTGTGGTGAAAAAGGAAATATCCTCAGATGAAATCTGGAAAGAAGCTTTCTGAGAAACTGCTTAGTGTTCTGTTAATTCATCTCACAGAGTTACATGTGTATTTCGTGGATCTCTTTGCTAGCCTTTTTCTGTGGAATCTGAGAACAGATATTTCGGATCCCTTTGAAAACTATAGGGCCAAAGGAAATATCCTCCGATAACAAAGAGAAAGAAGCTTTCTGAGAAACTTCTTTGTGTTCTGTGAAATCATCTCACAGAGTTACAGCATTCCCCTCAAGAAGCCTTTCGCTGAGACAGTTCTTGTGGAATTGGCAAAGTGATATTTGGAAGCCCATAGAGGGCTATGGTGAAAAAGGAAATATCCTCACAGGAAATCTGGAAAGAAGCTTTCTGAGAAACTGCGTAGTGTTCTGTTAATTCATCTCACAGAGTTACATGTGTATTTCGTGGATCTCTTTGCTAGCCTTTTTCTGTGGAATCTGAGAACAGATATTTCGGATCCCTTTGAAAACTATAGGGCCAAAGGAAATATCCTCCCATAACAAAGAGAAAGAAGCTTTCTGAGAAACTTCTTTGTGTTCTGTGAAATCATCTCACAGAGTTACAGCTTTCCGCTCAGGAAGCCTTTCGCTAAGACAGTTCTTCTGGAATTGGCAAAGTGATATTTGGAAGCCCTTAGAGGGCTATGGTGAAAAAGGAAATATCCTCAGATGAAATCTGGAAAGAAGCTTTCTGAGAAACTGCTTAGTGTTCTGTTAATTCATCTCACAGAGTTACATGTGTATTTCGTGGATCTCTTTGCTAGCCTTATTTCTGTGGAATCTGAGAACAGATATTTCGGATCGCTCTGAAGACTATAGGGCCAAAGGAAATATCCTCCCATAACAAACAGAAAGAAACTTACTGAGAAACTTCTTCGTTTTCTGTGAAATCATCTCACAGAGTTACAGCTTTCCCCTCAAGAAGCCTTTCGCTAAGACAGTTCTTGTGGAATTGGCAAAGTGATATTTGGAAGCCCATACAGGGCTATGGTGAAAAAGGAAATATCCTTAGATGAAATCTGGAAAGAAGCTTTCTGAGAAACTGCTTAGTGTTCTGTTAATTCATCTCACAGAGTTACATGTGTATTTCGTGGATCTCTTTGCTAGCCTTATTTCTGTGGAATCTGAGAACAGATATTTCGGATCCCTTTGAAGAGTATAGGGCCAAAGGAAATATCCTCCCATAACAAAGAGAAAGAAGCTTTCTGAGAAACTTCTTTGTGTTCTGTGAAATCATCTCACAGAGTTACAGCTTTCCGCTAAAGAAGCCTTTCGCTAAGACAGTTCTTGTGGAATTGGCAAAGTGATATTTGGAAGCCCATAGAGGGCTGTGGTGAAAAAGGAAATATCCTCCGATGAAATCTGGAAAGAAGCTTTCTGAGAAACTGCTTAGTGTTCTGTTAATTCATCTCACAGAGTTACATGTGTATTTCGTGGATCTCTTTGCTAGCCTTATTTCTGTGGAATCTGAGAACAGATATTTCCGATCCCTTTGAAGACTATAGGGCCAAAGGAAATATCCTCCCATAACAAAGAGAAAGAAGCTTTCTGAGAAACTTCTTTGTGTTCTGTGAAATCATCTCACAGAGTTACAGCTTTCCGCTCAAGAAGCCTTTCGCTAAGACAGTTCTTGTGGAATTGGCAAAGTGATATTTGGAAGCCCATAGAGGGCTGTGGTGAAAAAGGAAATATCCTCAGATGAAATCTGGAAAGAAGGTTTCTGAGAAACTGCTTAGTGTTCTGTTAATTCATCTCACAGAGTTACATGTGTATTTCGTGCATCTCTTTGCTAGCCTTATTTCTGTGGAATCTGAGAACAGATATTTCCGATCCCTTTGAAGACTATAGGGCCAAAGGAAATATCCTCCCATAACAAAGAGAAAGAAGCTTTCTGAGAAACTTCTTTGTGTTCTGTGAAATCATCTCACAGAGTTACAGTTTTCCCCTCAAGAAGCCTTTCGTAAGACAGTTCTTGTGGAATTGGCAAAGTGATGTTTGGAAGCCCATAGAGGGCTGTGGTGAAAAAGGAAATATCCTCAGATGAAATCTGGAAAGAAGCTTTCTGAGAAACTGCTTAGTGTTCTGTTAATTCATCTCACAGAGTTACATGTGTATTTCCTGGATCTCTTTGCTAGCCTGATTTCTGTGGAATCTGAGAACAGATATTTCGGATCCCTTTGAAGAGCAGAGGGCCAAAGGAAATATCCTCCCATAACAAAGAGAAAGAAGCTTTCTGAGAAACTTCTTTGTGTTCTGTGAAATCATCTCACAGAGTTACAGCTTTCCGCTCAAGAAGCCTTTCGCTAAGACAGTTCTTGTGGAATTGGCAAAGTGATATTTGGA